>NC_090929.1:1114542128-1115792128 GCF_040938575.1 Ambystoma mexicanum | reverse complement strand
CACAATACTTTGCACAATACATGCAAAACAAATACCGGCATGGGAACCAGAATTACCACAGAAGCACACCGGCCCGAACCCGAGGTTACCAACCAAGAAATGCTAGGTAGGCACACAATATGAGAAATCAAAGGTCACCACCCACAAAATGCACCTATCAACTTATTCTCAAAAGGCACAGAAGTACCACACTATACTCTAGGACCAGTGAAGTGATCCTACAGCCTGAAAATCGAAGGGAAACTACAACTACAGCAGCCACTGAAATTAACAGCACATAGATAGGCTTGCCAAACAACCAAAGACCGCCAACATAGTACATGTCCCAATAAACGTCAAACTGTAACAACACTCCAGCAAAACACATAACCCTAAGACCATTACCGAGATCTTAGAGCCTGAAACTGCAGCAGTGCCACAGCCACGGTAGTCGCAGAAACACAGGGCACTAATAGTTTTTCTAAACACAAACTATCCCCCTTCATACACAACATTTCTGATACTTGTTGTAGCCATGAGAGTTCCCCGACAAGTACTGCAACTTGCAATCAAGCTGTGCACCTGAACCTACAGAGTGGTATCGTCACACCATACCCTATACACCAATTTATCCACAGTGTCATCACATTCCACAACCTTCAAGTTTGGAATGTAACCAAACACTGCTTCCACTAGAACGTCATTAATGCCACAACCAGAACGTGGGAAATCTCCCCACACGCACCTCACATGACACTTTATCCAATTTGACACAACAATGCCCCCCTTTGACAAAAGGGTTTAATTCCCTGATTAGACATGCCGGCTCCCATGGCCAACACAACTCCACCTGGTAAAACAACACTAAAAAATTGCACGGCCCACCTGACTGGCTACTATTAAAATGCATGCAGGTGGAGGAACCTGTAGGTCACAACACACAAGCACACTTTGGCCCCCCTTGTTGTAGGGCACCATTCCATAAACACAATACGCCCCATCGGCATAGCACACACCCGCACACAACGTGATTGGAACCCATAGATCACCACACCAACATGCACACAGTGTTATACCAAAGCAACACAAATTTGCTCCATGTGCACCACGCGCTTCCTGAGAAAAAGATTTTGCCAGCATTTCACATAAAAGTGCTGTGTGCACCCTTCCATTGAAATGCTGTCACCAAGTACATCGCATTAATCATTCAAACACTTCACTTCATGTGGCATTTCTCTCATTCTTGTCCCTCCTCTCTTAAGGGAAACAAAAACTTAACTTAAGCATCAAAACATCGAAAAGCTAGAAAATGGCATTTAAGTGTGCACACATTCCTTTCAAATAACGCATTATCCCCCTGTTTTAAGAGAAGAAATATCTCTATTCAGGATAAAAGCATTACATTGGCCTTCCAGTGAACGGAGGATAATTCAGGGGCAACGTGCCGCTCTTGGAAGCAACACCACGCAGAGCAACAGAGGTTTGAATCCTGAATCCACGGTTAGAAACGTAATTCAGTTGTTAAGCACAGGGGCGTTGCTAGGGGGGAGGGGCTAAGGAGGCTATAGGCCCTGATCTTTTGGTTGTAGCCCCGGATAGAATCTAAGGAGCTACAGCCAAAAGACTAGCTAGCCCCCAGTCCCAACAGTTCCGACATCAGCGTAGCCCCGGGTCTTTTCCAGATCTAGCAACTCTAGCACATTATAAAAAAAACGATTGAATAAAATGCGCACACACATGCTTTTCAATCACTCGTTCCGAAACGCAGCTTTTCACTTCTTTTAACACGTTATGCAATTTTCCTCAACCAGCAAATTCTTATTCCCCTCATAAAACAACAGACATATGATCTTATAGTAGCGCAAGAGAAAACAGCATTGTGTCCTTAAAGTTGCTGCTACTTCACAACACATTTAAACAATAAATACACGTCACCGTTAGATCCAGCCCATCATGTTGCTTAAGGATAAGCTGTAATAGTGCCCTTCCACCGCGCGGCTCTACTGCCATGGACGCGGCTGTCTGAAACCGAAAATCGGGAAGGCTTCCTCCTTCCGGCATTCTTTCCTACTTCAGCACAGAGCGCGTGACACGTCATCACACTCCAGGTTCCCTTCTCAGAGCGTCAGTATTTTCAAGGTAGTGGCTGTAGGGAACAGTCCTCCTTGTCTATTCATGTAGCAGACATAATGCAGGTAAAAACTCACAAAACCTGCCCTAACAGAGCTCCGGTTCTGTACGATTACAGCATTTCCCCAACAAATACCCTTTTTTTTCCAAAGGCCATATCTACTGGGCCCCAAAGAAACCTATTTGTGCAATATGTACAGTGGTCAAGGACGAAGGGCGTTGGCACTAGACATGGCTGAAGGGCATGGCTAGTGGACCCCAATGAAACCTATTGGCGCAACATGGACAGTGGCCACGGCCGTAGGGCATGGCTAGTGGGCCCAAAGAAACCTATTGGTGCAACATGTACAATGGCAACGGTTAAAGGCTATGGCCCCAAAGTAACCTATTGGTTCAAAATGTACAGTGGTCATGGTTAGGGGGTAACAACGAAACTATAGTTTAAGAACACCCTTGATATTCAGTGAAAAAACTTTAGTTAAAAGAGAGTTAAGGTGATCAGATTTAACGTGAAAAATGCATAGCAACAAAACCTTTGAAATTCACTAAAAATACTTTTAGTTTGAAAACAGTTAAGATGAACAATAGTTTGCAACAAAACCTTTCAAATTCAGTAAAACAAACCTTAGTTAAAGAGACGTTAAGATGAAAATGTAACGATTCAAAACCCTTGAAATCTTAACTACTTGCCCCCTGTTGCACAGTGGTTGTATGTGATATTCCCGCATATTAAAAGCCGAACACAAAAAAGACCAATTTTCTTTTGGTTGATTTTGTTCAATCTTCCATATGCAGAAATATTATACTTCCATGACCCCCCAAAATCTGATCCACCACCCGCCCCAACCCCTCCTGTGCTGGTGGATTTCCTTTCCCTGCCCAAATCCTCCCTCCTCTACCCACCCCTACCACGGCCAAACTAACACAGCCACACAAACACGCACACAGTGACACAAGCACTCACATTTACCCGCTCCCCACCCACTCTTTACCCCTCCCCGAACATTGCTTACACACAGAGCCACAGAACAAACGCACAAATCACACACAAAAACGCACACCTGGGCCTGAGCAACTTCCCTCTTCCCGACCCTGCCACACCTGTCAGCCCCTGCCCGCTCTCTTGTGTGTTGCTGGCATGACCGTTCGATTTAGAAAGACCACTCAGAGCTGTCTCTGAGTGGTCTTTCTAAATCGGTAATTTCTGAAATTGATTTTTAATTATCAGTTTCTTCACTTAGTACTTGCCCAGCGTATGAGCACAATGATGACAGAGATAACATCACTGGTGACATCCCTACTTATATCATATATGACATCACTGATTAGCTCAAAGATGACATCAGACATGAGCTCATGTATGTTAATATATTTGTGGGTCACACTCTTGGTACATATGTTATTTCAGTATAATTAATGACAATACGAACATGACATAGATCAATAGACTCGGTACACATGTATGATATGAATACTTGTGCAGCGGCATTCATTTGTAGTTTTTATTAAAGGATGACATTTAATATATGTAATATTTTAGAAATACCTTTGATTTTGTTTAATAGCAATCAATTAAAACAGTGCATTGTATAGATTGTACCTGATTGTGGCTAATGTACTTTGATATTTGTAAGATAATATACTATGGATATACAGAAGTAAAAAAAAAAAAGATAATAAGATTAGATAGACATGGAAACACGTTGAACCCTGATTGTTAGGAACACGTTAACTATACGCATGTACATTTTCGATTGTGCTTATTTTAAAAAGTTTTCAAAAACACATGTAAAACAAAGTAATGCACTGCTGTATTGTGATATAGAATAATAATACTAAGTATGGGTATTCAAAAAAAATATGAATACACCATAATTGCATATTCTTACAAAATAAATTAAGCTTAGGAATGAAAGATTTATTAGTGTCAGTTATTTCTTTTCTAAATTGATTATGATTTTTACTCCACTCTTACAGATAACCTGCCAAAGGAAATTAATCTTTATATACTATACTATTTTTTGTTGTACTCATTTTTGTATCTACTTCGGATTGTGGACAATACACTAAATGTAAAGAAATAACAGCAGAATAAAATGAACTTCGAAAATATGTATATATATTTTCTAAAAAGAAAGGAGTCCTGGAATATGAAACTGTAATGAATGTAACCAGTGCTTTTATCAATCAAGTCAACTATGATATTATGTCTGATTTCATCAGTGATGTAACAGATGATGTAATTAGTGATGTTATATATGATGCAATTAGTGATGTCATCAATGATGTCATCAATGATGTCATCTCTGATGTCATTGTTGTGGTCGTACACTGTGCAACAGGGTGAGTAATTAAGGTGACTTTGCCTGTATTATCTGGTGAATTTCAAGGGTTTTGTTGCTTTACACTTTCACCTTAACATCTCTTTAACTATGGTTGTTTTCACTTAATATGTGTATATAAATATCTTATGTTATGTTTGTGTGGGGTAGTGGGCGAGGGGTTGGTGGGTTAGATGGGGGTGGAGAATTTCAGCAAAAAGCTCAGAAAAAAGTCAAACAATTAAAAGCAAGTCAGTAAATAAACGTAGAACCGATGGTTGGTGTCTTATAAAGTCCCTGTCCATCTCGATTCTTTAGTGGGCAGGGTTGACTTCTTGAGTCCCCCTGCTTCCGATGTTTTACTGTCTTTATTGTTATTTGTCATTATGTCTTAGACTACTTGTGTGGCTGTCCAAGCAGATGGGTAGAGCTACCCTGAAAAGCAATGTTCGAGAAAAGAGAGCAGCTGTGACACTCTTCCAGTAGTATGCAAGTCCGGAATTGGAAAATACGGATCAGGTGCTGTCAATAAAGGTGATGATCAGTAGTACTTAGTATATGGGATTCAAGAGGAAGATAGTATGAGATGCAACAGAAGATATACCAACAGGCAGTCTATGGGAAGCCACAATCCAGGAGCTTCTAAGATTGCAAATTGATTCTGTGAATCGGATATCAGTTGAGGAGTTGGATAATCCATAGATGCTGTCTAGGGCAAAGTTCAATTTCTTTAATCCCAGCTATGTGTCATGTATCTAGCCAGGTCTGGTACTGGTTCTGCTGCCTTTACTTTTGTGAGGCAGGCAGAAGACATGACGATATGTCGCTTCATCTGTTTTCTTTCACAAAAACAGAAAAAAAGTTTATCTGGAGACAATTTGGGATTTTAACAGCGGCACCCTCAGGAGCATCCTTCAGGGTACAGAGAGTTGAATCCCACTGGCCGTGTTGCGTACACTTAGCTAATCATGTGAGTGGGCTCACACAGAGCACAGGGTGCCTTTGGAACAACCTAAGCCTGAGAGACTCAGGGATTCTAAGGGGGCACATCCAGGGGTGGACTGGCCTATAGGGAACTCTGTATATTTCCAGGTAGGCATCTGCACCCTGGGCCTCTTTCGTGTGATATTTCCCAATGTTCCCATAGGAAAAGAGTTATTATATCAGATGGATCTTTTTGCCACCTGGTCCAACAGGAAATGCATTCTGTTTGCATCCTGGTGGGGACAGGGCTGGGGCTCTCTGGGTGATGCATTTCAGATACAGTCGAATATCGTGTATGCATATGGCTTCCCTCCCACTCACTTGGTACACAAGGTAATCTGCAAGATGAGTCCTGGCACTTACGCAACATTCTGATAGCTCCTTGGTGGTTGGCGAGGCCATGGTTATCTGAACTGCTCAGCCTGTCGGATCAGCCCCTGATGCACCTTGCGCTAGCACCAGCTCAACTGCTCTCGCAGTGGGGAGACGCGGTCATCCATCCCGCCCCAGAGGTTAGCCCTTGCTGCATGGTTCGTGAGCAGGTCACACTAAAGCATCTGCGTCTGTCACAGGATAACCTAGACAAACTACAGGGCGCTAGGAGTGACGCTACTAGGAGCCAGTACAGGAGCAAGTGGACTAGATTTTGTTACTTGGCAGAATCCAAGGAGGTCGATCCTCTGACTTGAACTTTGGACGACATGCCATCCTTCTCACCACACCTCGCACACTCAGGGGTGCAGGTAGACACATGCCACGCTGATCTGGTGGCCATCGGAGCCTGTAGGAACTCAGAAGAGGTATTTTCTTCCTCCAACCGAGACTCTACCCACCTCTCAAGAAGCCAAACCCATTGTGGGACCTCAATGTAGTTTTGGGCACCTTGGCGCATAAACCTTTTGAGCCAATGGTGTCTTCGGACATCAGGCTAGTCACCAAAAGAGGGGGAGGGAGGATGTCATGATGCCTACCCCCGGGCATCCAGACCAAGTCCAGCAACCCCAGAAGCAGGCATCATGTTACCCAGAGAAAACCCAGCAACCCTTGTTAGGGGCTATATGGGTACAGTCCTGGTGTCTATGGCGTCAGGCTCATATGGGGGAACAGTCCTGGTGCCACAGGCGCCAGGCTCATATGTTAAAACTTACCCGATGCAGACCATGCTGCAAGAGATCCAAGCCCATGTGTGGCTTGGAAGGGACTACTTTACCTAGGGACTATTTTGTTACTTGGGTGTGGTTGTGGAGAAATACTTACCTGGGACTACTTTGGAGGCTATTTAAACCACGCCTGAAGGGCAGCACATGCTTGGCGTTATTCTGCATCCAGCAGCGTAATGCTCACCGTGCCTGCAGTCAGCATCCAGCCTCGTGCCACGCCCGCCTCGAGTCCAGAGCTCCTAGAAAGAAGAGAAAGAAGAAGGTTAAAACAAGAACATTATTGGGTTTCTTAACTGATTCTGGATTCATCGCATCTTTGCACGAGAAAAAGACTTTATTTTAAACACGGCGTATCGCCAGCAGCAGCGACGCGCCATACTCACCGTTCCTCGCAGCAGCTCTACGATCCGGCGCTGTCTCCATCATTAAGTTGCCGCATTCCAGCACCTAAGGGGGACAAGAAAACAACAAGGTGAGCCGAGGGGAAACAAATAAGGACAATCTCTTGCCACCATATACTTACCTGATTTTACCGCCGGAGGTATTATTCACCAGCACGCCAAATCTTCTTACGCCGCACCTGTAAGAAAAGAGACAGCAGCGATTTAAACTTTGGCATCATTTAACAGACAGTGTTGAATAGCACAGACTCTTACCAGAACGCTTTCAGCTGCCACAGAACTATCTTCATTTGGGTCTAAGCTGCAAGATAAACAAAGGAATTGGACAAGAGTGATTATTCAGACATTTTTTAACTCTTTAGAACTATATACTTACGGCCCTTCGCCAGGAGTTTTGGAGCCAAGATTGTCTAGAACTCTTCCAATATCCTCAAGCCAGTGAAGTAACTGGCCATCAACGCGCCCTTGCGTTCCTCGCAGGATGGAGAGCTCATCATTCAAAACTATGAGGTGAGCTTGGTGAAAGGGAATATCAGAGGTGATAAATGGGGACGCAGTGAGGGGCTATTACTCAACTCCACGGGTGGCTAATTCCCTTTCTCCGCCTTTAGGGGACTACTTCTACGGGTCAAGCAGACGAAGCTTGGGGGGCCAGTCCAGTCAGTCATCTCTGCACTACGCATCACGTTGGTGGAGACCACGGCTGTCCAGTTCCTCCTGACACCTCTGTGGGAACCAGGTGAGCGTAACAGGGGACTAGCGATCATCCACAAGGAACAACTGGCCATCAAAATGGAAGATCCACTAAACATCGATAAATGTGACTCCTTAATACTACGACTTTCAGTAAACCCCAAAAACAACCTGAAATTCATACTGATATACAGACCACTAACCTACTATGTGACTTTCGTAGACGCTTTCATGGAAGCAATCACTACACTAGCCATCAAGTACAATCATCTGATCATCCTCAGAGATTTCAACATCTGGTTCGACGAAGAAACCACAACCACACAGAATTCCTTAACCGCCCAACTAGCAGCCATGAACCTACAACAACTAGTCAAAGGAGCAACCCACTCAGCAGGACACACACTTGACGCAATCTTCGCCAACAAGGATCTCATCACCATGGCACCCCCAATTCAAATACTTTGGAGCGAGCACCTCATTATTCCGTTCATAATCACAACGGCCGCTCTGACAAAAAAGCAACAAGAAAAGCAACCCATCATGATGAAAAGAAATTGGAGAACAATAAAAAACTCCAACCTAACCGAGCTCCTAGAACTCAGCAAACCACAAGCATCAACCATGGAAGAAGCAGACCTAGACAAAAAAGTTACCCTACTTCATACCTAGATCACAACAAGCCTTGACGATATCGCCAAAGAAAAGCCCTTCACCTAATCACGCAAGAAAACTACAGCAAAATGGTTCACCGCACTACTCAACGCCATGAAAAGGAAAAACCGAAAACTAGAATCTGAATGGTGGAACAACAACACCGCAAACAAATTGAAATTCCTATAATAGATCCGCGCATATAAAAAGGAAATACAAAAAGCGAAGAGGAAACATTACGACAAACAAATCTTCAGAGCACCAAACGCTCAAAAAGAACTATTCAAAATCATAAACGAAATAAAAAACCCACCGGCCTGCAACAACACACCAATCCCATCGACGAAACCTTGCAAGGACCTCGGAGACCACTTAAAAAACAAAATAACCTCCATCCAACACACCATACAAAACAGACCAAGAGTTCACAGCTCAAACCCGACCGACACAGACGAGGAACACGCAAACAAGCTACGAAACTTCCCAGAAATATCAGTTGAGACTTTCGTCAAACTGGTAAACCAAAGCAACAAATCGGGCTCTCCTGAAGACCCTTGCCCCCCGGACATATACAAAACAATTCTCAAACAAGGTACCCCCATGGAATACCACAGGAACCTCCTCAGCCTCTCAATCTCAACAGGTAAAGTACCGCAGGTCTTCAAATCGGCTTACATCAAGCTGCTACTCAAAGACACAACAGGAAACGTAGAGGACTTATCTAACTACAGACCCATCTCCAACATACCCTACAAAGCCAAACTGCTAGAAACATACGTCTACCAAATATCCCAAGAATTCATAGAAGAGCACTGCCTACTAGACCAGGCACAAGTTGGCTTCAGACCTATGAGAGGAACAGAATCGGCTCTCCTCTCAATATGGGACGACCTAAAATCAAACGCAGACTCAGACAACAGCACCGCCCTGATTCTCCTTGATCTGTCTGCATCCTTCGACACTGTCAACCACGCCATCCTCATAAAGAGATTAGAAGGACTAGCGATAACAGACAATGCCCTACTATGGATCAAATCCTTCCTAACAAACAGGACAGAAACAATATGGATGAAACCTTGTAAATCCAAACCCAGAGTCTCCACGTGCAGAGTACCACAAGGATCATCCTTCTCCCCGCTTCTATTCAACATCTACATGTACATATTAATCAAACTCATCAAAAAACACGTCCTCACATGCTACAACTATGCCGACAATACTCAAATAATCTTCAACATACAAAACACCCAAGAAGAAAACGCCACACTAGAGAATTGCCTTTGTGACATATTCATCTGGATGAACCTCAACCATCTCAAAATCAACCAGGCAAAACAGAGATAATGATTGTTTCAAAAAAGGGAGGAGACATCAACTAGATCCCCTGGCCAAGAGAGCTCGGCACCACACCAGAACCATCATCAACTGTAAAAAACCTAGGGGTCCTGATGGATAACAACCTCACTCTTGAGCCACTAGTAAACTTGGTAATCAAGAAATGTTTCTTCTTCCTGCAAGCAGCAAAAAGGATCCTACCGTTCCTGTCATTCGCCAACAAAACACTTACCATCATCACTCTGATCATGTTCAGAGTAGACTATGCCAATAGCCTATACCTGGGCATGCCCGAACGACTTCTAAAAAAACTGCAACGCATACAAAATGCAGCAGCCAGACTCCTGCTCAAGCTACCCAGAAGAGAGCACATCATACACGTGCTAAAAATACTACACTGGCTACCACTGAAACAATGAATAAAGTTCAAGGCCATTTGCATCACGCTCAGAGCAATACACAAACAAGGCGCAGAATTCCTAAGCGACAAACTACGCCTACACCAACCGACAAGAACACTAAGATCAAGCACCGACATATGCCTGGAACCAAAACCCTACAACAGAAAAAAACTCGGAGGATCGTCTTTCTCTCACCAGGCACCCAAAACCTGGAATGACCTACCTAAGAATATACGGAATACAACAAACCACAAGCATTCAGGAAACTCCTCAAATCATGGCTCTTCAAAGCGTAACCACAACGGAGACGCACTAGAATGCCCAGACATTAAAACAATGACGAAAATAACTCCAACCACGACCACTCTCAAATTGGACAAACACTCAAACCAAATAACCAACCATTCGACAGAGCATAAGACATCGTGGAAAATAGCCACAAAGGAAGGCTGCAGAGACTGACCACATACCTAAGCCCAGACGAAAGCCCCAAGTGACTCTCCCACTCGTACGTACCGGACGAACATATCCAGACCGGCAGACGCATCTAGATAGACATTGGCCTGCATCACATCTGGATAGGATCGATTGAAGGATAACATGCCCGCACCTAGAAAAACGTGAATGCTAACATGTGCCACACCTAGAGCTGTGAATACCAGCCTTCGTGGTGTTCAGATGGAGTTGTGAATGTTAGCATGCCCACACCTGGATGCGTCTCTAGACACTGGCCTGCGCCACATCTGGATAGAGGTGTGAAGGTTGGCGTGACCGCACCTGGATGGAGTCCTGAGCATTGGCCTGCGCCGTGTCCAGATGGGAATGTGAGGGCCAACAAGTGCCATACTCAGACAGAACTGTGAATGTTAGCATGGTAAAGGTCAGGTAACCCACTAACCAATATAAGCTCAAACTCTGCATACTTATCTCACTCAAAAAACTCACACAACCATCTCTCGCACAACAAGCCGCACGCACTTCACAGCACTTCAACAACACATAAGCCGGAACAACTGGACACGCGGGCTGACTCCGATCCGATACCCGGAGCAAAGCTCAGCACCCGGTGTATACTGATTTGAAGCTGCCAACAGAACACCACTCCTCTCACTATCCTAATCCCTTCTTCACCTTACTAACCCATCCCACCTTTATCGTTTACAGATCCGCCTGAGCGCCTGGGGACCAAATCCGTTGGTGACGGTGCGCGGTACAAATACCTTTAACATTTAACATTTATATGGGGCCACTTTGGAAATTATTTCTAGGGCCTCTATTGGTTTCCAGTCCACCCCTGAGCACATCAAGGTCACATCCCTGATCAGATGATGCCCTGGATTCATACTCGTCAGGTGAAAAAGCAGTCAGAAAATAAGTCAGGAGAATGTAACATGTACCAGGCATCTCACTAAAGTCACAGTTTAGGGCTTACATTCTCACAAGTGCTGCCAAGGCAGGATTTTATATTGTCCATGGATAGGTATTTGCAGCTTCCTTCCTTCAAAAGCATGCCATATAAAAGCTTTCTTCTAATTTGATAAGCCCTGATTAGTCATCTGTAGAGCATGGCACTATGGCAGTATCCCCAGCATCCAATGGGGATTGACTGTTTGAGGGTTTGGCACTTAGCTCACGTAGGAGACTGAGGGCCTCATTATGAGTCAAGGTGGTAACCCTGCCGGTGCTTCCGGCTGGTTGCTGCCGGACTTATAACAATTTACCGGCACCTAGCTTCCCGGTGCCGCCGGGACATTACAAGTACTGGCGGACCGGGAAGCAAGGTACCCCAACAGAACTCCACGGAAATAGTTTCACAGAAGTGCTGGCACCATTGTTAATGGTACCGGCGATTCCATGAAGAATCTGCCTACCGGGGCCGCTGCGCCCATCATGGTCAGACGTGTTGGGCACAGCAGCCCCAGCAGGCAGACCCGTAGTGTGGCGGTCTGGAAACTTGTTCCCGGACCACCACACTCATAATGAGGCCCTTTGACTCTGGCATACGAGTTCAGACATGCACTGTCATATCTATGATGTTTCTGTAATGCTGCCTTTGCACTCACAAAAGTAAGCAAGCAATTGGCCTTCCAGGCAAATAATGTGGAAACCGCAGGGTTTGCTTGGCCAAAAGTCCAACCCAAAAGTAATTATTGACCTAATGATAGCCACACATTTGGTAACTCACTTCTTTGGAATAAAGGTGAAGAAGGATAATGAAGAGCCAATGATACACTCTACAATACAGTCTTCACTGGGGATCGAGGAAACTCCCCAGGAGCATATTACACCTGCACAGTGGCTGTTACTTAAGGCCAATCTAACTAAGGAGCTGAATTAGTGTACCAGCTTTTCTGGTTTTTGCACATGGGTAGATATGTTGGATGATCGCTGTTAGGTAGAATTCTCTGTTTAGGCTGAATTTCCTAACCTAGTGAGTCCCCCAGCAGCTTTGCTGGATTTTTGGGGTTTATTTTTTTCTCCTGCCAAGAGTGAGACTCTTTTACCCTCACTCTTGGACATGATTTGAGTGTGTTTCTTTGAATCTAGATGTGTTTAATGGGCTATGGGGTCTTTTACTCCATAGGGTTTCATGTGTTTTTGTGATGTGTGTTACACAGCACCCTCCGTGCAGTAACACAGGGGTGTGATAGTGACCCCCCAGTATAGACTCCATACCCTGGGACTGACTACTGTCTCCCAGGGCATGTAAAGTCAGCATTGACTTTACTAGTCTTAAATTCTGAACAGAACCAGTACAAACCATCATATTGTGGACGTACTGGCTGGGGCAATTCGATTGCCCCAGGGTCTGTTAGTCGAGGGGGCACGTCTCCGTCCCCCCTGATCAAGTTTTGGCTGGTGGCAGTGGATACTACTTTTTATATTCAACCGCAAATATTTACCTATGGGATTTCCCATTGTTTTAGGCTACTATCTTTATTTAATTATTTAAGGTAGCCTCGAACATACCGCTGGTTTATTTAATTAATATTAATTCTCCGGTTGGTATTTTTTGCCAAAACTTGATTCTAAAATGGCGTTTGTGTTCTCTTCTGTGACTCCAACCCAAGTCGAGCCCTTTGTTCCACTTTTTGGCGGGCTTCTCCACAGAAGCCCTCCAAAGTGGTGCCACTATGTCTGGGGTACTTAGGAGGGGTGGAGGGGAATTTAGGCACCCTGGACTGAGTTGCCTAGGCAACTCAAGTCGCACTCTGTCCTGATTGGCCCAAGTGGTGAGCCGGCCGGCTCACCACCTAGCATGTTTGAGTGACAGCTAGGCTGAGTGAATGGGGGTTTGCTGCATAAAAGCAGGGCTTTCGGGACTGGAACTTCAGAAGTCGCCACAGGACCTAAGAATCCGACGAGGGAGAAGCTGAGCCGACCTGCCACAACACCACAACCGGTGGAGCCCTGCTGGACCGTCTCACCACTTTCCCAACGACAGAGGAGATCTCCCACCGGAGAGTCTTCTTCCTTTGACTGGTCAGGATAACCAGTTTCAGCGTCTTTTCGCTTTCCTGACATATCTCGTGGCCGCCTTGCCCGTGTTAAGAACCCCGGCAACCGGGATACCACGTTTTACCACGACCGCGAGATAAAGGAACCACCTTTTACCGGAAAACTCCGTGGCTGGTTTCTGCCCTGGTAGTGCAATGACCTGCATCTTTCCTCCACGTCGAGATCTTCTCTTCCCCTGGACGACAACGCAACTTGCAACCACTACCAGGAACAACTGCCACCGCTGGAGGATCCTTCCCACTTAAGGTACCGTGTCCCGACTGGCTTCCCTTGCAACCGACTGTACGGGGTAGATTTAGCCCCCGGCTTTCGAACCAGGGTTAGCCTGGGACACCCTGGCTAAACTTTTCTAAGCCTCTCTAAACTCTTTTCTGAACCCTCTGCAAGACTTTCTAAGCCTAGTGTAACTGTGTGATCTTGGGCGCATTTGTGCTCTGCTCTGTCTAAGAGTGGGCCCAGCCTTTGGACTTTGGCTCACCAGTGACTTTTTGTTCTCTGCCTTGCTAATAGTGTTCCTGAATCGTAGAGTGGTGTAATCCTGCATATTCTGTCTTTTCCCTCCCTTTTTCACAACCTTAGTAGAGTGCAATCTAGTTAAGCGCTCACCTCTGTATGAAAATAAGTGGTGCTTTACTGTGTTTTTCTAATAAGGGAAAAAGGGGTGTATATATCATAATAGTAACTGTGTTTAGAATATTTTACAATAAGAGTGCTGGAGTGTTTCAACTGTGTGTTTATAAATAAATAATTATATACTTTGATACCAAAGCTCTGGTCAGTGTTTGCTTGTATTATTGTATCTGAGTGCCTATTGAGTATACTTTGCATTCTGCCTAACTCTTCTTGAGGGAAGTCTGACTGCTCAGCCACAGCTACCAGGTAAATCTGGGTGGTACAGGCTGCTACCAAGTGGGTTTACTGCTAACACCTGTAGTCTTAAATATTTTGCAGTGGTCCCTAAGGGAACTGCACAGGTTTCTGCCTAACACTGGTGTACAGTGGTGGGATTTGTATTGAGTATACACTTTAGAGTGCTTGAGGATACCTTAGTACAACTAACCACAAAGCTTAGCACTGAAAAAGTAATCTTTCTAACATGTCAACTATGGAAACTTATAGTCAAGAGTCCCTTGCTACAAAAACTGCTGATTGTTTAAGAGTATTGTGTAAGCATAAGAACCTCCTGACTAAAGGCAAGAAAATGGAGTTAATAGAAAGGTTGTTAGCTAACCAAAGTCTGGATGATGGGTCTGAGGAACCTACCATGCCAGAAAATGTAGATAACAGTATAGAAATTGATATTGATCCAAATGTTGATAATCTTGAGGAAGAGTCAGAAGAGGAGGGTGAGGCTGCTGTGACTGTCCCCCCTAGGCCTCTGTCTGCCCTACCTGCTGTACCTACTGGGCCTTTACCAAGTCCCACACTAAGTCCTCAATATCTCGAATTAGAGAAAATGAAACTTGAACTAGAGTTCAAGAAACTGAATACTCTGGCTGAACAGAGACATCAGGAAATTAATCAAGAACTAAGGCTAAGGGAAATGGAGCTCAAACATGAGCTAGAAATTAAGAAATTGTCTGTCGAAAATGCTTCTCTCTCTGGCTCCTCTAGAAGTTCCAGTCCTAAAAGACCCCGGATGCCTACAGAATTGGTTGGTATGTATGAGCCTAAGTTGGATGGGTTGGATTGGTTGTCTCTGTTTGAATATAATCATGGGCTCCAGAACATCACAGGAAATGACTTACTCACCTGGTTGTTCTCTAGGCTTCCCCCTGTTGCAACTGATGTGGTAATGGAGTTGGGGGAGGAGGATAGGAAAGAGTATGAATGTGTGAAACTAGCTTTGATAGCTAGGTTTGGAAATACCCCTTCCCAGTATCTTAAGAGGTTTAGAACCCTCACAAAGCATGATGGTACCCCTTGGGCTACCTGGGTGAGTGAAGGGTTGAAAAACCTAGAGGGATGGATTAAGGGTTACAAAGTGAACACTTATGAAGGTATGAAGAATCTTGTTATGTTGGAGTCAATTTATGATGCCTGCTCTCCTGAGCTCAGACAGCACTTGGCTGATTCAAAGGAATTAGATTCCCGAAAACTAGCTAAGGCTGCTGACTTGTGGGTTGCCAACAGGGCCACTCACAAGGTTTCTGGGGTAACTCAGAAAAAGGATGAGGGGAAACAGCCTAAAAAGGACTCCAAAGAGAATTCTAATACTGCAAATTCCAAAGAGGGCCCCAAACAAAACCAGAAGGGTAAGCCACCAGGGAAACCACAGCAGAATAGTGTCTCCTCTGGTGCTAAACCAGAGGGAGGTCAGAACAAGCCTCCATTCCAGAAGGCATTTGGTAAATGCTTTGCTTGTGGCTCTACTGACCATGTGAAAGGAGATCCCAGATGCAAGGGTAAACCTTCAGGGATCCAACTTGCCTCCTTAGCCTTCGCTCCAGAAGAGGAAGTCCCGATGGCAAGTGGAAACTTTCTACTGCTGGCTGATGAACCCATTGGAGTCTCAGCCAGTGTTTCTTTAGTCTCTGTGGGGGTGTGGGAACAACAGAATTTAGATGTGTATAATTCTATCCCAGATAATACTAAAGAGTATTATAAGGACAGTGTCCAGGTAAATGGTCAGGAGACTCCTGCCATTAGAGACACTGGGGCCAGCATAACTGTGGTGGATGAATCTTTTTTCAAGGCAGAGGATGTTGCTAAGGCACCCAAATGCCTCACCAAGTTAGCTGGAGGGCCTGTGCAGATGTGTCCCCAGTTACCAGTTCTCATCCAGTGTAATGACATGGCTGTAAAAATACCTGTCAGTGTACAATGTGAAGTGCCAGGTAGGGTTCTCTTGGGTAATGACCTGAAAGCTCTTGGAGTTGTGTCACATGCCCCCAGACCGCCTAGTAAGAGGTTACAGGAGCTCACAAAACCTGCAAGAGAGAAAACCCTGAGAGGGTTATCTCAGGAGATGATGACAGAGAACACTCCTTTGCCACTGGAGAAACTCACTGCAGTAACTACCCGATCAGGAGGAAAGGGGCAACCCAAGACTCCTAGGAAAAAGTCAGCAGCAAGCACTCCAGTGCTTCCAACAGTTACACCTGTAACTCCCCCTCCAGCTGAGGATGAGAGGGAGGTACAACCCTGTATGGTTGAACTAGACTCTGAAGAAGAGCTAGTGGGAGGCCAAGAACTTATTGGAGATCTAGACCCTGAGGACCATCCTGAGCTGCAGTCTTTACTGGCAGAAGGTGGGCCCAGCAGGGCAGCTTTCCGTAAGGGACAAAGAGAATGTCCAACTCTGGAGGGTCTCCGCCAACAGGCAGCTGCTCAGGCTGATGGGCAGGAGCCTGGGAAGTATAGGTTGCACTGGGAAGATGGCCTCTTCTACAGTGAACCAACTGAGTCTGAACCTGGAGACTACAAACGCCTTGTAGTACCTCAAGAAAACAGACAACAGTTCTTGCACTTAGCCCACGATATTCCTTTGGCTGGTCACTTGAGTTTCAAGAAGACCAAGGAAAGGCTCTCACTCTACTTCTACTGGCCAAAAATGGGGGCCGAAGTAGATAAGTTTTGCAAGAGCTGCCATAACTGCCAAACTTCTGGTAAGGTTGGCGCCAAGAATGTGGCACCATTAGTGCCTCTCGCAGTTGTGGGAGTCCCATTTGAGAGGGTAGGGATTGGCATTGTTGGTCCCCTTGATCCCCCTACATCCTCAGACAACAGGTTTATCCTTGTTGTAGTAGACCATGCTACTAGATATCCTGAGGCAATACCTATGAGAACTGTTACAGCTCCGGCTGTGGCTAAGGCCCTCCTTGGTATTTTTACCAGGGTTGGGTTTCCTAAGGAAGTAATCTCTGACAGGGGATCAAACTTTATGTCCCACTACATGAAAGCCATGTGGAAAACCTGTGGAGTTACTTACAAGTTCTCAATCGCCTACCACCCCCAAACCAATGGACTGGTAGAAAGATTTAACAGAACCATGAAGAGCATGATAGGTGCTTTAGAGGAACCCCTGAAAAGAAAGTGGGACCTTCTACTGCCATGCCTTCTCTTTGCTTATAGAGAAGTCCCTCAGGAGGGAGTAGGTTATTCTCCCTTTGAACTTCTCTATGGCCATCCGGTCAGAGGTCCATTGGCCCTGATTAAGGAGGGGTTGGAAGGCGCTCCCCCCCTCAAGCCAGTCAGAGTGACTGACTATGTGATAGGTCTCCGTAGGAGAATGTCACACATGATGTCAGAAGCTAGTGATAACCTGAAAGCTGGACAAGCTTTGCTCAAGCATTGGCATGATCAAAAGGCTAACATGGTTGAGTTCACTCAAGACCAGCTAGTTCTCATTATGCTCCCCACGAGGCAGAGGGCCTTGCAGGACAAATGGATGGGACCCTTCAAAGTTGTGGGAAAACTTGGAGAGGTCAACTATCTGGTGGATCTGGGCAGACCCAGGGAAGCTCCTAGAGTCTTCCACACCAACCGACTGAAGGCGTACATCTCCAGACCTGAAGTAGGAGCCTTGCTTCTAGCTTCAGCAGCAGAGGAAGAAGAGAGTGAGTCTCTCCCTGATCTCCTCAGAGGTGTACCTTTGGATCAAAAAATTGAAGGAGTCAATCTCTCTTCAGATCTGACACCTGAGCAACAAGAGGAGTGCAAATCTATGTTAAATCAGTTTGCCTCCCTGTTCTCACTCTCACCAGGCTTCACCCCTTGGGGACAGCACAAGATACTCACTGGTGACTGTCTGCCAGTCAAAAGCAGAGGATACCGAATGTCAGAAAATGTGAGAACCCATATCAAGGGGGAGGTCAAGAAGATGCTTGATCTCGGGGTAATAGAACCCTCTACTAGTCGATGGTCTAGCCCAGTGGTGTTAGTACCAAAGGCAGGGTCCAAAGACTTGAGATTCTGTGTGGACTATAGAGCTCTTAATGCAGTCACCAAGACTGATGCCCACCCTTTACCAAGGACAGATGAGTTGGTGGATAAACTTGGTGCAGCCAAGTACCTCAGCACATTTGACCTTACGTCAGGCTATTGGCAAATAGCCTTGACAGACCATGCCAAGGAGAAAACTGCATTTTCCACCCCAGTTGGCTTGTACCAGTTTAAGGTCATGTCTTTTGGATTAAAAAATGCACCTGCTACATTCCAAAGGATGGTAAACCAAGTTCTAGCTGGGATGGAGGACTTCTGCATGGCATACTTGGATGACATTGCAGTCTTCAGACACTCCTGGGAGGATCATGTGAACCACCTAGGACATGTTTTGCAGGCTCTTGGACAGGCCAATTTGACTATCAAAGCAAGTAAATGCCAGATAGGTCAAAGTAAGGTGGTCTACCTTGGACATGAGGTAGGAGGTGGAGAAATAAGGCCTTTGCTCAGCAAGATTGAAGCTGTGCAAAATTGGACAACACCTACTACTCAAACCCAAGTGAGAGCCTTCCTAGGCCTCACTGGGTACTACAGGAATTTCATTGAGAACTATGGGACCATAGCTTCTCCACTGAATGTAATCTCCTCTCCAAAATTCCCTAAGAAGGTCAAATGGAATGAGGAGTGCAATCAGGCCTTTGAAAAAATGAAGAAAGCTCTTTGCCAAGCTCCAGTATTGAGAGCTCCTGACTACCACCAAACATTCATTGTACAAACTGATGCTTCCAATGTAGGTATAGGTGCAGTCCTCAGCCAACTGGATGAGAAGGGTGGGGAGCACCCCATTTGCTTCATCAGACGTAAGCTGAAGGATCCTGAGACAAGGTGGGCAACAATAGAAAGAGAATGCTTTGCTATTGTGTGGACACTGAAGAAGTTTAGGCCATACTTGTATGGTTCTACTTTTGTCATTCAGACTGACCACCAACCCTTGAGATGGTTAATGCAAATGAAGGGAGAAAATCCAAAACTATTAAGATGGTCAATCTGCCTGCAAGGGTTTGATTTCACCATTGAGCACAGGTCAGGGTGTCATCATCAAAATGCTGATGGACTCTCTAGGATGTATGTCATCAACTAGAGGTATGAGGTTCTTCCAGGAGTGGATTAAATCCTCCTGTCCCTTAGTCTGGGGCGGGCGAGTGTTAGGGAGAATTCTCTGTTTAGGCTGAATTTCCTAACCTAGTGAGTCCCCCAGCAGCTTTGCTGGATTTTTGGGGTTTATTTCTTTCTCCTGCCAAGAGTGAGACTCTTTTACCCTCACTCTTGGACATTATTTGAGTGTGTTTCTTTGAATCTAGATGTGTTTAATGGGCTATGGGGTATTTTACTCCATAGGGTTTCATGTGTTTTTGTGATGTGTGTTACACAGCACCCTCCGTGCAGTAACACAGGGGTGTCATAGTGACCCCCCAGTATAGACTCCATACCCTGGGACTGACTACTGTCTCCCAGGGCATGTAAAGTCAGCATTGACTTTACTAGTCTTAAATTCTGAACAGAACCAGTACAAACCATCATATTGTGGACGTACTGGCTGGGGCAATTTGATTGCCCCAGGGTCTGTTAGTCGAGGGGGCACGTCTCCGTCCCCCCTGATCGAGTTTTGGCTGGTGGCAGTGGATACTACTTTTTATATTCAACCGCGAATATTTTCCTATGGGATTTCCCATTGTTTTAGGCTACTATCTTTATTTAATTATTTAAGGTAGCCTCGAACATACCGCCGGTATATTTAATTAATATTAATTCTCCGATTGGTTTTTTTTGCCAAAACTTGATTCTAAAATGGCGTTTGTGTTCTCTTCTGTGACTCCAACCCAAGTCGAGCCCTTTGTTCCACTTTTTGGCGGGCTTCTCCACAGAAGCCCTCCAAAGTGGTGCCACTATGTCTGGGGTACTTAGGAGGTGTGGAGGGGAATTTAGGTACCCTGGACTGAGTTGCCTAGGCAACTCAAGTCGCACTCCGTCCTGATTGGCCCAAGTGGTGAGCCGGCCGGCTCACCACTTAGCATGTTTGAATGACAGCTAGGCTGAGTGAATGGGGGTTTGCTGCATAAAAGCAGGGCTTTCGGGACTGGAACTTCAGAAGTCGCCACAGGACCTAAGAATCCGACGAGGGAGAAGCTGAGCCGACCTGCCACGACACTACGACCGGTGGAGCCCTGCTGGACCGTCTCACCACTTTTCCCAACGGCAGAGGAGATCTCCCGCCAGAGAGTCTTCTTCCTTTGACTGGTGGGGATAACCAGTTTCACCGTCTTTTCGCTTTCCCGACCTATCTCGTGGCCGCCTTGCCCGTGTCAAGCACCCGGCAACCGGGATACCACGTTTTACCACGACCGCGAGATAAAGGTACCACCTTTTACCGGAAAACTCTGCGGCTGGTTTCTGCCCTGGTAGTGCAACGACCTGCATCTTTCCTCCACGTCGAGATCTTCTCTTCCCCTGGACGTCAACGCAAATTGCAACCACTACCAGGAACAACTGCCACCGCTGGAGGATCCTTCCCACTTAAGGTACCGTGTCCCGACTGGCTTCCCTTGCAACCGACTGTACGGGGTAGATTTAGCCCCCGGCTTTCGAACCTGGGTTAGCCTGGGACACCCTGGCTAAACTTTTCTAAGCCTCTCTAAACTCTTTTCTGAACCCTCTGCAAGACTTTCTAAGCCTAGTGTAACTGTGTGATCTTGGGCGCATTTATGCTCTGCTCTCTTTAAGAGTGGGCCCAGCCTTTGGACTTTGGCTCACCAGTGACTTTTTGCTCTCTGCCTTGCTAATAGTGTTCCTGAATCATAGAGTGGTCTAATCCTGCATATTCTGTCTTTTTCCCTCCCTTTTTCACAACCTTAGTAGAGTGCAATCTAGTTAAGCGCTCACCTCTGTATGAAAATAAGTGGTGTTTTACTGTGATTTTCTAATAAGGGAAAAAGGGGTGTATATATCATAATAGTAACTGTGTTTAGAATATTGTACAATAAGAGTGCTGGAGTGTTTCAACTGTGTGTTTATAAATAAATAATGATATACTTTGATACCAAAGCTCTGGTCAGTGTTTGCTTGTATTATTGTATCTGAGTGCCTATTGAGTATACTTTGCATACTGCCTAACTCTTCTTGAGGGAAGTCTGACTGCTCAGCCACAGCTACCAGGTAAATCTGGGTGGTACAGACTGCTACCAAGTGGGTTTACTGCTAACACCTGTAGTCTTAAATCTTTTGCAGTGGTCCCTAAGGGAACTGCACAGGTTTCTGCCTAACAATCGCGCTGGTAAGCATCATCTAGTGAAAATGGACAATACCCTCCAAACAGATTTACAACCTTCCTCAATGATACAATGTCATCCCGACCAAAAGGATAACTTCTTTCACACAGATCTGCAACCCGAGAGAGTGGACCAGTCCTCACAAGCCATGCAGAAAGGAACTGGCTGCCTGGGATTTGAGGACTTATCCAACTTAAATGCAGTTACATCCCCCTCACTATTGCAATCATGTGAGCAGTTGCATGCTCCTATACCTTCTGTTGTTGTAAGTAAATCCGCACTTATATCCCCATCCTTCCGTATTGGTGACTGCCAAATCTAACTCTGCTATTTCACGAAGCTCACAAGTGAGAAAGTCCCAAATGCCGGTGATAAAGGACAAAACTACAAGAGACTTGTCCATGGACCGAATGAACTTTATCATCAATAACATTGAGAAGCCAGGAGGGAAAGAGCCCAGCGATGCCCTACGTAATAAAGTATTGGCATGGCTTCGTCAGAGAACTGGGCCAGGGGTTGTTCGATCCTCCGATCTGAAGGTCCTCCGGAGGTTCAAGGGGGGTGACTGGTGTGCCCATGAAAACAGGGATTGTGTCTTGGTGGGTGTGAGTCCAGCAACTTGCCATTATTTCTAAGTATGGTCCAATATTTGCCAAAGGGCTCCTCGAATTTGAGACTGGTAGTCAACGTGAAGGAGGTTTGTTTATTTATCCATGTTTTATTTTATGTTTCTTCCATTGTTTAGCTGTCTCCTGATATGTGTTTGTGTATACTATGTTGTTCAGTTTTATTGTCTGTTCATACGTTAGCACTCTGAGGCCTATGGGCGTTTTGCGCTTTATATTTTAAAAATAAATTAATAAATACATAAAAACAATCCTCACCCATAAAAGCGGTTTGGTCCCCACCACAGCAGCAAACTGTTCTCTTTTAGCCACAGATCCTTCCATAAAAGACCAGACCATGCTGCGTCCTAAGTTTTAAAACTGTAAATTAAGACCTGTTAAGCATATGCTTTGTTTGCAAACTGCTGGACACTGCTGTGTCCAACATATTTCTTCAATTATTTTGGTGTTTTTATAGCATCCGCATGCTGTTTTTCTGCGGCTTCAGAACCGTTTGATTCTATGCAAGCATACAGAGATGTGTAGCACAAACACTATGGGAATTCAGGGAACACAGTGGACAGTTTCAGCATGCAGGCCATGCCGTACAGGAGTCAAGGGTTTGACCGTTCTCCCACTCACTTGTCCAACACCTTTCCATATGCTTTATTTCACACTTAACCTTTATTTACTTACCACGGGAAAGCATCTTGGCATGTTATGAATCTGACATATCACTGACATGTGGAGAAACAAACATACCATTGATGATGAGTGACATTAACATATTTCTGACATGTGTTTATTGGTGTTTATTTGCGGGTTTGCTAAAGGAGTTTCTTACTTTCCCCCCACAAATATAGTATGTTTCTCTTTACAGTTAATAATTAATAACTTCCAGTAGACTTCCCAGTGAAGGTATTTCCTATACATGTCAAATATATATATATATATATATATATATATATATATATATATTTAAAAAGAACTCATTACCCGGTCCGTAATGGAGACGGGATGAAATTGACGGAATGCACTCCCAAAAACAAATAGAGAAAGCCCTGATGACTCACTATACTGAGGCAAAAAAACCCAAGTTGGTCCAGACTGGCATACCTTTATTGTAAAGTCAGCATGGATAGGAAAAAAGCACAGAACACAACGCGTTTCACGGTACACAGACCGCTTGATCACGTAGAAAAGTGTAAATATAGACAAGGTGACTTTGTATAGACTGATACATCTCTATCCCCAGTTCTCAGTGTGGAATGTCTCCAAAATAATTGACTGCTCACTCGATTCCAACACGGCAGACATCTTAACACTTGCAAAATGCTACGTAATTCCCATAATGAATACTGTCAGACTCATTCTTAACACTATGCATGTTTTCATTACAGTTTCTGTTTCATTAAACTGATTGCAAAACCAATGTAACCAACTACGTTGTGAAAGTGTGAATGCAAAGTACAGAACATTTCTCCACATTCATAAATTACAGAACGTATATCAAGCATTAAAAATCTGTACATGTCTTATGTGTTATCATGCTGCCGTGTTTTTCAAAAGAAATGCCCAAAATTGTCCCGGCAGTGGAACTCTAAGAGCTAATGCTCAAGAATGCTGCTCTTAAGCAATGTGATAAAATACCACTTGCAACGAACAACACATGAAGCTAAGCAAAACATGACAACATGTAGAATATGGGAACCATGGCGGCCGTAGTGGCCCCAAAGTGAATGCTAACTAAGATGTTGCTTACCATTGCCAAATAGTAGTAGACAAGAGGGTAACCAATGGAAAGGCATCTATCACTGGCATCAGTAAATAAAGTGCCAAGTGCATAGCTGGATGATGGTATCTACCAGCATAACTGTGCAAATATGCAAAGCAACATTGTCATGGATATAATGCTAAAATTAGTTGTAATAAAGTGCATAGTGCATGTACATGATAAAGTGCATAGTGCATGTAAACATCTAATTAGCATCTAACAATCGGCCTGTGCAAAATTGCAAGAAGATATATGATGCCTATTATTTCCATTATACCCAAATTCTACTTAGAGCAACATTGACATAAGGCAGCATGGACAGCAATGTTACATGGTCCCACAAAATTAAACATGGATATATGCAAGAAAAGCCTATAAATATAGTGGAATCTAAAAAGAAAGATTGTTAAGTAGTTTTGGAAAGACAGGGGAGAGAAAAAAAACCCAAAAGAAAAAAAGGGGGGGGGGGTGTTTACCTAAAAATTATGAGCCTTTATACACTAGTCCAAAGAACAGAAAAATTAAATGAATGTTCAAGATGGGACATGCTTGCGTATGCCCATATTATAAAAAACCTTAGCTTTGTATTTACCTCTGTTATGTAAACGGGATGACAAAAAGTATGTCATGAACAAATGGTCATAGTAGAACAACCTAAAATGTGAATCAAAAGAGGTTGCTCAATTACATAAACAGTGCGATCACTTACGTACCCTCCAGTTACAAGGAACCTCAGAGGTCCAGGACTAGGGGACACATAGCTCAACCCGAAGGAAACAAAAAGAGAGAAAGGGAGGAAGTGAGAAAAGTAAATTGAATGTGCAAACTGCAATGGTGACCCAACTTCATGGTTTCCAAATCTCTTCAACAAACACTAAAGCCAAAATTAACGTGACCAGCTGAATATCAACTTATGCATTCATAATAATACAAAGATAAACATCCTGAAAAATATACTGCAAAAAATCAAGAAATCAATCAATGTAGGAGGGACAAGAGAAAATGAATTTGCTAATCGAGTAATTCTTACAGTAGCGTAAGGAGAATGCATCAACAAAATGGTATCATATGAAAAAAGGAACGTCTATGAAAATCATAATTAAGTTCCTAAAAAAGTATGAAGTTCTTCATCCAAATTGTGACCTCTTGGTTTTTTGGTTTCTAGGTCCAAAATGCATTTAGTTTCCAATTGTCTCAGTGCCAGTTCTCTGTTGCCGCCTCTAGGATGTTTGGCTATAGTATGAATGCCAAAGAATGTAAAACCATCCAATTTGCTATTATGTACTTCTTTAAAATGCACTGCCATGGGGTAAGTAACATCCACATTCTTGATAGCCCTAATATGCTGTAACATACGTAGCTTAAGTTTACCTATAGTACTGCCAACGTACCACTTGTCACAGGGACACATGAGCACATAGACCACGTACTCAGTGTCACAGGTGATACGTGTCTTGATGGAAATATTCTTGGCCAAGATGGGATGTTCATAGTTACGGACATCTGTTGCATACTTGCAGGCCTTGCATTTCCTGCACTTGTAGAAGCCTGCAGTTGGTGTATGAAGCGAAGTAGAGCCTGTAGATGGAATAGATGGGCTCATAAAGCTGGAGACAAGGTTATCCTTAAGGGAGACAGAGCGTCGAAATGTAATGTTCATCTTGTCACCCAAGATCGTTCCTAAATGTTCATCCAGTTGTAGGATATGCCAATGTTTCCGCATAATCCGTCGTATATATTGGGAATTAGTGCCATAAGTGAGTATGAGTCGAGTATCACTTGTTTGATCATTTGAAGGTGACTGCACTATAGTTGTTAACAGTGAGGAATGGTCTTGGTCCCTAGCTTTATGAAAGGCTCTTTCAAGTATGTGTTTGGGATATCCCCGTTGTTTGAATTTAAGAGCCATGTGTGCACATTCTACATCAAACGTCTCCAGTTTTGAACAATTCCTTCTAATGCGAATAAATTCGCCATATGGTATAGACCATTTGAGAGAGGTTGGGTGATTGCTTTTCGCATGTAGCGGTATGTTTGAACTTGTTGGTTTACGATAAAGTTCTGTAGTAAGTTCTTCCTGAGCCACCTTAACAAGAATATCGAGATATACGATAGCAGTCTTGTGGTGGCTTTCCGTAAACTGGAGATTTAGTTCATTAATATTCAACCTCTGGACAAATTCTAACCACTCTGAGCTAGTACCATCCCAAATGATGAATAAATCATCTATGTATCGCAACCAGAGTATTATTTTGGCTGTGTGCACATTGTTCTCTGTGCCCCAAACAACAAACTTTTCCCACCATCCCATAAACAAATTGGCATAGGAGGGTGCAAATGTGGTCCCCATGGCTGTTCCCTGAAGTTGCACATAAAATTCACTGTTGAATAAGAAACAGTTGTTTGTCAAGCAGAGATGAATCATATCTAATATCATGCAACTGTGTGACAAAAAATTCATTGACCTAGTATGGAGAAAGTATTCACACGCTCGTAGACCATCTGCATGTTTGATGGAGGTGTATAGGGATACTACATCTAGAGTAGTGAGTAGATATGTGGGTTCCCAGGTAATGCCATCTATTTTATTCAGAAAGTCTTTAGTGTCTCTCAAGTACGATGGCAGTGTAGTAACAAAAGACACCAGAGTCTTGTCCACAAATTTGGAGGTGTTCTCGTACAATGCCCCACAGAGTGTCACAATAGGACGTCCTGGGGGTTTACTCATGCTCTTGTGTACTTTGGGCAAGAAATAGATTGTAGGCATGACAGGGAATCTTGGATGTAGAAATTTACACATATCGTCCTCCAGTAGCCCCTTCTGCCTATATGTGTTTAACAAGTCAAAAAGTTTCGTGGTCATACCTGCAGTGGGATCTTTATCCAATTTTGCATAGCAGGAACGGTCATTCAATTGTCTTGAAGCCTCCTTGATGTAATCAGCACGATTCATCACTACAATGTTTGTACCCTTATCTGAAGGTTTAATAATACAATCAGATAGGGTACTCAGATCTTTCAAAACATTTTGTTCATGATAGGTAAGGTTTCCTTTGTGGTTCCATTTGGTCTTCCTGATCCTTTTCAGATCATTTATTACTAAGTCCTGGAATGCCTCAATGTGTCCTCCTGGATTAAACATTGGATTAAATCTAGATTTGCACCTTAATAGACTGGTCCCTGGCCAATCTGTATGTATATTCATGGAATCCCAGTCAATGTCACTATTGTCCTCAGATAATGTGCAATCAGATCCCAGGCTTATAAGATTGCCAAATGTTGCCATATCCTCAATGGTAACTGGAGTGTACCCTCCTGGTGTTTCTTGAGCTGATTGTTTGGACGGATTCATGGCAAAAAACTTTTTTAGCCGCACTTTGCGCATGTATTTGTCAAAGTCTATGCGCGTCTCGGCATAGTTATAATAGCTTGTGGGGCAAAAGTTAAGGCCTAATCGTAATATTTTTTGATGGTCTGTGGAGAGTGTATGCGAGGAGAGGTTAATTATGGACATATCTTGTTGCTCCATATTGGTTTTTATAAGTTCTTGGTTCCAGAGCGGGTCTTCCGTGCTAACTGATCCTTGTCTCCGGATTCTAGACCTGTTGCCCCTCCTCGTTTTCTTCCTCCTCTTTGTGCCATTGATTTTCCCCGGCCTTTGCCTCTTGGTTTTTTGTTGCTGTTGCGCACATCCATCCCCAACAGCTGCATCTCTTCTAAAAAATTCAGTTTACGTATAGGTTGTTCACTTTCACTTTCTGTGGTGTCCACTTCGGATGATGAGCAGGCGGCCAATGGCTCCGTCACTGTAGGTTGTGGGCCAGTGGGTAATTTGAGTCTCAGGGTGTCGAAGCGTTTGGCGAAAGTGAATACTCTTCCTTTTTCATAGTCATCTTTGTCTCGTATGAATTTGCGTTGTTTATATATATTTTGCATTCTTTTCTTACTTAGGTTGCCCTCCATTTTGTGAAATGTCCCCATGCCCTGTAACAGGAAGTGACATCGAAGAAGAGAAAGAGAACTTGCATTATAAAGACCGATTGCAGCAGCAAAGGTGCAAAGGTAAAAGTTGTCTTTTCTTTCCACCCACATGTTCACATACCTACTGCACTCACACCATAGATGCCCATATCTGTGATACGTCACTGTTATCACCTGACTGACGTCTGTAATTTACAATTCTATCTCCCCATCCCAAACATTTATAATTGGTGATCCTTTTCCTGGCTCAACCGCTGACACCACAAGATGTTCGCCACAACCCACAATACCTTCATTACTACCATTATTCACTACTAATGGTCATTCCGCTACTGCTACTAGTATTGTCACTGCTAATATTACTCTTCTTACTATTATTAGTTGTGTCTAAAGTGCTTTCACTATTGGCTATAGTAGTCGTCGAAGTAGTAGTCACTCCAGGACTAATAAAACTGTTACTGCAGGTGTTGGTGCTATTGTCAACACTACTACTAATGTATGACAACCAGTAAAAGTCGGATTACTTGTTATATTAGCACTATTGATGTCTTCAGTGTGACTTCTGCTACTAGGGCTGATGTCACTTTTGTTCCCATCACTACTGATTCTACTAATTTGTACTTAATCAATGATGTTATTTTATCTATTAAAATGCTTTAACAAGCTAATTTTTAAGACACACTCTACCTCCCGTACTCACTAGGTATAGTAATTTATTAACGACGTGCTGTCTTGAATAAGAAGCCTCCTTGGTCTCGGGTGGATAGCATAGGGACAACATGCTCGCCTTGGAAGAAAGACGACACAGAGCAACACAGGTTCGATTCCCTGGGTCCGCGCTTAGAATCCTCTGGGTATTAAGCACGTTATAAATAACCTATCATAACTATGGTAATATTGCCTAAGTACCAGTTCCCTCACAATACTTTAGTCAATGTGTTGCTCATCGACCCTTGTATAAGAAAACATTGCATTATTTTGAAAAAACTCTGGGGCTCATGTTCGGCCCGGCGTAGCGTAAGCAAAATGTGTCAAGACTTGCGTAAAGGCTTTTATTCATTTTGCTTACTCTACGCCCCATTTTCAATAATTAGTATGGCGGAGAGGCGAGTGGAATACAACTTGCGGTCCCCCCTCCCTTAATTTCCACCATACAATTGCTCCAGTATTTGCGTCATCGTGCATTTTCATGCAGGTGCAAATGCTGGGAATGCCTATGGAACCTGTTGGCTTTATGTGCAAGTATAAGGTGAAGTAAGTGAAGAGAAGCAGTTATGAGGAGGGCAGACTATGACTAGAGAAAGAACAAGGTGATGGAGGCGAATGTGAGACGTAAGGCCACTTGGAGAGAAACCTAAGAACATAGGAAAGATGTCGGAGAAAATGGGCTTTGGATTAAAGAATGGAAGCGTGGCAACACCAGAGGAAGAGGACCAGGGAAGGAAGTAGAAGGTTGGACGAGGATCACATCAGGTGTAGAATGTTTATGAGGATAGAAGTAAAAATAATCAGAGGATATGAGAGGGTTTGTCGAGACTCAATTTCCTGAAAGGACTCCTGTCTTGGTGGAGGAGCCGTATTTAAGAAGCTGTCTGCGTGCGTGTCTACAAAGCAGTTAAACCTCAGAAACCCAGGGCCCAACACTTTCTCGAAAACTATGTTTAAAGAGTCTGTTGCCTGGCTAATGTCTGGATGGCCCATGCCACCTGGGGTGCTCGTGCCCACTAGTATCAGAGGAAGGAAAGTGTGTCACCCAAACAACTCCTTCTTTCAACCGCCAAGAATGAACTGGGGGGACTCATAAGACCCGAACGCCGTGATTACATTTTTAGTCTGAGTCTAAGGCAGAGTGGAGAGTGAACTTCTGTCTGTGCCAACTTGAAGGAGAAGACACCCAGAAGAGGCAGTCTGAGCCTAATGGCAATGGGCGGCACCTTCTGATGAGTCACTATACTCTCAAGAGCTGCTTGTTAAGTAGGCTGGGGCGATCGGTGCTCGACTGGAAGTTGAAATTGAAGACGGTCTGGTCTGCGGTTCCCAACGCTGGCAGATTTCCCCCTTCCCGCTGGACAGACTACCCCCCAAGCCAGAGATAATGCTTTGTCGTTCTGTCGGAAAGGGGGTGCGGAGGCGTAGCATTGAGGGGTTTCTGATTGGTGTAGACTGCTGCTACAAGGACACGCCTGTTTTATTAAAACAGTATTTTCTTCCTTTTTCAGAAAAGACGTTTTTATCCACTTATGTATTTTATGACTTGCTCTTTGGAGGATATCTTTCTTGTTTTCGCTGTCCAAGGGCAGCTGGAATAGTGAGAGAGGGTATTGCAGGGCTATGCTCTTAGTTGGAGAAAGGAGAACACGTTCACACAGTATGCTTTCAGCTCTCTGAGTCACTTAGCAATCCATTCCACCCAATGGATTTCAACTGAAAATGGGATTCTGCGCCTCCTTTCCACCCAAGTTCCCTTCTTTACAGCTCTAGAATTTTGGAGGCATGTTTTCTGTGGTGGAAGAGATAGAGAACAAGGATGATATCCAGCAAATTGAATCATTTATGACAGGGTGTAGTAAAGAGAACACAGGTTTTTATAAGGCACCTAAACCCTTAACACATTCATAGGTTATTCATTCGAAAAAATGAAGAAGGAACTGTGGCTGAGTTTTTCCTCTTGCATGGCACACATGGCAGGCACTCTAACCCAATGAGCTAACTTACTGGGATATAACTATATGACCTTCAGTTCAGACACCAGGAGCACAGACCAACTTCTGTATTAGTTGGACCAGGAGTTGCATTGTTCATGTTACAAACAGATGTCTGCCGCTGTCACGATGCTACCTTACCCACAATGCAGGTTTCTCTCCGCATCAGGCACCGTACCCCCTGAGCAATCTTATTTGTATTGACACTTGTGTACCTCTTTTGATTGTATTTTCTTTAATTTAATATTAAGCTGTAGCAGTTGTGTGGTGACAGACAATTGGGGGAACCTTGTATGCTATGAACAGACCTACACAAGAGTGTGAGACATGGGCATACACCGCTCGGTGTGAGGCCGAGGGGAAACGTTAGCACCGGATAGAAGTGAAACCCATGGCATGGTGCATCGTGTTTATAAGCTGCAGGGCCTTTGGGGCACTAGGGAATGGAATATGGAGGCATGTGACTGTGCCAGGCGAAGAAGTGCAAGGAGAAGACAGTGCATATACTCAAACTAATAGCAATGAGGCAATCCAATGTTCTTTGTTAGTAAGCCCACCTGAAAGATATGAAGAGGGTCTGCCTTTCTTGCTTTGGGATTCCATTGGTCAGATGAGGATACTCTACTGGTGTACTTGCATGAAAGGGATAATATGCTGACTGTTACCTGCTGCTACCTGAACCTGCAATCTGGAGTTGGTTGGTTTCCATAATAATGTTACCACTAATTAATGATTGTATTGTTAGCAAACCTTCCCCAGACACTCCCCATTCCATGACAGATTGAAACCTCATCCATGTTTGTTCAGCAAAGTTATGTAGACCCCATCTCTGTTTTGTGACACTTTAAGCCCACCCCACTGTTTTTCCCACTTAAAGAGCGAGCACTAGCCAAACATGTTGTTAAGAGGAAGCAATGTGCATCTACCACCCAAACACAGCAATTAGAACAGGTGGCCAGGTTCTTTGATCACCCAGGCACTGCATTCAGAAGTGGCAGCACACATCCATCATTCAGCCACTGAATGTATAACCGATTAACCTGCATACAGAAAAGTCAGATTGTAACAATGCATCAAGCAAGTCTCTAATAAGAGTCAGTCTTTGCTGTTACAAGTGTTTCCGCTCAGCATAGCTCACCTGTGCTTAGCATTGAGCTCTGTACTTAGATGGCGGGGACTGTGCTGCTATGCACAGCAACAACCTGTAGTTACATTGCATGAGCGAAATATTTGGACATATAGCTCTATTTTCTCAATGGAAGCAGCATTTGTTGACACGGAACATTGTATCCATAATCATGCTGAGACGCGCCATATATAAGCTGTGTGAGTTGCTGTCTATCTTTTTACTACTGGGGTTCTCCTTGCCGTTCCACAGGTCTACTAATAATGCCTGCGAATGCATGCCCTGTCACAAAATGCCTATGTTCTCTATTTTAAGTTGAATAAGCACTCAGTTGCACCTACTAGAGCATTGGTGGACTAAAGGTTGGAGCACTCATCTGAGCGAGTGAGCAGCCACAAGTGCTGGGTTCGAGCATCTTCACTGATGTTCAACGTTTTTGTTAGGCTGGTCATTTAAAGGGATATAACTTGGAGATATGGTGATGGGTACAGGAATCTAATAATCTGTCTCCTTTAAAATGCAGTATTTCAGAAAATAAACACTTTACTACAGGCACTTAAAAGCTGAGGCACACATTCACGTAGGGCGTGATTGGCCTGGTAGAACAGAGAAAGGGGCAATGTAATCACGTGATCTTTCCAAGTCAGCCCACAGGTTTCTGACATCTCTTGCTTATACAGTTATTGTTTTATCATTAGCATTTTGGTGGCAGTTACTGCAATACAAATATCTATCTATCTATCTATCTATCTATCTATCTATCTATCTATATATTCTTTTTATTATTTTTTTTTTCTTATTTATTACTTATATTGCGCCAAACACAAACACACCCGGGCACAACAAAATGTCTTTATGTAAGCGAATACAATACTGCAACTGTGAGGATTACTTTATTTTATATCTCATGCCAGCTTATGTGTGCCAGTGCTCTATGGGCATGCCCTGTCAATTTGCCTTCATTAATCTAGTTCTCCCAAAGCCTGCCCCTGTCTCCTTCGCCAGTTACTCAAGTGTGGCTAGCCACAGCTCTTCTGTCTCCGCTCCCATATATAATTTGCCGCATCCCAAACAGGATCACTGACCCATTAAGAGCTGTTTTACTTGCTCTTTAGAGGCATATCTTGTTTCCTCTTTTTTTTTGTTATCATTTGTTTACATAAAAGCTTTCACAAACCTTCAATACATAAATACAACCAAACACTGGAAGAGAATTCATAAATATTCTCAAATATACTTTAAATACTATGGGCCTTATTAGAAGTTGGCTGGTGCAGAATTAATCTGCCATTATTAACGTATACCGGCACATTCCTGCACTGGCCAACTACAAGTTTGCTGGTGGGGTGGAGGAATTACCTACAGCTAAGAGCAGAGGTAATCCCGCCACCCCACTGGCATAAATCACTGGTATTAGAGGCTCTGGTAATACCAGCACCTGTAATACCAGCAAAGTCCCCCATGGAGTCCTCCATGGAATGAGGACTAACGCCACATACCAGCACTATTAATCCAGCGGTAATACCACCAGACTGAGTGCCAGTAACAATAATTCCATTTGCTGGTATTCTGGCAGATTTGCCGCAAGTATACCGGCAAGGTTGTAATGAGCCCCAACATTGTCCTCTTCCCCCATTAAAATACATAGGAGCTCATTACAACCTTGCTGTTATCCTGGCGGTAAATCCGCCAGGATACCGGCAAATTGAATTACTGTTACCGACACTCAGTCCAGCGGTACTACAGCCGGATTACAAATCCCGGTATGCAGCGTTAGTTCCCATTCCACAGAGTTCCATAGGACTCCATGGGGGACTTTGCTGGTATTACAGGTGCTGGTATTACCGGCACCTGAAATACCAGGGATTTTTGCCAGTAGGATGGTGGGAGGTAATTCCTCCATCCCACCGGTAAACTTGTAGTTGGCCGGTGCAGAGACGTGCCGCTATACATTAATACCGGTATATCAATTCCGCACTGGCCAACTTGTAATGAGGCACATGGTAGTTAAAATTCAATGTAGAGTGTGAAATTTCAATGTATATAAAAATGTATCCAAAGCATTAAAAAGTGCAAAAGAGCTAGTGTTAAAAAGTTGTTTCCACAGCGACTCCCACCGGAAGATTCTTAAATCAGCCCCATATTTCTAAAAGCAAATAATATGCATATTCCTAGTAGGCTCACAACTTACCCATTACATCTTTCAATGCTTCCACCTCTTCCTTACAAAATCTACAGAAGGGGCTTTCTATTCCCAACCTGCTCCAAAGACAACCGTTGCCTCTGGTGGACATTTCCAGGTGGGATACTTCAGCAGAAATGGCGCCATATTTCCCTGTTTCCTTGATCACTTGGCCACATCTACATAACTTATATTTCCCCAAGTCTTCACAGGCTTTACCTTGATCATCTCTCCATAGCTGTTTTTTACAGGCCACTACGTCATTTAGGGCCACTGCCAGAGCAATTCCTCGTTTCTTTACCATTATCTCACAATCATTTAAATACGAACTGGTAGTCTCAACACTGTCCAATTCCAATTGCCCATACGACGAGTGCTGTGGAGTATTCACAAACGTGTTACATAGTAGAAGCGTTTCCCACAACACTCGCATATGCAACTAAACTATGCCCCGTTCGAATCTGATTACAGTAATAGGTGCCGGCTGAGGCAGTTCTAGAAAGCCCTTCCAGAGTATACCTTCCAATAAGGTTAGGTCGAGGTCAAGAGCTTGATGATAGATCTCAAGGTCATAGATGAGAGCAGGCATGATCTTCCCCTTATAACATTTTAAACTGGGGAATAATAGGCAGGGACGTCATTTAGGGGTCGCCAGAGGCCGCAATTGCGACCTCTGAGGTCTCCCTTGCGACCTCTGTGGTCTCCCTTGCAACCTCTAAAAAAAAAGACGTTTTTTTTTTCTTTTTTCTTTTTGTAATGCAAGCTCCTGGGCTGTGGCCAGCACCAGGTGGCTCTTTACTTCTGGGGTGGCTGGCTTTCTTGTTCAGACCCCTTAAAAACAGAAGAAAAATAAGAACAGGAGTGCCACAAGTCGGACACTTTCAGCACTGACCCTAAATAAGAAATAGTAGTAATACCAAATAATGTGTCTTTCTGGAATTCTATACAATAATTTCTAGACTCATTAAAGGTTTATTTCAGGCACACTTCAAGGAGTGAGTCACTGATCAGTCTGTTCTTAAACGCCTCAAATCAGCCTTAGCATTTCATCCTTCTGAAGTTGATAAATGAGTACCAACACAGGTTGGGTGATATTGGGTGTATATTTTTTCTATATAAAGCGCTAGAGGGTAAGTGCTATATAATAACGTATCATTATCATTTGGTCATGGACGTCTGCTTGCATTCACAGTAATTTGCTAATATGGGCCTATTCACACTGATCTTAACGATACATATGGCGATCCATTCTTGTATGAAATGTACATCACATTATGGTGATATCGTAACCATATTTTTCGTAGTGTACAATGCTATGTGATGCCACTTCCTGTTTTGTCAACAGGTGAATTTATTTTTGAATGTTTTTATTGGCATTTGCTTAGTTACAGTCATGCATTTCAGTTTCCACATCACATGCCTATGCTGTCAACGGGTGAAAGGTTGTGTTCCATCGCTTCCCGCGATGTCACTTCGGGATGGGGTCTAATGACATCACTTCCTGTGATGTCATCTGGGGGTCAAGGGTTGTGTGATGTCACTTCCGCTACCGCTGGGCCCACACTTTGGGTAACGGCCCGCCACCCAAGTTGTCCCTTAACGAGGGTGGTGGGCCGTGACCCACAGGGTGGGCCCAGCCACTTAGGGGCATATGGCCATTAGCACCCGTGTAGCATGCTACGCAGGTGCTAATGTTTTTTATTTAAAAGAAAATTGAAGTATTTTATTTCCGTGCACGGGATGCCTCTCTGCGTCCCGTTCACGGAGAGAAAATACTCTAACAACATGGCCACCAGGGATTAGGAATTTGGGGTTCCATATGGAGCCCCTCGTCCATTTCCATGGCGGCCAGAGGGGGGATGGCAGCAGCAATAGATGCAGCGGCAGGATTGACAGCTCCAGCAAACAGGTAAGTGGGGTGGGAGGAGGGATTATAAAAAAGCAGGGTCGGGTGAGAGGAAGATGGCGGGCGGGGTAGCCAGCCATCAGGTGGCATAGAATGTGGGTGTTCACTGGTAGTGTTAGCCTGTGTTCCTAGCCACCTGATTGGCTTGCTCCCCAACCCAGTGTGCTAATGGAAATTTCCCCGTAACATTTATTAAAATGCTAGCTGCAAATATCTGGTTGAGCTTGGTAGTAAAGTCACCACTACCTAATAAACTCTACTTATCAAGTAGCCAATAATATCGAAGAATTGTTCCCAAGTTTAATGCACTTTTGTAGGGTCATTTCTTACGCCAAAAGCAAAACAGAATACTGTGATTCCCAAGCACTCGAACATGTTCTTGAGGACACCCAACTAGCTGGCTGGGGTCGCACACATGGTGCCTATAGTCTACTTGTTTCATTGAGAAAGTTTACCATTAACATCGAAGCTTTGAGCAGAGCCACGAAGGCAGTGGGGTTGAATATTTGTGGCCACTTGATGCCTGTTCTTCCCCATTCCAATTCCATATTTTGCAGGAGTCGACAACACAGTAAATGCTTTCTTCATGCTATTTTACTGCGGGTATCAGTAGATTATAAAGTGATGCATTGCAGGAACACACATAACATGCTACATCTTTACCCATAGTACAGTACTGTATTAACACTGGTCTTTCAAACTATAGAACTAAATGTGCCAGAAGTGTGCAGACAGAGGGTGGTATACACTACAGCAGAACTACACCCAAGCTCTAAACCCATTGCCCGACACCCTAAAATATGTGTGTTTGTTCCATACACATTTCAGGAGAGTTTCACAATGTCCGTGTTGGCATATATTCTTTACTGGTTGTGTTGCCAATGCATGTTTCGACCTCCTACCAAGGTCCTCCTCAGGGTGTTCTCTATATTACTGTTTTGTTCAAATCCTTGCTCAATCCAATTGGTGACTCTTCACCATACTTGTCATAATGCTGTGCTAATTTGCAAAGTTTCTATTACCTCCCGATTGGCTCAAGCACTCTATATATCTTCCCGGTATCGCAATAGTATGTTCAGCAACACGCTGTCATTCTCAGAGTATGGTTCCCGCTTCATGATGACCTAATATTCTTAGGTTTCCCATCATATCATTCCTCACATTTGCAATCCTCTGTATCCACAATTCTAGATTGAGGTCCACACAAGTGCTTTAAATTCGTATATTACTGTTCCCAATGACGAGAGCTTCATTGATCTTTCTGCCAGTTCCGCTGCTCAAAAAAGAGAACCAGTAAAAAATAGATGCCAAAACTGGAAATTGTCAGACTCCTCTGAAATGAAACAAAGACACATATTTTAGGGTGTGGCCAGTGGCGCCCCCAGAAATATTTTATAGGGGTGGCCTGATGAGGCCACAGGAAATCTTGGGGTGGCACACAAACACACACACAAAATGCGCATGGGAGGGGGCATGGCAATGGGGTTTACGGGCAGTGGGGGCAGGCCAGCAGGTAACATAGTTCCACCACTTCTTTTGGTACACTTCGGCCACTGACCGATAGCATCTGTACTCTATTATGCATCTAAGATAGTTGCAAAAAAGACTCAAACTGTCGTTGACAAAATGTGGTCCACTTTTTTTTGTAGGTTCCTTGTCCTTTTTTTTGGTCACAGTTTCACCATGCGTCAAATACTAAGAATTGCAAATCTGTTAGAAAAGAGTAATAGGTTTGATGTTTTCTACCCCATCAGGTCTCTCAAGTAAGGGTCCTTAATAGTTTAAAAAATAACTCATACAGTTTAGCTGCAAAAATTATGGAAAATGCCCTAGTCATTTACACAGGAGCCACATTTATTTCATATGCACTTTCAAGAGGCATCTTGCCTGACAGCCATAAATTCAAAGATTCCCAACTGACTAAAGTTACGATTCCATTGTGGCAAAAGAAGGCTCTGGCAGTCTGGCTCAGTTGCACATATCATCCAAGCAAAGCAACAACACCAGGCCAGGGTGCCAGTCAGGGCCCAATATCACAAGCTGTGTCCGGTGTTCCGAGAGGATGGTCCACCCTAAGCTTTATAGAGTACACAACCATCCCAGCTTAATTTCAAGGTTCCTCATTCACAAACTTGAAACTGAAGACCTGCTCTTTTTAACCTAACATGGCGTACCTCAGTGTAGACATACCGTCCAGCGTTGCAGTGGCTACACACTTTTAAAGAAGCTCTAGTGTCGAAGAGTGCCTAACTCTGAATATCAAATAGGAGACAAAATTTGCACATTTCCAAGACCAAGGAGTACTTCAATGTTTTAGGCAATGGAGTAAGGAGTCTGGCAGGCTAATAATGGCACACACCGTGAAGGAGATGTCCTGTCATGTATTTGCATGAGGCTTCAGATACAGACACAAACAGAGTGTACACATTTGCATTGGCAAAGTGCAGACAGCTGAGTGATGAATTGTTCATGGCGTTGGTACACATGCAAACGTAATCTATTTCTGCTGTGCTGGGTTTGCATGCGTAGCACAGCGACATATAAACTACCACCATATACCAAGGAAGAGGGACAGAAGGTGACGGGACAGCTAATCAGCAAAAGAGGAGTGAGCAGCGAGGTGCAGAATGGCACGAATGAGGGGTTAGGGGGCGTAGCTCGAACGAGTGGGTAGGGGACAGATCCTCCTAAAGCTGGAAGGGAAGACAAATGCAGAGGAAGATGGGAGCAACCTAAGAAATATAGGACTTTAGGGGAGTAGTGAAGCAAGGGACTGGGCAGAGATAATGGAGGGAACGGACAGAACGGAGAGGAGAGAGAAAAGAGACTAGAGAGGGTCGCAGAGAAAGGAAGAGGGAGGAATAAAATCAGAGGGGAAGGAGGAGGAAGGAGCAAGAAGAGATGGAAGAACGAAGGGAAGCAGATGAGAAGGAAAAACAAATGTTAATAGACAGGGAATGGAGGAAGTGGCAAATAGAGCGAATAGCATGAGAGCATGCACGCAAGGAGGAAGAGGAGCACCCGCTTAAAGACATAAGAGCACGATGGGCACTAGGCACGGGAAACAGCATAGGGGTAGGAGGTAGGCGTGCAGAACCAGACAGTACAACCCTGCCAAGCAGAACCACGACAGCAGCAGAACGCATGGGATCCTATGGAGATAAGTGTGGCATAGATCTGATTTATTTAAAGGGGAAGGTGGCGGAAGACACAACCTCCAGAAGACTGAGCTTTGTGGACTATTTTTGCAGTGATATGGAAACAGAGTCCGAAGATGATGCAGGGGGAAGTGGAGATGAGAAATGAGGGCGACCAAGGCATAGAACCACGGGGGACAGCATAGAAAGGAGCGTGACATGGGAAGGGGGCAGAAATACGAAGATGATGAAGGACAACAGAGACAGTCAGAAACCACAGACCAGAGCAGCATCACACAATTCTGGCAGTGTACTCCCCTAAATTGAGAGACTTAGGGATCTTCCAGGACAATGGAAGGGGGAGACAGCTATAGCATGTTCTAGAGATAGGATCACAGGGGGGATCTGATAACTGTGCGTGACTGACTGCCCGGAGGAGACGGTAGGGGGACTGCTAGGGCTGGATATCATCACTGGCATCTCCATTTAGAGGTGAGACTGCTAGGTGTTTAGAAATTGGATGGCAAATAAAGTTGGGTGCTGTGTGAAACAATGACACCAAGCAGGTGATCACATTATGCATTTTCTATCACTGAGTTTCTTTGAGCCTTGATCAGTTGTAGAAACCAGAGGCAATTTCTTTACAGTCACATGCATGCTGCTAATGGTATCCTTCCATTTAGGATAGGGAAAAATAAAGCTCCAATCACAACGTTTTTGCTCAATATATTACCGTAATGATTTACATATTATTAGGTTGGTTTATTAAAACAGTGTTATTTTAGCCCTGTATTGCTACAAGCATATTACTTGCATTACAGGACTCTGTCGCTAGCCCTGTTCCCATCGCTCTGGCCACTGCCCCCAGCCCACACCCTGACAGGTGGTGGGCTCCAGTCCAATAGTCTTTTTTTCACCATTTCCAGCACTGGTGGACGGGGTAGAAAAGAACAATGATGTGCGCAGGAGAGAAGAGAGATAGACAGAAGTGTGTAAGATACTGAAAACAATAGGTTGTGTAGTAGAATGATGGGCATAGGAGGAGCAAGGGAGTGCAATGCTGGGCAGTGGAAACAGTAGAAGCGTCGAGGACAGCACTGGGAACAGGGGTCAAGAAGACATGTACATTGCTTGGCAGAGGAGGGCAGGGCAGAGCAGTGTTGAATGGTAGAAGACATCTCACAGTGTTGGTTGCAGACGACAAGAAGTGGGTCCCATGCTGAACTAAGAAAACAAGGAAAGGCATATGAAACAAGGGGGGCATCTGCAGCACGCTATATCCAGAAGAAAGGACATGGGTACAAGTACACGAAACCACAATGAAAAAGTACCATTCAGGAAGCAGGGGACAAGACAGGGGAATACAATGCAGAACAGAAGAAAAGGGAGTACAGAAAAAGAAAAACACACCTGAACTCTGGAAGGAATGGAGTGAGGGGTGCACATCGAGACAGGGGGACTACACTACATTGCCGAGTGCAGGGTACGATGGACAGGGAGTATAATTCTCTGTAAAAGCTATACCAGTCAAACGAGATAGATAGTACAATATTGGAAACATATGACAAAAAGAATATGTTTTGCAACGCAGGTGCTGCATAGAAGGCGACAGGGGACATTGAATAAAGGGGATGGGTGCACAGGATATTTTGCTGTATACAAGAGGCTATATGGACAGGAGGCTCAGGTAAAGTGGGGAGGGCCACCCTTGGCGGACTACCTCAGGCACAGAAGAAAGAAAACTCCTTCCTCCCTCCCTGTCTTTTCTCTGATGGTAATCGGCTACACACAGACACACTATGCTTACCTCCTTAGCTCTGTGTGCTGGAATCTCTCAGCGCAGCAGGCAGCTGGGCAGACCAACACAATAGTGCCACCAATCCAAACATATTGGCAGCGGTGCTTTTGTAAACAACAAAGCCTGAACTTTGGAAACCAGGAAATAAGCAAAGCCTGGGAATCGCGAGCCAATTGCCAAATCAGAAATGCACGCCTCAAGCTGTATTTATTTCCGGGTCTGTCAGGTCTTCACTCCTCCAGTCCATCATGGGCAAATCGCAGCAAAAAAGCAAAACAAAATTACTTTTCTTTTCGCACTGAACTGGTGAACTGGGCATGTTATTTTCCACAGTTCAGTGCGAGAAAAAAATAAGATTTTTTTTTTGCTTTTCAAATTTCGCAGGGTGGGCGATGGGGGGGGCCAACAATTTGTACAAGGGTGGCCGTGGCCCCCCTTGGCCACCCCTTGGTGGCGCCCCTGGGTGTGGCGCAATTGGTTTAGAGCTTGGTTGTAGTTCTGTAAATTTAGTGACATTGGGTTTGGGGTCATTTATCTAGACCAGTTCTTGCCCCTCTTAAATCTGGAAATAGTAGATGGTTGTAACTTGGTAAGATGTAGCTCACTGAAGTATTTATCCATCTTTTTATTAATACACTACAGCAGACATTGTTTGCTCTGGGAAGAAAACCCATACCTGCCGTTTCAAAGCCAAGCAGCTTGTAAGGCGGTAAGCATCCAGAGCCAGCAGCCACACTACTTTCCAAAACACATGTTTTGAACGGCAACAGATCATACCATGGGCAGAGTAGTTTTCTTCTAATGCCCTGCCAAGGAGAGAACAGAGTCATGCAGGTAGTTTGCTGTTTGGAGTATCCACGTAGGGGAAGATGAAACATTTGGAACACGTGTCTTGCCGAGATAGGCAAGATGCTGCATTAAGGAAAAAAGCACATCTGGGCCAGATTAAAGCAATTTTTCACTCTTGCAAGTGCAAAGATGCATGGTATTAGCACTAGGGCAAAGTTTGCACTAGTTTTAAAAACACTGGGACGTATTATAAAACGATTTCACCATGACAAAGGCAGTTTGGCATGGTATAAGCACTATGATAAAACTGCATAGTACAAAAAAGATACATTCTCGATTAATTATTTCACCAGGGCAACGTTTGCAGGGCAAACTTTGCCCTGTTGCAATAATGCAATGAAAATGTATCTTTTCTGCCCAAAGGCAATTAAATGTATTTATCATGCACCCTGGCATAGACTCAATATGATCAATGCAAGTACATCCACTCCGTGATCTGTCACGGCAACCTGTGCTAAACTGAACCACTGACATTTCAAATTCTGCACTAAAAAAAAACAACATGCAGACCAAACCAGCCAACTCACACACAGCATTTAACACCCCTCCTCTACTGGGGAGACCCCCGGCCTGCCCATAGAGTCGAGGTTTGCTCCGAAGTACTTTAAGACAAGATAGCTGTACCATGAGATGGATGGGGGTGCAGATTTATTACTCCAACACCAATCAATAAGGACAACTCAATGGTTTTGCAAAGGGGAGTCCGTTTAATGACAAGTACAAAAAACAGGGAAACTTGGAAATCAATAGTGATGCAATAGTCTGCCTCGCTTCAACTCCCTCGAACTTCATACACACAGTAACATTTCAATTCGTCTCATTTGCTGGTAGGGTTTTCTCAGTCGATACCTTACTGTCCATGGTTGTCTGGTTATTGGTACTTCAATAGGTATTGTTCTTCTGATAGGTAATGGGCAGAGCCCTACCGCGGCTCTCTGTTGCTTTATTTGCTCACCATACGTCACGTATTTCGGTGTGAATGTTCCTGGTACTTCAAAATGGGTGACTGCACTGCAGGCTTTATTTGGGACCTCCTCTACACTCCCAAGAGACTTCAAACAACTGAACACTGCACCTCTACATGCAAACTCATATGCCACATGGCAGTATCCCACCATAAGAACATACTCCTGTTGACTTTACCATTAAAAATGCCATACCACAATAGGAAAACATGTCCGAAGTGGTTGCACCAAAATGCCAGTCTAGCCACGTAATAATAATGCATATCATGTTTTCTTTGTCATAGATTCCCAGTAAAAAAAGGCCATACCAAACAAATAGCTACACTGGCTGCACAAAACACCAGTCTCGCCATGTAATAACAATTATCATGCTTACTTTTTCAAAGGTGCTCACTAAAAATAGTCATGTTCCACCTCTCCAACCCAGAGAACATGTTTTAAATATTGGGTTACATTTGCATTTTACAGCACATTTTAAGTGAATAGTTGGGTAAAAAGCCAGACAGTTAGCAATTGATTTTCTTGGGTAACTCATGAACAAATTCAATAGATGCAAGTCACCAACAGTGCACATGAACATTTCTTAATGCATTTTCCTGATTCCTTTGGCCACAATATATCCCAGTATAAAATCATTTTCAAGCTGTCTGTGCCAATACATGTCCATGCTGGCTGCACCAATATATGTCAGTATTCCAATATAAGAACATACTCATGTTTGCATTGCGGATAATGCCAGTGTTGATATTATAAGACATCATTCCCATGCTGGCTCTGCCAATATATGGCAGTATCTCCACATAAGAACATCCTCCTGTTGGCGCTGCCATTAACAACCGTCCAGAACCCACCCATGTATCATACACTGACTCATTCATTCACAAATACTGCCACAGTCTATTCATCTCTGGTGAGTCTGTTAAGGTCCTCGCCGTGCACTGTCTCTCAGGAAACACAAGGGAAGCCTTCCGCCTCCCGCGCCATATGAAAACCAGGAAGCAAAGAGTGCTTTCCGGTTCCTGCATATGCGAGCAGGAGCTGCAGCACCACTGAGGCACTTCACAAAACGGTATGAATATACAGGGAGGTGTGGGAACATCCCCAAAAATATGCAGTCTGCCCCTATCCCTGAGCACTGTCTTCTGAAGATACAGTCTATACGTAAAGCAAACACTGCCATCAGGAGAGTCTGTTCCTATCCTTAAAAACACTGCCCTCAGAGGTACCTTTCACTGAGTATTGCCCTGAGAGGAGGCAAGCAGTACCTGTCATCATACACTGCCCTCAGAAGTAGCAGTCAGTACCTCTATCTGAGCACTGCCCTCAGAAGAGACCGTCTGGGTGTATCTAGCATTGCAGTAGGAAGAAGTTGCGACTTTCTACTTCCAGGTGTCAACCCCCTCAGGCAGGTCTTTTGTGACCTGGGTCTTAAGCATCCGTAGTAAGGGTAAAAGGATGAAATAAAGTGAAGGATGGTAAATACCAGGGCTTTATTTGAAGGCCTTTTCAACAGTGAGAGTGTCTTTGCAGATGTGGTGAGCTGAGTGTGTGAATAACTCCTTCTGTGTTCTCAAGGAACCCCTTCCGTGCAACTCTGTTATGGTGTGCCCTCTTGGGACCTATCCGGGAAGGAGGTCTATAAATCCATTACAGTGCCTGTCTGCTGCTTTGCAGCTCATGGAATGATCCCCAGGACAAAGACCAGCCAGGAGAGGAGGCTGGGTGGTGAAAGGTAAACTTGGCCTGGCTCAAGGGCACGTCAGAAACAGAGGCCCTAATAACTTTGGGGGTAACATTAAAAACAGGCCGTTCTTCAAACACTGCGTGTTTTAACCGATAATCGCATTATGGGCTTGAATGTATTTACCCCATGTAATATTCTGTGGGAATCCTGAATGCTGTAAATACTTCCTAGCCATGCGGTAAACTACCTCCCACAAAATCCAACAACTTATACAGCCTGCCAAAAGGTTGAGGTTAAAATGTGAAAAACGCGTGTTCACTTGTCTGAACGTCTTTGCTTGCTCTCCACTGCACATAAGAGAACGCAATGCACGCAGGAACAGCTACAGGGTTTGACAACTTGGAGCTCTCCTACTTCCATCCGCTCAGACATCTTGTCAATGAAATGCACGGTAGGGCCATTACTGACCCCACTGTATATTGATGTCGTGCCCTAAACAGTAATGGATATTGCTTTTGTTTTGGGATATGAACGGTCATTGCAGATTGTCTAAAATTCTGCAGACAGTATTGCAGTGAATCTGAATGTACTACCGCATTATTTCAGTTAAGTTGTGATAATATATCGGGCTTCATTGATAATTTGACGGTGTTCACTCTAATAATACCGCCAAATAAATATTACCGCTTGCAGTGTGCATGCAGGTGTGGACACGGCTCGCAGGATTTAGTCATTCGGAGCTTTCAGTTATTCCCCATTATGGATTCATATAGGAATTCATGGGGATTGGTAATTACCGTATGCAGTTTTTACCGCTTGTGGTAAGGGTTTTGTGTGATGGAAATTTCCTGCAGACAAAGCAAGGCACTTTTTAGAGAGTTTCAATTTGAAACTCTGAATCTGTTTGTGCAGTCAAGGTGGTGGTAAGCCCGGTACCAACACTTTTTTTTTAACTGCATTACCAAACTCTAAATGGGGCCCTGTTACTCTTAGATGTCTGCAATCGGTGACGGCAGTTACTCCAAGCCGAAAACTGCTCCGAAAATCGACCAATGTTATTATGAGGGTCAGAAAACGGAAGTGCTTTGATGGTTGAGGTATGACAAGGATAGAGGGGTGGGGACAGTGAAGAAAGGATAGTAAAGGGAAGGCATTGAAGAGGTGGAGGGAGCAGGTCCAGGGTGGGAAAGGCATAAAGGAAAGGGGCAAGTTTAGGAAAAGCAAAGGAAACATAGGCGACAGACAAGATCTGGAGCTATAATGGAGGAGGGAGCAGGGGTTGGAAAGAGTTTAGGGAGCAAAGCGAGAAGAAAAGGTTGGGGAAGGAGGAGACCCAGAACTGAAAATTGTTGGGGAGAATTATCAGAAATGTGATAATTCCCGTCTACCTTAGAGACCCCCAGCTCTTTTGCTGGACTTTAGGATTTTTAATTTCTAATCTGGAGAGAGTGAGACTTTTTTTTCTCACTATCATGTATTTTTCTGTATTTCTTTTGACTTTGGAGTCTGACAAACTCCATAGGCATCATCTTTACAGTGTGACACACAGCACCTTCAGTGCAGTGGTACAGAGAAGTCTCTTAGATTTCTCAAAGATTTTTATTCCTTCTCTTGGTGAAACTACTGTTTCCAAGAGCAGTGAAGTGAAATTGACTTTACTTACATTTTGTACATTTCTAGACCCAGCACACACTATGTTACCATAAGGTGCTTTGTCTAGTTTCTCATGTTACATTTTTTTGTTACCCTTTCTACAATTAATGGATGGTGGCAGTGGTTTACTTTTGACTACCATTGTGTGTTTTTACCACACGCTGTGTTCGAACGCTGCGTTTGCATGCTGCAGGAAAGCTCCCATGGGTGCCCATTTTGTCAAAATGGCCCCAGTTTTCTTTTTTCACCATTTCTTATTGGAACAGTCATTCTTGAGATTTACTCTGTGAGCCAAACCAAGTTTGTCCCTTTGTTCATTTTGTCTTTAGCGGGATTCACAAGTGAAACCCGCCTCTGGCTCCAGTATGTCTAGCAGGGGCAGGAAGTGAGGGAGATGCCCGAAACTCCCTGTGCTTAATCCTCTTGGTTACAGGAATGCACCCAAATGTGATCGGTCGGCTGGCTGTCCTTCGAGGACAGCCACCATGCTGTGTGATTGACAGCTAGGCAGGAATGAATGGGAGAAACCTGAATAAAAGGCAAGGCTTCTTGTCGTGCAAGGCAGAGTCGACCACTGGACGAAGGAATCCAAAGAAGAACTTGGAAGAAACACATGCTGCAACTCCTGGACCGTTGGTTTTCCCAGTGAATCCCTGCTGCTGTGCTGAAGCTCCAAATTCATTTTGACTAGAGAAGCCCTGCAAGGCCGACTTCTCCCCTTGGGTTGGTGGGACCAATCAACCCCAAAATGAACTTGTCTGGACATTCTCTCGAAGCTGGCTGTACTTCCACTGCTGCTGCTGCTGGAACCGAAGTGCCAAGGAGAGGAACACCAGATCGAGTCTATCGCTTTAAAGATGGACCCAAGCACCAGGAAGATCCTCCGGACTTCCTTGAAGCAGGACTGACCAAGCCTGAGCTACATCAGAGTGCTGGACCCCAGTTGCGAGGAAAGTCTGAAGTGGTGTGCGAGAACTGCAGTGTTGCTATTTGCTGTAGACACGAGGAGTTGAAACCGCGAAGTGCCGCTGAATTGTTTGACCTTTGCTGCCGCAGACCTTCCCATTGTTTGCAGGAGCCCCCAGATATCCTCCCTCTTGTCTCCAAGACTGAGGCCCAGGAACAGTGGAATCTGCAGAGCCACACAGGAACAGAAGCCAGCTGGAACCATTTATTTTAACCAAAGGTACTATATGAAGCAGGACTGACCAAGCCTGAGCTACATCAACAGAGTGCTGGACCCCAGATGCGAGGAAAGTCTGAAGTGGTATCCGAGAACTGCAGTGTTGCTATTTGCTGTAGACGCGAGGAGTTGAAACCGCGAAGTGTCGCTGAATTGTTGGACCTTTGCTGCCACAGACCTTCCCATTGGTTGCAGGAGCCCCCAGATATCCTCCCTCTTGTCCCCAAGACTGAGGCCCAGGAACAGTGGAATCTGCAGAGCCACACAGGAACAGAAGCCAGCTGGAACCATTTATTTTAACCAAAGGTACTATATGAAGCAGGACTGACCAAGCCTGAGCTACATCAACAGAGTGCTGGACCCCAGATGCGAGGAAAGTCTGAAGTGGTATCCGAGAACTGCAGTGTTGCTATTTGCTGTAGACGCGAGGAGTTGAAACCGCAAAGTGTCGCTGAATTGTTGGACCTTTGCTGCCGCAGACCTTCCCATTGTTTGCAGGAGCCCCCAGATATCCTCCCTCTTGTCCCCAAGACTGAGGCCCAGGAACAGTGGAATCTGCAGAGCCACACAGGAGCAGAAGCCAGCTGGAACCATTTATTTTAACCAAAGGTACTATAAACCTTACCTCTTGTTGTGTAGTCTTTCTTGCTCTCAGTTGAGACTTGTCTTGGTTGCCATTGCAGAGTTGCTTGCAGCTTTTCCCCTCACAAGCCTCCCAGTGTGTGGCACTTCAAGTGAATCTTGTTTCTACAAACATTTCTAAAAACATTGTGCAAGACTTTTACTTACGTGCAAAGAAGATCTTCAGCTCCCTTAGACTTTGTTCTACTAACTTGGACTGTCCTGACTCCCTGATAGAATCTGCTATGTCTGACTTTGCGCCTTTGACTTTCTCTCAGGAAAGGGGTAATTTACTGTGCATTGGAAGGTTTAAAAAGTGCTTTCCTGTTTATGAATAATTTGTTAACCTTTGTTTTATTCCCCTTTTCTATCTTTTGCACCCCAAACTCAGTATTGCTCTAAATGTACCAGTGATAAATCAATGTCTACAGTGTCCTAGCTATTTAAGTCACCTGAGGGTACAGGAAGTGTCTGTGTGCCATCTCCAATGGGTATCATCTGATTTAGACAAACTGAGTGTGTTGCAACGTATATTATAATTGTTACATGTTTTGCTCCCTTCTGAAGAAGGTTTATATAACTGACTGTTAAATAAATTAATAATGATTTAATCAAGAAACCTTGAGTGTAAGTGCTTATTTGAATAACTGTCTCTGTTAAACCTTGTGTTACAACCCTACTGCTCACATTGACCCCTCTTGAGATAAGCCTGGCTTCTCAGCCACACTACCAACCAGTGTAGTACAGATTTATACCAAAAGTTGGGTTTCTATTGGAAGGATGTCAGGTTGTTGTAGTCTTCCAAAGGATACTGCACACAATCTTGCCTAACACTGGTGCAGGGGTGGGATCTATTGTAGAGTTGTCACATTGAGTGTTTGCTTTACTTCTGTTCAACTAAAAACCTTCACGTGGCTAAACTCCACTAGAATAGCTATTGTAACATGCCTAGTATGGATAACCTCAAGCAGGAATCCCTGCTTCTTCTCACAGTAGAGCAACTGAAAGACATCTGTATGATCAGGAATCTCCCTGTTAAAGGAAAGAAAAATGAATTGATTACAAGGTTGTTAGATCACCAAAGGTTGGATAGTCGGCCTGTAACTCCTACTAATCCAGAAAATGTGGACATTGATAATGAGGATGATAATTCAGAGTCTAACTCTAATGTCTTAGAAGGGTCAGAGGAAGGAGAGGAGTCCCAGGATAGGAGACCCTCCTTGCCTCAGCAAGCCCCTTTGACTCAACCTATATCCACTGGGACCCCGCAAGATCCATCACTGAGTCCAGAATATGTGTCTCTTGAGAAAATGAGACCTGAATTGGAATTTGGAGTTATTTCTGAAAAGTAGACAAAATTTCAAGTTTAGGAAGGGGTGAGTTGGGTAGGTCAGGCAACAACTGGGTAGGGGAAACTGCCATAGATTGGGGGAAAAGCGGGAAAATGACCGAAAAAAGGTATGTGTTGGATATGGTTGGCTTGGTACAGCAATGGCTTGTATGAATTTTGAGAAAAGCAATGCTCCGCTACATTCCTTCGACTGTTGCAGTTAGGAGAGCACACATTTTTTGTAGTGTTTTACAAAACAAGCATTACCACAAGTCAAACACTGAGCCATGGTACACAGGAGTTTTACGCTCACGGCCTGAACAGACGACCTTAGCATGTGTAAATCGGGAAAACCAATGTGGTGAGGAACGGCAAGCATACATTTTTTGAAAGAGCACAGACAGACCTTTTCAAGCATAGGTGACTTGTGCAGCTTACAAAAGAGTATGGTGCCTAAAGCAGCGACTAAATGTAAGTCACATTTGGGAAATGAAAGGGTTGTGTGACAAAGGTTACCAGCAAATGCGTCAAAACGTTATGAAAACCACAAAAATACAACACATGGCCTACCGTCCCGCATTCCCACAGATGTCCCAATGAAAACAGTACCTCACATATGTGGGTGCACCTACCTGGCCGCCAAGGGGAAAGCCTAAAACACAAGTAACCCCAAGTCTGTTTTCAGACCGGAATTTCAAACGCTCTGCCGACCGGCACATTATACAGATGTGTTCCTCAGGTGTCCAAGCCACCAAGGAAAACAGGGAACCCAATTCATTTCTGAAAAAAGGACACCCGTGGGAATCCGCAAAGGTATGATTTGGGCAAAACGCCCCAGAAAGTATTACCCAGACACCCCCGCAAAGTCCAAAATGTGGGAAAAAAATGCATTTTCCGCAAATCTCGCTCGGCTCACCCATCGAAACACGCCCCAACAACACATGGCCTACCGTCCGCGTTCCCACAGGAGTCCCAATGAAAACGGTACCTCACATGTGTGGGTGCACCTACCTGGCCGCCAAGGGGAAAGCCTAAAATACAAGTAACCCCAAGTCTGTTTTCAGACTGGAATTTCAGACACTCTGCCGACCGGCACACCATACAGATATGGGCCTCGGGTTGTCCAAGCCACCAAGGAAAACAGGGAACCCAATTCATTTCTGAAAATAGGACACACGTGGGAATCCACAGAGGTATGATTTGGGCAAATCGCCCCAGAATGTATTACCCAGACACCCCCGCAAAGTCCAGAATGTGGGGGAAAAATGCATTTCCGCACATTTCGCTCGGTTCACCCATCGAAACACGCCCCCAACAACACATGGACTACCGTCTCGCATTCCCACAGGTGTCCCGATGAAAACGGTACCTCACATGTGTGGGTGCACCTGCCTGGCCGCCAAGGGCAAAGCCTAAAACACAAGTAACCCAAAGTCTGTTTTCAGACCGGAATTTCAGACGCTCTGCCGACCGGCACAGCATACAGATATGGGCTTCGGGTGTCCAAGCCACCAAGGAAAACAGGGAACCTCATGCATTTCTGAAAAGAGGACACCCGTGGGAATCCACAGAGGTATGATTTGGGCAAATTGCCCCAGAATGTATTACCCAGACACCCCCGCAAAGTCCGAAATGTGGGAAAAACAACGCATTTTCCGCAAATTGTGCTCGACTCACCCATCGAAACACACCCCTAACAACACATGGCCTACCGTCCCACGTTCCCACAGGTGTCCCGATGAAAATGGTACCTCACATGTGTGGGTGCACCTACCTGGCCGCCAAGGGGAAAGCCTAAAACACAAGTAACCCCAAGTCTGTTTTCAGACCGGAATTTCAGACGCTCTGCCGACCGGCACAGCATACAGATATAGGCTTCGGATGTCCAAGCCACCAAGGGAAACAGGGAACCCCATGCATTTCCAAAAATAGGACACCCATGGGAATCCGCAGAGGTATGATTTGGGTAAATCGCCCCAGAATTTATTACCCAGACACCCCCAAAAATTCCTTAATGTGGGAAAAACAACGCATTTTCCACACATTTTGCTCGGCTCACCCATCGAAACACACCCCCAACAACACATGGCCTACCGTCCCACGTTCCCACAGGTGTCCCAATGAAAACGGTACCTCACATGTGTGGGTGCACCTACCTGGCTGCCAAGGGGAAAGCCTAAAACACAAGTAACCCCAAGTCTGTTTTCAGACCGGAATTTCAGACGCTCTGCCGACCGTCACAGCATACGGATATGGGCTTCGGGTGTCAAAGCCACCAAGGAAAACAGGGAACCCCATGCATTTCTGAAAAGAGGACACCCGTGGGAATACGCAGAGGTATGATTTGGGCAAATCGCCCCCGAATTTATTACCCAGACACCCCCGCAAAGTCCGAAATGTGGGAAAAAAAACGCATTTTCTGCACATTTCGCTCGGCTCACCCATCGAAACACGCCCCCAACAACACATGGCCTACCGTCCCACATTCGCAACGGTGCCCCGATGAAAAGGTACGTCACATGTGTGGGTGCACCTAACTGGCCGCCAAGGGGAAAGCCTAAAATACAAGTAACCCTAAGTCTGTTTTCAGACCGGAATTTCAGATGCTCTGCCGACCGGCACAACATACAGATATGGGCGTTGGGTGTCCAAGCCACCAAGGAAAACAGGGAACCCCATGCATTTCCGAAAAGAGGACACCCGTGGGAATCCACAGAGGTATGATTTGGGAATATTGCCCCAGAATTTATTACCCAGACACCCCCGCAAAGTCCGAAATGTGGGAAAAACAACGCATTTTCTGCACATTTTGCTCGGCTCACCCATCAAAACACAACCCCAACAACACATGGCCTACCGTTCCACATTCCCACAGGTGTCCCGATGAAAACGGTACCTCACATGTGTGGGTGCACCTACCTGGCTGCCAAGGGGAAAGCCTAAAACACAAGTAACCCCAAGTCTGTTTTCAGACCGGAATTTCAGACGCTCTGCCGACCGGCACAGCATACAGATATGGGCTTCGGGTGTCCAAGCCACTAAGGAAAACAGGGAACCCCATGCATTTCTGAAAAGAGGACACCCGTGGGAATCCGCAGAGGTATGATTTGGGTAAATCGCCCCAGAATGTATTACCCAGACACCCCCGCAAAGTCCGAAATGTGGGAAAAACAACGCATTTTCCGCAAATTTTGCTCGGCTCACCCATCGAAACACACCCCCAACAACACATGGCCTACCTTCCCACGTTCCCACAGGTGTCCCGATGAAAATGGTACCTCACATGTGTGGGTGCACCTACCTGGCCGCCAAGGGGAAAGTCTAAAACACAAGTAACCCCAAGTCTGTTTTCAGACGGGAATTTCAGACACTCTGCCGACCGGCACAGCATACAGATATGGGCTTCGGATGTCCAAGCCACCAAGGAAAACAGGGAACCCCATGCATTTCCGAAAAGAGGACACCCGTCGGAATCAGCAGAGGTATGATTTGGGTAAATCGGCCCAGAATTTATTACCCAGACACCCCCGCAAATTCCGAAATGTGGGAAAAACAATGCATTTTCCGCACATTTTGCTCCGTTCACCCATCGAAACACACCCCCAACAACACATGGCCTACCGTCCCACGTTCCCACAGGCGTCCCAATGAAAACGGTACCTCACATGTGAGGGTGCACCTACCTGGCCACCAAGGGGAAAGCCTAAAACACAAGTAACCCCAAGTCTGTTTTCAGACCGGAATTTCAGATGCTCTGCCGACTGGCACAACATACAGATATGGGCCTTGGGTTGTCCAAGCCACCAAGGAAAACAGGGAACCCCATGCATTTCCGAAAAAAGGACACCCGGTGGGAATCCGCAGAGGTATGATTTGGGCAAAACGCCCCAGAATGTATTACCCAGACACCCCCGCAAAGTCTGAAATGTGAAAAAAAAACGAATTTTTCGGCAAATTTCACTTGGCTCACCCATCGAAACACGCCACCAACAACAAATGACCTACCGTTCCGCGTTCCCACAGGTGTCCCAATGAAAACGGTACCTCACATGTGTGGGTGCACCTACCTGGCCACCAAGGGGAAAGCCTAAAACACAAGTAACCCCAAGTCTGTTTTCAGACCGTAATTTCAGACGCTCTGCCGACCGGCACAGCATACAGATATGGGCTTCGGATGTTCAAGTCACCAAGGAAAACAGGGAACCCCATGCATTTCCGAAAAGAGGACAGCCATGGGAATCCGCAGAGGTATGATTTGCACCCTTCGCCACAGAATTTATTACCCAGACACCCCCGCAAAGTTCAGAATGTGGGAAAAAAAATGCATTTTCAGCATATTTCGCTTGGCTCACCCATCGAAACACGCCCCCAACAACACATGGCCTACCGTCCCGCATTCCCACAGGTGTCCCGATGAAAATGGTACCTCACATGTGTGGGTGCACCTACCTGGCCGCCAAGGGGAAAGCCTAAAATACAAGTAACCTCAAGTCTGTTTTCAGACCGGAATTTCAGATGCTCTGCCGACCGGCACAACATACAGATATGGGCCTAGGGTGTCGAAGACACCATGGAAAACAGGGAACCCCATGCATTTTCGAAAAGAGGACACCCTTGGGAATCCGCAGAGGTATGATTTGGCTAATCGCCCCAGAATTTGTTACCCAGACACCCCCGCAAAGTCCGAAATGTGGGGAAAAAAACATTGTCCGCACATTTCGCTCGGTTCACCCATCGAAACACGCCCCCAATGACACATGGCCTACTGTCCCGCGTTCTCAACGGTGTCCCAATGAAAACGGTACCTCACATGTGTGGGTGCACCTACCTGGCCGCCAAGGGGAAAGCCTACAACACAAGTAACCCCAAGTCTGTTTTCAGACCGGAATTTCAGACGCTCTGCCAACCGGCACAGCATACAGATATGGGCCTCGGGTGTCCAAGCCACCAAGGAAAACAGGGAACCCCATGCATTTCCGAAAAGAGGACACCCGTCGGAATAGGCAGAGGTATGATTTGGGTATATCGCCCCAGAATTTATTACCCAGACACCCCCGCTGTCATGATCTCTGCTTCCAAAAGGTCAGGGTTTTCCCAACTCCCTTGGAAGCAGATCCATAACCCAGGTTCCGAGTGCCAACCAGTCCCAATTGGGACCTTTTGGACCCAGTCCTGGTGCCAGTGGCACCAGGCTCATAAATATGCCCAGTCCCAGCGCTGGAAGCGCCGGGCTCATAATGCTTGGGTGGACTTACCTGCAGCAGACCATGCTGCTTACTTGCCTGCCAGTTGAGCCTCTGATCCTCTTCTGTTTGGAACTACTTTTCCTGTTGGGTGGGGCAGGAGCCACTCCCTAGATTCAGAACACTGGAACTCTTCTGGAAAGCAGGAACTCTTTTCTTACCTAGGCGTGGCTGTGGAAGGAGACACCTAAGCACTACAGGAGGCTATTTAAACCACACCCGATGGATGAATCTTGCTTTGCGTTATTCTGCATCCTCTGCAGCAGAACGCTCATCGTGTCTTCTGCATCTGATCCTGGGCCTAAGGAAAAAGGCTTACCATCCTGAATCCAGTCTTCAGCAACACCTATAAAGACAAGAAAGAACAGGTTAGCATTACGGTCTTCAGTGACAGCTCTTCACTTACCTGGTCCATCGGCTGTCACCAACGTCTCGCGCTGCATTCCGGCATCTGAAAGACAAAAGCTTACCAACTCTTCGCACGCTCCGGAGGCCTTCGGCGCTGCATCCCGCATCTGAAAGACAAAACAAGGTGCGTTTAAAGACAGTGGGTATTCCGGCACCCTGCAGCCGCTCCGAACTTGTACCTGCAAAATAAAAAGACAGTTAGAGCGCATCGTGAAGCAGGCAACAAGCGCTTACTTACTTGCTTCCAGGCGCTTCTATTCATCACACGGGCTCCATCTTCAACTCACTTCAGCCCGTCATCCGCCATCGCCGGAACCCTGCAAAACAAGAAACATCATTACTAAAGACTTTAAAGATATTAGAATTACTCGAAACTTACCGTTTGTGCAGTAAACGACGGACAGCAGTCCTCTGAAGTCAAGAGGCCTGCTCCCCTTATCCAGTGAAGAAACTGGTTACAGCACCCTTCCCCGAGGCAGATGGAGAGCACAGCGTTCACTTACCTAAGGTGAGAGCGTTAACCTTTGGGGTTCTACAGGAGAAGAGAAAGGGAAGAAGAGAGAGACATTCAATAACCGAGTTCCTTAATCCCATATTTTCTATCTGCAGACATCTTACCCTTCCAGTCAGACATACAGTGCACAGAGGTCCAACACAAAGAGCCAGCCGTGTGTTACACATCACCTTTGAAGATACGGTATACGCCCAGTCAAGACCGGCGCCTCTACGGGAATCAGGTGAGCGTTACACCTGCAAAGTCCGAAATGTGGGAAAAACAACGCATTTTCTGCAAATTTTGCTCGGCTCACCCATCGAAACACACCCCCAACAACACATGGCCTACCGTCCCACGTTCCCAGAGGTGTCCCGATGAAAACGGTACCTCACATGTGTGGGTGCACCTACCTGGCCGCCAAGGGGAAAGCCTAAAACACAGGTAACCCCAAGTCTGTTTTCAGACCGGAATTTCAGACGCTCTGCCGACCGGCACAGCATACATATATGGTCTTCGGATGTCCAAGCCACCAAGGAAAACAGGGAACCCCATGCATTTCCGAAAAGAGGACACCCGTCGGAATCCGCAGAGGTATGATTTGGGTAAATCGCCCCAGAATTTATTACCCAGACACCCCTGCAAATTCGGAAATGTGGGAAAAAAAACACATTTTACGCACATTTCGCTCTGCTCACCCATCGAAACACACCCCCCACAACACATGGGCTACTGTCCCGCGTTCCCACAGGTGTCCCAATGAAAACGGTACCTCACATGTGTGGGTGCACCTACCTGGCCACCAAGGGGAAAGCCTAAAACACAAGTAACCCCAAGTCTGTTTTCAGACCGGAATTTCAGATGCTCTGCCGACCGGCGCAACATACAGGTATGGGCCTCGGGTGTCCAAGCCACCATGGAAAACAGGGAACCCCATGCATTTTCGAAAAGAGGACACTCGTGGGAATCCACAGAGGAATGATTTGGCTAATCGCCCCAGAATGTATTAGCCAGACACCCCCGCAAAGTCCGAAATGTGGGAAAAAAAACATTTTCCGCACATTTTGCTCGGTTCACCCATCGAAACACGCCCCCAACAACACATGGCCTACTGTCCCGCGTTCTCAACGGTGTCCCAATGAAAACGGTACCTCACATGTGTGGGTGCACCTACCTGGCCGCCAAGGGGAAAGCATAAAACACAAGTAACCCCAAGTCTGTTTTCAGACCGGAATTTCAGACGCTCAGCCAACCGGCACAGCATACAGATATGGGCCTCAGGTGTCCAAGCCACCAAGGAAAACAGGGAACTGCATGCATTTCCAAAAGGGGGACACCCGTGGGAATCGGCAGAGGTATGATTTGGGCAAATCACCCCAGAATGTATTACCCAGACACCCCCACAAAGTCGGAAATGTGGGAAAAAAAGCGCATTTTCCGCACATTTTGCTCGGCTCACCCATCGAAACACGCCCCCAACAACACATGGACTACCGTCCCGCGTTCCCACAGGTGTCCCGATGAAAACAGTACCTCACATGTGTGGGTGCACCTACCTGGCCGCCAAGGGGAAAGCCTAAAATACAAGTAACCCCAAGTCTGTTTTCAGACCGGAATTTTAGATGCTCTGCCGACCGGCACAACATACAGATATGGGCGTCGGGTGTCCAAGCCAGCAAGGAAAACAGGGAACCCCATGCATTTTCGAAAAGAGGACACCCGTGGGAATCCGCATAGGTATGATTTGGCAAATCGCCCCAGAATGTATTACCCACACACCCCCGCAAAGTCCGAAATGTGGGAAAAAAACACATTTTCCACACATTTCGCTCTGCTCACTCATCGAAACACGCCCCCAACAACACATGGCCTACTGTCCCGCATTCCCACAGGTGTCCGGATGAAAACGGTACCTCACATGTGTCGGTGCACCTACCTGGCCACCAAGGGGACAACCTAAAACACAAGTAACCCCAATTCTGTTTTCAGACCGGAATTTCAGACGCTCTGCCGACCGGCACAGCATACAGATATGGGCTTTGGGTATCCAAGCCAATAAGGAAAACAGGGAACCCCATGCATTTCCAAAAATAGGACACCATTGGGAATCCGCAGTGGTATGATTTGGGCAAATCGCCCCAGAATGTATTACCCAGACTACCCGCAAAGTCTGAAATATGGGGAAAAAAAATATTTCCCGCATATTTCGCTCAGATCACCCATCGAAACACGCCCCCAACAGCACATGGCCTACTGTCCTGCGTTCCCACAGGGGTCCCGATGAAAACAGTACCTCACATGTGTGGGTGCACCTACCTGGCCGCCAAGGGGAAAGCCTAAAACACAAGTAACCCCAAGTCTGTTTTCAGACCGGAATTTCAGACGCTCTGTCGACCGGCCCAACATACAGATATAGGCCTCGGGTGTCCAAGCCACCAAGGAAAACAGGGAACCCCATGCATTTCCAAAAAGAGGACACCCGTGGGAATCCGCAGAGGTATGATTTGGGCAAATCGCCCCAGAATTTATTACCCAGACACCCCCGCAAAGTCCGCAATGTGGGAAAAAAAACGCATTTTCTGCACATTTCGCTCTGCTCACACATCGAAATACGCCCCAACAACACATGGCCTACCGTCCCGCATTTCCACAGGTGACCCGATGAAAACAGTACCTCACATGTGTGGGTGCACCTACCTTGTGAAAACAAGGAAATAATATGAGGCAGGGTAACCAAAAAGGAAACACACCAAACACAGGTTACAAAGGAACATACAAAGCACTTTATTTTATACTGAATCCAGTTACAAAAGAACAGAACAAAATTCAGATAGCTATCGACCCTCAGTACAACACAGCGAACTCCGGCGTGGTTCGGTGTGCTCAGTGAGTGCAAATATTCATTGAAACAGTCACGCTTTTATACATTTCTCCAGCCTGTTGTCCAGCCTTTCTGCAGGTTAACCATTCCATAAATAAGTTACTGCTCTAGGGTCCCTTGCCAGGTCAAATCTAGTTCATCTTAGGTTTATACATTAACAAGAAGAAATAGTAATAATGTATGCTCTAGGCCTAACATTACAATGCAGGACTTAATTTATACAATATAGTTAAGCAGGTGTTCTCATTCAATTATAGATCAGTTTCGGTGATACAGGTAATCCATTGCACACAGGTCAGCAGAAGGAGAAGGTCTCAGCTCATGACCCTAACAAGTGGCCTGCAGGCAAGTTATACATTAGCTGTGCAGAGGTCATGAAAATCGAGTTCTGTTCTGAATAACAAAGGCTACCATTTTAACTCACATGGTGACTTTATAGAGCAAGAAAACCTAAAATGGTGGCTTGACAGTTTACATGGTTTCTAAGGTCAGGACCTTGTAATGCGAGTTTATTCACATGTAGTTTATAAGCAGCTTGTTAGCAGCTTGGCGTAGGCCAATATACATATATTCATAGCAATAGGAGGCACGATATAATTTCTAGTTTGACAACCTGGCCGCCAAGGGGAAAGCCTAAAATGCAAGTAACCCCAGAAGGGGAAAACCCCACAAGGGGAAAGCCTACAACACAAGTAACCCCAAGTCTATTTTCAGACCGGAATTTCAGACGCTCTGCCAACCGGCACAGCATACAGATATGGGCCTCGGGTGTCCAAGCCACCAAGGAAAACAGGGAACCCCATGCATTTCCGAATAGAGGACACCCGTGGGAATCCGGAGAGGTATGATTTGGACAAGTAACCCCAGAATTTATTACCCAGACACCCCCGCAATGTCCGAAATGTGGGAAAAACAACGCATTTTCCGCAAATTGTGCTCGGCTCACCCATCGAAACACACCCCCAACAACACATGGCCTACCGTCCCACGTTCCCACAGGTGTCCCGATGAAAATGGTACCTCACATGTGTGGGTGCACCTACCTGGCCGCCAAGGGGAAAGCCTAAAACACAAGTAACCCCAAGTCTGTTTTCAGACCGGAATTTCAGACGCTCTGCCGACCGGCACAGCATACAGATATGGGCTTCGGGTGTGCAAGCCACCAAGGAAAACAGGAAACCCCATGCATTTCCGAAAAGAGGACACCCGTCGGAATACGCAGAGGTATGATTTGGGTAAATCGCCCCAGAATTTATTACCCAGATACCCCCGCAAAGTCCGAAATGTGGGGAAAAAAACGCATTTTCCGCACGTTTCGCTCGGCTCACCCATCGAAACACGCCCCCAACAACACATGGCCTACCGTCCCGCGTTCCCAACGGTGTCTCGATGAAAACAGTACCTTGCATGTGTGGGTTCACCTACCGGGCCGCCAAGGGGAAAGCCTAAAACACAAGTAACCCCAAGTCTGTTTTCAGACCGGATTTTCAGACACTCTGCTGACCGGCACAACATACAGATATGGGCTTCGGGTGTCCAAGCCACCAAGAAAAACAGGGAACCCCATGCATTTTTGAAAATAGGACACCCGTGGGAATCCGCAGAGGTATGATTTACACCCATCACCCCAGAATGTATTACCCAGACACCCCCGCAAAGTCCAGAATGTGGGGGAAAAATGCATTTCCGCACATTTCGCTCGGTTCACCCATCGAAACACGCCCCCAACAACACATGGACTACCGTCTCGCATTCCCACAGGTGTCCCGATGAAAACGGTACCTCACATGTGTGGGTGCACCTACCTGGCCGCCAAGGGGAAAAACTAAAACACAAGTAACCCCAAGTCTGTTTTAGACCGGAATTTCAGACGCTCTGCCGACCGGAACAACATACAGATATGGGCCTCAGGTGTCCAAGCCACCAAGGAAAACAGGGAACACCATGCATTTCCGAAAAGAGGACACCCATGGGAATCCGCAGAGGTTTGATTTGTGCACATCGCCCCAGAATGTATTACCCACACACCCCCGCAAAGTCCGAAAATGTGGGGAAAAAAATGCATTTTCCGCACATTTCGCTTGGCTCACCCTTCGAAACAAGCCCCCAACAACACATGGCCTACTGTCCCGCATTCCCACAGGTGTCCCGATGAAAACAGTACCTCACATGTGTGGATGCACCTACCTGGCCGCCAAGGGGAAAGCCTAAAACAGCAGTAACCCCAAGTCTGTTTTCAGACCGGAATTTCAGACGCTCTGCCGACCGGCACAACATACAGATATGGGCCTCGGGTGTCCAAGCCACCAAGGAAAACAGGGAACCCCATGCATTTCCGAAAAGAGGACACACGTTGGAATCCGCAGAGGTATGATTTGGGCTATTCGCCCCAGAATGTATTACCCAGACACCCCCGCAAAGTCTGAAATGTGCGGAAAAAAATGCATTTTCCGCACATTTCGCTCGGCTCACCCATCGAAACATGCCCCAACAACACATGGCCTACTGTCCCGCGTTCCCACAGGTGTCCCGATGAAAATGGTACCTCACATGTGTGGGTGCACATACCTGGCCGCCAAGGGGAAAGCCTAAAACAGAAGTAACCCCAAGTCTGTTTTCAGACCGGAATTTCAGACGCTCTGCCAACCGGCTCACCATACAGATATGGACATCGGGTGTCCAAGCCACCAAGGAAAACAGGGAACCCCATGCATTTCCGAAAAGAGGACACCCGTGGGAATTCGCAGAGGTATGATTTGCGCAAATCGCCCCAGGATTCATTACCCAGACACCCCTGCAAAGTCCGAAATGTGGGAAAATAAATGCATTTTCCGCACATTTTGCTCGGCTCACCCATCGAAACACGCCCCCAACAACACATGACCTACCATCGCGCGTTCCCACAGGTGTCCAGATGAAAACGGTACCTCACATGTGTGGGTGCACCTACATGGGTGCGAAGGAATAAGGCTAAACCACTGCTATCCCACCCAAAGGGTTTGGGGAGCCAACCTACAGATTTAGGCCTGGGGTGTTGCAGGCACTAAGAAAAACAAGGATCCCCATGCATTTCCGAAAAGAAGACACCCGTGGGAATCTGCAGAGGTATGATTTGTGCAAATCGCCCCAGTTTTTATTAGCCACTATCCCCGACAAACTGTGATATTTGTTTGGGAAAAAACACAATGTTCAGTTTGTATGGGGTTCTGGGTAATAAATTCTGGGCCGCTTCGCGCAAGTCAGACCTCTGTGCATTCGCACGGGTGTCCTCCTTTGGGAAATGCATGGGGTTCCCTGTTTTCTTTGCTGGCTTCGACACCCTAGGCCCAAATCTGTAGGTTGCCCACATGAACAAATTGTGCTGCAGCGAAAGGATTAGGGTTACCAGCGAGTTACCCTTTTCCTTTTGCGCCCCCAGAAGGTGCACCCACACATGTGAGGTACGTTTTTCATTGGGACACCTGTGGGAATGCGAGAAGGTATGACATCTGTTGTTGGCAACGTGTTTCGGTGAGTGGACACAGGGAAATGTCTCTGAAATTGGCTGGAAATACAGACAATTCTCAGACATTTCGCTCTGGCCACCCACCGAAACACACCGCCAACATTACGTGGCCTACCTTCCCGCGTCCCCACATGTGTCCCGATGAAAATGGTACCTCACATGTGTGGGTGCACCTACCGGGGGCGCAAAAGGAAAAGGGTAACCCACTGGGAACCCCAAGCCTTTTGCCACTGCCCATTTTGTTCATGTGGACAACCTACAGATTTCGGCCTAGGGTGCCGAAGCCAGCAAGGGAAACAGGGAACCCCATGCATTTCCCAAAACAGGACACGCGTGGGAATCCACAGAGGTCTGCCCTGCGCAAATTGCCCCAGTTTTTATTAGCCACAATCCCTGACAAAATGTGATATTTGGTGGGGAAAAAACACAATGTTCACTTTTTCTGTGGTTCTGGGTAATCGATTCTGGGCCGCTTCACGCAAGTCAGACCTCTGTGCATTCGCACGGGTGTCCTCTTTTGATAAATGCATGGGGTTCCCTGTTTTCTTTGCTGGCTTCGACACCCTAGGCCCAAATATGTAGGTTGCCCACATGAACAAATTGTGCTGTGGCGAAAGGCTTAGGTTTACCAGCGGGTTACCCTTTTCCTTTTGCACCCCCGGTAGGTGCACCCACACATGTGAGGTACCTTTTTCGTCGGGACACCTGTGGGAACGCGAGAAGGTATGACATCTGTTGTTGGCGACGTGTTTCGGTGAGTGGACACAGAGAAATGTCTCTGAAATTGGCTGGAAATGCAGACAATTCTCAGACATTTCGCTCTGGCCACCCACCGAAACACACCGCCATCAACACGTGGCCTACCTTCCCGCGTCCCCACATGTGTCCCGATGAAAATGGTACCTCATATGTGCGGGTGCACATACCGGGGGCGCAAAAGGAAAAGGGTAACCCACTGGTAACCCCAAGCCTTTCGCCACTGCCCATTTTGTTCATGTGGGCAACCTACAGATTTGGGCCTAGGGCGTTGAAGCCAGCAAGGAAAACAGGGAACCCCATGCATTTTCCAAAAGAGGACACGCGTGGGAATCCACAGAGGTCTGCCCTGCGCAAATTGCCGCAGTTTTTATTAGCCACAATCCCTGACAAAGTGTGATATTTGGTGGGGAAAAAACACAATGTTCACTTTTTATGGGGTTCTGGGTAATAAATTCTGGGCCGCTTCGCGCAAGTCAGACCTCTGCACATTCCCACGGGTGTTCTCTTTTGGGAAATGCATGGGGTTCCCTGTTTTCCTTGCTGGCTTCGACACCCTAGGCCCAAATCTGTAGGTTGCCCACATGAACAAATAGTGCTTTGGCGAAAGGCTTGGGGTTACCAGAGGGTTACCCTTTTCCTTTTGCGCCCCCGGTAGGTGCACCCACACATGTGAGGTACCTTTTTCGTCGGGACACCTGTGGGAACGCGAGAAGGTATGATATCTGTTGTTGGCGACGTGTTTCGGTGAGTGGACACAGGGAAATGTCTCTGAAATTGGCTGGAAATGCAGACAATTCACAGACATTTCGCTCTGGCCACCCACAGAAACACACCGCCAACAACATGTGGCCTACCTTCCTGCATCCCCACATGTGTCCCAATGAAAACGGTACCTCACATGTGTGGGTGCACCTACCGGGGGCGCAAAAGGAAAAGGGTAACCCACTGGTAACCCCAAGGCTTTCGCCACTGCCCATTTTGTTCATGTGGGCAACCTACAGATTTGAGCCTAGGGTGTCGAAGCCAGCAAGGAAAACAGGGAACCCCATGCATTTTCCAAAAGAGGATACCCGTGGGAAGCTACACATGGCCAAATTGGGGGGGCGGCCCATCTCATGTAGCCCTCCCCAGGGGCAGATAATGGGGGGGCTGTCCTGCACTCATCCCTGGGCTCAGGCGTCCGTTCCTAGGAGCAGATATCTGGTCCCAGGGAGGGCTGCATGACATGGCACCCACTCCATTGTGGCTGGGGGGGTCAATGCCCCATCCCATTAGAAACTTCCCAGACCCTTTGGGGTGCCCCACAGCCCCCCCTAAAAAGCGTTCCACCATTTTCCATGTTTTCTTTGTTTACAAAACTTGCCTTGGTGCAGAAGGGCACATTGGTGTGCCAATCTGGCCCTGGGGTGCCCAAACCTTACTGCCCCACCCACTGGGGGGCCTGTCCCACCATCTTTGGGGGCCCTCTCCCCCCTCACCCCAAATGGGTGCCAGGGGCACCTCATGCAGGCCTCCCTCGGCCTCATACAAACGGCTGCGTGAGGTACACCCCCCCTCCATTTGGGGTGGAGGGGAGAGGGCCCTCAAAAATGGTGGGACAGGCCTCCTATGCATGGAGCAGTAGGGTATGGGCACCCTGGGGGCAGAATGGCACACTAATGTGCCCATCTGCGCCAAGCGAAGTTGGGTAAACAAAGAAAATAATACACAATCGTAGGCTGCTTTTTAGGGGGGGGGCTGAGGGCCACCCTAAATTGGCAGTGAATGTTATACTGCAACGGGGGGTGACACTAACCCCCCCACCCCAAATGGAGGGCCCCACCTCATGCAGCCCTCCCTGGGGGCAGATATCTGCTCCTAGGAAGGGGCATCTGACCCCAGGGAGGGATGCATGAGGTGGGTCCCCCCTATCTGACGCCAGGGAGGGATGCATGAGGTGGGGACCTTCATTTGGGGTGGGGGGGAGAGGTCCACCCCCCCGTTACAGTAGAATATTCGCCGGCAATGTAGGGTGCCCCTCAGCCCCCCCTAAAAAGCAGCCTATGATTTTGTATTATTTTCTTTGTTTACCCAACTTCGCTTGGCGCAGATGGCCACATTAGTGTGCCAATCTGCCCCTAGGGTGCCCAAACCCTACTGCCCCATCTATTGGGGGGCCTGTCCCACCATTTGTGGTGGCCCTCTCCTCACCCACCCCGAACGGAGGGGGGGGCACATCATGCAGCCCTTCCTAGGAGGCTCAGGGAGGGCTGCATGAGGTGTCCCCCCCAACCATTTGGGGTTTGGCGTTACAGGGATCGAGCAAAGCAGAGCGCCCAAACCGACGAGCCGGCTCGTCGGTGGCAACCTGGAGCGCTTTCCACTGACGAGCCGGCTTGTCGGTGGCACTTAAATGGTTAAACACAGATAGAATTACACATGCTCCCTGCAATTTCCTCAATCACATTTATGTGTACAAAATCAGAAATAATACTCTTCAAAGCCTGCTCACCTTCAACTGAAATCTTATATTGCGGAATACGCTGTAATTTAACACCTGATTTCAATACAATTTTAACTGGTTCACTTTGCAAAATACCTACATCATTGTCATTGACTGGCCATAGACATGTCGGAACTTTATTCAATTCAGGTGGTAAAGGTCTAGACAATAATTGTGGAAAGGAAGTTTGTTGAGGCGAAATCGTTAAATGCACTCCATCCTGAGAACAGTAAATGATAGCATTCAATTCTCTCAACAAATTCAATCCCAACAAATTCTCGCCACAATTTGTCATCAAAAGAAATGGACATGGATCAGTAAAAGGCCCCAGTGAAATGGGTACCGGCTGGGCTGAGAGACTGGACTAACCACTGGCGTACCATAGAACCCTAAGGAAATGTTGTTCTGCCCTGACAGGGGAATATCCAGAACCTGTGAATGATCAATGGAACACGTCTGTGCTCCTGTATCTATCAAAAATAGCTGCTCCCTATTCCCCAGCTTCATTTCAATGTAGGGCCCTTTGTGATCGACAGGAATAGGTACTGGTTCCAGGCTCTGCTTTGGGCTGTTCTAGCGGAACAGTATATCATCAAATGCAAGATCCTCAGAAAAATAGACAGTCGAAGGATTATCGAAAATGTTCCCACTATTAACACTATGTTGCTGACTATCCTGTGAAGATGACTGTTGATTCTGAGCGAACTGACTTCAACCAGGACCCCCTATCCAAGGACATCCTCTGAATCGTCTACCCATGACACAATATGTGCTATTCGATCTCTGCTGAAGGATCAGACATTGTGCTCACAAATGACCTTCTTGTCTGCATTAGGCACATTGGTTCATGTTTACTAAACTCAGTTGCGAATTACTCTGTGGTGTAAATTGGCCTCTAAACTGTGTATTCCTACCTCTGGCTCCTCTAGCGATCTGCTGCAACAGTACTCTAGTTTTCAAGTCTCTTTTCTTCTTTTTCACTCTTTCCTTCTCTGAATTAACTCTATTTTCATAGTTCTGAACCATATGTAATACTTCAGATTGTGATTTCGCTTGCCAAGCGCTTTCAGAAGTCATAATCTGTGATTGAATTTCAGGAAATAATCCAAGCACAAATAGCCTTTTTTCCTGACTCTGTACTCAAATCTTGACACTAAAGTCTGAAAATACTTGATCAAATTTATTTAAAAATTCTGTTGCACCCTCTGACTTCAATTGTACACAAGCCGTAAGCTTGTCCCATATGATTCTTTTCTCGGGAACCAGAGTTTTTAATTTAGCTACTATTCTGTCTGGCAACATCAGTATCACCTGTGGAGGTTTCTCACCAGCCTTCCTTTCTCCATCTATCTGTACCAAGTTATTCCATGTATCACCCATCCCACCTGATCATCTATAGTTCTAATCTGTTACATAAATCAGCAGGATCACGGGAAACAGTAAATCTATATCACCCAACGTGAAAACTGATGAATGCAAGACAGATTAAATTTCTTTATAAAATCCTGTTCGATTCTTCATAATATCTGGAATCGTTTGTCTAATGGTATTCACTTCCTGTCTAGAAAGTGGGACATGGATAAACTCAGAAACATAATGTGCTTCAACAGTAGTAGCAGGCATTCCTGCTGCAGCATAAGCTGGAATTTCTACTTTCGGAACAAATGTCAGAGGAACCTCCCTCATCGGCAGTTGTAAGGTAGGCAATTCTGAACGCTTATTAAGCAACAAAGCTAAATCAAGTGACAAAGTAGTCAAAGCAGTATCGGGCAAAAATGCTCTCTTGTAAATGACCATCAAATCAGTGGGGCAACAAACTTTTCTCTTCATAAACACATCTTTTAGATACTCTACCATCAGCTTTAACACTTTCATTTGCATTGCTGGAGCATACTGACTAAACGTGTCATGCACTTCAATGGGAAAAATTGAAACATCCAAAATCCATCTAAGGACGTCTCTTGTGCAAATATGCATTTCTTCACTCATTGGGTTCAATGGAGGAAGACATTGTTTCTGCACACATGAGGCTTCCAGTCTATCACCATCTAATTCATCATTCTGTAACCGATCTAGCTCCCTTTTAAACTCAAATACCTTCTCAACATGCTCATGTACTTTCTCCGCAGTGTCCCTTGAGCGAGCAAGGACATTCAAATCCCTCAACCCCTGTGGGACATTCATGCCTGTCAAATCACTCCAAATATCAGCCAAATGCGTTCTCAGCCCCTCTATCAAAATAGTCTGTTCGGGAATACTTTCTTGGACAGAAATCACAACTAAAACAGCTGATTCTTCACCCTCTTCTATATATTTTTTATCCCAGGTATACAATTCTCTTATTCTAGCTTTAGATATTGTCCCACGAGTCACTATTCTTGAATCAGCTGCCGTCCCTTCAACCTCTGCAAGTGGAGCAGAACCACTTGGAAAAGAAAGTTCTCACAAATCGTGTTCAATAGGTAGCAGAGACACTACCGCTGGCGGTTTAGATGGAATTAAGGGAACGGCAACTGTCGGTAAGGATGGAGATACAGGAACAACAATAGGAAGAGGAACAGCAACGGGAGGAAGAGGAAAAACAACAGGAGGAGGTGCAACAGCGGGAAGTGGTAAAACAACGGGGAGAGACACATAGGGAGGAGGAGCAGTGGCAACAGTTCTACGTTCATTCAACAATTTGTTAATTAGTTAATCTGATGCATGAAAATTCTGAGACGGATATATCTTCTGTGCATCAAGTGAAAAAGCCATTTCCATACTTCTAATAGATTCTTACTGTTTCTGTTGATCATACAATAGTGCTTTTTCAGTATTAGTCATGTGCCTATGTGCATGCTTTTCTTTACTTCTGAGTTGCTGCATAGCTTCCTTTCTCCAGTCTTTAATTACACCAAATGCTGCAGGCCTAGCCTTTATATTCAACAGTATAGATTCTAAATACTCTAAACAAGCAATTTCAAAACTGCCATGAACTGGCCACTGAAGTTCGGATGCATGTCTAGTTTGTCTGTGCCAAATATCATTGAATACGATACTATTTAGGCCGTACTTACAGTACCTTAAACAAGCCAGTGACCCAACGGGTGGCGCCGGTTGGCCTCGTCACAAAGATTGTCTATCTTTGTGGAATAATACCCTGAAACAGGATGACAATTTCCCAGGCATGATAGATTATTGGTGTTACCTGCCGTCGTTTGTACTTGCAAGCGTAAAACTGCAATCAATATCAGGATTCTTAGGAATCGCGGCATGACTCACCTGATTTCAAACAAAGGAGGTCTGATCAGATTACCAAGGATCCTTGTGTTTGGCTATTTTGGCAAAAATACTTGCCTCAATATGGGGACCCTCATCAAGATGTTCTCTCGGAACCGCTTGCTCAACGTCCAAGGATCAGATTGTGCAGTACTGTCGAGGTGTCGCATCTCAGACAAAGGGGCCCTTTCACTCTCCGATCCCGGTCAGATAGCCGCGTCTCCTTATTCAACGAGGTGGCATCAATATTGATGGTCCCTATTCAGGCCCCATCTGAAAGACCAAAGGAATATCAAGGTTAGTATCACAAAATGAAATACACCAATCAGGGGTTCAAAGATATAAGTATCTTTATTTCTGTCCAGATTCAAAGGCAAAATAAGACAGCTATCGGGGCTCCCAACACCTTGCAGTGTGTACCAGCAGACACTGTGAGGGGAGTGTGTCCTGGACATCACAAAGCATGCTTTGTGTATACAGTCCCGGTCCCTTAGTCCAGCCTTTCTACAACTAATAAGTTACAAAAAGGGTTCATGCCCAGTTCACATGACAAATACAACAACATTGTTTTCAGGCTTAAGTCATGTTTTTCCTACAGGCAGAATACAATAGTAACAACTTTGTTTAACTCGGCCATGTTTATCTTCACTTGTGTCTTGAGCTTAATGTAAGTCCAGTTTCAAGAGATGAACACAAAGGGTTTCTGCCAAAGCACACGGTTTTAGTTACTTAGCATTCTGTTCCATTGTTTGAATGAGGATGGAGCTGTGGGTGCAGACACCACTTAAATTGCTGTTCATTTTAGCTACAATGTTTCTTTGCAGAGAACAAACATTATTCTTTAGGCAGCCTCAGCATGTTGACATAGTCCAAAGTTCACTTCGCTCAGCTGAGGCCAGAAAATCACATAGTGCAGTTTGAGACAGAAACAGAAACTAATCAAAATGGCAGACGCTTCTAAAATGGTGACTTTAGTCAATTCTATTCAGGGCATTTTAGACGCAGTTTTCTGTACAATGCGAATGTGCTTAGGCCAATGTTCATAACCAAATGATATTATGCGAATATGGTTTAACACCCTGAGGCTCAATGCCAAGTTCAACTGAAAAGGTTGAAAGGCCCTGGTGCTGTGCCTGACTTTGTGGGTGATAGGTTTTTCACCAGCAAAAGGCCACCGACACTTACATCAGAGCACCTCATCCTTCAATGTTAACCAGCATATACTTTAGTCTCATCCTTTGTGTGTGCATGTTAGTATTACAGCAAATAATCATGCCTCAAAATTTGACAATTACCTGGTACATACTTCATTTGTGTTCTCACAATATAGAGAAAAATAAGTTAAAAATTACATGTTAGTGGTTCCATGCAGTGTGCTACTATACTCCCTTAACATTTGACAAAGTCCTTGAGCTAGAGTTCTGTTTGTGAGGCATAAATCACTCCATGAGTCCATTGGCTTGAGGCCAAAATGGTGTGCTCATGCAGTGGCCAAATGCTAGGTAGTCTGCTACAGAAAGACAATTAAATGTTATCGCTTTGTGTTTATTTCCTTTGTGAGCCTATACATTTCACAGTATTATGTTTCTTCCTTCTAGGTGTCAGACCACTATGAGACTACTACCATGTTGGTTGTTGGTACATTCAAATGAGACCTCAACCCGTAAAGATAATGGTGCAATATTTTGAGGTGCAGGTGGCAGGGCTATTGGCAAAATTACCTGCTGTCTCTGAAGTAGGGCCTAGCCACTTGGAAAGTGAGCAGAACACAAGCTTATAAATAATAACACATAGTACACAGAACACGAGATTTTGAACAACTACTGAATCTCCTGGATGGGAGGAAGATGTCAGGTACCTCCCAGGTAACCTCATTGTCTTGGCACTTTGAGAAGGTTCTTTTCATGTGATCAAGTGCAGCAGCTACCAGAAGTATGATGATGGTTTAATGGAGAAATCGAAGGACTTTTGCCGGACTCCCTCCTGAATCAGGGAACGGTGCCTTCTCAGCATTATCCAAGGCCACATGAAATCATTTTCCCACTAAAGGTTTCATTTTTGTCAGCATACATAAAAAATCTGTGATTGGGGGATTTCAGCATATAGCACAGCCGGAAGTTAAGAAGGGGACATGTGGCCGTATTTAGTATTGCTTTGCAATGTAATAAACTCACCCAGTTCCTTCCTACTCTTTGAAATGATATTGTGTGGACAGAATACTTCCATGCTCCAAATTTTTTTAACTCTGACCTACTAACGACCACATGTTTCATACACGCACCCTTACACAACAGATGATCACCAATTCAACAACCGCTTCTGGCCTAGCTTTAAAGTGTATGGATAAATGTGTGTGCCTTTGACAGGTGCAGTACCCCAGTGCGCATGAACAATGGGCCATGTAAGGCCGGGTGTGTTTTTCTTCCCAGACTTGCATAGTCCGTTGGGGATGATGGGTGGGGGTGCTGCTGGTCTGAATGTGCATAGGAAGTGCTCTGGTACCTCCTTGCACATTCAGTGAGCCCCAGGCATTGAGCTGGGACCTCTTGTGCTCCTCCCTGCATGTGTAAGAACCAGGTAACTATCTGTGCGTCAAGGGAAAGCCAACATGATGACTTCTACACAGCCATACTAGTCTACATTGGTACAGCCAGTTTGGACATGTCTTATTGTGGCATGTCATTTTTACTGGCAAAGCCAACAGGAGTATGTTCTTACTTGGCAATACTGGCATATATTGACACCGCCAGCAGGGACATGTGTTCATATAGTTGTATTTTTGGCATTATGCACACATCAAACAAGATTATGTTCTTGTATGGGAAAACTGGCATACATTGTTGCAGCCAACATGGATATGTAGCAGCACAACCATCATTACAATATGTTTTATAATGGCAAATATTTATTGTAAAATGCTTCTGTGCACTCTTGGATCTTTTCAGTTGTTTTGCGCTGCCTCCCTACGCCCGGTTACTCCTGCATATTTGTGGAAAATAGTTACACCGCTCTAATTAAACATATCACCAGCCACAAAAGGAAGAGGGACGCCATGCGAAGGCTACCTGGGTACTGGAAACGAGCAATGACCGAAAGAAAAGAATGGGGAAAGGGAGAGATGCTTTGGAAGTAAGGTAAATAAAGAAGGGTGCATAGAAATAGGTTATAGATGGACTGTTTATGTGGTCGGAAGGCCGCGAGAAGCTCTTTGGGAGCAGAATGAAGTTGTGAGGAAGGGAGGCGATTTTATAACAGGGAGAGAAGCACACGAGCGAAAGGGGGTAGACAAAGGAAACGGCAAGGAAAAGGAAAAGTGGGTTGTAAGAGTGAATGGCAGAGAGAGGAAACGAGAGCCGGGTGGGGGTAGGTGAGCGGGGGGAGGGGGGGCTTGGGTGCGAGATGATGAAAACTGTATAATAAATGGGTAAATAATTGAAATTGTATGCGGTCCATTGGGATGAAATTACGGTTCACCTCTTAATGGATAAAGTATGGTTCTTATGCCAAGAAAAATCTGATCGAGAGAAAACTCCCCAACTGTTTCCCATTTTGGAAACTGCTCGGCTTTGACCAATTCATAAACACATCCGTCACGTTTAATGAGGCTGTCCTGTTGCTGCCTTCCCTGAAGCAGTGACTGCGGTCTCCATTGCGCAGGTGCCAGTCTCTAGCCCTGCCAGGATGAGGGCCAGCTCTGCTGTCGGTGTCGGGTGGGAGACCTCAATAGACCAATGGATTGAAATCTGACAGTTTTAATTCAGGCCTGTTACATTCAGTCTACAGAATGTGTAGTAAGTTTAATTTGGACTCACATTTCACTATCTGAAGATCCTTCTTCCAATCCTTTACAATTCTGAACGGTTCAGTACTTTGAATTTGTTGTCTGCATCCTGCAACTTTCGTGTGTAAAGTGAGGTGCTTTCTGAGGCCTGTAGCTGTACACTGTTTGTCACTGGAAGGAGAGAACTGCTCTTAGATAACGTGCAACATATCTATGTAACCTTTCCCAGTCACCCCTGCTTAGGTTTCAGTCTGTGAACCTGCTAACCTGAGAAATAGCACTGCTGTCTGAGGCATTTGCCTTTAATGTGCAGCCTGCATGATGTCTTTTGACTAAGGCCGGGGCCGGCAAGATCTTTGCGCCTTGACTTGTAGCGCAGCTTCAAGCTCACAGAAGCCCAGAACTCTGACCGTGAAGAAAACAAAGCTGCCAATCTTGATCATGGCATTGGCATCTTCACACTCACTACTGGCCGGAGCTCGAAGGTCTGTCGTATACATCGTCAATCGAAAAGGTGGCAGGAGAACGAGAACCAATTCCAGCAGCTTCAAGCTCCCAGAAATCCACAGTTGTAAAACCTGGACACCCCCACATTTGAGCTCCTAGAAGTCCGAGCTCTAATGCATTACCCTCTGCAATGTCTAACTCTGCGAAGGGCCGAGATTTCTAAAGCCAGAGCACCTGCTGTTGAAAGCTTCCAGAAGCCAGGAACATCTTCACCACTCTGATACTCAGAACATCCCAACTTCAAGCACCCAGCATTCTCGAGTACTACCTGAAAAGCACCTCACTTGCAGCTTCAGACTCCCTCAATCTCAGAGCATTCTGGCTAGGTAAGAGCTCTCTAGTCTGGGCATTTGCACCTGTAAGCTCCCAGAATGCACGCCACCACCACTCGCGAATGCTGAGGCAACTTCATATTGCTACAGTCCTCCAATTGATCTAATCTGCTTATGAACACTGATTCATTTACTATTATGAACGCTAATTGATTGTTACTGTTTATGAACACTTATTGACTGATTACTCCCAGGAATGCTAATTGATTGTTACTATTTATGAACACAGTTTGAATGTTACTGTTTATGAACGCTGATTTGCATTCTGTTTAATTATATTGTTGACTGTCCTATGTAAATCGCTTTGGACAAAGGCGCTATATATAACACAATAAATACAAATACAGATATTTCCAGAAGATCCCATCTTTATAACTCCTGTGCACTTACAGCTACAAGCTCCCAGTCGGGCAGCAAGATAAGGCCTGTGCTCCTGCAGCTACAATCTTCTATGCTGCTGCCCTCTAATTTGGAAGCAGCTTCACGCCTCCAGAAACTCCAGGCTGTCTAAAGTCTGAGTGCCTGCTGATTCTAGCTCCCAGAAGGTCAGAGGAGTGAGGCCTGTGAATCTGCCTCCTCAAGCTCCCAGGAAGTCTAAGTAATAAGATGCGTGCCCCTCCAGTGTCCAGTTCCCAGGAAGTCGGAGGAGTAAGGCATGCACACCTGCAATTTCAGGTTCCCAGGATGGCAGATGAGTAAGGCCTGTGAATCTTCAGCTTCAAGCTCCCAAAAGGTCAGAGGTCTAAGACATGCTCACATGCAGCTTCAATTTAACAGCAAGTCAGAGTATGGCACGTGCAGCTTAAACTTCAAGTCCCCAGGAAGTTGGAGAAAAAAAACATGTGCATCTCTTTCATGCTCCCAGGGAGTCTGAAGAGCAAAGTCCTAGGAACCTTCAGCTTCAAGCTCCCAGAAGGTCAGAGAAGTAAGGCATGCTCACATGCTGCTGCCGTCTACCAACAGGTCAGAGCTAGGCCTGTGCGCCTTCAGCTTCAAGCTCCCAGAAGGTCAGAGGAGTAAGGCATGCTCACATGCTGCTGCCATCTACCAACAGGTCAGAGCTAGGCCTGTGCGCCTTCAGCTTCAAGCTCCCAGGAGGTTCGAATGAAAAGGCATGTGCAACAGCACCTTCAAGTTCCCGAGGTGTTTGAGGATTGAAGTTTGTGCACCTACAACTTCAAGCTCCCAGGATGACAGACGAGTATGAGCTTATGGCCCTTAGGCACGTGCATATAATAATGGATGGGATTACACCAGAATTAGTCCCAATAACCGAACCAACTCAAGAAGATGGCAAAATAATGTTTTATTAACAATGATCTAAAACGGGGAGGTTACAACGGACGGACGCATGATCTCTGCAAAAAATACAATTCTTACACCACAAACTGGTCCATTTTACAGGTTATAAATGCTCTAAATGAATGAAAACCTGGTATCCTCGTGTTCTTTCTTGCACCTTAATGTGAGAATGTTCATCCTCTGTGCACTCATTCTGGAATGAGAGAACTGCTCCTTGCTGACCTCGATTTCTATGGTCTTGACTTCAGGGCAGGCAGCCTCACCACGCAGCTGCATGAGCCTGCTATTCGGCTGCGATACAGCTTTCCATTCTACCTTCATGATTTCTGGCTTACTTATTTCATGATACCAATATCTAGTTTCTGTACAATGGCGGCTTTGCCTGCATTCTTTTCACTGCTCATTGCTAGCTTCTATGATGACTTGATCTACCCTGCGTTTCAGCATCTGTACATTCATTGAACTTTTGTTTTCTGCAACATTTTGTGCACATGTAATTTTCTTCTTTTGCACTTGAGAGTTTCCTTGGTTCTTTGCTTAGTTGTTCATCCTTTATGATCCATACCCTGTATTTAGTCAATATCTCGGGAGGTTGTGCACTTTTTCTTATGATGTCATCAGTTAATGTGCCTAGCACTTTCTCATATTCCTTCAGGGAGTTCTTCCTGTAGGTTGTAATCACTTCGGGGGAACATTCGATAGGGTTGTCTCAATGGCTATCTTCTTTTAAATACTCGATGTGGTATTGGTACTATAGCTGGTGATAGGCAAGGCACAATCTCATGTCTCAAATACAAGAGAGGTAGGGGGTGGGATCTCCTGCAAATGTACACAGCTGCTCCTCTGCAAGTAAGTCCTATGAACCTTCAGCTGCAAACTCCCAGGAGGACCGAGGAGTAAGGTTTGTGCATATGTAGATTAAAATTCTCAGGATGACCAAGGAGTAAGTCCTGTGCACCTTCATCTTTAAGCACACAGGATGGCAGAGGAGTAAAGCCTTTTCACGGGTTGGATCAAGTTCTCAGAAGGCAGAGGAGTAAGTTAGAGAAGGAAAACATGTGTTATTCCAGCTTCAATCACCTTGAAGTTCAGAGGACTATGGCCTGTGCAAATGTAGCCTTTTAATCACAGAAGGTCAGAGGAGTAAAGCCTGTGTACCTGCAGTTTCAAGTTTCCAGGAGGTCAGACGATTAAGGCATGTGCACCTATGACTACAGCTAGCAAAGGGGCAATGGAGTAAGGGCTGTGCACATGCTGTGTCAAACTCCAATAAGGCCAGAGAAGTATTGTGCACTTGAAGCTTCAAAGTTCCCAGGAGATCAGAGGAATACGCATTGTGCAACTGCAGCCACAAGCCTCAAGCTGACAGAAGGTCAGAGGACATATGGATGTGCACCTTCTTCTGTGAAGTTCCCAGTAGGTCAGAGGAGTAAGGCCTGTGCACATACACCTTCTATGTCCCAGGACGTCGAAAGATTAATGCTTGTGCACCTAAAGCTACAAGCCCCCAGGACATCAGAAGAGTAAAGCCTGACAACCTTTAGTTTCATACTCAAAGAAGGTCAGAGAACTAAGGCACTTTCATATACAGCTTCCGTCCAACAGAAGGCCAGAATAAAGTTGTACAATTTCAAATTCAAGTTCTAAGGAGGTCAGAGTAAAAGGGCCTCTGCACCTGTAGCTTCAAGCTTACAAGAGGTCTGAGGAGTAAGACGTGTGTACTTGCAACTTCAAGTTCTCTGGATGACAGAGAAGTACGTTGTGTGCACCTGCTGCTTTAAGTTCGCAGGATGTCACAGGAGTAAGGACTACACACAAGCAGCATCAAGCTCCAGAATTTTAGAAGAGTAATCCCTCTAAACCTGTATATTCAAAGCTCCATGAAGTTTGGGGCGCTGTTGCGCACAACATCGATGGCTGCCGGAAGGGAGAGCTCCGGCCCGTAACATATCCTATCATAAAATTAATCCTGTTCGGGGCCACCTACACGGCAATAAACATCTGTTATCGGCAGCGGAAGACCTGCGGCATCATTCCACCGATTTCCCTGCAGAAACGCTGGCTCAATCCTGAGATATCGGACTGGAAACCTACGCCGTGAGCGCGGCTGCGGCATACCCGGACCACGGTTCCAGAGAAATCACGCGACAGCCGGAGGTGTCAGCTCGCCTACAGGCCGGAGAGGGGAGGAGCCACGCTGCGCTTTTTTGCTGCTGGGTGCCTTCCTGATACACTTTGGAGTTGCCGGTGAATATATCCTGCTGGCCCCCAGTTCTCCTCCCGGGTGTACACCGCAAGCCCGGTCCGGACGGAACATTACTCTTTTTCAGCGGGGCACCGACCCGCCTCCTGAGCCGTTGCTGCCCTGCGAGCTGATCCTTAAACTGATAACCGAGTCGGACCTTGCCAACGGCAGCGTGCCAGCTGTGTTCACTCGTCGGGGCTTGCTGATAACATCACAAGGTGGGTGCCCTTGCCATGGCTCCTCCTGGGTCGCTCTGGCACATTTCATCCGCACATACCTGCCACACAAGAAGTGTTGCCCTGGCCGCCCGGTATGCCCACAAACTACGCTGATGATTGAGTCACACGCCTAAGTGCCGGTAATCGCTGACCACCGACTACCACTGGGCACCAGAACGTGCATGGACGCAACCCAACAGATTTAATATATGGGCCGCAGCGAAAAGTATGGGCCCCAAGAAAACTGGTCCGATGGACTCCTTTGCCAGCTCCCAGCCACATGGGTCTGCCGAAGCACCCACTGAGCTCCCGGGCGGCCAACTGGAATCTCCAATGAACGAGAGAGTGGACAAACTATTATCGATGGTCCAGAGTGGATTCCTGGCAGTGAACAGCAAACTGGACGATATACGGGCTACAATCAGCTCTCTGAAGGCAAGGGTTCACAAGGAAAGTGCACGCACTACGGAGGCTGAGAACAGAATTGGAGTCAACGAGGACTCGATAGCACAACACAGCTGCGATATCGCCCAGTTAAAGGGTGACCTGCAGAAAACCCTGAGTAAGTGCGAGGACTTGGAATCTCGTTCCAGGAGAAACAACATACGCCTGGTCGGGGTAGCCGAATCCTTCGGAAAAGGTTCCATGAAACGCCAGGTGGAAAACCTCCTGAAATCCCTCTTGGGCCCCGATGCTTTCTCCGATCATTTTCTCGTGGAACGGGCCCATTGTACCCTGGCTCCCCCTCCTAAACCTGGAGCACCGCCACGCACAATCATTGCCCGACTCCTAAATTATAGAGACAGAGATGCTATCCTGAGACTTTCCAGGGAAAAAGGCTCTCTACATTATGAAGACAACAGGATACACATATATCCCGATTTTTCAACTAATGTGCAAATGCTGAGCAGGTCCTACGAACCAGTCAAGAGACAGCTGAGGCTACGCCAGATCCCATATGCACTTGTCTTCCCGGCTAAAATGCGCATCCAACAGGGAGGCTGAGCACACTATTTTGAAAATCATACGGAGGCCATGATGTATGTCGAGGCCTCCATGCCACTTCCCCCGGGGAGCCCGGAGACTAACCGCAACTTGCCGCCCCGGCCGGTAGCGGAACAGGAAGACCGTGCTGGCTGATAAGACTTACTCTGCACTGCCTTGCCACAAGTTCAATAACCAGCTGACGGCGAGGTGGCCCTGTCCACCATATGTTGTCGTAGGGCCGTGAGCCCCCCCATGGTGGTCGGTCGCGTGAGTACAGCTCACACCCCCTGGAGACTTCCCAAGTTATGGTTGATGAGATACATCGTCGAATTGGGTTTGATGATGCGGGTGGGGGTTGGCGGGGGAAACAGGTAAACGTTTGTCCTGGTGTTATCCCAGGCATTGTTGGGGATGTTACAAAGTTAAAATCAGGGGACTATTTTCCAGCAGGACTCTCACATCGCTTAAGACAATGGTGCCATACTTGGCAAACGCTCCTTCCGATAGGCAACCATGGCGCAGACTAAAAGTGGCTTAAGCATTAGACTACTCTCCTGGAACATTCGGGGTCTCAATAATCCAGTCAAGGCAAGTAAAATTGCTGCATACATTACACGCCACGACCCCCACATCCTTCTGATACAGGAAACACATGCGCTGGGGAGTATAAATACCAAATTCCTCCCACGATGGGGTCCTCATAGGTACTTCACAGAGTATTCGGCACAGTCCAGGGGAGTCCTGACACTTATACATCCCAAGCTATGCTTCAGGTATCTTTCTAGTAAGATAGACCCTTTAGGTAGATATGTGTTGGTATTGGGGGAGGTGGCGGGACTGCAAATATTACTGATTAACACATACGGTCCTAATATAGATGATCCGCTATTTTACTGCACAATCCTTGATATGCTGTCCACATCGGGAGAGGCGCAAATAATATGGGGTGGGGATTTTAATATGATACTTGATCACTCCCTGGATCGCTCATTTACCTCCCCCAGGGCCCCAATCAAAGTGGCACTTACTGTTAGACAGATGATGGAACAGACCGATATAATTGACGCATGGCGCACGTTACATCCATACGAGAGGAAATTCACTTTCTACTCATCTGTTCATGACTCCCACTGCCATATAGATTATTGGTTCATTAGTACATCCCTCTCTGGGGTGATCACTGACTGTGCAATACACACCTGCACGCTCTCAGACCACTCACCAATAACACTAGACATCAGCCCAGATGACTCCCCACCTCCGGCTAAAAGGTGGAGAATGCCCTCTGCGATCCTACGAGACCCCAATATCTGTGAGGCACTACATATTGAAATTGAGGAATTCCTGGAGTTGAACGAGGGTTCGGTGAGCACCTATGCTACCCTATGGGAGGCATTCAAAGTTTGGATTCGGGGTACTATACTGGGTAAGTCTACGGGTATGCTGAAAGCAGTGAGAAGGGAACTGGGTGTGGCCGAAGCCACAATAGACGCATTACAGACGGAATATAGCGCCACATTGAACAAGGAAACCCTATCTAAGATTCACGCTTCCCTTAACAAATTCAATGAGCTAGCCAACAGGGAAGTCTTATACATGGCTGCCCCAGCTAAGGCCCGCAGGTACGGGGAGAGTAATAGAGCGGGGAGGTTTCTGGCTAACATGCTTAGAACAGACAGGCACCTTAACCCAATCGCTAGTATCCAGAACCCGGGTGGGGTCACGGTCAATAAAGAAAGGGACATTAATTATACTTTTGCTGATTTCTACTCTGCTCTGTACTCTGATCATGATGTTAAAACCAGGGAACACACGTTCAGGTACCGAGACTCCCTCGATCTCCCAACACTTACCCAAATGACACAAAACATTTTGGATCAACACGTTACTATCGAAGAACTCACTGCTGCCATTAAATCTCTATCTGGTGGCTGCGCCCCCGGCTCAGACGGCCTGACCGCCGAACTGTACAAAGAATTTCAGGGTGAGCTGGCCCCACTATTATTGAAAGTGTGGGAAGAGGCTATGAATCGTGGTATCCTTCCGGACTCGATGCGTGAAGCAGTCATTACGGTCCTCCTGAAGCCACGCAGACCAGCACAGGATATGGCCTCTTACAGGCCCATTTCCCTAATCAACACTGACGTGAAAATCTTCACCAAAGTGCTGACCATCAGACTCCTGCCGTACATGCCAATCCTGGTCCACCCTGACCAGGCTGGCTTTATATCAACCAGATCTACAGCTTTAAACCTGAGACAATTATTTAATGTTCTGGCGCAAATAGATCCGGAGGCAAAAGCGGCTTTAGTGGCCCTATATGCCGAAAAGGCCTTTGATTCCGTCTCCTGGACATACCTTTTCCTGGTACTCGAGAGGTTTGGACTTGGGCCATATTTTATTAAATGCGTCCGGCTGCTATATACCCAACCATCTGCCAAGGTCCTAACTAATGACACCTTGTCCCCTTCTTTCCAATTACACAGAGGGACCAGACAGGGCTGTCCTTTCTCGCCCATTCTCTTTGCACTCACTATTGAACCGATGGCAGAATACATCCCTCAGCACCACTCGCACAGAGGTCTCAGGATGACTGGCCCTCCCCAAATTAAATCACTGTACGCAGATGATACGTTGTTATATGTCAGGGATCCACATGAGAATGTGCAATACATTATGTCTGATATACACGAGTTCTAGGAATATTCCGGATATAAAATCAATGTCCCAAAATCTGAAATATTTCCATTGACCCCTAATACAGGTGACCTATCTCATATTACAGGGTTTAAGCCTGCCCCCACGCAGGTAAGATACCTGGGAATCATGGTGGCCAGAGATAGACAGCTGCTGTACTCGCATAATCACGGTGACTTACTTCTCACCTTTACGACCAAGCTCCAACTATGGGCTAATCTCCCTCTGTCCTTATATGGCCGAGTGGCCCTACTTCAAATGGTAGTTCTACCCAAACTCTTATATTTCTTCAACAACATCCCGATTTGGCCCGGTAAACCCTTTTTTGCAAAACTTAAATCATTGGCGTCTTCCTTTATTTGGAACGGGAAAACTGCTAGGCTGGGCTGGGACAAGATGGTGGAGCCATACTCACAGGGCGGGATTGCGGCACCTGATTTTCAATGATATTGTATAGCAGCACAGGCACAATTTGTGAAACATTGGTTTGACCCCGAAGACACAACCCCACACATTCTTCTTGAAAAGCACGCAGTCCGCCCTAACGATATACGATCAATCCTCCTGAACCCCACTTATGGTAACGTCTGCCCATTCGACCCGGTATACACAACCACATGAGCTTGGTCCAGGATCTACAGGAGAATTGGCCTGGAGATCCCCTATGACCCAGATATACCCCTGTGGAACTTCTCTAGTATTTCCCCGACCTTTGACAAGGCCCTTCAGCGAACCTGGGACCCAAATAAACTTTTCAGGATGCGAGACATGTTCTCCGATGGCGTGTTTTGTGAACTCACAGATTTCCTGGGTGCAGTGGGAGGTGGCCAGCTTAAGCGCCTTCAATACTATCGTATGAGAACAGCTTTTGCTGCTAAATGGCCTTCCTTCCCGGCAGAACCCCAGACACACGAATGCATTAGAGCTGTGGTGACGACGGATGGTCATAATAAGGGAGTCTCGTCGCTATACACCTTGGTGCAAATACATTCCCCCTCACGAAACACTATTAGAGAAACCTGGGTACGGGCTGTGGGTACCTAGATCGATGACGTGAGATGGGCCCGATATTGTCAACTCACCAAATCGGTCTCTATGAACTCAGGACTCCGACTCATTCAATTTAAAATCCTGAATCAGTTACATTACTCCCCGGCTAGGCTGGCTAAGTTTGTGGAGAGTTGCACAGGGACATGTTCAAAATGTGGGCCCCCGATGCTGGAGCGTACCATATGTACTGGTCGTGCCCTGTTATTGCGGACTTTTGGCGAGAAGTGGCTGAGCTCCTTGACGAGATAACGGCGATCCCAGCCGCTCTGTTCCCCCTGAAATACCTGTTTGGTGACATTGGAAAGGTGAAGGAAACCACAAGAAGGTTTTTTAATATCTCATGTGTTATTCGCCAAACGCTGCATCCTTAAATGTTGGAAATACGCCACAGGGCCTACCCGATCCAACTTCCTGAAAGACTTATGTATGGTGAATGACGATGAGGAACTTTTTGTCTTATCAGTTCCGACGCCCTGTCGTCCCAAAGATATATGGTCGCTGTTACGTTTGTACCTGTGTGATCTGATGTCTGATGCTGATGTAACACCTACTCAGTCACCTTAGGTGACGATGCCTGCCTCATTGCCATAGATTTATGTCATTGTCAAAATTATGCTCATGTTATGTCGCACTGCTTATGAGAATTGTCTTGCTGTGAACCGTTCCCTTAATAAACAAAGTTAAAAAAAAAAAAAGCTCCATGAAGTTCAGAGAAGGAAGGCATGTGTTCCCACGGCTTCAAGCTCCTAGATGTCAGATGAATAAGGTATGTGCACCTGCAACTTTTAAGTCACAAGACGACAGATGAGTAATGGCTCTGCAACTGCAGCTTCACATTCTGAGGTTGTCAGGAGGGAGTTAGGGTTGTGCTGCGGTGACATTCCACTCCCACAAAGTCAATAGAATAAGGTATGTGCCTTTGCAGATTTAAGCTCGCAAAATGTCTAAGAGATAAGTCCCTTGCCTTTTGAGTTTTGATGCTCCCAGAAGGTCAGAGGAGTATGTTAATGTTAGAGGATTTTCATGCCCAGGTAGTAGCCCACCCTGCCACGCACCCACACTGCTTCCTGGCAACCCTTGCACTTTGGGTCTGTATCTGTAACCCTACAGCCCTCCCCCCTTTTCCCTGCACTAATCAGACACGCCCGATCTGTACCTTTTACCTAGCACTTGCCACTTGTTGGCTGCACTACCATTTGGTGTTGTTTTTCATTCATATGCTCAGCACTTGCCCCTTCTTCTCTACCCCCATGCACTTTCCCCCTTCCCTCTCCCCTGCACTTGCGCTTTCTCAATGTCACTGGGCCTAGTAAGATTGTTGTTTTTGTTCTCACCTGTTCCCCTCCCTTGCCTCGTCACACTCTGAAACACATGTGTATGAGCGCGATACAAATAAAATGTCCATATCAATATCAAAGAGGAGTAAGGCCTATGCAACACAGCTTCAAACTCCCAGAAGTTTAGAGGAGTAAGGAATCCACACCTCGGCACACACCGAAAATAAGATGCAGGACTTGGGCAAGAGGCTCAGGTGGCTGGTAGAAAGCATGCAGGATTACTTGCAGTTCTTGCCCATGTTTCCAGCCACCTGATTGGCTGAGCACCCTTCACCGGGTGCAAATGAATCATAACCTCTGACATTGATCTGGGCAACCATGCGGACCATCGTTTTTTATTCTACCATGCCATTGCAGAAGGGGCAAACGATTTGCAAATAATTCTTGGTCCCACCCCAAAAGTTGCAGTCTAGCCTTAATTTCTAGTTCACATCCCTTCAGCATGAGTCTACAAGCAAACTCAGACTTGTTTTATGATCATTAGCCATCAGTGGGGTGTGTGTAGGCATGGCAAGCCTGGCATACCTGTCCCACTCAGGGTAATATATGGAAACAGAAAGACGATAGCTGGAGCTCACTGATATGATATGATATTTTACTTATTTATATCGTGCTCATACACAAGTGTTTCAGAGCACGAAAAATGCAGCCCAATAAAGCTGATTCATATCTGGGTTTGCTTGTGCGGCAGCGTCATTTCACCAAAATGCCTGGGGTAGTGGAAGTGACATCACACGACCCTTGATCCCTGATGTCATCACAGAAAGAAATGTAATTTGACTCCGCCCCCAAGTGACATCACAGGAAGTGATGGCAATGGTCCCTCGAATTTTGTAGTTGCATCTAGCACCCGTGTTTCCAGGTGCTCTAATTTGAGCCAGATACAAGAACCGAGGCACAGAGGGAGTCATGATTTGTCCACAATTACACATTTGGGGAATGCCATTTTCCTAATTTAACATGGGGTCTATATGTAAAACATACGTAATGCAGTATTTCTAACAGGGTAACCGAAATCTGTAACGCAGGCTACAGCTAGTGTATGAAACATCTATAGATCAATGGATACAGAAGTATGTGTTATCATTGCTCTGTTAAGCAAGCCAAAAAAGCACTGTCCTGGGTAGGCATGCCCAGCTGATTAACCAGGAGAAAAATGCTGCAGGAGCAAGGCCTGAAAATGAAATCATTGACCAGTATTTAGTATCAACAACATTCCCTGGTTATAAATTTACATATGATTCAACTACCACTATAATAGAAGAAATCTATTAGACTGGTCTGTGTGCACAGAGGGTAGTGCACCTGATAATTTTACCTTTGCTGGAGTAATACCTGGGAAAGTTTATTTCAATATACCCACGACCCCCCCGTAGTTTTTATTATCTAAGCGGAATACTGGGTGCCAGAGGGCTTTAAAAAAACATCATTTAATGTAATATCATTGCTGCACACATAAATTCATAGCACCACACAGTTATTTAAAATTGAAAACACCCACAAGTTGCTTCTCACCCAGGGACTCAATGGCAGACTTCAAGGCGCATTGCACACTACTCCTTTGTCAGTCCCAGTGGTGCCCAATGGTGAAGCACATAATTTGGCAGCTTCCCTTCGAACCCTCCTGTTCCCACTCCCCCCCCCCTAAGCTCCTTAACAAAGCAAAGGACACACCACACCCCTGGCCGGACCACCACGTGTGCGGAATGTCCATGATGATTATGCCGCTGCAGGGGCATGTACTCCTGCAAGTGCAAGAAGTAAATATGTTTTTCAATCAAAGCTTAAATCTTTAATGTAACAGAAAGAAGGGGATGGTGTCTGGTCCACAAATATACCAGCAACCAATGGTGGCTGGTGAGTTGTTTTTTTGGAGGGTGTAAATATTTGCCACAGGTATGTGATTGCGACTGAGCAGAGAGATGGAGCCCGAACTAACGGAAATGGGTTGGGGTGGGGGCTAGGGGATTATTCTCCTTTCCCAGAGTAAATGTTTTGAATAATGGGTTAAAATGATGTATTACAAAGCACACTTTCTGAAGAAATTTGGGTAAAAGGACAACAATCGGTTTTGTAGGGTAAATCATGAAAAAAAGAACAGTAGATGCAAGCCACCAAAAGTGCACAGGGCATTTCCCAAAGTATTACCATGCCAGTGCCTGCAATATATGCCAGTATAAAAACATTTGTGTGCTAGCTGTGCCCATACATTTCCATGCTGGCTCCACCAAAATATGCTAGTATATTTTGCTAGTATTCCCATATATACTTATAGACTGACTGCGCCAAAATGGCAGTCTAGCCAGGGAATGGCACACATGAACTTGCCTTTGCCCAAAAATACCAGTAAAACATATAAGGTCAATACAGGTTGTGACAAAAATGCTCCAGAGATACCCAGTCTCCCAGGGTCTTACAAACACATGCACCCTCTTTCACCCACCGGTCACTCACCCATTCCTCTCCTCTCGCACTCGCTCACAATGGATTCACCACACAGGCACACACAAAACCCCTACAAGAAAATTAAAACACACACTACCACATGTATGCTCATTCACCCACCAGTCGCTCACTCACACCTTCTCTTATATGAATTCATTGCATTCTCTACACAGGCACACACCCACCCACCCAGAACATTCAAAAACACGCCATCACATTCATACTCATTCAAGCAAGTCAATCAATCATACACCTTTTCTTACCTGCACCAATTGCATTTTCTACACAGGCTCCGCACACACCCAAACACCCACCCACCCATCCAGAAAATTCAAAAACACACCATCACATTCATACTCATTCACCCACCAGTTACTCACACACATATTCACTTACATCACTCATTGCATTCTCTACACAGACACACACCCATCCACTCATTGCATTCTCTACACAGGCACACACCCACCCAGAACATTCAAAAACACACATCACATCACTTCTCATTCACCCACCAGTCACTCACGCCTTCTATTACATCCACTCATTGCATTCTCTACACAGGCACACTCCCACCCACCCAGAACATTCAGAAACACACATCACATCATATCACTTCTCATTCACCCACCAGTCACTCAACCCTTCTCTTACATCCACTCATTGCATTCTCTACACATGCACACACACACCCACCAAGAACATTCAAAAACACACATCACGTCACTACTCCCTCGCCCACCAGTCACTCATACTTTCTCTTCCAGCCACTCATTGCATTCTCTACAGAGGCTACACAGGCACCCACCCAGAACATTCGAAAACATACATCACATCACTTCTCATTCACCCACCAGTCACTCACACCTTCCATTACATCCACTCATTGCATTCTCTACATAGGCACACACCCACCCATCCAAAACGTTCAAAAACACACATCACATCACTTCTCATTCACCCACAAGTCACTCACAACTTCTCTTACATCCACTCATTGCAGTCTCTACACAGGCCAGGTCATTTGTCTCCAGTTTGGTACATACAGGGCCTGAATTAGTAGAGGCGTGGTACAAACTGCAGAAGCAGATATAGACCTTGACCAACGCAGAGAAACGCTGCGAGTTCCTCAGTAGTCCCCTTGCCAATACTTAGTGAAGATTCAGACAGGGACAAGGTAGGAACAAGTTTATGCCCCCACTAATGTTAGGAGGGACTTTAACGATCTGTACAATGGGAAAGGGGACAACTTTTTCTTTTTTGGCATATGTCTCTACACAGGCAGACACCCACCCACTCAGCAAATTCAAAAACACACTTCACATCACTTCTTAGTCGCCCACCAGTCACTCACACTTTCTCTTACATCCACTCATTGCATTCTCTGTGCACAGAAACACACCCACCCACCCAGCACATTCAAAAACTCACATCACATCACTTCTCATTCACCCACCAGTCACTCACACCTTCTCTTACATACACTCATTTTATTCTCTACACAGGCACACACCCACCCAGAAGATTCAAAAACACACATCACATCACTTCTCATTCACCCACCAGTCACTCACACGTTCTCTTACATCCACTCATTGCATTCTCTACACAGGCTCACACCCACCCACCTAGAACATTCATAAATACACATCACATCACTTCTCATTCCCCCACCATTCACATACATACATCTGACACACACTTCATACATGCAAAACACACATCATATTACAAAAAAAAGCCTTCTTAACTTTTTCTTGCAGCTTTGGTCTGTCCTTCCAGGCCCCCTCATCTCCTCCTTGCTGCTCACAAACAGGAACCAAGAAGCTATGAGAGTGTCCTGGTTCCTGTATGTGAGCTGCAAGGAAGCCGAGGGAGAAGGGGTTGGAGCTGAACGTGGCATATGACTGATGGGTGAGGACTGGGCCGGGACCCACCAGTCCTGGTGTGGTAGGTCCCCCCATGCCACGGGAGGGCCTGCTACACCAGGAGCACTCATTTTTTGGGGGGTAAAAACAATATATTTGTTTTCAAATCTTTTTGTTTTTAAGTTGGCTTTGCAAGGGAGTCCCGGGGATTGCAACTGTGGCCCCCAGGAATTGCAGTTGCGACAATTGGTGACCCCCAAATGACATCCCTGTGCTTGTGTTTCTGTGCAGAGTGGTCATAGCCTAGCATTTTGGACTAGTGTGCACCCATTGGTGGTAGGATCAAGACTGATTTGGTTATGGCTAGTCCTCTTCTGCAATGGTACAGATAGGCTGAAAAGAATTATAAAGTTAAAGGTTCTGCCGAGCAATGCCAGTGGTTAAGATTAAATAGTGACCTTCAACCCACTACATTTTTTGGTTATAGTGTACACCAAAAAACGAGGCCTGTTTCAATAATATATGCCAGCATTGTCCCTCAATGTTAAACAGGAAATCATATTGTGCCTCCTTTCAATATATATTGGCCTAAGCCTAGTCGCTCTGCGAAGAAAACCGTGTTGCAAAGTTCCGATTTTAGATCGACTTTGCCGCCATTTTAAGATCATCCACCCTTTTGATTTCTGTTCATATGTAAGTCTGTGTTCTAAAATGGTGGACTGTGTTTCCAACTTGTAACCGAGTCTTCCCGAACTTTTGAATCTAGTTAATGGTTAGACTGTCCGAGGGCCGAATGTAATGAGACTTTGTCCCAGGCATGACTTTTGGTCTAAGGATTGTCTGCACTAGCAAGCTTCATCCTTGAATAAACATTGAGGACAATGCAATGCAAATGTCGAGCGTGGACACTGGCAGAACTACATTGTGAGGAGATATGTGCTAAGGCTTACTGCTAAATCCAGGAATACACTTTGCCATTGTAACTTGTTGGAGATGCAAACCTATGTAATCCATGTGCATATTATTGTATGAGCCATATGTGAACTCGGCACAAACTCTAGACCACAGATTATTAACCTATAGAGGGGCTGGACAATATTACTGAATTTGTATAAAAAGCCAGATGTCCAGCACTCTCACTCCTCACTCTAAAGGGCTGGTACTCACTGTGTTGTATTGAGAGTCAGATAGCTATCTGTATTTTCTGTTTCTTTGTAACTGTACAGTAGATTAAAAGATCTGTGAATCTTTATAGTCCGTGTTTGGTGTATTTCCTTTTGTGGTACTCAGCCTCGATATTTCCTTGCTTTTACACATGGCGCCCGAATGGGGACCCTCAAGATTGATGCCATCTCGTTGAAGTGTTGACGCGGCCATCGGACCAGGATCGCACAGTGAGAAAGGGGGCCCCTTCTTGGATGAGACGCGTTACCTCAACAGTACTGCATGACCCGATCCCTGGATGATGAGCCCGCAGTCCGAGACGGCATCTTGACAAGGGTCCATATATCGAGGTGGGCAGTTTTAGTTATCCGACCGGACCTCCTTTAGTTCTTTGATCAGGTGAGTCGTGACCCGATTCTTAAGTATCCTGATCATTTGTTTTGGCGCATTGTTCTCGTGAGTACAATTATTGACCAGGTAAAACCAGGAATCTGATATGCCTGAGAAATTGCCTGCCTGCTTTAGGGCATTATTCCGCAGAGACATACAATCTTTGGAATTTAGCCATCCGGTGACACAGGAGGGGTCACCGGCATGTACTATGTACTATAAGCATGGCATTGGTAGTGTAGTATTTAATGATATTTGGCACAGACAAAATAGACATGCTTCCGAACTTCAGTGGCCAACCAATGGTAGGTTTGAAATTCCTCGTATAGAATATTTAGAGTCTATATTGTTAAAGAGAAAGGGTAGACCTGCAGCATTCGATGTATTGCAAAATTGGAAAAAAAAAGCTATGCAGCAACTTAAAAATAGAGAGAAACATGTGCGCCGTCACATGTCCAACGCGAAAAAGCGTTGTTGTATGATCAAAGTAAACAGTCAGAGTCAGTTAGAAATATGGATAGGGCTTTTCAACTTGGTATTCAGAAAATGTATCCGTCTAAAGATTTTCATGTGTCTGATGAATTAATTGACAAACTTCTAAATGAACGAAGGCCCGGTGCCACTGTGCAACCTCCGTATGTACCTATTCATGCTGCTTTCACTCTTCCTGCTGTTGTTCTTCCTCCCGTAGTAATTCCTGCTCCTCCTATCGTTCCTCCTATTGCTCCTCTTCCTCCGGTTATTGTTCCTCCTCCTCTCGTTGCTCCTCCACTTGCACCTCTGCCTTTGCCTACTGTTACAAGTCTGGTAGATTTGCCTTCTGCACCAGCGATAGCACCCTTGTTACTGATTGTATGGGTTTTGCCTACTCTTCCTTTTCCGAGTGATTCTGTAGTTGATAAGAGAGCGGAATCGAAGATTGTAACTCACAATACTGTGTCTAAAGAGAGAAAGCCCGATTTGACTGCATGGGATAGACAGTGAATGGAGAGGGGTGAACAATCTGATGTCTTTGCCACACTCTCCAATCTAGAAAATGTTCCTGAGAAAAATGTTTTTATCGAAGGTCTGGGAATTAATTTATGTGTAATGTGGAACAGACTAGATGATGTAGGTCTCCCACAAGGGTTGAGGGATCTGAATGTTTTAGCATATTCAAGAGATACTGTGCAGAAAGTATATGAGCACGTCGAGAGGGTCTTTGAGTATAGAAGGGAGTTAGAAAAGTTACAGATTGAAGAAATTGATGGTGATAGTTTGAACGCTATTTTTGTACAGAAATGGTTCCTTCCTCTTTGTAAGTTGATGATTGAGGAAACACGAATTTTCACAAAAGATGCGATTAGATGGATTTCAGACATGTCGATATCTCCCGTAGAAGTATATGACAAGTATAGTCAGTATACGCCAGAAATGCAGAGGAAAGTGATACAGATTATGGTAGAATACCTGCAGGATGAATGTATAAAAATAAAGATTTTATTGAATATCTATAAGAGAGCTTTTTCGCCTGACACTCCTTCAGCTGCTTTATCGCTCGATTTAGCTCTGTTGCTCAGTAAGCGTTCGGAGTTTCCTATCTCTCAGTTGCCTATGAGAGAGGTTCCTCTGACATTTGTCCCAAAAGTTGAAATTCCAGCTAATGTTGCAGCAGGAACTGCTGCTTATGACATTCCTGCTCATTATGTATCACAGTTTGTTCACGTCCTGTTCTCAAGACAGGAAGTGAACACCATCAAACAATCCATCCCTGATATTAGAAAGAATCCGACAGGGTTCTATAAAGAGATAGAATCCGTTTTGCAGTCGTCAGTATTTACTCTGAGCGATATAGATTTGTTATTTCCCGTGCTCCTACCAATTGATTTGTGGAAAAAGATTAGGACAGCGGATGATGTACCAGGGTTAGGGGGACACATGGAATAATATGGTTAGACAAGATAGAGATAGACCAGCTGGCGAGAGACCGCCACAGGTAATACTGACTTTTCCTGATAGAATAGTGACGAAATTAAAAGCTATAATTCCTGAGAGAAGGATTATTTGGGGCAAACTTACTGCTTGTGTCCAAGGGAAGTCTGAGGGTGCTACCGAATTCTTTAATCGGTTTGAACAAGTGTTTTCAGATTTCAGTGAACAAGATTTGAGCACAGAGTCTGGAAAACAACTATTTGTAGACAAATTTGTGCGTGGATTGTTGCCTGACATCCATTTGCAAATTATGACTTCTGAGAGCGCTTGGCAAGCTAAGTCTCAGTCTGAAATATTGCATATGGCACAGTTCTATGAAAACCGAGTCAATAATGAAAAAGAGAGAATCGAAAAGAAAAAGGTAGACCTGAAAACGAAAGTTTCATTGCAGCAAATTGTTAGAGGCCCTAGAGGGGGTAATTCACAATTTAGGGGACAGTATGCTCCACAGGGCAATGTGCCATTTGGGTCCTGTACACGCGAACTAATGTGCTTATTGCAGACAAGAGGGTCATTGGCGTGCACAATGCCCGATCCTCCAACAGAGGTCGAATAACACATTTGGTATCATGAGTAGACGATCCAGAGGCTGCCCTTGGGCAGGGGGTCTTGGTAGAAGTCAATTTTCACAAAACTCACAACCTTTTTCACAGGACAATCAGTCACCGGGTGTGGATAATAGAAATATTTTTGATCATCCTTCTACTGCATATCTCTCTGAAGATCTTCCTTTTGATGACATTTTGTTTTGCTAGGATAGCCCAAAGCAGGGTTTGGAACCGACGCCTATTCCCGTTAATCAGAAAGGTCCCTACTTTGAAATGATAGTGGGAAATAGGAAACATCTATTCTTGATAGATACCGGAGCGCAGAAGTGTTCCATTGACCATTCACGGGTTCCAAATATTCCACTGTCAGGGCAAACCAATGTTTCTGTAGGGTTTTCTGGTACACCAGTAGTTTGTCCAGTTTCTTTGCCGGTACTGATTACATTGGGTCCATTTACGGATCACTGTCCATTTCTTTTGACAATGAACTGTGGAGAGAATTTGTTGGGGGTGAATCTGTTGAAATAATTAAATGCGGTAATTCATTGTTCTTCGGATGGAGTGCATTTGACGATTTCACCACAGCAACTTTCTGTCTCTCAGTTCCTGACTAGACCTTTGCCACCAGAAATTAGTGATGTTCTGGAGTATTTATGGGCGATTGATGACAATGATGTTGGTGTTCTACAAATTGAGCCTGTTAAATCATTTTAAAACGCGGAGTAAAGTTGCCACATATTCCTCAGTATAAGATTTCGGTTGATGTGAGCAAGCTTTGAAGTGTATACTCTCTGATTCTGAATTGAGGAAATTGCAGGTAGTTTGTGCAATAGTCCGATTTTGCCTGTGTATAAGAAAGGCGATAATGCAATTCCTTTTCGTTTTATCATTGACTTACGCGCTATCAATAAGATTGTTGCTCCACAATTTCCTATTGTGCCTGATGTGACAATGATCCTAACTATGATCCCAGCTTCTGCTACTCACTTTAGTATTGTAGACCTTAAGAACGCTTTCTTTAGCATTCCTATACACAAGGATAGCAGATACCTGTTCGCGTTCACCCTAGGGGGACGCTCGTTTACATTCACCCGTGCACCACAAGGTTACACGGAAAGTCCGAGCATTTATAGTAGGGCTTTGAAAGAGCAGCTTGATACACTCGAGTTGCCTATCAATTGTACATTGCTTCAGTATGTAGATGATCTTCTTTTAGCTGCTGACTCAGAAAGTGCCTGTAAGGAGGGCACCGTGTTGCTGCTTATTCACCTGGCAAAACATGAACACAAAGCTTCACTCAAAAAGTTTCAATATTGTCGACAGGAGGTCGCCTATTTAGGCTCTCTCTTGTCAAAGGAGGAAAGAAGGTTGAAGCCTGAACTTATTAAAATCATGTCTAGCATGTCCGTCCCAAATACTCAGAAGGAAGTCAGAGCCTTGATTGGAATGGCTTCTTACTGTAGGCAGTAGATCCCCAATGTTTCGCTAGTGATTAAACCAATGTTGGCTTTGACAAAGAAGGGCATTTCTTTGCCATTGCAGTGGAACTTGGAACACCAGAAAGCGTTTGATCTGCTCAAGACTGCACTGTATTCAGCGCTGGTTTTGGGCACACCAAATTATGAAAAGGCCTTCGAGTTGTATGTGCATGAACGTGAGGGATGTGCTTTGGCTGTATTAATGCAGGAACATGGAGGGAAGAATAGGCTGTGTGGCTACTTTTCTTCCGCCTGTTGCATGCACTTTGCCAAGATGTTTGAGAACTGTCGCTGCTGCTGCTGCGTCTGTAAAACAGAGCAAGGGTATGGTCCTAGGCCATGATTTAACCTTGTTGGTACCTCACTCTGTAGATGTTCTATTAAACAGAACACAAACGTAACATCTCACCTCCGCACGATTAACGAGATACAAATTGATCTTGTTCGCACCGCACATTGAAATTCAGAGGTGTTGTGTATTGAATCCGGCTGTACTATTACCTTTCCCGCAAGATACTGCTTGCAGTGACGAAGTGTCACATGACTGCCTCTACACCACAGAGCAAGAGACTAAAGGCAGGATCGACCTGAAAGATACTCCTTTGAACAATCCACAAGGGGAGCTGTTTTGCGATGGCTCCTCTTTCAAATTTCTGGATGGTACATCCACGGCTGCTTATGCCATTACCACATTAAGCACGATTGTGTAAACCAAGAGAATCACGCATAACTCTGCGCAGGCCGCAGAGATCATTGCATTAACTCAAGCTTGTGAACTTTCCAAAGGGATTAGAGTAAACATATATACTGATAGTCATTATGCTTTTGGGGTAGTTCACAACTTCGGTAAACTTTGGGCAGAACGAGGTTTCGTGACCTCACATGGAACAAAGATCCAATATTGCTCCTTGATAATGTGGTTACTACTTTCAGCGTTTGCACTCCCCACTCAGTTAGCGATCATGAAATGCGCAGAGCATCAGAAAATCATAAATGATGTATTAAAAGGGCACACTTTCACTGACCAGACAGCCAAACAAACTGCCACTGATCTCTATTCAGAAATGTACACTGCAAGGGAAGCCACAAATGTTTGTACCATAGACGAGGGTATTGAATCTGTAAAGAATATTCAAGCCGACACCACGTTAGAAGAAACTAAGCAATGGGCTGAGGGTTTGGCGAGGTTGGATGATGACGGGTGTTGGGTGGATAAGTTGGAGGGGAAATGGATGCTGCCAGGCACATACATTACAATGATGGTCGCAATGGCTCATGGGCCCACCCACATCTGTGCAAGGAAGGCTTCCAAAATGTTAGGAAAAGTCTGGGTGAACGATAAAATCTCAACAACAGCCGAACGTTTTGTCCAAAGTTGCATGATCTGTCTACAGCATAATATGGGAAAGGGTACATCGACACCAAGGGGTAGTTTTGGTCCACCTTCTGTCCCCTTTGAAGTTATCCACTTTCATTTCATTGAAATGGAGCGTTGTAATAATTTTAAGTACGTCTTAGTGGTTATTTGCGCCTTTAGTAAATGGGTTGAAGCCTTTCCTGTGAAAGATGCTACAGCAATGACAACGGCGAAAACCATGCTTAAGGAATATTTTCATAGGTTTGGTTTGCCAAGGGTCACCTGGTCGGACAATGGTCCACATTTTATCGCTGCTGTAATTCTGCAGATATGCGCGGGATTACAGATCGATAAACGGTTCCATTCGGCCAGACATGCTCAGAGCGCTGGATTGGTAGAGAGACATAATGGAATTATAAAGAACAAGATCGCTAAGACATGTGCCGGCACCAAATTGAAATGGCCGGACGCCTTACAGATTGTGTTACTGTCAATGAGTACAACCCCACAGACTAGGACTGGGCTCTCCCGTTTTTAAGTGGTTATGGGGAGGCCAGCTAACATTTGGAACTTGCCTAAGCCTTAGGGACTGAGGGATATTGAGCATGTACTTCTTTCTGAATACTGCGAGCAATTGACTACAAATCTGTATTTGATTCATTAACAGGTGCGAGATGTCCTCCCAGTCAAATACGAGGGGCCAGGTCACAGTATCCAACCTGGTAGCTGGGTGCTTGTAAAAGCATTTGAAAGAGCATCCTGTCTCGCACTACATTGGAGGGGCCCTCACCAGGTCCTCCTGGCCACACAGACCGCCGTTGAGTGACTGGACGAAAGCACTGGATCCACGTGTCGCAGGTCAAGAGGATTCCCTTCCCTTTGCCACATGACATAGAAGATATGGAAAACCTTACCTGCTCTGCTCCCAACGTTCACTCAGCATTAAGCAGTACTGAGAGTGCTTCGGAACACTCCCTGAGCCCTTGGGGTCTGGGGAAACAGCCGCTTCATCTCCACACTCTCCTACAGATCCTTTTTCACCATTGTTAGGTTCTGTTGCGAATTCACCACTTCCATCAGGAAGCAATGACACGTTGTTCGCAGATCACACCGTACCAGGAGTCACAAGGTACAATCTGCATCCATGGAGCTAGACTTACTGCACGGTTCGGCTGTGCCAACAGGAAAATCATCGTAGGGCTTGTCTTTTGGCCCTGTCTTTTGCATTCTGAGGAAACTAGTTGGCCCGGGATAGGGAAGGACTAAGAAAACGCGTGATCTGGAGATCGCCAGCAAATGAACTCCAGAGCTTTTTGTTTTGAAGAAACAATGCCTGTTATCGCTCTCACTCGTAAGGAACAAAGAAGTGAATGTGTGGCCAATCGAAACAATGGACAATCAAATATGTGGTCTTGCAAGACGTATTGTTTTCTTGTGATTTTGTTAACTGCTTGTATAATATTAATTGCCTTAGGATTTTGGTATTTATAAGAAGTACATCCGCTCGAAACATTCTTGCCTACTGAGAATGTACCAACTGTTTCTACACCTTTTGTGCATATGCACACTCTATCTCCTAGAGACTCTCAACACAGACAGAGTTACCACAATAATACACTACTGCCTATCATGAATGCAACACATGCCATTTTGAACAGGTCTAATGTTGGGTCTGCTCTCATTTACCGCAACATGGAGACAAGGGGTTTGGCTGGTATATTCATCCTTTGCCTCTGACTACTGCATGTTATGCTTCTTTAAGGGCACTATTCTTTGGCCGATGGAATGATAGCATCTCAGGGAACTTTGATGGAACAAATTTGTACAAATTTGAAAAACGAGTTCTAACTCCCCTGGGATGCTCACTTTTTGCAAATAGGAGCAAGCATAATGTTGCTTCTATTAGGCCTTCTGATAGACTGTCCCAACCTTTTTAATCTCTGATCTCTTTCAAGATGGCTCCTATAGGCAATAGGGATGCCACGCCACCTTCCTACACTGTTAACCATAGTCCTGATTCAGTTTCTTTCTGCATACAGAGGAATGGTACTCAGTCAATGGGTGATTTCAAGGGTTGCACCAACGTTGCGTACTTGACCAGTGAGGACAGACCTTTGTATGTAGGTGAACCTGTCTACTTCGTCTGCGGTAATGAAGCTTTCCCATGGCTACCCAGGGATTGGCAGGGAACCTGTTATTTAGAATGCTGTTACCAGGGGTATTCATAGCAAGTACCATAGAAATCTCTAAAGCTCGTCCAAGGTGGGATGAGAATGGCGATACTTCATGACAAGTTCTGGGTGACGTAGCAAAATCTTTTGTACCTTTTTGGGAAAAAGTATGAAACTCTGAGGATATCAGAAGACTAGCGAGAGTACTGGAGAGGACCATTAACCGGACCACTGACATACTCTATAATATGACTCTAGAACAGAAAGCGATAAGGTTAGTGGCACTACAGAACCGGATGGCATTAGACGTCATCCTGGCCGAGCGTGGTGGAGTATGTAAATTAGTGGGGTCCGCTTGTTGCGTTTTTGTACCGGATTCCTCCCCAACCATCTTTAAGGCTATACACAATCTGCACGTCCTAAGTTCAGAAATGCACTTTCCCGAGGGAAATTTGGATTTTAGCACTTTGTTCTGGGACTTCTTGCGATCTTGGGGATGGAAGCTACTTTCAGTCTTATTGATTATTCTGGGTATTCTGTTGTTCTGCTGTTGCTGTATACAATGTCTTCCCGTCATATGTTCAGTGTTAGGAGGATGTTGTGCACAGACTATGGGAACATTAGGACAAAAGGTACGCGCACCGGAAAGAATGACCAATGAATTTGTTTTGAAGGAAATTTCTGTCACAGACCTCATGGCGATCGATATCTCCGATGATTGTGATTCAGGTTGTATGGACATTGAGACGTGGAGTTACTCGTAAAGTGACTAATAGTAGTTTAGCGCTTGGCTTAGGCCAAAAGAAGGGTTTGTTAAACGGGAAATCATATTGTGTTTCCTTTCAATATATATTGGCCTAAGCCTAATCGCTCTGCGAAGAAAACCTCATTGCAAAGTTCTGATTTTAGATAGACTTCACCGCCATTTTAGGATCAACCGCCATTTTGATTTCTGTTCATATGTGAGTCTGTGTTCTAAAATGGTGGACTGTGTTTCCAACTTGTAACTGAGTCTTCCCGACATTTTGAATCTAGTTAATGGTTAGACTGTCCGAGGGCCGAATGTTTAGACTAGGTAATGAGACCTTGTCCCAAGCATAACTTGTGGTCTAAGGATTGCCTTCACTAGCAAGCTTCATCCTTGAATACACATTGAGGACAATGTAATGCAAATGTCGAGCGTGGACACTGGCAGAATTGCATTGTGAGTGGATATGTGCTAAGGCTTACTGCTAAATCCAGGAATACACTTTGCCATTGTAACTTGTTGGAGATGCAAACCTATGTAATCCATGTGCATATTATTGTATGAGCCATAAGTGAACTCGGCACGAACTCTAGACCACATATTATTAACCTATGGAGGGGCTGAACAATATTACTGAATTTGTATAAAAAGCCGAATGTCCAGATGTCCAGCACTCTCACTCCTCACTCTGAAGGGCTGGCACTCTTTGAGATGTATCGAGAGCCAGATAGTTATCTGCATTTTCTGTTTCTTTGTAACTGTCCAGTAGATCAAAAGATCTGTGAATCTTTATAGCCCGTGTTTGGTGCATTTCCTTTTGTGGTACTCAGCCTTGATATTTCCTTGCTTTTACATCAAAACACATTTTAATGTGGCCAGTTCTAAACATATGCCAGTATCACCACTGTAAAACATATGTTCATATTGGCTATGGCCAACATATGTTAGCAGCATGCTACTGTAAAAACACATTGTGATAATGGCTGTGATCTGTAAATACTAGCAAGCAAATATAAAAATACATTGGCCCTCATTACGGGTACGGCGGTAACCGTGCCGGTAAAACTGGCAGGTAGCACTAGGACCCGTAATGATTTACCGCCACCTGATTTGCCAGAAACACTGGGGCATTACAACCCTGGCAGTCTGGTAAGTCAGGCGCTGATAAAATGTTGATCCCCATTCCCATAGAGTCCCATAGGACTCTATGGGAGAAGGGACCGTGGAAGCAATGGCACCGTTAATAATGGTGCCGGTGCTTCCATGAAGGTTTGCGGGTGAGTGCCGTTCTGCCTACCAGGTATGACCCTGCACGTTGTTTTCAGACCAGAAAACTTGTACCACTTACCACTATAAGCACAATTTCATACTGACTTCCAGTATATTGCCACAATAAATCACATCTTCATGCTATCTGTGCCCAGCACATTATACCATCAAACTGTAAAAATATATGTTCATGTTTGATGTGTCATACTCCAGTATCTTAACTCACTGAGAACACATGTAATTGCTGCCTGTGCCCATGATATGCAGCCATTGCCATGTAAAACATGCCATGCAGCCAGTGCATACTATATGCCAGTATTGCCTTGTAAGCATGCTGTTTGCTGCCTGTACGCAATATACAGCGGAATTGCTCTATGCATGCTACCATACAGCTCCACCGTCCGTGCAGGAACACACATTGGCACACGCACACACACACAAAAACATATACATACAAACACGCGCACACACAAGCAACCTTGCACACACAGTCACACAAAGACATTTTGATAACGTACCTGCACTTTCCATCTTGCCCCTCAGCTTTCCAGATCATTTATTTTTCACACAGCCCGTACAGAATAGGAATTGGGGAGAGATGTTGGTTGGCAGTTTCCTACCCAAGTCTTTCCTTTGCACTGCACATAGGTAGACAAAATAGCTGCCCTTAACTCTTCTCATGAGCCAATATTCCATGCACCCTCTACTGCCTGTAAGCAAAGAGTCCATGTAGGACCCCCATGTGGGACAGCATCCCACATAAGACTTGCAATGCCTCTATGCCTGCAGGTTGTAGGTGATTATTCAGGAGGGGCCAACCTTGAAACTGCCAAGCAGAGCTTACTATTTTGGAATGATGTAGAGTAAACTAAGAGATTGAGATTGGCAGGGGTTATTGGCCCAACACCATATTGCATGGTTCCAAGAAATGTGGGCAGTTGGGGATGTTGTCAAGAGGGACATGGCTCTGATTTAGTCACAACCTGGCAGGGCCAACGAGGCTCACAAAAGTAGGGCTCTAAATTTGGGGTTCTATCCATCCTTCTGAATACCACTTTCAAAATCACCCCCTGCTCCCTGAAGAGTATCCTCCATTTTTGGTTAATCACGAAAAGGTCTCGGGAATTTGATATTGTCAATGTGCATAACAGGTTTATAGAGCTATCGTGTTTTTTCCCAACCCTAAGGGCCTTTGGGGATATTCTAATGGCATGTAGTCCTAAAGCCATTGGGAAGGGAGATGAGCTGAATTATTGTAAGTGATTTCAATGCTTTCTTGGGTCTTTTTCGGGAGGGGGAATCGGCCATATAAGATGGGACCTATTGTTTTTGCGAGCCTGCTCCCCTAATTATCTTCTTTAACAGGGTGGTTGCTTGATTTCACGTTGAGCTATGACGTAGTCCTCAGAATGGAAGAACTGCATTGGACCAGTGGACCTTCCATTCATTCTGGTATCGTCCTATTCGGTTCTCAGCCACAGGTAGATGTTATGACCAAGTACATGAATCCGCTTTTACCTTTGTCCAAGTCGGAGGAGAGTGAATTGCTTAATGAAGCTTTGCAGCTAGATCGATCTGTACCTTTATAGACTTTTGGAGCAAAGACAGCACATGCAAAACTACTTGGAGTCGAGTTGGTGGAAACCATCCCTTGAACCAGGCTAGTATTGTATTTGTTTATTGGTTTATAATGCGCTGGAGCCCCCAGGCATCATGGCACAGGAGACAGAAGGAGAGGCACAGAGAGCCAGGAAAGAAGGAGAATAGTTAAACCAAGGGAAGTTATTCGAACAGAACAGTTTTCTATTGCTTCCTAAGGGTCGATACATTATTGTCAGCACGCGGTTCCCTAGGGAGCTTATTCCAGGTCAGGGCTCCCTGTAACGGAAATTATCTGTCGCTGCCTCTGGCCCTCTTGCTCCTTGGGCAGACCAAACACAACGAATCACTGGATCGAGTGGATTGTAAGGATATTTGGCGTGTTACAGCACAGAGTACAGCACTACTGCACAGGTAGCAATTTTTTTTTATGCAGCACCACCACATGGGTGCGGTGCATTGCTATAAGTGTTACCAGATTAACATGGAAAGAGAGGCTATTCAGTCAAAAACAATTTTAACATATAAGATGCAAATCTATTTTTACAGTTAAAAGCACATGTGCACATTCAAAAATGCACACTATTTTTCACCTGAAATGCCTATGGTGCAAGAGACACATTTGAAAATTAATAACTAACATTATTCATAACTAACCTGACTAATAAAACTGCATTTAACATAACCCACTAATAAAAATGTGTCTCCACTGCAGAAATAGGCCTACTCTGAAAGGGAACTTTTAAACGCACATTCATTTTTTTTTCTTTTTCTCTGCTGCTCTGTCCACATAACTCAGGAAGCCAAGGGCTCGAAGATACAGGAAATCAGTTGGTTACAAATGGTTACTGTAAAAAGGAGCCATTGTGTAGAGAGGAAGGAGATGGCATGATTAATTTCTGATTGGAGCAGCGTCATAGCAAGTATCATGCTAGAGGCAGTGATGAGGGTTTTGCTGGGGGGAGTTTGAAGAGAGGGGGAGGACAGTCGGGATTTGGAGAGCTGGGAGAAGGACCTGTTTTCCTGGTTGGAGCATTTCTGATGAAAAAGCTGAGAGTTCCAGGCAATAACCCCGGTTTGAGAACGAAAGACGCTTGTTTTCACCGGGGTTAATCTTCAAGGGAGCCACATTCAGAAAGAGAACAGCTGAAGAAAACTCAGGCTGAACAGATAAGGTAATTACAGAAGTGTGGGGGCTGAGTGTGTACGAGAATATTCAGTCAGTGTAGGAAAGGAGATTCCTGTGTTTTAATCACATGTTAATGTTGCAAATTGAGTTCTTGTCTCCGCCACTCTCTTTTCACAGTATCACAGACAATGCTGTTACTGTGCTATTTTATTTATTTCTGTAAAGAGTGAGATCGTGTTTAAATGCAACTTTTATAATACAGAAAAATATTTGAAAGCAGACGGGTGGTGTGTTTTATATTTACCAATACAGTTCTGATGATGTGGGGAGATTTTTAAACAGTGCAATTGTCATTTTAAGACAGATGTGTGCATGATCATATTCAGTATGGACAGTTGTGAGTGACTGTTTGTAGCATAGCTCGTTGGAGGTACATGAGCCAACGGGAAGAGAGACTCTCTGGACATAGTTGCCTACCGTATATAAGGTAGTGGAAATTACCACAAAATTACCACATATAGCTCTCTGTCGTAAATAAGTCAGTGAGATCGCCCATGGTGGCACACTAACACTAACACTGAAAATGTGGTATTCCTGAAATGTAGGCCTGAGGTTTCTCTAGTAATCACAAGAACAATCTAAACAAAAACAAGGGATTCTGGATGTTGGGGCCACAAATAGAACAAAGGAATTATGCTCGCCACTATAACCACGCACATCAACCACGTTTACCACCTAAATATGTCTGAGCTCTGAAATAACACACTGTATTATTGTTATGTGTGATCCAATATGAATATAGAGAGTGATTATTGCTAAAGGTATTCTGGCGGTAAGAAAATACCGCAAAGCCCCAAATATCCACAAAATACCCTACAGGATCTAGCAGGGTTTTGAATGGTGATACAACCCTGTAAATACAGGGGTGCTTGCCCATAGAGTCATTTGTGTTCTATGCTACTTACTTTAAAACGAATTCTTGCCTCCACTGGGTGCCAGTGTAGGTCCCTTCTGTAGCCAGAAATGGACTTGTGTCTGGGGCTACTTTTCACAAAGTGCACTGCATCGTTTTGCTGTATCTCCAGCTTTCCCAGACAGCCCTCGCTGGTACTAGCTAGCAGGGCACTGCATTAATCAATCCTAGGCATAATAATGGCTCGGACCAGGGTAGAGCAGTTGTCTTCAGAAACTGACAACCAATACCTGAAATCCCTATTGTGCCTGGGAGTGGGCACGCAAATGCTCCTCCTTAGACTGGAATCGAGTATTCCCTCTGTTGATGAATTTGCCAGACTAGAACCCTACAATCCCTCATTGTAGGGTTTACCAAGGGACATTTTGGTGAATTATGGTTCGTGGGAGCGGATGAGACCAACCAGGGGCTGTACATATATGTTAAACAGCATCAAGGCAGTACCCTGAGGAACACCACAGGACAGCATTTGAGGGGAAGATAAGGAGGGAGGAGTACAGCTTTCACCAAAAGGTATCTACATAAATGCAAGCCTGAATTAGAGCGATATTCCAGATAAAAAATATACTTTTTAAAGTGTTTTCTAAACTAGAGTAAATTACTTTCATCACGCAGAGAAGAGTGGTAATGACTTCCAGATTTTTTATGCCTGTACTGAAAGGGCGCAGCCCCCTTTCCTTTCCTTCAAGTCATAAGGGACGTTCAAGATGTACAACTGGTTAGATCTTCGTGTTCGTTTTGAAGCACGAAATTTGATTTTCTCAGCCTGGGATTTTCAAGAGTGGCTAATTGACTGATCTTTTCCTGCAAGATGAAACGATTGCGGATCTTACAGAGCCATTGAATAAAACCCAAACATGATCATAGAAAAAAGAAAAATAAGCCAACGTAGCATGATTTGCTTCCAGGAAAGATGGGACACCTTGCTGCCCCTTCATATAATGTCCCTGCAGGTAAGAGCGGTGAGGTTGAGTTGGCCATGGAGGATAGCTCAGGTGCAACGTGTTTGCCTTGGAAGCAAGACAATGCATAGCAACGCAGGTTTGAATCCCACTGGTCTTCGGTATTAAACGCGTTATAAAAGAACAATTATAATTCTTATAATTATAACAGTTTGATTAGATTCTCGTCTAAATGCTCAGATGGAAGACCATTATTCAGGAGTACCGGATATTCAGCATCTATGTATTCAAATAAATCCTCGGCTGAAGACCCCATAGGATTCTTTTTCACCCAACGGACAAAATAGAATATTAACCTTTCAAAAAGTTAAACACCATTCATATTATTTGCCTGAAAAGTGTAGATTAGTACCATGTTATTGTAGAGGGAGATTTTAACCTCAAGTACGAACCTATTCCTGTCATAAAAATCCATCAAATTGGGAGATTAGAAAAATGGTCAAGCATTGTTGTAAGTGTGTATGAGTAGCCATAATATATTGAATGGGCCGTGGACCTCGGAATCGATGCATACCGTTTTTAGGAGTAGACGTGTTTTCATCTGTTTTGTGGATTTATTGTGTGCTTTACAGCTGTTAATGGAGCTCTCTGAATTCTGAGGCAAAGAGTGTTTGTTGGAGCATTGGACAGCGCTTCTGAAGTGGAAAGTCGTGCAAATCAGAAAATATCCAGTGATGGGCTCTGCATAATGAGTGACGCTGCACCCCAATGTCTGTTGACCACCATCCACCACTCCAACACTGACACCCTTCGCATGAAGGTGCATCACAAAAAGTTTATCAAAAGCATGGCATGGGGTCCTAATATGGAGCAGAAATGTAAACTCTAAGTTAGAAGTCATTGAACGTACAGTGTGCCACTCGCTTGGTTTTTACTAAGGAATACCCAATACAACTTGATTCTTTGTTATTTTGGCATTTATTGGGCATGCAATTAGCTTCAGGAATTGATGGAATACTATGCATTGCTAGAGGTTGCAGACATGCTTTACATGGCTATGGGGAACAGCGGTTTCAACACAGCATTCATCACGGGCAGGGATGTCATTTCACCAAAATGCCTTGGGGTAGCGGAAGTGACATCACACGACCCTTGACCCCTGATGACATCACAGGAAGTTATGTCATTTGACCCCACCCCGAATTGATATCGCGGGAAGCGATGGAACACGACCTTTCACCCGTTGACAAAACTAAATATGGTTACAATATCACTATAATATGATGTACATTTCAGACAAGAATGGATCGCCATATGTATCGTTAAGATCAGTGTGTATAGGCCCATATTAAAAAATTACTGTGAATGCAAGTAGACGTCCATGACCAAATGATAATGATGTGTTATTATATAGCACTTACGCTTAAGCGCTTTATATAGAAAAAATATACACCCAATATCACCCAACCTGTGTTGGTACTCATTTATTGACCTCAGAAGGATGAAAGGCTGAATTGAGGCGTTTAAGAACAGATTAAATCAGTGACTCACCCCCTGAAGTGTGCCTGAAATAAACCTTTAATGAGTCTAGCAATTATTGTATAGAATTCCAGAAAGATAAATTATTTGGTATTCCTATTCGTTCTTATTTAGGATCGGTGCTGAAAGTGTTAGACTTGTGGCACTCCTGTTCTTATTTTTCTTCTTTTTTTAAGGAGCCTAAACAAGAAAGCCAGCCACTCCAGACGTAAAGAGCCACACAGTGCTGGCCACAGCCCAGGAGGTTGTTACAAAAACCAAAGAAAACCATTTTCTTTTTGTCTTTTGTTTTTAGAGGTCGCAAGGGAGACCTCAGAGGTCCCAGTTGCGACCTCTGGCTACCCCTAAATGACGTCCCTGATCACGGGCATACCATTTAGGGCAGTGGGAATAGCTAACATGTACCATAGGTTGGGAGCATGTATCAGTGCTGAGATGGAGCGTGGTGGTGGAATGCATGTTGGGAATGGCTATTTTCTGGTGCTTTCTTTTTGGTATTTCTGCTGCTCAGGATGTGCCAAGACCCTGACTTCCGGTGGCGGGCTGAACACTAGATATGTTACCCTTGTCTACTGGCTAGGGGGAAGCGTGGATGGTGATAGCGTTGTGCATGATGCAGATGCCTTTGAATGGAACGCGGGCTGTGGGGCAGCCAGTGCATGTTGATGACCGAGGCAGCTAGGTGGTTGTATTGGTGGAAACCTTTTATGGGTCAGACAGTGGAAGTGGCGTGAAGAATGAGAATGCTTCTTATAGGTGCTAGGGTGGTGATGGTGGTTGGGCCAATGAGCAGAAAGTTTCCTATGACCTGGTGAGGTAGGACCCAGGCCTGCATGGTAATTACCCACTTGGATTTAGGCCTCTGCAGCAGCGGAGTCAGGCATCTACAGCTGATGTACAGACTGAGCTTGTGTGCTCCTCCCATCAGGGGCTGCTTTACACTGTTTTGCTGGAACATTTAAGTGTATCTTCTCTGTAAACTGTTCAACCTCATTGGGCAAAACATCAGTAACAAGACGCGTGAGACACAACTGGCTGTACTGGCGTGATCTTTGCTTCCCCGAAAACCCATTCATAAACCTCAAAGCCTGAGCAAGGGGTATTTTTAAGGACCCCTGTCCATTTACCAAACGTGGGCCCATGAACTTAAAACCATTGTGTAACTTATATTTCCAATTATATCGCAATTACCGAAAGCAGAGTTGCCTGGAAACAAGTAGAGCCATCACAACTGCTTGTTGCTACTTGTAAAGTTGAGCCAGAGACAAGTTCATTTTCTAACCAAAAACTGGGCTTTCAAAAGCAGTCAAAGCGGCAACATTCGCTGCCCCCAGAAGAGAAAAGATTACTTCAACTTATATTTGACTGACAGTTTTATGATTTTGGAAATTGGTCACATTTTGAACATGTTTTGGCTGCGCCCAAGGGAACGGCAACTTCCAAAGGTTGGCACTGGTTATCTGGTGATTATGTTACTAAAGGCAGTGCTAGTGAAATGTAATGTATCAGAATGTTTAATCAATTTTGAATTAATGTTATGTTTAATTGACTTCTAAAATGTTAATGTTGGATCTAATCCCCAATTTAATTAAAAAAATGTGCCGTTAGTTAAGTTGGCTGGCAATTTTTGTAAAAGAAATAGGGTCGAGAGAGACAGGTCAGGGTGCCTGTCCACTCTTAACGTTAAGATTCAGCCCTGAACAGAAGTCTTCAGGGATCCTTGTCAGCCTGGCACTGGTCTCCACATAATGTTTATTGGACATGCTCCTCAGCAGGGTCTTCCTTTTCTCCTGGATTGCTGGCTGTTTCAGTGGGGCTTGGTCCTATATGGCTGGGTATTTTTGCCTTTCACGTGAAGGTAGCTCTCTCTTTCTTTTGCTCATGGGATCCAGATCTGAAAGCATAAATATTGTACGTTTGATATTTTCTGTTTGGTAATAAGGCCGGTTGAATGCATTGCTCTCCCCTATTTACTCATCTGGGTTTTGACAAAGCTCAGGTGTGGAAATCCTTGGTTTTTTTAGTTGCTCAATGTGTACTTTTAATGCTTTGCATAGTTCCTGGTTTATGGCAGATGATAGACTTCGCTATGCATTCCTTTTCTTCTTCTCCGGTCCTTGACCTCTCGATCTGTTATGTCTCACTCCAGAAACCCTGCGCCATTTCCTGTTGACAACCTGGAAATGTAAAGACAAGGAGTGGCTGCAGAGTGGCAGTCTCTGCAGTGTTCCTACGAGCTTCCAGTATACTCCTGTGTTTTGGAGTCTGTCTGCTGTGTCTACTGTGAGAGGGCTGGACTAGCATTCAAAAACCCTCTTTCCCGCGGAGCGGCCGCAGCGTGGCGGCAGAGTGGCAGTCTCTGCAGTAAATGGCAGCTAGGGCAGTCTGGCTTGTTAGCAGAAAGAACCGCCTCTTCCATACTTCTGCCTCTGCCAAAAGGCCGTCGGTTGGTGATTCCATCCATTCTACCCATCCCGATTCTACTCAACCCGAGACTCTGGGTCCCCGACTGCGGAGCGGCAAAACAAACATGGCCCTTGCGACCCATCAGACTCACTCAGATCACAAAGTAGCCTCTCCCGCGCCGAGGCTGGCTTCTATCGTATCCGGATCCACTCCCGGACTGGATTTGGACCCGGCAGCATGCCAGCCGGAGACCCGGGAATCTACTGCCTCTACCTGTCCCCCGACCATGGAGGAGTCTCTCTCTTCTGTCAGCCGTCTCCCGCCGCGTGAAGCGAGTGTGGAGTTGCCCCTCGGAGGAGAGGAAACGCTGCTCGCAACAGGTGAGGAGGGTCTGGTGGGTGAAGAGGGGGGGACGGGTGACCAGCCTAAGCTTCCCGATCGCCTGTGTTCACCCCTACCATGGGTGATCGTGGGGGGAGAGGACTGCGGTCAAGTGGCACGGGCGAGCGATTCGCTTCCGGCAGAGACCTGTACTTTGGACCCAAACCTCCCTACAGTGCTTCCTATTTTCCATCATTCTCCCCTGGATGTTAGGGCAGTGCAAACTGTCTAAGCTGCGGTGGATTATTCCGACACGGTTTTGCCCGACCCCCCTGGGGGAGCTCCGCAAAACGACAGCTCCATCAAAACTTCTCAGGTTTTTAAAAAGGCCACGCTTTTAAAAAAGAAAGGAGGATTGGTACGCAGGAAACGATGCGCACACCTACGACAAAAGTCTGGACTCAAAGCCCAGCTGACCCAGCACCAAAGACTTTCCAGCGCACCTTCGAGGCATTAGCTCCATCAGCAGAAGAAGGACATATCCCAGCTGTCGGCAAATAATAGATTTTTCGCAAACCTCCTTAAAAAGAAAGTATCAGTGCCAGAAGAACTTTCGGATGCCGAGATTTTAAGAGTTATCACAGGTCAAAGTCTTCCTGCAAATACCATTGGAGAGTCTATTGACGCGCGACCAGTATTTTCACTAGAACCAGCACGCTTTTCTTTTTCTAGCACAGTCTCTGATGCCAACATCAGGTGGCACTTTGGCTCCCCACGAATTGGTGCACTCTCCCTTCCAAGTCCTTCTACTAAATCGACAACTGAGCCGGAGGGAGCCATAAACCCAACAAGTCCACAGTTATATGCAGCGGACCCTCAAGCGCCCGAAACTATGGGACTCCTCTCAGGGGACCCGGCCGCATGGCCCGTGGCTCCGGTAGCTAGACTGCCCACAACAAAGTCTCCTCTGCAGAAACGGGGGTGTCAAAGACCTTCGGTGAGTGCCTTTATCGACCTAAGTGGTGTCGAAGACCCTTCGTTTATCTCAATTCACGCAAACGAAATAGAAACCATTGACTTTGCACCAGCGATCTCAAACTCAGGAGAGATGGTGGGGGAATCTCAAATGAACACCGAGCACCTCCCCACAGCCTCGCAAGTGCAAGCCCCGGACCTTAGACCACACCCCAAGCAAGGCAAGGGACCTGACTTGGCTGCACAAACGAGCCCTGCAACTCCTAGACTCTCTGCTGGGTCTCCGAATGTTAGCCCTCAAACTGTATCTAGCCCAACGAGACCTCTATGCTCAAGTGAGAAAACAGGAAAGTCAGTAAAAGACACCTCGCCCAAAAAGACCGATCTAAGGCTTATCATGTCTACGGTAACCTTGGCCATGGCTCCCTTTTGCAAATTATACGAGTCGATAAATGACTCAATGAGAGATCATACCTCCATTATAGCGATGATGAATAGTCGTCTGATCTTTTTGGAAGGCTACATCAATGCACTCAACAACAAAATGGATAAAGGCGCCACGGACGAGAGGTACGCAAAGCTTTCGGCGGCTACACAATCGACGCAAGTCTAGCTGGTGGACTTCAGTTCTCAGACCCTTGAATCATGGCCGACTCACCAACTTGAGGACCTCAGAACAGAGCCCAGAAATGTGCCCCCCCGCAAGGGCAACGGCAACGGCAAAGGCAAATGGAGCAATCTGCGATGAACCTATTTTAATCATAACAGACCAGGAGTCTACTCATGATCTGAATGCAAAGGTGAACGTACCGGCAACAAAAGGTCACCTTATGACCCAAAAGCAAACTACCATTAAGTTCTTCTCTACGCAATTGATCAGCAGCAAAGAGCCGCCGTCGAACGAAAAGGGGGAGCCGCACCGAGGGTCTGAGAAACCCTCTAAGAAGGAACCTTCTAGAACTGTGGTTGAGCTTAAACCATCTAGTCAGAAGATTGGATCTACTGATTTAGAAAGCGTACCCGCAACCCAGGAAATCAATCACGCAACAGATGAGGATTTATTAAATCTTAGTGTCTACTCACTATCTGACGACCAGGGAGAAAGTAACAATCCCCACCACACGGACAAGGAGACCCCTACTTTCTATACTCTAGAAAGTCGTTGTAAGAAGCTCCAAAAAAATTCCAGCTGGGGGACCCGATCGGTAAAGGGCAGATCTCCTGAATCACACCAAACCACCCATCAAGGAATCGAATTGGATGAGTCTAACTCAGAAAACGCTCCCCTACGACAAAGGACAAAAAAACTGATTCTCCTTCGAGACAAAGTTCCCCCCTTGCAACTAAATGGGTCAACGCCACACGGGCCAAACGGCTACCGGAAAAGCGAAATCCTACAGAATCTAATATGAAAGACAAGAAAAATCGGCACAACTATAAACCAAGCGAAAAAAAAGCATCAGGAACAACAGAACATGTTTCTAAATCAAAACGTAACTTTAAGATTGAACAGCTACCAAATAACAAAAAGTATGTGATACTGAATAGAAGTTATTTGTTACAACTTCTCAAATGTATACCAACGCTCCGCAAAGTAGAAACAAACGATCTAGCCAGGGTCGAACCATTTCACCAAGGGAAAACTGCATGTGCCTATTTGCATGTGCACACGAACTGGGCAAAAGTTAGGATCTCCGAGGTGGCAGAACATTTATTAAAGTTGGGCTTCAATCTGTTCGAACTTGAAGAGAGTGTTTCATCCACTTCTCTAAGGAAACCATCTGAAACGGATGCGCCACTCACACCCCTACGTCCAGCCAACTTGAGCAATAAATTAAAATCGTCTACAAGATCTTCGGAAGTGAGAGGCTTGAAAAGAGCTGTCTCAATCTGTAATCAATCTTCACAGGACGCTTCCCCTCCCGAGTCTCATCCTCGAGCTCGTGCTATGAAGTAGAGAGCCGGCAGCCGACATTCGTCACCAGGACTAATGAAATTGTCTACAAAGATCCTTTAGGCATAGGAAGATGCCCTCTTGGCCCCACGCCAAAAATTGTACGGACTATAAATCAATCCCTGGGTGGAAACGACATTGGCGTCCAAGAATCTCAAAAACAACCCCCATTAGCGCAACTATGGGCTTGGTTACCAAAGGCACTGATGCTAGATAAGAACAAATAGCAATTCGCCGAGAACTTTTCAGCACCCCTTGCTACCAAACAAACATCTGGGAAACCAGACCTCTCCTTGGGGTCTTGGAATACTCGTGGATTTCAACATCTGACTAAGAAAGGTGACCTAAACTTGGGGTGTTTGGATATCATCTGTTTACAAGAAACTTGGACGATCGAACGTCCCTCTATGGACGGCTACGACTTGGCATTTGTCCCAGTGGTCAAAGGAACTTTCGGCTGCCCGTCATCTGGCCTCATAACCGCAATTTGCTGTGGCTCCGGATTACGGTTAAAGAATACTCTGAGATTCACAACTTATCTCTTGGCCACGGAAGTCAGTTGGAACCGTTCTGAGGTGGAAAAGGGAAAGTCTAAAGCGCAACCTTTAATCATCATTAACGTTTATTGGAACCCTGCAGCCATGACTGACTCTTTCTTCATAGCCTTGATTGAAGAGACTATTGACGAAGCTCTGGTAAGGAGTCCAGAGGCTTTGCTAATCATCTGCGGAGACCTAAATGCCACCTGGTTGCCACATGATTCAGCTGATGATCTTCCTCTTTTTCCGTCTCTTAGAAACAAACAGGGGGTGGCGTGGCTGTCATCGATGTCATCCTGTGATTTACTTTGTGCGGTGGACCTATTCACCAGAGAAGAGAGGCCTCCTACTTGGGAAAGAGGAAATTCCTCCCCGTACATTGATCACATTTTCATAAGCAGGTACTTGGCAGCTCTTTCCACTTCGTTTGAAGTACGAAGATATTCTGCTAGTGATCACAATTTGTTGGTACCGAAATGGAAGACAAAAATGCTTGACAACATAGTCACGCCCATTCAAGTGGAGTCAAACAACCAGCAAAACCACTTAAGACTATCAGACACCTCGATTTCAAAGATAATGGCCCAGTACCTGAGAATAGGAAACGAGCCGGACAAACTGATCGATCCGCAATTACCAGATTATCAACCGCTTCTGGTTCCTTTTAGATCTAAATCCAATGGTCCTAGACAGAGTAACAACCTGGCCAGACATGAATACTGTAAAGAACTGGTTCTGAGACGGTGCTCAGTGAGAAAAGCAAAAATAAAACTTTGCGCTTTCCCATCACAAGAAAATCAGGCTATCTTCAAGCAGGAACAGCAAATTTATAAATCATGGATCAGGCAATACTGCAGTAATTTACACCAACAAGATGCGGAAGCCATATTGAAGTTGGTCTGCGCCCACCATCCTCGGGAGTTTTGGGCTCTCCTTAGATCGACATTTTCTCCTTTTGAGGAATCGCCTTCAAATCCGATCTGTGAAACAACCTGGATACATTTTTACGCAAACCTATTCCAGATGCCTGCATCTTCAAGTTCTCTGGAATTTAGCACAAAATTCGAACCATGGGTAGAGCTGAGCAGTGAAGCCGAGATCTTCAAAGTCCTTCGCAGACTCAAACCATCGCGAGCGCCTGGCCCGGACGGAATCACTAACCTTGATCTAAAGAAATACCCAAGAGAATGGTCTTCATTGATCAGCAAAATCTTTAAACGATGTAAACAGGCAGGGCTAATTCCGTCTTCATGGACAACCTCAATTATAGTCCCAATATTCAAAAAAGGCCGGAAAGAGGATCCTAAGAACTACCGCCCTATCGCGCTTCTGGACACGATTGGCAAGGTGTTCGGCTCTTTACTACTCCAAAAATTTCAGCGATGGGCAAGTAAAACAGAATGTGCTGACCCGTGTCAAACGGGATTCACAAAAAACAGCGGCACAACGACCAACATTATGTTCCTTAGCGCACTCAAAAGAAAGGTGGTGGGAGGAGGCCCGAGAGTGTTCCTTACCTTCATAGATCTGGCGCAAGCCTTTGATAAAGTAAATAGAGTGAGTTTGTGGAGAAAGCTGAGCCTTTGGAAATGCCCCGCTGAACTCCTTCAGCCAATTCAAGCACTTCATCAGGACACAAAGGTACGCGTGAGACTAAACCAAGCTGGCCTGCTATCGTCAGAAATCTCAGTCGGCCGTGGAGTGAAACAGGGATGCCCCCTTGCTCCGGCACTTTTTATCGCTTACTTGGGCGATTTCAAAGCCTCAGAACTAACTATCCGCTCCTTCCCGTCGACTATGGGAAAGTTGAAAACCACTAGGCTTCTCTATACGAACAATCTAATCCTAATGGATATGACCCCTATTGGCCTCCAGCGCCAGCTCGATAACTTGGCTGCCTATATTAAAGCAAACGATTTAACCATTAATGCATCTAAAACCAAGATTCTGATCCTGAAAAACATAAACGACCACAAGAAAAACTATCCTGGTACTTGGTTGGGGCTGCACTAGAAAAAGTCTCCAGTATTAAATATCTAGGGGCAACACTAGACTGTTCTAGTATCAACGTAACCCTTCAGAGTTGCTTAATGACCAAAGCAAAATATCTAGCGGCGCAAGCCCGGGCAATGGATAAAAAGTTTGGTCACTTTTCCTTGCTACCATTGATCAAATTCTATAGGATGAAGGTTGTTCCATCACTCACCTACGCAGCGGAAGCCCTTCCCCACACGCCTGTCAATCTGTGGCTGAAGTTAGAGGGTTACTTCTGGCGCATGGTCCTAGGTCTCCCAAAGTCAACATTGGCTCCCCTTATTAGAAGAGAGCTAGGTCTCCTCTCATTGGAAGGGACCACAGAGATAAAATCCATGATGCTCTACAGGAAAATGCTGCTTCCAGATTGCTCACATGTGCTAGCCATCGTACGTGCTGAAATTCTGACAGCACGTTGTTCTGTTTTAAAATCTTGGGAAATGGCGCGTAAAGCGAAACTTTTGGAAATTCACACTTCAGAGCAAGATCTCATCCGCAACCCGTCTAAAATAAAAAGGAAAATCAGTGAGCTGGACTGGATTCAAACCTTGAACAATGCAATGAAAGCAAAATCAGTCAGCCATCTTCCACCCTATCAAAGCAAAGTGAACATGGTTCCGAACTATTTGACCAAGTTTCCCAACAAAGCTGCAAGAACCTTGTTTTTGAAAGCACGTTTAAATTTACTGTCGACTAATGAGATTTTAAAAATCAGAGGACAGAGTAACTCAAACACATGCCGTTTTTGTGAAAATGACACTAACGTAGAAACAATACGCCACTTGCTCCTAAACTGCCCAGGAACTAGGGCTATAGCCGAGAAATTTTTGTTACCACATCTTTCAGCATCATATACCAGGGAAGAAGAATTGTGGTGGACTCGCCTAATGAGTGGAGAAAGAAATACTTGGACAATTGCCACTACACAGACTCTTAAGTTTATCTTATCCTTATGAAACTTAAATCATCATCAAAACCACAATTCCTCTTCTGAAATGTAATGATCTCCTCTTCCATTTTCTTCTTCTTCCTGTCGGTTTTTCTTCCATGACACAGCTTCTTGTTCTACATTTTCACTTTCTCCCTTTCTTCACTTCTTTTTGTTTCTACTATGTTTTGTAAAAATCATTAATTTGATTAAATCAATTAAATAAAATGAAAATGAAAGACAAGGTGTTCACTGATTGGAGGTCTCTAGTACCATGGCATAACCTATTCAGCAGTCATGCCATTTTACTGCCCTGCATCTGTGCACATGGCCTTGGAATTATATCAGTCCTAGAGTGGGGTGCATTGGATAGTCTAGGTGAAATTGACATTTGCTTGTTCTCTTGTTTCCTTCATGAAGGATTTCACAAAGGCTCTTCCTTCAGGTACCAGAAGGCAGCATTATGTGACTTTTGTGAATCTGGGACAGTGGAGATGGTGAACTGCCTGGTTTTAATCCTCAATGGCATGCATAATAAAGCATTTTGATCTCTTGACCCCTTCTCAAAGGCACCATTACCCATATTCGAATCTTACACTGGTTTTGAGGGCATATCAGAGGTTGCCTAGTTTGTCTACGCCTTCCACTTCTGTTTTGTATGTAAAAGTACTTTTGGTGGTAATTTGATCACATTTTATGATCTTTTCCTATGTTGCTCCACATGCTCACATTTTAGGCATATTGGGGCTCATTAGGAGTTTGCCGGTGTTGGTTTGGCGATGAAAATCCTAATTTTAGGGATTTCTGCCAGTACTACTTCCAGCAGTATAACCGGCCGTTAATAGCGCTGATTTTTGGAGGTGAAGTAAAGGAGTTACCTCCAGCTGAAAAAGCCGGAGGTAATTCTAACACGTTTACCTCCAAAAATCGGGGGTAATACCGACAAACGTGTAGTTTTGCAGTGTGGAAAAAATGGAGGTAAAGGGAATTACCTCCACTTTTTCCTGCACTGCCAAACTCGTAATGATACCCAATAATATCTCAGAGTGCTATGCATTACCACAATGAGAGCATATAACATATTACCATGTTTGCCATAAGGGATCACACTGCATCGGACGAAGTATTAAAAGTCAGATTCTGTTTCTGAATTGTACTCACTGAATAATATGTTTTGCTTTAAAGTGTATTTCATTAGTAGACTATCATTTTTAACACATGTGCCTCATTGGCAATTACTTAACAACCGCCACATATTTCCATATTTCCATCTTCGGAGCGCTTTCTCGAGGTTGATAGACTGTGTTTTACACATGTGTACGTACATTCTGAATACAGAACAAAACATGTAAAGGGCTGAGTGTCTCAGTTCACTCCTGAGGTCTGCAAAACATTGAATTTCTTATTGCAGATAGCTTTGCATGTGTTCAGGATGCCACCCTATGTCTGATGGGCAAACAAAGATAAGGAACACAATTTGACAGCTGTGATTGAGATGTATAATTAAACTCGGGGGTTATTTGTGTGGTTTCTCGTCTAGGGCTCAAATGTCTCAACAACGCAGCCAATTATTTTGGAATTCATAAAGTTGCATTCACGATCATCTTTCACAATACTTCCTGGTACTGGCTTCATCATGACTCGTAACTGTCCCTAGAGAGATGATCCTAAAACCATGGCAAGGTGATGTGAAGCAGGGGATACAGAAAGTTAACATCAGCCAGAAGAAACACCCAAACGCTAAGGGCCCGATTCAGGGAAAAGTGTGCATTTCTCCTGCAATTGCCGCGCTCCGAGATCGACACTGTGCCAGCCTTCATGCAGAGTAAAAGCGCCCATGACACGCCCCCCTGCAAAGCATAAACAGTCAGAACAGCTACATTTGCGCGCTCACCCTGCTGCGAATACACAAACCCTCCAAACAGTGCGTGGGGTCCCCCGTAAGCAGGCCTGCATCTAGGGGACCCTGTGCAGGGTCCCCCATAACTGTTGCTGGCACCCTGAGAACATGCATATGACACTTCGTAACTCAGGTATAATTCGGCATATCTGTGTGCTAACCCCCAGAAAAACCGTCCCCGCACCCTACTGCGCAGTGTACGTGCACCCCTAAGTCCTATCTGAGCCCCGTCTGTGTTCACATAGCCCTTAATCCGACATGCAAACTCACCGCTGCGAATCCTACAAGCAAGTGTCCTTATGCCTGCCTTGGGGTGACGGAGAGATAAAGGGATTTGCATGGGTGTTTCGCAAACAAGAGGTTGCGCGGTCACATCCTTGAATGCGCTTTGCTGTGAGAATTTGTGGGCGTGCTATGGATGACCGTCCCTCGAAACGCCCACTTTTTCCCTTGTTCTTCCTCTTTTTCTGAGTTCCACCCCCTACTTGGCCCTCTGCACAGGCCTCGACCATGCTCTGCGTGGAGTCTCGCGCAAGGCATTCAGCTGCTCGCAGAGACGTGCCGAGCCTGTGCAAACTCCACACAAGTCCAAGGTATTACCTGCGCATTTGATTCCATGAATCGACTAACAGGATTTCTCACGCAGTTTGGCATGCAAGTACCCTATTTTCTGCGCAAATATTTCCATGAATTGGGCCCATAGAGAGAACCCACTATAAATGAGCAAGACAAAGCTGTGAACTAGTTTAGCATAATATGTGCATATTCCTGACTGCATTAGACACCTGCTGCCTGGTGTGTTTATTTAATTAGCTCCTTTAATGAGATAACATCCATGGCAATTAAGTTGCATGTTCCTCTGTTTTAAAGAGTGCATTCAACTTTTTGGAGATGTGCACTTCATTGCTAAAACCTGCTAGAATTGGCAGTCCTGTGCAATTACGCCTAGGGGTGTGCAAAATGACTTTCCACTGGCGGAATTTTGTGGAGTACCTGACTTCCCAGTTAAGCAAACTTGTAAAGTTTGGCACTTTTTTCACACCTAAACCGACATTTTTTGCTCGCAACATTTATTTCACAGGTACATTTCCCACGAATTCTCTTTGTGGCTAACAAATGATCATGTACATGTATATGCAAGTAGTAGTTCACATTAACACATTTTCACACACGATTTGAGAACCATAACCCTATTTTCATCGTGTATTACTATATAAAAAATACATGCATATTAAGAATCATGCATAACCACATTTGCAAACGTTAATAATTGGCTTAAGTGTATTTAGCAGAAAACAAACGATGCATGGCTGCCTATCCAGACGTATACTCACGCACGGTGCCCATGACATTGGCAGAGTGGAAGCCCCCTAACTCCTCAACGTAAGTGACTTTCATATCAGACTAGCTACGCCTCCTCTCTCTTGGTCCACGAGAATTCTGTTTTTCTCGGTTGGGAGATGGTCCAGGCTAGGAGCACAAAATGTAGTAACATGAGGTGCCTTGCAATATATTTGTAACATTTTTTATTAACATTTTTTAGTTTCATTACAAAACTTTTCATTTGTCTTTTGTCGTACACTCTTTTACACTACAAGTGAAAAGAAACTTAAAAATTAAAGAAATAACAAGAGAACAATTCAGAAATAAAAATTGGAGAGAGAGAAGAACAAAAATCAATAAGCTTCTTTCTGCATACTAATCGGTAGCTTCACCGGGCAGTAATGGGATTTGACCATATTCTCTATTTTTTTTTTATTTCCAGTTATATTGTTCCAGAATTGGATGATGGTAATAATACATTTTTTGTTTACTCCTGCCAGCAGATGAGCCTGTCGGTCATACGGGTTTCGGGGTGGAGCCGGGGTGGACATGGATTTGTGATAATTTCTCTAAAGAGGTTTCTTTTTCGGTTAATTTAGGACATTCCATCATAATGTGAAATAATGTCTCAACTGCTTTTTCTTGTTCACAAAATCGGCAAAAGGCTGATGAATTGGGGAGTTGTCTTGTTATTGCAAGTGATTCATGCGTGGGTAGAAGATTCAAACGAAATCTAAGGAATTGATCTCTGATTTTACAATCTGGGAAAAGCTAGATATGATGGTAACTGATTAATCGATATTATGTCCAGGTCAAAATTGATGTTAATTTTATAATTGTTTTTAGTGTTGATTATCCTTATCCAGTCCTTCTGTAGAAGACGTTTCTTTGCTATTTGTGGACGATTAATGAGTGTCTCCAAAGTTATCTCGTCCTCTTTCATTTTTTACTCTATCGTGAGTTTCCACATTTTAAGCACTGTGTCCGCGGTCGAATTCTCTCTATAGCGAACAATGACGATAGTTGGAATGTCATCAGTATTGGAAACTTTCCTATATAAGTCGAGTTGCTTCCAATAAATATGCTTCGTGGTATGTTACATGTCCCCACTGCTGACCAAGTGTGAGTGACCATGTGGGAGAGGGTGTTCACTAAGCTGATGGTGTGCACTTGTGTGAAACTCGCCCTTAAACAGGCACATCATTGGTGGGACCATGTGTTGTGCCATGAGCCAAAGATTTGCGAGTCAGGGTGTCCAGGTACAGGAGACTGTGAAATTCAGGCTGGCAACAGCAGCAGAAGGCAGCAATAAATGAGAGCAAGTGTATTGTAAAATAGGTTCCTAATGTAACTTTCGACATACTGTTGAGTTTGAAACAGTAAACTCTTCAAACTAAAATCTAAACTCATACATCTAAAGTCTAAATTCAACAATGTACGATTGTTAAACTACATAGAAATTGTAAAATCGAAACAAGTATAACTCTAAAGGGCACTATATATTATACTGTGCATTTGACTAAACGAGATCTCCCCAGCATTTCATATGGAACTTCAGGGTTCTCTCTCTCGTTCTCTTTCTCCTCTCTCTGTCCCTCTCACTCTCTGGCTCAATCTCACTCTAAGCCTCTGCCTCCCTCTCACTGTAGGCCAGCGTCCCGTTGTCAGGCTCCTGTTTGTTAAAGCCCCTCCTACAGCAATTGTTGGCAGCACACCACAAAAGAAAAAACAAAGATATCTGGAATTGGGGACTTTAGTGATTTTATGCAGAAGACGTTATAAAAATTGAACATATTTAATTGTACTAGCATTCTTAAGTGGATATTTTTAAAACATTTTAATTTCTAACAATCAGTTACATTACATTTTACAGCCATAATAAGAATGGTATTCTTATTTCATAGATTAAACCACTTCATCAAATCTGAGGGCAACCATACGAATTATTTTTTATAGAAGGTTGTCAATCTAAGATGGAAAGTCTGGTACACACTTGTTGTATTCTTTTGAAATAACCATGTGAGAAAAGGAAAGGGGACTATTACGACCAGCAAGGGTTCATGGGTGCTTTGCATAAAATCAAAGAGCAGTGGAGGTACATAAAAAACCACAGGCCTTGAGCAAATATGTCTGTGATAAAAGGGTTGTATACTTGAATCCCTAACTACATAAAACACACTGGGCTTGGTGGCCATTTTCTTTTCACAACACTCACCCCAACTTTAAAATGTTTATAATCATAAACCGTATATACACATCCAAACATCTGAGGATCTGGATTTGAAGTTAAAATGGCTGCAACTGCATTGGCATCCTAGGGCTTTATTCTTTCTTGTTTCTGGAGAATTTTAGAAGAAGTGCTGGGTCTCAGAGTGAATATGTCCAGTCGCAATACACCAACAGAATTGCATATAAATGATACTGTTGCTCTGCTGCCTTTTATGAGATGAAATCATCGGGAGACATAGCTGCCATTTTCGACTGAAGCCAGGCATTCACAGCAGGAAGGGAAGTTTGCACAGGTGCACAAATTGTCCCTAAGGTGAGGCAGCAGACTGCAATGAACCCCTCTAACCCGCCACCCCACACCGAGAGAATGATGAAGGGAATTCCAAAACACCAGCACAAACCAGCCAGCTAGCACTGTGTTTACACCCTTCAGGGACTGTGGCAGAAGATATAGACAAAATGCAAAACCAGCTGGGCCAAATGGTGTCCATGATTGGTCGTTTTAATGAGAGGCTAGACAATGAATTCTATAGGGTGGCTTTTAATAGTTACCTTTCCTTGTTTCCATGTTTTCCTTTTTCATATATCTTTTACAATTATTTATTTCTGACTGGACAGTGCAACAATCTTTTTTCTTCTGATTTTACATTTGTGTTGCTGTGAGGTAACCGCTTCCATTCTTTTTTTTTTTATACAAATGTATTTGACACGTCCCCCCGAGACATTTGCCATATTTTATTGTTCAGTTCACTGGAAGCCATTGAACAATGTCACACTTTCTCGCGTTTTGGTTGCAGAAAGTATGGGTGACATTGGGTGTAATTTATGCAGACTAATGGGCTGAGAAGTGGTGCATATTGCTCTCTTTTATAGCTCTTAAAGATTGACATTTTCTATTTTTGAGGTAAATAACATTACATTTCCATTTGATGGAGCATTTCTCACATTGGTAATGTCAGTGAGCGAGCTTCAGATTTTGTTGGTGGTGCTGGTAGATTCAGCAGTAGACAGAGAAGAACCCCTGCACCCTAGGGATGTTACACCTCTGACTATTATTGCCAATCTGCTTCCAGTCATACTTGGTCCATTTGCCGTACTCTGTCTGAATGTATAATGGCTCTGATGGGCACCAGAGATGTTGCTAGTTTTGTGATATTCTTCTGTTGCTCCCCAGTTGCACCCATACTCAGATGTGTAAAGCGAACAGCATCACCATTAACATTGTCATCACTTTAGTGTTTCGACAATTCTTGCATCTTTCTTTTACCTACACCTGCAGGTTTTTATAAGGGTCAATAGCTTCCTCAAAGTCTGACATGGCCAATGTTAAGGAATGGATGTAATTGGCAATTTCCTCGCTTTCATCACAATTTCTATATTCTGCTGAAGAAATGGTCTTGTCTGCAACCACATCTGGACCTTCCTATTTTTACTAGTACTTCTCCATACTCCTGTGACTGTACTTCAGCATTAAAGATTGTCTCCATTACTACAGCACAAGTCACATTCTATCCTCCATGAATAGAATCAGACCATTCCTTAGTCCCAGCAGCAAATTCTCATTCAGTACCCAAACCATTACTTGCGCTTGCCCATGGTACATCAGACGTTGGCTGCTGCAGTAGACGTCTTTAAAAGAATTGGGGCGGCTTGATTCCAGACTGAACTACACTACTGTTTGTTTTGGAAGTGGGTACTGTCTTTCTTGCTCCATCTTTCTTCTTTTAAGACATGTGTTTTTGTCTTCTCAGACAATTGACACATTATGATTGGTCTACCTTCATGAAAGAGATAAAAAAAGGTTGCATGCACTATGCAGTATGTATGCACCTGCTTCCAGAATTCAGGGTTTGTTATGAAACATGCACTGTTGAGGGACATATATTCATATTGTAAATGTGTTTATAATGCTTTAAATATGTCTGTGAATCTGACTTAGCTTGTGGACTTAGCTGGGGAAAAGATTGTGTAAAATCCGGAATAGTCAAATTACTGAGTGCACCAATTTCGTGAAAGTGTTCACTATTTTAAATTGCAGAAAATTGCCACAGACTCAAGACCTTTTGTCTTCTTTCCCGCTTTTGATGTAGCAACCATTCCTTATACTTTTGCCATTTTCCTTGTTATGATCCCCTTTTCTGCACTCACTCCAGTTCTCAGGTGTACCCAATCATTAAAAAGTAATACATTAAAAAGTAATAAAATGTAAAATGTATAGTGTACAGAAACAAATAATGAAGATTAATTAACCATAGTAACAATTCTTGAAAAACACAATAGAAAACTATAACTTGAATATTCATGAACAGTATTAATAATGATCAAGATTAATACAACATCTATTTTTTTTTAAATAATACAGCAGTAACAAACATAAATATAAATAGGTATTATTAGAACAGTAGGCAATCATGGAAAATACAATAATAAAACAAAATATAATTAATATTTTAAAAAAATATGAATAATCAAGATTAATAATACGATTGTAATAATTCATGAAAAATGCAATATTACAATATATATGTTGATCCGGAAGAAAACAACACGTCGATATCTTGATTAGGCGGCTAAGAAAGTAAGTTATTTAGCATATTTGCAAGCACGGATCATTCCTGCCCGCTACGTGATGCCCCATATGAGGATCTAGCCCTTATGATTTTTTTTGCCCTATATATGTGACATATAGAAGTCGTCTTATTAGGCTAATACTGCGGGAACAGGGCTTTGTGCAGTATCGGCCAGCATTGATTTACCTGTTGTGGGCAAATTCACCTTGTGCGGCCTGGTGCTTACTCCTGTTTTTGAAAAAAGCTTTGTATCATAGGAAATGTTTGCAGCAGTCACTGACCCACAGTAAGTTAATTGGCAACACTGAATGAAATATATTTGTAATACCTTCTGGTTGTTTTAACATTGTTTTTTATAGATGTATTTTTACCGATTCTTATATTTTACATAGCTATGTATTATGCACTGTGATTATGGATTTTCTATGCAAATCCAAAATAAACTTCATGATGAAGAAAAAGATATTTTGAGCAGAATTAATAATAATGATTGCAGTGTAAATATGTATTACAAAGCAATACAAGAATAACAAAATGCTATTAATACAAAAATAAAAGTAACAATATTTAAATGTGTTTTTAAATAATAAACCGTTATAAATATGAAACATTACTAATAAATCAAAAACACACCTTTGACGTGTTTAAATTAACACACGCAAGTCAATTGTCATGGTATAGGAAGATGGACGTTATGGCCGATAAAAATAACTGTAGTTGCATCTGATTGTGCCGAGAGATACTACCAATGGGTTAGTGTATTTTTAAATCAATTTAAAAAAAAAAACAGAAGGTGCTGACGTTCACTCAGCAGAACATGATCTTTTTTTCTTTAAAGTAAAATATAGAAAATAGCATTTCTTGATCCATGACCCAGTGTTTTTTTTGAAAGGCTCCCCGCGATCACTGATCCCCAGCACCCACTCCATTATGTTTCTTCAATGTATTAATCCTTGCATGTAATATACTTGTACAAACAACATTTTTGTCATCTATTGAAAGCTCTTAAAGTATACTGTTTCTTGAATACATACACATTTCCATTAACACATTGAGCGCCCTGTGTTAGGTTTTCTAGGGATTGTTTCTCATCTTTAGCTCGAGCCTTGTCTCAGAGGTGGTCTGGAAGGAGCATGCAATCAACATCTGTTACCAGCCCCTACTCCCTGTAAGTAGGCTCACATTTTGTATAGATGTGGATCGCTAATGAAATTGGAGCTCTGCGTTCAGCAGAATATAAGGATAGGTTGTGTTTACTAAAGTGGCATCCTGGGAAGGAGCAAATGTGTGAGGATGGGTTGGCTTGCAAACCTAAGAAGTGTGGTACATTCGGTGCTGAACAGAGTGGAGCAATCGTGATAAAGATTCGAAAACAAAATTATAGTGAGCAGGGATTTCTGATAGGGACAGTGTTTGTTTATTTTGCTTCTGAGGATATGCACGATAGCAGAGTGAGGATGCTGGCAGAAGCATCCCCAGTTAAAGGTCAGATGCTACATTAATTTGCTCATCCTGTGAGAGAAAGCAATGCAATGGTCCACAGAGGTCCCTGGAAGTGGAATTACTCTACAGGCATGTTGGTCCCTTTTGCATTGTGCTGGACTCTGCACCAACGGTGCTCATGACGTTTACAAATGAAGATTCAAACTTGAAAGAAACTTGTAAACATTTTTTTTTCTGTCTGTCTGGGCCAGCTCAGAGGTTCATTTGTCATGCAGCTGCCACTATATTATCATCTAAAAAGGCATAATCGGTCCAAGGTAGGTTTATGACTGCACTACATGTCTCTCTCAAGTAAGTATGCTTGGTGCATTCAGTGCCATATTATAAGCTGGGTCCCAATAACAGCGCTCTTGTAGGAAGTTCTGATAGAGGATCTGGACATAGTCATATCCGGACCTCCCCTTTCTGTGCTATCTACCAGGTGGTGGTTTCCAATAGAGAGGTACAGTGACCCTTAAGCTTACTTAATTATAATTATTCTTTTATAACGCACTTAATACCAGAGAGTTTTTAACCGCAGGATCGGGATTCAAACCCGTGTTGCGCTGCGTTGGCTTGCTTGCAAGACAAACGCGTTGCCCCAAGCGCTATTCCTCCTCAAAGGTGCCTTGAACATTGACTGAGCTTTAGCTCTACTGACTGTGAGTCAATCGACTTAGATATTAGCTTCCAAGTGTTGAAGGCCAGGCAACCTGCCTCCTTTCAGAACAATGAATCAAATGACAACATTTCACCTGGTAGTTGAAACCACTGTCTCAAAAGAACAAACACAAACGCAGAGGAAAATGTGTTGTTGTCTAAAATGCAGTACAGGTTTCACCTATGTGCCGAATTTGATATGAAATCATAACCAAGTATAGTGTCCTAGGAAGAGCAAGAGTAAGAATTCTGGCTCTAAAGCAGTCTTGCAGTGGCACATGGTGCAATAAAAGAACATGAAGAATTATGGGATACAAATCCAGTAAACATGTACAATGAACCAGTATTGAAAGCAGCCAAATTGACTTATTTAGCCAACTCTATTCAATCGGGTGTGAATGCCCCAAATAAAATGCTTTGAAATAGTAAAGAATTTGACCAACCCGGATGCAAATCTAGGTTCGTCCAGTTCGCAGCTATTGTGCGATAATCTCGCACGCTTTTTCATTGGCAAAATTAGGGGGATTAGGAAAGATATCATAGACAAATGGGCTCTGGCTTTCGGTCAGATTCCCGCAAAGCTAAAAGAAGCATTGGTGATTCACCTGCTGAAAAAAAACATCTCTAGATGCTTCAGTCTTATCTAATTACTGTCCCATCTCACTCCTGCCTTTCTTTATGAAAGTGATGGAAGCAGTGGTTACCCCACAGCTGAGGGTTTTTCTTGAGGGACAGAATGTTCTTGACCCTTGCCAAATGGGCTTCCGCCCCCTGATGGGGACAGAGTCTGTTCTGGTGGTGCTACTTGATGATCTTACCATGATCAGGGATGAAGTCGGCACAGCAGGCCTTATTCTATTGGACCTGTCGGCCGCTTTTGACACCATTGACCATGGGATCCTATTATCCAGATTGCAATATTGGTCTCAGGAGGATAGCTTAGGAGCAACTTGCTCGCCTTGGAAGCATGACGACATGGAGCAGCACAGGTTCGATCCCCGGGTCACGCTTAGAAACCTCTGGGTATTAAGTGCATTATAAATAACCAATTACAATTACAATTACAAGAGGCAGGGTTTTCTGGACAAGTCTTAGACTGGTTTTGTGCTTTCCTGACCTCTGTTTACAAACTGTTTCCCTTCCTCCGTATAGGTCCTCCGCTGTCACTTTGACCTGTGGGGTCCCACAGATTTCCGTCTTGTCCCTGCTGCTGTTTAATCTGTATATCTGACACTTATCCGGACATTTGGGTTCCGGGTCTTTTCCTATGCAGACGATAACCAAGTTCTGTTTAGGTTAGGCCCGTAAATTAGGAGCGGGAACCACGGTTGGATGGAAGCCAACTGGCTAAAATTGAATGGCGGAAAGACTGAGGCCTTGATTGTGGGCTCGACTGATGCCTCTGTGGGTTGGACTTCTGAATTCTGGCCGCCTTCACTTAGCCCTTTGCCAGAACCTGCTAAGGTGGTCCAGAATTTGGGCATCAAAATACCCACTTCACTAACTATGGAGAACCAGATAAATTCAGTCTGTGGGCTCGGCTTCCTCAAATTGAAGCAGTTGAAGAAGGTTCTTCCTTATATCCCTGGGGAATTTCATGGCCAGCTAGTTGCAGCTTGCCTTAATGGCAGCATCGATTACTGTAATGCCATTTATCTGGCGCAACCATTGTATCTAAAATGCAGCAGTTCGATTAGTGAAATGGATCCCTTTTGGTAAGCATGTCTCTAAGGTGTGTCAATCCCTAAACTGGCTGCTGGTTGGAGCCCGAGTCAAACTTAAAGCATCACGTATGATCCATCGAGCTCTGAGTGGAAAAGGTTGTCGGGCCATTCAGGAGAAACTACAGAGCTTTAGCCCAGGCTGCCCCCTCAGATCTACTGACGCAGAGCTCCTAAGCGTCCCTAAATATCGAAAGGAGCCGATCAGGGGTAGACCTTTCTCCATTGCTGGGCCTAGACTCTGGAATTCATTGCCGCCTGTGCTACGGCATACCATGGACTTTGTACTTTTTAAACGAAATTGAAAAACTCACCTGTTCATGCGATTCTCCGCTCTCATCTCTCCGGTATCTTTTTCAAATGTGCCATGGTGACAGTCCGCAATATAAGAACTTGATTGATTGATTGATTGATTGATTGAGGGTTTCCCAGGCTGCCCCACACATTGGCCCCCCCCAACCCCTTGCATTCCCACAAGATTTAGTAAATGAGGCTACCGGGAATATTCCCAACCTCATTCATAAATACCGAAATCTTTCAGATGCTGGATTAATTAAATCTAGATTCCTCCAAAATCCCTGTTGCTGTATATCAGTGAATGAATGATCAGGGAACACAGCAATGTAATTTAGTCGGATATTGACACAGAGAATGAGATTATTGAGACGTGCAAGTGGAGAGGGGAAACTGTAACATCAATTGGCATTGAGCCCCCTACATCTGAGTCCAGACAAGTACTACTGACGAAACGTTACGTTTTGAGGCTGTTGCTGATGGCCATGTACTCCCTTTGAAATGCTGAGAATATTTTTGTAATAGTCCTTTTGGCAGAGAGTGGGTTTGAGAAGATGCTGCATTATTTGGATAATTTCCTGCTGCTACGGAAAGCTGATGTGCAGTGGCAATTAAGGCAGTCCCAGTGGTGTTTACGGCCATGCCAATAGATATTTCAAAGCTTCTGCAACAAGAAAGGACAGAAAGGTTCAACCATTTTTAGTCACTGAAATTGACTTGTGATAATGTCCCCTGGAAATTGTGAGAGTCATGAACGTGCAGCACTGACAACAATGGCAGACATTCTTATAGAATACAGAGGAATAGACATTGTGGAGAAGACAGATCTATTCAGGATTAGAGCTGGCTCACTCCAGTCCCGCAAATCTGCCCTTAACCTACTTAAATAAGTCCCAAAAAACATGGCTGAGCCCACCAAGACAACTAATGCTCACTCCCAAACTGATCCACTGACGTCCTACAGTAATTAACTCTTTGGCATCCATGAATGTGGGCAACTGGCCAGCTTTAAATGTAGCATACCCTAGCTTCTTACTCGGTTACCAATCCTTGTCCCCTTCTCTCCCATCCGTTACCCCACTCTAGCACTCTCAGGAAGCTCCTGACAGCAAGTGGCACTGTTCAAAACCCCCAAACCAAAATGAAATCTATAAAACAAAGGGCGTGTTCCCCATGGCTGCCCAACATTCAGCAGTGAGCGCATACATCTTTCTTTCCATGACTTCATAAAGTAAAACTGGCACAGGAGAAACAATGAGCAGTTCCACCACTCAGAGACACAGCAAATCTCCCAAATGCCTAACGATGGATTCTCAGATTACACACGCTACGGGAACCTTCCAAAAAGATACCTTTAGTTATTCATATTTGTTGTTTATATTTATGCATTTATATGTTTATTGAGTTTATTTTTTATATTGCACCAGCAAGCCACCAGAGGCGTCTTCACAGCATTTCCCAAGAGGCATGATGAGAAAACAGGGATAGTCGTGAACGTTTTACCAACAACTGAGTCTTCAGGAGTTTTGGAAATGCCACGTGGTTGTGTCCCTTCTGAGCATGTGATACATTACAGGGGAAAGGTGGTAAGAGGGTAGCAATGACCCCAGTTCAAGCCAATTGATATAGTTAGGAAGCCCTTTTCAATGTGCCCACAGCATCATACTTGCCTGTAATGAAGGGAAACATCTTCAGTAAACAGAAAACATTATTTTCTGGGGACGTATTACAATGTTTACCACCACCCTTGAGGTTTGCAATCAGAGAAGACATCCTACAACGTGCTGGTATTTACTGCCAAATGGAAACCCTTTAGGAATTCTGCTTGTGGCACATACCTCCAATCTTGTAATGAGGTGCACAGTAAAACAGGTGGTATTTTATAAAAACACATGTTTTACCTTACCTCCGAGCCAGCAATGAGGCCCATTTTCCAAACAGTGAGTACCTCTGAAGGCTATTATGGCATCAACAGTGCCCATCCACATGCACTACCATGGCCATATGGGGGTGCCCTGAGCCAGTGTACAGAAGGGGTGCTATGCCCTTAAACTATCGGTTGTAGGTAGGTTTCTTCCTTCCCTGCCTGGCTAGTCAGTACTGTTGTCTTTGTAGTGAGTCATGGGGAGAACAGCACAGTACTGCATCCCATCAGATCAAAATATCCTAAATAAAGTTTAATACTTGGTATTCAATGATAATAGCTGATCTGTGTCGCAACGCCTTCCATGTGATTTGAACACATGCGTTTGATGGCAACCCCTGTCATATGATGTTAATGTCTGACATGTGAGGGGAATGTCAGGCAAGTATCTGGTGCTCAATGGCAATACCAGTGTCACAGTTTTATTACACGGCACACTCCAGCCAGGGACTCCTTCCCCGACAATAAATGTGGCGAACAATAAAGCACTTCTATCTTCAATATACTACTGATTCTTTTTGAGTAGGCCTCCAACCCGTCTCGCACCCAACCTCCACAAACACCCCATGTCACAATGGACTAAGAACCAGACCGGTGTGCATCAATAAGATATGTATTAATTTATTATTTAATGAAAAATGAAAATCAAACAATTTCACAGCCAACAATGTTGTGACAACACAAAATGCACACATCTCTACAAAACAATTAGGTTTAAGATATCCTATTACAATTGCACAGATCTTTAATGGCAAAAAAGGAAAAAAACAATTTTATAAAGAGATAACTCCAATGGTTTAGCCCTCCCCCCTGCAACAGTCACCCCCAAACCTCAGCTAACTTAATTCCTTTGAATGGAAGGCAGTGGCAAGGAGTAGGAATAGAGAGAGAAAATTGGATTTGGGGTAAAGCCCACCACCCCAAAATGGGAAGTTAGCAAAAAAAGTGAAAACCCATTTTTGGAGCAAAATGGCAGAATGGGATTTTGATTATTAATCACAACTGCTAGGGGACAGAATGAGGAAATTCGTATGGCTTACACTTGAGGAGATAGGGAAGTTTAGATAATACTAATCAGCACAGCAGGGCAAAGTAGACATGAAATAGAAATGTCAGTTTTGGGAGAAATCAAATGCAAAAGGGAAAAATACAGTGGCAAATGGAAATTCGTTTTACACTGGGGTTCACAATGACAGGCAGCGCAGGGAAGGGGCTAAGCTCCAAATAGGAAAATCAGTTTCAATGACAAGGACAGAGGAATATAAGAGATAGACTTGTAGGCAAAAGGGATTGCTCTCAATGGGACTACGGTTTGGGGTTTTAATAGGACAGATGCAAAGGGGAATGTGTTTGGTAATGCACAAATTCGGTTTTCAGTTACAAGGAGACTAATTAATTTGAGGCAATACTTTAATTACTATAATGATTAAAGAAAGACACCAGGGACAAGAGGGTTAATTTTGAATTTCAAAACTCTTGACCAGTGAATTTCAAATAGGGGAATTAATTGATTTACTTAAGAAAATAGTAAGGATCTATACAGACAACTGAACGATTTACCAAAGGGAATATGCTCACATACACAGGCTAACAACAGATTATTCTATGGGAAGGTGACTGAATTACACTGACAATTTGGGGTTTTCAATGGCATTTTCAATGTGGTTTCAATGGGGTTTCAATGGGGGACAAATTGTATGCAATGCTACAGAAAGGAAGGGCTTATGCAATTAAGGGCTGGGGTTATTTGCTACTAACAAAGTATGCCTTGGTTTGGGATTCTGGAAAGTCAGCTGGATCTCAGGATACTCTGGACAGCTAGGGCAAGTGGCCTGGTCACTGCACTCTGCCTTGGTTTGGGATTCTGGAAAGCCAGCTGGATCTCAGGACACTCTGGACAGCCAGGCAAGGGGTTTGGTCACTCCACTCTGCCTTAATTTGGTTCAGCCACCTTTTCTCTGTCCTCTTTCTCCTGTCTCCGAAGATTTTTGTGTGTCTGTCCTCTGATCTAGTAATGTCCCCCTTATATAGCACAAATGACATCACTCACTTTACAATCTAGGGGGAGTACTCTGTAATTACCCCTAGTGCTCGGATAGGACAGTTTACCATTCCTCTCTCCGCCCCCTGGCCTGATTGGTTCAAGGGAACAGAGCACCATCTGTCTGTTTGCATTTATTACACTGCTTTGTTCTCAGCTCAGCTCTTTGGCAAAAACGAGTTATGTATCATAACTTCATACTTATACTAGCCCCGGCCATGTGGAACAGATATGCAGTTGTAGTGGGTCACAGGGAATTAGGTAGTCCAATCGCCAACTCTGTATGATGTAGCATGGCCCGGTGGCACACATTTTGACCTTTTCACTCAATGTATAACAGTTATAACTCTGCAAATGATCAAGCATATTCATAATTTCAATCTCCATCTTTCCACCAACTGTCATATTTGTCCCATTTTTAGATCAGCCAGAAAACTGTTCGAACTGGCCATTTCAGTCCCCAAAGTCCTAAGAAAATGCACTTACTATCTTAAAAACCGCCTGGAAATGACATGGAAAAATAGCATAAAACAAAATTATTTCTCATTCTGATTGCTGCAAAAATTTTGTAAAATGAAATCAGTCTTTTAATGTCAATTGGGGGGGCACATCATCCCACACAGCCATCTGCTCCCCTGTGTCAGCTTGTGGCCAAAGACTTTTATGACCCGTTTTGAAGTTGTCAGTTTGTTCTTTGTAGTGGATGCAGGAAGGGCTCACCCCTTCTAGTCATGCTCCATCCACACCACTTTCTTTGTCCTCTCTGAGCCCCTGCCTTCAAGTCTGGCAGTGCATGGAATTACGACACCCTCAGTACCATCACATTCCACTGCGGGATGGTTCACTGGTCGGTGCGGCTTCCAGTCGGAGGGGACATTTAATTGTGAAGTTTTCCTGCCTTAACCCAAACAGTTTTTTTTCGGTATGGTGTGCCTCTTCAAAGGTGACTGAAGTCTTGTGGGTGGAAACATAATGTACATTGCTTTAGTCAAACCCGCTATGCCCCCCAAAACATATTTCCCTGGCATTTTCTGTGTGAGCATCGCTATCTTTTCACTGTGGCTTTTAAAAGTCATTTTTCTTTTTCACACGTGTGCAAGCCATTTTTGTCTCTAATGTTTGAAATGCTGACTTGTAGGTGACGGGATTCTTTAATTTCTCCTTTTTATTTTTTGATTTTATTTTTATTGGATTTTCAGGTGGAGGCTTCAGCATTTTAATACAAATATTTTCAGTTTAACATGGTATGAAGAATGAAAAGACATTGCTCATAATACATATTATCACTATAAGATACAGAGTTCTCTCAATAACATTTCTTATAGTGTCTATCCTCAACTTCCCACCTCCATATGACCATAGGCGAGGCCAAAATGATTCCACTATTTCACGGCAGAGTCTTTGGTAGAACCATAACGATGAGCAGAGGCACACATTAGTACATTATGGCTTTTTGCAGGCCTTGTCAACTGACCAACTGGATGTCTGTTGCATTTTGACATATTGCGCACACATTCTTTCATACAATATACTTGACACAAAATTCTGACCATTCATTTTTAATAGAGGTACAGTCCCCATGATGGGCAGCAGTCAGATTGTCTATTCTGAAAATGTTTCGGGCGACACCTATCCATTCAGTCTTGCTGGGGAGAGTTGCCCTTTTCCAAACCATTGTGAGACAGGCCTTTGCGGCCATCAATAGGCCCAGTATCATTTTGAGTACTTCAACGATCGCCTAATTTCTCCTTTTTTATTGAGTTTACATTTGCTGTTGGTCCACTGATAGTGAGGGGTAGGCCCCCTTCCACATGGTTCTTTGATTTAACCTCAACAGATGAGAAAGCCATGCCGCTTTTCATTTGCAGTGTTTAGAGGGCTGCTTTTCAAGTGAAATGGAAAGCAAAATCAGTTTCTAGTTGTAATGTTGAAATTCTTGCCCCTCATGCAACTTATAAGTAAAGCAAGGCCATTTTTGGTGCAATGTTTAACTTCTTGTCATTCAGATGGAATAAAAGCAAATGTCTGTTTAGGGCCTTTAAATGCACCCCACACCAGTCATATGATTTGTATGCTTGAGCATGAGAAAGGAATGTCTGGGTATCAGGTAATAATGTCCTCATACATAATGTCAGCGGGAAAAGCCATTGGCGCCATTATATGTGGTGACGGGTTGCAGGAATGTCCCATGCTCCCCTTGTAAACAAAAATAATAATTTGGGGTTGCGGGGGTGTCCCCCGCATGTTCAGTGTAATAATGTCTCTGCAAAAAACTGTGACTTTTTTGTCAGGAGGCATTTTTGGCGGGACATTGCTGATGTCAAACCTGACTTGTGATGTAAATACCTGGGTATTACATGAAAATTTAGGATAGCAACAGAAACACTATATAACAACTAAAATAATATACCAAAGGTTTGTTTATATATGAAGACCCATATTAGTCTTCAGAAATATTAAAGTACTGCACTATTTTACATATGTGTTCCCTTGATATAAAGAATATAAGTATTAGATTTTATGTGAATATTCAACTTTGGTTTGATACAGCTTGTATACACCTTGAATAGGCATATTTGTGTCATAAAATACATTCCTGTTTTAATTAAAAGGTGGTTCAGAGATTATTTTAGGGGACGATTCATGTGTTTAAGCTATGCATAAAAACACATTTGTTTTAAACCCTGGCACATTAACCAAATATTTCCTGAGGTTTATTTTTAGAGCAAGACAACCATTGTATATTTTGCAATATTTGTATCAGACTAAAATTAATTCACCAGGCACACGGCTACGGTTCTTGTCCAAATCCTCTAACTCATCATGTGGGCTTCACAAATTGTCACTTAGTGGGAGGTTGGTGGTGTTGCCATCTATGTAATGGTGGTGTTGCCATCTATGTAATTGCTAGCTGGTGAACACGCTTCTAAACTGCCAAAAGTTGCAGCTATTTGGAGCGTTTTCCACAACAAAAATATTTGTCTTGCTTCTTTCAAATTCTTGCTAGGTTATCATCATGGCTTTGTTGCTCAACTGAGACTAGACTATTACCCAAATATTACCATTATTACTATCAAAGTTTAGTTTTCAACAATATGTTTTGCTAAATTATGTAAACTTCAAAGTCCTTGGGTGTGAGGAGTCTGTTACATCATAGATGTCAGTTAGGATCAGGTGCAAAAAAGATGATTTGCTTAATTTACAACTATTTTATAGATCATGTTTACACATCTTCAGGTGTAGTCTGGGAGGTATCCATCAGCCATCTTCGTTCACTTGCAGCTCAAGCAACAAAGGACACACTTAGAACACACTATAACATCAAGCTGCAAACATTCCTCTGAGTTTATCATTGTTCCCTGTATGAACACAACATTCTACAAGCATGCACTCACAACGAGTAGGACAAGACACAACACACCTCGTTTACTCAAACAACACTCATTCAAGACACAACAGACTCTAAAATTATTCTTGTTTTCATGTTTCAGGAGTGCATTAGTATTAGTGAACCGAACCATGATTTGGGGACCCATAGCTTGGGGAGCTGAACTCATTCCTTCTGGGAAATTGTAGTTAATAAAGCAGCCAGTTTGCATGAGGATCCAGATAGTCAGTTGACAGTGTGTGAAGGTCACCTGAGAGGCTTCACTGTTCAAATAGCAGTAACATGTGGCTAGTTGGCTGGGGTGGAAGTGGGAGAATCAATATTCAGGTTCAAATCATTGACTCATATGTTCAATCATACCGAAGTACTCATGGGTTTTAGAATAACAGCTATTTTCTAAAAGGTCTAGGCATCAATTATCCTTGTGCACAGGAAACCAGATGTCTAGATGCTGACCATTGACTTGGTTGCTCAGGGGAGATGGATTCTGGTAAATTAGAGGTTACACTGGTGGTTATTATGAATTCTATCACCTCCTTGTCTTAAAATGGCATACAACTTCTTACACGATCTGGTGTGCAATTTGATTTCTGTTAACTGTGAACATCTAATTATTGAGTTTCTTTCAATGTCAGCAATGATTAGGGACAGATTTTCCAGAGAAAGAAAGTATTGTTGTGTGTATGGTGTGTGGAAAGCCCCCACACCTAGGGCTAGTTTCAACAATTCTTTGTTCCATTTGACTTTTTCAAGAATTGATGTAACTCAGACTGACAAAAAAGTAGTTTTTACAACAAATCACAGGATTTGGAGTATCTTTTTTTATTTTTCATGTCCCCATCGAGGTTACATTGATCTTAGTATTCATAGGAGAAATGTGCGTAATGGAGAATGAATCTTTTCAATTGGCATAAAGAGAACATGTAGATAATGTAAAAATGGGAAATTTAGAGGATCAAGGACCAAGGAGAACTTCCTGTAATAATTAATTGGTAGTAATTCGTTGCTGATAGCACCAAACATAGAATGTTCTGAAATCAATCACATCAATCTTTAATATAAAAGCATCCTCAAAAATAGCAATGCAGGTCATATCAGCCAATGCATTTCAGACCGAAATGGTCCTTCAGCAGGGCAGCATATGCAAACGGCAAAATATATGTAGCAGTGAACCCTATGTCAGTAATATATGAACATGTATCTGTCCAGCCATTGGGTTACATATATAACAAAAGCAAACGTGTCTTCAGGATGTATTAAATCAGAAATCTAAAATGATTAAACAAAGACATAACGTATATGTTTCAATTCTTAAATCTACAAAAGCATAATGCGTAAAGATGCTAATTATAAATTACAGATATTCAAAAATGTTATATCTGATACTCCCAACAAGTGGGTCTAATTAAAGGTGCCCAAACAGATCACTAAACAAAGGAAAGATGGAGAGATATATTAATATACATTAATATACAATACATATGTGGCTTTAAAAGAACATTTGGTATAGAAGCATACTATTCCAAAAATAAAAATAATTATAAAATCGCAAAATACAAAATGTGCAGGTCAAGAACTAGACCCTCAATGGCATCAAGGCTCGGGATTAAGTAGTAACAAGCATCTGAAAACATTCTTGCCTACCACTGATGACCCACCAGAGTGCACATTATCACATGCTGATATCATCACATAGCGTAACACAACATCACAACGGGCATACAGTGCTGAGAAGTAAACAAAACATAAGCAAACTAACTTTGATTAACAAAATAAGATATTAATCAATGCGAAAAGGGTTTAAATTATTAAAAGTATAAAAACGGGGCAAATTCAAAACAAGAAAAATTGAAATGCATGGAAAAATAAAAGAAATATATAATAAAATAAATATAAAAAAGGGGATGGAAAAATAATGATTTACAAAATGTGGCAGGACACCATTTGTTATTTTCATAACTATGTTATGTATATTAAGCAATATGATACAACAACATAACATTGTCAGGTTTTTCTAAGATAACTGAAAATATATGGACAATACATTTGCTGGGTTGCATTATAACTCTACTCAAATGCACATTAAAGGGGCCGATTCATGGAATATTTGCCCGGTTCAAAGTGAATTTTCACTGCTGACAAGTGACTTTGCACTGCCGACACAAATCCTGATTCATGGAACTGTGCGAAGTGTATTTTTGCCGTGCAAAGTCTGTGCAAAGTAATTTTGTACTGCAAAGTCTGGGCAAAGTCTGGGCAATCATTTTGTATTGTATAGCTTGTATTTCATTGCCTGTGGGGATTAACACTTAAGGTTTGCTTCTTAGCTTGCTTCTGACCCTGGAGCATCAGTTCTGTCCCTCTTATGCGGGTCGGATCCAACTCTGCAGGGTCTGCTTTACTTTTTAAAAAATGTTCCCACATATTTCACCTCCAGTCCTCAAGAAGCAGGACCGAACATAGGGGCCGGGGGACACACCCGCAATCCTCACTCCCCATGTTCGGTATTGATTGCCAAATTTTGTTTGAAATAAATCGATCAAATGGTACTAGCCGAATTCGGCCTGATTTATCATGCAATCAATTTAGTTTGAACAAATTGGGCAATACCCTTTCAACACCACTAAGCATCTCTTAACCACTCTTGTCTTCTCTGTTTAAGGATGTCTCCCTTAATTAATGGAGAGGATTGCAGGGGGGATATCCAGGCTCCATGGCAGGCTGTGGAAGAGGATTTCCACAGGTTAAAAATCAATTTTTTGGAAACTTTTACATGCCCAAATAACATAGCTTTTTCGGGCTATAATAGAAAATCTGAGGCATAATCATCTTAAATAATGTAAATAATGAGGTTTATCTGGATATCATGGCCCAGGACCACACCAATTGTGTTTACTAACCTCTCCCATAATAGGTGTATCTTGATACATTCTCATAACATGTGAACAAAACACCCATTTCGTGATTATGCCCATAGCAAGCTGCAGAGTCACACATAGCCCACTCCTAAATAGCTCTTCTGATGTCCAGTATACCCAGTTTAGAATTCTTATCTGAATCACCCTCACACCCCTTTGCAAAGAGGTTACTTTGATATTCAGGCTGCATCTTCCCAAGCATCATCTCCATGGCATGTCCAAAAGCCTTTGGCCATACATTTAGCAATTTGCTATTGATACAGCATGGCACGCTTGGCAATTTGCTGTTCACTGAATCAGCATGAGGTTACCTAACTGCCTGTGGTTTGCCAAACGTTTTCTTCACACAATTGCAAATTCAATATTGTCCTCAATCTCCTATAGTATGCACACGTGCAGCTCATTAGAACTTTCTGTAATTTCTTTTCCTTAAAAAGAGGATCCATATCCATTGTCCTGGGCGGATAGCTCAGCGAGAACGTGTTCGCCTTGGAAACAAGACGACACGAAGCAACACATGTTCGATACCTGGGTCCGCGCTTAGAAACCTCTGGGTATTTAAGTGCATTATAAATACGCAACTAAAATAATAATAATAATAATTACACCACTGAAAAACAAACAATTCATGGAACAGCGCCTCGATGCCCGCGGGCTGTGTGAGCCTTTTAAAAATGCAAAATAAATAAATAAATATATGTGTGACTAACAGGTCATGTTGAACTTCAAACTGCACAGAAACCAGTTTGTCCAGAAGCTAATCTTTACATTTTTGGTGGTGGAGGATATTGCTCAAATTCATATTGATACGCTTTGCTATTTCTGCAAATAGCCCAAATTCACAGATATTTTAACTTACTGCAGCACCATCTGAATGCTATCCTTGCAGCAAATGTTTCATGCATGTTGTTGATACCGGAAGGATCACAGTATTCCTCATTTGAATATATATCTTTAGAACCATTGGAAAGGTCAAATATTTTCAAAAGCAGTGGCATGAAATTATGCACACCCTTCAGAGCCGGCAGGAGGTCAACTGCAAGCAGCTTAATCTTTTGTTCTACACACCGAAAGCACACCCCTTCAATATATGGTTAACTTCAAATCCATACTGTGAGTGCTGCACTCACCAGAACAAAAAGCAACAGGAAAAATAGAAACTCTTGTCTGGTCCTTCATTGCACATTGAAGTCTGTCAACCCACAATTGTTGGTGTAGACTGGTGCTGGAATCAAATTGTATAGAAGCTTCCCTTGACCCATGAATTTCTAATACAAGCCCATACTTTTCAGAGTTTTACAGGCAAACATCAATTCAATTCGATTCAGCGCCTTGACGACATCCAATTATTTTGTTGCAGCCACTAATGCAAGTGTCTTCTGTTTGACATTTAAGTAGAAGTTTGTGCATTCTGTCCTCCTGGAGCATCTTTGAAACAAAGCCAACCTAGTTAAGGTGTTCCAATCTAGGGATTCCACGCCCACATCCTTTTCCCAGAAACATTGGCAAGATGTTGCAATCTGTGTTCAGGATGTTTTTTAAGGATGGTAGCTTCCATATTTACATGTCTTTTTGTCCTTTTTCAGAATCAATGATGTAGACTTGGAGGAAGAATGCCGGATGGTGATGACTCCTTCAGCATCCCATTTAGTAGGTCATTCATTATCTCTGAAAGATACCTACAGAATTCAGTAAGTAGACGGTCCATGCCAAGTGACTTCCTGGTGGTAAGGTAGTTGAACATCGCAAGAGTTATCTCTCCGGAAAATATCCCAAGGGGAGATTTTATATCTTCATCCGACAAACATGGCAGAACAATTTCATGAAGAAAATCCTCTTTGCACCCTTTGCCTGATGGGGTTTACAATAGATTAAAGTGTTGATAAATCGATCCTGATACTGTTTGCTCACCATCTCCTGGTCACAGGCCAGTCCTCATGTGTCATTATCAATCACCTGTACACGGTTCTCACTTTCCAGTAATTTCAGGTGGTGTGCTACTAATCGGTTATTATTATTATTATTATTTTTATTATTATCATTATTATTATTATTATTATTATTATTATTATTATTATTATTATTATTATCAGTATTATTATTATCAGTATTATTGTTATGATTTAGTACATGGTAATTTTCTCCTGCTCATATAATCATTATGCAGTTGGACATATTGGCCTCAAGAGTATTCATCCAAATGTGCAGGCACCCCATAGGCTCCAACCGAATGCCTCCTAGGGCCCATATTTTACCACATAGTTTAAGGCAAATGTTTTCTTGCCGTCAAACCATTCATCAATATGATATTCCATACTCACACCACAAGCCTCATCACCTCAATTCTCTGCTGGTAGAAAGGGTACATCCACTCACAACACAGATCTTTACTTCTGTTCTGGAATAAAGCAATGCTTGAAGGTAGAGTGGATGACCAAGCTCGACTAACATTTGTTGCTGAATTTGACATCTTATTATTTCAGGAGAAATAGTTGCTGGGTCATATCTTTAAACTGGAGTTTGAGTCTTACTCTACTCCAGCTAAGAAAGGTGAGAGAGGGCATCTGATGATTTGGGTTAACATGTTGATTAATGTTCTTATTTCTCCAATCACTACCTTCTTCCCAGAAATATAGCTTCTGAAGAGTGTGATTCCCCTTAAGGTCCAGCTATTTTTGTTTATCATCTATATTAGAGACCAGGCTCCTAATGCTTGCTCTCTGCGCCTAGACACACTTGAGGAGTGGTTTTCAAAAGAAGAGGAGTTTTATAACCAGGAAGGAAATGCGATAATTTTGTTGGGGGCGAGGGGCTTAATGCTCAATTATAAGTATTACAGAGCCTGATGATTCTGTTTGCGGTATTCCCAAGCTCCCATCCACTTACCCTGCCATTATAATTGGAACACTGCCATGTTGGCAATCTATTTTATGAAATATCAACTAAGAGCTTTCAATGGGCATTTGCCGGGTGATTTAGCTGTTCAGCCAACATTTACAACAAGGCATTCAGTAAGCTATCTGGATTATTATTTAATTAGCAGAACCAGCTCAGTAATTGTAAAGAATTTGGTTGTGTACCAACACTTTCAAAGTGACCATGACCCTATAGTGTTACTAATCACTATAAATCTGTCTGATGAGTGACAAATACATTGACAGTTTTACCTTGGACATAGATAGATTAATACTTATATTTTTTTTATTTTTTTTATACTTGTTTTAACTGTGGTTTACCCTTTTTTACAAGTGGTCGTTGAAATCCTGGTTGTTTGTTTATTTGTTTTCCGACCCTGTGTTCATGTTACGATTGTCGCTACCCTGATTCCTTGTTCTTCTTGTCCAGATCAAGGCTCTCCAGATATTGCCCACTTCTGATTACTGATTTCGTGTTTGTGCTCCTCATCAGGTAGTTCCACCAGTATTCTTCGTCCAGGAACTGAAAGTCCTTGAAGAGATGGCCCATGTGGATCCTTCTTTTTGTTGACAGTCCCGGACAGGTAAGAAGCAGGTGTCTGATTGTTTCTACTGTGTTCTCCTGGTCACAGAACCAACAGGTGTTCTGGCTGGCTTTGCCTCTTATTGCCAGTGCTTCGTTGGTTTTCAGTAAATTGAGCCGTGCCCTTAAGAACGTCGATTGGAGATTCTTATTTGGAAATGTTATCAAGTAGTTAATTGGTTAATTTATTTGTTGATTGGTAGGTGTGTAGTTAGTTTGTTTTTTGCCGCCGTATCAAGAGTGTTTTGCCAGTCTGATTCTTTCAGTTTTCTTACGGTTTTGGTTGGATTGTTTTCGAGTTCCCACTCTGGGCTGCCAATTTCTTCAAGAATTGAGCAGTTTTTGTGAGTGCATTTTGACAGCATTTTGTTGGACCCCCTGTATATTTCATCAAGGATGAGCTTGTGTATTCTTTCTTTTGAGGTTCGAGATGTTCTCAAAAAGGATCAGGCCATTTAGATCTACTGTGCCTTTTAAAAATGTCAGGCTGAGTTCTCTCCGAATTGACGCCACCAGAGTTGAGGAGGGCAGTGTAAATATTTTCCTCCAGAAGAATCCATCGAGTTTCTGCCAGATGTCTGCCGGAATTGCCGGCATGGCTTCGGCACCATAGATGATCGCTGGCACGACCTTGGCTTTGTAGAAATTCAATGATTAGTACTTATCATTCATGAATCTTTAGTATCATTTTTACATACAGCTGCCACCGATCCCATTTCAGAGAGTGTGGAGGACATTTAAAATGAATTATCTTGAGTAGTCAGTCCTACCCTCTCTGTTTTTTACCACTGGTGGGGTATCATCCGCTCTGACATCACAAAATCACGGGAAAACACTAGATGGCCTTGCATTGGATCTTTCTAAATTGTTTTCAGTCCCTTTTTAGGAAATCTCTATAATATTACTAATCAAAATAACCATACTTTGTAAATAGCTTTTAACCAAAATGGTGCCAATTATTAAGAAGGGTGGTTGTGGTTACCCAGCCAGTTAGCAGCCTATTTCCCTAATGTGCAGCTTAGGGGAGGTCTAGGGGTAGGCCCTTCTTACACGGTTTGATCATTGGGTAGAAGAGGATATCATTCTCTCTCATTGTCAGGCAGATTTTAGGAAAGGAGCAAGCTTTGTGCACAAAGCCTTTCACTTACCCCCTTTAATCCAGAAATATACAGTTTTGCAAACATAAGCCCTATATCTTGTGTTGATTGGCCTCAAATCTGCCTTTGACACTGTCCAAGATACGCTGCTGTGAGATATGGTAACAGCTTTGCATATGAATCCCCTGCTTCTATAAACAGTACAGTCATTACATATGGAAAATTAGGTGACTGACAGATTGGCACAGGGCAGAGAACCGACCTGTCCATTTGGTGTTAACATTGGGCAATCTGGCCACTCTTTTGTTATTGATCGATCTACCTACCTTCTATTCCTTTCTGCAGATTGCCCCACCTGAAATGATGAAATGCTAGGGATGTTATTGTTTTGTGGGCAATGCCATATTGAAGAGGTCCTTGGGCAAATTGGCATGGCTTCATTTTGGACAATCAGTCAATGATCCAACATTCTACTGTCCTGCAGATAAAAAGGCTTTATAGAGACTGGGTTGAATCTAATGTTCTGGGTAAATCTTACAATTGTATGGAGAATTGCATTGCATTAAAAAAGCTTCCTTTGGTCTGCATTGTATTGAGATAATTGATAACCAACCTATGCAAAATATTTATTCATGAAATTCAGACTTGGCTCCAGTTGGGCCTCTGGCTTTCTGACAGTTGCCAGTGGTGTTTTACCAGTAATGATGACAGATGACATTTTCTATTTTTATTTCCAAACTATGTTATTATCAGGATATGTTGACTTTTCCATATTTCATTCATTGGGCAGAGCGCTTTTTTGTGGCAATCTACTAATAAAGGACCTGCGAATTTTGAGTTGGCAAACTTCCTGAAAATGTCTTGGCCAAGATGACTGCACCTTTTAGACACAACTCCAAGGGCTACTTTTCTAATGATGTGTCTTTGAAAAATGACTTCATTACATTTCTGTGAAGTTATTACGCTGCTGTATGTTTTTGAAAGTTTTACTATATTTATGCTCTTAACTTATTTTTAAAGGTAATAGTATTTGTTCGTTTGTATGGAATGTGCTCAATTGTAATAGGTTATTTATAACACGCTTACTACCCATAGGTGTCTAAGCCCGGCGGACCCGGGGATCGAACCTGTGTTGCTCTGCGTTGTCTTGCTTCCAAGGTGGGCAGTTGGCCCACAGCTGCATCATTGCACAAGAATGACCAGCAAACAGGGAGTTCCTTTTTTATGCATCAAAGTCTGGTCTTATTGCAGTATGCAGGAGAATCCAGTTTAAACCAGGTCTGTTCTAGTTTCTCGTAGGGAAGGTGCAGGGTTTTCTATCTTTGCATTGCTCCTAATACAGACAGAAGAGAGTGTTCACGTATTAAATAAAAGGCAGTGGAGAACAGAAGTAGGTCAACTTCACACTGTAATACTGAACGTTCGTATTCAGCTTCTTTAATGCAACATATATATGTCCAAAGGCCTAAAATGTACTGCACCAAAGATAGGGGGGAACACTCCATATTTCTGACATGCTTTCCATGCTCTGGTGTGCATCACACTCTAGTTTCCCATGTATGTGCTCTGAGTAGGCCATGGGACAGTAATCAGCCATCTAGTGCCAGCAGCTCATGCAATAAATATAACCAATGCGTTATTGCATGTCTGCAGACAGAGAATGGAGAGTGGGCAGGTTGGGCACTGGCCATGCACCCAACATCATGCTGAACCTCAAAGGTTAATCACGACAGTCCCTCAGCTCTTTCTAGCGCCATGATGCCCCTGGGCGTATCCTCGCTTTGTAAATGCACATAACATAACAACATAGCATAACATGGCCAGGTCATCAAGTGCAAATCCTTAGCAGACTGTTTCAGCATTAAACCGCCAACAGCAGATGCCTCAATTTTGGAGAATCCGTGTGGATTTACAAATGATGCAAGTTAAGTGAAGGAACACATGATAATTGTGGAGAAGGTGTAGAAAATAAATGTTGGATCAGAATGGAGGTGATAGGATCATATATGCAGCACAGGCAGATATCCTGTGATGAAAAACGGGAGCCTACAAGGCACAGGATCTGTTTATTAGATTGCAATGCAGTGCAGTAAGCTGCAGCATGCCCCAAACTGAAAACAGCAACAACTGCCAATGACCCAAAACACACACGTGCTGTTTCTTAGTGGTAATTGAAGAATTTATTTTCACAATGATCTCATACCTCGTAGAAAGGAGTTACTAGTCCTGGGAAGATGTAGTCGCTTGCTTCACGAAGCAAGCTCCTGCTTGTCTGTATTTGCTGTCCCATCTCCGAGGTAACCTTGAGGGATACATGCTGCCTTCCACAACATTAGCCTCCTGTGCTTTATCATTAGTAAGCTTGCATGCCTTTATACAACACAACACTGCCATTGTCTACCTTACACCTCTTCCTGGTGAGAAGACCTTCCTAGCAAAGATCTCATAATAATGCCTGCTAAAGACAAACATGATACAAATGATTTTCTAAACCCACAATCCCCCTTTTGTGTTTTCAGCCCTACCATCTGTGTTTTAAAACAAGTTCATACATTTCATACCCTGTTACAATGATGTTTTATTAGATGGGTCAGTATGAACTGGCCTTTTTAAATCCCTTAAAACAACGGATACACATATATTTTCTTCAAAGCTGAAGGGAGATGACTGAAATTATTTGAATTAGTCATGGCCATGGCCATTTCTCTGGGCAAACCTCCACACAGTGGTTTTACATTCATGTTCATCAAGGCGTCAATTACGAGTTTCAAATCCTCATCAATTTCACCATTTTCACTGTGGAAGTAGAAGATTATGTTTCCTGGGTTTTAATGCTGTCTAGAACCAGTATACACATGCAATTAACCTCTGCTAGTACAATGCCTGCCAAAGCAGTAAACCACAATAATCATTCATTTTGAGTATTATAATTATGGCTCTGAAGAATTACATGGTTTATTCTGTATACCTTCTGTTGCTACACACATTATATCAGAAGCAGTGCACACGCTGTAGCCCCATTAAGGAGTTAAAATGCTTTTCTATTGGTGTCATATATAGTTTCTATAATGTGTGTCTATCTATAATGAGTAAATTCAAGAAATGGTATGGCAAATTAGTTGACCAGTTAGACTCACCAGGCTTTTTGCTGCAGCTGGACAATTGGTGGTGTGGATCCTAGCACATGTTTTTAGTGTGAAGTGATTGGGCCTCATTACGATTTCGGCAGTAGCCGTGCCAGAAAAACCGCCAGGCTGCCGCCGGACCGGTAATACCATTCCGCCTCCATGATTGCTGGAATCACTGGGGCATTAAAACCCCGGTGACCCTGTGATTCTGGAGGAGGAATTCAGTAAATCCCCATTCCCATGGGGACCATGTAAACACTCCCGCCTGGAGTACTCGGAATCAGTCGGTCCCGAAACAACAGTGGCAGCAGATTTACCACCACCGTTGTTTCCGGACCGGCTGACTTGTAATGAGGCCTAATGTCTTGGGAGGATACACCACTAACCCAAACACAACTTTCATTGGCATTAAATATCTTCTTTCTAAGGAAAACCTAGAACATAACATCTCCCAACATATTCTGTTGCTTACTACTTGTATGTTACCTGGTTCATTTGTGTGACACACTGCAGTTGGGGAGGTGCAATGAACTGCCAATCAATTCCATACTTTACCAAAGTAGAGAAAGCTTTCTGTTAATCTTCATCTGAAATCCCATTGTGGAGGACAATACATGGAGGGGACATGTCTAACTTTACATTCGGTTGCAAACAGAATAAAAAACAATTGTCTACTCCACAGTCCTGTGACCAAATAAACTCATAATTTCCCACCCTGTCCGGACATTCGGTAATATTTTCTCCACCACCAACAGCTCCTTACCTCTGCTGGTGTAATTGCATTGCTCAGATAGACAGCAGGAAATAATCATTTCAGACAGAGTCCCTGTTCTAATCCAGTACCTTTATTCTAGATGATCAAGTAATATTGTTGCTCAATATTAAAAGGAAAGGTAAAAGCAAAAAAATACCAGATGCCACCAAATGATGTTTTAGCCCCTGGAGCACCTCATTTCTTGCAATGGGGTTCATGAACCCAGGTGGGTAGCTCCTTTGAATCAACATATTGCTAATTCTCAACAATATCGGATGGATCCCCTTCCACTGTGGGTCAAGTACATTTCCCTCTGGTGAACCTTTATGTAAACAAAATTTGACAGGCTCCAGTGAATAGCACATCTCCTCTATCTTCATTGATAATACAGGTAATGGTATTTTGCTGTATTCCATCATAATGTCCACAATGAAATGAATGACAAATTGAGAAGCACATGGTGGTGGGGATGAGGGAAGACGCATGGTGAAGACCATCAAAACTTAATGAGTATTGAAACTAGTTTTTTCTTTGCTAAAACCTTGAGTGCTAAAATGTCTCAGTGGTAAGGCTTTCAGCCACTTGAAGTCTGTGTTGGCACAACACTTAGCCATTGTGTTCTTTACAGTTCCATCTTTACTTTCAGCCACCCCAGCTAATTGAGGGTGGTGAGGGATGTGCAGTTTATGTTGTATTCGGAGAGTTATGCCCAGTTCCTTCTTGACCTGGCTGGAGAAGTGTGTGTCCCTGTCATTATTTATACTCAGAGGAACTCCACACTTGGACACAAAGTACACACTCGACAATGTTTCCACTGGCCTGGTGTCAGCTTTGTGACAATTGGCGACTGAGAGAAAATGACTACTGCTCAGAAGCAGTGAAGCATTCGGAAGTGACTGAAATGCCTACTCAGCCGCACACTACTACTAAACCAGCAGTGATCCCAATCATAAGAGTGAAACAGGCACAGCCGGACAGGAGTACTACCTTTGCCTCTTTGGTCAATACGGGCAGAGGGCAGGCTATACTCTTCTGGGGGGGGGGTGTCTGGGCAGGTACAGGAGCGGTCCAGGAAACAATAATACTGTGGCAGTAAAATAAGAGAATGTTCAACCAAGGTTCTATAAAAATAGGATCTTTAACTAAAGTTACAAAAATGCACACAACTAAAAAAACAATACTGACCCACACACATAGAAACATATTTTAATAAAAGGGGCCCTCTGGGTTTATAGAGGGGGTACTCAGGTACAGATTTCAGCAGAAAAATGTCATGGTTGTGGATATGTCTTTGTGGTAGAGAAGGGGTATGACTAAACATCACTAACGTCACTAGGATAGACCAGGGCGACAGGGCAACTTACTTAACATATCTTTAGTTCTTGGTCTAGGAGGTCAACAGCATCAAGCCAGGCTTTTCAGCTTTGAACCGAGAGACTGGTCACTTTGGGTGCTGAGCGAAAACTGAATCCGAGTAGTGGCAGCAATAGGTACCAACAGTGCCGTGCTGTTATGCAGGAGTGACAGGTTGCAGTGTGAAGATGCTGGGAAATAGCAGGCAATGCTGGGTAAGAGGCACAGAAAGACTCAACGGCTTTGGCTGCGGAGAAGCCAAAACTTGCTTGGTGGTGAGTGGGCTTTGCTGGCTCAACATGGCATTCTGGTACTGAAGTGGTGACAGCTTGGAGTTGTAAGCGGCTGGTGAACAGGCATGCAGTGGAGAGTTGGGGAAGATATAAGACTCAGCAGGTCTCAGATGCATAGACAGCAGAGCTTTGGCACTGGTTTCATGTTAAACTTGGCAAATGCAAAGCCTGTCGAGTGCAAGATATCTTGGGTCATTCCCTTGCAGCAGTTTGGATGGCATTCAAGGTGCCCAAACTGGCATCAATGTGCTTGAGGGATGCAGGGAGAGCCAACTGTCTTTTTGTCTGTTCTTTGGGAGCTGTGAGACCCAATCCAGGGTTGCATAGGTAAGGTGAGTCTATTCCTTTGCCCTTTCCAACCAGCAAGGTTTTTAGAGAGCACTTGCAGGAAGGTTTTGTCACCTCCAGTGAGCATGCCCCTGGTTACCAGTGTCTCATTACAGCAGGCCTTGTACAGCCAGCTGGTTATGCCAAATAGCCCCTTTGACTGGTTAGGTAGAAGAGCTTTCCTTTTTCTTAGATCTCCTGGTCTTCACCTGAAAGACCAAAGGACATATTGAGGCTTAGTACCACCAAAATGAAATAGGGCAATCATGAGTTCAGAGTTATAAGTATACTTTTTAATCAAAGTACAGATAGTTATCTGGCTCTCAAGTGCCTCGCAGTGTGTACCAGCAGACACCATGAGGGAAGAGAGAGCTGGACATCACGAAGCATGCTTTATTTATACACAGTCCCGGTCACATCATTCAGCCCTTCTCCAAGTTAATATCTTACAAGGGTTCATGCCCAGTTCACATGACAAATACAACAATATTGTCTTTAAATACTTCGGATGTTTTCCAGTCTACAAAATACAATGGGTACAATTTTGTTCTTTCTGGTCATGTTGGTTCTCCAGCTTAAAGTAAATCCAGTTTCAAGAAACAAATTCAATGGGTTTCTGCAAAGGCACATAGTTTTAATTGTCCAACATTCAGTTCCAGTGTTTGTGTAAGGATGAAGCTATTGGTGCAGACAACACTTGAATTGAGGTTCAATTTGGCTCCACAGTTTCTTAGCACAAGACAAACATTCTGCTCTCAGCTGCCTCAATGGTGACATAGTTCAAAGTTAATTTTGCTCTGCTACAGACAAAAACACAGTTTAACATTTTAGGACAGAAAGCAGGAGTTAGAATCAAAATGGCAGATGGTTCTAAGATGGTGGCGAAGTCAACTCTATTCAGGTCTGTTTGAACGCGGTTTTCAGTACAAATGTGAATGCACTTAGGCCAATGTTCATAATCAGGCAGTATTATGCGACTATAGTTTGACAAACCTCTCAGGAGTATCCCTGGTCCCTGGAGAAGGTGATAAACCTTCCCAAGACGATTAAAGAGTGGACTTCCTGGATAGCTAGTTCCACTTTCGGAAGCATAATTACCCACATAAAATCAAAAAGGCTCAGGATGTCTCACCCACACAAGATGGTATTTTGCCAAAGTAACATAATGACATCCAGCAATGCAGAGACATAAACATTATTTTGTATAGGGGAACCCGATGACGTGACGTGCTTCCAAAATGGACCAAAATGATGCACCACTCCAAAAGTGTACTGTGAGTCTGTGTAGATAGTGACATTCCTTTGATCAGCTGATGTGCACGTTCTTGGTTACTGGCCTTTGTCACAAATGGGAAAGCGAAAAAAAATAACTGACCTTTAATACATAGGGAAACAGAAAGCGAACAAGAATAGATGTCTTGTGGCAAGCAGACGGAGCATTCTTTTGGAAGAGAGAGGTAATACAACCATGGATGATTTGTTGATTGTGGTAAACTGATGCCTATGGTTACTGAAATAGATAGGAAAATAAGATTTGCTACTAATGCATGCAGGAGAGAATGACTTGGTACAAGAGTCTGAGTTAGTGTTGTTTTAGGCCATCTGAACTTACTAAGAAAAAGGTGGTTGGGCATTGTACTTGATTGTTCACTGCATTCACATAGTAGGGTTTTAAAGGAGGCAAGAAAACCAGTGTTCATTAAAAGGGAATTGAAGGAGGACAACGAGGAAATCAATGTTGTTGTATAATGTTTTAGGAATGAATTGACGGAATCGTGAAGTTCTAAAATTCAGCTGTACAGATATTTGTAGCCAACTTAATGAAGACTTGTCAATGTTAGTGTTCACAAATAAATCTTCAAAATAATAGAGACTGTAAATGACGCAAGCATGGAGTGATGAGAATACTTGGATGAACTTTTTAGGATGAACTTCAAAGCACACATTTTCCAAGGGGTTCATTCAAGGCGAATCCCAGACAAACAGTTTAAGAGGTTCATACGAGTTTGAACTTGTGTGCAATACAGTGGCACACATGACTTTAATTTGTTTTCAGTCTATGCCTCATTACGAGTAACCTGTACTGGACAAAATGCTGGTAAAATGGCTGGTGATACCAACTACAGCATTTTTTCCGAACCGGGTTGCTCCGAGTCTGCCGGTAGGGGAAGTGAGCTACCTGCAGGCCTGACCTGCCGGTAGTTCCAGACTCTACCAGCAGACAAATAACTGAAGTACCAGCACTGTTAACACCGGTGCCGGTGCTTCAGTCGTTCCTATTCCATGTGACTCCATGGAATGGGAACTTACCGCTGTTGCTGGTGCCCATGACCGGGATATCGGGCATCAGTAACGGTAAGGCGACACTGTCGGTAAACTGCCGGTAGAACCAGCGGGTTACCAGCAGTCTTGTAATGAGGCCCATTAATGTGTTCATAATCTCCCTGAGGGGAAAATCATACTTCCATGACTGCTTCAGTTGTTTGCCCTGCACCGTCATCCGATTGAAGAAAATGAGGGTGCTACAAAACATGCCTCACCGTGGTAGCCTCCAGTTTTGTGATGTCCAGCTCCCCAAGTTGATAGGCATGAGGCAATGCAAGCAGCATCTGCTTGCATACCTCATCATCCAGTCCCACATATTGGGGGTCACTGTAAGTTTGCTGGTCTGGAATTAACATGCCGGTAATTCCATTTACTAGAATGTTTCCAGACATGAAGTCTGCTGGTGGGGTGGCCTGATTTACCTCCAGGGAAGAGCTGAAGGTAAACCAGGCACCCCACCAGCAGAAAACAGCCAGTATTACAGGCACCAACATTTCCTGCCTCCCCCATATGATGATGATGATTTGAGTATTTATGATGCGCAAAACTCTGGAGGGTGGACCAATCAGAATGAACTGCATCTGGGCGTAGGCAGAACAACAGATGATCTGCTGTGTATTAATATCAGAGGCCTACCTGGCATTAAGAGTTTTTAGGTGTTTGCGGAAAATCATAAGAGAGTTCAGAGAATGCAGGGAGAGAGGCAGACTATTCCAGAGTTTGGGTCCTAGCACGGGAAAACTCCTATCTCCTCTAGAAGTTTAACGGCTGGCAGGAACACTCAGCAGGAAGGAAATGGAAGATCAGCGGGACAGTGAGGGCTGGTAGAGATAATTGCTTTTAAAAGGTACAGTGGAGCAAGTCAGTGCACACATTTGAACACCAGGCATAGCATTTTGAGCGTGATCTGAGAATTAACTGGAAGCCAGTGGGGACTAGGCATAGCATGGGAAGTAGGTGAGTCTCTTGGAAGTTTGCAGACTAAGCTAACTGCTACGTTCTGAGCTACCTGCAACCAATGATCCCGATATTTCTGGAGGCCGGCATAGAGAGTGTTGGCGTAGTCGAGCCTGGAATTAACCAATACTGCAGCCACTGGGGCATAATCATTGGGTGGCACCTAGGGTAGACTATCTTGTAAAAGAAAGATACTTAGAAAGCATGCCTAACACTGGCAATTACTTGTTTAAGTAGGGACATTGCAGGATCTAAAAGAACCCCATGCTTTGTTGCTGTTGGTGTTTACAGTGGTCGGAAGGCTGAACAGGGAAGGTTGTAATGCATAACAATCAGGGTTTTAGAGGACATGTTTGGGTCCAAGGAACATCGCTCCTGTCTCAGAGGCATTAAGCGGGAGATTGTTCCTTGACAGTCAGTGTTTGATTTGATGGAGACAGACCTGAAGCTGTTGGGAAGAATCATCTGGTCCAGAGACTTTAATATATAATTGAATGTTGTCTGCACAGGAGTGAAAGGTAATGTGGGAATTGCCAATGATGGCCATAACTGGGAGGATCTAGGTGTTAAAAAGAAGGAGCCAAAGAGAGGAACCCTGGAGAACAGCACAAGTAACTTGTGCTAGAGCTGAAAGAAAGGATCCGAATTTGACAATGTGTGTAATGCCAGCTAAAAGGCTACAGAACCATTCCAAGGCTGCTCCCCGAATCGCTAGTGTGTGAGTGAGTCCTGATAAATGGAATGGTCCACTCTTATCCACTCTTCTTCCTTCCTCTGAGACCCCAGCGCCTCAGCCTCCCCAACCAGTGGTTGTAAAAAATTAATGTATGCTGTGTATGGCATACTTAGTTTGTATTCAATGTGTAGTCCTAAAAAACCAGCAGTAACCTCTTTCTTACAAAAGAAAAAAAAAACTTCTGGGTGTCTGTTTTTGGGCCGTCCATCCCAAAGGCCACTTTGGAATGAGGTCTGGTGGGCCGCATTGGCTCTGCCTCTGCAATCGGAGCCGTCTCTCGGCTCTTTATCCCAAGGCATCGCAGAATAGTGCACGTTCTGAAGAACGTGGGAAGAGGCGCAGGTTGATATGGTTTGACTTATAGTGAATATCATGGGGATCCCCTCGTCAATTACAACAGAGAGCAAATTAATTCCTTCTGGCAAAATATTAGTGCTGGTTTAGCAGCGGTAAATTATTGCCCTGGAGCGAGCCACCCACGTTCCCCTCCCAGAGACCGTTAGATCCCAGGCCATTAAACGGCTCAAACTTATACAGATCCCAGTGAGCCCAACACTTTCCGCCATCTTCCACTGCACAGAGCGCAACGCAGCTGTGTGGATGATGTCACCAAGTCCAGCTACAAGCAGTGCTGCTGTTAGCCAGCAATCGTGGGAGTTATACTTGTGAGGTTTCAATGGAAAACATTAATACATTTTCGATCAATAGAGAGATTGGGAGATGTTATGCAAGGGCGCATTCCATGAAAGTATGATGGGGTTGGAGCAAAGCATTACATGTTTTTTTTCTAAAACCTGTACGGCTGTCAATCAAATGTCCTGCTTGCCTATGAAAGGCCAGTAAGGCTATGGTCAGAGTTCGAACTTGGATTCATAATTGTGGGGGGCTATAACGATGGGGCATGGCCAAGGTGCTAGCTGTGCCCTAACGAGGGCTAGGTGTGGCCTAAAAGAAGGGCAGGAGGCTTAGGCAAGGGCAGTCTGCTACAAACAATTCATCCTGAGACCCTGCAATCGCGTATTTTGTGTTACTCAATATTGTCTCAGGTGGTCTCGTTGCATTCAGTCTACATACTGTCAATAAAACTCTCTAGCTCAGTTTGGAAATACATCTCTGCAAATACATAACTTTCTCACATAGTATATGATTAGTTCAATCAGTGGGTAAATCACCCTCCTTCTGTAAGTAAATCACCCAGGCCTGGCTTCAGGGCCAGCTTATTAGCATTTGTCATTTCGGGTTACAGCTTCCTACTGACTGACTTTCTTTATTCTGCTGTACAGAGGCCAATGCACCTGTCCCATGATAATCTACAGCCACTCTCCCGCCTGCATTGATTTCGTTATCTTGGATTCAGACACAGAATGAAACTCCAGGTTGGGGCTGATGGATTATGCATATTCTCTTTGGAGGCAAATTTAAGGCCATTTTCTGACCAAAAGACACACCTCTTTAAAAAGTGCTTAGCACTGGTTTGCTGGCCAACGACACACCTCTTTAAAAGGTGTTTAGCATAGTTTACCCTGGTTTTAGCTCTTTTGTATAATGAATATCCCTGAAATCACTAAAGATAAATTGGGGGGGGGGCACAAATATTACCAATTTAAGCTAATGTCTGCTTTGAATACAACAAAAGAACATTTTGGGAACATCAGAATAACCACACAGTTTTACATTTGACAAATAACTCTTTGACAGTGATTCAAGCCTGCAACCCTTCTGTGCACATATTGCACACTGGCTGTGCTGCTCATTTAGTTTGTGTTAACACCCTCATATTAAAATGTTTGCAAGCCACACGTTATATATACTTTGGACAGCCTCAGCTTTTAAGCGTGAGGAGTTGGCTGGCATGCCTGAGTGGCAAATGGCTTTTGGGTTCCTTGCATGTGTTCCTTTTACAGCCTGCTCTATTATAAACTTGGTTCATACTCAGGCAAAATGGTGCTGGGTGCATAGTTCTGGGGGAATGAGGAAGCTTTAAGGGACTACCATGGTTCTTCCTTTGCTAGCCGTCACCCACTTAATGCCTTGGCTATGGCAACGAGCTTCACATGCAGGACATTTGACTGACTGTCCTAGGTTAACATTCCTTCAAAGACACCGGCCTGTGATTATGCCCAGCAATTAACGTATTGGTCCGCCCACCATTGCTCACTAATCATATAGCTATTGACTCAACCCTATATGTCCTACTCTGCTGCTCTCTCCCTCCCCTGCTCATGCGACTCATTATAACTACCTCTGCTACCCCTGAAACCTACTTGCAACCCCCTGGGCGTGTCCCCTATAAACAGCACACTTTAGCTTCTCAGCTAGGCTCATACTTTATAAATTATATATAAACATATATATACGTACGTACCGTTCTTTGGTAATGGTTTGCATCATCACCGTCAGGCACCACGCTACAAGGTTCCAGCAGGACCAGTTAGGTGGCCTTTGTTTATCAGAAGTTGCTTACCTTTAACTACGCTCCACCGGCCCAGATATGCCTTGACACAGAGATTAATAACTGGGGCCTTCCCCCATTAGAGACTGCCCAATAATACATTCTGTGGCATGGAGAAGCTGCAGAAGACTAGTAAACGGTGGGAAAATAGAATAGCGCGGAAGCATTGCCTCCATTGTTCCTGGGACGTAAAGGGGCTGCCACCAATACATGAAGGCAGTGAAGAAAATGCATGTTTGGTGTGTACTAGTGCCTATCTGTATTTTGTAAGGTGTTTTTATGAGAGCATAGGTGTGAGCATCTTGGTTAGTAATTGTGTGCCTGTCATTGTGTGTGTGTGTGTGTGTGTGTGTGTGTGTGTGTGTGTGTGTGTGTGTGTGTGTGTGTGTGTGTGTTTGTGTGTTTGGTGCAAATGGGGAAGTGTCTCTGGGATCTGTGGTTGGTGTGCAAGTGTGTGTGTGTACATATATCTGGCCCTTGGTGTGCTGTACACCTGTCTAGAGGTGTACCTCTGTGTGTGAGTAGGTGCTTATCTGTTTGAATGTGTCACTGTGTGGACTGGGAACCAAAAGAGGCCCGGGAAATCATTTTCAAAGTGGCCACATTTTACACATGTTCAGCAAACCCAACCCTTTTTCTATGAGCACATTTGCAAATAAAATAGGTAACCACACAAAAGAGGCCCAGCGCGCAGGGCCCTACCAGGAAATCTCCAGAGTTCCCCATATGCCAGTCCACTCCTGTCTTTAGGTATTCTCCATTTGGATGTATAGTGAGGAGGATAGCAGCATAGTCTGTAGCACCCACCTCCAATGAGAATGAGCTGTCACACTGGAGAGAGTTCGATTATCCTCCAGACCAATTTATGCCGCCAGGGGGAAATGAGCATCACAATGTGGGAAATCATCAGGGACGGCTCGTCTATAATGGGTGATGGGGCGTCGACTCAACAGGTCTTGGCCCCCTCTCACCTATTATGGGGGAACCAGCCAGTAAAATATGAGCACTCCCTCAGCTGTTTTTTTTCAGCTGAGGGTCTGCTCTTAACTGTGAAAGGGGAACTGTGTTTACCTTTCACAGTTAAATTTCCCCAGCCGCGCAACCTCATTGAGACATGCAAGGCTGGGGGCGTTTGGCATCCCTAGCATCGCATGGCTCATTTGAAATGCTGGCTGGGGTACTGCACATCTGTATGTGCAAGGGGGCGCTCCCACACCTCCTCGTACATACAGACAGAGCAGGCTGGCGTGGGGCATCCCTAGGCCCACTCTCTGGCCCCATGCACGCATGTGCAGGGACCAGTAAATTCCCGGATTCCTTTTCATGCTTGCAGGGAGTTGGAGCACTGTAACCTCCAGACCTGCGGCAGAAGGTGAGTTTGGTTATGTTCATTTGTAAAAAAAAATGTGTATTATGTGTATGGATGCGTGCATGCTTGTGGTGTTAGGTGAATGTATGATGAAGGATGCTGGTGTAAGTACTTTCTGAGTGTATGTTGTGTAAATGTGTGTGTTTGTATGTTTGTTTATTTAGTATTTAAATAAGTGTATGGATGCTTATATACTTGTGTTATGAAAGCAGCGCATGATGGATATGAAACAGTGTTTGCTGAATTTGTGTTGTGTAATGTGTGTTTGTAGGCTCATTCATGTATTATATACATATGTGTGCGGATGCGTGTATGCTTGTGTTTTGAGTGAGTGCATGATGGATGCTCCTGTGAATGAAACATAGAGTGCTTGCTGTGTGTATGTTGTGTAAATGTGTGTGTTTGTATGTTTATTATGTAAATCTGTGTATGGATGCATTCATGCCTGTGTTTTGAGTGAGTGCATGATGAATGTTTGTGTGAATGAAAGAGTGCTTTCTGTGTGTAGGTTGTGTTTTGTATGTTGTGTAAATGTGTGTGTTGTATGTTTATTTATTATTTAAATATGTGTATGGATGCATGCATGCTTGTTTTATGAGTGAGTGCATGGTGGGTGTGGTGTATGGTCATTGCATCGAATTCTTTGCATCTAATACCTTTCCATCGAAAGCATTTGCATCGAAAATATTAGCATCAAATGCATTTATTTTTCTTTTTTTTTGGCGGGGTCCTATCCCCAAACCCCCATTCATTACCCTTTAAAACCCACCACAATAAAAAGTAACCCTTTACCTCCAAAAACATGCATTTGATGGATATTTTTGTTTGATACAAATGCCTCAATGCAAATGCATTTGATGGAAAGGCATTAGATGCAAAGTCCAGATACCAATGGGTGCTCATGACTGTGAATGAGATAGCAAGTGCTTGCTGTGTGTATGTTGTGTAAGTGGGTGTGAGTGTGTGTGTGTGTGTGTGTGTGTGTGCGTTTGTGCAGGTCTGAGATGATTTTGGTGAGTGGGGGTAGGAAGTTTGTACAACAGAGGCATTTTATAAATGCCTTTATTGCACAAAATCCCTCCACATCAGCCTCTGTCCGAGGCTGTGGGGCCCAGGGGACAGGGATGGTATTATTTTACTGGACACATATCTTATGTTTTGTTATTTGGCATTTATATAGTGCTCTATTTGTATGACCTCAAAGTGCTTGTGGGTCGAACACCCTCAGAGGCTGTAGTCCAGGTCAGTAGAGAGAGTAGGGTATGATAGGGTGCTTGGGTGCACTCATTATGTGCGCAGCTGATATATTATGATTATGATGCAATTACCTGATAGTAGCTGCATGTTAGCATTAGGTGTGGTGGTATTGAGATCAGTAGAATGTGTGCAGGCAGGAGGTTGGTCACCAAGACTGGATTCTGGCTGCGTTAGGCATGTGTAGGATGCTTATGTGTGCAGCTTGGCCGATCTTTGGTGGGGTATAGCTGCGTTCTAGCAGGATGTTGAGGTGTTCATGGGTTGTTGTCCATATATGAGCAGCTAGGCCAAAATTGATCGAGGGGTGCAGCTGCACTCTAATTAGTGTTGGTGTGGAGTAGAGAGTGAGTAGAGAGTGAGCATAGTGGTAGGAAATGATAGATGTCTAGTAAACAATACCATACCTTCCCCCCTGGCCAGTTAGCACACATAATCACTTTAATTGGGTGAGTGTGTTTGCACTGTGAGGCCCAGGGTGCAGGCATGGTATTTTATTTCTGGACATCCATGATAGATGGCTAGTAAAAAACAACATACCTGCTCCCCCTGTGCTCCCTGCGCCTTGCATAGACACATAATCACTTTGATTGTGTGTGTGTTTGACGCTGTAAGGCCCAGGGGACAGGCATGGTATTTTTTTTACTGGAACAGCTATGATAGATGTCCAGTAAAAAGAAACATTCCCGCCCCCTGGTGCCCCAGTGCCTGGCATACACACATAACCATATCGATTGTGTGCATGTGGGAGGAGCTCGGGACCCAGGGGACAGATGTGACATTATTTTGCTGGGCATCTATTGTAGATGGCCAGTAAAAAAGAAAACTTGCCTTACCCCAGTGCCCCCCAGTGCTTCGCAATCACACATAATCACATTATTGTGATTATGTCTGACTGCAAGGTGCTGGCACTCCATGGAGCAGGCATGACATTTTTTACTATGTATGGTTGATAAAGCAAACATGATAAGTGTTATTAAATGTTGTTATGTAGCTATTAGCTATTATGTAGCTCGACTTGCATTGCAATGCAGTCTGTCTATCCAGTTCTTATTGTGGTATTTGGCACCTTTGGTAAAGCAAGCATGACATGTGTTAATATGAAGCAAGACTGACATTTTTTATGCAACCAGTCTAGCTATTTCTTACTGAGGCATGATATTTTGTATCGGTCATCTTTGATAAAGCAAGCAGGATCAGTGGTATTATTCGTACTATGCCATTTCATTTTGAGTTAGGCATCTTTGGTAAAACAAGCATAAGTGTTATTATGTAGCTAGACTGGCATTCCAATGCATCCAGTCTAGCCATTTCTTATTGTGGTATGACACTTTGTATTGGACATCTTTGGTAAAGCATGCATGATAAGTGTTATTACAAAGAAAGACTGGCATTTTGCATGCTACCAGTCTAGCCATTTCTTACTGAGGCACAGCATTTTGTATTGGGCATCTTTGATAAGGCAAGCGGGATCTGTGGTATTATTCTTACCGTGACATGACATTTTGTATTAGGCACCTTTAGTAAAATAAGCATAAGTATTATTATGTAGCTAGACTGGCATTTCAATGCAGCCAGTTCAGTCATTTCGTATTGTGGTATGGCATTGTGTATTGGCGTTGTTGGTAAAGCAAGCAAGTTAAGTATCATTATGAAGCAAGACCATTACTTTTATGCACTTAGTCTAGCCATTTCTTATTATGTTATGACATTTTGTATTGGGCTTCTTTGATAACGCAAGCATGATAAGTGTTATTATGTACCTTGACTTTCATTTTAGTACAGCCAGTTTGGACATGTTTTCATACTTTGGCATGCATTTTTAATGGTAAAGCCAACTGGAGTATGTTCTTATGTGGGGATAATGCCATATATTGGCAGAACAAACATGGACATATTTTGTTATAGTATCATTACTGGCATTACTGGCATTATGCACAAAACAAACATGAGTATGTTCTTATATGGGAATAAAAGGGTACACTTTTGCAGTAACCATTGAAATGTATGGGCACAGTCAGTGTGAAAATGTTTTAAACTGGCACATAGTGAGAAAAGGCATCATGAAATTGTTTTGGAGAAATGCTTCTGCGCACTGTTGGTGACTTGCATCTATTGGATTCTTTTCACGAGTTACCCTACAAAACCCAATTGCAAACTGTTTGGCTTTTTACCCAATTTTCCTAAAATAAAGTGTGCTCTAAAATGCAAATTTTTCACCAATTATTTTCAAATAATTCACTGGGAGAACCCCCCGAACCATTCTTCAGTGGTGGGGGCTCAGTCGCTACGCTCGGTCGCTGGCCTATATAAGAGACAAATATTTACGCCCATCTAGTTAAAAAATTCACCATGCCGCCACTGGTAGTAATATTTAATAATTATGACATAAAATAAAAAGCAGTTTAAAACAGGTTCCCCCATGAGTTTGTGTTATATAAAACACTGTTCACTTTGATGGGATAATCCAGATAGAATTGGTTAACGTGCATTATCCCACAGTTTAGGTAACTCGATAGAAAAGAGAAATGGATAATGGACCTTTGTCCACCAAATTCGTAATATGACCAAAATCTGTATACCACATTTCCACAATATAATAACCATTGAAACTCTCGTAAAATCATATGTAATGTGTTCTAGCACCAAGTTAAAGCGTCTCTTGTGCAAGATGGAATTACAAATAAAGATCACAGACCAATTAACCAAACAGACTCAAAGAAAATACCACAGACACTACTTTATTCTCAGTTCATAAAGTAGGGAGACCTGAAAAACATTGTACTGGTGCATGCACACTCACAAACAGCTTGATTACATAGAGGTCTTTAGAACCCAATTTGCCTCAATTGTGACATCATTCTACAGTGCAAAATACATAACCTATTGAGGGGAATGATAGGTTAAGGGAACATATCTACTTATAGAACATATAAGGATTAATGTATCATTGGCTACCCCTTATCTGTATGGCACGCCTTGAACTACGTCTACATATGTACAGTACTGATTATAATGGAGAAACTGTCAGTGGATTTGTCTATGCAACATTGTATGTTAGGTTGTCCGTCAAAGCCACAGATTGGCATGCTAGGCCAACCTTGTACTTTCAACTCTTTTAGCAGCAAGAAAGCGAAACAAAACTTAGGTGTTTGATTCCCATCAGACTACTTCCCTTTTTTGCAATTAGCCCAGCACCTCTCATCGGTAGGCCATAAGCCAAAGTCTTTCTTTTGCAGTTGATCTGGTCTGAGGCTTAATGAACAGCCTTTGTTCTCTGCCTCAAAATCACGTGTTAGCAGACCACAAATGTGTCTATTTCGACCTTATATTTTCTGCTATTTGATTTAATTGTGTTGGGTGCACTTGCTCCTCTTGGCCTCTAGAGACCTGCTCACTATATCTCATAGGAACTTTGTACACTTTTAATTGACCAACAGTTGGCTCTTGGATGTTTTCTTCTTCTTCAATCTATGAGGAATGTCCCACATTCAGAACTTATCCAAGGAACTCCCCTTTTGCGCTGTGCTTATTCCTTAAAATAGCATCCTGTATTTGGGGAAAACCTTGACTCATCATCGGTTCTGCACACAGAACTATTCTGTGTCTCCTGATCCTACAGCCTTAGTCTGTTTCTGAGGTAGCTTAGTTGTATTGACACAAATCAGCGTCCAATTGCCTATCATAGCCATCCTAACCACATTATAAATACCTTTGCAGCAAGCTTCTATACATTTCCTTTCTATCTTGTGTTACTGCGTATTTACAGTTATTGATCAGTAAATAACTTCATCTTGGTTGTAGTCATGATTACTTTAACAGGTACATGTTTCTCTCTGTGTGTCAGTTATATTGTTACTCTTAAGTATTTTCTGATTGTTTCAACATAGGGTCATATATCTTCTTCATGACATCACTTTGCCCTCATCAGAGTTCACTTAATGCTCCGTAATGGCTATAGGTGCATGTGGCATCCTTCCACTGGGTTAACGTGAGGGTACATTCAGTATGGTTGTCTGAGTGCAGAACATCTATCATATACTCAATGTGGTATGGGAACGGCACAGGGGGTCCCATTTACTGATCTTCTCTGACCATTCCAGTATGGTGGTGGTGAGGGTGTGGGAACTAGTGAGAAATTGTCTACCTGCTCCTCTACAGTACAATTAAGACAAATTGTACAATACAATAATTGCATAATATTCATGACATATACACAAAATTTGAAAAGGAGATATATTAATGTAATCAGTGTTCATTTATAAACATTGAACACTAAGTATACACTAATAGTTGAATACCTACCCAGAGCTGTACTATACAGATAGGTCATATGTATTCAGGCACATTTATATGTGTTTTCTAGCCCTAAATAGTTTTGCCTTCAATGCAACTACTGCGTGGACATACTTGAGGGGTATAGAAATCTTTAATATTCATATCTGTGTGGAATTTCTTAAACGTAGCTTCAGAATATGAGTCCCTATTGTTGAACATCCATGTTTGATACATTTGTGCTTAAACCATCTTTCTGTAGATCAAAGGAAAAATATTTCAATATTTTTGTACAATCTAAAATGAATAAAGAGATATACATCTCTCTAGAAGTGTAATCTTTACATTTACCTCTTTTGTCGAACGGGAAATCATATCATGCCTCCTTTACTGTATATATTGGCCTAAGCCCAGTCACTCTGCGAAGAAATCCGTGCTTCAAGGATCTGACCTTCGATCGATTTAGCCGCCATTTTAGGTTCATCCGCCATTTTGAGTCTCACTCCAAAGTCACCTGTGTTCTAAGATGGTGGACAGTGTCCTTCTGTTAGTAACATGGCCTTCTTGACCTCTGAATGCATGTTAATGCTTAAACTGCCCATAGGCCAAATGTTAGGGTCATGTAATGAGACCTTGTCCTTCATTGACCTGTGGACAGAGGATTACCTGTGCCAACGCTACTAATTCTTGAACATATATTAAGCACAATACTGTTCGAACATTGAATGTGAACACTTGTTTAACTATATTGTATAAGATGTGTACAAAGGCTTATTGTTGAATCCAAAGACACACTGTTGCTATTGTAACCTATTGGAGTATGTATAAGGGACAATCCATAAATGTATAGATGCATAAATTAGGAACGGACTTGGCATGAACCCCTAGCTCGAGAAATGGTTAACCTGAAAACGGGCGGGACATCACGTTTAGAATTGTATAAAAGGTACGAACATTCTGATGTACAGTCCCACTCACTTCACACACCGAACAGGGCTGGTAGTCGCTGTGATGTACTGAGGGCCTGATAGCTATCTGTTGCTTTGTCCTTTGAAAACTGTTCAGTTACTTTGAATAAAGATCTGTGTATCTTTATAGCCCGCTTTTGGTGTATTTCCTTTTGGGGTACTCAGCCTCGATATTCTCTTTTTGCTTTTACAGATGGCGCCCGAATAGGGACCCTCAAGATTGATGCCAGCTCGATGAAGGTTGATGCGGCTATCGGACTGGGATCGGACGGTGTAAAAGGGGATCCCTTACTTGGATGAGAAGCGACACCTCAGCAGCGCTGCACGACCCGATCCCTGGACGGTGAGCACACAGTCCGAGTCGGCATCTTGACGAGGGTCCATATATCAAGGCGGGCAGATTTGCTGAAATCACCAAACACGAGGGTCCTTTGTTTGTTAGAAAATTTGTATCCGATCGAACCTCCTTAGGATTTGATCAGGTGAGTCGTGACCCGATTCTTAAGTATCCTGATAATTTGTTTTGGCGCATTGCACTCGCGAGTTCAATTACTGACCAGGTAACACCAGTATTCTGATATGCCTGGGAAATTGTCTGTCTGCTTCAGGGCATTATTCCGTAAATACAGACAATCTTTGGAATTTGGCCGACCGGCACCAATGGAGGGGTCGCCGACGTGTACTATGTACTGTAAGCACGGCATTGGTAGTATAGTATTTAATGATATTTGGCACAGACAGACTAGACATGCTTCCAAACTTCAGTGGCCAATCAATGGTAGTTTTGAAATCCCTTGTATTGAATACTTAGAATCTATATTATTGAAAAAAAGGCTAGACCTGCAGCATTTGACGTGTTACAGAATTGTAAGAAAGAAGCCTTGCAGCAGCTCAAGAGTAGAGAAAAACATGCGCTCCGTCATATGATGAAAGCTGAAAATGCATTGTTATATGACCAAAATAAACAGTATGAGTCAGCTAGGAATATGCATAGGGCTTTCTCACTTGGTATCCCGAAAATCTATCATTCTAAATACTTTCATGTTTCTAACAAACTTATCGATAAATTGTTAAATGAACGAAGGCCTGGTGCCACTGCGCCACCACTGTATGTTCCTCTTCCTGCTTGTTTGCCTCTTCCTGCTGTTTTTCCTCCTCCTGCTCTTCCTATAGTTCCTCCTGTTGTTCCTCCTCCAGTCGTTGTTCCTCCACCTTCTCCTCCACCTTTTCCTGTCGTACCAGTAATGGCACCTCCGTTCCCAGATGTCCAAAACTTTCCTACTCTCCCTCTTCCAAGTGGTTCTACACCGCTTGTAGTAGATCGGGGAGCTGGATCGAGGATTGTCACTCGTAATACTGTATCTCCAGAGAAAAAACGTGAGTTAACTGCATGGTCTAAACATTGCATGGAGAAGGGTGATCAAGCTAATGTTTTTTGCCACACTTTCTAATATAGACAATTTTCCTGAGAAAAATGTTTTTATTGAGGGATTAGGGATTCATTTGTGTGAAATGTGGGACAGGTTAACTGATACGGATCACCCACAAGGATTGAGGGATCTAAATATTTTGGCATTTTCTAGAGACACCATAGAGAAAATGCAAGAGCATGTTGAGAGGGTACTTGGTATAGAAGGGAGCTGGAAAGGTTACGGAATGAAGATAAAGATGGTGATAGCTTGGACGTTATGTTCGTACAGAAACGGTTCTTTCCTTGTCGTAAATCGATAACTGAAGAAATGCGGATCTGCATGAAAGATGCGATTAGATGGATCTCAGACACATCGATAACTCTCGTTGAAGTGTATGACACGTATAGTCAGTATATGTCGGAAATGCAGAGGAAAGTGATACAGGTAATGGTAGAGTACCTACAGAATGAGTGTGTAAAAAGAAAGGTTTGTTGTTCCGCAGAGTTATTAAGTATTTACAAGAGAGCTTTTTCGTTTGACACTTCTTCGACTGTTTTAGCGCTCGATTTGGCACTGTTGCTTAGTAAGCGTTCGGAGTTGCCAACTTCTCAGTTGCCCATGAGAGAGGTTCCTCCGTCACTCGTCCCAAAAGTTGAGGTTCCAGCGGATATCGGAACGGGTGCGCAAGCCTATGACATTCCTGCACATTATGTGTCACAGTTTGTTCACGTCCCGTTCTCGAGACAGGAAGTGAACACCATTAAACAATCTATTCCCGACATTAGGAAAAATCCGACAGGGTTCTAAAAAGAAATAGAGTCTGTATTGCAATCATCGGTATTCACCTTAAGTGATATCGACTTGTTATTTCCCGCACTTCTGCCTGTCAACTTGTGGAAACAGATTAGAACTGTAGATGATACTCTAGGGTTAGGAGATACATGGACTAACATAATTTGACTTGATGGAGAAAGGCCAGCTGGCGAAAGACTGCCTCAGGTGATACGCTGGCGAAAGACCGCCTCAGGTGATACTAACTTTGACTGATAGGATAGTTACGAAATTGAAAACTATTATTCCTGAGAAGAGAATTATTTGGAACAAGCTTACTGCCTGTATCCAAGGGAAGTCTGAGGGTGCTACCGAGTTCTTTAATCGGTTCGAACAGGTATTTTCAGATTTCAGTGGACAAGACTTAGGCACAGAGTCTGGGAAAAGATTATTCGTGGACAAATTTGTGCGTGGATTGCTGCCTGACATCCAGTCGCAAATTATGTCCTCAGAGAGCTTTGCAAGCGAAGTCTCAATCAGAAGTATTGCATATGGCTCAGTACTATGAGAATCATGTCAATAATGAAAAGGAAAGAGTCAAAAAGAGAAAAGGTGATTTGAAGACTAAAGTACTGTTGCAGCAAATTGTTAGAGGCCATAGGGGGTTAGTATGCAAATTAGAGGTCAGTATGTTCCACAGGGCAATGCGCCCTTGGGTCCTGTAAACATTAACCAGTGTGCTTATTGTAGACAAGAGGGTCACTGGCGTGCACAATGCCCGATCCTCTGACAGAGGTCAAATAACACATTTGGGAATATGGGTAGACGATCCAGAGGTTGCCCAGGTGTAGGGGGTCCTGGTAGTTGTCAGTTTTCACAGGATTCACAGCAGCCTTTTTCACAGGACAATCAGGCATCGTGTGCGGACAATAGAAACATTTTCAACCATCCTTCAACCATCCTTCTGCAGCTTACCTCTCTGAAGAACTTCCTTTTGATGACATTCTGTTCCACTAGGATTGCCCGAAGCAGGGGTTGGAACCGACGGCTATTCCCGTTAATGAGAAACGTCCCTACGTTGAAATGTTAGTGGGAAATATGAAACATCTATTCTTGATAGGTACAGGGGCACAGAAGTGTTCCATTGATCATTCACGGGTTCCAAACATTCCACTGTCAGGGCAAACCAATGTTTCTGTAGGGTTTTCTGGCACACCAGTTGTTTGTCGAGTTTCTTCGCCGGTACCTATTTCTTTGGGTCCCTTTATGTATAATTGTCCTTTCCTTATGACTACGAATTGTGGAGAGAATTTGCTGGGGTTGAATCCATTGAAGGAATTAAATGCGGTAATTCATTGTTCTTCTGATAGAGTGCGTTTTACGATTTCACCACAGCAACTTTCTGTCTCTCAATTCTTGACCAGACCTTTGCCGCTCGAAATTAGTGAGGTTCCGGAGTGTCTATGGGCTATTGATGATAATGATGTCAGTGTTTTACAGATTGAACCTGTTAAAATTGTCTTGAAACATGGAGTAAACCTGCCACGTATTCCACAGTATAAGATCTCGGTTGATGGTGAACAAGCTTTGAAATGCATCATCTCCGATTTTGTGCATCGAGGGGTGATTGAGGAAATTGCAGGTAGTTTGCGCAACAGTCCGATTTTGCCCGTGTACAAAAAAGGCGATAATTCAATTCCTTTTTGTTTCATAATTGATCTATGTGACATCAATAAGATCGTTGTTCCACAATTTCCAATTGTGCCTGATATGACGACAATATTAACTATGATCCCGGCTTCAGCTACTTACTTCAGTGTTGTTGACCTGAAGAACACTTTCTTTAGTATTCCTATACATAAAGACAGCAGATACTTGTTTGCGTTCACCTTAGGGGGACGTTCGCTTACCTTTACTCGTGCACCGCAAGGTTACACGGAAAGTCCAAGCATCTATAGTGGGGCTTTAAAAGAGAAGCTCAATACCCTTGAGTTGCCCTCTACTTGTACACTGCTTCAATATGTTGATGACTTGCTTTTAGCTGCAGACTCAGAGAACGCTTGTAAAGAGGGCACTGTGTTGTTACTTATTCACTTGGCTAAACATGGACACAAAGCTTCACTTAAAAAATTTCAATATTGTTGTCAGGAGGTTGCCTATTTAGGCTATCTCCTGTCAAAGGAGGGAAGAAGGTTGATGCCTGAATGGATAAAACTAATTTCTAGCATGTCTGTCCCAAATACGCAGAAAGACGTTAGAGCTTTGATAGGAATGGCTTCTTAATATAGGCAGTGGATCCCGAACTTCTCCTTAGTGATCAAACCAATGTTGGCTTTGACGAAGAAGGGCATTTCTTCACCATTCCTGTAGGACTTGGTACACCAGTGTGCATTTGATTTGCTCAAGACTGCATTGTGCTCGGCACCGGTTTTGGGCACACCAAGCTATGAAAAGTCCTTTGTGTTGTATGTGCATGAATGTGATGGATGTGCTTTGTCTGTATTAACACAGGAACATGGCGGGAAGAATAGGCTGTGCGGGTACTTTTCTTCCGCCCTTGATCCTGTAGCATGCGCTTTGCAAAGATGTTTGCGAGCTGTTGCTTCTGCTGCTGCATCTGTAAAACAGAGTGAAGGAATGGTCCTAGGCCATCCTTTAACCCTAATGGTACCTCACTCTGTAGATGTTCTATTGATCAAAACTCAAATGCAACACCTCACCTCCGCACGATTAACAAGATATGAATTGATCTTGTTTGCGCCACACATACAAATCAAGGTGTTGTGTTCTTAATCCGGCTGAACTTTTACCTTTCTCGCAAGGTACTGCTTGCAGTGACGAAGAGTCACATGACTGCCTTTACACTACCGAACAAGAGACAAAGGGTAGAATCGACCTGAAAGATTCTCCTTTGAACAATCCACAAGGGGAGCTGTTTTGCGATGGCTCCTGCTTCAAACTCCCGGATGGTACATCCACAGCTGCTTATGCAATCACTACATTGAGCGCAGTCATGGAAATCAAGAGAATTACGCATAACTCCGCGCAGGCCGCAGAGATTATAGCATTGACCCGAGCCTGTGAACTTTCCAACGGGCTTACAGTAAATACACTGACAGTCAGTATGCCTTTGGAGTGGTTCACAACTTTGGGAGACTTTGATCAGAAAGAGGGTTCTTGACTTCACATGGTACGAAAATCCAGCATGGCTCCTTGATAGTACGGCTACTCTCAGCGCTTGCACTCCCTACTCAGCTAGCTATCATAAAATGCGCAGCGCATCAGAAGATTGTAGATGATGTAGGAAAAGGGAACGCTTTTGCTGATCACATAGCCAAACAGACTGCCACTGATCTCTCTTCAGACATGTATACTTCAAGGGAAGCCACAAATGCCTGTACTATGGATGAGGGAATTGATTCTGTAAGGGATATCCAAGCCGATGCCACGTTAGAAGAGTCCAAGAAATGGGATGAGGGTTTGGGGAAACTTGATGATGATGGGTGTTGGGTGGACAGAGTTTGAGGGAAGTGGCTAATTCCTGACACCTTTATTATGATGATGGTTGTTATTGCTCATGGTCCCATGCACATATGTGCTCGTAAAATTACTAAAATGTTGCAAAAAGTATGGGTAATTGATAACATCTCTAAAGTAGCTGAACGCTTTGTTCAGGAATGTATGATTTGTTTGCAGCATAATGTGGGAAAAGGCACATCAACTCCAAGGGGTAGTTTTGGCCCACCTTCTGTCCCCTTTGAGGTCATCCATTTTGATTTTATTGAGATGGAGCGTTGCAATAACCTAAAATATGTGTTAGTTGTTATCTGTGCTTTTAGCAAATGGGTTGAGGCTTTTCCTGTCAAAGATGCTACAGCCATGACCACTGCAAAGACTATGTTAAAAGAATACTTCCCGAGATTCAGGTTACCAAGAGTCATCTGATCGGACAATGGTCCACATTTTATCGCCGCTGTAATTCTGCAGATATGTGCGGGATTAGAGATCGATAAATGGTTCCATTCGGCTTGACACGCTCAGAGTGCTGGACTAGTGGAAAGACACAATGGCATCATCAAAAACAAGCTTGCTAAGACGTGTGCCGGCACCAAACTAAAATGGCCGGATGCCTTACCGATCGTGTTGTTATCAATGCGAACAACCCCTCAAACTAAGACTGGGCTCTCTCCTTTGGAGGTGGTTATGGGGAGACCTGCTAATATTTGGAATGTTCCAAAGTGTTGTTCTTTGCGAAATGTTTAAAATGTACTTCTTTCAGATTAGTGTAGCCAATTGACTAAAAACTTGTATTTGATTTATCACCAGCTGTGAGAGGCTTTACCTGTACGATACGAGGGTCCCGGTCACAGCAAACGACCTGGGGAGTGGATCTTCGTATAATCCTTTGAGTGATCTTCTTGCCTCGCACCTCGTTGGCTGGGCCCCTTCCAAGTCCTGCTGGTCACACAGACTGCGGTGCGGGTAGCAGGCCAGAAGAATTGGATCCATGCGACGCACACCAAGAGGATTCCACACCCAGTGCCATACGATACAGAAGAAGCAGAACCCCTCATCAGTACTGCAACCAACGATCCCGAAGCAGTAAACAGCATCGCGAGTGTGTCGGGGATTCTCCCTGAGCCCATGGGGACTGGGGAAACAGCCATTTTGCCTCCACACTCTCCAACAGTTTTGTTTCCTGAAGCCGTTTCGGATCTTGTATCCAATTCCACTCCTGATTCATCGCTTCCAGCGGGAAGTGACGACACATTGTTCTCAGATCACTCAGTAACAGGGATCTCAAGGTACGATCTGTGTACAAGGAAATAGACTTACTGCACGGTTCGGCTGTGCGATCGAGGAAAATCATCAAGTGCTTGTCTTTTTTGGCCCAATCAATTGTTCGTAAGGGGATTCTGTTGGCTAGGGTTTGTGGAAGGACTAAGAAACCGCTCGGCCTGGAGGTTGTCAGCTAATAACACTGGTGCGTTCGTTTGAAGACTACAATGCCTGCAACAGCTCCCGCATGTATGGAAAAGGGAAAAGACTGTGTGACCAGCTACGGAAATGAACATTTAAATGTTTGGGCCCCGAAAACGTACTGCTGTTTTGTGATAATATTAATTGGGTTTATAATAGCCATTGTTTTAGGTTTCTGGTATCTAGACGAAGTACATCCGCTTGAGAATTTGTTGCCTACTGAAAATGTACCTACTGTTTCTACTCCTTTCGTGCATCTGCACACTCTTTCTCCTAGAGACTCTCAGCACAGACAGAGATATCATAATAATACACTATTACTCATCATGAATGCTACACATGCCATTTTTAACAAATCTAATTGTTGGGTCTGTTCACATTTACAGCAACACAGGGATAAGGGGCTAGGTTGGTATATTCATCCTCTACCTTTGACAACTGCATGCTATGCTTCTCTTAGAGCACGATTCTTTTGCCGTTGGAATGATAGCATCTCAGGGAACTTCGATGGGACTAATTTGAATCAGTTTGAAAAACGTGTTCTGACTCCCTTGGGATGCTCGCTCTTTGCAAATAGGAGTAAGCTTAACGTTGCTTCTATTTGGCCTTCTGATAGACTGTCCCATCCATTTTCAATCTTTGATATCTTTCAAGATGGCTCCTATAGGCAATAAGGATGCCACGCCTCCTTCCTACACTGTCAATCATAGCCCCGATTCATTTTCTTTCTGCATACAGAGGAATGGTACTCAGTCAATGGGTGATTTTAAAGGTTGCGCCAACGTTGCGAATTTGACTAGTGAGGACAGACCTTTGTATGTAGGCGAACCTGTCTACTTTGTTTGCGATAATGTAGCATTTCCATGGTTACCCAGGGATTGGCAGGGAACTTGTTATTTAGGGATTCTGTTACCCGGGTATTCATAGCCAGTACTGTAGACATTTCAAAGGCTTGTCCATGGCGGGACAAGAATGGTGACAGTTCAGCACAAGTTCGGGGCGATGTAGCGAAATCCTTTGTGCCATTTTGGGGGCAAATAATTAACTCTGAAGATATCGGGAGACTAGTGAGAGTACTGGAGAGGACATCAACTGGACCACTGACATACTCTATAATATGACTCTAGAACAGAAAGCAATAAGGTTAGTAGCACTTCAGAACCGGATGGCATTAGATGTCATCCTGGCTGCACATGGTGGGGTATGTAAATTGGTGGAGTCCGCTTGCTGTGTTTTCGTCCAGATTCCGCCCCAACTATCTTCAAGGCAATACAGAATCTGCATGTCCTAAATTCAGAAGTGCATGTTCCTGAGGGAAACTGGGATCTTAGCGCTTGGTTCTGGGACTTCTTGCGATCTTGGGGATGGAAATTACTTTCGGTCTTGCTGATCATTTTAGGAGTTGTGTTGTTTCTTTGTTGTTGTATACAATGTCTTCCTGGTATATGTTCGATGCTAGGAGGATGTTGTGCACAGGCAATGGGTTCATTAGGATGCAAGGTATACGCTCCAGAGAAGAGCTCCAACGAATATGTGCTGAAAGAAATCTTAGTAACTGATCTTATGGCAATTGACATCTCCGATAGTGATTCAGGATGTATGGACATTGAGACCTGGAGTTACTCGTAAAGTGGCTAGAAGTAGTATAGCGCTTGGCTTAGGCCAAAAGGAGAGTTTGTCGAACGGGAAATCATATTGTGCCTCCTTTACTGCATATATTGGCCTAAGCTCAGTCGCTCTGCGAAGAAATCCGCGCTTCAAGGTTCTGACCTTCGATCGATTTAGCCACCATTTTAGGTTCATCCGCCAGTTTGATTCTCACTCCAAAGTCACCTGTGTTCTTAGATGGTGGACAGTGTCCTTCTGTTAGTAACATGGGCGTCTTGACCTCTGAATGCATGTTAATGCTTAAACTGCCCGTAGGCCAAATTTTAGGGTCATGTAATGAGACCTTGTCCTTCGCTGACCTGTGGATAGAGGATTACCTGTGCCAACGATACTGATCCGTGAACATATATTAAGCACAATACTGTTCGAACACTTGTTTAACTATTTTGTATAAGATATGTAAGAAGGCTTAATGTTGAATCCAAAGACACACCGTTGCTTTTGTAACCTATTGGAGTATGTATTAAGGATAATCCATAAATGTATACATTCATAATTTAGGAACAAACTCATCATGAACCCCTAGCCCGAGAAATCGTTAACCTGCAAATGGGCTGGACATCACGTTTAGAATTGTATAAAAGGTACGAACATTCTGATGTACAGTCCCACTCACTTCACACACCGAACAGGGCTGGTATTCGCTGTGTTGTACTGAGGGCTTGCTAGCTATCTGTTACTTTGTCCTTTGAAAACTGTTCAGTTACTTTGAATAAAGATCTGTGTATCTTTATACCCCGTGTTTGGTGTATTTCCTTTTGGGGTACTCAGCCTCGATATTCTCTTTTTGCTTTTACACTTTGCAGAGACATTCTAGGGTTTTGTGGTTTTATATTTTGCTCTGTAGTTATGCAAATGAAAATCGACAAAAAACACTCCTCACTCTTAGCTATTTACAACTATGTCTGAGTAACATCGTATTCAAATGGTGTATATATCATGAATAATATCTGATTATTACATATTGAAATGTGTATTTTTATGTGGTTTTATAGGAGTTTAAATCAGTAATAAGCTGTGACAATTGTGTAAATAGCTTTTGTTACATTTACAAAATATTATATATCAATAACCTACTGGATCAAGGGATAGGTCCTTTCTCCCTTTCTCTTGGGTCTCTACTATACAAAACAATAGATAGTAGTAGTAAAGAGAGAGAGAGGGAGAGAGAGAAAAAGAGAGAGAGAGAAAGAGAGGGAGAGAGAGAGAGAGAGAGAGAGAGAGAGAGAGAGAGAGAGAGAGAGAGAGAGAGAGAGAGAGAGAGAGAGAGAGAGAGAGAGAGAGAGAGAGAGAGAGAGTGTGTGTGTGTGTGTGTGTGTGTTTTGGAACACATGTTCTGTTAATACTAATTAAGAAGTCATAATAGCTATGATAGGCAACAGTAGAAACTGGCATCACAATGTTATATATATATATTTTTACTGCTTAAATATGGCCTGGCATTGCATGAGTAATCCTATGACTATGTGGATTTGGCTTTGGCCAACTGAGCTTTATGGGGAAAAGGTAAACACATTGGTAGTCTGGCAATAAGCCTTATGCTAGGCAGAGTGTACAATGCCATACTGACATTATTGGCCCAATTTACAAGAATCAGGCATCTCAGAAATGCACACATGAAGCACCTATTGGAGATTCTGTCTATGCAACAATTGTGACTTATGTTGCTGCTCTACTGTGCATCCTACCAAGCTACCACCAATAGTGAAGAGAAGCGTAGGAGGTTGTGCGACTACTCAATATACTTGGGTAATCCGTGTAGTATATGAATCCAATAACAAACAATTAGATCAAGAATACTGTTGGCAACTGAGACCATGACACCAACAGGTGTTAAATACATAGCATACTTATCCAAGGATTAAAGATAAATAAGACCTATGGGAAATTTACCCTTGCCCCGGTTCTAATTTTCTATGTCCAAAAAGTAGTCCCCACAATTACTTACAGGTCTGAAACTGGGTGGAACATAGACGACCAGTTTTGGCAGAAGCTAGAAGGCTTATTCTGGTGTCTGGTATTGAGGTTACCCTCTTATATCTCGATGACTTCACTACGATATGAGCTATCATTAAATTCTTTGCATACATGTGTAATGTGAAAATCCTTGATGTTGATGCTCAAGATAAATTTGAATCCTCTGATTCCGGCATATCAAATATTTGCAACCAGACCAGGATGTGGGAGGTCAGGTCTCTTGGATGAATGGCGACAGCTGCTGGAAGAAACTGTAATAAACGCTGACTTAAATCTAGCTGACCTGATATTACAACCCCAACGTGTAAAACAGAAGTTTGAGTCCTGGCGTTGGATTCAGAACTCTGACCTACGACAAACAATGCCAATGACCCTGAAATCAGGAATTGGAGCTCATAAATGAAACATTCAGTGTCAATATCTAACAAACTGTCCATCACAACATCATTGCGAGCAATTCTTGAGGCTACGTCTAAATGCATTAATGACTAAGGAGATGCAATTCCTTCGTCATATCAATGAATCGAAAGACAATCTCTGTCGATTCTGTAACCATGAAATCGAAACAACTGAAGATTTACTCGCTGGTTGCCCTGCGATGATAACTGCACGTCGGATGCGCCACCTAGGGGGATTCCTACCTGTTGATATGAAGAACCAAAATTGGTGGTCATATGCCTCCGCGGGACAAAATGTCAAACTGAGTTGTGCTGTCGTGGACTTTAGGGACTCATTACAGTTAAATGAGAATTCTGCTTCAAATTGAATCTTTTTTCTTTCTTCTCTTTTTAAGGAATATTGTTGTAACCGCTACAAGGAGGCTTTTGCGCTTCCCTATGTTTTTATTGCTTGAATTGAAAACTTGGAACATTATGACTTGATTCGTTGTAACAAAAGTTCGGTGTCCTGGCTGCTTGCATTCAGGGCACGTTGAGCTGAAGTTTAAATAAAAAAAATATATATATATATAATTGCATAAAGCTCTGAACAATTGATTCACTGTTCACACGGCGAAGGACTGTTCATATTGTGTTTCTTGTTATTCGTAACACATATGTGTGCTATTGTAGTTAAAACAGTTGTCATTCCTTAATCTTGTTTTCTTTTCATTTCTGTCAGCTCTAGATGGTAGATACATTTTCTGATGACAAATAATTCAATTATGACCCTGAAAAGGCATGTTAAGTGCGATCACACATGTTGATTTTACGTTTTTATGAAACATAAAATTGTCTTCTAAAGATTCTTCACGGTCTAATTGAGAATAATTGGATGGCTTTACCGACCTGGATTCTGCAGGTAAATCAGGTCATCTCACTGGGTCTACCTTCAAAAATGCCAGATTGTTGTAAATTCAAAGTCCACCTTATTAAGAAAGACAACCCAGTGAATGCAAGACCCAGGCAAGCCATGACAAAGGAGGCATGTCTGACATGCGTGGTTACAAGATGAAATGATCAATTTGCTGTGATCCTACACTGTGACTTTTGACTGGAAGAAAAGAACTTCTGAACAAATCATCAGCAGGCTGTTAACGTCTTCTTTTTTTCCCTGAAAACCTGATGCATGTGAATTTCTTTATGTGGTTATGAAGAGCCAACACTAGGGCAGTTTCTGCTCCCTTGCCCTCTAAAGGGATCCACAGTGATGTGATCCACGATTGTGCGCAGGGGATCAAAGGGTTATCTGAATGAGCAAATCTGTGATGCACACATTCAGATTCCATTTTGTGCATTTTCAATCAAGAGATATGCAAGCATGTCTTTTACTGAAGCTTTACAGATCTTGCCTGAGGGTCGAACCAGGAGTTATGGTCTCTAAAGACTGAGTTAAAGGCCCAAGACCTGCAAGGGTCTTTAATGAGGTCTTCAGGACCCAAAGCTCCTGATACGGCCCAAGGGCTTGGTTTATAAAGCTATTACGTCTTTCTGGTTTGGGGGGGTTTAAAAAAAGCCAATCTGCCTTGAATGGTTGCTGGAAACTGGCTGGTTCCCGGCCACCACTTTAACAACTTGATGAGGAGTTAGGGGCAGGACTTACAAAGGAGCCCAGCTGCTCCTGGGGAGGCCCGGCAAGGTTTTTGTGATGCAGTGGGAGGGTCATAATATGAAGCTGCCAGGCTTCATCTTCCAGGTTTTAGCCGGCAAAGATTATATCCGCAGGGGGCAGCCCCGCCCGCAATTAAGGTAAGGAGTTGGGATGGGTTTGCTGTCTGGGCCATGTCTGTCAGAGGTGGCCCGGGGAGGAGCGCTGCACTGAGAGCTCCTGTGCTGACACCAGGGCTCTCAGCGCAGTCCTCCCATGATCAGAGGGAGCACAGCGATGAGATACCCTGCACTAGTAGCAGGGCTTGCAACACGGTGCTCCCATGATTCGATGGAGCACAGTGCTGAGAGCCCATGCATGGGCAGCATGGCTCTCAGCACAGCGCTCCCATGATCCAAGGGAGCACCGCTCTGAAAGCCACGATGCTGGCAGCTGGGATGTCAGCGCAGTGCTCCCTCTAACTACTGAGCGCTGCACCGACAGGGAGTGTACTTGCAGGCCTCTGAGCATGCTCAGACTGGATCTCAGGATATCACGGCCAACACCAAGCCATGGAAAACCCACACCCCCCAAACCCATGACACACAACCAGCCCCAGGGACTGATACAGAGGACCACTTCAATGAATAAAGAGGGCATTGTGTCTCCCAACCGATACTCCCCAATGACAACACCCGATGCAAAATTACCTCCCAAAAGAGTCTTAAAATAGCCCTCCTGAATATGAGGTCATTAAATAACCATGCCCAGAACAAACAACACCTAATCTCCCTGAAAGAACAGGACATGATGTTAAAACTGATATAATATTGTTTCGTCCTCATTGTATATGTTGGCCTATGCACAGTCGCTTTGCGAGGAAATCCGCATCGCAAGGTCGTGACCTCAAGTTAATCAAGCCTCCATTTTAGGTTAAAGCCGCCATTTTAGTTTGTCGTGCAAAGTCACCCTGTGGCCTAAAATGGCTGACCTGTGTTCTCTTGTTCTTACTTAACCTTTTCAACCTCTGTAGGCGAGTTAATGTCCAACCTGCCTGCAGGCTACATGTTAGGGTCATGTAACCTTGTCCTTTGTTGACCTCGGGATCAGGGGATTACTTGAATCGGCGATGTTAACCTACAAGTATACAAGAACAATAACGCTATTTAAATATGGCATGCGAAAGATCTGTTTGACCTGCATTGAAGCAAATGTGTAAAGAGTGTAAAGTTAAACCCAGAGAATAATAGTGCTTGTTACTAAATGTATTAAGAAGTAAACCGCATGCCCGAGATATGTAAATTAGGAATGAACCTGGCGCGAACCCTAGCCCAGTACATGATTAACTTGTAGGAGGCTGGACATCGTTATGAAGAAACTGTATAAATATGCTGATGTCCAGCTAGCAATTCCTGTTCACTGCTCACATTGAACCTGCTGGTGGTCTCTGTGATGTACTGACAGCCAAATAGCTATTTGTGTACTTTGTTTTGTAAACTGTTCAGTATAGTGTATTTCTCTTTGCCTGGTGTAAAAGCCTTGATATTGTATTTTCTGATTCCACAATGATGTGTATCAAGGAAACTTGGGCTACAGACGCTAGCAGCCAATTTTTCAACCTTGCCACTCCCAAAGGATATTCCCTTTTTAATATGAACAGGGAGTCAGGTAGAGGTGGTGGGGTAGCTATCATTGCTAAAACTGAACTCAACCTGTACCCCTCCCCTTGCAGCTGCACAGGGTGCGAAATACTCCATCTCAAAATGACACTCGCAGACCCACAATTGTCAGGGATTTACTTTGCAGTTATCTCTCTAAAGGGGCCACCAGACTCTTCAGGCTATTACTGGGGGGATACTGTTACAAGTCCTATGCAAGGGTGATAGTTTGCCTCGAGCCTGCAGGCGGTCATGACTTTCCTTCTGTGTCAGAGACTCCTGCAAGTAGATTGCATGTTTAACAAATATATGTACCTGTCAGATAGGCAATAACTGCAATAACCTAATTACAGGCAACACCATCACTCATCCTCACAAAGGGTACAAAATAAATCTCCATCACTCGTCTACATGCGACTCTAAGAATGTAATATATGGCATAAGATGCCCCTGCTGTCTATATTATGTGGGAATGACAACAAGGAAAGTGAAAACAAGATGGTCAGAACATAAGTCCAACATAAGAACAGATGCCATCAAATCTCCAGTAACTCAACACTTCAAAAAAGAAAGACACAACATTGCCCAAATAAGGTTTATTATTTTTGAACAAATAAAAGTACCAAGGAGAGGGGGAAACCTTAACAAGATGCTGCTACAGAAAGAAACATACTGGATTGAAAAATTGATTTCCATGCAGCCGAACGGTATGAACACTGATTAGGACCTAAGTTGTTTTTTATAACATATAAAGAAGTTTGAACAAAATTACTGCAATACGTCTTATGACTTTTGAAATGCACACTTCACTAACCACAGCGTGAGCGCTTTAAGATGGAGCCCATTTAATACACCGGGCCATGTAATGCTAATACAGACCACAAGCTAGTGCAAGTCAATTGAATAATGAGCGCCACTCTAAATAGTTTGTTTTCTAAATTCCGTAAACACATCAACAGATGGATGAAGTGGACAATTTCATAAACAACTTGACCAATTTCATGAGTCAGTTACAGAAACACAATAGGAGTAAGAATCAGTGCCATTCAATACAGTAACTTGCCATCAGTAGTTTATACAAGATGGCGCGCAGCAAAATCCATAGAAATAACCATTTGTGTCTACATGGAAAAAGAGAAAGGACTAATTAGAACACGGTTGCCATCACAACCAACAAAACCACGGGAACGCGATTTGTAAACCCGGGCGATACGAAGAATCCATCCTCCGCTGCCAGGAGCTGCCACGAAAGGAAAAACGTAATAAGGAGTGAGAAAAACATCATCAGACTGGAGGCAAGGACGACAGAAAGATTGGTGAAAGGAAACCAAGCTAGCCCGGGAGACAACTAGACAGAGGTGAGCAGCGCTAACCGCACGGACACAGCAAAATGCAATATATTCCAGAATCAGTTAACTAGGGTTTTGTGACTGGGACACAGCGCTATTATCTAGCGACTGTTCCCAGCATAAAACCCACACACAATAAAGTCACAGACATCCTAAAAAAAAAACATTTTTCGTTTTTTCACAGACCAAAACATCCTCCGGTGCTTTAAGGAAGAACAATCATAGAGCCAGATTCAATTGCAGAAAAGCAACACTGACACGTTTATGATGTTTTTAAGAAGATAAAATCTTCAGAATTAAAGGTATTTGAGGTTCAAAATTTATACTGATAAAAAAGGATAAGAGTAATTATGATGATAATATTTGCTGAACAAACAATGACCAAGGAACTGAACAGAAACATGTTATTTTTAACTTTCAGAATCTAAAATCATTGAAACAAGGTACTGATCCGCACCTGATGAAGGGCATTCAGAGCCCGAAACGCGTAGTGCATTAGAGAAACCCTCAAACAAAAGGACTATTGGCTTGCTAGCCAGTTACAAGTTTGATATATGGACTAAAGTTTCTCTTAAAGCAATAGGAAATGTACCCACGGAGGAAGAAAATGTTACACTTTGTTGTTTGAATTGTGATTTATATGGAAATGTTTCAAGTATCCTTTACTTTGATATACTGTCAAGCATGAAGTAATGCTAAAAGTGTGCAATAATTTATGTTTTGAACATTGAAGAAATTAGAAAATGAATGGGGTACATTAGTTACCACCAAAAAAAACTTTGTTTAAATAATTAAAACTGGTGTAAAACCACCAGTAAACACAGTATTCATTTTTACATAGTTTTATGCTCAAAAGTGAGGGTGATGATCCCCTATGATGCTAGTAAAATGGGTGCCTGGCAGGGGGTCAGTGACACAATTAAAAGCCAAGGCAACACTTACCTGACATGAATGCTGACAGCTAGGCCACGCTTTTGGCTGGCTCATTTGTAAAATCAAGCCGGGGCTCTTATGGGGGCGTGGCCTAACAGACAGCATTCAGGTCAGGTAAGTGTTGCTTGCATTTAATTGCAATACAGACCCCCTGCCAGGCCATGTCCCCCTATGATCCCCGGCTAGAGTTGCAGGCCACTCAAAGCATTGCTGTTTATCCTAAGTGAGACTGAGCACAGTGAGGGATGTTGATTCGTATGAAACACCATTGCCTTTTAGCAGGCGTGCAACGCCATTGAGCTGACCGGGCTGAAGCCTCCAGCAAAATGTTAGCTGATGGTTGGGGCTTCCATGCCCTTTAACAGTTCAAAGGATCAGGAACATGCTTCTGGGTGCATTTTGTTTCTTCCAAGGCAAATCTACTATCTGCTCGGCTCGGATGATCATGCACTGCCCATTTCCCAGAGTCACCCCCCCCCCATGGGACACACAGGCTGCGGCACTCGACAAGACCTTCCTTTTGTCATCAGCAGCATAGCTTTTCATAGGCATGATGGTGAATTTCCAACTGAATGAACACCAGTCACCTTGCAAATCTGTGACAGTTAATGCGAGCAACACAATAAAGCACTCTTTGAAAATGTGTTCATACCCATAACGTCTAATAGCTCGATTTCTAAAATGTAGTTTGCTTTGATGTCCTTAGTGAATTTTCTTAAACCCATATATAACAACACGCTGGAGGTTTGTGACAAATCTCCAAACCTAAGTGAGTTTATGACATAACTTATTTTATTGTCTCTGAAAGCACTGAAAATAAAGTGGGTAAATAGATATTTTGCCTGTTGCATCTTATAGTTTTCCAGTCAGGATGTGGAAAATAAAAGTACACTTGTATTATTTTGGCCCAACATGCTGCTATAATGATTCACATGTTGTCGTGATGCTTTGCTATGCAATTTGAGTATTTTGCAAGTAAACTCTATAGGACAGTATTATTGTAGGTCTTGACACCCAAAACTTAAATATTTGTTGGAGGTAAAGCATGGAAGAAGGTGGCCGTGTCCAAATTGCAGAGTGGGTTCAAATCCCTACTTCTGTGTTTAGCGTAAATGTGTGATCCCAGGCAAATAATATAATCTCACCCTGACTTCAACTGCAAAAATTGGAGTGGTTATAAGTGATTACGTTTACACCCTTACAATTGTACAGTTTTAATAAGTGTAGGGACACATTGGTGTACCCTGGTGCTTCTCTGCTAGTGGCTCCAATACTGTTACTTAGAATTGCATTATAGCTGCACTGGCCCTCCCCCCAGTCTCGTAATACTTGATTTGACAGGAAGACATTGGTTCTCATTATGAGATTGGCAGTAAGTTTACCTAGTTTCTGTGATGCCGGTGCCACCGTTTACCGCAACACGTGGCTCTGGAAACAATGGATGATTAGGGGTTGTTGGGAACTTGCATTCCGGAATGCCAGAAACGGCAGCACCAGAATCATGGAAACACCGTAAAAGTCGGCCAAGCTGACAACACTGTTAACCTTGGTGCAGGTGCCCCCAGATCACCCAGTGGTGCCGGAAACTGCAGTGCCTCAAATAACGTGAACAGAAACAAAGTGATTGCCGGAATAGGAAACAGGCCAGTGCCATAACAACAACACAATCCATTGCAATCTGTAACTCCCAGGCGACATCCACCCCTCCTGACTGAAGAAATAGCACAAGGACCATGTCATCTCGCATCTGTGAGACCTACAAATGTAAACCGCGCTTTTCGAAGGAAAAACTAAACATGCTTGCAGACACCATTGTCCTGCATGGAGGGGAGTTATTCTCCAATGATCAGCGCCACCAATCGCAGCAGCACAAGAAGAGTAAATGGGAAGAGATGGCACAGTTGGTATTGGCAGTGGGAACAACATAATGCACAGAGATTGCCACAAGCACTGGGACAACCTTTGTCTGAGGTACCAGACCCTCCTCTCTGCACAGTGGAGAAAGGGCATGGCCACAGGTGGTGGTACCTCCTCGCCAATACATCTGATGCCCTGGGAGGAGAGGTGCAGGAGTGTGCTGCACCTGAAGTCGATAGAAGGGTTTGGTGCTGTGGAGGCCAGAGCCGGGGCACTTGAAGAGGCCGGTGAGTGCCCATAACCCCAATGTAATGAACCTTAGCTCTGCAAACCCTGCTCCCACCACTGTACCAACATATCACTGAAATTGGAATTGCACTGTGCTGCCACTGCCACCAGAACACAGCAATGCTGACCCACATCTCCACCAACACATGACCACCCTTGCATGCAATGGCAATGGAATGTGTGCCTCACGTCCCAGCCAGCCCGATCTGAGATCTCAAATGCACATACTGGCCCTGTAAATGGGTCAGCCATCAAGCCCATGCTATCCCCATACATTCCACCCCACCCTACCACCCCGCAGCCCGGCAGGCCACCCCCCAACACCGTACCCAGCAAGTGCCAGGACACCATGCCAACAGCCCCAATACATCTGTCTACCATGTACAAACATCCCACTTCCTGCAGCTCAGTACGCACAAAAGAAGCATGTGTGCACCATGCCATGTACCACGCCATGTCCCCAATACATTACAGCTACAGCAAATATAATGCATGTATCAGTACTTCTTGAATCCACACTGGTCCCTAACATCATGCCTTTCTGACTCCCTCAGGCACATCATCTGACAGTGAAGTAGGCCAACCAAGTACCTCAAGAGGCACTAGATGAAGCTGGCACACTACTTCATGGACCACCAACACCACCACCCAAGGCACTGCAGAGACCACAGACCCCAAAGCACCATCCATACAGAAAGCACAACCTGCTGTGGTCACCACTGCTGCAGCACCCACCCAGGTAGCACAGCCTGCTGTGCTCACCACTGCTGCAACACCCACCCAGGTAGCACAACCTGCTGTGGTCACCACTGCTACAGTACCCATCCAGGCAGCACAACCTGCTGTGGTCACCACTGCTGCAGCACCCACCCAGGTAGCACAACCTGCTGTGGTCACCACTGCTACAGTACCCATCCAGGCAGCACAGTCCGCTGTGGTCACCACTTCTGCAGCACCCATCCAGGCAGCACCACCTTCTGTGCTCACCACTGCTGCAGTACGCTTCCATGCAGCACTAACAGCAGTACTGCTATTGCCCACAAGCTAAGCAACAGGAGGAAGGACACTACCCCATCACAGCAGCCATGTGCACCTGGGCAGGAATCCAGTGCAGAGGACGCAGCCGACAATGGTGGATAAACCACAGGGAACACCAGTGACCACATGAGCTATGAGTGTGCTGAATTCAGCCTAATGAATCTCACAAGCCCACAAAGTCTTCCCTTCCCCAGTGTCTGGGAAATGGATGGCCGTCTGCGCCATATTGAGGAATGGCAGGATTGCTTAACTGCCCTATTGCAGCAGCACCTTGAAGAGGCCCAGTTGGTGAGGGAAACAGTACAGGCCACTGGCCATTTCACTGCACATGCTCTTGGACGTGCCACAACTGCCATTGTACTGATGGCCAGGAGGTTCTGCGAGGGGTACATCATTATGTCCTCCATTGCAGAGACCATGGCAATGTCCCTTCAGGCGTCCCGGGATAGACATGCCAGTGAGCCAACACAAACACCATCATTGAGCTCCATGCCCACAAGTTCTTTCCATAGCAGCCCAAGGTGGAGGTCAATGTGCCTGTCCGCCACACCACACTGTGGCACGCCTGGGGGCAAGCGGGCCCGTAAATAGGCCAACGAGAAGCATGTGCCCTGGATGTTTCTTTGGCAAGGACTACATGGACAACGTGACACAAGTTGGCGAGGGAGAATGGGGAAGTATAGACGGGGAAGGGGTGTGGGTGGGATAGTTGGGAAGGGGGGGGTGTCGGTCCATCTGTTATTGCATTATATTCATTACATTACACTTGGTGTTGCACAGAAATCATGACTGTACATTAATGTTTAGTGTGAGTGAGTGTTTTATTGCCTCTGCAGTGCAGATTGTGCTTGTGGCCTAGCCCATGTACTTGTGTGATGTGCTCAGAAATAGTGATTAATCAGTGCATTACGTGCATCACGGACATCCATGGCATCGCTGCGATGTGGCAATGGCAGTGTGTCCTCATTGTCATTCTGATCCTCCACCTCTGCTGGGTGCATGTCCATGTCCGGGGATAGTGGTATGTTGCACCTAATACACATGTTGTGCAACATGGCACAGCCCAGGGCTATCTTGCCCACCGTCATGGTGTTGCACATGATTGCACCCCCAATCTGCTCAGGCAGTGGAACTTTGCCTTTAACAACCCAAATGTCTGCTCAATTGTGCACTGTGTCTTGAGGTGAGCATGGTTGCAGTCTTGTTCGTGCTGTTTCTGTGGTTCCCTTATGGGGTCCATCAGTCATGACATCAGGGGGTATCCCACATCAACTGGCACAAGACCGAGGGAATGGTATAGATGATCCAAGTATCATGCACATATAATTCGAATGAAATGGTGGAACTGGTAATTTTGCTGGTCCGGATTACAGTGTGCCGGTGGGCTTACCAGGGGCCTTGTTTTGCGGCTGGCAAACTACAATTCTGCCTACCCCAGCCACTGTGCCCGACAGGTCTGACCCTGTCGGGAGCAGCAGACCCAGCAGGAAGACCTGTCACAGAAGCACCAGCAACATTGCTGGCAGTGACGGTAATTCCGAATTCACATTTGCTTGGAATCCGATGTGACTCCACGGAAATGGTGACTTGCATTTAGCGGTGCATGCCTTGGTGGGCGCTGCGACTTGTGTTGTCCCGGTGGCACTGGGAAGCCAGGTGCCAGACACAGTATTACATGTTTGGCGTCACACCGCCATTATCACTGGCGAATTACCGCCAACCTCATGATAAGTCCCTTGTTTATGTTCCCCATGATGTCACTCATTCATTGCTGGCCAAACTAATGGCACATTTCATACATGGTGGGCGTGATGCTTGCATTGAAAATGCATTCTAGTACTTGGAATTGCTGACATGTTTCTTTGGCCAGCAGCAGTCACAGGAGGTATCATCTATTAACGTGCACACATTTTGACTTGCATTTTTTTAGGGAATGGCTACATGCATGCAGTCAAACTTGCATTTTTTGATTTTAGAAATGCATGGGAGTGGTTGAAAATCATCTATAATTCATGCAAAATGATTATTGTTGATGTATGCATTGTGAAGGAGATGGAAGGATAATGATTGCAATGCAGGGGCAAGGTGGGTGGGTGGTTTGCAATCACTTTTCCATCGCCAATTCACACCCATCTTTCCATATAACCCTAAGCCTACACCACCATCTACTTTTCCCATTGCGTGTGCCAATTTGGGTTCCGTTTGCATGTTGTACAATGGGCATCTCACCCATCGATTCATAAGTGCTACGTTTTTGTTTGCATACATGTCACATGCATATGGGTATGTGCACTTGTGACAGGCATGTGGACTGGCTACATTTTGTGGGGTACACTGGTGGAGGGGAGGTGGGTTGCTTTAGTATGACTTGGCTTTGCTGCAGATGGCGGGAGTTGTGCTCAGTGTGTTTTTGCAGGTGTATTTGGCATTGGTGTGATGCATTCTGGTACCTGTAGTGCATTTGATGTGCCAATCCAGCTTTGCAGTTATGATGCTTGGGAGTGCTCCATCTGGCCATTTCACACATGCGAGTCATGCCTTTGAACTCATGCATACAATTTGTGCATCTGACATTGCATTACGCACATGCACTGGTGACAGTTAAGGTAATTCAACTTACCCAACAGCCCATGGGCGTAGGACATGGGGGGAGCAGGTGGGACAAATCTCCCCACCATTTTAAGTGGGGGGGCATAATGGCATTTACCCCCCCAGAATATGTATGTAAAATATGTAAGTGTTGTGCATGCAGCGTGTAAACATGTGCAGTGTGTAATTATACTTCTGCAGCAGGGGTCAAGTTTTAAAAATTAAAATGGGGGGACACGTCAACAAATGCAATGGGATGTGACGTCATCAGCAATTAGCCTATCAAGGTGAGATATGGACATTTCATTACATTTGCTTTGCATAAGCACCCAAATTGCACAGGACGAATGTCATTGGCCTTTCATAAAAACAACACACACACACAAAGCCCAGAGAGGATTTTTTCTTCTAATTGTGTTTTTGAAAACGTTAAAAGATGTGCATGTTTTAAACCAATACAAGTGTATTCCCTTGGAATTACAGTACCGAAATGACATTTTTTTACCTTTAGTTGTTTGTTATTTTTCATCAGTTTATATAATGCAGTGGTGAAGTGTCTGGCCTACAAACCTGATCACTGTGGTTTGATCCCGGTGGTCGTCATTAATGCATAAATTCAAAGAGGACATTTACTGTTTATCATTTTAGCTGGGGGGGACTGATCCCACCCTCTGAAAAAAGTGGGCGGACTCTCTCCCCCCACCTGTACCCTCAACTTGAGCCCTGTTCTTTAGGTTGTAGCCGTCACCGTGCAAAAGTACAAGTTCTGCAGACTGCAGGCTTAAAGTACTTCTGGTTGTTGCATGCCACGTGCTTGCGCATTTGGTACATGCCCAGGCCGGGGAACAAACTGCACGTGCCCCAGTCGCAGTGCACTGCTGCACAGCCTCAGCCTGCGTTTGTCCAGAGTCCAGAGAGAAGTGGAGCAGCCAGGCAGCAACGCGTGCAGAGAACACTGCAACAGCATTTGATTATAAAGGCGAGGGAGTGGGAGACTAGAGAGAGCTAGCTGAGGTAAGTTACTGAGTAGTAGTGTCAAGTCAGGTTCCCTTGGCTTTGGCCCCAGTCCTTCAGACCAATAGCGCCCGCAAAGGCAATGGCAGTGCACCCGGGCCAGGCCAAGAAACGGGCCTGGAAGTGGAATGGATCGGAGATTAACACGCTGCAAAACGTGTTGCTCAAGCCAAGCGACACATGGCTTCTGCACTCTGAGTCTCTTCGCTCGTGTGGCATGCATAATGTCCCTCCCATACTGCTGAGGTCTCCCAGGGGGCATGTGGCTATATCACACCAGAGCCCCAGACACACACGAATGGCATGAGGTGGTGTCCTCTTCCAACAGTGCTCTGGGGCTCCTCACCCTCAAGGACCCACAGTTCCCTGGACCCCCTGCACCCTAGCAACCCAACCCTGCCTCTTCTTAAGTCACTCCTATCTTTCCAATAAGGAGAACCCTCCTGCTGTGCACCTGGCAGATGTGCTAGATAATTCTGCAGGGCCGGACCCACATAGCATTCCATATCACCTGAAGGGGTCCTCACATGCTGGATATATCCCTGAAGATTACCTGGCCACTTGAAAGTCATGCAAAGGGGCCCTCACTGCCTTTAACATCATTACTCGGGTCCTCATTCACGACCCATATAAGGTGCTGAAAATGAAAAAAGTTAGCATTGCCTGGGTTTGGGTCTCAGGGGCTACTGAATGGCTCACTTTGCCTTAATCCAGTTCTGCCTTACTCCGGTATTGCATACCCTGTCCCCATCAAATGATGGGCCCTTCCTCCTACTGTCATACAAGGCGATTCGATGCGTCTGTATGACATGTCAGAAGCCACCAGATCCTCTGTGAGTTGCCCAACCAGTCCTGGTTTCCATCTGCATTCTGGGACTTGTGGTTTTGCTTTTCCTATTTTGAATAAGAGACTGCAATCCCCATATTGCAAAGAGCTATGCCCTTAGAATGCCATGAACATCTCCAGAATGTTCTGGAGTGTGTAGCCCCTTGCCCCATCCCTTCATTTCCCTCCTTCCCTAAAAATGTTACCCCATCACTGACCTCAGCACTCTGTGCAGAAATTCAATGCAAACCAACGGGACGTATCCTAGTGAAAGGACGCCCAGCCTTTAAAAATGGTTTTGGGGGCCGCAGAAGTTAATCACACGTAAATGCCTGCACATGTGTCAAAAGTAACCTGAAACATAATTGCAGGTTTATACTTTAAATGTGGCCTAGTGTAGGAGGAACGATTATTCACTACAACTCTAGGTGTATTGCCTAACCAGATCTCAGTATACATGTCTATGGCCACCAGCCCCCTTTAACACCTGCACCCAACAACCTATCATGTACATTCCCCAAGTCACATAAGAGAGACAATGCTGAGCATGGGGTGCATGTGGGGGGCTGAAGCTTCCATGTTAGGGCCTGGTCAGTGGGGGGGGTGAATGTGGGGGGTTGAAGCTTCCATGTTAGGGCCTGGTCACTGGGGGGTGCATATAGGGGGCTGAAGCTTCCATGTTAGGGACTGATCGGCGGGGGCTGCATCTGCGGGGCTGAAGCTTCCATGTTAGGGCCTGGTCAGCAGGGGTGAATGTGGGGAGCAGAAGCTTCCATGTTAGGGCCTGGTCGGTGGGCGGTGCATTTAGGGGAATCAAGATTCCATGTTAGGGCCTGGTCGGCGGGGGGTTCATGTGGGGAGCTCACTCTTCTATGTTAGGGCTTGGTCAGTGGGGGGTGCATGTGGGGGGGGGCTCAAGCTTCCATGTTAGGGTCTGGTTGGTGGGGGTGCATGTGGCAGCTCAAGCTTCAATATTAGGGCCTTGTCTGCGGAGGGTGCATGTGGGGGGCTCAAGCTTCCATTTAAGGGCCTGGCCGGCGTGGGTTACATGTGGGGGGATCAAGATTTCATGTTAGGGCCTGGTTGGCTGACCTGCAGAAAAAGACAAGTCATGTTATAACACAGAACTATATAATTGGCAGCGTTTTCTTGGTGGGCAATTTGACTGTCCTACCATTCCATTATAAATGCACAGCTCTAGCTTAGTTGGAAGAAAGCCACTTTTCCTAAATGAATGGAAGCAGAGTCAGGGAAGCAGAGCAAATGTACCCTGTGGTTGGCAAACTGTGCCAGCAAACGAGCAAAGCGCAAACTCTGAAGAGGCAGCCGTGTCTCACATATATGATAATGGCCAGATATCTACGTAATTAGGGGCTGCACTGTGCATTTTTAAGCACTAATGTAAATTAACTGTGCAGGTTTTGGGAGCTGTGTTATGAATGTAATACCGAAGCATCTTCTGATGAGTAAAGAGGAAACCATATGGCCAACATCCCAGGCATCCCCCAAAAGGAGTTCCATATTAGTGGCCCCAACCTTAATGCAGGGGTGCACAACTTGTTTAGCTCGGGGGCAGTATTTGTGACTCTCCAACCATGGTTTATACGGGTTCCTGATGATAGAAATTACAGGTGACCATGTGGCAGCCATTGGGCAAAGGAGGGATTAGGGAGAGGTTGTGGATGGGTAGGGCGAAGTAGGGAACCCGGGAAAATGATTAGGGTAAGAAAACTGGATAGGTAGAGGGATGTTAGGGTAAAAACACACCTTGATACTCTGTATACCCACCTAGAAACCTGACCTCACCTAATAGTAACCAAACTACAAACATACATTCCTCTGACCCCCTTGTACCTGAACATTAGCATCAGACCTGTAGCACACCCTTAATGGGAGTTGAGGCAGCAAAATGTACATGGCAACATAATGAAACAAAACAGCAGGGAGCCTCTCCTCTCATGATTGACAAAACTCATGGAAATGGCCCAAGGGTTCTGCTTGAGCGGCTGGGGAAGAAGGGCACAGGGTAAGGGGGAACATGGTGCAACTTATGTCATGGGCTTGAGGCTGGTATAAGTTAATGGCCAAGTGGGTAAAACCAGAAAAACAAGGTGGTCCCCCAGGGGCAGCATAAGGGTCTTTCAAACATTTCATTTAAACATTTCCCTCTGCCCTTTCTCTCCAAACTTCTCAAACGCATTGTCTATACTCAACTCTCCTCCTTCGCCTCCACTCTCTCTCTTCTCCCCCTTACTCAATCTGGTTTCTGTCCTCACCACTCTACTGAAACTGCCCTCACTTCTTTTCTTAACTCTCTCCTCTCTCCTCGCTCCTCTAAGCACTCCTCCATACTTATCCTTCTCGACCTCTCTGCTGCCTTCGATACTGTTGATCACGCTCTACTCCTAAACTCTCTCTCCTCCCTTGGTCTCAAAAACTGTGTCCTCAACTAGTTCTCCTCCTATCTTTCCAACCGCACCTTTGCTGTTTCCTGGGGCAGTAACACCTCCACGATCTATCCTCTCAATCATGGTGTTCCCCAAGGCTCCATCCTTGGCCCCTTTCTCTTCTCACTCTACACTTCCTTCCTGGCTCCTATCATCTCCTCCTTCGGTGTCTCACATCATTTCTATGCTGATGACACCCAACTCTTCCTCTCCTTCTCTTCCTTCACCTCTGATATCCACTATAAACTCTCTTCCTGCCTTTCCGCAATTAAATCTTGGATGTCCTCTCACTTTCTAACTCTCAATACGGACAAAACAGAAGTCCTTTTATTCCCTGCTAACAGACATCCTCCTCCCTCCCCCCACCATCTATTCTCTTCTCCCCTTCTCAGCTCCCCATCTCTCCCCATGCTCGCAATCTTGGCATTCACATTGATTCTAATCTCACCCTCTCCCACCATATTTCTCTCACTGCCAGATCTTGCCGCTTCCACCTCTATAACATCCGGAAAATGTGTCCCTTCCTAACCATCCATGCTACCAAACTACTAATCTCCTCCCTCGTCTTCTCTAGACTTTTCTAATGCTCCTCTCTCTTCTTTGGTCTCCCTTCAGCGCACTTAACCCCCCTTAAATCTATATACCACTCTGCTATCCGCTCCCTCTTTCTTCTTTCACCTTAAGATTCCATCTCCTCTTCTCTCTCCTCCTTAGGCTTGCTCCCCTTTCACTCCCAGCTCTGTCTCGTTTTCAAATCCCTCTATGGTCTTGCTCCACCCTACCTTTCATCTCTCCTCACAAGTCCTCAAGGTGTCCCTTGTCCCCCCCCAGATATTATGTGTCTCCTACGCCCCTGCAACAGACAGGTATGCTCTGGTGTATTACCCACCCCCCAGTACAAAGTGCACATGCATTGGTAATTCAAATCACCCAACAGCCTGGTCCTCTCTCTACTGTGGCGTGCCATTTACCCTGGCAGCATGGAATTCCTCAGCACCATAGAATCATGTGTCGATCCCGGGAATCTTGCACAGCAATGGATGATGAGGTGGTGTGCATCACACGCCATTTGCACATTGAGGGAGTGGAAACGTTTCCTCTTCCTATAGACTGCTTCCATGGCATGTCTGGCCACCAGCTCCACATGTGTGCAGTCCAATGCACCAATCATGTTCGGCATGCCTGCCAGGGCATGGAACGCAACATTGGTGGCATTAACCTGGTCAAGTGTTCTGGGAAGGGCAATGTCGTCGGACACGTGGCGCAAGAGGGCATCCAGGACCTGAAAAAGGACCCTCCAAAAATAGGGTTGGGATAGCCTGTGAAGCTCACTCACAGTGTGTTGGTAGGTGCCAGTTTCCAGGAAATGTAGTTCAGACACTACCTTGAGCAAGGGGTGGTGGCAGTATGAATGTGGATGAGGCTGTCAAGGTCGTCGCAGATGAGGTCAGCTAGGGATGTGATGGTGTTCCTGTCTAGCTAGTAGAGGGTGTGGATCTTGTGTTTGGGTGAGGTAGAATGGTGTGGCCCTTATGCAGGATATGGGTGGCTGCCTGTGTGGTGCTACCTGCTGGACATTGTTAATCTGCATTGCCATGATGATCCTCCTTCTCTCTGCCGCCTCCTCTGCCTCTCTGCTTCTTCCAGTTGTATTCCTGTATGCAGGGCCTCCAGTTCCATTGCTGCTACTGCTGCTACCAGACTGGTTGTGTAGGAAGGGGTGTGGAGTGTGGGAGTGGTCCTTTAGTGCATTTACAGTGCTCATGGTGTGCAGCTAGGCTGATTTTGGCCACCTGTGGCCTGTTCCTGCACACCTGACACTGTTTAACGCCTGGTTTGCGATGCTCGTGTTTCCAGCACAGTTATCACGCTGCCACCTCCACTTTTATAGCAGTGTTTCCATGAAGTCAGTACTCATAATGTGCCCATACTACTGCAGTGCCAGTGTTTCAGGCACAGCCTATGGGTCATACCGCAGATTTTGTTCACAGTGCTGCTGGATACAGTAGCACTGTGGATGTCACTTGCACCAACGCAGTTTTGGGCATTGTGACTCATAGTATACCGGTCCGGAATCGGGTGCCGGTATGGTGCGACCAGCACCACTATTTCCAGTCCGGCATGCTTGTAATGAGGCCATAGTCTGCCAGTCAGTGCAGCAGAGATTGTAGTATAGTGGACTAACTGTGGTAGAATCAACATTTCATTGTATCCCCTGTTGCTCCCTATCCACTGAAGTTGCCTGGGCCATCCAGAGTACTGCCCCACACTCTGCAATGTCCTGTTATGCTTTGATATTGAGTCTTTAATTGCACACCACCTGCCATTTTCACACTTTCTAGGACCTTCAAGATCTGAAAGAAGTGGATGTTTTCAGACTTAAAGGAGAGAGTTAACTGATTGTAACATTGAAGCTGCACTAGAATAGCCTAATTGCAATGAGTAAAGAAGTTAGATGCACCTACACAAATAAGTTTGTCACTCCTCCACCGTCTCTGAAGTTAGTGCATCTCCCAATATTTGAAGGATTAGCCCCTGCCTAAATGTTGGCCTAGGTGAACCCCTGGATGTGCGCACTTGCATTGTGTTAGGCAGAGAGTTGAGGGAAGCCTTTCCCCCAAACTGGAGGTGTTAAAGTTTTACTGTGTTTGTTCAGAAAAATGTATTTGAACAAACGCAGTAAAACATTAAAGCTGCTACTTTCAAGAAAGACTTCCATCACCTCTCTGCATATCGCACTTTAAAATATACTATTTGCTAGTTAGTCCCCGCACCAGACCATGGGGTTGGGGGGTAGAACAGTGTGGACAGAGCCTCCAAATTTGCCCTGCCAATTTTCTGAAGTTGCCCCGCCAATCACCACACCCCCTCCCTCCTCCCCGAAAGGTAGGTTTGGTTGCGCCCCTGCCTTTTCAGTCATTTCCAGGAACTGCCCTAGCGCCACTACAGTGATTAGGCAGTATGAGTGATCCACATTGAATTGTAAGAAAGCTAAGGGATGAGTCGTTAGGGACAAAGCAGGAAAAGTATTTCGGCAGGTTGAGTCAGTTGCGAGGAGTAAATCCTACATCTTTCTCCAGTTATCTATGGAAGCGCCCTGTACATCTGTTTGTTTTTTTAGCCAATGCATCCCCAGAATTGTGCACTGAAGTGCACCCTTTTGAACATTTTATTTTAAAAAATCCTCACACCGATGGGTGGTACTTTCTCGATTCACTTGCTCGACTCAATATGGACCTGCTATTTCACCCTCCCAGGGGCCAAGTTCACCAGCCACCACTGAAAAGCACCATAATACATTGCACGCAGACACAATATGTAGAAGTTCCCCACATCTTGTTTTAAGTCCTGCAGTCAGAGCTCAGCTGCTGTGGTCGATTTATGGGTGCGATTTGGCAGGTGCCGTAATCCCGTGGCTCCGTTTTAATCAGATCTAATGCCCTCATCCAAACAGAAGTCCCCGGGGTTGGCTGCTGTGAAGATTTCTCATCCAGGTGACAAGAATCCTGTGACCGAGTGAACTGGGCTCCCTTCCAGGCCCCCAGCAGCTGCCAGAATATCACCCAGCGTGGGCCATAACTCACGTCCTACAGTGACATCATGGTGATGGGCTGTGCACATTCCTGTCGGGTGCAGACGATGTTCTCAGCGAAAAGGCCTAGCTGACGAACTGTGTGGACTGAGGGGAGAGAGAGAGGAGAAAGAGAGAGAGGAAAGAGAGGAGAGAGGAGAGAGAGAGAGAGAGGAGAGAGAGAGAGGGAGAGAGAGAGAGACAAAAGAGAGAGAAAGAGAGAGCGAGAGAGAAAGAAAGAGAGAGCTGTGACCTCACAGTCTCACAACAGGTGCTCCAACTGTTCACCACTTGTAACAGGGTCTCACTCTACATACTTTTACCTCACATCAGACATCGAGGACACATACCGCATATTAAGGACTCACATGCAATTTTGGAATATCTGTGGGTACCAGCTGATACCGCGTGGCCACCCCCTTGAGACTCTGGCCTTAGAAGCTGAACGAGCAGCACTGTGTGAACACAAGGCAAACACGGCTCTATTGTTGCAGTTCCTTCTCCATCCCTCCTCCTATCCCCTAGCAACCTCCTCTTGCCTGGCAAGGTGCTAGAAGGAGGGAATGGTGGGAACTGTTCTTCAGTACCCTGGATTCGTCACACTACCCACGATGGCCCACACGATGGTCCAAACCACATCTTCCTCTGTGCTTTATTGGACCTGACAGTTTTATTTCTAGGCAGTCTTCTTTGAGCCATACACTTCCCGGTATCGAGCCGATAATTCCAGTGGGATACCGGGAAATAGTCCTACCGTTATGGGCACCTGATATCCCGCTTATTCCGGGATATTCCAGGTGCAGTCAATGGCAGTCATTCCCCGTTCTACGGAGTCCCATGGGACTCAATGGGGGAATTGCAGGTATTTCCGGCACCAGTAACACCAGTGTCAGAAATATCTGTTGTTTTTGTCGGTGAACCTGCATGACAAACTTGTAGTTTTTCAGTGCAGGGAAAGTGGTGGTCACGGAATTACTGCCACCTTTACCCGAACCGCAAAACCTATAATGAGCACCAATGGCTTGATTGCAGCCAAATCAGTGCAGGCAACATATGTCCTCACATATGTTCTTTGCACGGAAGTCCTGTTAAAAACAAAAAATTGGCACATTCTACAATTTTGGCTTATGTATAGTAATTAGATAGGTATTCGCCAATCCCAAACTCACACCACTGCCAAAACTGTTTAATTTGACAATGTTAGGCAGGAGGAATGACAGAAAGCAGCACAATTTGTGTGGCAGACCGGGCAGATAGTTTGGGGTGATGGGACTCAAAGTGGTGAGTGAGAAAGGATGTTTTCTTATCGAGGGATTGGGCATTCCAGAGGCCCAAGGTGAGTTTAGCAGGGATCGGAGAGTGAAGAGATACATGATGAAGTAGCTAAAAGGGGCGAACATTAGGGTGGACTAGATTAGAGTGCATGGGATAGAAAGGGAAAAGAGTGGTTAGGAAGATGTTTAGGGACAGAAATGAGGATTGCGATAGGGGAAAAGTGGACACAGACGAGTGGTGCATGGGTCAAGTGTACTTGGGGCCAATGTGAGGGAAGAGGGTGAGAAAAGTAATGTGAGGGATCATGATTCATAGGGACATATTGAGTAGAGGGGAGACAGAGCAGGGATATGTGGATAGGCACTTGAAGGGGCACAAGGAGTGGCACTTTCCTTTGGAGGCACATGAGGACTGGTACACAATGGTAACACCTGAGCCTTTGAGGCTTTACTTTACACATGATCACTATGTCTATAATAGGATGCCTTTTCTGGCAAGGAGGGCGGTGATGGGGCATGTGAGGCTGCACTTGGAATAAGATGGGAGCATCTGGATGTTTGAGGCTGTATCTTATGTGTGATGACTATGACCTATAAGGTGTTTACTGGGAGACGAACAAGGCAATTTGAGGATGACCATAGAGTATGACAGTGGCACCTGGAGAAGGGATGCTATATCTTGCAAGTGATGGCTTTGGCTGGCATATGAGCTTATAACGGGTATATAAGGCCAGTGTCTGGACATATGAGGCTCTATTGGTATGAGAAGGCAGGGCTGCTGATCTGTGATGGTCTATGATGGATTTGTTGCTGTACTATTCAATGTTTTTCTTTCATCAGTGAAGTTACTCCCTGTAATGTAATCATGGCCAAAGGTCATGCAGTGTCTCTTCCTATGATGTAATTTGAAGTGTGATACAGATTTTGTTACCTTTGAAATTTTGGTGCATTGACGTCCCTGATTCACAGAGGACTCATTGACCTCATTCTGGATACTCTGATATTTAATGAAATACTTCACCCTCAAACTGAATGAAAAAATCACACATTGGATTCTCTGGCCTTACATCAGATACTCAGACCTTAGACCAGATACCAAGCCCTCGAGTGTAGCGCTTGATTCCAAAGGATGTGCGGCCGGAATTTGAGTTTATCGAAACTGGAAGATCTCTGAATACATTGAAAGAAACTAAGCAAATGAAATTACACAAGAGTGACAATCTATGTAATGGTATTTCCTTCTGGGCACTAAACCAGGATTAGAAAAAAAAAACTGCAGCCCATTCATATTCATTGTTCTTCAATAATGTCCTTAGTACCGACCTAATAACTGAGTGCAGCCGCCCAACGTTGACAGGCTCGGACTGGCCTATAGGGCAATAGGCCCATGGCCAGACCAAAAACGCAAAATGCTTGTGTGGGTCAGGTTTTATTGCTCAAAGTGGGCCACTTTTTTGGCCAATGTGGGCCAGTTTGATGAGTTACTTCACTATGCGGCTAATAGTTTTGACCAGTGTTGTTGAATAAATATTCTTTACAATATGCATTACATTTGATCAAAAACCTCCCCCGTGGGTACTATTCAAACATTGTCACAAAAGAAATGAATTCCGATTTGCAACTGTGGGCCACTTTTTCGTTGGTGTTCGAGACAATTTTGTGCCCCAGTCCGACCCTGAACGTTGAAAACCCAGCCTCACGCTTGATGCACGTACATCAAACTACATACTCTGGTCAATCACAAGATGCCCAAGCCAAATACCAGACACGTTTCACAAAAAGGACTGGTTATGAAAAGAACATTGTAGGACACATTAGAGTGGAGCTACTAAGATTTATGCTGCCTCACTGAAGGTGCCATTTTGATACCCTCCCGAATGCCCTGGAGCTATATTTGCTGCTTATTGTACCAATATGGCACCCCAATGCCTCTTTGCTTGAGCTCCATAGTATTGTCTTACCATTTTGATATCATTATTTTATTTGTATCGCGCTCATACACAAGTGTTTCAGAGCGCGACAAGGCAAGGGAGGGGAACAAGGGAGAACAAAAACAATGATCTTACTAGGGCCACTGACATTGAGAATGCATACGTGCATGGGAAAGGGGAAATGTGCATGGAAGGGGGAGAAGTGGAAAGTGCGGAGCAAAGCAAAAAAGACAGATAAATAATAAAACATAAAAAAAATATAAAAGATAACAGAATGGTTGATGTATTTGGTACAGATGTCAAAAATAGAAAGGTCAATCTTTTGTAAGAACAAGAAAAGAGACCTTTATGAAGGAATATGGGATATATTCCTAGAACTGTGACCAGTTTACTTTTCAGACTTTATTTAACTGGACTTACTAAAACTGTGATTTATATATGTATTTTTAAAAAGTGTTTAGATACTGAATTCCATGTTTCAATCGATAATAAATATGTGAATACAACAGAAATTAAGAAAACTAAAGACAAGAGTGGGGCATGGTTCAGTAAAGATTCAGTGAAGGGGAAAGCAGAAGTTCAACAGAGGTGTGTGGTTTCAGGGGGAACCTCCATAAAACAAAAGGATATTGTACATTAGAAAGCACGAGTTCATGCTAAAACAAATGTTTAAAAAATACATTAAATAGGGCCTGGGTGTCTCACTCGTGCCTGTTCAATGCTCTCGAAAATCTGTTTCTTGTTCCTCGCCAGATGTGTGCATCCACCCAATCACATTGCAGTCCTGCGTGGCCTCCAAGCAACCCACATTTTGGGCTCAGAAAATGTCCTGCTGAGAGTCTATGATTTCCTGGATGGGCAACAAATAGTTTGAAACTGACACCTTGTAGCTTTGCTCCTCTTTGGTTTTGACACAGACAGCCCTTTCATCAGCATCACCAATCAAAGAAGCATGGGTTTCAACACTATTTTATTGGCAGAGGCAGAATGGAAACACAACAGAGGCTTTGGCACCAAAAGAAAAGTGGTCATTTCAACAAATGCCATTGATGACTTTTCAAAACAAACATTTTGAATAGTGTCTGGCTTCATATTTTGTGGAACAGTTGCGCATTTTAAACCACATTGAGCCATTAGCACCCATTCCAAACTGCTAACTGCAGAGTCATCAAAATGGCCCTGGCTGGGCCACAAAACCGGCCCACCACACTTGCCGGGTAGGCTGGGTTTCCGTGCACTGCTTTTTCTTGCCCTGTAGGCTAGTCTGTGCCTCTTCTTAAGAGATCTACACTGGAAAGATATGCGTGTGTTCATCAGCGTGTGTCAAATTATTTATCAATGTAGAAGCTGTCAACTGTATGAGGGCACAGTACATACTTTCATGCTAGCAGATATTGTAAAAAGTTGTCTGATTACTTATATGCCTTTCAAAGAACCTTGGTTACTTTATTTATTTATTTATTTATTTGTTTGTGTATTTATTTATTATTTATACATTTGATGGAAGCGGGCAAAGCACATCGGCATCTAGGCGCTAGTTGCAGACTGTAAATTTGCTGAGGGTCAGTGTCAGTTGAAGAGATGGGTTTTAAGTTTTTTTTCTGAAAGACTGGTAGGAAGGTTCGCTGCACAGGGTGGGGTGGTCATTCCAGAGCGAGGGGGCGTGGACTGGGAAGCCAGCCCCTCCCGCATTCTTTCTGTTGAACCTGGGTGTCACGAGACGGTACTGGTAAGCAGATCTTACTGGTCTGTTTGTAGCGTGTAGGTTGATTTTTTTCAGCCCGGTGGGGGAGGGGGGTGTCACAGGAGAGGCATTGGTGGGTGATGGAGAGAACCTTGAACTTGATTCTATCCTTGACCGGTAGCCAGTGAGCAGATTTTCTTGCTTCAGAGATGTTACTTATCAGATCTCTGCTCAGCCATCAAAGAAAAGGGAGTGTGTCAGCTGCTTATGTCTGAAATAGGTTTTGGAAAGTAGTCCCATGTCATTTTTGACACATCATCCCATACTCGTTGTCAAGCTAACACTTTGTTTGCGTCATTTAATATCTGGTTTCATTTGTGCCATTATTACCAATGATAACTTCTCTTTGACTTACTATCATTGAGAGGGATGCCACCCCAGCCTTGGTATCCAAAGAACAATTCAACTGCCTGTCAACCGCCTCCCACTTTGTTAGGTCATTAACTGGTATATTATTGTAAGATTAGAACTTTAAGAGTCATTTGTGAAGTGAACCAAAGCCTTAATGCAAAAATAGGGGGCAGTATTTAGTGCCTCATATCTTACAATAATTGACCTGAAAAAGGTTGTTGCATTGATCCCTAAGGAAATGCAGCACACTATTTTAGGTGCCCCCATTAACTCCAGGCTGTATTATGTCAATGCTATTTAAATTGGTTTAACTTCAGGCTCTGTTGCTCCTCTTCAGGCTGTTTAGAATGCTGCAGTCCATCTTATATATGATATGAGGAGATTTGGTTCAGCTTCTCCTTTAAAACTGGAGCTTTATTGGTTCACTGTTGATAATAGCATTGTGTTTAAAGTCTGCCGCTTCATGTTCAAAAACCGCACGTGAGCAAAACAGAGACAAGTTTATCCTCCCAGAAACAAGGGAGTAAGCACTAGACGGCACAATGGAACTAACCCATATATTTCTGCTCAAGAGAAATTCCGTAAATCTCAGCTAAAAGTCATAAGGAAAACAAGCCGAGTTTTGAAAAAGGTCGAAACACGTGTCAACATATTGGCGTTTGAGAAAATAAAGTTTAATTGGCACTTAAGTCCTAGATTCAGTTATACTTTTTGAATAGGAGAAAAATCCAGACATCAACTGAGAGTCTGGCGCCCCACAGCGGTAACCTTTCCGAGACCTTATTAACTTTAAAGTTTAGGTGTACCTTATGGCGCCTGTAAACAGCGACAGACCACGAGATTAATTGGGGCAGAGTCACAAGTTATACCTTATACTCGCATATCATTTTCAAGTGACTCAGTATATAGCTAAGGACTATCCGGCGAACCCTTTGGCCACATACTGAATATTATGATGCGCTGCACTTCACCTTCTGACTGTTCCAGCTTTAAGATACACATTCAGGGGCGGGCAAGGTTTCTCTATGCTGTGTCCTTGCCTCTGGAACCCTCTTCCTGTTTGGCTTTGTTTGCTATCCAGAGTAAGCACCTTTAGGAAGGAACTTAAGACATATCTTTTCTGTTAAGTCTGCATCATTCTCCATCACTGTCTACAGTTGCGAACCAAGAGGCAATTACATTTTCTCACCCGGCCTAAATCACCAGCGTCTTTAAAAAATCCCAAATGTGAATTCCCAAATTCTTCACGAGGCTGTTGTTCATGAAATGGGAGCATATCTCTAGTATATGTATGTATCTCTCAAATGACCTAAGTCACCTGGTGGCACATCATCTGTCTGTGGCATTTAATTACTGCACCTCCATGCACCAATGGGTTGTCCCCATGTTCACTGTGATTCACCCACTACTGCAATGTTGTGTAGCCGCTTCCAATCCGCAATGGCCTCTCCCCTCAGCCACCATCTCTTTGGAACACCCTGCTCCTGTTCTGCTTTCAACGGTTCATCGTCCACCTGCCAATGGTCCCTTCCTTTGCAACTGTTTTATCTATTTATATATTCAATAATTAATGTATTTATTTATAATGCAGAAAAAAAAGAGACAAGACAGACCGACTACCCCTCTCTCTAAGGTCTTTCGACACTACAGATGCAGGTGCTAAGGTGCTGTTACATAAATCTACAGCGATTACCCTTTAAGAGAGCAAATTATTTAACAGAAACCGTTGAATTATAAAGATATAAATCATTTTAATAGTTGGTTAAAAACCACATTTTTTTATAAAAAAAACTGTACATTAATAGGTTTTTTCATACATCACTCATACCTCTCATACCAATTCATTCGTTCTGTAACATAAGGGTTGGGCAATTTACATTTTCTTTTTGCATATTGGTTGTTGGTATTTATAATGCGCCAAACAGTCCACAAGCATCAGGGTGCAAACCAAGACATCAGACAGAACAGCCAGCGCAGAACATCAAGAGTAAGTACAGAGAGAGGGGATTCTATTCAAACAGTAATGTTTTCAGATGTTTCCGAAATGAACGTCAACGTTTTAAGGGCAAGGAGTTGCAAGCCTTGGGCGCCGATGATGGAAAGGATCTATGGCCCTCCCACACTTGCTGTTAACCATAGCTCGCTCTGTCCACCTTTACCCATTGCCTTGGACACAAACACTGTGCACTCTCATTGGTCACACTGCCCTGACCATTACCAAGAGCCTCCATGTCTTTGTGGCTCTTGCCTGCGCCTGATTACCTGTGGACCCTTCTACTGCAGATGCAACCGGTATCAGTCCCTGAATAAGATCGATTTCTTACTGAAAAGCCTCTGTGCTGGAGGTCAATCCAGTGTTTTCTTCACCATATACCAATGTGTCGTTAATGTGCCTTCGTGGTTTAATTGTAATTGAAGTCTTCCAAAGTGTTTTGTTTTGTTTTCTGAGGGTTTACTTTACATGCCTTTGCATTCGAACAAGGCAAGTTAAAGGCTCCATCAGGCAACTGCGCTCATCCGTCATAGCCTAGCTCTTGCCTCAAATATCAGAAGATTGCAGAATGTCTTCCAGCCCTAAATGCCACCAGTGAAAACCATGACAGCCATTCTCAGAAAGGATGGGAAATGGCAAGTATTTACATTGGAGGAGGGAGGTAGAGAGGGGACATTACAGCCAACATTCTGATGCTGGTGAATTTGCATAGGATGGCTGCATCATCCGAGTTAAGGCAGAATAGTGTCGCCACTGTAGATTTGCAATTCTCTATTTTGGATTTCTCTATGGCCCGCCTTTCTGCTGTGCTTGCCCTTCTTTATAGGGCCTGAGCGTGTCACGTGCTCTAGGAATGCGAATGTGGCACTAATTATATTATTGTTCTGTTCGGATGAAACGTTTTTGTCAGTCCAAGGTACTTTAGTTGAACGTGCATTATCTTTAGGCAGGTGTGTGTTTTGTATGTAAGATTATAGATGTGTCTAGACTCCACAGATGCTTATATATGTTGTTGTGATTGCATTTGCCCATTAGACAATGTACATTTTAGTAGATCGTTTGAGTCATCAGTTAGAGTTTTGCTGCAGTTCCTAAGTCTAGTGCCCTCCGTTAACTGCCTATGGGATGTCTTTTTTATATAATAATAATTGGCATTTATATAGCGCTACGACTCCTCAGCCATCTGAGCGCTGCTTATTATTACCCACAGTATGTTGTGCTCATTTATCGCACTCTGAAGGACGGAAGGCTGAGTTTGGCCCTGCCCTGATGGCAGGCTTTGCACGGATGTCAACGCAAGCGCTCTACTCGCTGTGCTATCTGACCGGCATGAATATAGTTCAATGCTTAATGTTTGTATTTTCACTGATTTTAAAATCTTAGGTTTTTCATTATTAAATGTTTCGTTTTAAAACATAATTTTATGTTTACCCGTGTGCCCCATTTAATCCCACTTTCTGCCATGTTTGTCCTGATATTTCAATCTTCCCAACCACATTCTCCGCTTTCCGGAACGGACACTAAAAATGATGCAATCTTGGAAGCTTTTAGAGTAAGGAGATGGAGAATATACATAGTCCTAGAAGTTCAATATTATTTTCGTGTAAGAACCTGAAATCGCCTCTAGGAACTTAATGAAATTGACTTCAGTTTACGTATTAACCTAGCTACTTCTGTATTATGGCGCACATTGTTTGGTTCCTTCAGCTATCAATTTTGACCGTTCTTTATCTTTGAGGAAAACTCCTAATCTGAGGAGCTAGATATTGGGAATATTTTTTAAAGACCACTACAATCTCTGTCTTACATCTGGTGTTGTTGGTCCGTTTGTGTTTCTATTTTTCAATTTCCAGTTTTCTAGCTCAGAAAAAACTTTCCTGACAAATCCTGGATCTTTCTTTTACATTTCCTTAGGATAACAATATAATTGAGGCTGGACCTTTTGCGTTTGCTCCCATTGTCAACTTCCCATGCATTTTTCTTCTTTGCATCCGATGCTGGGATGTTTATGGTGGCAATGCTTTAGACGTCCTGCACCTGTTTTACTGAATTATACAGTTCTGACGCTCTCTATGTCAGCTGGTTGCATATATTGTCCATAATGTCCAGCGAAGAATGAGATTTCAAAAATTGTTAGTCTAAATTATTTTGGCCCATCAAAATAAGTGTGAAGGTATCTGATAACTTTGGGTTGTTGTGCAAGGGAGGCCCACCGATGAGCGGCTGTAGTGGCCTACCTGTTGACTGGGACAGAGGTTTCAGTGGGTTCTCTCGCTCTCGTGACAGTTGAAGCCTTACGGCCCTTTTAATTGAGGTAAGACATCATACGATGGAGGGGATGCAGAATAACTCTTACACCAAATAATAAGACCGATTCAGGAAGTTGGCAAAACTTCTCTCTTGACTGTTTTATTTTCAATTGTCTAAAACAGGGAGTTACAACGGACATCAACGGACATCGCGCAGCATGATCTCAATGTATTTCATAACAAACATTACTTTTATAGCAAAAACTCGTCATATCTGACGTCATGCTACATGGCAAACTAAGAAAAACCTATGTGGGATTGTGGTTGGCTCAAGAGGAACATCTAAATATACTTTCTATAAGGGATTGGATTGCGATTGGGTCTCTACAGTCATTGGCTCTCAAACTAAAAGGCCCTTCGTTATGTGGCCTTCTATAATTGGTTGGCACACTCGTAAACTTCTGGAACATTTGATTCATTAGCAGCACGCAAACTGGTACCCCAGGTGTCCGTGGGTGGTCTTGACCATGTCTACCCACCCAATTAGCCTCATATCTTTCAACACTCGTACCTTCTGTCATTCAGATTGTCTTTGAACTGATCCTTGTAGTAGCTTCTCTTCTCTGGGAATGTTCCTATCAAGGCTCAGGTCTGCATGCCCACTTGTATTTCCATCCTGTACTCACGTGACAGGAGACCATGAATCAGCCCATGTTATAGTATTTAATTGTCTTGAATAAAGAAATGTGGCACTCATGGCTTTCTCTCTTTGCAACCTAACAAGGGATGCCTCAGTGTCTCACATTCACTGTTCTTCAAAGACTGATAACCAGTTTTGGCTGCTTCAGCCTTTGCCACCAGGCTAAACAGCCTTCCCTGGCCCACCTTCGAGCTTTTGCATATTTCCTTGCTGAGACACACGCATAGCTATCCATTCTTCTTTCTCTTTGGGTTTGAGCTTACTAAAAATGGTGACAACGAGCATCCAGATTCTACATAATGGCGGCACCACCTGCAGTCTATTTACTACGTATAGTCAGCTTTATGATTACTTAGTCTATTTGCATTGCTGCATCTGTACTGTTACAAAACAGCTTGCATTTTCTGCAGTGCTTCTTCACATGTGCAATCTTCAATCCGCATATGGAAGTGTTCTTGATTCTTTACATTGACATGAGAATCTATGAGATCTATACATTCTCCTCTTCATCCACTCTTCTCAGTGCATCATGCTCACTTTTTCTGTCACCAGCCTCTTTTCTTCTCATTTTCATATTCCTTTGGATCTCCTGCAGGAGATTTTCATTTCTACAAGGATACATCAGATAGGGTTTTCTCAGTGGATATCTTGTCTCAAAGACTCTCCTTGGAATAGTCACAGTCACTGGTGTTGTTCATGTCACAACCTCTGGTTCTCAACATATAGGTAACATGGGGCGGGACCTCCTGTAGAGGCATTTGGCTTCTCTTCTTCACATTAGTGAATATCTAGAACAGGATAGTGATGTATCTCTTCCTCACCTTCTGTCTTTTTTTGCCTAACATGTAACATTAATACCCTAAGGATTCCTTGGATTTGGATTAAGAAACCTCATCATGCTTCTAGGGTCTTTGGGTATTTCCTCTTTTGTCTGTTCCCCCTTCTGGACCATCTCAGACATTTCCAAGGTTGCTTCTGTCTCTAAAGGGGTCTGCAGAGGAGCAGGCCAAAGTTTTTCTAACCGGGTCAATGTCAAGTTCAAGACTACATATGCTGGATATTTGTTACCCCTTTGGTTCATTATTTTGGGTGATATTCTTCCATTTTCTCCAAAAAAAGATTTCTTTCGTGCAGAGGTTTCTGTAAAAAAAATGGGTTCCTTTCCTTTGCTTGTCTCGGCTTGAGTTATTTTTTAAATTCCTGATTTTGCAGATCTTCGTTTGTCCAGGACCTCCTATACAATGGACTGTTCAAAGCTTGCGAAAGAGGTCAGTTAGCAGCCAAACTGAATATAAAGTGCAAAAGAGTTAACTTCCACTTTAGAATTTGGAATTGTAATAGTAATTGCAGCTGTCATTTAAATAGTGTCTTTTACAAATAGTATAGTCTCAATCTTCTCGGGGACTGAAGTCCAGCTAAGGGAACATTCTCGAAGGCTTAAAATGAGTGTGTGCATTTCGCCAAGATTAGGGATTAGATGGGCTGGCTAGGCTCCAGTAAGAAACCCAAGTGTCAGGCATGTGGGCGGGTTCTGCAGGAAGGTCGCAAGTGTGTGCGAGTGCAAGAGACTCGTTATGAGTCTAGCTAGACCAAACTTTGTCGTGGGTTTCTGCTGTTTCCCAATGGCAGAGGTTATGAGGCAAGTCTGGTGTAAGTAGGCTTAAAAATGTTAAGTGTCCAGCTGGACTGAATTGTCATAGGTCTTAGCTGCATTCTAATGTGTGTGGCTGGATAGCCGTGCTTGCGGCCCGCGTCCACCGAAGTGGTGTGTTTATGCATACCGAGAGCTCAGATGGAGCATGTCTTTGCTGTCGTTGTGTCATCAAATCATCTATGGGGAAATAAAACTACCCTGGTAGACTATACTAGACCGTAAAGAGAGGCTACCCTCAAGTCTTTTGAGCGAAGTCAGTAGACTGGCTGTCCAGGTACATCTTCTAGGCGTGACAGGCAGGCTACTATAAGGAATAGGAAATAGGTTTCACTAAGCGCCATAGACAGGTTACCTTTATAGAGCAAGTAATATCTTCCAGGTTCTGTTAACACCCCCAGCAGCCATCTACTACCTGTGATATCAGGAAACCATGGCTAATTTAGGATCTTTAAGTGAGATGGAATGCTTTCCAGTGTAGACCTTTGAGCATAATGGGCAAGCTAACATTAGGGGTGCCACACAGATGTCCACTTAGTCATTAATGCCCACTACCCCATCCAGATGCATTCAAAGTCTAGCTTGGTACTCTTATACATGGCCAGATGTATCTTGGAAGAGCAGGATTATGCTAACAGCCCCTACATAGATCAGCAGCTGGTACGGTGGGGGCTGTTGCTTTCATTTGGGGGAGAACACCTTCAGTTATCTGCTTCACAGAGCGAAGAGCCTCTGAGTAGGCCTTCCTTTCCAGTTCTTGGATAGAAGTTAGTTGCTTGTTCTTAAACAATGAGCATTCTTAGATACTCGGACTTCTCCCACAGTAAGAATATCCAACCCAATTTTTCCAGAGTCTCCCTTGCCTCAGTGGTTGCCGGGTTTCATCTGGGGCATTGTGAATGTGTTTCGTTGCAATGCTAAGCCAGTGTCTAATATTAACTGGTCCACTAGGCTAGAACATACCTTTACATTTTCTACGCACAGAGTAGTTGAATCCTCAGTTGCAGGCAGTGTTGCTGATTGCCCTCAGCTGTGGAGCTTTTGCTTGTTTCTTTTCTGTGAAATCAGAAAAGGAGAGGTTATCCTTATGCAGATCGTGTTATCGGCCACGATTGCCTATCTGCCCTGTTTAACTTTCTGCTTATCTTACTAGTTGTGAGTGCATCCACACATTAGGTTTGTGTTCCTGTATCGATTGCCACTGCCGTCAGCAAAACTAATGCATTATTTGGATTACTCTTTTGTTTTGTACAGGAGGCCTTTCCCTGCATTTGTTAAATTAGATCAGTGAGCTATCCTAATGAGTTAGTTCATTTTGTGTGAGGAGATGAGTGAGAAACATCTCAGGAAGAAGGCGAGGCCACTGAGTACTCACGGTTATACCTGTTACTATGGCTGTTGAGGTAGGCCAGAGATTGAGGTCTGCAACACTTCCAGCAGAGTTCATGCCTTCTACAGCGCAGAATTCTCCAAGCCACATTCCTCCCTTCTCCCTCTTGCAGTATCTTGGCTATTGTCCACAGTCCTGATGGTCAGGAAGCTCGAGGGTTAAGTGAACAGTGTGGTCAGTATTGTGGGTATGCATTCCATCAATATCTTTTACAGATCAATTCCCCAGCCTGTTTAAATCTCCATTGCCTTCTATATCGAAGAGACATTCTCATGGGAGGGCAAAAAGTGGAAGGAAACCCAACCATAGCTGAATAAAGGAACTAGGTCTAAGTCAGTGCACATTGTTCACAAAACATAAAACACAAGCCATGGTTTTGTACAGTGCAATGATAAGGCATTTAGTCTGCAGTCTGGAAGTTTTCAACTCAGGTTCACTTCTGATCAATAAACTGTGTAATACATTTTGTGTACTCGTGTAGCATTTCCATTTTTATTAGGGGACTACAATATTTGTGTGCAATAGATCCGTGTGTTAAGTACTTGCAGACATGTATCCAAATGACAGATCACAATACCAAATCCTAGTTAGGCAGACTCAGTTGCCCCCTGCTCTGAGGTTGATAAACTAGATTACTGTAACGCTGGTCAGAGTAGCACCTAATGTACTGCAAAACAATGCATCTTTCCCAGAAGGAGCTAGTTATAAAAGATAATATGGCACAAGTATGGTGCAGGTCTAGAGCCTGGTTCCTCCAAATGAGTGTTGCAAAAACTGGGCATCCACCACGAGTGGAGGAAATAACACATTAGTCAGGATATGGGATCAGATAGTCAAATCTGAAACTATGGAACTAAAGTGTGGAGACTCACATCCTGGCTTTTCTGCCACTGGACAACACAGCGATCCAGGGAAAATGTATCTTATCTCACCGAGGAGTATTCTTCTTTCTTCTGTGGAAAGGTTTGACTTATCACAGTCTGCTGGTATTGTTTCGTCCATTGCCTACTCTTTAGTCTAATGTACTCTATTTGAGTGGAAGAGGTAATTGACATGAGAGACACCAACCAAATGTTTCCGGCCTCTGTCAACTTATTTTCGGGTCTGCTTATTTGATGCAAAATAAAAGTGTAATTCTTTTTCTGCAACTCTTTATCAGACAATGACAACACATAGGTGACCTTAACACATAGTTTCTGTAGTTGCATGTAGTTAAAGATTAAAACACAGTACGAAAACCTAGATTAGATGTTTAGGCTCACATCGATTATTGTCATAGCACATGCATCCCCACCTTGATGAGAGAGAAAATAAATCTATGATAGAAAACATTTCTTTTACATAGAATGTTTATTTAAGGATAATCAAACACACATATTTTCAGCTTGGGCTTTTCTATGTGACTTTCATACTTTCCTGGTCAGGTCTATAAAACAGGATATTACTTTATTATAAGAAAGTCAAACATAAACAAATCATTTTACCTTGTTTTTTACAAGAACTGGGAAATAATATGGCCAAGTTCCAAAATTGAAGACTATGCTCAAATCCCAGATTCACCATATAATTGTGTTATCCTTGACAACGCATTTAATTTCATAGTGCAAAAGCTGTCAAAACTACCAGTACCTATATATTTCGAAATTGTCAGCCCCTAAAATAATTTAATTCTCATGGTTCAATCTTCAAAAAAGCACCGCACCTGAGTTAACTAGCTACTGAGTTGTTTCACATGTAATATTAGTGGCCACTGATATATTGCCCACCCATTTCTTTCTTTGGTCACTCAGGACAATACCACTTGAAAACATATTGTGGATATCCTCATTTGGTGATATGGTATGTTTACCATCCTGTGTCCAGTCTGTATCCTGCAGCCATGCTTGAACACTTGAACATTTTTTAAGGTTGATAATTTAAGTTGCTTGTCTATGATATTTGATATGATATGTTATTTATAACGCACCTGTACACAAGTGTTTATAGGTGCCACAAGACAAGGGAGAGGAGACAGAGGGAAGACAAGACAAGCGATCCTACTAGGCTGTGTGTCATTTGGATCGTGCAAGTGTGATGAGAAGTGCAAGGGAAAGGGAGTGGGGGAAGTGCAGATGAGTGGGTACAGGAAGTGCGGTCAGGGCAACATGACTCTCAGTAAGTGCAGCCAGGGCAGCACAGCTCTGCGTAAGTGCATGGAGACAGGGAGGCTGCAGGAGTTACAATTACAGTCCCTAAGTGTGCGGTAGGCCAGTAGGCAGTGCAAGGATGACTGGTCATGTAGAAGCCTGGTACCTTGTGAGGTTCTGAGGATACCATGCAACCAGTCAGGTCAGCAGACAGTTAGGTTAGCAGGGAAGTGAGAGAGAGAAAGCAGAGGAGAAAAGGAAGGTCTTGAGCAACTTCCAGAACTTCAGATGGTCCGGCTCAAATCTGAGAGGGGCAGGGAGGCTGTTCCAGAGGGAGGCACCTGCACAGCAGAGAGAACTAACCCCCTCTCTCTACTTGGAGGAGTGTATGGACCTCAGAGAGTTAGAGGTAGCTGACCAAAGGCCTTTAGCAGGCTCTATTTAGGCAGAGTGATTTGGATATAATGAGGACCCTGGCTCCAAAAGGTCCTCTGGATGATGCAGAGTGTCTTGAACTTGATCCTTGCAGCCACCCAGAGCCAGTGGAGAGATGCAGTCCCTGGGCCTGAGGCCAAGGATAAGTCTCGCAGTCCTGTTCTGGATTAGTTGTTGGGGGCAAAGAGTATAGTTTGGCAGATTGAGAAATGGGCTGTTGCAGTTGTCCAGCCTGGAAAGAGCCAAAGATCTGGAGACAGTGAGTTTCTGGGTGAAGGTGAGAAAAGGTAGAATACCTCCGAGGTGGTGAAGTTGGAAGTGAAACTTCTTGGCAAGGTCTGTGATGTGAGGGGAGAAGGAAAGAATGGAGTCAAAGATGACACTAAGGTTTTTTGCCTCACAGGAAGGTGAGGGTAGAGGGACTAAGGAGGGCGGCCAGAGAGAGATAGGGAAAGTGGGAGCAGAGGTCCCAATGAGAAGGGTCTCAGTCTAACTGGCATTGAGGCAGAGATCGTTGGAGGTGCACCATTCCTGAATCGCAGATATACAGTCAGGAATGAGCGACAAGGAGAGGAGGCTGAGGGAAGTCTGAAAGAGTGTTGGATGACATACACGTAGCACTGAACGTTAGAGGAGAAGGTGGAGATCAGGTGGGCCAAAGCGGCCAGATAGACAAGTATGAGTCAGGGTGATAGGAAAGAGCCCTAGTGGACACCACATGTGGAGGGAGAGCTTGTGGAGAGGAAGGACCCAAGTTGAACCTGGGCTGGTCAGTCATAGAGAAAGGAGGTTAGCCATACCAGAGCCTGATCCATGATGCCCATCTCACTGAGTCGATTGATTTATGCTAGGAACTGTGAACCTTTTTCATATGGTTACTGATCTGTGTCTTACATATACACCACAGTCAGTACACCTTTCTCGTGCCTGCTGTTTTCAAAATGTGTCCTACCAGGACACAAGTACCCTTTTCATGAACTGCTAAGGATTCACTTGAAATGCCACTTGTTTTTTATTCTGATTCTAACAAGTGCGAAACTATTTACATGGTCAGGCTAGGGGTTGTGATTCTGAGAATGTGGAATGGCAAACCTAAAGATTCTTGGATCCCTCAATTTATTTGGATTTTGAGGGGAGGAGCGGTGCTCATATCTTTGTGTGCCACTAGACCTAAAAACTGAAACATGGCCCTGTTTCCCACAGTCCCCAACTGTGTACTTCTGGAGCCAGAAGTCATAATTACCAAGAGGAGACCTGACTGGCTGAAGGTAGTAGAGTAGTGATCTCCCACACAGGCGTCTGCAACTTTTGAGCAGTGCATTTATAGGCAACGTATGACTTAGAGGTGTTCTGTGACATCTCTCTGCTCCAGTGCAGTACAACATCGAGTCCACAGACGTAATTCATTCCTGTTAGGCAGGCCTCTGTCCTGCCAGAGAGCCATTGCTCCTCTCCATACTGGATGACACCAGAGTCTCTGTTGATGTCGACCAAGTCAGAACCTTAGTCCTGGATCTTGCCTTCAATAACTTCTTTAATAACAGTCTCCTTAGCAGAATGAAGGAGACTGGCATCTGAGCTAGGTTGGTTTTCCCACTTCTTGACGAAAAGGTTCCAGGCAGTCACCATGTACTCATACTCCTCCAAAGCTTTTCCCCTCTCAGTGAATTTCCATAGGGTTCCTTGCTGTTTCTGATACTTTTGAATATATTTATCTACCACCTTGGCAACCTCATCTGCTTGTACAGCCTCCTGTTTTATACCCATGCCGGGGTCACACATAGTTTCAAGAATTGATTGTTGGCTATGAGCCAGTGAGTTGGAAACCACAGGTGTATACTCAACCCAGATAAAAAATGCATCATGTCATAGTAGGGGGCAGCAATGGACTTTGAGGCCCCACCTTTGCCCTCTCTCTCTGTGGAGTCCCCCTTTCCAGTCACTTTGGTCAAGTACCTTGGCTTTCGCCTTGAAAATCATCACCTCCGTAAGCCACAAGTTAATATTGTGGCAAGAACCTGCTTTCCACATAATCCTCCCTTATCTTTCTCCCTCAAATAAGACTACAGTCATCATTTCAACTGTAGTATCTTAGCTACTACACCAGAATGCCCTTTTTCAAAGGTATCAATCTTATCAGTGATCTCAGGGCCCTCGAAAATTCAAGTGCATACTTGCTAACAGGTACAGACACTCCTCCTGTTCTCCACTGTCTCCATTGTCTCTCTGTACTCAGGCATTTCCGGCTGAAGAAAACCCTGCTTTCAATGGAAAGAGACCCTGTTTATCAGTCAGGCCAATGCACCGTAGTCTCATCTATACCCCCTGCTCCTACTCTCTTACATTATTCCAGAATTTGTATTTCAATGTTTAGGTGGACCTTCTGGTACTGGCCTCCCAGCTTTGGATGACCCATCTTGTGGATGTTCACCTTGACACAACCACCTGTCTTTAAAACAAAACAAATCATTCGAACCGAGCTCAGTTCTATTTAGCTTCTATTTTTACTTGCAACTTCTCTACTAGTGCAGCACGGCGGTAAGTAAATCTCAGGCATGTGTGCACTACATAAACCTCAGTATCATATAAACATAAACACGCCTTACTGGACCCTACAGAGGCGCTCAGGTAAAAGGAATGACGAATCATGATTATGAATTGGGTTTTGATCAAGCTTGTTGGCAAGCACATTTTTGGAAAAGGGTGAATATCAATTCTAGTTTGGATTACTGGGAGGATTTCAGCTGCCTGGGAATTCTTGCAAGAAGCTTCTTCTTTGGATACTCCTCTCCCATAGTACAGGCTATTTGGTCTCTCAAAGGCGAGGCAACTGCTCCCTTATTGATGGAAAAAGATGTCTGCCTTTATTGTCCAAGACTATTCGTTGTCTCATCAGCGATGCCAGCATAAGCTCAGCGGGAATGTCTTGGTAAGTTTGCTTGGCATGACCATTTATCTTAGTGTCAAACTGTTATAGGCACAGGTATATCATTTGTAAACAGAAGAGCTTAACTCCCTCTGTATAAAATTTGGTGATCCTGGGCAAATCACCTTCCCTTTCTGTAGCTCAGTCCACTTAAGTGTCAAAGTTGGGAGTGCATAAAACAGTGACCAATTTAAGAAGAGTTATATGGAAACTAAACACGAATTGGCAAATGCACCAGGTTTAGCTTTTGTATAGGCATTGCAAAGATGTTATTTGATGAGAGAGGCAATGGAGAGCAGCAAGAAGTGATGGAAAAAGAGGGACCAGGAAAAGAAGGGTGGAAAGCGGTAAAGGAGAGAGGGTTCGAGATTGAAGAGGAACAAGTGGAGCTTTCATGGTGCTATCTGCAGATGTGTAGTCAGAGAGAGGAAGGGCGGTGCAGTGGAGAGTTATGAACACATTTCATCACTAAAATGTCTTTAAAGTGTTCAGGAGATGTTTAAAAAACCATATGTCAGCATCTGAATCCAGTAGAAACATTTTGGAAATAGAAAAGTGAATTTCGAACAGGAGACTTTGTCTTCAAGTAAAAACCTGAGGCAAGAGAGGATAGATCCAGCAGAGGTGGAATAATGCCTGTTGTTCTCTGACAGCTCGGCACAGTTTCAATTGACATCTAAGAAATGGTTTCTGCCGGATCCACTTGAAGCATCTGGGGGGGGGGGGGTTAATAATGGAATTCACCATGATAAAATAAAATGACCCCTGGACTTTTTAAAAGGTATTCCAGGAGATGTATCGACACCCATCTCTGAGCAACAGATCTATCAGATAATGGCTGCCAGGCCAGCCTGCTACCAGATGAAAAGCAAGAGACAGCAGCGTCTATTTAGAGCAAAACTGGGATTTGTCATTTGGCTTCTGAAGGATCCAATTTCTGATAAATGCTTTATTTGATAATCACCTAACGGAATCCAGTCATTTTACCGAAAACATAACAGAGTGGTACATTTCACTGTGATACATAACATTGAAAAACACTGAAAATGTTAAAGAAATATATAAAGGGTAGTGAGGTAAAGGAGTTACATGGGTCAGGATGGGGATGGGTTGGCATTATACGGGTAGAAAAACAGGGGATTTGGGGGGCCCAATTTGGTGTTTTTTGGTATAATGACCGCGATGAAATGTACCACTCTGTAATTGAGGTCGATAAAATCATATATAACCTCACATAGCCTATACGAAAGGCAGACAATGAATAACCACCCTTTTAATGCAACATTACAAAAGATTTGTGTGCATTAAGCATTGTTCACACTTTGTTAAATAAACATGAATAAACATTAAACACACTTCCACAATAAAAGGCTTTGCTGATCCTAAATCTCAATGTAAATATGTACTCTTTGACTAGCCATGGAGCACCAAAATGCATTTCAAGAAACGCATAACATTTTACCTTACTTTGGGAACATGTTTGAAGTTTTTGTCCTTTTTCAATAAATGTTTCTTGCAGTCTTTAACTTGAGCGTTGCCGGTATTTTTGGATAATATGATAGGATAGGTTATTTATAACGCGCTTAATACACAGAGGTTTCTAACCGCAGACCCGGGGATCGAACTTGTGTTGCTCCTCGTCGTCTTGCTTCCAAAGATAACATTCAGCATAAGGAGGCAAAGGAAAACAAATCATGGTTTCTCAAGTTGTTATAAAGAGAGCCATATAGAACGGTGTGGGTGTCGCAACGTCTAATATTTAATAAGTAAACTGACCCTTTTTTGGCCCAATGTCCAAACCTCACATCACATAACAGGATCAGGTAGAAACCGTTTACAACTGACCAACTTAAATGTGCACCACGGTTCTATCAAATTCATGGAGTTGACTTTATGGAACCCTTTTCATTTTTGCTTGGTTTTTTATTAGGTCATTATTTATTTATTTATTATTTTTTTTTTAATTCAAACCGTTGTTTATAGTTTGATTACCAAACTTTTACAATTTTCTTTTCATTACATATTCCACATACAAATTTTCAAAATTTTCACATACTTTTCCACGTAAAATTCTTCTAACATAACATTTTCTCTTTTTAAAATTGTCCCTATAAACAGCAAAAATTAAGAAACACTTAAAATACATTTTCCACATTTTCATTTACACAGATCAGCCCCATATATATGATCCCATTAACAATTTTCACAATCACAGTATCAATTTGATATTATCTACTTTGATGGAACATTTTTGCATAGGTACAACAAGGTATATCTGCCCACATTCCCGCATGGTCAAGGTTTCATAATTAAATTCCATTAGAATTGAACACAACATTTCTTACTTGGCAGTTTGTTTTTCTAGGTCAACATTCAGCATAGCTAGAAAACGCGTAAGCCGTAATATTGCTTTTGTAGTCGTGCCCCACATACATGCCATCCAGAGCCATTCCCTTGATTCCTAAGAATCACACGTATTTTCAAGATTAAATATTTCTTTCTGTTGCACTTCAAAGTAGGTGCAATAGATGGTCAAGTGTTTAAGTGTTTCATGCGAGTTGATCACCTTACAGAATCTACAGGTGTCTATGACCAAGGTTGTCGAGTTTTTTTTCCAATTTATTGTTTTTTCTAAGGTTCGCATTTGATTGAGTTTAAATCTTAAATACATGTCCCCGGCCATTGGACAAGGAAATTGCTTGTCCAATGGCTTGTGAGGAGCACAAGATGTTGCAAATTTGGCAGCTTCCCTGTAGGACTTTAGTTCTTCCTTAGCATTTAATGTTCCACACCAGCCATGCGCAAAAAGGCGAATCTTGACATGCGCCTGGCGAAATTGGAGATCAGCAGGAGACAGTGCCATCTCATCTAAGAGAGCTTCCATTTTTATAGAAAATGTTTTACTCGATGGGGGGTTGAGATCATTAATCATCCTCCCCAGATACTCATACAAGGAGTTTTGAAGCGGAAATAACATTTTTGCGAAGTTTGTTAATTGGCGCCAATTATAGCGGGCAGACAATGATGTCAGTCCTAATTCTTGTCTTAGCACCGCATTTGGTAGTGAGTTTGCCAGACGCAACACATCTTTTCAAATATGACCCTGTAATTAATCAAGGAAGTGATCTATGTTCGCCAAACACATGTCAAGAGCGTACAATAATATTGCTTCGACTTTGAGGGTGTAGAAATCAAACAGTGGAATCAAGGAAAACTTGCAGTATTTAACTAATATCATACGCATTTGTGTTGTGAGAGTTTTTGCCTTTTGATTCAATATGTTCTTCCAAGTTGAAATTGCGTTTGAATCCGATATCAGATAACCCAAGTATCGAATTGTGGGTGTCTGTGGAATAGAAGTCGTACCGATGCTCCAGAGACGTGGGCGTAAGCTTTTTTAAAATTCTTGAACAAGAAGATGTTAGATTTTCCTGCATTGAACTGTAAATTGTGATCTACGCAGTATTCAGCAAACAGGGATAGCTTTGTTTGCAAACCTGACGGTGTTCGATCAAATATAACTATATCATCCGCAAATGCGAGCCACTGGATTTGTAAGTGGCTTAATCGTGCAGGATAGCAAATTTGTTGAATCCAGATATCGTTTATGCTGCAGAGATATAGGTTGAACAAGGTGGCGGCCAGGTTGCAACCCTGTTTTACTTCTAGTGAAATCGGTATGGGACCTGTAGTGCCTCCGGCTTGATTGACCCTAATGAAATACACCGTATTGGTATGGAGTTCTGCAATTAGGAATGTGAGATGACCTGGAACACCCATCGCAACCATTTTTTTCCAGAGCAGACCCCGCACTACACAATCAAAGGCGGCGGTTAAGTCCACCGAGGCCATATATAATGGCCCTGTATCTGGGGACTTTGTTTTTTCAAGTAAGTGGGCCATCATTGCTGCGTTAAGAGAAGTTCCCATCCGTGATCTGAATCCAATCGGAAAGCGAGACAAGATGTTATTATTTTTCAAAAATGCTTGGAGATCCTGTAAAAGTAAGATGGCAAAAACTTTGGCTGACGCATCTATCAACACGATAGGCCGATAGTTTGTGGGATTACTCCTTTCCCCCTTTTTGTAAATGGGTACTATAATTGAACCCAACCATGAGGGCGGAATAATTAGAGTTGTTAGCACATTGTCAAAATGGCTTTCAAAAGTTTAGCCCAAAGTGTTGGATGTCGTTTCAGCACACAGGGAGGAATGCCATCCGGCCCAGCTGCTTTTGAGTAGTTAAGTGTGTTTATTGCACACTCGATGTTTTGGAGTGACCAGGGAATTATTGGAAACTGTGGAGGGGGTGGTTGGATTGCATTAGTAATAGAGAAGCAAGATGTAATCGCAAATTTGTTCTCATAGAATTTGGCCCATATCTCAGCGGTAATCGTAGAAGCCTGGTTCATAGATAATTTACTTGAATCTGACCTCAGGATTTCCCAAGTCGATCGCCGGTCATTGCGAAATAGAAAGTTTATAATCTTTTGATTATCAGAATTATGTATGCATTGTCTTATATTTTTACATTTATTCCGATAACTATTACAGATCGCACTTTTCATCTTCTCATAATCACCTGATGTACAAGATGTTATTCTTTTTAATTTACGTATTTCAGCATATTTAATGCGTTTAGTTATGAGGAATTCAGGACAGCCATTCGACTGATTTTTAGTGTTTATGTTCTTTGTTTCATTTTGAATCATAGCCATAGTTAGCTTTTTCATCTCCAGATATTTGGCTGGTTCTATGGAAATTGGTTGATACATTCGAGAGCTGCCCTGAAGCCCATCAAGCCAGTTATCAATGAGGGCGTTGATTCGGTCACATAGGCGATTGGTCCATCTAAGTAAGAGCCGAGGGCGAACATTTTCCAAAAATCTCTGATTGGGATCATGATCTAAAACAACTGCATTGGTATATATAGTCAGCTGGATTAACATATGATCCCCACATTCAGCATCTAAAATTAATATGTGGTTGGAGCAAACTTGATTGCTCAATGAAATAGCAAAATGGTCTATGCAGGATCTGAGTACCCCTCTCTTCCAGGTATACCCTAATCCTGAATTTTGAATTGGGAGAAATGTTATATCCCAAAGTGCTAAGTGCCAGTTCCACATATGGCCCCTATCATGTGATGAAAAGACACTCTCACCATTCATGTTAGTGAAAGGTTGCTTTCAGCATTCCGCATTAAAGTCTCCACCGATTGTTATACGACAAGCTGCATATTTGGTGAGTACTTTCTCTAAGAGTGTATCTAAAAGCTCAAATGCAGTGTCAATTTTCAAACTTGTGGGATTAAGGTATAAAGATACACATAAATAATAATCAGTGGATGAAGGTTGTAATGATAAAACAAAAGCCCCATACAGTGAAGATTTATAGACTTAATGTGGGATCGAATGCAGTTGTGTATTTATACAAATGGCAATTCCACCATAAGGGTGACCACTTTGACCACGCTCGGCCGGCATTTCATTTGATGGACAAGGAACCCAGGCAGTGTGATATCTTGTATTGCCATGGTTTCTTGGCAAAATAGTAAATCGCAGTTTGTGACATCAAGCTTCTTATTGAACCATGGAAAAAGATTTGTAAAGCCACATGAATTCCATGAAAGAATGGAAATCTTGTGTCGTTTATTAGGTGGGGATGTTGTCCATGGCAGGGTTCATTGTAGAAGCCAGAGAGGTCAGCCATGACCAATGCTTACTGGCGTTTGAAAGGGAGACCAGCTGACTTATTACTTTGGGTTGTATTCCACCATGTTCCTTAAGGGCATCTACAGTTAGTGTTGTTTGATCAGGTTGGCAGAGTGGTGTTTCATTAGATCATTATTTTCATTAAGAAATGCAACCCTCCATGCCATACCTGAGGATTCCAACTGAGCCAGTGAGTTACGCCTGCAGGAATTAGGATGCCACCGGCAGGAATCTGCCAATAAGATTGGGCATCAAATCAATCCTTATCTATGCTCAAGAAGCGTCCGGTCCATGGTCAGTATCTTCTAATTGTATTTGTATTTGTTTATTTGTATTGCGCACCCTGCCCAGGGGCATCAGGGCGCATGTTTGGAAAGGTAGTTACAGATAAGTGTTACATAGATAGATACAAATTACATTTTATAGACATAGTTACATCAAGAATAAGAACATGAATCAGAAATATTACACGGAATGACATAATGGCCAAGTATACAGTATATACAGTGAGTAGCCTGTTTGCGGGTGACCGCTGCATGAATTACAAGGCAGAGGCCAGTGCATCCTGTTCGTGAAGTCACCGTTTAGTTCTGTTTTTGAAGGATAGGATGGCTGGCACATTCCTAAGATAATTAGGTAGGGAATTCCACAGCTTAGCAGCCAGGACTGGGAAACTCGAGCCCCTAGCTGTCTGAAGCTTGAACTGGGGGTGGTTAGTGTGTGTGCCTGTGCAGATCTTAGTGGTCTGGAAGCTGTATGTCATGTGAAGTGCGTAGACAGGTAAGCAGGTGCAGCATTATTGTGTGCCTTGTATGTTAGAACAAGTGTTTTGAGTGAGATGCGAAGTGTAATGGGTAGCCAGTGTAGGATGCGCCTGGTAGAGGAGATATGAGAGTGCCTGGGGATGTTGAGAGCAGCCCTAATGGCGTTGTTCTGGGTGACCTGAAGTTTCTCAAGGTTTCTTTGACTGGTCCTTAAGTAAAGGGTGTTACAATCGTCAATTTTGGACATGATGAGGGTTCTGGCTAGGATCAGGCAGTTGTCTGTTGACAGGAATGGGCGACACGCTGTGATGAGTTTACACGTGTACGATGATGCTGATACTACTGAGTTGGTTTGTCTATTGAGAGAGAGTGTGGAGTCTAGGTAAATTCCAAGTGTTTTCATGACGTTGGTGACTTTAACAACATTTCCATCAATAATGAAGGAGTTATATTTGGGGTCAAGTTTTGTGAGTTAGGACTGACAGCCTAGGATGAGTAGCTTAGCTCAGTTTTCTCATCGTTAAGGAAGAGCCCGTGGTGTGCCATCCAGGCCTGGATTACCGAGTAGACTGAGTTGAGTGCGTTGACATTGGTTACATAGTCACCAGTGATAGCGATGAGTATCTGGGTGTCGTCCGCATAATTCGTGTACGAGACACCCAGATAGTCAAGAATATCAAAGAACGGTTTAGTAAACACGTTGTACAACGTGGGCAATACACAGGAGCCTTGTGGGACACCGCAAGGGACATGTGCTGGGTCAGCCACGGCTAAGGATGAGAAGACCCTCATGGATCTATTTGTCAGGAAGGAGCTGATCCAGGAAGTAGCTGCATCAGAAAAGTGAGCGGCTATCTTAAGGTGATGGCAGAGGATTTGGTGATCGACCAAATCGAATGCAGCAGAGAGTTCGAGGAGGAGCAGAAGGGCTTGTTTGCCCTTGTCTTTCAGGTCCTCGATTTGGGTTTTCAATTCAATCAGGGCTGTCTCCGTACCGTGTCTTGGACAGAAGCCAGATTGTCTAAGCCCTAATAGATTGTTAGTATCAAGGTAATCCTGGATTTGGAGATAGGTTGCACGATCCAGAATTTTGAGTAGGTAAGGCACCGTGGTGATGGGCCTGTAGTTGGAGGGATTGCTAGTGTCAAGGTTAGGTTTTTTAATTAGGGGGATGACCCACGCATCGTTGAGGTTGTCGGGTTCTGTGCCGATTTGAATGATGAATTGATAAAGGAGGTAATGAATGGTGCGAGGTCAAGAGCTGCTTCCTTTACGATTGGCACTGGGCAGGTGGCACCTTGGCAGTTGGAGGGCTTAAGCTTCATGATGATGTTTTCAACTTCCTTGGTGGTAAGGGGTGACAAGCTGAAGGGTTTGAATGAATGCTTCGGAGCGGGGGTATTGTAAGACTGGGGGTTGCCCATATATAATATTCTAATTATATATAATCACTGTGTTATGCAGTTCAAAAACAATCTGACAAAAGCGAGCAGGTTCAGGGCACTTAAGAGTGAAAGTGGGGATTTTTTGAGTTAGCATTGGGATATTTGGGGATAAAATGAGATACATGTCTCCTCTTAGGCAAGTATTAGGAGGTGCAGAGAATAACTGGTTACACAGAGCGAAGTAGGGTGCTCTCAAAATAGCCAGGTATGTGGCAAAGGAGTGATCTGAAGACTTGGCAAGGGTGCATGGCAGTGCTTATTGACACTGAAGGTGCCAGTGAAATGTTTGGCACCGGATCCGGACATAGTCATGGCTCTCGAGTGAAACTCAATTGGAGACACTGGTCCTCATTTGCCCTGGGAGAAAATTCCATCCACCCAGTTACAAATTGTTTTTACTGGATCGATTTGTTGGAATGTGAGTTTTGGATCCTCTACTGCACAATCATGCAGAAAGAAAGAGCTGATTCCAATTCCACCTAAGAATTGGTTATTGGCGTTTAATGCTCTCTGTGGTCACCATCCATAAACTCAAAGGATATTTCCAGTAACTCATGTTGTTGTTGCCGCTGGGCCAGTGCAAAAAATCGTAAGAGGGGCCTCACTACTGAAACCACCATGTTACATGTTTCTTATTCTCTTCTCACTTCCCACCACTGCAAACTATTCTCTATTCATATTCTTCTTGATCCACCATGGAACCCTCTGTTCTATTTTCCTCTCTCGATTTCTCTGGTTCTATCCTGCAGTGGTTTCAGTCCCATCTCTCTGACCATTACTACTCTGTTTCCTGGCCCAGCCAGCTCTTCTCCCCTCATCCCCTGCTTTACGGTGTCCCGCAGGGTTCTATTCTCTATCCCTTACTATTTCCTCTCGATATTATTTGCCCCTCAGATTTTATCAGCTCATTCATTCTCCCCTGTGACTTTTACGCTGATGACACCCACATCTTTTTATCCTTTTCTTCTTCCTCTGACTCTCTTCAGGCCTCTGTCTCGTTTGGTCTCTCAACCACCGACTCCTGAAAGGTCTCTTGTTTTCTCCACCTTAACCCATCTGGCACCAAAGTCAGGTGCTTCCTGTTTTCCGCCCCATCCTATCCTCCTATTGGCCTTTGATTTCACCCCACTTGTCTTTTTTTCGCCTCTTCTGCTCGTAATCTTGGAGTCACCTTTAACTCCTTTCTCTCCTTTTCTTCTAACATCACAAATACCACCCATGTCTGGCACCTCGCCACCTTTACAACCTTTGCCACGTCTGCCCTCTTCTCTCATTTCATGCCACTAAGTCTGTCATCCTCTTGTTTATCTGTGCGTGTCTTAACTATTGCTCTGCCTATTGCTGGTCCTCCCTTCTTCTCATCTCACCCCTCTTCGTTCTCTATTTAATTTCACTATTTGTTTTCTATTTTGCCTCCCCTTGTGGTCTTCTATTGCTCCTTCCCTTCTCTATGCTTCTTTACTCTCCTTCAATTGTCATCTTCTGTTTCACTTTCTCTACTTTGTTTTCAAGTGTTTACATGGTCTTGCTCCATCGTATCTTCTCTAGTCTATTTTTATTCTCAAACCCATTCCCTTTGCTTTCAATCCCTTTATCTTCTCTCCATCCCTAAACCTTGTGTGCCTCCTCGTGTTTCCACTCTTTATTTTCTGGGTCCCAACAATTCAAACTCTTTAAACCTCTATATACGCTCCTTCTTTTCTTTCCACTTGTGTTGGCCTCGTTTAACACATCATTATCTGTTTCTTCTTTTTAATGTTTAAAAATGTTTGCCCATGTGCCTGATGCTTCCATGTGTGTAAACAATTTGGTGAAAGTGCTCAATAAATACGAATACAAATAAATACTACAAGTGTGTCCTTGGCCTTCCCAAACCTTGTGACAGTCTTCGATAGCCAAGTAGTATGTGTTCAAGATCCAAACTTGTAGAGGTGGAGATAAGGGCAGCACCCTAAGGAAGGAAGTGAGGCTAATCCAATGGTGTTCAAACTTTTTTAATACTGAACATACCCTTCTTTGAGTAAAATGTTTGTTTCTCGGTACCCTCACCTAGGGGTTGGCCCTTCTAGGGTGCCCAAAAGATGTCCGGATGGTGGAGTCGGGGCAGGCTCTTTAAAAGAAGATAAAGGTGTCTGTTTTCAATAGAAAATTTGAGCAGTAGAAAATCTGCTTATCTTTTATATTAAACACAGCCATTTTATCCCCTTTTTAAAGAGTCTGCCCCCCATGCGAGACCAGAGAATCAGTAAGAAGTTAGCCATACATTTGCTGCAGACGCGGAAGAAGCAGGTAAGGAATCCTCCTCTTGCTGTCCTGGGAAGCATGAATCGAGCCAGTAAATCATGCCGCTCGAGTTCGTAATTGGCGCAACGGATAACGCGAGAACATACATATGAAAGAGGTAGTCTGAGTTTTCTCAATGTCCGTGATCGGCAACGACTAACACGAAATAGTAGGGTAGTTGCAACCGCAAATGGCAATCTGCTGGTTGCACCTCCTTACAATATTCACACGTAGAATTTAACGTGTACTGTTGTTTTACATCACTGTGACAACAGTATGAATAATAATCTTTTCCTCTCTTTTAGAGGAGCTGTCTCTGAATGATTGGCCACATTCCGTCAAGAAGTAATAATATTTCTCAGTAGCAAGAAAACTTTGTACTTTGCTAACGACGCTACCAGGTACAATTAAGATACATTTTTTGTAGAATATGGTGCTTAGTTAAAAGAAGCCACCAGCATAGGCGAGTGAGAAATAGATAATATGTCACCCTTTTACACCGCTCTCTGTAGCATCCATCAGAGAATAAACATAGGCAAACCACTGAATTGGTGACAGTGTAATATCAAGCAGCCCAAAACACAAAGAAGCAATCCTAGGTGGGTAGTAAACCACAGCCTGTAGAGATCAATCTGATGTTCTCTGTTTGATCAGTTTTAGAGATGTATGTTCAAGTGTCAACATTTATTGTCATTATATTCCATTTTTTAAAAATATTGTAGAGAAGGAGCCAAGTACCCCCACCTCAAGCACCGCTCCCATGTTGCCTATATGTTGGGAACCAGAGTGTGAAATACGTGCAGTGCCAGTGAAGATGCCAATACCAAGGAGAATCCGGGAAGCAAGGTTCCCATTGAGATAACCATACCTGCATACACGACAATGCGATGGGCATTTGAATTAAATCCCAGAAGAAGTGGGACAAATGAGCAAAAGGGAAGATTGGTGATGTCTCATGAAGCAGAGCTGACGCACCCAGAAGAGATGAAGAGGCAAGAGAACATAAACATTTTATAGGTGTCAAGAAAGATAAGCCACATTTCAAGATCGAGATGAAGATGATTATGCTACAGAAATGATGAAGAGATCAAGTCCTTTTACACGTGTACAGATGCAGGAAATTCAAGCAAACAAGGTATTCTTAAGGCTAGCTATGTAGTGAATAGATTCCGGCATGCACCAAATATATATATATATATATATATATACATATATATATATATATATATATATATATATATATATATATATATATATATATATCTTTTTGTGAGGAACTTATTTGAGGATATGAACTAAAGGACCCCTGCAAACGGATTTATGTTATGTTTCAGGTGAAAAATGTTGCATTGGTGTGGGAAGCTACGGAGACATCCTCTACTCCGTTGCAAGCACCTAGTTAGATTGAGTTTCTTACACACCATTTACTGCGCCAAAGGAAATTTGGTGTGAAAAAGAAACTTTTAGGTTCCATAAATTTGTGTACACACATCTGTTGGAGTGGTTCAACATATGTTTAATAGTGGCCCTTTCTGATTACACGTGTTTCGACACAACTCCGTGTCTTTTTCAAATCAGGGCATATCTGTAAATTTGCTCACCAAAAATAAAAAAGTACTAATAAAAATGTCATTGTAGTATAACATTCAATTATATAAGAACAGATTTTGAAAAGGTTTTAAAAACCACATTCCACAATGAAAGCAAAAATCACCATTTAGCATATTGATGACATTTAGAATTGCAGGTTGGTAAATTCAAATTGTTGTGACCATAATTGAACACACAATTACAATAAACCGAAACAACAGAGATTGGGGTGGGGAGTCAGGGAGGATCAGTAGAGTTTGTTGTCATTCTTCAACACACTGTTCCAAATCTTATGAACAGTTGTAAAATCTTGCAATTAATTGACAATAGTTGTGTCCTAAACAATGATCTTACTGTCTTAAGTTTTTGCTATCGATGAGTGGCAAAGAGAATCTCTAAAACATGACTGCCGTGTTCTGGTTTATACTGGAGTGTTAACTATGAGGCATCAGTAAATAGTGAGAAATAAGCAAAAGTAATAGAGCAATAATAGAGAATCTTACTGTTGTCTGTTCCCAATTTAGTTTGCATTGCGTAGTTGCTATTGGTAAGTATTCATGGGTTAAATCCCGCCTGCGGTATAATGAACAACGTATATTGTGGGTTGTTGAAACATGATCACATGTGTTGATGAGCACATTGTCTGTTTAGCTATGCTTAGTGCTTAGTAGTACTGGCTAACCCGGGTTTTGTAAAAGTGCCTTAGTGGCTGTGCACCTATGTCCTTACTGTCGTGCGTGTCATTTAGTGCGATGTCGCCCAGTAAGCGAAATGACACCGGTGAATTAGCATGCTGGCAGCTTTACTGCAGTGCGCGTCATTTAGCATGAGGTTTCCCAGTAAATGAAATGTCACGAATGACTTAGCATGCTGGCGTGTTACACATCTGCCCTGCGGTATTGACAAAATGTGAATTTACTTTATTATTTGCGAACGGCAATCGTTAATGTTTGTGTGAAAAAGCGAGAGGTGATTCTCGCATGTAACTGCCGATTGTAAAGACGGTTGCATAGAAATCGCAGCTGGTAGTGCCTCTTACAGATATCTTGCTTACTAACGAGTCCTAAAAGCAATCCTATGTATATAGCGGTTGATGCTGTCCATTTCGCATTACTTTCTTAGGGCTTACCTGAAAAGGATGTGTCATTTCGCGTCTCACGTCAGTTGCAATGGAGGGCACCGACTGTTCAGTTCCTGTTTAAGGCTGTCTCTATGGAACCAGGGTTGTCCTACCTTAGTTTCCATTGTACTAGAGAACTTGGCAGCCATGTTTTGGGAAAAGCTCTTGGTATTTTATAGTTAAAGCGTATTTGGTGTTGTTAACATGTCAGACTTGTGGATACATCTAGTAGCATTGCTACATACTAATAAGGCATTAAATAAACCTATTAGTAGATTTCTCCAACTAATTTTACGGATACAATAGGGCTGTTCACCAAATTTCCTATGGCGCAGTAAATGGTGTGTAAGAAACAAAACCTAAATATATATATATATATATATGTATAGAAGTGAATGAACTATGACCATTCCACTACGCATTTTAGCAGAGCTTGACCCAGAGAAAGAAAGCTTTTCCAGTGTGTCACAGTTGAAAAGCAATTGAATTATAGTAGTGAATCAAAGAAAGGCGAGGCTGAACCAGCACCAAGTAGCCAAACTCCTGTTCAGAAGACGGCACGAGAACAATTAAGACGTTAGAGGTTCATTAAATAAGAGTATTTTAAATGCAGAAATACTCTAAAACATGGTCTTCAGTCACGTGGATGATTGAAAATAAATAATCATGACGTGCTACGCTAACTCCAGGAGACAGAGTATGCTATACTTCCTCTTATTCTCAGGCACGAAGAACAAACTCAAGGCCAATCTTCAAAGGGCTAATTGACTGGCAGACAGCAGAGTGATAATGGCTAGTAGGCTAATTGGTGGGAAGCTATGGTCAAGACCAACCCACCAGCATCTGGATGTCAGCCTGCGTGCTGCGGGCATATGTGGAAAAGTACTGATGGATACAAAGGTGCCAAACAATTATACAGGGCCACGTAGTACAGAGAACTATAGTTTGTGTAACCAATGGGACGTTGTGTATTTGATGACGTTCGTAGTGACCTGCACTAGAGGAGGGCTTAGTTGCCCCACCTGATGTTAGAGGCCCAATCACTTTCCCAACAAGTATGGTACGTACACCTAGATGTTCCCTCTAATCCTATCACTTTCTCAAATAGGTTTTTGTAGTTTACTACGTAGGATGACGTTAGTAGTGATGAGTTTTTATTACATAACCTGCTTTTATATGAAACTTGCTGAGCGAGAAGATTGAGAGAATTGTCGATGTTCCTTGTAACTCACTGTTTTAGACAATTATAAATAAAACAGATGTGATTTGCCAACTTCCGGAGTTAGTTTGATTATTGATGTTTGAGTATCTTCTGCATCTCCATCCATCTCAAAGTATTGCTACCTCATCTTAAAGGGCTGGGTCAGTAACCCTAGTTCAATATATACTTGGGGCATCTCCTAATTGTCCTGGGAATCTAGAAATATACCACATCGCGTTAAGCCATAGTGTCCTGAAGAAAGGTCAGAGGGAACAATACAAAGGAAAACTGGAATTGATGTCGGTTGACCTCCGAGCTGGAAACACAAAAGATTTGACAAATGTAATGCACATATAATTAACATAGTGCACTAAATCACACCAGTTACTAACCACACTATTCCTGTGCTGTACTTCTGGTAGATTCTGTGAGAATTACATTAAGCATATAAGTTGTGCTTTAATGTGTATGACTATGTGTTGTTTTAATACTTGTTTTGTAATATTAATGGTGAATACATTTTGTTTTATTGGCTTATGACTGCCTGCTTTCTGATCAAAACGATGGGGGGATTTGTACCCCAGTCTGGCTGTTGACTACTATCCATACCATATTGTGTGGAAGGGTGGGGTAGCCTTTACTCAATTGTGTTTATATGTTATCTGACTAGTCCCTCATGAGTCAGGCCCCCTATAACAAAAAAGTGGGCTATACCCACATTTGTGTTTGTTAACACCCCCTGCCGGGACATCCTTCGACCTCCCCGTCACCCGATAGGGAGGCCAACCCCCCTGTTTGAATACCAATGGGCTAATCAAACTGATTGAGATCTGGTCAGAAGTAGTAGTGATTTGGTCAAAGAAACGAGAGGAAATTTTATTGCACAATTCTGTGGATTTGGAGACAGCGATACCGTTGACAGAGTCCATGCTGCCACTCAGAAGCTTACTTAGTAAGTTTGCTCAATAAAGTGGAATGGATCCGCCTCCAACATTTCCCTTGACGCCTTTGCCCCATGTCACAAATATCAAGACCCATCACTTATAATAATTTCATAACATCCAGCATGCCGGCATAGTATTGTTACAATGTCGCTTGCAGTCTTTGTAACAGTTCTGTTGAAGTCTGTCATTTTGCAATTATGGCAATGTATGGAGACAGACATGGCTTATTTATGTATCAGCAGGTTTTTATGCACTGGAACTTAATCTTGCCATTGCACCCATGAGGATTTTGGGAATATTTACAGGTGTTTCAACAATTAGCTGGGGAAAAATATGGGGAACAGACAAAACAAAAGAAACTAGGAGTAAATCAGTGCATGTGAATGGCTCACAATACCATTGCAATGATCTTCCATTGGTCTGTAAGAATAGCACTTGTGGGGCAGGGCATGAAACACCCTGGTCATCTCCCCCACACACATACCAAACAGGAATTGGTAATGCCATCAGTGTGAGCCTTTGTATAAGCATGGCAAGGGCACTTGCCAGTCACAGTGTAGTGGTATTAACCAGCCATTTATGGTAGCAGGTGCAACATGGTGCTAGTACCTGAGCATCTAATAGCAGTGGTTGACAAATGCCTAATACTTATACACAAGCCAAAACTGTTGGCTTTGCCAATGTGTATTTTTAACAGGACTTCAGTGAAGGACACACATAGTGCTTATAAATTGAGTGGCTGAAGACAGACCTGTTTAAGACATTTTTATTACACCATTAGCTCCAATTAAGTCATTAACTCTCAGAAGACTGCTCTGAAAAACACTGGCAGATACTTTGAGTGCAACGTTTGATGGTAAGGCTTGATTATAGTGAGCTCAAAGAGTTCCCATGAAGAGGTGTTTTGGACGGGGAGGGGAAGAAGTGGGTGGGAATGGCCATAGGGATTAGCATGGTCATGGGCAGTCAATGGGTGGGTACATAACCAAACAACACCTACACACTGTGTGTCCCTCCTCATTCCCCATTCCTCCCTATCTGTGCTCTAATGCAATTGTTTCAACTTATAGGTGTTGCAAGTGCCCTCGTATAGCCAAAACTAAAAACAGTCACTGTCTAGCAGGACCAATGATAACAGAAACTGGCAGAGCACATGTGCATGTCTCATGTTGTGTAGGGCGAGCATAAACTTTCCCGCTCACATCCCCAGAGAGCTTAACGGAAAAATAGCTATGAATAACCCTTCTCGTGTGCTTCACAGGATGTTCTTCGCTTCTGTGTTCTCACTTTTGAAGATTTTTCTCCTTCCCAAAGTACACAAACAGGGGCCGTCCTAGGATTTGCAGGGCCCTGTTCGGCAAATGATGTGTGGGCACCACCATATCTATATAAATAGTGACGTCAGTGATATCACAGAAAATTATATGACAGAATGAGTCTTTAATATGCAAAAGGTATCACGGGAAGTTAAATTAAAAACATGTTGCCATCAGTAAGCCAGCAAACAAAGTTACTGTTACGCCCAGTATATGAATTGTCACTTAATATTTACCTGTGCGGTAATATCAGGAGTCTGGCTTTTTTGTTGTTGAAGTAGCAGACAGTGTGGTGAGTGAGCTGAATACATTGTAGATACTTGTATTTCTTATCTGAAGCTTCTCAAATTAAAGCATATTGCTAGTGTGGACAACATAGCTAAATATATGTACAATAAAAATAAAAACAATTATAAATCTTCTGCAAAAACAGCATTTAGCTTCATTTAGCAAAACACAATCACCATATGTTTGCAATGCCTTCCACAGTCAGATGATGTTTTCAAACTAAAGTTTCAAAAATACGTTTTTCAAACAATATGTTCACTAAATACATCTGGGGAGAGATGCTTTCAAGTGCCTGAACTGAAGACTGGTCTCAAATCCTGGCTTAATCATTTAACCAAAGTGTGTGCTCTGGGGCAAATCCGTTCATCTCACCATGCCTATCTGCCAAACACATTTTTACTGGAGTGTCATTTTGCCCCTTTGAAGATTCTGCAAAGTATTTGCATGGGGTGGCCAAACACGGAAAAAGAAATCTGGATTAAGTGCAGTGTTCCCTCAAATCACTGGGTGTGGCAGGAGTTCTGTCTCCTCTCCTGCTGGGTTCAGGCTTAGTGATGTATTAGCGGCTCACTTCAAAATGAGAGGTGAGCAGGCCAAAATGTTTGAAAGGCGCGAGAATAGCAGGAGGAAGCAGGGGTTCCTACTGCAGATTGTTAGCAATTTAGCTGTTGAGATGTTATATGTTTACATGTTCCTTTATATCATTTGGCTTGTCTCCTATTCCTGCTGCAAAATGTGCTGTGAAATGTGTTTTGACCTCGGAATCCGTACGGTTCCCTCACTTCATTTATGTAGGAACTTCTGCCCCCATAGAGAAAATGAAAAGCTGGCACACATGAATGTATTCACGGCAAGTGAACACATCTTAAAGTGAAATATACACATTTAGTTCAATTGACCTTTCCCTTTATAAGAATGTGCACAGGACAAAAGAACATTAGCCTTTCAGAAAACAATCAACATCGTAAAATAAATAACTTTAGACTGGAGATTACCAATGACTGTGCTGGCAAAGTATGAAAGGTGCCCGCCTTTTAATCCCAATACGAGACATGTGCTTTGATGACACTTTTATCTGGTCATGTGGATCCGGTCTACACTTCGAAAATGACATCCCATGTGAAATTCTGGTAGCCAAACACTAGCACAAGCTTGCTGGCCTTAAAAACACCAAAGGGGGTTGTGTCAACCCTCTGAGAAAAGTGGGGCATGCTGACCACCCACATGAATCCTCTACTTGTTTCCTGAAAAGCAGCACAGAGCCACAACAAGGGGAAAAACCTATCCAGCCTGCAGGATTGCAAATGCTCTTGCCACACCCAGGGCAAATATTCACAACTCACTTATTTTATTTTATTCTTTACATTCATAGCATAGCAGTGCACAAAACCCTGAGGCATTTAGGCACAAGTTACAGTAAGTGCAGAATGACAGTCTACAGAGTGCAAGAGCATGCATAAGTGTAACAACATAAGGGTGAATCTTGAGAGCATACTCTGGCATAACCTTGTATCATGGTACAGGCACTACTTCAGGTGTACAGGTAAGCCAGAGACACAATTGGCGTGGGAGCACATCTGGCGAAGCATTGCCTCATGGTATGCAGGCTACTTCAGGTGTACAGGTAAGCAAGAGACGCATTAATGTGGGAGCACAATCTGGAAGATCCTCGCCTCGTGGTGCGGGGGTAGATTAATTGCTATATTTATGGGTTAGCCAGTTACATTGATAGAGAAAGTAACAAAAGTGGGTAATTTCATAGCTATATATATTTTTTTTTTTTTTTCACACAAATGTATTATTTTCATAAAACAAGTTGCAAAGCATCCATAACAATGAGTCCTTCATATGATCCAGATCACAATATTGATAATAATCCACAAACTTTAACCAACATCTACCCAGAACTAAATCTAAAAAAAAAGAGAAAAAGAAAAACCCCCACGCCTCCCCCGAACTCTTCCAGGAATATAACTAAAATGACCAAATTAATTTACAGTACTAGAATGCAACAAAAGATGTTTTCACAACATCTGAATAACATAAAAATGCAAACATTACTTATCTGTTTTACAGCCCGCAAACGAAACAACCTCTATGACACGTTTAAATCCAGGAATGACCCTAAATCGTCTGACAACTTGAAGCCTTCTTTTGCATCATATAATTTACTTGCTCAATATTACAAACTTTGTACATTTCTTCTAGCCAGTTGCGCCATTTCAAATAGTCAGTTGTCTTCCAAGCACTTAATATTAATCTCTTTTCCACTGCTGCTCCTCTTATAATCGAGGTGATTTGATTTTTATTCAAGTCTTCCAACAAGACCATTTCACCCAGGATGAGTGTTTCAAAGTCGTATTCTAGTTCTTCACCCAGGACAGTATTCATCACCTCCACAATCCTGCTCCAGAAATTCTTCAATTTAATACAATCCCATAACATATGCTCTAATGTGCCTTGTCCTTGAGCACAACGCCAACAAGTGTCTGAGTCCAATAGACCATGCTTGAAAAGGCCGACCAGAGTCCAGAATGTTCTGTTGAGTATCTTTACATGACGGTCCTGATCTCCAATGTTCAAGGAAACTTTATTAAGGTTGGCACACACATTAGTCCATCGTTGTGGGGTCATTTCCTCTTTCAAAATAGATGACCAAGATAACAATATTCTGTGGTCTGGCTCTGAAAAGTCACTTAACAAATTGTACATCTTGGAGGCTAAGTGTTCCTTCCTGCAGAAACTCTTAATATTGGAAATCAATGGAAAATCCATCATAGATGGCAGACTCACCATCCTTCTTAATTTTCTATAATCACCATATAAACTGTCCGCAAGGTTGAATTCTGTCTTAGCTCTCTGAATAATTTCCAGCTTTGACCCTTGAACAAGTCTCCAACTTTCTTAATCCCTGCTAAGAACCATTTTCACCAGAAAATCACCTTTTTCCCAATTTAATTTTTGGATTCAACCATATTGAAGAGTCTGCATTCGTACCAGAATCCATTCCGGCCGCGAGCTGATATGCCCTCCAAGTTGTTCTCAAGAAGTCTGTCAAAGCAGAGCTGTGGACACTCTTGTAATTGGTGGTAGATAGAATGGCCCTCACATCCAAGGGCCCTGCCATCTCTGCTTCATCTCAAACCCAGTCATCTTCCGATGTTAGGAATGGAAGCAAGTGTATCAAGGTGAACACCTGGTGGTATCTTTCAAAATTTGGAATGTTTAAGCCTCCTTTCTCTTTTTTGAGCTGTAGTTTCCAAAGTTTTAACCTGGGAATTTTTCCATTCCAAATAAAGGACTGTAGCAAACAATGTATTGTATTTCAGAGCATTATAGAGAACACATGATTTGGAATAGGTTTGCAGGTAAGTAAAAATGATGTGACATGCCCAGCTTGCTGGGTCCATGTTCGACCAGACAGAAGGGGAAAAGTATAGCACAGATGTACCCAATAAAAACCGGAAAATCCTTAATCCAAAACATGGGTGGCTACCTCGACTGCGGCCGACGCTAGCAGTAGGTTACAGTGAATGCTCCCAGGTGAACTGAGGGGATGTAATTTGAAAATATAGTGCTCCAAGAGCGACGGCGTTGAGACATAAATGGAGGGAAAGTTTAGTCAGTAGATCATTGTCCTTAGGATACAATGCATATTGACAGATGCAGTAAAGGGGTGCATAAATTACAGGATGGGAGCCTGGCATACATACCTAAACAGGACTCCGCCCCTTGCACACAGCTCCACCCACATACCCCGCCCACATGTCAAAATGTGTAGTTTGCACTTTACAGTGGAATGCAATAAATTTCATTAAGTTGGCTATTCATACCCAGCCAAATTGCATAGGATGAATGTCATACGCCTTCCATAAAATCAATAAACACACAAAACCAAGAGAGGATATTTTCTTCAAATAGTGTTTTTGAAACCGTTAACATGTGTGCATGTTTTAAACTCCAAGAAGCAATACAAAGGTTTTCCCTGGAACTTTGGGAAAGCCATGCCAGCCAATTGTACTATACATGTAAAAAGGAAGCTTAATTGGGTAGCCAGGACTCCATAAAACCTCCCATCCTAGTCCTTACCTGACAACATAAATATGGTCTAAGAACAACAGCGGTTCTCCTATACCCTCCTCATTTTGTGTCGGTGAGCGCATTTCCTTGACTGCACAGGGAAAGCTTTCCAAGGAAGTGCGCCAACGGAAGAGAAGAGCACAGGGGAACCAAGCAGTCTGGGGAGATTGGATTGTGTGGGTTTGGGGGGGACAAGCAGGTAAATGGTTTGAGCTGGGGGTACATGAAGGAGGGAATCCCGGAGGAAGGGGGCACCGTAACTTGGGCAAATGTCACATGCTTCAGGAGGGTGGGGCCGGGATGACCAGGAGATGAAGAAGAAAAGGCACGGTGGGAGGGGTGCAGCTAGGTCAGCGGTTGCCTGATATGGGGAGATTGGGGGTGAAATCCCTAATGAAATGGACGTTTGCTTATTCAGGCCCCATTTGAAGATGCTCTAAAGCCAACCTCAAATGGCTGACTAATAGACATAGAAACATAGAACCTTCCTGACCTCATCTGTATATCAACACAACACTCTTGCATCACCTGCTTCACCTTACTTCTTCCATAAATCTTACCCATCAGCTCTTTCTCCTGCTTTCATGCTGTCAAACTTCTCCATCTCAATCCCCCATCTCTTTGTCCATTCAAGGGAGGTTCCTATGAAATGAAATAAAGTCTACCGCAAACATTGCAAAGTGTACATCCCACACTACAATAAAAGCTTGCCACATGTTTATGTCAGAGGTTTATTGACTTCCCACATGATGCAGTATGCAGTACAACATCACCTACAGCCAACAAAATCTGGTCCTAACAAATAGCCTTTACCAGCTAAAGGCAATTGTGATCAAATTAAAGAGAGTGTTACTATCTTCACCATGCCTAGACACACGTACTCACCAGAATCTCAAGTCACCTGAGGGAATTAACCAGACTGACCTGTACACAAACTTTTTTTTAAAGTTTGAGTGAGTTCGACCAAATGGACTCGGGCTAAAAGGACACATGGTTGGAACACATTTTCGGTTTTAACCAGTTTTCAGAGAGGCAGGATATTGTTGCTGGAGGTAGACTTTGGAAATGTACGAAACTATAATAAACTAGAGAAGAAATGGAGTTGATGTGTAGGAAAAGGGAGGGGATAGGTAGCTTGTGAATGGGGACTCAGTTGATTTAGGGTAGGTTTTGTTTAAGCAGTCTAACACATTCATTGATTTGAAGTGGGTGAACAATACACGTGGAAACTGTAGTGTCTAGGAAAAAGGAGTCTCAGATTAAGAGCAGCTTGGGTGGCTGTGGGACACACATGCGCATGGTATTTGATTTTGAATGACACCAAGAAAAATCTGGAGAAAATACCAGTGATTGTTGGATGCAGGGGGAGATACCAGGAATTCCCTGACTTTTAGTAACTGTAAGCAGCACATGTACCATGGGAGGAACGTAATCTGTGTCCAGATAAGGATTCACACTTGAGTTAGGAGTAGCAAAGACTTCCTGAGGGCATCTTGCTCAAGACACATGCGTGCATGCTTTTTGTGGTAGCAATTAGAAGAATTAAAGGAGGCAGGGGATTCACGAGACAGTGGGCCTCATTACGATGTTGGAGGTAGCCTTGCCGGTTTTACCAGGTACCAGGCGCCCGGTACATCGGTAACATGTAACATGGGTGGTAACATCGGTACTAATAATAACAGTACCGGCGCTACCATCATGTTCTGCTCGTGAGTGCCGGTACGGCCACCAGGTCAGACCTGGTGGCTGCAAGGGCACCCGCGGGCAAAACTCCTAGTATGGCAGCATGGTAGCAATGGTGTCGGTAGCAATACCGGCGCCGTTATTGCCTTACCACCATACTTGTAATGAGGCCCACTCTGTCTCTTGAAGTGAGTGAATGAAACATGTGTCATTGGGTGACACTTGGGACCAGCAGGAGAAGAGAACTCCCAAGGCCACCTTTTGCAAGACTCATGCTTGCATGTTTTTTTAGGGAGAAAGTAGCAGAGATTCGGGAAGGAGGGTGATAAAGCAATTATTGTCCATCTCGTAACGTGGGAGGAAAACCCATGTACCATTGGACAATTGCACGAGGAGCAGAGGATCCCTGGGGGAAGCTTGCATGAGTCTCACACTCTCAAGTCGGGGGTACACCAGTCAGTGTCCATTTCTTGAAGTGAGTTAACAAGGTATGTGCAATCTTAGGAGGAAGAGCAGAGAATGCCCAAGGCTGTGTGGGTGAGCATCACACGCATGTGATTTATGAGGGGGAAAACCGCAGCAATTCAGGGAGTTTGCTGATTTTCCAGTCAGTGTCCATGTCTTGAAGGAAGTGAACAAGGCAGGTGCCATCTGGCGACACTGTGAAGGAGGAGCAGAAGGAGCAGAAAATCTTTGACGGCAGCTTGGGCGGCACTCATGTAATCTGCGTACAATTTAGGAGTTACAGTGCAGTCTTTAACGTGAATACCATGGAGTGGCACACCCTTAAATAGGTTTCATAAAGTAAACGCACATGTGAATCAGTTAAATTGTCAAGTGTAGGGATTTAGTTTCTCACTAATACATAGGCTATATACATAAATATGCATATGTGTAAAATGTTTGAGTATTTCGGACAGGGGTGTTGCTAGGTCTGGAATAGATCCGGGGCTGTGCAAATGTCGGGACCCTAGGCTAGCTAGCCCTTTGGTTGTAGCCCCTGAGCTTCTATCTGGGGCTACAACTAAAAGATCAGGGGCTATAGCCCCTTTAGTCCCCCCAGCAACGCCTATAATTTAGAAGCATGTTATATTTATTTATGCATGATGGCCTTCTCCCCGGCCTACGTGAACTTTGCCACCAGCATTTTAAAGAAGGGAGAACAAAGTCAGTGGATCAGACTTGCCTGATAGAAGGCGCAAGAGGAGCTATGTGCCCCTGAGCACTGGACTAATCTATGTTTGTTTCAAATTTGGGGTTCAGAAAGCATTATATTTCAAATGTTACGTGGTCCCAGCCAGTAAGTAGCACTGGTTTCTTTCGGCATTGTGGGCCCCCACCTTGGGCTGGCTTGAAGCAAGGAGCGAGAGAGGCAGGAACTCTATGTGGGGCCTGCAGCAGGATCATCTCCGCCCCAGAGACCAGCAGGAAACTGCTGTTGCCCCACTGCAGTCCTCACCTCAGTGCCTTTTTTCTGACTCACTTCAGAAAGTCATTTCTGGTCTGAGTTAACAGGGGGTGTCAAAAACCAGCCGGAGCAACATAGGGAGCTTTGGGGCAGACTACAAACTAAAATTAAAACTACACTAAAAATAAGACAACTGCTTGTATTTTTACCTATGTGGCTGTCCTGTATTAAGACTAGTTTCTGTATTTTTTTGATTCAGGGTTAACTAGGGAACATTATTCCATTATCAAAGGTATTCTAGTACTTATATTTCTGGATTATGGTCCTGAGCCCTCTTTAGCCATGAATACAGTTTTTAAGTTTTAAGGGTCCCTTTCCTATAAAGGGAGCACTGGGCATGTGTTAGGCCAGGTGCATTCTGGTCTTCAAGTAACACACAAGGCTCTTTCAGTTGAATGGGGTATGTTAATTTTGAGTGTTTCCTGTCAACAGCCCTCTGCCAGCAAGGAGAGACATGTGATCACTGACCCACCCAGACTTCTGGAGGCGGACCCAAACACTTTGGGGAGTTGAATTGCAACAAATATATATTTTATAGAAACAGCGATAACTTATTGTAACCAAATGACAGGAATGTACAACTTTGAGAGACTTAGTATGGAAAATGCCCTCACGATTTGATTCCAAACTCTGATTTGTACCATGTTCTGTGGCAAAACCCTGCTAATTATCATTATTGTAGACACTGTATTTAAGCTAGAGACATGGAAAGTTACTGGGATATATGTGGAAGGAAAATGTACCTTTGTATAATTTTTGATGAAAATCCCATATTGCAAAACCCACTAAAATCGAAAATAAGTTGCCATTTTTGAATAGATTTGTGTGCACATTGACCAGGGGAGTGTCATTTCTGCAGGTCATAAAAATGACATCACTCTGACACACTATCCCTTCCCAAATTAGGGACCAAATAATCTATTGACCTATCAAATCAAGATAGGGGCAGGCTTAGTGATGCTAGCCTTTCCTCCCACTTTTTAAAACACATAAAAAGAGACTGCTGGGACAGGTAGAGACATTCAATTCCATTTTCTGCGGGACGCTCTGCCGGGAGACTCCAGACTTGATATCCATCAATCTTCAGAGACCAGAAATTTACTTCAGAACTTAAAGCAAGGGCCTAAACCCACAAACTGAGAACTCTTCTCAGCAGGCCTCAGCATCCTTAAATTAATTTGCAAACTATTCCACAGCCAGGCCAGCTGTCTGAATTCTTTTGCCAAGAACTTTTGCCAGTACCCAGAAAGCAGTGTTACATTCAGAATCCACTTGATCCAGACCGGAAAGCAGAGCAGTATCCAGAACCAGAGGCCACTGTATCCAGAGAGGCTAGACCAGCAGAGCAGAGCTGACCCAGACCGCTGTGAGCAGAACCAGAGATCCGGATCGCTGTGGGCAGAACTGGTGCCTGATTGACCCGCCGAGCAGACAGAACCGCCGCTGGACGTGTTGACCAGATCCGTGACGAGGCCTAGTTCAAATTTATATTGTGAGTACCTAGCAGAACTGTGCAGAACCAATCTCTTAGTTAAAATAATCTAATTCAAGCTATTTTAACATAAGTAGAACTGCCTCCTAGTAATCCTGTCATCTGTCATTCTAAAGCTGCAAGCTGTCACCTGTCATTTTGAGTTTACTTTAAATCCGAAAAACTACCTTTATTAAATCATCCGTATCTATTGAAACGTTTTTCCTCTGAAAGCTTAGAATCTAAGCTTTCCAACAAGCCTAGAACCGACTTCCTACTCCTTCTACTTTTACCGCAATCGTGATTTACGCACTCGCAAAATTTACCGCGATTTGCGATTTTGGCTCAATTTCTCCACTTGTCAAAATAGCAGCTCCATTCTTTCCTTTGTTAAAATCCGTTTGCAACCTGGTAATAACTCCTAGAGCATTGCTAAAGTGGGCCTGAACTAATACCAACAAGCATCTCTCACTCACCCTGAATCTCTAGAGGGAATTAAAATCAGTTAGCACATTTTCCCATCCATTGCCATCACATTTAAAAGCATTTTGGGCCTGTGTTTTAAACTTCTACCTGTTTCCTCTAAGCTTGCTCGGGGGGAACTGAATTTCGTATTGTATTTGATTGCATTCCTGAGAACTGTTTGCTCCTCTTTCCATCTCCTTCCATTTCTTACATTGCATAGGGGGGGGGGGTGAATTGCCAGAGAAAAAGTGATTACATTGTTGTTGGTTGAAATCATATCAAGTTTATTTGCTGTACTGCATTTTATTCCACCTTGCATTTCCTTGAACCCATAAAGCATTTTCAGCTACCTCATCCTCTATACTACTGTAACATTACCCATTGTGGATCCACATCATATGTCTCAGTGTACTATCAGATATTAATTTATTACAAAAGTGTGATATATATCTATGTGTTTAATTTTTCAAATAAACCTTTTAATTTGCAAAACAAACCTACTTCTTGGCTCAGTGGGGTCAGGGGGATTCTAAGAGAGGGGTGTTATATAAGGTTTGTCATCCAGAGTACATGAACTGGACCTAAAAATATATCAATAAGGGTTTCCCTCAGCATCCCAGACTAGGCATTGACTTAGCTGTAGTGTTGATTGAATATCGCTTACAGCATTTGTGCTCTTGCTGCATAACTGAACCACCATCTTAACTTTCACACAAGAGTTTTTTCAAGAAGAAAGCAACAGAGATTCTGGGCTGGGGATATATACCTGTCAGAGCAAACAAGATATGTGCCATCAGGTGATACTTGTGAGGAGGAGGAGAAGTCTATCCTTGAGAGTAGCTTGTGTGAGAATCAAACTCATGTGAATTTTTTAGGGAGAAAGTAGCAGCGATTGAGGGTAGCGGAAGATGCACCAGTCTGAACTGCGATTAATGACCCAGCACTTTAAGATGAGGTAGCACTACTTTGAGATGAACAGGGATGCAGAAGATACTCAAACATCAATAATCAGACTAACTCAGAAAGTAGGCAAAGGTTGACTGTTTTAATGTCAATTATCTATACCAGGGAGTACAACAGACATTAACAGACGTCTCACAGCATGATCTCAAAGAAGCTCATAAAAAACATTACTTTTAGAGCAAAAACTCGTTATTGCCAATGTCAACCTATGTATTTGCTAACGTCATCCTAGGTGGAAAACTACAAAAACTTAGTGGCAAATGTGATTGGGTCTAAAGGAACATCTAGGTATACTTTCTATACTAGTCTAAGAAAGTGATAGGCTCTTTAGCGTCAGGTAGGGTACCCAAGTCCTCCCTTCAAACAGGTCACTACAAACGTCACTAAATACACAACGTCCCATTGGTTACACAAGCTACATGGCCCTTAACTACGCAGCCTCCTATAATTGATTGGCACACTTACATCCGTCAATACTGTTCCACCTTGTCTGCAGGTGCTGGTGGGTTTTGGTCTTGATCATCGCTTCCCACAATTAGCATATCATCTATCATCACCTCAGTGGTCTGCACATCAATTAAGCCTTTGAACTTGGCCTTGGAAGTGTTCTTTGCTCTGGAGAAAATGAGGGAGTGGAGGCACGCTTTGTCTCCTTGCGTAGGCGTGGTTTGTCATGATTGTTCTTTTTCACCCCTCCACATGACTGAAGACCACAAATTCGAGCTCTGGTGCATTTAAAATACTATTATTTAATGAGCCCCTGTTGTCTTCCTTGTTTTCGTTCATGTCTTCTGAACAGTTACGATTGTAACAAATGTCTGCTTCTCCAAGCCTGACGTGGCCTTGGGTCTGGTCCAGCCTCGCCCTTCTGAGATTCACTCCTGTAATTCAATGGTTTTCTTAACTGCCGACACACTGGAAAAGGCCTTCCTTTTTATGGTCCAGCTCTGCTATATGCATAGTGGAATCATCCATAGTTCACTCACTCCTATATATATATATACATGCCACAATCTATTCACTACATAGCTAGCCTCAAGAATACTTTGTCTGCTTGTGTTTCTTTGCATCTGTACACGTGTAAAATAACTTGATATCTTCATCATTTCTGCAGCATGAGCCTCTTCATTTCAATCCCAAAATGTTTTCTTATCTTCGATGCTTATAGACTGTCTTCATTCTCTTGTCTCTGTATCTCTTCTGGGTGCATCAGTCTCATTTTGTGTGATGTCAACCAATCTGCTCTTTTGTTCATTTCTCATTCTTCTTCTGGGATTTCATTCAAATGGCCGTCATACTGTCTTGCATGCAGGTATGGCTTTCTTAATGGGAACTTTGCATCCAGGATACTCTTTGGTATTGGTATTTTCACTGGTACTGCACGTACTTTACACTCTGATTCCCAAAATATAGGCAATATGGGTGAGATGCTTGAGGTGGGGTACTTGGCTCCTTCTCTAAAATTCAGTATCCATCTCTTATAGTAAGTGAACGAGACACGTGCTATCAGATGACACTTGTGAGGCGGAGGAGAAGTGTATCCCTGAGAGTAGCCTGTGTGAGAATCACATTGAGGGAGGCGGAGGATGCACCAGTAAGTATCCATCTCTTATAGTAAGTGAACGAGACAAGTGCCATTGCGTGTCACTTGGGTAGGAGCACAGAACCCATGAGGACATCTTGTGTGAGACGTATGTGTTTTTGGCGAGAGAAAGTAGAAGAGACCCAGGGAGGCCGAAGATAATGAACTTACTGAATGACAGACGTAGAACATGTCTTCTTGCCCACCAAAATGAGGCAGAGGCAGAGGGAATGTGCAGCTCAACTCCTTTTCACATTGGAACAGCAGTTGTGTGCACTGGAGATCAGACTTGCATGTGTTTAATTTAAAGTATCATTCAACTCAAGTTGCAGTCCCCATCAATACTGGCTCTGGAGTGAATGCATCAGAATAAACACATGCCTGGGGGCGCTGTTGAGCAGCCAAAGGAAATGGCTGCCTAGCCCTTGAGCTCCGTCTCTGCCCACTACAATCCATCGGACATCGGCGTAATACTGCTAAGTTCACCCACGAGACTAGCGCGATTCTTGCCCCACTGTCTCCCTGCACAATTGGCTGAAATTTGGGGTGGAGACGTCGCTGGTGGACGAAGACACGGACCTTTGCCCCTGTGGGGCGTCATTGCCTCCTTCCCGGCCCCGGAGGCGGCGGCCCGCGGCCTTCTGACATCTCTCCCCCGCTGGCCCGGAGGCCTCCCTGCTCTACCCGCGTCCGAGCGGACCCCCCTGGGTGCACCCGCTGCCTGATCCTTCGCGCTGCATGATCCGCGGCTCGCTGTCGCTCCGGCCATACCTGCAGCCTCTGATCGCCCGTTGGAGCGGGCCCCTGCATGGTGGGCGGCCGGCTCCTGAGGGCCTCCTCTTCATCGATCCCCCCCGCCGACTGATCCGTGGGCTGAGCCGTGGGACACCGCGAGTATCGTTGGCCCGTGCGGTGCGGCGCAGCCCTTGCACCGATCCCAACGGTGTGGGGCCGTGCCCCCCTGCTTCGCCTTCCCCCCGGAGGCGACGGAACCTCGGCCGGGGCCTTCATCCGGACCGCCTCTGGGCGGCAGCGCCGGAGCGCCTGCGCGGCTGTCTGGACGCGGCCGGGCCTCTGCGGCCACTTGGGGCCGTGGCCTCCTGGGGCCGTGCTCGTGCCCAGCGACTGCTCCTGCTCCCATCACTGGAGGGTACGGGCGAACTGCGGCCCCGACGTGCTTGAGGTGGGTGTTCGCTCCGGATCGGCGCCGTCTGGTCCCCCGGCGCTGCACATACACGGTCTGGGACGGCTGGCTGGGTAATTACGTACTGTACCCCTCCTCCACTTGACAACTCTACGGGTCGCTTCTACATCTGGGTTACGTCTTGGCCTCCTTGGGCGCCACGGCGGTGTGTGGACTTTTGCGAGGACCCATTCTGCAGGTGCCACCATACCCGGGCCGAATTTAATAACGCCACGGCCCGCTAGAGCATCGGGGGTATGCATTGACCACTGCGGGAGCTACTACTGGGGGTTGAGTACTGCGAGGACCCACCCTGCAAACGCCACTATACCCGAGCAGACACCCCTCCCACCACTGTAATGCCCAGTAAATCGAAGCCCAATGGTAACCCTGGCGCCATGGACAAATTCACCAAGTTAGCGCCTAGGGCGGAGCATGCTTCGGCTTCGGCGCTGCACGAGGAGGATGAGGGTGGGTCTGAGTCCAATCGAGCTGACCTTACTAAAATGATGGAATCCATGGCCAAGAACTTTGCAGCGGTTCACGAAAAACTGGACGATATTAACGCAAATGTGGCCTCAATGAGAGTGAAGATTGATCAACATGGGTCTAGAATTGCCGAGACTGAGCAGAGAATCGGGTCTGCTGAGGACAATGTTCATACCTTGCAAAACACGGTCTCGGAACTGGTCAGGGACATGAAGCAGGTAAAAGCTAAGTGTGACGACTTAGAATCACGGTCCCGGAGAAACAATCTCCGCATAGTTGGGGTTCCCGAATCGGCACTGAGGGGCCGCATGGAAACGGCGGTCGAACAACTACTTAAAGACCTCCTCGGCGACCCGCCATTATCTCCCTTCTTCACTGTGGAGAGGGCACATCGCTCCCTGGCACCTCGCCCTAAACCCGGTGATTTCCCTAGACCGATCATAGCAAAACTTTTGAGCTATAAGGACAGAGACCTTATCCTCCGATTGGCCAGGGAAAAAGGGGAACTTAGGATGGATTCTCAAATCATCAGAATCTTCCCGGATTTTTCGGTGGCGGTCCAGGCGGAGAGGCGACAATTCAATGGCGTAAAGAAACTGCTAAGGGAGCGAAAGATTGAATATGCAATGCTCTTCCCGGCCCGCCTAAAATTCACCCACCACAATAAACACTACTTTTTCACGGTCCCAGATGAGGCGGTCAAATTTATCGAAGCACAGATCCCGCCGGCTCCTCCTCCAGAGGAGCGCATGGAAGACGACCAACCGCCAAACCTGTGATCTACTGCACTGCATAATGTATTTATGGTGGCAGAGGCACTATAAGCCACACTGGCGGGCCAAGGGTTTTCCCGCTCTCTATATGGCGGGGGTCAACTTGTGGCCCTGCAGCACTGCACTGCGGCCATACTTGTCCATGCGAAATACGAATGAGGTCCGTTCATATATAAGTACACGCACCGTTCTAGTGCCCTGCAATTTGGTGCGGGGATGTGTAGCACTGCCATTGGGTGTGGGGGCCATATTTCTGTGGCTCTTCTCCGCTGGGGTGCTGCATATAGAAGCTATAATGCTCCAGTATCCGCTCCCTGAAACTGTTTATTTGTTAGCTGATGTCCAGTCATATATGATCCAAATGTAACAGTAGTCAGTACAAGTGGGCAGAACGGCAGCGGCAGCCCCCACTGCGATTGCAATTCTTATTCTTCTTGATCTTAAATGTTTGTGTTCTGGCCCCTGTTGGGCTACTTCTCCTGTGTCTCCAAGTTGGGGATGGCGCGCAGGTGGGATATGTACGGGTGGGGTTTCATGCACTGCTGGTTGGGGTAGGGCGGTGAGGGTGGGGCTTGTTGAAGTTGGGGTACGTTATACACAAAATGGCGGAGGAGTGGAGACGGGCTCGAGAGGTTGGCACCCGCATGTTGTTGCGGCACGCAGGTTGGGCACGTATGATGAAGGCTTTCACTGGGATGTTCCCTAGTGTGGGACATGGCGGTTAAAATGATGTCCTGGAATATCCGGGGGCTGACAAATTTTACGAAATCTCGCAGGATTACAGCCTATGCACAGAGACACGGGGTTAAGATCCTTCTACTACAGGAGACTCATGCTCTAAAACATCTATCGTCAAATATAGCACACAATTGGGGCACTAATAGGCACTATACTCAATACTCAACCCAGGCTAGGGGGGTCCTGACCCTTATTCATAAATCCTTACAGTTCACACTCCACGCGTCCCACATTGATACTGAGGGCAGATACGTTATTCTACACTGTAGCTTGAACCATGAAGACTGTATACTGGTCAATTTATATGCGCCCACATATGATTCCCCCGAGTTCTTTGACAAAGTGGCCTCCATCCTAATGAGATATCCGGACGTCCCCACCGTATGGGCGGGAGACTTCAATCTGATACTCAACAATGCCCTAGATAGAACTACGACCACCCGCAGAGCCACCTCGCGCGCAGCTGAACGGCTCCGTGCACATATGGAATTCCTAAACCTGCATGATATATGGAGAACTCTCCACCCCCACGATAGGGACTATACGTTTTACTCCTCGGTGCACGATAGTTCTTCTCGAATAGACTTGTTTTTGCTCTCGGGCGGGTTAGTGGGCAGGACCTTGGACATTAAGATCCTCCCGCGCACGCTATCTGATCACTCCCCGGTGCTGCTACAGATACAGACTGGTAATGTGGGCCCGCCACGTCCTGCGTGGCGTTTCAAGTCTACCGCCCTCTCGGATATTGTATTCAAGGCTGAGATATTAGCGGACATTACCTCATTCTTTGAGAACAACAGGGTGGCTGACACCTCGGAGGCAGTCAGGTGGGAGGCATTTAAGGTGTACATCCGGGGGATGTGCATCTCTAAGGAAGCAGGAGTCTTGAAGGCCATCAGGCAAGCCCTGAATGCTTCAGAAACTAAACTAAAAACCCTCGAGCAGAGATACCTCACCACTCCTTCCCCGGGGATACTGGCAGAAATCAGGGAGGAGCTGGAGCAATTCGAATCACAGGCCTCTAGGGAGGTGCAATATCATGCCCGTCCCATAGCCGCCCGTCGTTATGGAGAGGGGGACAGACCGGGCAGAACACTGGCTAGACTGGTGCGGGCGGAGGGCGGCGGGACCCGGATTGATTGCATTACGGATGAACAAGGACTGAAACACTGGTCCGACCAATCCATACTTGACATATTTGCCACCTTTTATGCCGATCTGTATGGGCCCCGCCTTGGCCACTCTGACCAAGATCTAGATGACCTCCTAGAGAGCATCCCTATGACGATAATCTCCCACGACACCAGAGAGTGTCTTGAAGCACCGTTCACCCTGGAAGAGATAGTCCAAGTAATGTCGGATCTTCCCAAAAATAAGGCGCCTGGTCCGGACGGACTCACCGCTGAGTTTTATCAGGAACATGTGGCCGCTCTGGCTCCAGTACTGCTCGGGGTCTGGTCCGAGGCGCTCCGGCTGCGCACCCTCCCGCCATCCTTAAGGGAAGCCTTAATAACGGTCCTCCACAAACCGGGTAAGCCTCCTGGAGAATGCGGGTCCTACAGACCCCTATCCCTAATCAACACTGACATGAAAGTTTTCGCTAAAATAATAGCAAATAGGTTTCTCCCCTTTATGTCCCATATGGTGCATCCTGACCAGAGCGGGTTCATACCTGGCAGATCCACGTCCCTCAACATCCGTCGCCTATTCAATGTGATGGCCAGAATCGACCCGTGTGCAGAGGCGGTTGCTGTGACCATAGATGCCCAAAAGGCCTTCGACATGGTCTCCTGGCAGTACCTGTGGGCGGTGCTGGAGAAGATGGGTGTGGGCCCGAACATGCTCTCTTATATAAAGCTTTTATACACAGACCCGGTAGCCAGGGTCCTGGTAAACTCTATCCCTTCCCACCTTTTTAAGCTTCACCGTGGAACCCGCCAGGGCTGCCCTTTTTCACCCTTACTCTTCGCCCTTGCCATCGAACCCATGGCGGACCATGTCAGAGGGCGGCATTCCAACAAAGGCATCCGGTTGACTGGGGCCCCTGAGTTAATCTCACTCTACGCGGACGACGTCCTTCTATATGTTAGAAACCCCTCCACTAATCTGAACCCGATCATTCGTGACATCACGAAAATAGGCACGTTCTCCGGGTTCACGATTAACTACTCCAAATCTGAAATTTTCCCCCTCACCAAAACAACACAGCAACCGGCATGCGAATACCCCCTGCGCTGGTCTCCTGGGGGAGTCAGGTACCTTGGGGTTCATTTGTCGTTAACCAAAAGTGCCCTCCTGAAGGATAACTACGAGGCCATGGCCCAGCTTATCGTCACCAAATTCTCCAAGTGGCGGCATTTACCGCTGTCCTTGGCGGCCAAACTCTCCCTGATAAAGATGACAGTGGTTCCCAAGCTCCTGTATGTGTTTGCCAACGTCCCTGTCTGGCCCGGGAGGCAATACTTTGGGAGGCTCCACTCCGAATGTGGCCAGCTTCTTTGGCATCCGGGGTCGGTCCGTATGAAGTGGCACCGCATGACAGCACCATGCACAAGGGTGGATTTGCGGCTCCTGACCTGCGACTGTACTGGCACGCGGCCCAGGCCCAACACGCCTCCCATTGGTATACATTCCAAAATCCGCCTCCGCATGTGAAACTTGAAAAAATGGCTGGAGGTGGAACCAACATTATGACCCTACTGTTACACCGCTCGCTCCGTACAGATTCCCACGCAGACCCAGTAACCACCACGATTAGAGCATGGAACGCTATCCTATATACTGAGCAGATTGATCTCCCGTATTACAAGTGGCTCCCCCTGTGGCAATTTCCTGGTCTCTCCCCAACACACGACCAACACCTTACTAGACACTGGGAGGGCCTGGGATATCGGTGCCTGGCAGACCTCTTCCCAGAAGGTAAATTTGTCACCCCTCAAACGTGGCCTCCAGGTCACACTGATTCTCTCCTTGAGATGTTACAGTACTACAGACTCCGAGCCGCGGTACGCTCCGCATGGCCTTCATATCCGGATGAACCCCCGGAATCGCCCGAACTCCAATATATAGCAAACTCAGCGGGCTCCAAAGGGGTGTTATCCAACCTGTACAAACGGCAACTGGGTGGGAGAATGTCTGGGGCCCTCAAACCACGTATGGCTTGGGCTAGTGAGCTCGAAATGGAGATACCCGATGGACTCTGGAACAAGATGTGCACAAGTACACGCGGGGTGTCCCTATGTGCCAGATTCCGATGCATCCAATTTAAATTTCTTAACAGGCTCTATTATACGCCAACGAGGGTGGCGAGATTTGCTGGTGCAGTGTCCGGTACATGCCCAAAGTGTAAATCTTCTGATGCTGACCATATCCACATGTTCTGGGCGTGCCCTGCGATCAGCGCCTTCTGGATGGAGGTAGCAGAGGCGCTCTCAGAAATAGTGGAATCTCCAGTCGACCTGGACCCGCTTGCCCTGCTGTTCGGGGTCTGGGAAGGCGAGAATGTACGGAAAATGTCTAAATTTTTGAATGTCGGAGCTATTGTGGCCAAAAAATGCATATTGCTAAACTGGAAACGTCACAGCCCCCCCACCTTCGCGATGTGGCTCATAGCCCTTACCTGGACACAAATGCGCGAAGAGGACTACATTGGATCCTTGCCTCCCACATCGCGACCAAAAAATGTGTGGTCTGCATTCCGCACCTATCTGAACAATAGAGACGATGCGGAGGAGGTAGCATCCCCTCCCCACACACCCCCTGCAACTACTTGATACTGTAATGTCTCCTCTTTGTCCTGGTTGTCACACTACGGATGCCGTTTTTTTTTTTTTTTTTTTTTTTTTTTTTTTTTGTTGACACACACGATGATACTGCCCGACTGTGTTGTACTGTGTTGTATTGATGTGCATGTTGCAGATCCGCTTGTTCAATGCTGTGTGCCTTGCCCTGTGCCTGTCTTAACTTTCTGCCAATAAATAAAGTTAAAAAAAAAAAAAAAAAAAAGAATAAACACATGCCTGGGTTTTACACCACAATGATAAACATCCACACAGTCAGACTAAGGAGGCTGCATTTTTAGTTCCATCCACTATTTCTGGGGCAGGAGTGGTGCAGACTTCATCTACTGCAATTCAAGGAAGAACCACACAGTGTAGGTGAAGTCAGAGGCCTTTGCAAATTCCAGATCTCTATCCACCCCGTCCACTTATAAGTCGGACAATTATGATAATGACGATGACATGGATGTGGATCAAGATAAAGATTATAATCCATCAGAGTCCAGACGGGAAGGTGCATTTTTTCTGGAGAACAGTGATTCTTAGGAGCAAGAGAATGAGACCACAGATACAGAAACTGCAGTAGTAGAAGCAGTTCAAGCCCTCACTGGTGTACCGGCTCATTGAGAAACAGCCTCCCTGTCACAGATCAGAGCGTGCATCACATCATATATGGCATTTAGAGCACCACCACCTCCACTGCACTTCCGCCCACATGAGCCCAGCGTCTCTGTTTGTTTTCCAAACAAAAATTAAATGTGTGGCAGTACTTTACACAGAATAAACAGCAAGTGAGTCTGGTCTACTGCACACTCAGTCACGAAACTGTGTTCTGAGAAAAGGCAGGGACCAGCTTTGGTACCATATGTATGTGCTCCAGTATGCTGTGGCACCAAGCACAGACATGGGAAGAAGTGTTTATATCTGAGGTGCAGCTACCCCCATGCCAGCATTTACCACAGTATACAACAGTATACCACCACTCCAAAACTCCAAAACAATGTAGCTGTGTCAATGGTTGGGACACCAATTCCTACCAACAGCACATTGGACGATGCACAGCAGTGATCACCATTGCATCAGGCCAGTCTTGTGGAATCATTTGAGCTGGGACACAAATATCACAAATCACATGACATACTGTCCCTGCTTGATGCTAACCTGACTATAGTTTTGTCAATAAACCTCTTGCCATAGTCTTCTATGGAAAACCCTGTGTTCGGCTGGTTTCTTGGAAGATCAGATCACTGCGGGGAAGTTCCCAGTCACTCTTTTTTCTCCCACGAGGTGAAACTGGAATTGTACGACGAGGGTGCGGCTACGGTGGGGTGGGTACAGCGGCAGTCCTTAGGCCCAAAATGTTCTTTACACCGGACGTGTGGATCAGTGGTGAGAGCATTGGCTACACTGCCATCACAGTACACTTAGTAGTGTTCTATACCTCTACTCGGCAAGGCGGGTGCTGGGGTAATGCAAGTGTCAGCAGGTGTATGGAGATCCACACAAGGAAGCATTCTGCATGAAAATATTTCTGGGCAAAAGCTACAGGGGCAGTGACATTTGATAGATGATGGAGAAGGTGGAGGGTCAGTCCCTAAGTTCTCGTAATTCATATTTGGGGTTTATTGTATCAGACACTAACAAATTGGCAAGAGAGTGTACATCCCATGCTCTTCACATGTCCTTCACCTGGCCGTCACATGTTTTAATAGTAATGTTCTCCCTGCCAAATGTCCACTGCATCAATTGCAGTTGTGCCGTTGATTGCCACTCCACAATATGAAGACCTACATGGGCACCCAATGGAACTCTACTTTGCACATATGAACAGGCTACGTGACCAGTGCAATGCCCGCACAGATTACTGCAATACTCACAGAAGAGCTGTAAGTGGGGCATTTTTGACACTGTGTGCAGGAGTCCACCAAGCAGGATAGTCATCGCAATGTGCCCTTTTGTGAGGATGTCCCTCGGATACACCTGCTTGAGATGAATCATGTCAAACACTGCAAGGGTCAATGACTTGGGTGCGGATGTGTTTGAGGCAAAATTGGTGTTGAACCCCACCTGATGATCGAAGAGTAGTTGAATTTAAATGTCACTTTGAGTAACTGCCGGATTCCTTTTTTTTTTAATCATTTTTCAAGGTAAAAGTGGTCACTTTTCAAACACATATATAAGATGAGAGGATGAGCAGCAAACATTACAAGGGGCAGAAAATGCGCAAATGTGCATGGATACTTTACAGTAACACTTATAAAATAATTAGAGTAAAAATGCAAGCGGCAGGAAGAACATCTACCAGCTGAAATGTTGACAATTGCACTGGATATGTCAAGAAAAGATTCATGGTATTAATTGTCAGGCCATCATTGACACCAGTTGACAGCTTTGTGGACATTCTTATTGCAGCCTTCAGGGAGGAGATGCTTTGGGCCACTCCCCTCAGTGACTCAGGCAACATGAATACAGATGAGTCATCAATAGGAACAGATAGTAGGCCATCAGCTGGGTAGATGATTGATGCCTATCTACTGGACTGTTCACCACTGGGAAGGGATGATGTCCCAATACAGTACTGGTACAGCAAGCAGTTTGTCTGGCTAGCAAAACCTGCGTGAATTGCAATGGAATCACTAAACTGCCCTGCAAGTGTGCAGTCTAACAGAGTTTTTAATGCAGCTGAGGGTATTGTCACTAAAAGACTCTAAGTGAACAATTCACATGTATAGAAATGAACGCTCATTAGTTGACATAGACTTTGGAGCAGCGTCTACCTATAGCCAACATACACACCTGGATGATGATGAGTTGTTACCTGGTAGATTTACGGTAGTGAAGGGTGGAGCAGGGTTTTTTTTAATGGTGCATTTGGTTGCAAAACAGATAGCTTTAGCAGTTACTGTGAGGCCTTGACCAGTAGCCATGTTGCTGATGAGAACTTTATATTGTATGCGTTGTCATTACTCTTTTTGAGCCCTACTGTTGTTTCAATGACAACCACCACTTGCCTAAACTCTTCAGGCTCTACCTTAGAGCACTGCCATCCCTTTGTTTCAGGGGCCCTGTCTCAGAGTGCTGCCTCTCTTTAAAGTTGCCAGGCTCGTCCACTCCACAGAGAGCCGACACATCATAACGTTCTTGGCCTCTCCCACACAGTTCTGCACCCACTCACATACAGAAGATCTCTCGGTCATTCGACAAAGTTCACAGGCTTTTTCACAGAATGATGCCATTCACAGATGAGGGTAGTCTCCCTGAGTGAACTGTCACTCCCACATGTCTTCCATATTCTTTCTCCTTGGCATAGCCAACTATAGGAGGGAAGGATGGCGCTGCAGTAAATGCATAACCATGGCTGCTTCATTTTCTATGTTGTTCACCTCCCCCAGCGGAAAGGCACCAGGCAATGCAAGCAGCAGATGCCTGCATCCCCCATGACCCAGCACTGCCGATAATGCCCAAATACAGACACTGACAGTCACCTGCTGCCTCCAATCAGTGTCAACAGGGGCCTTCTGCTTCCCACAATGTACAGTGCTGCTTGCACTGATTGTGCAGGTTGGTGGGTGAATGTTTTCTCTGCTACTTCGTATGGCATGCCTGATGAAGGCATAATGCTGGACCCTGGCTCTATGATGTACCACAATGACCATCCTCACCACCGTTGGAGAAGGCTGTGGTTGTAGGTGAGTCACTTGTGGGGTGATTGGTGCAGGGGAGTCATTTACTTGTAAATCTGCTGGTTCCATTGGCAAATGTGGTTGTACATGGCTGACATCCCCTGGGCAAGGCCCTGGCCTCTCTGTCCCACCTCACCTTTTTGGCACAGCCCCCCATCCACGTGTCACCCTTCACAGTCTTCCCTAGTGGAAGATCAGAATACTGTCACACTCTAGTATACAGGTCTGCAACCTGTGGCTCTGTAAGTGTTTAGGATTACAACTCCCATGATCCTTTACCATTAATTCTGCTGACTAGGGCTCATGGGAGTTTTAGTCCAGTACTTCGGGAGAGCCAAAGGTTGCTGACTCTGGTCTAGACTGTGAGGGTGTAGTGGGGGAGAGGGCTTTACAGATGCATGGTGAGCTAGATCCCCCAATTGCTGTGGTATGACCAAAGGCTGCTACACCTCTTGAGGGTTCTCCTCAAGGACCTCCCCCTGTTATTCATACTTACTTTACAGGGTGGAGGCCATTTCCACCTCTGCAACGGCCCACCACCAGAAGCAGTGCCTCCATGGGAGCTTCTACCAGAGACCCTGGCTCTTCTGCCTCTGTGCTAAGGGGGCCTCCTCTGATGGCCCTTCCTCCTCTTCCACTCTTCCATCTCCTGTGTCTTCCCGCAATACATCAGCCACCCCCGCTGACTCAGACACACAGTGTTGCAGCATGGCCTGGGCCAATGAACTGGTGCCAATGAACATTACTAGGTTAATGGCAACAGAGAGAAAAGGGCAGAGATTTCTGTACTTTTTTAACAGGTGAAAAATAATAAAACTTTGAACAAACACTAAAAAGACTAAAGCGCAGGAAAATATACAAGACTCTACAAATAGAATCATACTAAACAAAAACAAAGACACAATCTCAAAGCTGTTTCTAGAACATCTCAAAACACTTCAAGGCTTCTCAGAATGCTCCAAACACCTTTCAATTGCGTGGTCGGCCTTCATGACAATTTTCTTCATAGCTTACCAAAAGGCTCAAAGGAACAGAAAGTGAGTTGTGCCTTTTATAGCACCCAAACGTTCCTTAGGAGATTTGATGGCTCGCATCGGCAGAACGAACTCAAAGAATTAGCCATCGAGGACTTTTATTGACTAAATGAACCTGACGAGTAGGCCTGAGATTTGACTCAATATCCGAGGCTCCTGATTGGCGCATGAAGCAACACGAGAGATATAAGAACCAGCCACAGGTTTGAACTGGTAATGGGTATTTGAGCACAACAAAAATGTGCCTTATTCTTGCACAGGGCATACAATAAGCAGTGTTGCATAGCCATTTGCTATGCAATTATGCAGGTATGCAGGTTTGCTAATTAAATTGACACTTGTGTTGCAAAACTAGCTATTTAAGTTACCCTGGTCAATGAAAGAACAGTTCACCCTACATTCCTCTCTTGCCCCGGTCTCTCTCCACGCTCTTATTTCTGTTCAATGCAAGTTCAAAAGGGTTAATGGAGAGAGAGTGCAACAGTAACCCTCTCCTTCAATCTTAAGAGCAAAAGGCCTGTGTGGGAGTGCTAGGTAAGATTTTTATTTTTTATTTTTCAAATAATTGGTAACTAGACTTAATTGGGATGATACTTTCATTAAGCTAACTATATCCTCTGTGGCAAAAACCAGCATGTGCTAACTCTTTTTCTTTTCTTTTTTTAAAGAACAGTCATGTCATTTCATTCTTAAAAATGTAAGTTGTTACATGTAAAACACTTTCGTCTCCAAGCTTTACAGTGCAATGTAGGTTAGTCCACCTGAATCTAACAGTTTTGATTTAATTGGGGATGATGCATCACATTTACGAGTGACCACTGTTTAAAATGTACAAGATCACATGACCAAATGCTTTGGTGAAACTGGTGCTCAATCCATGATCTAATCCCATACTCATTGACATTCTGACGTATCACCCTGTTGCTTGATACCAGCTACCCTGTAAGTGAAATTGGCAAAAACTGCAGCAATATTCCACCAAATGTTCCCAGTTCTTTGCCTGCTACGCCATCCACTCTAATTAGTCTATTACTTTCATTCCTCTTGCATGATGAATACACAAAGGTAACTAGATGTGTATGCAAAGTAGTTATCAATAGTTCCATCCACTCTATACATTTAAAGATCTGTTGCAGCACCATAGACTGTAGTTAGCTTCCAGAGCCCGCTTTGGTCTATGATTATGATTGCATTATATATTTGCACCTGCAATAGAGAGAGCAGGCCAAACTGTTTAAGAAGCTTTTTTATCATTTATATTTGTGTCCATTCATGCACCTAACCTTTTACATTTTACAGGCACTCATCCAGGACTTGCACATTTTACTCACCCTGTCAAGTAGATTGTATGAAGGGTAAGTACCATTTGCTGTGGATGTTTTAATCTTTTATTTAACATTTACATTGTTTGCAATAAATGTAAAATAAATGTTTTCACTGTGAATGGTTGTCCTCTGGGTGGCAGCAGTGTTCCAAACTTAAAGTGGCTTTAAAGTGATATGCACCATTTTCAGTGAGCCGATTTACATTTTTTGTATCTGTTGCCATGGGCAGAGTGCATTTCTCTTAGGTCAAGTAGATAAACTAAGGTATGCGACCTGCAGGTCCTGCAGAATTGGAAATAATTTCCCAGGGCTTCTTCATCTCTTCGATGGTAGACAAAAATGCTATATTGATGCTTATTGTTTGTTTTGGGTAAAAATAACGTCTGCTGACATTAAAAATGTTAGTACAACATTGCTTATCAAACGGGTTGGTTTGCTAATCAAGAAAACTGTAATTAGCAAACTCTGCTAATCAATGTTTAAAACTAATGTAAGCCTTGCTCGTGAGACCAGATGCATCACGCCAAGAGGATTTGAGGGGCCAGCGGATCACCTTTTATGAAATTCACCTGACCTTTTAATGCTGCTTTTCATTTTACTACATACGTGCTTTGTGTGATACAGAGCCTATATGAATACTGTCTCAGTGCACTTCAGGCTACCCATTCCGAGCCTTTTTCACACGCACGCATTCTGCCTTGCAGGAACTTTTATTAAAGGTGACTTTGATAACTCGGTTCCTTTCATTCCCAGTGCATGGCATGGCAGACAGTGTACCTTAAGACAACGGAAGATTCTGAGACTTCATCATTGAGTGTCCCACAAGCCTGTCCTGTGAATGAGGTTGGGGGGCTCACTAATCCTTTACAATTCATTATTTTTAACCTTATTGATCAAGCCTCACTAGGATGATGTCCCTTGAACCAAACCTGAAATCGGAAGCCCTCTCTTCTTTCACTCCACGGCTCGAAATGGAGAAAAAGTGCTACCCCTTTTTGACTCATCAGAGGATTTGATCCTGTCCAATCGGCTCATATGCTCAAATATTTAATTGTGATTCATAGCTCCATGTGTAGGCAATGTTTGGCTGTGCAAAGTGATTTAAAGAACTGCCAAGACAAAAGCCTGTACAATGGGATATTCTATATTTCCTGCCAAGTTAGTGTGCTGCCATGATGGATTGGGGGTCAATATTTCGTGGATCATCATTTTGAGACCCCTTTTTCTGCTCCGACCCCCTCCCTCTTTACTGTTAGGGGGAGGGGTGACTTGTCACCCCACCTCTCCCATTGTGTGGCGGTCGTGCTCCAACCCCCATAACTCCAGTGTTTTATTTTAAATCGAGATATGAAATCCTTTTTAAGACAGAAACATCTCTGCGTTAAAGTGACCACCGGGAGTAAAACAGCAATGACAATGCCTAAATAAAGTTGCTTATATACTATAAATGTTACATTTTTAAATAGTGCTTCGTGCGGGCCATGTCCAGCTTTTAAGTGCTGTAATAACAGCTACTGTTATTACCCTATTTGGAAAGGTACTTTACATATGTACCTCGGAAGATGAAAGGGTAAGTCAGCACTGCACCGCGATTCGAACTTTAAAATTTCAGGCTGACGTCATGCCAGGAGCCAACGCCTTACTTATGCAGCTCGCCAACCTTGGCTTAGTTATTGCCAAAAACCAGATTCGAGCCAGATCTGCACAGCCGCACGGTATCTCTGCAGGCAAAGGGGACGGCACAGTTGCACGTGTTTCTGCAAACTGAAAGAATGTGTTGTGCATTGTCTTGCATATGCCCTCCTGGGAGTCATGACGAATTGTGGCATTTTTACTCTTAGTCTGCTACTAAAACTTGGCATGACAAAAGATTATGGATTTGTAGCCAAAACTATTTTTATAATAGTCAATTTATCAATGATTGCTAAATGCTCACCAAACAACCACCACCCCTGGAAAGCTCCAGGCATATGTTGCCTTATTGAGGAATATGTGAGTTATCCCTTGACGAGGTTGAAAAGTGATTGCATTCTCTCATCCAATAATTGATGGACACTAATCATGATTAGCACCATGAAGGGGGGTGCCAACCAATCAGGAGGCTCGGAACTCGGGCTGCACTGTATGGTACAAGCCAGTGTTTCGAGCTGAGCTGGGCAGCCAGCGCCTCCTTCCCTTTCTGCTCCCCACTTCCTCCTTACCATAGCACCCTTGTAGGAAACTACTTTTCCTGCACGGCTTGACACCGGCAGTGTTGCTGCCCCCTCAGTCCGTTTTCCATGCTGAGGACGTCAAAGTCATAAACATGGAAAATGGACTGAGGCTTTCAGCAGTACTGTGCAGATCGGTCGGGGCCATGCAGGAAAGGTACGTTTCTTTTTTTTTAAACAGCACCTGCTTAGGTAATTACACAGGTGCTAATGGCGATATGCCAGATGCTGGCGGGCCAATCCTTTTGGTAATGGTACTGCCACCCTCATTAAGGAACCCTTACTGTGCTCAGGCCACTAAATTTGGGTGGTGGGCCGTCACCTCTAGGCCGGCACGCCACCTCGGGGCATATCGCCTCACTCGAGGAGCCCCCAAGCAAGATGACAGCAGTAGGCCAGAGATGGAAAGCCTTGGATGTTGCCAAGAGGAAGTGAGGCAAGGTTGTAGATTCCTTTCCGAAAATCACTCTTTGTGGTCACCTACAAAGGAAATTGACCACGAGACTTGAGTAGCCAGAGATTAATGCCCAGTAGATATGCAAGATGTACATACCATTTACATGGGAAATCAGTAGCCACAGCAATGGTAGAGGGGATGGAGTCTGCCTTAGTTCCAAAGCTGCATCTCATCTTATATGTCAGCTATGCTGCACCATTCACAGCGTCTTTAGGCAACTACCGCTTCCAGGCTAGGAACATCTGCTGCATTGGAGCTTCATCAAGGATGGCAAGGCAAGATCCAAGCATAACCACACCAGATCCAGTGGCATGAAGCGCTTGCTTTGGGAACTTGATGTTGCCTTGATTTTGTAGATTGTAGAGCCCTGAAGCCCATTGGCCAGACATGGTATCTGTGAACAACATGCATGAGCAGTGAAGCAGAAGCCTACCATGACTATCAACAAACTCTTTCTCTTGGGTAGTGAGATCTATGAAGCAACCTTGAAGCCTGAGGTGTTAATCCCAGGTCCTGTGTAGGCAGTAAAAGACGTGCTGGATTTGGCACATTATTGTGAGCACTAATGTTGTCCTGGAAGCCTGTTCACCCTATAACCACCCACAGTAAGAATGGCCATTATGTGTCAAATGCACACGTGGCAAATTGAAGGGAGGTGTGTGCAACCACATCTACCCATGTCAATGATGGATTGGTGCTGGTCAAGAGCACCCATTAGGTTATTGCTATGTCTGGAGAGCAAAGCTAGTTCTAAAAGCCCCCATTCATCAGATCCTGCCTGTCTGTAATTGACTTGAAGAGAGCCCTTGAGTTTGAATACCTTGCACAGTAGGGCCTATTGTAGTGCATAGTGGGTCGAGTGGGTAGGTTGGAGTCTTTCCCTCACTCACAGGGCTTTAATTACAGAGCATTGACCATCCAATCACCCCCATGCTTGGATAATCTGATGTTGCTCACCTCCTTCAAGCAGCTTCCACCCTCAGACTTCCAGAAAAGTACCACCACAATCAGGAAATGAGGGCTCCTCTGCATATTCCTGACTTCCAGCTCTCATAAAGGAAATCCTCATAACCAAATCTGATGAATATGATCTCCACTCTATCCTCAACTCCTCATCCTCCTCCCGGTTTGTCCCTCTATAGTAAAATATCTCCTACACCATCCCTGTATTAAAAACAAACAATACTTGATTCAACTTACCCCTATATAGATCTGTTGCAAACTGCCACTTGATGCCAAGCTAGTTGTTTGGGCATGTTAACTCCAAATTCTCCAACATGTCGAGGTGTTCTATCTACTGCCTGCAAACCAAGCTCACTGCAAACTCTACAGAGGGATTAAATCTGTTTCATTTCCACCTGGGATGGCTTAAGCGCATGGTGGCAATGCAGAGACTCCACCAGTTCTAGTCCCAATTAGCCTATTGGCAACATTTAGCACTATCAGCCACTCAACTATCTCAATCTAGTTCTGCCAGTTCAAAATTAGTGACCAGGCCCCTGACTTCAGGCTGACTGATGTAAGGAAGGCATGGTATCAAACAGTAAGACAGACACAAGTGATCGCAGCTCAAGGGCATTTGTTGAACTTCTACTGGGTCTAAATATGGGAGCAAGCTACGCCCATCAAATAATAATAACGCAGTCCTAATGTGTCTTTTCAAAATAAAAGGGCCTATACTAATACACCTATTGGCAATCTTTACTTATAAATACAAATAGTGTGGGAAACAATGTTATGCAAAAGAACTGTGTTCAAGAAATGATACATCAGGATATTGAAGCTGTTGGCTTCCCTTCCCCATGTTTTCAGCACGGAACAAGTGGCACACTCGTTCTTAGCACAGTCTCTGGCTTCTCAAGCACGAGGGTGCAGTTCAAATCTCAATATCAAGGCCTTCTGTACCAATGTCTCTTTGCCATTCAAAGTCTTTTACTTCTGAGGGCCTGATATGACAAAAAAACATTCAAAAGTTCCTTTCTCCTTCAGGATGCTCATGTACATGTTTTTGGGTTATTTTTGACTCACCATGAGTCCCCCTGCCCCAGCTCAGACTAACTTTAACACATAACCTTCTTGGGTGATTCACTGTACACACTGGCCCCCCCTCTGCTGGGCTCAGACCACCTTCAACGCAAAATCTTCAATTGGTCTCCCTCTGCCGGGCTAGGACCAGACTCAAGTATTTTTCCAAACTTTTTCTATCTCATCAAAATCGAAGACTTTCGACTGTGCACAAGATTTTGCTTGACCCGTCTCAGGACCACTTTGATTCACATTTATTTGTTCACTTTCAAATGATCTCCCTGAGCTGGGCTCGGATCAAATGTATCTACTTTGATTACTTCTTAGCTGGATACCTTACAGAGACCTTTGATTGAACACCCATGCAGTGCCGGACCACTCTGACAAAAGGTATTGTAGCTGGCTTTAAAGTTCAATCACTCATCAGCAGTTTAACGTGACTCACGTCTCTTATCACATATGTTTTAACAATTTTCATTCCAGTGCTCGCCATACAATGTTGCTTCTTGCAACCTTGGTTTCAACATAGACGGGTCCTGTATCAGTCTCCCCATCTCACCAGCTGTGTTGATTTCACTGACGCTGCTTGTTCTGGGAGCCAAGAACAGTATCACAGTGGCTGGTGATTCTCCCCACCTTGATTATTTGTGCAGGAGGGCCCTGGGTATCTCTGACACAATGCAGGATTCTTCAGCCTGGTTTTACGCTTTCCAATCTCGAGGACTCATGAAAGCAATAGTTCCTTGTCGAAAAAGTCAAGGGTACTTACCTCCTTGTAATGCCTTTCTGTTTTCATGGTCTTTCTCCACTCGTTAAACTGCCACCTTAGAACTGCTGTTTCCTCATGTGTTTGCCTCACTGAGAGTGTGTTCTCGTGCTGCTCCTTTTGTCAATGTGGGAAGGGTAATGGAAGTCAGATGTGAGTGATTGTCAATAATTGCCTGACCTCACCTGACCATAGTATTGGTTCATGTCAGGTACACGGCTCAGGTGTTAGTCTGGTTTCCCTTAGAGCGGGCTGTCAGTGACAAAGTGTTTGTGTTGTAAAGGGGAGGTAGAGTTCCTACATATCCTACCAGGTAGGATGGTGTAAAGGTGTTCCAAGGAAGGGGATCCCATGTCTCAACATCCAGTGTCCCAATCCCACTCCCTTAAGACCCCTCACCCAGGTGATCTTCCTGCACTGGTCTACCCCGAGGAACTGAATCCAAAAGCGATGGGCGTGTCCTGGCCACCTGCATGACAGATCCCTGGGGACTAGTGGGTGAAACACCTTCTGGTTTCTCACACTGATGACAAATTGAGCACCTCCCTCCCACCTACTCACATCCGCACCCACTTTGTCTTAAGCTGCTTCCAGTGCTAATCTGCTACTTTTGGCTGAAGTGCTGCACATATGCCGACAACACTAATAATAGTGTGAGGGCTATAATACATCTGTTATGTACAATCTAAACCTGGACATCGGAAGAGGCTGTATGACTGTTTACGATGGCTACAGTGCGGCTTGACGTCCCCTTTGCCTGGGTGCTAGGTGCTCTCCTTTATCCCTACAATATCGAGGAAGAGCACTACCGGGTGTGTGCGTGTGAGCCTGCAGCTAGAGGCTGAGCAATTAATCTGGGGCCACAGTGGCATTAGTGGCATTAGTGGCTATTATGCTGTGAGACAACCATCTCAGGGTGGCGGGGTCCTGGAAAATGGTTTGTGCTTCTATCCGCTGTGACTGTTCTTTGCCGGCAGGCTACTGGTGCGGTATGCTTTCTCACCTTATGGTCAGTAAGTGAGATAAGGAGATAAGGAGACGACAGCTATAGCCTACTGTATATTGCCTACTATTAGCTACTATTTTCTAATTTATTCTAATATGTTTGAAACCACAGAACCACAGAGCATACTGGGTTTTTTGCCCTTTTTGTGTAGTAAATGCAGCAAGTGCGGATGGCACAGACATTTTGATTTTTGATCTAGCCAATTTAACACCAAAATATTAATCCCTACGATCTACTCTCTGTGCGGCGAGTGCACACGGCACCTTGCGCTGTGAGGGGCATGGTGGGGGTTGAATGTTGAATGTTGCAGCTGCTACTGTACAATATCGGATTGATTGTATCCCTTTTGCACTTGCACGTTCTGAATACTAACAAGGCATAGTAGGTTTGTCCCTCTACCTCTTCCCCCTCTGCTCTTAATATTGTGTTGTAATGTATTTCCCACCTGCCCTTCCTCCCTGCCCTGCCCTGGGGGTACTTTGAAACAGTATATTCTTATTGTATAAGCACCTAATAAGCAAACAATAAATACAAAAATACATTAGTAGTGATTTTGCTATTTCATGGGCACAGTGAGTGGCAAGCTGAGTGGTCCCCTGCAGCTTGCTGTGGCTTGTAAGGATCGTTACATCCCCAGGTTCACGCCAAACCAGAAAATCAGAGGGCAGAGGAGAGATGAGATTCGCAGCCTCTGTTCCTACGGACCCTGACAGCATCCCAACTTGGACACTAATAAAGTCTGAGCAGGGGGTGTTTGCAAGTCTGAGGTGGCGACAACTTTGCTCACAGTGTTATCACAACGGGAAGCACCTGGAACTGACACCATATTGGTAACAGTATGTGTGCTTGGTACCCCTTTATAGTGGTACCACTCTATCCTTTTGAGAGTCGTGAGCATTGCTGTTGCCGGTCTGTTGTGTGGCCTCCTTAAAGGTGATAGAGGGAATAAGGACTGGTGAAAGGAACCTTCTATTTGCATTTATCGACCATCGTGCATATTTTGTACTATCGAAAGGCATTGAGGGGATAGAAATAAGCTTGGTTTGTTTGTTTGTTTCATTTATTTATATAGCGCTCCAGACCCAGAGGTAAAAGGGCGCTTCGAGACAAGGTTACAAAATACATTATATACAGTTTACAGTTATACATTTACAGTTTACAGGTGCACAGTTGAAGTATAGGCAGTATCGTCAGATATAGGAGAGAGAAGATGGTAATGTTAGTTTTTATCCAGTAACCATCCAATAACATGTTTCCTGAAAGACTGAAAGGACTCAATCGATTTGATGTTTAATGGTAAAGTTGGGAGGCAAGGACCGTGAAGCTGCATCAGCTGGCTCTTTTTAAGGTAAATCTGGGCACTATTAGGCATTGGAGGATCTGGTAACTCTAGTAGCCGATTTTAAAGTGAATTTGTTGGTGAGATAAGGTGGGGGTAGATGGTTTAAGGCTTTTTATGTGAGACAGATGGTTTCTAGGTCATTTTTTTGTCGTATAGAGAGCCATTTGCAGGATTTTCTGGTTGTGGAGATGTGCTCTTGCCTGCGGATGTTTAATGCTGCTCGTAGTGCGTTATTTTGGAGTACCTGTAGTTTTTTCATTATGAATTGGTCTGCACCTAGGTATAGGCTGTTACAGTAGTCCAATTTGGGCAGTATAAGAGCCCTGGCCAGTGTAAGGCAGCTATTAGAGGACAAGAAAGGTCTACAGGCCCTAGATCAGCTTGCCTGTGTAGGCAGTGGCTGAGGCACTCATCATAATTTGTTTGGAGAGGTTGGTGTTGGCGTCGAGATAAAAGCTTAGGGTTTTCACACTTTTAACAATAGGAATCGTATTACCAGCGATGATGATGTTATTGTAATTATGGCTGAGTTTCAACAGGTTATTGGGTGAGCCGACAAGGAGAAGCTCAGATGGAACAAATTCCGTTAATCCGGATGACGTCAGCATTGTAGTTACCTGAGATGGTGAGGAGTATCTGGGTGTCATCTGCGTAATTGGTGTAGGTGACACCCAGATGGTCCAGTTTGTCAAAGAGTGGCTTTGTAAAAATATTGTACAAAGTGGACGAAACACAAGAACCTTGTGGGACGCCGCAAGTGATAGGGATAATGTCTGCTGCTGCCACAGGAGAGAAAACCCTCATGGTTCTATTAGCCAAGAAGGATTGTATCCACATGACATCGGAGGAGGAGAAGTGAGCTGCGGACAATAGGTGGTTACAGAGGATTTTGTGGTAAACCAGGTCGAAGGCCGCTGAGAGGTCTACAAGGAGTAGGATAGCGGCATTACCTTTATTTTTGATTTCATCAATCTGACTTTTGAGGTCAACAAGGGCAGTTTCTGTTCTGTGTTGAGGTCTAAAGCCCGATTGACGTATTCCTAGCAGTTGTTGGTCTCTAGGTAGTCCTGAATTTGCAGGTAGGCAACTCTGTCAAGGATTTTTAGCAAGAATGGGACCGTAGTGATGGGTCTATAATTAGTGTGAATGGCCAGGTCTTTTAGACGTGAGAGTACCCAAGATTGTTTCAGGTTGCTGGGGACTGAATTAGTGGCGAAGGACAGATTTATTAGTTTAGTGATGAAAGGGGATAGATAGATGGCTGCATCTTTTATAATCTGGGCAGGACAGCTGTCCCCTTTGCAGTTAGAGGGTTTTAGAGAGGTTATAATTGTTTGAACTTCTGGTATAGTTAACTTTTTGAAAGTGAAGCCTAAGTTAGTGTCTGTGGGCGGTAGTGTACTTGGGCTAGTGGACTTGCTACTGGTAAGTTGTTGTGGTTTATCCTCAATTTTGGTTTGGAGCCCTGAGATTTTGTTGGCAGTGGCGTTCTGGATACTGGTGCACCAAGGTTTGTCTTTTATGTAAGTATCTGTGGGTGGATTAGGATTTTCTAGTTCCTTTAGAATAATGAAAAGTTCTTTGGTGCAGGATCCTGCCTGATTTATCCTAACGTTGTAGGCTTCTTTCTTGGTGCAAATTATCTCCTTTTTGTATAAGGAGGAGATATTTGTAAGATTAGTTTTGTTTTCATCAGATGGTGTCTTTTTCCATAGCATTTCTAGCTTAGCTTTCTTGTTTCTCAATATTTTGAGTTCAGGGGTGTACCAAGTTCAAATGAGCTCTAGGTTTACCTTTGCGCAGCTTCAATGGGGCGATAGTATAAATGGCATTGGCCATGGAGTCGTTGTAGGTGTTGACCAGTAGGTTAAGGTCGGCAGTGACTGGGAGTGCGTTGAGAATGGGAAGGACCAAGGGTATTAGGGCTTCAGCAGTAATGTTACGCTTATTCCTGATCGGACAGGCTGGTGCCGGGGGGCACTTTTTAGGATCTAAGTTGTTAATATTAATATCAGATGTGATGAGGTGGTGGTCAGTCCATGCAAGAGGTTGGGGGGCTTTGCAAGTAATATTGCAGTTGAGAGCCGCTACCCAATCAATGATTCTACCTTTCTGATGAGTAGGTTGAGAGCTAAATTGTATGAAGCCATGCTCAGCTAGAGCGTTAGCCAAGGAGGAGGCTGGAGTGTCATTGGGGTCATTGTACCCAAGGTTAAAATCTCTGAGGATGATATTTTGTGCTTTTGGTTTAGAGTTCTCAGCTATTAGAGAGGAGATGTCTTCCTCAAAGGTACCAGGATGACCTGGGGGTCTATATATTAAGTGAATGGTGATCGTGCTCTTGGGAGTGGTTTGTAGCTTGATAGTAAGATGCTCACATGATTTAAGTAGAGACGAGGTGTCTGATCTAAGGTTTAATGAGGATTTAAAGATGATAGCTACACCTCCTCCTCGAGCATTGGGTCTGTCAGCTCTGAGGATGGAATATTTGTCTGGAATAGCTAAGGTTAAGTAAGGTCTTGATGCCTCATGTAGCCAAGTTTCTGTTATGCCGAGGAAGTCAAGATCGTCAGTTAAGATGATGTCAGCAATTTCTGTGGGATGGGCAACAAGGGACCTGACATTAAGTAGAGCTCCTTTTAGGGGGAGTGCTTTGGGCTTGTTAGAGACTGTGTCCTTATTATTAGTTTTAGTGTGGGGTAATGCAGAAAGCTTACTGATCGTAAAGGGGAGTCTGGTGCCTAGTCTACTGTTACGGGCAGTGAGGTTGGAGTTGACTGTGAGTATGTTACCTAGTGGCTTAGTTGTGGGCTTAGTACTAGGTTTGGGGTGGTTGGGCTTAATACTAGGATAGGCGTCCCCTGTCAAAGAAGGAGCATTTGGTCTGTGGTGACACAAAGTTCTATCAAGGATAGTATTGGCTAGGGTGTCAGCTGGGCGGTCACTGTCTTTAGTGGTGTGGTTTAGGTGGTTGCTATGTGGGAAGGGTGATCTGGTGGGCAGGAAGGGTGTGGGGCAGGGGATAGGGGAGTGTCTTAAGCATCCAAGTTTGGCTAAGCCATTGCTGAAAGCTATGTAGATATTACCACTGCAAGGTACACTATCTTGCATAACACAGAAGGGGAACATGATGAGAGTGAAGCAGGTGAGCATAGTCTTGGCTGTGATGTGATCTAGGTTGTAGTGCTATGATAGGCAGATTCGACTTAGGCTAGACGCATACAAGTAGACAGAATTAACATTGGCAGGTGCATACAAATAGGCCGATTCAACTTTAGCTAGACATTCGCAGAATAGGCAGATTCAACTTTGGCAAGATGTTCACACAATAGGCAGGTTCAACTTAGCTGGATGTTCACAAAATAGGCAGATTCAGCTTAGCTAGATGTTCACAAAATAGGCAGATTCAACTTAGCTAGAGGCTCACAAATAGGCAGATTCAACAATCTGATCTCAACAATGACTACGGAGTATACGGACGGGGGATGTATACCTGCTAATGTAACTGTTAGGGTCACTATATACAGAATACAAGAGACTGGGTACCCCCATGGGTCATAAGGCAGTAGTGCATAGCAATCTAGTGATGCAAGAATTTAGGCTCAGTGCAGCAAAATTCTAAGGCAGTATTGTAGACATGGTCTAGGAATAGGGCGCACAGTGGAAGGGTATCAAAGGAAGCATTTAGATGCAGTGCAATAAGAAAAACTATTCAACCTGCATATGCCAGTTACAAATCAGCAGGCCAATATAGTACTGGCAAATATAGGCGAGTAAATAGTAGGCATGTGCAATTATAGTCATACGTAAATGAACAATGCACGGAAGATAATGGTTGATGCCTTGGTGTCACGGTTTGCTTTAAGTGGTGATGCAATCAATATGAATTACTTTGCTGCAAGTGCGCAACAGCATTACAAAACAGCGCTGTTTATCAATGCGGTCCTATACCCAGGTTAAGACAGTTGGCTAACTTAACATTTCATGAGCAAAAACAGTAATCGTGCGAGTCGTACTACTGGCCGTTTGCAGTGCATCTAAGGTAATCTAACGGTAATAGTGTTGACGTTGGTCTGAAGTTACATGTGTGTCATGATGGTCAAACGAAAAGCGACCAACTCAATCTCCCCTGTGGAAGGACACAAAAGGTTGTTTAAATTAATGAAACCAATTGATAATGTTAACATACTGATAACCAAGATTAAGGATTTGCTGGGAGACAATGCAGCTATTGATAATATTGTTATGGTAGAATAACCGTACCGGCTGGTCGAATCCTTAAATCTAACTGTGGTATGTCATTGAATGCATTAGATTTAATGTCAATAACCGAGGCCACTGAGGAGATTGGCAACACTGGTATTGCAGCTGTAGCAGGCAGTTCTGGGGCTGCTAAATCCAAGAGAACTATGGACCCATTGAGGTGTTTAGGGTAACTAACCCCCCCCCCGTTCAGGGGGGAGGGAGTAACTATATGATCCCAGGTGCTGATGTTCGGCCGGGAAGCGGTCCCAATCAATGCCACCCAATTCCTATCTCGGTCCAACATATTAAAGACAGCACCGAAGGGAGGGTGGCTTGTAAATAAAAATACATTCACCCGAATTAAGCGCACTGTGGGTGAAGTAGTCACTCTCCTCTCTCTGACTCAGGAAGCCCTCATTCAGACGGATGATAAGCTAGGTGTAGATGTATACAAGTTATCGGATCAACCGGCCAGTTTAAACCTCAGTGCTATCATTGTTTTTACCGTCCCCAAAGAAAACAGTTATGGGATTCTTAATAATGAGGTATCAATACGAAGGAGGATGTGGAGGAGAGGGGTTGGACTATGGCAAGAAGGGAAAGTCTACAAACACAGAGGGTGTACACGTCAGGCTGGTGGAGCATGAGCCCCTGAGCCCTTCAGGATACAGTAGATCCACAGATACAACTTGTGTCTGTAAAGCTGGGGGTATGAATGAAATAATGGGTGTTCTAAAAGTCATTATGCAGGAATTATTGAATCTATAAGGTGATGTGGCAAAATTGGTGATGGCTAATGATGGGGTGATAGGATAAATTGTAAAGAGTCTTGGAAAGTGCAAAATTGCTGAGATTGGTATGGCAGCAGTTTTGTTGATAGAGGTAGGTGATAAAGGATTACCAGGTGTTAAGGGTGCACAATCCAATTTGACTACAGAGAAGGAAGCCCAGCGTCCACCAAGGATGCCGAATGACGACCCTGGCTCTCTTAAAAAAGGTGCCACAAGCTCACGTAGTAGAGACCCACCGAATGCCTTTTTCCAGAAATGAATGGCAATTCCATCAGATGGTGTGTATAGGAATGGAGTTGAGCGTAAGGGTCCTGTTACCCTACACAGTACGTTTAGGCAATCCTCCCATCTTTATAATAGAGGGCCAGGTTTTGCTGACTCTAGGGGTCACCCGAAGTGGGGTAAACAAAGAGATGTGTTTATGTATGACGTTCCCCAATAGAAGGCAAGCTGCTTTGAGGATCAAGCGTCATTAGTGAATAAATCTACATATTGGTTGCGCTGTGTAAGAGGCTGTAAATCGATAATCCGGGATGACATTGTGTACTGTGTGAGAGGTAGTATGCCCATGGGTAACCAAGATTGTATTCAGATGACACTGGTCAATCCTGGTTTGGCTGAGGGGCTTCAATCTATTGAGCTAAGATCATTCCCCCCTGCCTGTACTAATATTACACTACGCCTCAGATTGCCAACACTTAATAACGCCCTATCAGCTGAGCCAATAATTTGAATTTGCAGTTGGGTAGAACATGTGGGCTTCCTGAAGGTTTGAATTAGATAAATTGACTGGCAAGGGTAAACTTTATGAAACCTCCTAGGATGGAGCAGGGGCTTTAGTCGTCCCCGATAGTGGCAGAGTCCTCGGCCATAATGGGATTGAGGATGTTACCATGGACCATGGTGGGGATCCACAGACTGTTGATGGACTCTGAATGGGTCTGCTTCATTCATGGATTTTATATTGTTTGTCTCCAAGATACGTGGGCCATGGATGACAATGAATTACAAGGGTTTAGATCTTACAACCTAGGTGCAACTAAAGGACTGAGAGGCAAACCTAAGGGTGATCTGTTGGTACTGGTCAGCCCAACACTGAATGTGACTATTAAGCCCCTTGAGACGGGCACAGTTGACATGCAGTGCCTGGAGGTGATAGGCCCTAATGGGAAGCACACACAGATATTCAATATCTACAACAGGCCAGCAGGGAGTGTTCCCCTGGATAGCCTCAAACAGATGGGCTACATGCTCAAGGAAAATCAGAGTGCTAGCAAACCACCAACCCTTATTAAAGCTATGGGGGATATCAATGTACAGTTTGAACCTATTAAAGAACTAGAGGGTGCCTGGGATGACTAGGACAAAGCATATGCTATTCCTAGAGTGCAAACTGTTAGACCATGAAGGCTCCACTCCGGAGCGATTGAGGTTGTGAGGTTGATAGTGAAGGTAGGGCTGCACCCCCTAAATGGGAGGATTTCCCCTAACAAACCAGCTGCTGCCACTTTTGTAGGGCACAAGGGAGATTCTCGTATACATTACATCCTGATCAGCGCCATAAATTCGGAGGTGGCCATAAGAATTGAAGTACTGAAGCGGACAGACAGCAACAACATTTCTTTTTAAGTTGTATTTTGTGCCTTGGGTGGGAAGTAAAGGATAATGTTGGAAGTCAAAGGGGTAACAGAGTGATTACAGTTGAAGGTAACGCAACAAAGGTGATCAAATGGACATCAGTTGACCAGAATGTCTCCTTGCCTTACATTTATGCAAGTATAGATTCCCATATAGTGGTTATTTGTTTGATGGACTCCTCATCTCTAACCTTGGACTCCCGATCTTCAAATGTGGGTGAACTGTACAGAGATATGGTGGAAACTCTGCCTTCCTACTTTTTGAAACCAGTAAGTAGAATCAGAAGGTACAAACTGGCCAACAAAGGGTGGTTTTATGATGACTGTCTGTCGGCCAAGCAAGTGTTACTAAACTACATTAAGAAAGTGGATGTGGATGACAAGCCCCATTTGAGAGTTTTACAGGCTAACAACAAGGTGGTGGTTGCTCGTAAGAAGTCACAGTTTCACGCAAACAAATGGGAGGACCTGTTGTCCCACTTACAATTTACAATGACAGCTAGTAACAAATTTACCAATTTTCTCGATCCTACCATTTATCCTCAGAATGGGGTACTAAAAATCAAGCCCTATCATAAACCCACTGATAAGAACTCTCTATTAGACTATTCCAGTCATCACATAAAACATCTCCGTGATAATTTACCTTTCGGTAAATTCTTCTGACTGAAAAGGAATAGTTCAGATAAAGACATATACAAGAGAGAAGCTGATTCCCTTAGCAAAAAACGTAGACAAAGAGGGTACCCGAAAAATCTGGTTAAAAAAATTCCCCAAAAAGGGCTTTTAATAAAAATCGCAAAGCACTATTGGAACCTAAACCAGTTAAACCGGAAGATGAACGCATTGTGTGTGTTAACATGTTCACTGAGCAAAGCTTTAAAATTACCAATATCATTAAGAAACATTGGAAAATGTTTAACACAGCCACTCAACCGCTCCCTATGCCAATTTTTGCTTACAAAAAAAGCACCACCGTAGGGATCAGAGTGAGCAATAGCAAATTGAAATGCATAACTACACCGGCCCCCAAACTCACTACTTTATGGGGTCTCCCTAAAGCCACTGGACACTATTCTTGAGGGTCCTGTGGGGTCTGTAAACTAACCTCGAGGAGCAAAGAAGTTGATATTGGTCTTTCTAAATCTTGGACCCAAAAGAGTCTTACTAATTGTAATACTGAGTTTGTTGTCTATTTAATTACATGTAAATTTGGCTTATTGTTTGTAGGCATGACCATTCGAAAATTGAAGACTCGGATAATGGAACACCGAAGTTGCATAAGGAACAAAACGGAGAATGCACCTCTGGTGAAGCACTTAAGTCTACTTAAGCATGACCATGAGGACTTTACATGGACCATTTTGATGTCTCTGAGAGGGGGCAATTCCCAGGAACTGGAAAAGAAGCTGTTTAAAAGTGAACAAAACATGATCTACCTATTGCATAGTGATGTCACAGGCTTGAACGAGTCCGTTGAATGGCATAAGATACAGTCATAAGTAACAGGCATTAGTTATAATTCTCCCCTTACATGACACCTGTAGGATGCTTCACCTTATTCCATAGTTTTCATGGTAGGGAATAGAGGTCCATCTTAGTATAGACAACCTCTCCGGTGTCTGGCCCTACGTTGGCAGGATTCGGCTTCTGTATTTTAGGTTTTAGTTGGCCTTCTCCCTGTCCTTTCAAGTTAGAACAGGTGGTGCTTCCCCTTGCATACCATCCCCTTAGAAGTTGAGGTGAATTTTGGATATATTTCCTTTCTGTCTATCTCCTGGTGACTACTTGGTTATCTCCCAGGTGATTTTTTTCCATTTTTGTTTTCTACCATTTCCATTTTTTGTTTTCTACCATTTCCATTTTTGGTTTTAGTGTCAGCTTGGCACCCCCGTTTTCCGTCTTCGGTGGCTACGTAAAGGATGGGCACAGTGCAACCCCGTATTGGATAATATTTTACGAGTACTTCTTACTCGTAGTCCAATTGCCGCTTATTCCTTACTATTTTACTCAGGGTAGCTCTTCCTTATTTGTATTGGGTTGTTCGTGCTGCATTTCTGCTACTCTAATATGGCCGCCTTCAAGTCTCGCCTCTGCCCCTTGCTTTTCATTGACAGAGGCAAAGGACTCTGCCCGTTTCCTTGATGACGCTTATACTCCTTTCGTGGCCGCACGTACCATTTTCTGCTTTGCGCCACCCGAACCGTGACGAGGCATTCTTTGCCGTCTGACCGAGACCTACAGGTATGCTTACAGAGCAAGGTAACCCCTGTGCTGGCTCAGCTGCTGACTTCCTCAGCGCTTCACTAATGTCTGTTTCTCCACTCACTACACTGGCACGGACGTTCGTGTGTTTGATATCGCATTCCCGGACCTGAAACGTATTTACTCTGTGCGGAGCCTTTTTGGAAGCAGCTGTGGATTATCTTCCTGCCTGGCTACATTGTTATTCTGCATAAGTGCATTTGGTAAACGGCAGGTATGTTATGACCCATAAGCACGGTGCATTTTGGCATGAGTTCTGGTTATAGGCTACCCCTATTTCTTTGGGTGTTGCACTTGTGATGAAGGCAATTGTATGTTCTGAGGGGCTAGTGGTAACGGTATCCACCTTTACTGTTAGGGCATCTGGCTCCCTTGCACGGGCGATCTTTACGCCATATGGTATAACTTCTTGACCTTTTAATATATCCCCTTTTAATATGTCTCCTTTGATATATGGATATGTTGATTTCGTACATATTTTTCTGATTCCATACTTGTGATAGCTGGTGCAGATAAGTGATTTTGGCTTTGGGTTACAGGATTCCCCGTGTGGACATTGTCTGTCTCATAGATACTTTCTGCTGGCTAGTGCTTTGGATTTTCTCCACGTACTGACATAGAGACTTTGGTTTAACCTGCTGACTTTCCATACAGGCAGGTGAGCCCCTCTCCTTTCCGTACCACTTGTGGATTATCCCCAGTCGTGGCTTGGTTTATTCTTTTGATTTATCTGTGGTGTTGTGAGCACCGATTTTGCTATGTGTTTTAAGCACATTTTTTGCATTATACACTTTATAGGACTGATTCATCCTCCTATACCAGCTTACTCATAGAAGTTGAGAGCCCCCACAAGCACCATTAAGGTAATTTGTTTCCTTTTTGGTGTTCTAGTTCATTCATTTGGAACTTGACATAATAAGTTAGCTATTCAACAGCTGATTCTTTGTTTTTTATATGTTTTAACTCTACAGGTGCAATGAGACTGACCCAGATCAAGTCTGTGACTCTATAGGAACTAGGTTTTTCATTCTAATTATTGTTTTCTCCTGATGAATGTTCGTTAATTGTGGTTTTTTTCAACAGAAACATGTTGAGACAGATCTCTGGATTGAAAACAGGGAGGTGAGAATATGATACTACATTCCAAATGGATTTCGGTACACAACAGGTTGTCCTAGATGTACCCTGTTATTTTTTTAATTTGTTCTAACTAGCATTCATTGCCAATTACGTATTCCTATGTTTTCTGAGAAGTTATGTATTATGGACCTTTGAATTTAATCATGTATTTTAAATGATCTTACTTATTTTTAAAACGTTTGTTATAATTCTTTAGAACCGTCTGGTCCTCCATTTCTTGTAGATGTTTTGAGACCCGCACCTGTATCCTTAGCTCTGTCTTCTAGTAGACTTGTTATTGATCCTCCCGTATTTAGACAGAGTAGACACTGCCTACGTGTGTATACAGTGGTCTACCGGGTTTCCTACTTTGATACTGGTGTCCTACAGTATGAAGGGCAACCAGGTACATTTCTGGAGGATAGTTGTTCGAACCAAAGTTAAGTTGGTGGGCCCTGTTGCAAGTCATATTCCACCAGGGAATTGGCACAGGCACTTCATCAATGTATGTAAGAAAGAACTAAAAGAACCATCTGAAGAGCTTCAACGAGTAGCTGGAGTGATATATGATGACCCACAACTGTTGTTTCAATTGGTGAAGTGGAGGAAGATATATCTGGGTTGGGGAAAGGGAAGACAAAAGGGCCGGATGGTATTCCGATTGACTTCCTAAGAAATGAGTTAACAATCTGGGATCCTCTACTTGTACCAGTGTTTGATTATGTTGTATGAATGGGGGATGTCCCTCAGTCTTGGTGCGAAGCAATCATAATCCCAATTGTATAAAAAGGGGGATAACACGGACCCGGGAAACTATAGACCAATCTCTCTGCTTGACGCAGTGGCAAAGGTCTATGCAAAGGTGTTGCTGGCGCGCCTTCAGTGCTGGGTCTATTAGGGCAATCACCTGTATCATCTACAGGTTGCTTTCCAGTCGGGAATAGGCACTGTGGACCAGTGTTTTCGATTTCATGCAGTCGTGTCCTTATATATTAGCCTCCAAATCAACAGAGCTATGTTGTATTTGTGGATCTACATACAGTGTTTGACAGCTCTTCTAGAAGTAAGCTGTGGTCAGTGCTAAGAAGCAAGGGTGTCCCTAGGTCATTGTTGTCCAGTATACAAGCATTTTACTCAAAGAATGGAGCATCTGTAAAGTGGGGATTGGGAGGGGAGACCACTGAAACATTCTCAGTAGAAATGGGAGTCCATCAAGGATGTGTGCTGTCTCCCCTTTTATTATGTTTATATGTCAATGCAATAATAGAAGATCTGCTCATATGTGGTCTTGACCCCCTGGACCGTTTTTCATGTAAATTATGCAGTGTTGTTATCTACAACTCCCATACGTTTAAGACGTAATCTGAACATATTTGTTAAAAAAGGTAATTAACTGTCAATGGAGCTTAACACATCAAAAACTAATGTAATTGTGTTTGGCCGCAAGCATAGTAAAAACATAAGCCTGTGGCTTGTAATCGACGATTGTGTATTAGATCAGGTCAGTTTTTACGATTACCTTGGGGTACGATTTTTAGAAGACTTAACATGGACCGCGCATTGCACAAAGGCTGTGACTATTCTAGAAAAGCATAGTGGCGGAATTTGTCCCTTCTTTGGTACACATGGGGAGAAGCTATTTCTCCTGCGTTAAAATTGTATAAAGCCCAGGGATGGTCGTCAACTCTTAATTGGGCTGAGTTATGGGGACACTGTACGTGCTCTCAGTTAAAGGAGGTTGACAACCAGTTCCTGAGGTCTTTGCTTTTGCAGCCTAAGAAAGCCCCAATGGCTTGTTTACATTGTGAGTGTGATTTAAGGCCCCTTTGCAAAATTGATCAAGCCCCTACTATTTTGGGCCAGACTGTGATGTATTCCTGAATGGGCAAAGTATAAGGAAACTGTTATCAACTTACGGAATGTAGCTGGGCCGGGAGCTTTACCATTCTTAATGCATATCTGCTCAGGATTCACGGATTTAGAGATGTTAAACACCTGGTTGAACCCTGAGAGTCTTATAATGGGCTCAAAACAAGTGGCAAAATAAGCTATTATGTTGCAATAACAAGGAATATGAAACAGTCATGTGCTGCCCCAAAGACGAGTGTCCCATACCTATTGCTTAAGCAAACAGAGGATTTTGAACCCTATTTAGATTGTGTGACCCCAGGGTATGAGAGAGCACTGCATTTTCACCTCCAGACTTATACACTCAAAGTAGCTGCTGTCACTGCAAGATGCACTAATTCCCTGGACACTCGATGTAAGGTTTGCGGTTGCCATGAGGAAACATTAGAACATTTCTTACTCCTTTGCCCGGGATATCAGACTTTTAGGAGGTGTTATTGGGTCCCTCTTTTTAGATTGAAAAACATTTTGCACATTGAAGCAGCCCTACTCTATTGTAAAAGTACCACTATGTGAATCAAGTCTACTACATTACAAATACTCTTCACAGTGTTTGTTTAAAAAGAAGGAAATTGATTTTATGAGGTTATGCAATTGCATTTTCTATGCTTTGTGTTCTTTTTAATGGTGCATTTGTATGTATGATGAGTGGTACATTTTATTTATGGCAGATACTTTAATGAGTCTTAAACGTTTTAACTGTTTGGAAACTTTCATGGTTTTGTAAGCGAATAATGCTTGTTTGAACACAATAATATAATTTGTTTATAATGCCACATTTCTCCTGCATATACGCTCGGTAGTAATAGCTTGTGTTTTTACTCAAATGCACGGAACGCAAATGATCAACCGCAGAAGAAAGAAGTGGAGATCTGCCCCTGTAGTATTTCAACTTGCACCATGCAAGCTCACGTATGGCAGATGCAAGTTCTTAAAGAAACCTGAAATCATGCTGAATCGTGGCAAAGATACAAGCCATGTAATGGCTTGGCTTCCTCCCCAGGCTATGGGTGACTTGAAGGACCAGAGTCCTTATTCAACCCCATCAAAACAGAAATCTCCCTATGAGGATGTGCTGCTTTGATCCCCTTCCCACTTACCTGGCTCTCGTTGCTAGGCTCTTCACTCACCAAAGCAATTACGAGCCTTGGGGTCTGCACTGACATGGAGCACTGCCCCATCCTGCAAGTAAATGCTGTGTTGAATCAGAAATCTTCCACGTAAAATGTGCATGTGTATCTTCCCAGCCTGGGCCTTTCTCCAAACTCTAAATGCAGGAAGATGCCATAATACTCACACACTTGGTCTATGCCAGTGGCATCACATGGGCTTACCAGGCAGTACATAACCTATTCCACCTCCAGCAGGTCTAAAAGAACAGCTATCAGGCTTCTCCTGCATCTTGGACCAAGGCTGGCTCTTCATATCCTACACCAGATCCCCATCAGCAGCTAAGTTTTCTTCTAGAACCTATGCATTACACATTAAGTGGCCCACGGGTAAGAACCCAACCTACCCTGCAACAAGCTGCATGTTTTGTCCTTAAGCATGATCTCTAGTACACCATCATGCCACTCTTCCAAACCCACCGGGCATAGGAAGATATGGTCTGATGGAATATGATTCAATGTCCTATTACTCCAGCTTTGCAACTTTCTCCCCAGCCGTCAACACACATATTCAGCTTAGATTCCTCTGCTTCAAGAAAGTAATGTGATTCCCACAGAAGCGAATGCCTCTTACTAAGCAACAAGTATGGGTGCACGCTTCTTAGACAGGATTGTGAAACCAGAACATGCCTGACACCTTGTAATGCTCACTTTATCTTCATACTCCATAAATCAACAATCCATAGTTCTCACCAAACAAAACAAGAAAACGTGCTTAAGATCTGGCTATTCTCCCCTCAAAGTAAGTCTACCAACCACTATCCCAGCGCCAATCCCTTGTTGGCAATATGTCTATGCACTTAATGCTATATCCGCTACTATTACATGCTTGCACTTCATGAGATATCTTTCTATATATGTCTCCAGTAGGATGATATGACACATGCCACTACATAAATTGCTCCCCTATCCCTTTACACTTTATATCTGTATTTCTGTGGTCTTCATATATATCCCTGCTCACTGTGCTCAGAGAGACAAAGCTTCACCTCACTGATGAGGCCCAACACAGCTGAAACACGTGTATGGGGTTGCTTTTGGTACTCTTGTTCAGAGAGGAATTGCAATAGCATTTCGGTGCTGGACTGCCCATGTGGGCGGGACAAAGACTGATATGCAAATGGTTATATTTCCCATCTGTGAAAGGTACAGTGAGCAAAAAGCGTGTGCTGCAAACTCTCCTCTCAGAACAGGTTATCATGCCATGTTCTTTCTGGAGAGGAGCGCCTGCTACCTTCTTTGAAATGTCTTCATATATGGCTCATTGGGAAATGTCTTTGCACACTTTTAGTCTGACTTAATTAGGGCTGCTCACCATTTTGGTAACATTTGGGGATGTTTTGTGGAGTTACCCTGTTTTGTGCTTTTAGTTGTGAGCAGTGTGAACAGACCCCATGCCGGTACATGGTGCAGTTACATTCATGCTGTAGGAGACCCCTCTGGGGATCGCAGAGAAAGGCCACCGTAGTCAGGAGAAGCCAGGGAAAGAGACCCCTGATAGAGGAAGCCTGAAGCTCGTCGAGACCCAGTCAAGCGACAGGACGAATGTGCTGCTCAGGAACTGAGTTGCAAAATGTAAACAACCTGAACAATGTGTTGCCCCCCCCCCCCCAACCTCCACCAACACTTCCAGAAGACTATCTTTGGCTTTACGGTTATCTGTGTGGTTTGCGGGATCCCCCAAATATATCATGTTTCAAGTTAAAAATAAAGACAACCAAATGTGCATCTCTCATGCTGGAATAGAAGTTACCAGACACTATTCTCCTGGCAAGCACTATAGGAGACACAACATATTAATATGGAAATAACAAAGAAGCATTAAATATAACCAGACACCTCCCAGGGTAATGGAAGGGACTTATCGGAATATGTTTATATATATTTTTGATACAATTCCGTGTATTGGATGTATGTGTGTCTTCATAAGATTATTAATCTTTGTGCTACAGTGCTCAGTTCAATGTGATACTATAACATTTTTCAGGTGGCATTTGCTATTTTGAAGTTTGACAATGGAGCCAGAAGTGTAATCAACCAATAGGGTTACCAATAAGAATCATCACCAATTAGCAGAGTACAAATACTGGGACAAATACCTCAGGTGGGTTTTAAACCCAATTTCAACTAGATTTTGAGATTCTTAGTAGTCGACAAGACAATATGTTCATCATGGGTTTCTCTATAGATGAGCACTCACTATTGATCGCAGGTGACAACAATTGGAGAGAAGAACAGTGAAACATGTGGGATAAGCCTACTTCATAATTTGCACTGCATGCTAATCAAATAGCACTATTAATCAATCCAAGCATATATTATAACGTCTACTAACTTACTCTATTAGCATGTAATCTGGAATGGCTAATGATAATGTTGGGAATACATTTCCACTACCAACACACTGGATTTGTAAGATCAAGCAAGGAATATCGAGGCTTAGTACCACCAGAAATTGGATCCGCCAGTCACGAAGTAAAAGATTTATTCTGTACAGATTCAAATATCAAAGCAGCTAGCTATCTGGCTCCCAGCACCTCGCAGTGTGTACCAGAAACACTGTGAGGGGAGTGAGTCCTGGTCATCACAAAACATGCAGTATTTATACACAGTCCTGGTCATAGCTCAGCCCATCTCCAAACTAATAGGTTACAAATTTGGGTTTGTGCCCAGTTCACATAACAAATACACAATATTGGTTTGTACTTTTAACATGTTGTCCCATCCGTGAAGATTCAATGGTGTTGTTGGTTCTCCATCTTAGGTTTATCCTAGTTTCAAGAAACAAATTCAATAGCTTATTGCTAAGGTACACAGTTCTAGTTTGTCTAACATTCAGTTCTTATGTTTGAACATGGCTGAGATTATTGATGCAGAAAACACTTTAAATTGAAGTTCACTTTGGCTCAGGTTCCTTAAACATACTGACGAACTTTGTTGTCGTCAGCTGTGTGGATCTTTAGCTTTTTAGAGTAAATTATGTTTCAAGAAATGTACACAGGATTCCTTCAAAAACACACGCCATTAGTTTACATGCAATGTATATCACTGTTTGAGGGAGGATGAGTTTTGTAGACATAGATAACACTTTGAATGAGAGTTCATTCTGACTACAAGGGGCCTCATTACGACCCAGGCGCTAATGGGTTAACGGCGCCGTAAAAGGCTGTGGCGCCGTTAACATATTAGCGCCTAATTACGAGGTCCCTTTGCGGGACCCGACCTTAACGCTGGTTTTACCAGCCGGTAAAGTAGGGACCCGCAAAGGGACTTTGGTGCTAAGTACGGTGCCGCAATTTGCGGCACCGTACTTAGCACCTTCCCCATTCCCATTGAGCCCTATGGGGCAAAAATGGGAATGGGGAAGGGCCCATGGTGAATGGGGAATTACCGCCCCGCCAACCTTAGAATGGGGCGGTAATTCCTCCATTCACCATGGCGGACCCCGGCATGGACCATGGTGCTAATAGCACCATGGTTTAGCGCCGGGGTCGTAATGAGGCCCAAGGTCTGTTTGCACAGGACAAATAGTCTGCTCTGCCAGCCCTAGTGTTAACATAGGCTCAAAGGTCGTTTCTGTTCTGGCAGCTGAAAACAAAGTTAGTCATTACTGAAAAGAGCAGAATATAAGAATCAAGATGGAGAACATTTTCCAAGATGGCGTTTGAAGTCAATTCTAATTCGGAACTTTGCAATGCGGTTTTCCTCATGGAGCATCTAGGTTTAGGCCAATATAAATATGAAAGAGGCACTATACATTTTCTGTTTCTCAAACCCTCCTTTTGGCCTAAGCCAAGAGCTTTACTAAAATAGTCGCTCTACTCGTAACCCCATGTCTCAATGTCTGTACATCCTGAATCACATTCATCAGATATATCAATCACCATCAGATCTATGGCAGCAATATCCTTCATCACAAATACATTAGTCCTCTTCTCAGGTGTGTGCATTTTCGGTCCTAATGTTCCCATAGTTTGTACACAACATCCTCCTAACATTGAACATACGGCAGGAAGACATTGTATACAACAGCAACAGAACAACAGAATACCAAGAATTATCATTAAAACTGAGAGAGGCTTCCATCCACAGGACTGTAAGAAGTCCAGAACCAAGTACTAAGATCCCAATTTCCCTCTGGAACATGTACTTCTGAACTCAGGACATGCAGGTTTTGTATTGCCTTAGAGATGGTTGGGGAGGAATCTGGTACGAAAACACAGCAAGCGGACCTCACTAATTTGCATACTCCACCATGCTCAGCCAAGATGACGTCTAATACCATCCCGTTTTGTAGTGCCACTAATATGATTGCCTTTTGCTCTAGAGTCATGTTATAAAGTATGAGTATGTCATTGGTCCGGTTGATGGTTTTCTCCATTACTCTTGCTGGTCTTCTGATATCGTCGGAATTAATGTTCTGCGCCCAAAAACGTACAAAGGATTTCGCTACGTCACCCAGAACTTGTGATGGGGTATCGCCATTCTTGAACAGTTTAGGACGAGCCCTAGAGATTTCAGCGGTACTGGCTACACATACCCTTGGTAGCAGGATTACCAAATAACAAGTTCCCTGCCAAACCCTTGGTAGCCATGGATAAGCTTCAGTACCGCAAACAAAGTAAACAGGTTCGCCTACATACAAAGGTCTGTCCTCACTGGTCAAGTTTGCAATGCTAGTGCAACCCTTGAAGTCACCCATTGACTGAGTACCATTCCTTTGTATGCAGAAAGAAACTGAGTTGGGGCTATGGCAGCGTGGCATCCCTATTGCCTATAGGAGCCATCTTAAAAGAAATCAAAGATTGAAAAGGTCGGGACAGTCTATTAGAAGGCCTAATAGAAGCAACATTAAGTTTGCTCCTATTCGCGAAGAGTGAGCATCCCAGAGGCGTTAGGACCACCTTTCAAATTTGTTCAAATTCATCCCATTGAAGTTCCCTGAGATGCTATCATTCCATCAGCCAAAGAATAGTGCCCGTAGAGAAGCATAGCATGCAATAGTTAAAGGCAAAGGATGAATATACCAGCCAGCCCAACCCTTTTTCCCTATGATGCGGTAAATGGGAGCAAACCCAGCAGTTTGTCCTATGCAAAATGGCATGAGTTGCATTCATTATTAGCAGTAATGCATTGTTATGATGGCTCTGTCTATGTTGAGAGTCTCTAGGAGATAGAGTGTGCAGGTGCACGAAAGGTGTAGATACAGTAGGAACATTCTCAGTAGGCAAGAATGTTTCAAGTGGGTGTACTTCTTCCATATACCAAAATCCTAAGGCAGCTAATACTATGAAACTGGTTAACACAATTACAAGAAGACAATACGTCTTGAAAGACCATGTATTTGATCGTCCATTGTCATTGTTGGCCACACACACGATTGTGTGTACCGCACGAGTAGGGTCGATAACATGCATTGTTCCTGGAAGTTCTTCACCGATAAGTTCCTCCGAAAATCTCCGTAGTCCGTTTGCTGGTGATCTCCTGATCACACGTTTTCTTAGTCTTTCCCAATCCCCAGCCACCTACTTTCCTTCAGTGCAGAAATTGGCAAAGGACAAGCTCTGTATTTGTTTTCCTGTGTGCACAGTCGTATCCATGCAGTGTGAATAGTGCCGCAGATGCAGATTGTACCCTGTGACTCCTGGTACCATGTGATCTGCGAACAGTGCGTCGTTGCTTCCTGGTGGAAGTGCTGAATTTGCAACAGAACCAGACAAAGGTGCAAAAGGATCTGCAGAAGAGTGTGGAGACGAAGCAGCAGTTTCTCCATGCCCCGCAGGCTCAGGGAGTGTCTCCGAAACACTCTCAGTGCTGCTCAATGCTGAATGAATGCTGGGAACAGAGCAAGTAAGTTTCTCCTTATCTTCTTCGTTGTGTGGCAAAGGGAAAGGTATCCTCTTGGCATGCGAAGCGTGGATCCAGTGACGCTTCCCTGCTACTCGTACAGCAGTCTGTGTTGCCAATAGGAACTGGTGGGGCCCTCTCCACCACGGTGCAAGACAGGATGTTCTTTCGAATGACTTAGTCAGCACCCAGTCACCAGGTCGGATGCTGTGACCTGGCCCCTCGTATTTGGCTTGGAGGGCTTCTCGCAACTGTTGATGAATCAAATACAAATTTTGAGTTAACCGATCACAGTATTCAGAAAGAAGTATGTGCTCTATATCCCTCAAAGCCCTAGGTTCAGGAAGATTCCAAATGTTAGCTGGCCTCCCCATCACCACCTCGTACGGGGAGAGCCCAGTCCTACTCTGTGGGGTTGTGCGTATGGAGAGTAACACTATCACTAAGGCGTCCGGCCATTTCAAATTGGTGCCGGCACACCCCTTAGCGAGTTTGTTCTTCAAGATTCCATTGTGTCGTTCTACCAATCCAGCACTCTGAGCATGCCTGGCCGAATTGAACCATTTATCGATCTGTAATCCTGCACATATTTGTAGAATTACAGCAGCGATAAAATGTGGACCATTGTCCGACCAGATGACCCTCTGCAAACCAAACCTAGGAAAATATTCCTTAAGCATGGTTTTCACTGTTGTCATTGCGGTGGCATCTTTTACAGGGAAGGCTTCAACCCATTTACTAAAAGCACAAATAACAACCAGGACGTATTTCAGATTATTACAATGTTCCATTTCAATAAAGTCAAAGTGAATCACCTCAAAAGGGACAGAAGGTGGACCAAAACTACCCCTTGGTGTCGATGTACCCTTCCCCACATTGTGCTGTAGACAGACCATACAACTCTGGACAAAACGTTTACCCAGACAGTTTCTAACATTTTGCAAACTTTCCTAGCGCATATGTGAGTGGGACCATGAGCCATTAAAACCATCATAGTGATCTACGCATCTGGCAGCATCCATTTTCCCTCTAGGTTATCCACCCAACACCCATCATCATCCAACCTCGCCAAGCCCTCAGCCCATTGCTTAGTTTCCTCTAAAGTGGCCTCGGCTTGGGTATTCTTTATGGAATCATTTCCTTCATCTATAGTACAGACATTTGTGGCTTCCCTTGTAGTATACATATCTGAGTAGAGGTCAGTAGCAGTCTGTTTGGCTATCTGGTCAGCAAAAGCGTTTCCTTTTCCTACATCATCTATGATTTTCGGATGTGCCGCGTACTTTATAATTGCTAGCTGAGTGGGAAGTGCAAGTGCTGAGAGTAGGTGAACTATCAAGGTGCCATATTGGATCTTCGCACCATGTGAGGTCAGGAAACCTTGTTCTGCCCAAAGTCTACCGAAGTTGTGAACCACCCCAAAAGCATACTGACCGTCAGTATATAGTTTCACTCTAAGCCCTTCGGAAAGTTCACAAGCTCGAGTTTCTCTGCGGCCTGCGCGGAGTTATGCGAGATTCTTTTGGTTTCCACAATCGTGCTTAGTATAGTGATGGCATAAGCAGCAGTGGATGTACCATCCGTAAGTTTGAAACAGGAGCCATTGCAAACAGCTCCCCTTGTGGATCATTCAAAGGTGTATCTTTCAAATCAATCCTGCCTTTAATTTCTTGTTCTGTGGTATAAAGGCAGTCATGTGACATTTCATCACTGCAAGCAATGTCTTGCGGAAGAGGTAATAATTCAGCTGGATTCAATACACATCATCTCTTAAGTTTGATATGCGGTGCAAACAAGATCAATTCGTATCTCGTTAATCGTGTGGAAGTGAGATGTTGTGTTTGCATTCTATTTAATAGAATGTCTACAGAGTGAGGTACCAACAAGGTTAATGCATGGCCTAGGACCATACTCTCGCTCTGTTTTACAGACGCAGCAGCAGCAGCAACAGCTCTCAGACATCTCGGCAAAGCGCATGCAACAGGATCAATGTCAGGAATAGGGTCTGGGGAAAGCCCAGGAGACAGTATATTAGAAAATGAGGAAATAACTACAGTTCCCAGCATGATTAGGGGCGAGTTGTAGCCTACAGAATTCACGCCGCAAGACAGCTGAAGCCATTAGGAGAGTATTTAGCCATGACCGCCCATGCACAGGTGCTGATAATTGAGGTTGTGCTGCACGGGCGGTCATGACGGCGTGTGAGGAGCATTGGATGATCTGATGGCGAGCTGGTGAGAAATATTCATGGAGGCGAACGAGGGGCTGAAGGCAACACAACAGTGAGAGAGAGAGTTGCCGGCCCACACATGCGGATCCTTGCTGACTGACTCTGGAGGCCAAGCGAGTCACGCGACGGCACCCCCATTTCCCTCTGGGCCGTGGCAGTGAACTCCTTCATACTACCGCCTTCATACTATGCGCAGCAGTAGCTCCCAGAGGCTACGGCGTTTCACGGCGGCATGTCCTGATGTCCGGGGGTACTCTCGAGGCACCCAGACCCTAAGATAAGTAAATTCAAGTATTCATGTGAATTTTGCGAGCATTATGTTATGTGCTACGTTTTGAGAGACTTCATGAGTTATTGATGTTAGGTAAACCACCGGTTATACTCGGAGTATGAGGCAATACTTGCAGTAAAGAGAGAAATCTTTACTAATGGGAAGGGGCAAGGTTGTCCAGTCCTACCACGACAGCAAACTCACAATTTATGTTTTTGCTTCTGTTTGCTCATGTTAAATGTCAGCCCACTGGGCCATCTGTCATGTTGACTTCATGTAGGGAAGATTCCCTTGTGTGTGCCATACAGTTTGTGTTGCTTCATGTCTGCTATATATGATACCCACATGGTCAGGGTCAGGGGTATGGTGTAGGGTAATTAAGAACCCTAGTTCCTACTTAAGTGTACTCAGGAGTTGGACAGGCTATGCAGGAGTTTCAGTATTAGGTGTCTGAGTTATATATATATATATATATATATATATATATATATATATATATATATATATATATATATATATATATATATATATATATATATATATATATATACATATGCATGTTCTCTCTTCCCTACCTTCCCTTTGTCATTCCACCCCCTTTCCTTAACTCTGTCTTCCCCCCATTGGCTGCCACGTGGTTATCTGTGTATATACATTCAGACGCCCGTGCCAACCACGGTGGGAGGGTCGATCTATTCGGCTTCTGTGGTTCGGGAGAGGGGGTTGAAACCCTTTCATCCCTCATTAGACTTGACAATCAAGGGTGGAGGAAAAGTAACCGCACGGCCTATTCTTCCCCACATGTTCCTGTATTAACACAGCCAAAGCACATCCATCACGTTCATGCACATACAACTCAAAGGCCTTTTTTTAATTTGGTGTGCCCAAAACCGGTGCTGAACACAGTGCGGTCTTGAGCAAATCAAAAGCTTTCTGGTGTTCCACGGCAATGGCAAAGAAATGCCCTTCTTTGTCAACGCCAACATTGGTTTGATCACTAGTGAAAAGTTTGGGATCCACTGCCTACAGTAAGAAGCCATTCCTATCAAGGCTCTGACTTCCTTCTGTGTATTTGGGACAGACATGCTAGAAATGATTTTAATCCGTTCGGGTGTCAATCTTCTTCCCTCCTTTGACAGGAGGTAGCCTAAATAGGCGACCACTTGTCGACAATATTGAAACTTTATCAGTGAAGCTTTATGTCCATGTTTTGCTAGATGAATAAGCAATAACACAGTGCCCCCTTGTAAGCACTTTCTGAATCTGCAGCTAAAGAAGGTCATCAGCATATTGAAGCAATGTACAAGTAGAAGGCAACTCAAGTGTATCGAGCTGCTCTTTCAAAGCCCTACTGTAGATACTTGGACTTTCCTTGTACCCTTGTGGCGCACGGGTGAATCTAAACGAGCATCCCCCTAGGGTAAATGCAAACAAATATCTATTATCCTTGTGTATAGGAATGCTAAAGAAGGCATTCTTAAGATCTACAACACTGAAATGAGTAGCAGATGCTGGAATCATTGTTAGTATCGTCGTTACATCAGGCACAATTGGAAATTGTGGAGAAATAATCTTATTGATAGTGCGTAAATCGATTATGAAACGAAAAGGAATTGCATTATCTCCTTTCTTATGCACCGGTAAAATCGCACTATTGCACAAACTACCTGCAATTTCTTCAATTACCCCACGGTGTACAAAATTGGAAACTATACACTTCAAAGCTTGCTCACCATCAACCGAAATCTTAAACTGTGGAATACGTGGCAACTTTACTCCTGGTTTCAAAATGATTCTGACAGGCTCAATTTGTAAGACACCAACATCATTATCATCAATCGCCCATAAACACTCCGGAACATCACTAAATTCCGGCGGCAAAGGTCTAGTCAGAAATTGTGAGGCAGAAGATTGCTGTGGTGAAATCGTCAAACGCACTCCATCCAAAGAACAATGAATTACCGCATTTAATTCTTTCAACAGATTCAACCCCAACAAATTCTCTCCACAGTTCGTTGTTAAAAGAAACGGACAGTGATCAGTAAATGGACCCAGTGAAATTGGTACCGGCAAAGAAACCGGACTAACCACTGGCGTACCAGAAAACCCTACAGAAACGTTAGTCTGCCCTGACAGTGGGATGTCTGGAACCCGTGAATGGTCAATGGAACACTTCTGTGCTCCTGCATCTATCAAAAATAGATGCTTCCTATTCCCCACCATCATTTCAACAAAGGGACCTTTCTGATTAACGGGAATAGGTGTTGGTTCCAGACCCTGCTTCGGGCAACCCTAGCAAAACAATATATCATCAAAGGAAAGGCCTTCAGAGAGATAAGCAGTAGAAGGATATGATCAAAAATGTTTCTATATCCATACTCGGTGGCTGATTGTCTTGTGAAAAAGACTGAGAATTCTAAGAAAACTGGCTTCGACCAGGACCCCCTGCCCCAGGGCGGCCTCTGGATCATCTACCCATGATACCAAATGTGTTATTCAACCTCTGCTGGAGGATCGGGCATTGTGCTCGCCAATGACCCTCTTGTCTGCAATAAGCACATTAGTCCACGTGTACAGGACCCAACGGCACATTACCTTGTGGAACATACTGTCCCCTAAACTGTGTACTACCCCCTCTAGGACCTCTACCAATCTGTTGCAACAACACCGTAGTTTCAAGTCTCCCTTTTTCTTTTCAATCCTTTCCTTCTCATTATTGACTCAGTTTTCATAATACTGAGACATATGCAACACTTCAGACTGAGACTTAGGTTGCCAAGCGCTCTCAGAAGTCATAATTTGCGACTGGATGTCAGGTAACAATCCACGCACAAATTTGTCTACAAATAATCGTTTTCCAGACTCTGTGCTTAAATCTTGTCCACTAAAATCTGAAAATACTTGTTCAAACCGATTAAAGAATTTGGTAGCACACTCAGATTTTCCTTGGATACAAGCAGTAAGCTTGTCCCAAACAATCCTTTCAGGAATTAAGGCTTTCAGTTTTGTCACTATTCTATCAGGCAAAGTCAGTATCACCTGTGGTGGTCTCTCACCAGCTTTCCTTTCTCTATCTTGCCTAGCCAAATTATCTCATGTGTCCCCTAACCCTGGTACATCGTCTACTGTCCTAATCTGTTTCCACAAATTGGCAGGTAGGAGCACAGGAAATAACACATCTATATCACCCAAAGTGAATACTGACGACTGCAAGACAGATTCCATTTCTTTATAAAAACCCTGGCGGATTCTTCCTAATATCTGGGATAGATTGTCTAATGGTATTCACCTCCTGTCTTGAGAACGGGACGTGAACAAACTGTGATACATAATGTGCATCAATGTCATAGGCAGCTACACCCGTTGCGGCATTAGCTGGGACCTCAACTTTAGGGACAAATGTCGGAGGAACCTCTCTCATAGGCAACTGAGAAGTAGGCAACTCCAAACGCTTACTGAGCAGCAGAGCCAAATCGAGCGCTATAGCAGCTGAAGGAGTGTCAGACGTAAAAGCTCACTTGTAGATATCCAATAATTCTGCGGGACAACAAATCTTTCTTTTTATACATTCATCCTGCAGGTATTCTACCATTACCTGTATCACTTTCCTCTGCATTTCTGGCGTGCACTGACTGTATGTGTCATATACATCTATGGGAGATATCGACATGTATGAAATCCATCTAAGTGTATCTCTTGTGCAAATTTGCATTTCTTCACTCATCGATTTACAAGGAGGAAGGAACTGTTTCTGTACAAACATAGCACCCAAACTATCACCATCTATTTCATCATTCGGTAACCTTTCCAACTCCTTCTATACTCAAAAACCCTCTTGATGTGCTCATATACTTTCTCTGCCGTAGCTCTTGAATATGCTAAAACATTCAGATCCCTTAACCCTTGTGGGATATCTTCATCATTCAGTTTGTTCCACATTACATATAAATTAATTCCCAGCCCTTCAATAAAAACAGTTTTCTCAGGAAAACTTTCTAGAGTAGAGAGTGTAGCGAAAACATCAGATTGTTCACCTTTCTCCATGCATTGTCTAGCCCACACATTCAAGTCTCTCTTTCTCTCTTTAGAAACTGTATTACGAGTTACAATTTTTGATTCAACACCCACACCCATATCAACTACAAGCGGAGCAGAACCGCTTGGAAAAGAAAGCGTAGACAAATCCTGCACAATAGGCAATGAAGGTGCTATTACTGTCATGATCTCTGCTTCCAAAAGGTCAGGGTTTTCCCAACTCCCTTGGAAGCAGATCCATAACCCAGGTTCCGAGTGCCAACCAGTCCCAATTGGGACCTTTTGGACCCAGTCCTGGCGCCAGTGGCACCAGGCTCATAAATATGCCCAGTCCCAGCGCTGGAAGCGCCGGGCTCATAATGCTTGGGTGGACTTACCTGCAGCAGACCATGCTGCTTACTTGCCTGCCAGTTGAGCCTCTGATCCTCTTCTGTTTGGAACTACTTTTCCTGTTGGGTGGGGCAGGAGCCACTCCCTAGATACCGAACACTGGAACTCTTCTGGAAAGCAGGAACTCTTTTCTTACCTAGGCGTGGCTGTGGAAGGAGACACCTAAGCACTACAGGAGGCTATTTAAACCACACCCGATGGATGAATCTTGCTTTGCGTTATTCTGCATCCTCTGCAGCAGAACGCTCATCGTGTCTTCTGCATCTGATCCTGGGCCTAAGGAAAAAGGCTTACCATCCTGAATCCAGTCTTCATCAACACCTATAAAGACAAGAAAGAACAGGTTAGCATTACGGTCTTCAGTGACAGCTCTTCACTTACCTGGTCCATCGGCTGTCACCAACGCCTCGCGCTGCATTCCGGCATCTGAAAGACAAAGGCTTACCTACTCTTCGTGCGCTCCGGAGGTCTTCACACTGCATTCCGGCATCTGAAAGACAAAAGCTTACCAACTCTTTGCACGCTCCGGAGGCCTTCGGCGCTGCATCCCGCATCTGAAAGACAAAACAAGGTGCGTTTAAAGACATTGGGGAACTTTAATACTCACGTGCCATTACTCCTTTCCACATCTAACCCAGTGGGTATTCCGGCACCCTGCAGCCGCTCCGAACTTGTACCTGCAAAATAAAAAGACAGTTAGAGCGCATCGTGAAGCAGGCAACAAGCGCTTACTTGCGTGCTTCCAGGCGCTTCTATTCATCACACGGGCTCCATCTTCAACTCACTTCAGCCCGTCATCCGCCATCGCCGGAACCCTGCAAAACAAGAAACATCATTACTAAAGACTTTAAAGACATTAGAATTACTAGAAACTTACCGTTCGTGCAGTAAACGACGGACAGCAGTCCTCTGAAGTCAAGAGGCCTGCTCCCCTTATCCAGTGAAGAAACTGGTTACAGCACCCTGCCCCGAGGCAGATGGAGAGCACGGCGTTCACTTACCTAAGGTGAGAGCGTTAACCTTTGGGGTTCTACAGGAGAAGAGAAAGGGAAGAAGAGAGAGACATTCAATAACCCAGTTCCTTAATCCCATATTTTCTATCTGCAGACATCTTACCCTTCGAGTCAGACATACAGTGCACAGAGGTCCAGCCCAAAGAGCCAGCCGTGTGTTACACATCACCTTTGAAGATACGGTATACGCCCAGTCAAGACCGGCGCCTCTACGGGAATCAGGTGAGCGTTACAGAACGCAAAGCCCACCACAAAACTCCCGTCCAGGCGCTATGGAAACCTTGGATACCGACCAGCTAGCCCAGTTACTTGGGGAACTAAGGGCAGAAGTGCATGCAGCCCGTCAGGAAACGAACGCTCTAAGAAGGGAACTGATTATTTTCAAGGAGCGAACAGATGATCTCGCTAGACAATTGCTACAGTCACAAGCCGGACAGACCCCGTTACCCGCATCTGGGGGAAATCTTCCTTCTACATCCTCTATGAATCCAGTGCAGATCAACCTACCTGGGAATGAACCTCTGGCTCCGCCCGAACGATTTTCTGGTGACCCAAAGAGGTTTGCAGTATTTATCAATCAGTGCCGGTTGCATTTCTTATGCCGGCCAGCAGCCTTTCCAACTGATCAAGCTAACATAGCTTTCGTGCTTTCGTACCTTAGTGGCAATGCGGCAGACTGGTCGATCCCTCTAGTAAATCAAGATGATCCGGTCCTCCATGATTTTCAAGCTTTTCAGCTCAGTATGGAAAAACTGTTCGCAAGACATTCACAGGGGCAGGCCTTGGACAATGAGCTTCTTTCGTTGCAACAAGGTAATCAAGACCTTTTGGCTTACATTGCGTCTTTCAACAGACTGATAGTGGAAACTCAATGGCCTGAGGACAAAAGGATTACGCTGTTTTATAGAGGTCTACGTGGAGAGCTCAAAGATGTGTTAGCCCAAGTAGTGAATCCCCCACAAGATTGTTCGGACTATGTAGACTTAGTCATTCAAATAGATCACAGACTGCAGAACAGGAAGGCCGATCGTTCCAAGTTTGATGCTCGAGTATTTTCCAAACCGCCAACTCCTTCCAAAGGAGTAGACTCCAGGGAACCCATGCAAATAGGGGGTCTGAAAGGTCCTCTAACACAAAAGGAGCGGGAAAGGAGAAAACAGTTGCAATTATGCCTCTATTGCGGAAACTCAGGGCACTTTCTTCGAGACTGTCCGGTGAAACCTGCCAAGAAGGCAGTAGGAGCTGCAGTTACCAAAGTTACAAACTCTGAGCAGGGAAACGACCTCGCCCAACAAGAATAGAGGTCCTCTTGCCGAGCGTGAAAACCAGTTCTGTGACCTCACATTTCGTGATACCTATGGTCCTCATTATCCCTGATAATCCGGATCGATTACATGCAATTGAAGCTTACGTCGACAGCGGTGCCATCGGCAATTATGTGGATCATGAAATGGTATTGAGGATGAATCTAACTCTTTGTCCCAAGGCTGTAAAGGACGTCATTACTACGGTGGATGGTACGGAGATAGCCTCCGGGCCAGTAACGCATACCACTCAAGAGGTGACGCTAGTAAGTCAAGATGGACACCATGAGAAGATCGTGTTCGATGTGATCAAGGCCTCTCAGTTTCAGATTATTCTAGGAATACCTTGGTTAGAGAAACACAATCCTCTGATCGATTGGCGAGCAAGAACGGTCCAGTTTCCAGAATGTGTCTCTACTTGTCACCCTCCACCTGGTGTTGCACTGGCAGCAATTTCTTCAGAGACTCCCCAGTTACCTCCCGAATACCTAGAATACCAAGATGTTTTCCGGAAGGATCAGGCTAACTCTCTACCTCCTCATAGGTCTTATGACTGCCAGATAGACCTGATACCTGGATCTACTCCTCCTTGTAGTAGAATTTATGCCCTCACCGAGCCTGAGAACCTTCACCTTCGACAATACCTGGATCAATACCTGGCAAATGGGTTTATTTGTCCTTCCAAGTCCCCTGCTTCTTCAGCTTTGTTCTTCGTTCCAAAAAAGGAAGGAGACCTTAGAACTTGTATAGATTATCGCTCCCTGAACCAGATCACCGTTAAGAATAGATATCCGTTACCTTTGATCCCTGAACTCCTGGACCAAGTCAGAAAAGCATGCATATATACAAAGCTGGATCTTAGAGGAGCTTACCACTTGGTACGAGTAAAAGAGGGCGATGAATGGAAGACGGCCTTCCGCACCAAGTATGGGCTATTTGAATATCAGGTCATGCCCTTCGGACTTTGCAATGCCCCGGCCGCCTTTCAATATTTTATGAACGATGTCCTCAGAGAGCTCATAGATGTGTGTGTTGTTGGTTACATTGACGACATCCTCGTTTATTCTTCATCGGAATCTGAACATCGGAAACACGTGAAAATGGTCCTCGAAAGATTGCGTCAACACAAACTTTTCACTAAGTTGGAAAAATGTGTTTTCAACGTGACTGAAGTTGAATTCTTGGGATTCATATTATCACCTGGCGGAGTGCGTATGGATTCAAAGAAGGTCGATGCAGTTCTCAAAAGGCCATCACCATCCTCCGTAAAAGGTGTGCAATGCATGTTAGGCTTCGCTAACCTTTACCGCAGGTTTATCCCCGAATTCTCTCGAATAGTCCAGCCCATCACTGCCTTGTTAAAGAAAAACAAACGTTTTGAATGGTCTACCGAGGCGGAACAAGCTTTCCAGGATTTGAAGACTAAATTTATCTCTGCACCAATCTTAAAACACCCTCGCCCCGAACTCCCCTACATCGTGGAAACTGATGCTTCAAGCCTTGCCATGGGGGCAGTTCTATCACAAAAGGACCCGGTAACCAATCAGTTGCATCCCGTGGCATTTTGGTCCAGCAAATTCTCGCCTCCTGAAATCAATTACATGATTACTGACAAGGAACGTCTGGCTATCAAGTCTGCCTTTAAGGCTTGGCGGCATTATCTGCTGGGGGCCCGACACACCGTTACTGTGATTACGGATCACCGAAACCTGCAATATTTGAAAACCGCAAAAGCCCAATCCTCTAGACAACTCCGTTGGGCATTATTCTTTGCCGAGTTTGACTTCATAATTACCTATCGACCTGGTACAAAGAACGGTAAAGCTGATGCCCTTTCTCGGATGGGAGTGGAAGAACACTTGATCAACCCTAAACCTGTACCAATCATTCCCGAACAAAGAATTCTGGGTGTAATCGCCACAGAATCCATAGAGGAAGTTAAGGATAAAGCCAGGCAACTTGTAACTCCAGCAGACATACAGAATTGGCATCTGCAGGGAAAGGACTTTGCAGTAAAGGACAACTTATTGTATTTCCAAGAACGATTATACCTACCCAGCACAGATTTACAGAAAAAAGTAATCTCTTGTTATCACGATTCTTTAATGGAAGGACATCCCGGTATGGCCAAGACCTCAGAAAAGATTAAGCGCTACTGCTGGTGGCCGTCCTGGAAAAAAGATATCAGAGACTTTATAATGTCCTGTGGAGTATGTGCCCAAAACAAGAGTCAAAAGGAAAGACCAGCAGGCCTCTTACGCCCTATTGACATCCCACCTCGCCCTTGGCATACGCTTTCTATGGACTTCATCACCGATCTACCTCCATGCTCCGGATACAATACGATTCTAGTAATCGTGGACTTATTCTCCAAGATGGCGCATTTCATTCCGCTCAAAGGCTTGCCAACAGCAGCAACTCTGGCCCGAGAATTTCTTGAAAACATCGTCCGACTGCACGGTTTTCCTTCGGTTCTAATTTCGGATCGAGGTAGTCAATTTATTTCTCATTTTTGGCGAAGTTGCTGTCGGTCGGCTCAAATTGATGTGAGACTATCGACCAGTCACCACCCTCAGACCGACGGACAAACCGAGAGGACCAATCAAACTCTGGGACAGTATTTACGCTGCATGCTGCAACAAACTGAAAAAACTTGGAAAGACATCCTTTGGATAGCCGAATATGCCTACAATAACTCTGTCCATTCGGGAACTGGGAAAACCCTGTTTTTTCTTTTGTACAGCAGTCACCCTCGAACCTCAGAGTTGGATCCCCTCCAAGATCTTGAAACACCAGCAGTAGACTACCTGCATTCTACAATCACCCAAGCCTTTAAGGAAGCTGTTTCTCACCTTCAAAGGGCTAAAGAACAATACAAGAAAGGAGCAGATCAACATCGGAAGGAAGCCCCTCAATATCAAGTAGGGGATCAAGTCTGGTTATCCACCAAATATCTACCTCTAAAAGGGCCACGCACATTCAACCCAAGATACCTTGGTCCCTATTCCATCACTACCATAGTAAACCCAGTAGCGGTCAAGTTGGACTTGCCCCCGCACATGAAGATACATCCGGTCTTCCACGTCTCTCTATTAAAACCCATGCAACCTCAAACCCGACTAACTAAATCTCCAAAACCTATCCTAGTTGATGGAGAACTCGAGTTTGAAGTCAAAGCATTCTGGACTCCAAGATCTCCAAATCTAAACTATTTTACCTAATTGACTGGAAAGGCTACGGCCCCCAAGAGAGATCCTGGGAACCTGCTGAATATGTCCACGCTCCTCGCCTAATCAAAAGATTTCACCGAACATTTCCTGACAAGCCAAAACCCCCGGAGAAGCCCGGTTTGGGAGGGGCCTTGAGGGGGGTACTGTCATGATCTCTGCTTCCAAAAGGTCAGGGTTTTCCCAACTCCCTTGGAAGCAGATCCATAACCCAGGTTCCGAGTGCCAACCAGTCCCAATTGGGACCTTTTGGACCCAGTCCTGGCGCCAGTGGCACCAGGCTCATAAATATGTCCAGTCCCAGCGCTGGAAGCGCCGGGCTCATAAAGCTTGGGTGGACTTACCTGCAGCAGACCATGCTGCTTACTTGCCTGCCAGTTGAGCCTCTGATCCTCTTCTGTTTGGAACTACTTTTCCTGTTGGGTGGGGCAGGAGCCACTCCCTAGATTCCGAACACTGGAACTCTTCTGGAAAGCAGGAACTCTTTTCTTACCTAGGCGTGGCTGTGGAAGGAAACACCTAAGCACTACAGGAGGCTATTTAAACCACACCCGATGGATGAATCTTGCTTTGCGTTATTCTGCATCCTCTGCAGCAGAACGCTCATTGTGTCTTCTGCATCTGATCCTGGGCCTAAGGAAAAAGGCTTACCATCCTGAATCCAGTCTTCAGCAACACCTATAAAGACAAGAAAGAACAGGTTAGCATTACGGTCTTCAGTGACAGCTCTTCACTTACCTGGTCCATCGGCTGTCACCAACGCCTCGCGCTGCATTCCGGCATCTGAAAGACAAAGGCTTACCTACTCTTCGTGTGCTCCGGAGGTCTTCACACTGCATTCCGGCATCTGAAAGACAAAAGCTTACCAACTCTTCGCACGCTCCGGAGGCCTTCGGCGCTGCATCCCGCATCTGAAAGACAAAACAGGGTGCGTTTAAAGACATTGGGGAACTTTAATACTCACGTGCCATTACTCCTTTCCACATCTAACCCAGTGGGTATTCCGGCACCCTGCAGCCGCTCCGAACTTGTACCTGCAAAATAAAAAGACAGTTAGAGCGCATCGTGAAGCAGGCAACAAGCGCTTACTTACGTGCTTCCAGGCGCTTCTATTCATCACACGGGCTCCATCTTCAACTCACTTCAGCCCGTCATCCGCCATCGCCGGAACCCTGCAAAACAAGAAACATCATTACTAAAGACTTTAAAGACATTAGAATTACTCGAAACTTACCGTTCGTGCAGTAAACGACGGACAGCAGTCCTCTGAAGTCAAGAGGGCTGCTCCCCTTATCCAGTGAAGAAACTGGTTACAGCACCCTGCCCCGAGGCAGATGGAGAGCACGGCGTTCACTTACCTAAGGTGAGAGCGTTAACCTTTGGGGTTCTTCAGGAGAAGAGAAAGGGAAGAAGAGAGAGACATTCAATAACCCAGTTCCTTAATCCCATATTTTCTATCTGCAGACATCTTACCCTTCGAGTCAGACATACAGTGCACAGAGGTCCAGCCCAAAGAACCAGCCGTGTGTTACACATCACCTTTGAAGATACGGTATACGCCCAGTCAAGACCGGCGCCTCTACGGGAATCAGGTGAGCGTTACAATTACTGGCACAAAAGACATATCTACCGGGACCACAACAGTAGGCAAAGGTGGAGGTACAGGCGGAGGAACAGCAATAGGAAACGGAGCAATGACTGGCGGCGGAGGAGCAATAGGAGGAACAATAGGAGGAGCAGGAATTTCTACGGGAGGAGGAACAACAGCAGGAAAAGGTAATGTTAAACGGGATACCATATTGTGCCCCCTTTATTGTATATATTGGCCTAAGCCCAGTCGCTCTGCGAAGAAATCCGCGTTGCGAAGTTCTGACCTTAGATCGACTTAGCCGCCATTTTAGGTTCATCCGCCATTTTGATTTCCATCTCAAACTCACTCTGTATTCTAAAATGGTGGACAGTGTTCTCCTGCTCGTAACCTATCTGCCCTGACCTTCCCATAGGTTAATGTCTAAACTGCCCGGAGGCTAAATGTTTGGGTCGTGTAATGAGACTATGTCCTATGTTTGACCTGTAGATCAAAGGATTACCTGCACCAAGTCCGATCTGCGGACATGCATCGAATAACAATGTTGTTTAAATACTAAATGTGAACACTTGTTTAACTGCACTGTATGTGATATGTACTAAGGCTTAATGTTAAATTCAAAGATACATTGTTGCCATTGTGACTTGTTGTTGTATAAACTAGAGGTAATCCATATGCACATGGCTGGACTAACTAGAAGTGAACTCGCCACAAACCCTAGACGGAGAATAATTAACTTGCAGAGGGGCTTGACATTACGATTGAGAACCGTATGAAAGATGCGAATATTTAGACGTCCAGTACTTCTCACTTCTCACACAGAAAGGGCTGGTATTCGCTTTGATGTACTGAGGGCTAGATAGCTATCTGATCATTTGTTTCTTTGTAAACTGTACAGTTTTTAGAATAAAGATCTGCAAATTTTTATAAGCCAGTGTTTGGTGTATTTCCTTTTGGGTACTCAGCCTTGACATTTCTTTTTGCCTTTACAGTAAGACAACAGGAATAGGTACATAACGAGGTGGTGCAGTGGCACCAGGCCTACGTTAGTTTAAAACAGGGGCGTTGCGAGGGGGTGGCTAAGGAGGCTATAGCCCCTGATCTTTTGGTTGTAGCCCCGGATAGAATCTCAGGAGCTACAGCCAAAAGACTAGCTAGCCCCCAGTCCCAACAGTTCTGACATCAGCGTAGCCCCGGGTCTTTTCCAGACCTAGCAACTCCCCTGGTTTAAAAGCTTATCAATCAATTCATCTGATGCATGAAAGTCTTTAGACGGATATATTTTCTGAATGCCAAGTTGAAAAGCCCTATCCATGTTTCTAACTGACTCTGACTGTTTCTGCTGGTCATATAATAATGCCTTTTCGGCATTTGAGATATGTCGACGCGCATGTTTCTCTCTACTTTTAAGCTGCTGCATAGCTTCTTTTTTCCAATGTTGTAATACATCAAATGCTGCAGGTCTAGCTTTTTTCTTTAACAATTTAGATTCTAAATATTCTATGCAAGAAATCTCAAAGCTACCATTGATTGGCCACTGAAGTTAGCAAGCACGTCTAGTTTGTCTGTGCAAATATTGTTAAACTCTATACTACCAATGCCATACTTACAGTACATAGTACATGCCGGCGACCCCTCCTGTGGTGCCAGATGGCCAAATTCCAAAGATTGTCTGTCTTTGCGAATAATGCCCTGAAACAGGCAGACAATTTCCCAGGCATGTCAAATTACTGGTGTTACCTGGTCAATAATTGTACTTGCGAGGACAATGCGCCAAATCAAATATCAGGATACTTAGGAATCGGTGCATGACTCACCTGATCAAAGAACAAAGGGAGATCCGATCAGATTACAAAGGATCGACGTGGCTGGCAATTCCGGCAAAAATACCTGCCTCGATATGGGGGCCCTCGTCAAGATGCCGTCTTGGACCACAAGCTCACCGTCCAGGGATCGGATCGTGCAGTACTGTTGAGGTGTCGTGTCTCATCCAAGAAGGGACCCCCTTTCTCACCGTCTGATCCCGGTCTGATAGCTGCGTCAACTCTTCAACGAGATGGCATCAATCTTGAGGGTCCCTATTCGGGCGCCATCTTGTAAGATCAAGCAAGGAATATCGAGGCTTAGTACCACCAAAAATTGGATCCGCCAGTCACAAAGTAAAAGATTTATTCTGTACAGATTCAAATATCAAAGCAGATAGCTATCTGGCTCCGAGCACCTCACAGTGTGTACCAGAAACACTGTCAGGGGAGTGAGTCCTGGTCATCACAAACCATGCAGTATTTATACACAGTGCTGGTCATAGCTCAGCCCATCTCCAAACTAATAGGTTACAAATTTGGGTTTGTGCCCAGTTCACATAACAAATATACAATATTGGTTTGCACTTTTAACATGTTGTCCATCCTTGAAGATTCAACAGTGTTGTTGGTTCTCCAGTTTAGGTTGATCCTAGTTTCAAGAAACAAATTCAATAGCTAATTGCTAAGGTACACAGTTCTAGTTTGTCTAACATTCAGTTCTTATGTTTGAATATGGCTGAGGCTATTGATGCAAAAAACACTTTAAATTGAAGTTCACTTTGGCTCCAAGGTTCTTTAAACATACTGACAAACTTTGTTGTCGTCAGCTGTGTGGATCTTTAGCTTTTTAGAGTAAATTATGTTTCAAGATATGTACACAGGATTCTTTCAAAAACAAACGGAATTAGTTTACATGCATTGTATATCACTGTTTGAGGGAGGATGAGTTTTGTAGACATATATAACACTTTGAATGAGAGTTCATTCTGACTACAAGGTCTGTTTGCACAGGACGAACAGTCTGCTCTGCCAGCCGTAGTGTTGACATAGGCTCAAAGGTTGTTTCTGTTCTGGCAGCTGAAAACATAGTTAGTCATTACTGAAGAGAGAACAGAATATTAGAATCAAGATGGAGGACATTTTCCAAGATGGTGTTTGAAGTCAATTCTAATTTGGAACTTTGCAACGCGGTTTTCCTCGTGGAGCGACTAGACTTAGGTCAATATAAATCTGAAGGAGACACTATACATTTTCCGTTTCACAGATTAGGTAGGATGGCTTCACTAGCTCTTGTGACAGTAACGTGCTTCATGATATTTATTTCAACACTTGTTTTGTCCCATAACTTGGGATCCAATGCTACAATTGTAAGAAATGATGGACGGCTGGTCTATCAGAGATTCTAATTTGTGCTCAACTTTGTATTTTTCTCCAATCTCTACTATACAAACTGAATTCAATCTGAATCTTCCCCTGCATCCTGTCCTGATATGTGACATGATATGGTATGGTTTTTTGAATATGGAATAATTTGTGGTAATTTTGCTTTCTAAATTTGATGAGACTCCTTTGTTTTCCGGCCAAATTTTGATTTGTAATTATAGTGCATGTTATTGTTTATTACGTAATGATCTGAATTACAGCAATGAAAACGACCGCTGGTCGAAACATGTGTTGGCTGTTCGCAATTGGAAGAATTAAAAACATTATTTGACTTATTACTGGAGTCATTTTACAGTGACATAGACTGTTGGAACTAGTGGATTCTTAGAACTAGAAGTAGTTTGAGTGCAAGACAACTTCCCGAACCCTAATTTTGTTTTCACCTCCCAGGCTTACCAGAGCTTTTCAGATTCAGGTGCTGGGACGAAAGGGAGACTAGAGAGCAACTCAACCCACACAGTACAGGAGCAATTAATGTTTCCATGCATCCCCCAACCCAAGGGAATGGAGAAATCAGCCTTTGAACGGTAGCCAACCAAGTCAGTCTTTGTCAAGATTTCAGAAATCTGGCAGAATACCAAGATGAACCCTTTCCTAGAGAGCCAATGTCAGGAAACTGTGTTGGCAGAGAGCATGATGAGGAGAGACTGGTGACTTCTAAGAAGGAACACGTTTAGAGTATAGAGGAGGGAGAGATGATATAGAGAAGGAGCTTGTGGTGCTAGTGGTGGGGAGTAAATGTTGTGTGGAACAGAAAGGAAGAACCTTGCTTTTTGGCCAAAGAGAGGGAGGGAGGGAGAGAGAGAAAGAGAGAGAGAGAGATGGAAGGTGTTTAATAGAGTAGAGAAAGAGGGGTACCACCTTGGAGAGGACAGCAAAGTGTGCCATCTGGAAGGGGGATGAAACGGCTATTGTGTAGGAGAGAAACTTTAGATAGAAGGTAACAGAGGCAGAGAGAGTTGGCAAAAGGGATTGAAATAGGGAGAGAGATAAAGAGGAAGAGAGAGCGAGAGAGAGAAATAAAGAAAGAGAAATTGAGGGAACATTTTTTTGGAAGTAGAAAGAAAGAAGTATTTCCTTGGAGAGGAGAGTGAAGGGTGTCATCTGGAAGGAGGAGGAGAAGGCTATTGTGTGGGAGAGAAACTTTAGTTGGAAGGTGACTATAGAGGAGAGTAGTCTGTTGGAGAAAGAGAGGAAGGATTGAGCATTTGTTAGAGAGTGGAGGGAGGGAGATACCATTTGGCAATATTAGGAGAAAGAGCTTGAAACATTTTAGAGAATCAATAGGAGAAGCAGACCAAATTTGAGACTTGTCTTGGGGACCAGGGGGAGAGTCAAGATCTAAAGGTTTGGTAAGGAGTGGAAAAGGAGAATACTTGTCGCAAGAGAGGATTACAGTGAGAAGGGGATATAACCTCAGAGGAGGGATTGTTTTTGGCAGACAGAAGGAAAATACCATCAGGAAAGAGAAGGAGAGACAAAAGTGCTACAGAAGGGCATAGCGGCATACGAGCATGGACAAGGAGAGAATGAGAGACCATGCTCATAGGTAGCAAGCACCGAGAGGTTTCTGAGGGCTACATTGGTCCAGGCAGGTGTACAGCAGCAGGTGGAGGAACAAGATAGCATGGGTATGCTGGTGCAGGAGGGAGGTAACCCCAGTAGTAATCAGGACAGAAAAGAGACCATGGAAGAACCCAGAGAGGACATGGGGGTAAGAGATGAGAGTAGGGTCATGCTTCTCCACCAAACCGCATCAGGGCTCACCAGACCACCCCAGAAGCACTGACCTAGGGCGCAGCCTTGCAAGAGGTAATGGCCAGCCATAAAGGGAAGTACTCCAAGGCAATACCTTAGTAAGCAATGAGCAGAAAAGATCTGGATGCCCAAGAGCCGTGGTACAGCAGCTAGAAAAAATCTATGCCCTGAGCTAATCGTAAGAGAACCGGACAACCCACAACCCAGCCCAATAATGAGAGGAGAACTATTTAATTTTCCTCTTTAAACTGTTCATGGGACTTGGAGACATTTTTGGCACCCTTTGCTTTGCACACACTATGCTTTAATTGTTAAGTTTGTTTCTGGTACTTGGTGAGACAACAATACTATGATGGACCTCTTTTGGAGCAAGTATGAGGACCCTGTTCAAATGACCTATTGGTAGAGAGAGACTTGTCCCTTCCCTCACATCATACGCTGCCACCTGGATAACTACCATTTTGAAACTTGTAGATACTATCTAACTGACAACTTGTTTATTGAGCTTTGCCACCATCCTGACACATTATTTTTACTTTGTAGAAATAGGGCAATACAGATTCTTAAACTGTATTTTGTGTCGGAGTCTCAGTTCTGGGAACAAGGTGACAGGGTAATTTTCTACTGGCCTGTCACATTAGGTGTCAGAAGTGGGATGCAGAATGACTCGTCAGGTAATCAGCTCACAACAGATGGTCCCAGACATATGGCCCTTACCACCCCCACAGTACCAAGGTGGATTATTTTGGAAAACATTTAGGTCTGGGGTGGAGGAACCACACTGATTGACCCAGAAGAAAGTCCAATATGTTTTTCCTCTTCCCATTTGAAGATGAGGATTTGCCTGTTAATTTTGATACCAGATGCCACCTGGAAAGAGAGTATACAATGGTGGTGTGTAGAGCAAATGGGCTGGTGGGCGGAAGAACAATGCATAGAACTCTGAGAGGTTTTTCATCTTCCTAGGAAGGAGGCCCTTTCCCAGTGACCACCAGCCAGTGGAAGAAACATTGGATGGCAGGAACAAATGAAAGCAGGACTGGGACACATCTGAAGGAAGATGAAAGATGACAAGATTGGAAGCAGAAGACTTTGTGGCACAAATAGTCTGTATATTTGAAGAGGAACTGGAACTGACAACACTTGCTCCCTATATCATTCCAGTATTCACATCAATTACCAGCTTGTCCCATCAGCGTGGATGTTTTGCATCTCCCTCACTGTGGCTCCCTTTCTGGGGGAGATGTTACTTTTGCAGAGAGCAAGCCTGTCCCAATGTCACGTGTGGACCAGACCTCGGCTAGCAAGTATACATCATTGTTTTTGAATAATGAAAAATCATAAACGGGTAATTATTTTGGTTAAATGTGATTGAAGACGGTCCTGAGGAAGGTGGCTAGTACCTTTGTAGGCCACTGAAACCAGTCGACCTCTACACAATCAGGAATCGGGCCACAATAAGAGCCTAGCCTGACGTTTTGTTACACCAAGAGCAGTGCCACAATAAAGCATGCTTTAGATAGTACAGACTGCTGAATCACTGCTACACAGATCTAATCCACGTCTCCACAGCTTGGTTTTAAGTAATCGTTTTTAGATTGAGACACCATAGGTTCAGGAAGAATAAATTAGAATCTTGCAGACCACGGTTGCTTGTTTTAAATTACGTTTTGTGGTATGTATGTCGCTTGTGATTTAAAAATACAAAAACATCTCATAAAAATGTGTACGAGTGAGTCATGAGAGGGTTGAGTGGCAGACCGTGTGAACCAGAAGGGTAAATGAGCTGACCTTTCTCTTATTTTATCAATTTCCTAGACAGGCAGTACACCGCCTTGTTCTAGGTACAGAGAGTGGGTCTAATAGGGACAGCTAGAGGTGTGTACTGTCCCTGTTTGTGTCCCTATTCACCACCTCAATTCTCTCTAGAATTGGATATGACTGTAGGAAGTTCAGTGTGTGATACAATGTGTATTGAATAGCTAAGGGTTCATTGCCTTAGAACAAAAACAACACCCCCAGGAGGGCGAAGGAGAGACTGAAGATCTAGAGAGGGTGATCCCAGTGGAATAACGTAGTCCGAGAAGAAATAGAGAGACCACCCCTTTCATCTCAGAGGTTCCAGAGGATAAGCTGGTCCAGCAGCAAGTACAGGGTCAGGTGGACTGGAAGCCCAGAAGTAGTCAAATTGAAAAAAGTTCCATCGAAAAACATAAGGGGACCATGAGGTAAAATATGGGGCTATGGGCATGCTTCTCTGCCAAACATTGGCCCTGCATTGCAGGAAGTCATTGATGGACCAATAAGGAAAAGCCCCTATGTGCCATTTAGCAAGATGGCCCTCAAAACACCTTGCTTCCTGAGAGCCATGGTTACACAGTTGGAGACATTCTCTGCTAAAAGCTCAGGATCGGAGGACTGGATTACCCCACCAGTCTAAAACTGGTAGTAGCAACAACATCTTCCTTAAGGAAGGCACTGTTTGGTTTGTTTCCAGAACCTTGAGAGACTGAAAACTTAGATGGACTTACTTTGAGGCGAGGACACTATTCTGTTGGCACATTGTTAGAGGGAGACTGGTCCCGTCCCTCCCACTACACCCTGGCAATTGGAGACAATACCAACCATATCCTTGGAGACACTATCACCCTGGCACCTTTTTATTGAGTTTGCAAATATCCTCAAATATTATTTTTCATTTGTAAAAAGGACAGTACAAGTTCTTAAACTGTTTTCAGCGTCTCAGTGTCAGTTCTAGAAACACAGTGACAGGATGATGTTCTAATGGCCAGTCACAGCGGCTTCTTAGTTTGCCACGATGAAATGAGGCCTTGCGAAAATTGCTTCTGAAGGATCTTTCAATCTAAGGCTTCCTATAGCTTTTAAGGCTTGGAGGTTGGCGACAGAGGACCGTCAGCTGCTTTACCTATTTGCTAGAAATGTTGACGTTCTGATTAGATCTTTAATACAGTAGAAAACCTTCAGCAGGAGTTTTTATCCCCTGTAAAGTAATGCAAACATTACAGGCTGGGAGGAGTTGTGATCTCAACTCCCCTTTTAAGACACTGCAGAAAACTGTTAAGTTACTGCTAAGATTCTTAGTATATTTATGTAATTGTTTTTTATAACATGCCCAACACCATACCTGAGTTCGGTTTCTAAGCGTGGATCCGGGATTCAAACCAATGTTGCTCTGCATGATCTTGCTTCCAAGACGAGAGAATTGCCCCTGTGATGTCCGCCATTCACGTATAGCATTGTAATAATACATGTAGCCACAACTACAAGGCAGTGACCCCAGTTTACCCACTGAAATAGGTATAACTGCATTCCCTTTCCTTATCCTCTCCTTTTGCCTCCATGTTTCCGTCTCTTTTGTAAAGGTGATCCTAAACGAGGTCAAGCTATTTTAGGCATGTATGACCTTATATGCTTGTATGGTGTCACAGAGAAGCTAACAGAGCTGGCTTTTGCCATATGATGACGTACATAATAGACCTTGTTCAACGCAAGGCCCAACGAAGGATTCCATATCCTCCCAAACCCAATGCCACCAACCTCACCGCCTCTAACAACAGTGTGCTGCACACGATCAGCTGCCAAGGGACCAGCTCCTCCCAGAGACCAGCTTGTCTCGGGAGTATAGCTCAGGGGCAACACGCTCACCTTGGAAGCAAGACGAGGTGGAGCAACACAGGTTCGACCCCCGGGTCTATGCTTCGAAACCTCTGGGTATTAAGCACGTTATAAATAACCAATTATATATCATATAATAATAACTATCAGATTCTCATTCCAGAAATTCTGTGATCAACAGACGACCCCTTTAAAGTACATTTTTGTGGGCAAGCAAGGAACAATTTGTTGTGACATAGGTATATAGGAGTTTGCAAAAATTAAGACTATTTTGATAGTGCCGGCCTCTGCAAAATGGTGGCAAAAATTTTGGCCATAGGAACCACTGGAACAAGAGGGTATTATGTACCGCTACTAAGGTCTCTAGTATTGGGAAATATTGTTTGGAGGCTCTGTTATCAGGGCTTAAATGCAGATCTGTCTGATCCGGTCATGCACCAGATCTGTACATTGGGGGAAGTTGAGTGCAGATCCATCAATGTACTTCTCTTCTTGATAGAAGAGTTCTTACACATGATACACTGACAACACAATGTTAAGGCCCCGGGAGGGGACACCATCCTAGCCACTTTGTGTTTGACTAATTCTGAAATTTGCGATCCAGTACCCTACCGTTTTTAATTCTATTTTGACTACAAGCTCAACACCCAAAATTTGGAAGGAAGAAGACATTGCGCTAATCTTCAAGAACAGGGATACAAATGAACCCAATTTCACCCAGAAGTGTGATCTACAACATGTTTTGCAGGGGCCTCCTCTACAAACCTTTTGCATTGGATTGAGGAAGCAGGCATTTTCGAGGCAGCCCAAAGAGGGTTCATTACGGTGTGGGGGCAATAGACCAGTGTTCCAGATTGATCCTGGTCATTAATTAGTATGCTTATCTATGGAAGAGCACACATTATTTAGATTGCACAGATGTATCTGAAGAATTATATTATGGAATCCCTGCTCTTCTCTAGAAAGCCTTTGCCAACATAGGGATGGAAGTGAATCTCTTATGGCTCCTTGCATTGCTCAGTCTTGGGGTCTCTGCCAGAATTCGGTATGAATCCTTGATAGGCAGGAACAGGATTCCTATATGTGTGCCTGCTGATGAAGCTGTTTTAACCATACTCACCATGAACAACCAGCCTGCTAGCATTACTCTAGGGTACTACATATTGTCTGAGTGAAGACCAAAATATTAACATAACCAAGACTATGAGCATGTTCATTCGGCCTCACAGGCACGTTAGCTGTAATTTCCCCCTTTGAGTGTGTAAATGGGTTTGACTTCCTTGGAGTATTTATTTATTTATTTATGTATTTGTTTACATAGCGCACGCAGCTCGCAAGCATCAGGGCGTTGACATGAAGACGTAGGGACGAAAACACACATAATCACAGGACAAGGCTCTCAGTAAGTCATTAGGGGATTTAGAGTATGGACAATCTATGGGGCCCCAGATAGATAAGAGCACAATGATGCCAAAGCCTACCCCAGGGGCTATTGGTATTGGGTAAGTGTGGGTTCCTAACAGTAAACGCCCTCCTTAAATTCCATGGAGCAAACACTTTGGCTAGTTATGTGTATGGAGGCAATATATAGGGTCAGGCACATGTTATTGTGCTTCACGTGACTGAGGGTACATTACTAAAACAACATCAAGTCCTCCCTGAAGTGCTCCTAACACCTGAGTGTATGAGAAATAAGGGTTGACCCTATCATTCATCAGTTTAGCCTGAAGGCTTTGCTCTATTAGACCAAAACCTGTGCAGCTGACTTATGATCTGCTGATAGAATCCACCAGGAGGAGATGTGAGCCCTTGATGGGAGTGAGGAACTGTTATTGGCTCGGGCAGATACAGAATGGTCTGGCGGCAATCGAGTTTAAGGACATGTGGCACTGCCCAGAAAGGAAGACTAGGGAACATGAATGGAGATGAAGCCAGGGGGAGGCTGTAAACCGTCCCGGGGACATATGATGCATCCAGGGATGAGCTCACTGATGATGAACATTTGCATGGAGCAAGTCCCCCTCAAGTCAGCAGAAGCGAGAAGGATGGAGCGTGGTTCCTGTGATTGTAGCTGCTGGTGTCCCGGTGGGGGAAGACTAGTGGAAACATGAATTATGTGTTTTGTTTTCTGGCCTCTCTACTCCGGCCGCTAGAGGATCTGGCTTAATCCTTCTTTTGGCTACAGCTGTGATTCAGGGTGGTAAGTGTCAGGAATCCCTGTTATAGACAAAGGCCACCACTTCATCCATGTCACTTTTGGTTTTGCCTTCTCCCTGTTTAGGGCAATGGAGTTTAGATCTAGGAACGTGTTTTGTTATGATTCGTCAATGGGTTTTAAAATGTGTGTTTCACTGCCATTTGCATAGTCTCTTGGTAACTTGGCAGATCCAAAAGGGAGGGGATGGGTTTGATTAGTGGGGAATGACGGCAAATGCAGGATACCTGTGCTGTTGTGTTCATGCATGTCTTTTGGAGCTCTCTGGCTACTGAATATGGGTCTATGTGCAGCAATTTGGTGCTCAGAAATCATGAGGTGTCTGCGAGAAGAGGACAGCCTTGTGTGCACCTAGGTGAGGACAAACCAGTTGGGACTGTTTGGAGAGCTATTGAATTGTCATGTACATGTGGCTTAGTTGGTATGTGTGTTGTCTGCTAGAATTTAGAATTTGAGCATGCTAGTGTGATAAGCAATCAGTGGAGAACTTGATGGAACTTCAGAGCATTTGTCCGGTGTGGCTCTGCTGACGTAATGGTAGCAGAGCACCTCAATTAGGGTAATTCTGAGGAAAAGTTGTGAGGCACCCTGGAATAGACAAGTGTTCCAAGATGAGGACAGCATGAAGATGTATGAAGCATGTGGTCCTTAATCCCACTGGAGAAAGATGGTGTAAGACAGTCACCAAATCATCAATGGAGGACATTCTCTCCAGGGAAACCTCCCTGCAGGGGCAATGGGATATCAGGAAGCAAAATCACAGTGGGGACAAATTACAATGAAACACCTAGGATCAATATCACAGAGGAGCAATATTACAACTAAGAGCAGAACTGCACTGGGATGCATGGAAGCAGTAAAATGCAAGGCAGAAATAAGGGTGATAAAATGAATGGTGCGCAGGTTACTGAGGGGTGCAATCAAACTAGAAGTCACAAATAGCAAGGTATGAAAAGGCAGGACAATGGGCAGGCAAAACAGAACCTTTAAAGTGAAAATAGGGACTGAAAAGGCTCTACGATGCAAACCAGCCTGGTCTCTTGCTCACTCCCCCTCCCCCTCTGCTCTGTCTCTGACTCTCTCTCTCTCTCCCTCCATCCACTCTCTCTATCTCACTGCAATTCTACCCATTACCTTAAGTAAAGTGCTAAGGGACATACTTGTTTGTCCAGTGGAAGAGCTGGCCGAGAAATGAAAACTGCACGCACTTATTTCCCCTTCCTTAGAATGCGGGTGGGTGTTCTCAAGACTATATGTTGCAGTCCAAACACACTCCCCCTCGACTAACCTGGTTAAAGCTAAATGGGAGAGGGATCTGCAGAACTCCATAGATGACCAAACCTGGGAAAGATACTGTTCACTCACCAAACAAGTCTCCCTGAATGCTGGCCTACATCTAATTCAGTTCAAAATTGTAAATAGACTACACTATACTCCAGCCAAAATAGCACAGTTTGCGCCGGATGGGTTCAGAGAATGTCCCAAATGCAGGGCAGTTGGGGCTGGTGCATTTCATATGTATTGGGGTTGCCCGATAGTAGTAGGTTTCTGGAAGGAGGTGGCAGAGATGTTAGAAGAAATCACACAAGTTCCCCCTGCACTAAACCCGCATAAATATTTGTTTGAAGATATAGGCAAATGCTCTGAGAGGGTCAGAAGATTGTTTAATGTTTCATGTGCAGTGGCTAAAAAATGCATTTTACAACAGTGGAAGAGTACTGGACCTCCCAATGAGAAACATTTTCTTAAGGAACTGACATATGTTAACGAAGCTGAAGAGCAGTTTGTCCTCACACGCCCATCGACGAGTAGGCCTAAAGACATATGGGGACCCTTCAGAATGTACTTGTGTGACATGATATCAGAGGATGATGACACTGTGTAACCCTGATACCTGAATGATATGTATTTTATTTGACGTTTCTGTACTGTGGTAACAATGTGACTGTGCTATGTATCTCTGTGACCACTAATAAAAAGAGTTTATAAAAAAAAAATAAAGAATGTCGATGGGTGGGCTGAGGCCGCAAGCCGGCTCATGCTTCACTCTAACTCACTTAGGTGCTGTGCATTTCCCCATCAAAGCAGATCCGGTTAAATAAAGAACAGTGCTTGTTAGGCTTGAGGGAGGCACAGTGTCTTCTCACAAAAGTCCAACGCATTGCCTCACACCTCTCTCATACAGCACACACAACCACAGGCCAAAAACGAATCCACGAGAAAGGCTTGATAAATGATTTAAGCGCTGACATTGGGTATTGACCATTCACTCGAGCTATCAAATAGTATGTTAATTGGTGCTGCCTCAGATGTTGTGCGGACTGCGAGCGGCGTTGTCAGCTAACATGGTCCCCTTTCTTTTACAGGTTTTAATTCGGTGCTGGAAGATTTTCTTAATGTCACTATGTATTTAAAATTGTATCGTGTTTTACGTGCATGCAATAACCTTGATTATGCAATGTACTTTGATTTGACCATCAGTGAGATAACTGAATGCCGATAACCCTCTGCACTTACTGATATACGTCCTGAATCTCTACAGTTGTGCTTACAGTCTTATCCGGCACCTCCCTAAACAATTGGCCCTCATTACATGGTTGCCGGTAGGCCGCTGGTAGTACCGGCGGCCTACAGGCAACCTCAGCCTACTGTTTCCACTGCTCGATATCTTGGTAATACCGGGATATTACGGACAGCAGCGGAACAGTAATTTCCCATTCCCATGGAGATCTCCATGGGTATAGGAGCACTGAAGCATTGTTGTTAATAGTGCCGGTACTTCAGTGATTTATCTGCCGATAGGGGCCTGAACTACCAACAGCTCAGGCCTTCTGGTAGTTCATAGTCTGCTGGTCCAGAAAAGGTGGCCATAACCATTGTTACTGGCACTTTTTTCCAGACTGGCATGCTCGTAAGGATGGCCAATGTCACTCTAATGCTTCGGCAACTTCTCTGGCCTCTTATGTATTATGCAAAGCTACTAAAGGGAATTCATTGTTTTAATCTGGGTGATGTTGGGCCCTCCCTTTTTAGGGAAGTGGGTTGTACCTCCCTATCGATCACCCGCTGAATCCTGACAAAAATATACTCATTAACCACTGTGCAACTCACCCTCACATATAACAACCAGGACACTATTCGAGACAGACAAACATCCACCATTAACAACTGACAGAACACACCACGTGCCACTCCACACACATTCACATTGCAACCCACAGCTGTCAGGTACACGTAAAGGATATATCAGAATATTGTTTCTCCAATATAATATGCAGTTTCTTTATTTAATGGCGTTTTATTGCCTATGTTTTTAAAGCACACTCATTTGTTGACAAGTATACCAGTCTTCATTCAATGTATGACGTTGGGCCCACATTTTGGGCGGTTTGAGTCCCAAAACCTTTGATACTTTTCCAGATACAAACTGGTAAAAACCAGATACCAACTGGTAAAAAAAAAACATGGTTCTAGAGGGAGGGAAGGCTGCTACCATAACCCACAGAGCATATGATATGCCCACTGCCCACACGGGGCCTGGCATTGGGGCATAAATGTGTACACCTTTCTTGGGGTCATCTGGGGTGCGAGAGAGCAGCTGTGGCGACCAATAAGGCATTGAAGCGCGCTAGTTCAACCCCAAAAGTGACCCACACAATTGTGAGGGTCACCAAACATTTGGACCAATGATCCGCAAAATTGTACGGGTCACTTTTTAGCACAGCACTATTTCTGCCATTTGTTATGCTGCGTCTATGTTCCATTGGAAACCCCCTAACCTCACATCCAGACTCGCCACAGTGTTAGAGAGAGATGCGAGATGATCTACAAATATCACGCAAGATATCGCGTGATTCTATGTTGGTAGAGCACAAAGGCTCCTGCTGTTCGAATGTAGCTGGAACTCACTTTGCACAAACTTCAGCACCACAACCGACCGAAACCTACCGCCCAAGCACAGCCGGTAGCCTCGCCCAATTAGCAACTAAACAACTCTTCAACAACCACCGAAAGAAGCTACCCCTCATGCCCCCTGGTGTCCCTTCAAGCGCGCGCCACTCATTAATTCGTTTCCACCGATGCCTTCCTGCTCTTGACTGTTAATTCGAGAAGCACAGCGACACAATCCGCGTGGTCTGTAACACTATATAAAATGCAATGAAATGAAACATAAATAAATAGCTAGGCATGATGGCGCTCCGGAGCCATTGTTGAGCCTGATGTCCCAGGGGAGCCGATTCAGGGAAGGGCCCTGCCTCGGCTCGGAAAACACAGCCAGACAGAGCACAGGAAATAAAACACTTTCAGGAGACAGGGCTGAGGCTCAGGCCCCTGGGGCGGTGTGAAATCACGAGCAGGGAGGTCTACTGCCCCCAGAGTGGGGATAGAGGCGGAGGGGAGGGGTGGTGCTGGCGTGGAGGCACTGAGGTGGACGCAGAGATACAGGGGAGGGGGGAGGGGGGAGGGCGGATGGGCATGGAGTGGAGAAGGGGATCCTGGCGAGAAAGGAAACCGGGAGAGCGTGGAGGAAGGGCCAATGGACAGCCAGCCCTAGGATTTGCGGGGCCCTAGGCAGCAAAAGATGTGTGGGGCCCTCTTATTTGCTTCACAAAAAATGATGTCACAACATGAGTCTTTAATATCCATGGGAGTCATATAAATGGTTTGAGTCTATACATTTCAACTGTTAATATTAAGTGGCAATATCAGGAGGGAGGCTTATTTTGGAGTAGTAGACAGAGTGATCTGAATCATTTGACTAATTTGACAGGTAAGCCTCAGTAAGATACATTGATTTGCCCAGGAGCACACATATTGTCCAGTGGCTAAGCCAGGATTTGAGACCAATCTGTAACTCTTGCACTTCACAGCTATAGATAGTAGAAATATTGTTTGTGACTGGTCTTTTTGCAAATTTGGATTGAAAACACAATCTGATTATGGCATCCAGGGCATACACGTGGTGTTTGTGTTTTGCTTTCTATTTAACTGTGTTTTGTTGCAGCAGTTTCACTATTCCTTTTATTGTTATTTATTTGGCCATGTTATCCGAACTAGCAAGCTTCCTTTAATTTAGAGGATTATTTTGACTTTCAAAGAAATTAATCTCCAAGCTAACCTTTTATCATTTTTATTATTTTTAAAACACACAGTGAGCTACACTACCTTCACCTCCTTCTTCCTCGTCCCAGTACTTACTTATGAGCTACACAGCTCAATTGTCAGAAGACCTTCTTTTATTTCCATTCGCTTTTCTGTTCATGTTCCCCCCCTCCCACCAAATGTATAACACCCTAGTGTCTGGACATGCTGTAGTTCAAATTGTTCTAGCCACTGGCAGGGTCCCAGGAATGCTGCTGGGCTGTCTCATGCAACTACTATCCTCTGCCTGTGGGCTGCGAAGGGAACCGAAAGAATGGATCCTCTGGCCGGAGCTTCTTGGCTGGGCTTTGATGGACCTACCATGAGGATTGGAGTTTCATACTGGCACGTATTTGGATGAGGAAGGAGAAAATGAAGTCATTTTCAAATTACTTGTGTGTAATCTTCATTACTCATTGTGTGTTTTCCCCGGATCTTGAAGACTACAAATACCAGAATGCAATTCAACAAAGGATTAAAAAGGCTTGTACACTTTCCTGCAAGATTTAGGCTCATAACAAAAGATTGTGTGAAAAGGTAACCTTTGCGTTTTGCATCGTTTGACAAAGACATACTTCATATGATGCGGGTGAAATGTGATATTCTACAAAACAATAAACGTACTTGACACATCAAATTAAACACACAAATCTTTATTGAAATATTCAGTTGAAAGCAAAATACCAATACAAGACATGTGCTTTGAAGACATTTCCATGGGGTCTTGTGGGTAAGTGTGTGCCTTGAGAGCATAACGTCCTGGGTTCAAATCCTGGTAGCCGAAAACTTGACCAGACAAGCTTTCTTTTGCATGCCGAATGCAGAATAAAATACCCCTTTTGAACGCCTTGTCCAAAACCATGGTTCTTAAATGGACCAATTACATATAAGGAGCTTCCACTTTAAATGCTCTGCTAAAACAAAGAGCGTGATAAGCCCTACCTGTGAGGCCCCGTAGGGTTTAATGGGCTTCTGGGGTGGTAGGCGGATACTTGTCTCTAGAAGAGTCACATGGGGTTGGCTGCTGACATCACGTTCAGCCCCATTTCTTGGGGCAGGCGGAGGGGGCGGCTGCCCGGGGAGCAGAGCTTAAGCAGCTCAGACAGGGCACAGGAAGGGGTCCACCCAGACTACTGCCTCTGAGCTTCTGCTGCTAATAGGTAAGCATTCCATTGTTTCAAATAATGTAATGCATATTCCAAACGCAGCCTCTGGGACGCTCTGGAGACACCCACCCTCCTCCCACCCTCTCCAGGTTTGTGTTCACAGTGCCTTTAAAGTGGGGGCAATTTATAAGTGTTGGCTCATTTAACAAGCCATTGACTTTACATCACAGTGATGAGAACTGAACGAGGGGCATTTTTATTCTGAAGGCCAGCACAAAGCATCAGTTAGCTGAACCAACATATGCATTATTCTAAGAGAATTAACATGCCGCACAGAAACATTTTGAAACTATGTTCTTTATGTTCATGTTTTCGACACACCAAAACGTGTTTATGTGTATATTACTTTTTAGTTACATATGGTGCATGGCTGAGAAAGTCACCTGAAGTTGTCTTGCCTATGTGGTCTAGGGCTGCTTTGGGACATGGACTAAATGCATCTGCTCAGCATAAAGAATTTTTCATTTTCTTAACACGGCAACCACTGCCAGATGGCTCCTCAATGTGACTTGGCACAGTGCTCAGGAAAGCATGCTTCATTGTGTCACTGTGCAGAACATAGTCCATGGCAAATCAATGCTGTGATATGTGTGAAGCAATGATTTGTACGCTGCCCAAGTCAACCCCTGTTTGTTAAGCCATTTATGTGCTGCTCCTCTTTGTAACAGAACATATGATTGTTTTTGTCTGATGTGTCCCATGTCCTAATAATAGTGCACTGGAATTGTTTGTGTATGCAGCTCTAACGAGTGTGACATACTGTTCCCAATATTAAACCTCAAATTGTACATCCACTAGGCCAAACACCCTTTCTACACTGCCACACCATGATTTTCACTAGCTGCAGGCCAGCACTAATAAGAAATGCGAATGCCAGCTCTTTTAGATAAAGTATAGGCCTGCTCTTTTTTGCAAAAATAACCCCTGAGGCATGTGCAATGGTGAGGTAGTGGCTGAGGAACTGTGGGGCCTATACCACATATCAGAAGCTGGTTTTGTTTAAAATGCTTCATCAGTTTATTGCTATTCAGGTTATTACTTGTAGAAAGAACAATCCTTTCTGTACATTGTTCCCTCTTTGTTGGGTGTCTCTTGTAGGGTAGTCGTTCCAATCTATAGATAGTATTCCCTGAAGATGTTTCTGTATTGGGGACTGGTCATTCTCAGACTGAGACCCCGCCCCTCCTCATCTAAAATTCTCCAGAAATATTTGAGAGGCTCATGTTGCAGCCATTGTATCCTCACATCCAAAAACTTAAAATCTTCGAATGAGTATGTATGGTTCATGGTTACAAAGGTTACAAACATTTTAATGTTAGGGTGAGTGTTGTGAATAGTGATATGAGCACCAAGCCGTGTTTCTGTTATGTATTTACTATTTACTGATTCACACATACAACCCTTTTATCCCACACTTCTCTGATCATTGTTATATTGCTGAAATGCTCTCTGATTTAATCAAAACAGACAGGAAAACTCAATCTATTTGTCCAGTGTTCCTCTGTCATTGGGGTATAATAGAAGAGAGTATAATAGGAATATACCAGACTGTCCGCCTTGGAATGATACGCTTCTATCAGAAAATAATTCATATGGTTAGTCTAGTGTTTCCCCTTGTGAAATACAAGTGAGGTGGTTCCAACAGAACACCTGCAACACAGGGCCAGTGGTCAGTGGACCCTCAGACAGTGGCTCGCTGGTCACACCACAGTGTACTAGGGCAGTTTGAAACTGCTTTCAGGCAAGGCCTGCGGTAAGAGCAGGTAACAGAAGAACCATTTACTTGGGCAACAACAGCTGTGCTTTCACATTAGATTTCTTCTGTAAATTCTTTTAATAACAATGTAATAAAACCAGCTTCATTTGTTTAGCAACGATTTATTGATATTGGGGAGGGTTTTGTTGTTTGATACAGAGGTTTAGTTTGGGAGTGACATGTGCCAGTCAGGGGGACGCATTCTAGTGTTTCGCCCTGGGCACCAAGTTGGCTAGAGACTGCCCTGATCACTGTCTTGCTAAGAGGCCACAAACAGCCCTGTGCCTGGAAGCAGCGCAGCCCTGGTTAAAAGCAATTTGTATATCTTCAAATACTGGATGCAGCTGGTGGCTGAGGGGCCCCCAAGAGCGCAGGGCCAGGAACAACAGCACAGACGGCCCATGGCTCGGGCTGGCTCTGTGGACAGACAACTAGGGGTGGGCATATGGAGAGGAGGGAGAAATGGAGGAGGTGAGATGAAAGGAAAGAAGAAAACGTGGAGAAAGGAGAGAAAGGCCAACTGGTGAGGATGGGGTATGACGAAAAGATGTGTAGAAATGGTGGAATGATCAGGGGTGAAAGATGGGGACGAAGGGAGGATAGAAAAAGGAGGGATTAAAAGAATGACAAATGTGAGAGGCATGAGAAGATGGAGATCTGGGGAAGGAGAAGGTGGGAAGAAAGGATGGAGAAGGTGGAGATCAGGGACACATCGCCAGGACCTATCACCATTTTTAAATGAAATGGGACTCAAGTCTGAGGGGGGCCCCAAGCTCCTGCCCCCTTGCTGGCAGCCCTATAACATGTTAATTCAGCAGTTTAAATGTGTGCTTTTCTGTGCACGAGTTGCATGATGCCTTCACTGGCATCCTCAGAACCTCACCTCAATGGGCCCTTTAAGTATCCAGCATTGTTCTTATCACATTATTTCCTTTTTACTCCACTTTCGGCTACGTTAGCACCTTGGTGATAAAGACTGCTCAATAGCTTTTCAGTGATCATTCAGTGTTTCAGCTCTTGGTTGGATGCCTTTCTTTGTTCTGTGCAGAGGCCAATAAAAGGGTGAGATCTGTAGCTACTCACCCCCTCCCTCCATTTCTTTATCACTCCATTTCTATACACCCCACAAGTGCCTGAGATTGGTTTTCCAATGTGTGCCAAGGATCCCACAAACATCACTCTGAAATGGAACTCAAGAGCCACCACACATCTTCAGGCGGCCCTAGTGGGGATGCATAGAGTGTGAAGAAGGGGGAGATAATATACGGAAAGTAAGAAAGAATAAAGGATGGAGAGTAAGTAAGCTGAGGGAGTGACAGGGATGGAAAGAAATGGATGTAGTGCAGTGAGGAATGGGTGAGAAGGAAAGATTGGGATGCATGAGAGGCAGATAGTAGGATGAAATGAGTGGACGGGGCACGCTGAGAAAGACGATACAGGGTAAGGTGAGAGAGAGACAATATAAGGAAGGGGAGAGGAGGGAGGAATGTGGGGATGAGTGAACGGGAGATGGGGAGAGAGTGGTGGGAATGCAAAGTGGATGGTCAAGGGACGAGGAATGGGGAACATTTGATCGGGGTAAACAAGGAAAGAGAGCGGTATTGAAAATGGAGGCAGAGAAAAAGGAGGGAAAGGTCTGCAAGGAACGAAGATTTGGAGTTGTGCTCCATATATTTGTTCACAAATGGCTGCTAAGAGAACATTTCTAAGTCAAAATAGCTGGCTTACTTACATGCAAACCTTCTCTTTGATTTAAAGGGGTTGGAGCCTGGATCCCTCCTTCACAAAGACCCTTCTTAGGAATGTTTAGCTGAAATCATACAGTCACTACTATGCGCTTTGACTCGGGATAAGGCCATAGTGGAGTTCGTGGCTAAGGCTCTCCAGAATATAGGCCTCTCTTTATGACGGTTGCTTGTGAAGTGCTTTCTACATTACCAGGCCGACTCAAGGAGCTAAGTAAGAAATTGAGAGAGGAAAGAAAAATAGGCCACAACCACCCCTTGTATTTTTGTCTTTTTTTCTGGTTTTCCTAGATTCAATTTTGAGCAACTCGGACCTACTTATTTCAGCATGACATTGCATGTGGTGTTGACACAGCTGCATCAACCATGTCTGCCATTGAATCCAGAGAAGCAGCTCCGTGTATGGAACAACAGGGCAATAACATGGAGTGCGGAAAGAATACATCGAGTGGGGCTGTAACCAGTGGCCTCCAGATGTTGCGCTAAGGAGTGTAAAGGGGATACACCAGAAGCTAACCACTCCCCTCATATACAGGGCAAGCTTGCAGGTCACACGTTTGTATTCCTGCAGGGCAAAGTCAGGCCTTCACCCTTCCATTGTTGATAAATCGCGTAGCATTACATTAGGCTATAGCTGCAGCTATAAGAACATTATTTTTGAATCTGGCATGAAATGTTATACAAAACTCTAATTTTACTAATTGGTGAATTGCAAAATATGGGGGTGTATGGCTCAACCACTTCTGCTAGAGCACCCATGACCAGGCTTTTTCAGACATCTCTGAGGGCTATCTGAACATAAGCCAGTATGTGGTCAGAACACACATTGGGCAATCAGTACCCTAAATTAGTACATGGTGGGGCGTGGCTAGCTGCCTCCCAGTTAATCAGGAGGCTCAGAACGGTGGTTTGGCCACATGGTAAAACCCCTACTCTGAGCCCCCTCAAAGCTGGAGGCCTCCATCTTCCCCCACCAGTAACGAGATAAGTGCACACTCGTGCTCTCCCATGTCCACTTCTCCCCACACTCCTGCCCCCTTTTCCACATATTTAACTCCCTTCACTGCAACCCATGTGCATGGTGTTACCTTGTCTCTCGCTGGCACTAGGAACACTAGTGTTCTTGGAGCATCCCTGAGGCGGTAATGACCAGCATGAAAAGGGAGAACAGACTATGTGTAGTTCCCTTCTCTCTGATCCATGGTGGCTATCTTCTTTTGTCATATTTTTGAAGTTGAGAAACAGCAAACACACAGTTTCACATAACATGCATACTAATAGCAATAAACGCTTCCGGGTGGGCTCATTACCGGGACAGGTAAGCCCCAGGCTAATGTTAAAGCCCTTGCTTCACTCCGGCTTCTGACTGACCTGGAGCATTGTCTTGCCCAGTAATGCCCATACCCGTCGGGATGTATTGCTTAAATAGGACCTTCTCCGTAACTTCGGAGGGAACTTACATTCCATGCATCAAGAGGTGAGAGAGAAATGGGGATGTCCAAGACTAGAACAGGGGTCAGTGATCCAGCCAGTCCTTTTCGCAAAAGTGGTGTTAAAGAAATATTGTGAAAATGTTTACATTATCCAGATCATCCAGTAAACCACAATGTCCAATGTCAGTTTCAACATTGCCCTGATTAGGACTGGACATACCTTGCAATGGGACAGGTTTTTGGCTTTGATGAATCCAGTGTCAAACTTGCAGATAACTTCCAGGTCTCTGGCGATGACTCATCTTCCAATCAGGATTCTCTAATCTCCAGTTAAATCATAGGTTTATTTGTCATGTTTGTCCAGCCATTCAGAGCCCTTTCAGAATGAGCGAGCAAGTTTGTTGCATTTGCACAGCCTATAATAGCTCTACAATCTCCCAAAGGAATTGTGCCACTCTATATAAGGCACATATATCTTCCTGCTGCTTTGTGGATTTTGCTAGGCTGTGAGGGAAACAGTACATAGGGCATGCTCACACTTGGAGGGTGTTTAGAGGGTTTCTTGAGCTGTGCAACAGGATTCTGATGGGCTATTGAGCAACGTTAGCTGTTTGGTGCCAGTGTTTCATCTAGTTTCTTGGACTTCAGTGTGTTTTTGAAGCAGATTATTACGTATTAGTGCCTATTCAGAGGGATAATAGTGTGCTGTTAGTTTCCCCATATAAAAGATGATAAAAGATGGCGTTCCTCTTGTTGCTTAAATAAAAAAAAGCCCAAAACGGTGTCTTGCTCAATTCTACCCCCTGAAAAAATAATGATTTACGCTTGTGCAGTCCCTGTATGTTCATTGTTGTCCTGTCTCCTCATTTGCTGTTCTGTTGGTTTGTTGTGTAGTGCTGTTTGTTTTAGTATAGTATAGTGGATATTGTAGTAGTAGGATTTGTACACGCGTTATCTTGAGCATGTGCTTTGGTTGGGGGGCTTGCTCAATTTCACACCTTTGAGTGCTACGAATGTTCTCTCATGCTGCTCAACTTTTGCCATTTGTGATTCTCATGATGTGCATGCAGCACTGGGACTGGGAGAGGCAGAGGTCTGGAGGGTGTTCAGAGAGGGAGCAGCTATGTCTCTCCTTGCAGGAAAGAGTGGCATCTACACGATAGATGAGTAGGGGTCCTCATGAAGCGTATACTGAGGCTCTGGTAGAGGCATCAGGAAAAGGAGCAAGGGTAAGCCCTGTGGAGAAAGGGCTGTTCTTTCCTGCTGTTAGGCTGTTTGGTGAGTGGTGTCCGGTCGCAGGAGACCAGTGTATTTCCTATGATGTCCACACAGGCCACTCCCGTATTGAGGACGCGGGTGTAGAAAAAACGCGAGTGTCCAGAAGGCTTTGAAGGCTGTGCTACTGTACAATGGTTCAGCCCTCGTAAAGTACGTCATTTTTACTCATGCAGTTCAACAATTGAAGAGCTTGACGTTATCACTCTCAATGCCACGGTCGTGCCCTCTAACTGCAACTCTAGCGACCTCTTGTCCGACCCTTTTAGACTGTGTGATGAGTCGGATACATGCTCTGTTCCGGGGGCGGGCTCAACTGGTGGTACTGCTCACTTGCATAACGACTTATCTTTGCAACAACCGGCTTTCAACTCAGCACCTGGTGACACCAGGGTAAATAATTTGTCGCCCCAGCGTAAACTTTCTAATAGAGCCGCAAATGTTGTCTTACCGTGTTTGGCAGCATCAGACAAGTCGTGTATGCAAGCTGCCGATGGCCGTGGTCCGCTGCCCTCGCCATGTCCGTAGGCAGGGTTTTTGGGTGGGGGAGGCGGAGCTGCGGGCGAGGATGGACTCATGCGGACGTCTCTCATCCCGTGCGTGCGGCCCTCTCCAAAGGCTGGGGCAGTGACGTTTGAGAAGGAGAGGGAGTGTGAGGGGGGCCTGACCCTTGCTGACAGCCATAGCCAAGCCATACATGTTAACTTCAATGCAAATGCATCGGTTTGGTCTTTGGCATTCTTGAATACACCTTTGAATGCAGTTGGGGACGTGTCGTCAAGCTCTGTAAGTGCTGTAAATAATCTGGAAGAGCCTTCTAGTGCAAGCTCGCCGACATGCATCCTAGACAGGACGATTGAAGCAGAACATAACGATGAAGTATTTTGCTTACCTCGATTGATGTCGGTAGAGTTTTCAGACTCAGATGCGGCTACTACTCTACCCCAATTTAAGGGTGCAAGGCCGGATTTAAAAAGTGATGATCGTCGGGACTCGTTAGAGGTCACAATAATGTACTGCATAGCCTGATTTCAATGAATAAAGCATGCATCAGTAAATTACAAAAAGAAGCATTGCCGCATCTTGACCTAATGCAAAAACCATCCTTGAAACGCCACAATGCACAATTGACTGAACCAAATGAAGACATATGGTCCAATGTAAGTTACAAACGAAAGAAGCCATCGGGTAATGTTGTGAGTGAGACCTCTACACATGACCTATCGTTTAACCAGTTGAATTCCCAAAAAAGAACAACCATCTTGAAACGTGTGGAGACAAAAGATCCTAAACAGCATAGTCAAAACCTACACTCTTCCAGTTTTGCTGAATCAGATATGGGCGACCTTTCTGATTCTTCATTTATAGAGCGCCCGTTTCGGAAAATAAGGCGCAGTAGGGTGCACAGGCATAAGAACGTTCGGAAGCGGGGAACCCAGGACATTGACTTAGAAGTAAAGGAGTCTGTGTCACCAACTGAGTTGCAAGCCACGATCATTTCCTCAATGGTGATTTCTTTGGCCCCTTTCATGAAACTATATGAAAACTTAAACAAATCGACCAAAGACCTCACAACACTGATGGCTCTAATGAATACTAAAGTGGGCCACCTGGAACAAATATGTAGTCAGTCATCTACCAACTACAATGAAGGGATCAAAAGGCTAGATGTGTCTTACAAATCGCTGTGTGATCAAAGGAGAAACGATTCTATTGACAAAAAACTTTTTGCGGAAGTGGCGAGAGAAGCACTCTCCTTATTTAAACATGAGGGTATAGGAGCAGCAGGGCTCCTGCAATGCAACAAATCTGTCTCTACTAGAGCCTCAATAAAGGATTCGAACCTGCCCTTAACCGAGTGTTCTAGGCCATTGCTACAGTCCCCTTGTGAAGCTCTCATTGGAGAGCACAGTGATGCAGAAAGACCCCTTCCAGGAAATGTAACTCCAGTCATAGACCAGCAGTGTCGAGCTACTGCTTCTGTGGCAGCTGGGACTGCTGAGTCTATTTTTGGGCCTCACTCAATTCCGGATACTACATCTTCAAACACACAAGATCAATTGATCAGAGTTTCTTCTGAGTGCGACGAAATTGCTGATATTTCTTTCAACACTGCTTTTGAACAGGCTAGAGCCCTTAAGAGACAAATTTATATTGATGACCAAATAGCAACGGCTTCTAATACGTTACCACACACAAGTATGGAGAAAAGCATGGCCCCTGTGACCCAGACTGCAGAGAAGCCCAATGTATTTCCCATCTTTGGTGACGGGTCCCAGACTCCCATGAATCCACCAGAAGTAAAATCGAAACCTGTGAAACTTACCAAAATAGCTAAAAATTTGCCTGGCAGAAAAAATAACAAAAACATAGGAACAAGGACATTTTTGAGGAATACAAAATTGGTGCAAATTGTGACCAAGGACACCAATAAACCTGCATTGGCTCCTCCTTTGAGCAATAAAAATATGAATCAATTGGATGCGACGAAGGAAGTGGCCGCTAACCGGGATGTGGTGGATATGGAATGTCCATTCAATGACATATCGGTTGAGCTTCTAAATATGTCTACATATGATGACATTGAGCACGAGGACGTAACGGCAACAGTCTTGCCGGCAAAATGCGTGCAAAATATGCTGGAGTCTATTACGCCTGTAACTGCATCAGAGTGCAACACAAAAGTACACCTTGACGACACAGAGGTCCACCCTACAGTGGCGGTGGATAAGAACATACGCCAAATTGGGGGGGGGGGTTTACCTCCACCGACGGATGGGACGATAAGAGCAAGAACTTGCTGCTTTGTCGAAGAACCAGCGGTTCTGGAAGCAGGTTCATGTGCTCCAATAAGTCTGCCTTTCGTGACAATGTATGAAAAGAGGCTGAAGTTATGTACCATTTCAAAAAGTACTCTAATAGGGGGAACAGAGCTCAATCCCCACGACACACGTAGGAATGTGGAAGTTAATTCTTGTAGTACTCATGCGGTATCAGGGGCTTCAGGGGGTGTCAATAAAAATCTGATCAAAAATCAGACAGGCGATCAACCAGAATCGTGGGTTAGTCCTCAACTCAGCAAAGGCAACTATGCGAGAAGGGAGCGCGATAAGATGCCAGACTTTAAATTAATGATCGAGCATCTTGTGCTCAAAAGATAAATTGATTCTTAACCGTGCAATATCAGTAGGCTATTTGACTATATTCCGAGCCTGCAGGCCATGCTCAATCTTTGGAATCAGAGGCACGAAAACTGGAAATTAAAGCTGTGAAACAGAGATACAAAAACTGGTTAAAGTTCCACAAGCATTTGACTATACAAAATGATGCTGAAGTAATGTTAACATCATTAAAGAATAAAAACGCACAGGATTTTTCAGGCCTCATCAACAACATGCAGGCGCCACAAAAAGCCCTTCAAACGTGTTTGGTGCCCGAAGTAGTGTGGATTTCCCACTTCGAGGCACTATACAAAGGAAACAAGAAGGCAGGCAGCGTGACCACTCTGATCTTCTCACCTCGGTCACTTACCTTTTCTAAAGACGACATTGTGGCAATAATCATGAAGGCCAAAAATTCAAGAGCTCCCGGCCCGGACGGCCTCACAAATTGTACCATCAAACAGCATCCTGAGATATGGGCTGAGATATGTGTGGCTTTATTCGAAAGAATAAACAAGCTAAGTCGGTCTCCAAAATCATGGAAGTCAGCAATTATTGTGCCGATATTTAAAAAAGGCGACAGAACAAGTCCTAAAAACTATCGGGCGGTTGCATTGTTAGACGTGTTAGGTAAAATCTACGGAACAATGCTACAACAAAAACTGGTTGAGTGGGCTGTAAAAACAGCGCATGTAGATGCACGACAGTCTGGTTTTGTTAAACAAGTGGGCTGTTCTTTAAATCTCCTGCTACTTAACATGATCAAAATGGAGGCTCTGAAATCAAACACAACAGTATATTTGGCGCTCATTGATTTCTCAAATGCCTTCGATACTGTCGATCTGGATTTTTTGTGGTCTAAAATGCGAATATGGGGTTGTCCCGAAGAACTAACATCAGCAATTCATGAGCTTCATGCTGAGACTTCCATTAAGAACCGATTAGATGAAACTGGGGCCTCGTCAACCGCAATTAAAACACACAACGGCGTAAAACAAGGATGCCCCCTTGCTGCAGCCATATTCAGTCTGTTTATATCTAACATAGGAACATCTATAGATGCAGTAAACTAATTTCCACCAAAAGTAAATAACTCGCATTTAAGTTGGCTTCTATACGCCAACGATTTAATTCTGATGGACGTAACACCTATCGGACTGCAAAGGAAACTTGATGCCACTCAGCGCTATGTAAGCGAGAACCAGCTCACGATTAACACAAAAAAAATTGAGATTCTCGTACTTAAGAACTTCAAAGGTGGTGCCTCTAAAAGTGCAAAAAAGTTAAGATGGTCGCTAGGTGGAGACACAATGCTTATATCACAAAGCGTTAAATATCTGGGAATGTTCATAAGCTCCAGCATTAACGACGGTCTATGGATTGCAGACACAAAAAGGAAATGTACACAACTAGCGAGTCAAGCCTTAATCATGAAGAAGGAATTTGGGAAATTTTTGCTTGAACCGCTGTTGTTGTTTTATCAACAAAATTTTATTCCAGTCTTGATTTATGGGGCCGAAAACGCATTGGTGTGTTCCCACAAAGTATGATCCTCATTGGAAAATCAATTCTGGACGAAAGTACTGGGCTTACCAAAGGGGACAATGACGTCATATATAAGATATGAACTGTCTCTCATATCACTTCATGCAAGAATTTGCTGGAACTTGTTATCTTTGTTTCACAAAACTCATGCTCGAGAACATATTGTACAATTCGAAATTCTTCATAGTGCATCGTCCTCCAAGCAGAACTTTGTGTCTATGTAGATGCACAGATGCAAATGTTTGCTGGCGGAATTTGATATCAAGATCAATATGCTCAACGAAAACCCAAATGCAGCAAAATTGAAAATCTGGCGCCTTGATTGGAAGCAAACATGCTCACAAAGAGCAATGGCTAAATTGATGATAGATGTGCCTGCTGAAGCACGTGCCTTTAACACCGCACAAAGTTACATCACTTTGTTCCCAGATCCTAATGCATGAAGACGCTTCATGTTATTTTCATGAACTTGTTTAAAACTAAGGAGCAACTTCGAACATGGAGGCGTAACAAAATCATAAACCCAAGGTGCAGATTCTGTACAAAGGAAATTGAATCACTTAAGCACTTCTGTTCCTATTTTCGAACTGAAAGACCTTTTCATTTGGGGCCCTGGAGCATACATCACCCATCTCTTTGTGGGGATGAATGGTGGGGATACATGTTTAACGGAACAGACTGAAATTGTTACTTCCTTTGATGCATTTTTTAGCAATAATCGAAAATCAGTTGAGCTTGGACTCCGGCTAACAGGCATCTGAATGTAATTGAAAGACCCTTGGGGAAGGTTCAGATGTGGACATGATATGGGATAAAGATCAACGGAGAGTGATGTGTGTTTTGTCTGTCTGTAAATTATTTTAAAGGTTTGTATAAACCAATAAAATTAAAAAATAAAAAAGAAGCGAGAGAAGAGGTAGGGATTTCGGAGCATGGCCCAGCTATTGGCACAGAGGCAGGAGTGGCATGGACTCTTGAGGACACAGCCACAGAGAAAGAGGAGGCCGAGCCTCCAGTGGGTGCCCCAACAAAGCCAGGGGTTGCAGCTCCAGTTGTGTATTTCACTATAGAGGCAATGGTGGTCCGACCTCTAGTGGATTTTGGGACAGAGATAGGGATAGTAGAAGAGCAGAAGGGTTACGTCCCTGATGTCAGAGGAGGGGAGGGTAGCCCCTGTTTTCTGTCCTTGTCTGGGTAAGGGTCAACACCTCCCTCACCCCAGACTAGGAACTGTCCCCATAGGGACCACCACCCACCAGGCCAGCTGGACAAGGAGGGGTGCTGATTGTGTAACATAAAATTGCTGTTAACAGGGATGGGCTACACCCCAAGTTATTTGCTAATTACCTGGACACAGACACCCGAGTGAATTTCATAGGGCTCCCAACGGGGAACATTCTTTATTTATGTAACACTTATTCTTTTTTAAAAACATTTCATATTCACTTCCTAACATTTCCCTGGCACGAGTACCAACTACATGGAGATCTGCTACGTCAGCTCACCCTTCCTAAATTTAGGTACAACCCACATGGGATGTGGGGCCAGTGGATGGCCTCTGTGGGTGGTCCCACCTCCATAGGTGGCCGCAGGCAGGCCGCCATATACTCCTACTACCTCACACCAGGGTACCCCCCACTTACCCCTATATATATTTAATATCCTACATTCCCCCTAATACTTTCCCACTCTAATACCCCCTAATCCCATTAATACTACATAACACTATACCCTACACTACATAGAATTTAATATAAAAAGCACTATATATAAATATATACTAACAATGACAAACAACATATATTAACATAGAAACATTACTGGCAATGGTGGTGACTGCTGCAGTCCGTCCGCCCCTTGCAGAACATTTTAGGGCTGTCTCTGGCAGCTTTGGTGATGGGCTGGATGGGGCCTGTACCCTGATGGTGTATGGTGCCTGGCCCCACTCTGTTCTTTCTTCTGGGTGTCCATGTCCACCACGTGGGGCCACCTATGAGCACCATGCAGTCTGCCTTGATGTTAATGTCCTTGGAAGCCCCCTGAATACTTGGGGGTCTACCCACAGTCACTGCTGTTCCTCCAGCCTTCTTTAATGGGAATGGCGGACCCATCAGCCAGGGGGAGCACACACACTCACTGCTTCAATTGCAGCCTCCTCATTTATATTCACCACTGCCCCCCGGGCATCATTACTGCTTAAGGTGGTGTCCCCATTGTTATCTGGGTACCACCACACTCACTGCTATGCCCTGGGTGTCATTTCAAGTTCAGACAGTGTCCCCATGACAATGGGGACACCACCGCTGATCGCCGCCGTGACCATTGCCAACTTTCCTTCCCGGCATCCCACCCACTCTGCATTGCATCACGAAGACGCAATTGACAGGCCACCCTGGCTTCACCAGGGCTGCCTTGCCACAGCAGCTCCGGGGCTTCTCTTCACCCAGACTGCCACAACCAGGCACTGCAGGACTTACACCATCGTGCTCTTCACTCGGTCAGCCCGGGACTTTACTTCACTGCCCCACACTACAGAGAGGAGTGCACTTTCCCTCGTCACCTCCCGCACCATTGTCTGGCTTTCAAGGCCAGGGAGGGCACACTTCACCAGCCATGAGGCAGGCTGACTGGGGCACGGCTGGGCTTACTGGTTTGGGCCCCTGCCTCACACAGCCTGGACTGGGTGGCTCTTCTTTGACATTTTGGGCCTGCCTGGTGTAGCCCCAGGTTAGGCCGACAACTGCCACTGCCCCAGGGCAGCTGAGATGCCCCTGCTAAGCAGCTCAGCACCACAGCTCATTCTCTGGGGGGGGGGAGCTTCCATGCACATGGCACAGTGGCCGGAATGTCTTTGTGCCCTGGGGGCTTGCTCGAGGAAGTGCCCCCCCCTTCAGTGAGATATTTTCTCTTTACTTCTGCCCTCTTTGCTTTCTTTCGTCCTTTTTTCTAGTAACCGTTTTTTCCAACTGCTTCTTTTTTTCAAACTATCCTTTAGATTATTTTCCATCGGTCTGGAGGGAATGTTGAAAAGAAGAAAAGGTGACGAACAAAGGAAAGGGAGAAAGGGGAGAATGGGCTGGGCAGGGCAGTTCTGTTCATTTGTTCTTTCCCTTCTCTTCTTTTCAATATTCCATCTTGACCCATGGTGGGCTAGATAGACTAATCCATTTTAAAAACAGAAACACACACATTACATTTAATACAGTACTTTTATTAACCATGTTGTCTTTGTTGTTATTTCTAGGTTTTCCCTTAGGAGACCAGCATGTAACCCCTACTAGCAGGGCCCTTGTGGGCCATGGGCTACAGGAGGCCACAGGCGCACTGGAGGAACATGCTGCGGCTCCTGTCAGGTCGGGGGGGCATTGAGGAGGAAGTGGTCTCCACCCAGCAGGCATGGATGCTGCTGAAAATGAGGGGGAGGTTCATCAGGAGGAGGGTCAGGAGGAGGACTGACCTGTGGATGTACCGCAGGAGGTGGCTGTGGACTCACTGAGGGCGCGAAGGAGAAGTACTTACAATAGAGGGGTCTTCTCATTTTCCTCCCATGGTGGACATGGGAAAGTAGGCACAAGTGGCGCCCCAGGGAGCACTGTTGTCAACCCATGCTAGACAGACTTCATGGCCCAGTGTGCGGAACTATTTTGTCGTGCTACAAGGCAATACCATCAGGGGAATGCAGGCTGAGGTCTTCTGCATGGTGCAGAGATAGGGGAAAAAGGATGGAGCATGCGCAGAAAGGAGAGGGCAAGCCCCAAAGACGATGGCCAAGAGAACCCATGTTCGCCTTTGGCAAAAGGAAGTTAAACAGGTGAATTAGTCCTCTGCCTTTTCGGAGATCGCTAATGACAAAGCTTCCACCTCTGTCCGCTCCAGAAGTGGTGAAGGGGAGTGAGATTTTCCTAGCCCTTTTGAGGACGTGCGTGCAGCACAGCAGTGACATCAGGCAGTCTGTGCCAAGAACCAAGCACTCGGCCAGCCTGTCAGATCAGTGCTAGTGACACTGGCAACTGTGGGCAATAGTAGGCCTCTGATGCCGGTGCCGCCCCAAAAACTGGTGCGGGCCATTTTTGGCAGGATCCCCTGCAGTGCCAGTGAGCGTCTTTTGGCAGGAACCCTTTAAAAACAGCATGGGGCATGCAGGCACCCACTGACCTTATTGCAGGCAGTCCATTAGCGAGTGGAGCTGGTCAGCGTAAGTGTGACAGGCAAGATGCAAAGGCACATGGAGCACCACAAACCTCCTGTAGGGTATTCGTTGGGGGAAGCAGTGAGGCAGTCAACGGGGAGGGCATGGCCTCACCGGTAGTCTTCTCAACCTTGAGAGCGGCAACGGTCTGTGTGAGAATTGGAGAAAACGTTAGGTAACACTGTGACACAGAGCTTGAGACCTTTTGTGGGCAGTTGCACCCCATGAAAGAACCCAAAAACTTTAGTTGGTGTCTGTGCTCTGTTAAAGAACCAGCAAACATTAATGTGTGGCTGCAACCTGTGGGAGCACCAGAGAACCTTAAGGGATGGCAGCACCATGTGGGGAACGCAAGAACATTACTCTATGTATGCCTCCTAGGAGATACCAAAAAAGAAATATGGCATGGCTACACTCAGTGGGAGGACCTGAGAACTTTAAGCGCTAGTTGTGACCTCTGAGAAAACAAGAGAACTGTTGAAAGAGTTATGATCATGAAATAATACAAGGACACAAAAATAGTGTTCACACAAAAAGGAACAGCATCCCTTAGAAAGCAAATTGGCAGGGCCTCTCAATCACTTCAGCTCTCTGTTTCCCAACCACACACATCCCAAAACAACCCCTCCTCCACTTTCAGTGTATGAAACATAGCAGGTAACAAATCATCGCTGTTATTTAAATTGGTCTGCTGGCCGTGGGACAATGTTGTTTCACAATCTACCGCAATGATGCGATTGTTCATTTTTATAAATGCCAATTCTCCAACATGTTGCACTACAAGGCGTATCCAGCTGTTAGAAACAATGGCCTGGCCAACACTAAAAACTCCTCCGGGCAGCTTTGCAATTCAGCAGAAACTCACAAATAGGTCAGCAGCCCTTCCCATAGGTGAGTCCTCCAGTAGACATGAATCCAGCATCTGTGAAACTGATGATCAGCTGTCTGTTCTGTTGGTAAACTGATGGAATTCAAGATATCTCCTTCACATGGGCTGCACCTGTTCTTCTCACAAAGCTATCAACTGGTGTTAGCGATGTAGTAAATTGATGTGTCAACCTTGAGCTCGACATTTTTGGTGCACTAGGACAAATGTGGGCTGGTTGTTGTTGTTCATGCTGCCTGCATTCTTTCTTCAACTTATGTTGCAAGCACTGCAGCAAAACACCCTTGGACATTTGAACAGTGTCTCCTTTTTTTTTATGCAGGTCCTTTTTATCGGAGACATGCATATCAAAAAACAACAACTTTCACTTGCAATGCGGGTCCATAAAGAAAGTCAGCAGGTACTCAATGGCCCTCATCAGGAGGTTGGAGGTAACCATGCCGCTTTTAGTGGCATGGTTGCCTCCTTACCGCATTCCGGGCCGGGTTCTTCAAATGAGGACTTACCGGGCCATCGCAACCTTGGCGGACCCGGTAATTCCCCGTCCGAGGAACCCAGACCCGGGCCATCCCCATTCCCATTCGAGCCCCCATAGGGCTCAATAGGAATGGGGATGGAGCTAACAACGGGCCCGTTAATGACGTGCCCGTTGTTAGCTCCCTGGTGTCCTCGCGGGACACGGAATGGATGCCTGGTTTTTCCAGGCACCCATTGCGGGTCCCGCGAAGAGACCTCGTGGTAGGGCGGAATGGGTTTACCTGCACCGGCACCTTTACTGGTGCCGGTAAACCCATTCCGCCAACCTTGTGATGAGGGCCAATGTCGCTTTTAATCCAACTGGACGTGGATCAACACACAAGGTTGAAGGCACATTTTCTTTTCTTCTTTTGTATAAGGTAGTCAAAAAGAAATATTTTAAACTATTAATGAACATCTTCATATAAATATATATATATATATATATATATATATATATATATATATATATATATATATATATAAATACAGAAAATAATTAATACGAGTGGCATACAGGAAGTCCGTAATAAAACACAGTTAATACTATCTTTAATCTAGCGGTTAAAAAACAGTACGTTTTTTTTAATATAAAAAACAAAAGCTGGTTAGGTGATGAATTAAATTGAGATCATCGCCACTCATGAAAATGTCCCAAATATCCACACCTATATTATAGAAATTATGCAAATTACCAAAAGCTGGATGATCTCTTTGACAGTTTATATCTAAACTTCACAGGGCAGGTGCTTTGTAGATTCCAAAGTGTCGCTTCCACAAAGTCTACAAGTATGAGCAGATCTACACATTTTTTGCCTAACTCCACTGATTTCCCACGATTTTACCAGAGTAAATGTAATTCTTATAGAAACTCACAGAATTGTTTTATTTGTAAATGGGAATATATATAATGGAAGTTTAATGAGCTTAAGTGGACATTGAATAAATAGGTCACTATTCACCTTTATTGTCAAGTCCACCAAAGTGTACTCACCACTATAATCCTGAGTTATTTTTCTTGTTAATTTTTTAAAACTTAGATCATGTATATCTTTGCTGTTTGGAGCTTTACATGAGCCCCTGTCTTTAGCAGTTTCAAAAATAATATCAGTAACACTGCCTCTTGAAACCACCATGAACCGTCATTGACCACAAAGTGTCACTGGTAGCGTTGACACACTTCCAGTGATAATTAAGGCAGCAAGAAATAAGGCTGGTGCTTGGCCTACAGATATTAAATTCAAACTACAAATATCCGATAGAAGAACTCAGTGGTAATCTAATCAGGCTTTTTAAACATTTGCTTTCTATGGAGTCCAAATCCCCATTGAGTTTAGCGGCCCAAATATCTGCCCTGTATGTGATTGTAGGAATCATTTTTGCCTTGTATACTTTAAGTATGGCATTCACCAAATACCCATCATGATTATTGGCGAATGTGTTAAGGGCACCAAGTTGCTGACTAATCATAACCTGTGCCTTAGTTAATTGTGAAATCCATCTTAATTTGTAGTCAATGATGAGTCCATGATGTTTTAATTGGGATACAGCCTCAAACCTTTTTTCAATGAGGGTCCACCTAAAACCCTTATTCTGAAAACTCTGAGCAGGATGGAAAGCCATTATCTTAATTTTGCCGATGTTGATTTATTAGGCCATTTAGCATATTAGTACCCGGCGAGGGCACAATCAGAATGAGTGAACGATTCGGATTGGCCCTCGCCGAGGCATTACCCGATCGGGAATCCCTCGGTTGGGATTCCACTGCTATTGTCCCGGCGGGGGGCAACCAATGAGTAGGCTCGAAGCGGTGCCATCCCCGCTCCGAGCCGCCCCTACAGCTGAGAGGCTGCCTTCGCCCCCGCCGGGGACTCAGGTAAGGATTTGTTTTTTTTTCCCTTCCTCTTTCCTCCCTCCTCCCTGCCCTCCCCACCCCACTTGCCTTCTTGCTCCTTTGTCCCCGGCGTTGGACGATGGCAGCCTGCAGCTGCGTGGAGACTCGGAGCGGGGCCATCCCCGTTCCGTGCCACCACACGGCTGGAGGCTTCCATGGTCCCCTGCTGGGGACCCAGGTACGTTTTCTTTTTTTTCTTCCCCTCCCTCCCTTCCTTCCGGCCTCCCAACCCCAATTACCTTCTTCCCTGTCTTCTTTCAGAAAAGGACGCGCTGGGAACACAGCGCCTCTGCTCCTGATGGCCGCCATGGAAAGAGAAACCGGACTCGGTTTTCCCTTTCCCAGTGGCCATTTTCTAGGCCTTGCAGCGTTTCGGGACAGAAAAAAATGCTTTTAGTGCCCCGGTCACACAGATATTGCAGGCCGGGTTACTAATAGCTATATGCCCCTCATGGCGGGGGCATTATTGACTCTGGTAATGCCCCGGGGCCTTTGTTAATGCCCCCGCCGCTCGAGGCATATTGCTAAAGCATAAGCATTGAGAAGGTTCAGTTGCTCTTGAAAACAGCAGGCGTCCAATCCAAAAGGATGAGGTCGTTCGCATATCCCAAATTTTGAATAGCGGAGTCACCTTACTTGGATGGAAAGGTGTTTTGCAAAGAGAAGGCCGAGGGCAGTTATAAAATCACTTGAAAAGAGTAGCTGTCTGGATGCTACTCAGTTTGAGAGCTACACATGTTGGTAATCACTCCCAGCTAATTCAACCTAACTATTACCCTGGTAGTTGAAGGCAGAGCCGTTATCATCCTTAACAGGCCCATGGGGATATTCAATTTGAATAGTTTAGGCCAGAGGTTCCCTCTCCTTACATGTCAAATGCCGAATTGAAATCAACAAACAACACATACATAGACTGCTTTCAGGTGGTCCAAGCTTGTTGGACAATGATAAACAAAATTAGAATGTTGTCAGTTAAGCTAGAGATTTTTTTTCCAAAGCGTGTTTTGTTCATAGGTATTATCTTATGTTCTTTGATCCATGCATTTAGCTCAAGAAGCAGAACACATGTAAATATCTTAGCTGGAATATCCAACATGGCTAGAATCCAATAGTTGCTCGGGTTATCGCACAGACTTCTTTTAAACAGAGGTGTGATTATACTGCCTTTCCAAGATTTGGGAAGTAGACTTGAATTACTAATGAATAAGAAGTGTCTATGCAATACATGAGCCCAATAACAGTGATTTATCTTTATTAATGCACTAGCTGTCCCCGGCCACGCATTGCTGTAGCTGAGTCTGGTTAAATGGAAAAGAAAGAAAAGAGAGCACGTTTTTAATATGATTAATTTCACAATGCTTGTGGGTAGTTTTTAATGGCTATGACGGTTCTCCAAGTTGAGGCAGTTTAATTTTCCCGGCGGCGCAACACATTCCTTTCGTTCCACTATCAAGTTGCAGAGCCTTCCAATAAGGACACACTTCAGTCGTGGTGCCGATGAGAACATGCTGGCTCAAACTATAATCATCAGCTGGGTTGTACCGGAATGCAAGGCCATTGTAATTGTGTGATTGCTGAGCTCAGAGTCCTGTTTGACGCACAATGCTTGTGGGTAGTTTTTAATGACTCTGGCGGTTATCCAAGTTGAGGCAGTTTAATTTTCCTGGCAGCGCAACACATTCCTTTCGTTTCTCCATCAAATTTCAGAGCCTTCCAATAAGCTGGGTTGTATCGGAATGCAAGGCGATTGCAATCGCGTGATTGCTGAGCACGGATTTGTGTTTGACGCTGTTCTACTCAGCCACTCTCGAAGCAGATCTGAAGCTGCAGAACGAGATTGCCGTGCTCGCAACCGTGCATCCTAAAGTCTGGCTGCACGTTGCTCTGCTACTTCCTCGGCACGTATTTGAGCCAGCATGTGTTGCTTTTACGTCCAACAGATGGCGCTGGTTTGCGGTAAAATGTTTAGTATAGCATGTGTTGCTTTTTCTCGTCCAAAAGATGGAGCTGTTTTTCAGAAAAATCATGTTTTTACCTGTCACAGGTGTGACATCTATGTCTAGTAGGCATATAAAAACACGCGCCTATTCGAATTCAACATTGTGTCAAAATTTCAAAGCAATCGGTGAAGAACTTTCAGAGATTTAAGGTTTTGAACAAACAAACATTTACATTTTTATTTATATAGATGGATTGCAGAGAACATTCGGTCCTTGTGCCCGTGATTGTTTTAGGTTTTTATTTGTGTGGAGGGAAATAAAGAAAAAATCAATTTAGAAAGACTGCTCGTAGAGCACTCCGAGTGGTCTTTCTAAATCTAACTGTTGTGCCCCTGCTGCACACGAGTGTGCGCTAGGGCTTACAGGAGCAACCGGGTAGAACGGTAAGACGGAAGTTGTGGGCTTTGAAGGTAAGTGTATGTCTGTGTGTGTCTGTTTCTTTGTGAATGTTGAGGGGAATGTGTGTAGCGTGAATGGAAAGGGGACAAGTGTAAATGTGTTTGCATGGGAGTCGGGATGAGTGTTTCTTGTGTGGAAGGGTGGGGGCGGGTGAGTGAGTCCATGTACGTGTGTGTGTGTGTGTGTGTTTGTGTTCGCATTTGACTGTCTGTGCCAGAGGAAAGAGTGGGTTGGGGTTAAAACCTCCCAAAATAGTGAGTATTATGTGTTTTAAAGGCTGCAAGCACTTGGCCGAAAAAAGTTGGGTTCTTTTGTGTGGAGCCTTAAAATTGCAGAATTTTCATATGGAACCTTTTTATCATGTGCGCAATCTGATTAACCTGCAGTGTATACTGCCATTTAATGTAAAAAAAAACTCCATACTCGCCTCATTAAATGGCTTTGGACCAATGGCATTACATATAACTACAGCCCAATTATCCTGGGAAGCCCCATTTATTAAGGGGGCAAAGGTCTTCGTATTGTCAATGATATTCCAAAACGTCCTGGAGTCATGTGAACTAAAGCGTTAGGCTATAGGTTTCCAGCTTTCCTTTTCTAGTTTGCAGAAGTGAGCGCTTAGTTATTTTTGATAAGCAGCTTTCCTTCCTCAAACAGATGCAGCTAGTTCACTTGCTCCCATAGAACTGCGAACAAATGACGTGAAAATCATGCTTTAACTGATTCTTTGCAGCACATATCCCCTTGTCAAAAATTCTATGATGGTTAATATTTTTATTAGCAGCCTTTTTGTTAATATCTGTGATGAATCAGGCAATGTCATCACCTCTTCCATGGGGGAAACCTCCCTGATGTGGGCAGGGTGAGGCAGACGCTCTCTGATCCGAACCCTGGGGGGCAGTTATTTGAGGGAGGATCACGGAGGGGGAGACGACCCTCATGGAGGTAAAGATACCTTGCCAGATGAGATGTGGAATTCTCCATTTTCATCAGGGAATAATAACATCCCAATAGTACCCCAGTCCCTTATGGTACATAGTAGAATTACATTAGAAATCTCCCACAGACCGAAAACCAACTAAGGAGCCTTAGACACCATTTCTGTAACCGTAAGGGCAATTCCTTCCCTAATGGATACATGGATTATACTTATCCTACAATTCCCCTAAAAAGTACTGGGACAAGGAAGAATAGAAGTATTCAGAATGAAGATCACTTTCCCAGTACTGTATCAAAGAAGATCCCAATGACTCACAAGGGAGTTATACGATCAGTACTGTCATGAGGGAGAAGAATGGAGGAATAAGGATTACCTGTAGGAACAACATATAGCAGTCTAGCCTTTTTCCCAAAATCCTAATGGCCAGAGTCAGTAGAAAAGCAAGGATAGACTCAGGAAGTGTGAGAGAGGCCCTCCTTGGAGGACCAGGCTACAGGATGTGTGTTTTACAGGAGAAGGAACTGTGGACTGCCGTTTGGGCCAAAGGAAAAAATAATCCTTGCACTCCAACTGCTTAAGGGGAGCTGAGACATGTTGGAGGAGCCAGGGGGACCCATCTGTCCCCTCCAGAAAGAAGGGGAACACCCAGACATAAACAGGGTGCCACAGCCTAAATGTAATTGAAAACTTTCTCACTGAGAGGGACACCAGGGAGATAGTTTCCCATGCAAGGAGACCCTGGCTGGAGAAGCTGCAGAACTGCTGGAGAGAGAAAGCTGCTTCTCGCGAAATGAGCCAAGAGACTGTGAGGCTGGCGAGAGGGATGTAGAGCCAACCGCTTGAGGACCAAATGCAGGGAAGCTGACTACAAAAAGAAATACGCTGTGGGAATGCTGGAAGCCAACTGAGGGCTCCCCGGTTTTTGCAGGTGTTTGGAGGCAGCCTTCCCCTTGCCAGAGCCTGAAGTCATGAAGCAGAAGAGCCCAGCAGGGACCGTAGGGAAGCCAAGAAGCAGATACGCCATCCGAAGAGTAGACACCAAACAAACGCTGCCGGTTTACTGCGAGAGAAGGAGAATATGCCAGCCAAAGCCAGTGAGTCCACCTTAAGGAAGCGGGGGCCATGCAACACTGAGTAAAAATCAAAGAAGCACATTAGAGAGAGAGAGAGAGAGAGAGAGAGAGAGAGAGGGAGAGAGAGAGAGAGAGAGAGAGAGATAGGGAGAGCAAAAGAGCATTTCTTTGAAAGAGCGAACAGATAGAAAACAGAAGATTTCCAGGTTTGTGAGTGTATGCAATACATAAGTAAAAGAGTCCCTGGCAGGGTAAAATACCAGGCAAATATACCATCAGAAAAAACTGAAACAAGAAACTTTCAATGTTGGAGAGGTGTGCTGAGCCCACCTGAGATAAGCCCTGTAAAAAGCATATGTGAGAAAGTCCTGGCAGAAAAGTATACCAGTCAGTTGCATATGAGTGTATCTAACAATGTCCTGGCAGGAGAATATACAAGCAAGCTGCAAGAAAGTGCATCTAAGAAAGCCCTGGCAGGAGAGTATATCAGGCATTGGCAGGTATGTGCATCGAAGAATGCCCCCCTGGCAGGAGAGTATACCAGGCAGTTGCAGGTTTGTGCATCCAAGAAAGACCTGGAAGGAGAGTTTACCTAGCAGTGGAAAGTGTGTGTATAAGGGGAAGCACTGGTAGGGAAGTAAACCAGGCATGGACAAGGTGAACTTTGTATAGGGTGGACATGCATTAAAGAGGTCCTGAGAAAAGCAAATCAGGATTAGCAAAATGCTGTGCTGATTATGAGAAGAGGAGTGAAACCATGACAGGAGAGTATGCCAGGTATCCTGACAAGACAAAGGGCCTCATTACACGGATGGCGTTAGGGATTTACCGGTACCGGTAAAATACCGGTACCGGTAAATCCCTACCGCCTTACTACAAGGTCCCTTTGCGGGTTGGGGGATTTAACGCCTGCTTTTTGCAGGCATTAAAATCCAACCCGCTAAGGGACCTCGGAGCTAATTACGGCACCGCAAAATTGCAGTGCCGTAATTAGCGCCTTCCCCATTCCCATAGTGCCCTATGGGGCAGAAATGGGAATGGGGAAGAGCAATGGCGGAAGGGGGATTTACCGCCCCTCCAACCTTGGAATGGGGCGGTAAATCCCCTTTCCGCCAAGGCGGTGCCGGTATTTTACCGGCATGAGCCATGGCGCTAATAGCGCCATGGCTCACCGCCTACCGTGTAATGAGGCCCAAAGACAGAGAGACAAGTTGTTTTGTATACTAATGTTGTTATAACTCAAGAGAAAACCCAAGGAACTAACATTGTTGAATAAGCAACCCAGGGAGGATAGATCCAGGGGAAGGGAATCAATTGGTGGACTAAGGAACTATCCTGTTAAAAAGTTTGCATTGGAGACATTTATGCCTTTTCCTTTGTGAACATTTGTGAACCACTTAAGGACTTAAGGCCAAAGACATAACCCTTTTCACTTTAGAATTTAGTTTCTTAGAATGTGAGTGTCAGAACAGTACTATGAACACAGTATGGTTTTGCTTTGGACATCCTGACTTTGACAGACCCACAGTTTTGGTTTTAGGTAGGGAAACATCCCTTAGAACAGGGACGCAGAGGTATTTCCCCACCACCTTTAATTTAATAAGTGTCTTTGGCCAAAACCATGACTTCCCTTTGTCCAGTCATTTATGGCTCCTCACATAGCACTCTTCCTTTTGTAAGAAATACAGCTACGATTTATTTGTGTGATACAAGACTCAAAGTCTCCTAAAAAGGCGATAGCATATTTTTTACTACACCGTTTATAAACCGTTCATTACAGGAAATCCCTTGCCATGTTAGCCAAAATATTATTCCCCATATTTAAATTGTTGGGATTTCAACTAACTCTGTTCAGTTCAGTGTTAATAAGAATGTTACCTGTTGAGACAAAGTTATGTTTAGATTCTTCTATGTTCAAGCCTGTAAGCAGTTGGTAGTGATCACATTCATCCAGAAAGACCACTTTTAGATCAGCCACATAAGGTAATAAAGAGTGATGTACAAACACATTGTCAATAATGGAATCACTATTATTAGATACCCTGGTAAAATTTGGCAGTGTGTCGCTTGGACATTTTCCATTAAACAGAGTAAATCCACGTGAATACAGCAATTTAGCCTATTAAATACCTTTCGCATCAGTATATTTATGTGTGTCACAGTGTTGTCTGACCAGCAGCGCCTTGTCTTTCCACTGTGGTAGTCTCGCTGGCAGTTGGGGGATCGCGCCCCTTTGTGTCCGCTGTGTTGTGCACCAGTGCAGCTGTCCACGTATATGGGGGTGCCAAATTTACTTTGCCGTGCAGGCACCGGGGACCAGCGGCATGTTTTATGCATGCACAGTGCACACAGCGTGGGTCGTGGCCCACAGCAACCTGACGGCCATACCTGAGCCTCAGGTTTGAAGCCTGGTCATTTAGAAAATAGTACAGAAGCTCCACCAAGGACGTCACAATTCCTCCTGATCCATGGAGGTGACGCTGCCTTGGATGGTTGCTCCTGTGTCTACCTGCTCCTACTGGCGTCCTCTTCTGAGGGGTTCTGCCTCTCCTGCTGCCCTTTCTAGCGTTTCATGCTGCCTGATTTTGTGCTTGGCCCTCTTGCTCTGAATGCCTTGGGCCCTAACTCTCCTCTCTGCCATTGTATCTCTGTTGCCTGGACCAGTCTGTTTCTTCTCTTCTCTGGCTTTTCATCTTGACCCTGCTTCTTTGTCCAGGCTCCTTGGGAGCCTGCGTTATGTGTTTGCAGTGTCTGGCACTACGTTAATAGATGGGTGGTCCCTTCTCGTGGTGATGGGAGACAGCTGCCATTTGCTAGCTGTTCAGACTAGTAATTGGGGGTGGTTTTCCTCACCGCTCACACCCGGGTCCCGACTGGACACCAGCTTCCCACACTACCCTGGGTCTCCAGAAGACCAGGATAACATGTATGTGGTAACAACAAAGGGTGCACATCGACAATTTGTAGGATTAGACACATATAAGGGATTAAAAGAATGGTCAGGTAGAATCATTGTATTAAAGACTGCCATTGTGATTATTAGAAAATTCATTTTTGAAAAAAGGTAGCAGGCGCCCCTCTTTAGAAAGAACATGGCATGATCACCTGTTCTGTGGTTTTTTCCCACTATGAGAGTCCGCAGTCATTGCTTTTTGCTGGAGAGGAGCGCCTGCTACCTGTTTTGAAAAAACTTTGCAAGGAACTTGGGGTTGGTCACCCTGAGTTACCTGGTGGGGAACCCAAACGTGGACCCCCTGCTCACTGTGCTCAGAGAGGCAAGGCCCCACCTCACTGATGAGGCCTAATAAGGCTGAAACACGTGGCTGGAGCTGCTGTTGGTACTCTTGTTCAGAAGGGAATTGCCATAGCATTTCGGTGCTGGACTGTCCATGCGGGCGGGACAAAGACTGATATGCAAAGGATATGTCAGATCTGTGAAAAGTAAAGTGAGCAAAAAGCGATGGCTGCGGACTCTCAAAGTGGGAAAGAACCACAGAACAGGTTATCATGGCATATTCTTTCTGGAGAGGGGTGCCTGCTAACTTTTTTGAAAATATTTTGCAAGAAACTTGGGGTTGGTCACACTGAGTTACCTGTGGGAACCCAGACGTGGACCTCTTGCTCACTGTGCTCAGAGAGGCACAGCTCCACCTCACTGATGAGGCCCAACAAGGCTGAAACAGGTGTATGGGTTTGCTGTTGGTACTCTTGTTCAGAAGGGAATCGCCATAGCATTTCGGCGCTGGACTGCCCATGTGGGCAGGGCAAAGACTGATATGCTAATGGTTATTTCCCATCTGTGAAAGGTACAGAGGAAAAACGCTGGGTGGGACTCTCAAAGTGTCAAAGAACCACAGAGCAGGTTATCATGCCATGTTCTTTCTGGAGAGTGGCGCCTGGTACCTTTTTTGAAAAAATTAAAGGAAATAAACCTGCAAATTATTTATTACGTTTTTCCTCCATTTTTAATATCAAGGAGTTTGCACATTGAGCAGGAGTCATAGGTATTAATAGTAATCAACGAAGATACAAGACCTAGCTGAGATTGCAAATTAACCTTTCCAGGCTAAACAAATTCTTTATTAGTATAGATTTTAGTGAGTTGATAGGAGTGATGAACAGTAATGATTACACCTCCTTTTGGCCTACCTTTTAGACATTTAGGGGCTCACTGATTCATGGAATTTGTGTGCCAAGAAACGTGGATTTGTGCGCCATTCTGCCCGTAAATCCCTGTTTAAAAAATGGGGATTTGCGGGCAGAATGGCGCACAAATCCCCGTTTATTGGCGTACAAATTCCACGAATCAGCCCCTTAGTTGTGAGTGTTTGTCTCGTAAGAGTACCGTCCGGATCCAAGAGCCAAGTTTCTTGCAAAACTACTACAGTGAAATTAGTAATGTTATCAAACAATCCGTCATCTCCAGTGTAATGCGAAAAACCAGGGGCCAGATTACAGAAACTTTGCACTAGTGCAAGGGCAAAGTGTGCACGGTATTAGCACTGGGGCAAAGTTTGCCCTATTTTTAAAAACACTGGGACACATTAAAAAACCATTGCCCCTCAACAAGTGCAGTTTGGAATATTAGAAGCACTGGGGCAAAAATTGCCCTACTGCAAAAAAGATATATTTTCACTACATTTTTGCACCAGGGCAAAGTTTGTCCTAGTGCTAATACGGAATGGTATTAGCACTAGGGCAAACTTTGCTCTGATGCAAAAATGAAGTGAAAAGGTATCTTTTTTGCACTAGGTCAATTTTTGCCCACGTGCTTATAGCATGCCAAACTAAACTTGTCATGGTACAATAGTTTTCTAATATGTTCCAATGTTTTTAGAAATAGGGCACACTTTGCCCCAGTGCTAATACCGTGCAACTTTGCACTTGCACCAGTGCAAAGTCTCTGTAATCTGGCCTCTGGTATTCCAATATAATAGCGAAAAAGATTTACTACAGTCTCCGCAAAGTTTGCAGTTGTAAAGTGAAAGACAACCACTGCCTAATACTGTTTGCTGTGTCACATTACCTTCTGGCGAGGGCTATTTTTATGGACATGCGGTCATTGGTGTTTCTGGCAGGTGAGTTTCATAGCAGGGTTACGATCGCCCAACGTTCCGTTACTTGTACAGGGAGAGGAGAGGATAGAAACTGGTTTAATAAGAACCGGCCCTTCCTTTCCATCTCAATGGAATGCCTTCCTAGTGGAACCCTGACACACATACAATCATAACCCCTGTTGCCGAATTCAAAATCATGTTATGCCAAAGTTTAAATTCGAACAAAATGTAAAATGTACAATCAAACTGGAAAATTAGTTGTAGAATTCCTATAATTGCAATGTCCTCTGAGACAATACTATGTAGAAGAACGATATTAGGAAATAAATGTAGTCAATTCCTATTCCTGTAGTAATTATCACTCAGGCAAAACATGACTTTGCACTTTTCAAGTTTGGCCACCAGAGTCCCGATTTACGGTAGATTGTCTCATTTCTACCACTAATTTAACAGCTCTCAATTCGCATTAAGCATCTGTTTGATATGCCATGGTGTTGTTTCTTGTGTGACATGGCTACTGGAACAACTGAGGAGTTGGATTTAACAAGCCTGGCCTGTCCAAAAGAAAAGTGTGTTCCAAGTCTTCCACAATGATGTTATCTTCATGGGGGGTTTGTTTGTGGGTTCAGATTAGGAGAATTGGTAAGAGCTTTTGTGCGAGGAGTTGCAATGGGACAGCACGCAGATTTAGACAGATAGGCACAGCCTGTTTAATTCCTATTGTACTTTGTCCCTTTTTTTATTCTTTTTGTTGTAGCTATTTGGATTGTGATTATTAATCAGTCTCCTCCTTTAAAGGGGGACCGTATCAAACTGACCACTGCCATTTGTAATAAGCGCAGTGGTCGAGGAAAGGCAATGAATCAAACTCGATTTAACTGAATGCTTATTGTTTCTCTGAGCGTTAATGTGTGCAAATGGCTTCTTCCTCGTCTTCTTTGTACCCGCGTAGCCCCTTTTTGTTCTTTCTACTGCAAATTGGCTGTGTCACTGCTGCAGAGCCACATGGATTGGTCAGCAGGTTCAACAGTGGCACATTCACCAGGATGGGATGTTGGACTCACGTCGTCTTCTAACACAACCATGTCCAGAGCCTGCTCCTATAGATCAATTCTTCCGGTTGAACTTGTCTACCAACCAACTGTAACAGAAGGCAAGTTTGCTGATTGTGTGAAAACGACTTCAAGAGTAGAGGCAATATCGCAGGCTGCGTTAGTTAAAGGCCTATTGAAGGAGAGACGATCAATGATCGTATTGAGTAGAACTGTGGGTTCCGCAGATGTGTGGTGTAATTCTTAGCAGCTCTGTTTCCAGAGATGTTAATAGACAGTCCAATGCCTACAGATGTGCGGTTGAGTAGATACCTTTCACATTAGATGTGTGGGGAACTACTTGGGGACTAGGAGGATCTGATCAATGAGCCGATTAGTTATTAATCAAGGTAGAATTATGAAGTGTCAACTGCGGAGTGCATAGCGAACCTCTTTCCACTGGGTCTCCACAGGTGTGATGCATGTCAATCACATCAACATTAAGAATCGCCCACATCAATTCTTAAACTTCTCATGAATAGTTTTAAACCATTTTGTGCCATATTGACTTATGACTTGAATTGGCTCGAACCAATTTGAGCCAATTCAAATATTTCCCAATTCGGCTTGATTTGGCTTGAGAGCCATTTCTATGGAGGCTCGATGACTTGTGCTCATTGGAACCTTGTATTAAAAGGTTTGAACCAGCATTCGAGTTGAGCACTTTAAGGCTCGCTAAACCCTAATAAAGATGACTAACCTGCTTGATGTTTTCCCCAAATGTTTGCGGCATGGATCACACATGGACATGATATTAAAAATGCCCCATGCAGAGCTCTGCTATGAGTGTTGCAGTCATTTGTGATGGCTTTGCACTGCTCACCTGGCCTATCCAACGTGTGAAATGTAGAGTTTCAGTGGGTGGCCACTGAGGCCTTCAGGTTGTGATGTGTCAAATTGTGGCCTACCTTGCTTTCCCAGGCTCCCAATTTCTAATTAAGCAGGTGAACATGAGGTGAAGGATATGTGAAAAGCATTGGATGTACATTATCTTGACTTTTGATCCATTGTCTACTGTAATAAAGCCAATTGTAAGAAAACAACATGTATGATATGATATGAAATGATAGTTTATTTATATAGCGCCTATACACAATGTGTTTCAAAGCGCTTATGTACACCATGAAGCCGTAGCCACTGTGCCTCCAGATCCATCACCTTCTATCAGATGTCATTTCCCTGTGGGTTGTGGCCTGAATTCCTCACTTGCACAATGGTGGTTGCATGCACCTGATGCCCCCTTAATTATTCTGGGACCCCTCTAGGCTGTTAGAGGAAGGAAATACAATTCAGTGTTCTGTGACAACCATGAAGTCAATTCTGTGACCACCAGTCCACATCTTCATGCTCAAAGGACCTCTGACCCACAGATAGTTGTAGTACCTGTCTATTGTAGCCATAAACTTGTTGTACAACTCCTGTACCACCTTTCAAGAGAAAAAACGTCAAGCGTAACATTCCCAACAGTGATCGACTTTTCCTAAAAGACACTGGAATGCACGGTTTTCCACAAAATAGCAAATAGCATTGCCAACATTATAGCCAGGTTATCATCCAGCAGTGCCATACATCATGGGTTATTTTTAGCCACACTCAAATGCTTTCACAACCCTGCCTTGCCACAATGGGGTATCACTTCTGTGCTCTGCACCACTTGATTAGAGGGGTTAGAGCTAAGTGAACCACTCACAAGCACTGCAGCTGCAGTATTTACAGGGATAATTGTGCCGACTGGTGGTGGTATGCTGTATTCTGATGGTATCTGGAGGCAAGCATCTCCAATTTTGGACTGCACCCATGCCTGTGCATGGTGACACAGTATATGGGACCACATAGGTGTGGTAGCAAAGGTGGTCCCTATTTTCTGGCAGAATGTTCTTGTAGCCAGATCTGAATGGTTGAAGTACTCTCGCATTTTTTACTTTCATTGGCCCTCATTACGACCCTGGCGGAAAGTAACCGACCTGACCGCCATAGCGTAAATAGCATTTCCGCCATTGCACGACGGAGTAAAGTGCGGCTAATTCCGACCCATCGGGCACGAGCACTACGCCATGGCGGAAGTGCAAAGTCCGCGATGGCGGAAATGTCCCCAAAACGCCCCTCACCGCCGTCGTACGGCGCCCTAGGTGCAATTCCGCCACCCATCATAGCGGTCACCGTAATGAGCGGCAATCGGAAAATACGGTGACCGTAAATATACGGAAACGGAAGTAAAAACATGGTCCCGGAACGGGAAACAGCACGCCGTACACCTATAAAATCAGAATTCCCACACAACCATTAAAAACACTACCCTGAGACACATCCCAACCCGTCATCCAGCCTAGTGAAAACAATAAAAATGGCAAAAGTAGCGAAAAAAGCGTGCGACCGCAAGCGGCAGGTCCACTTCTCCCGTGAGGAACTCACCGTGCTCACAGAGACCCTCCAGGAGAATGCTGCCGTCGTCTTCTCGACGCAAATGACCAGGACGGCACTTGCGAACAAGAAGGCCATATGGGCCCTGGTGGCACAGCGGGTAAGTGCGGTGGGGACCGCACCCCGCAACCCACAGCAATGCAGAAAGCGATGGGACGACTTGCGGATACGCGTACGGAGCATACTATCCGCCAACTGTAACATTGCCACAGCTACCGGGGGAGGATCGGAATCACCCATCAAGTTGACCCCCTGGGAAGAAATCTGTGCCTCCACCATTGGAATGGAGAGTATAGAGGGAGTCGGAGGGATGGAGAAAGGAGTGCAGACATCCGAAGAATCAGGTAGGTGGGCCAAAGAAGACAATGCTAAATCCACAATGTCCAATCATGTGAAGTACCATGTGTCCACATAGTGCAACAGAAACACATGTCCAGGAGAACGTCCACATACATTGGCCTGATAGCGCACTTTAAAAGTCACATTAAATACATAAATAATTACAAATCCAAAAAACACCCTCTACACGTGCAGCAGGCACACCCTAACTGCAGGCTGCAAAACAACTGCATCCTCAATCCACACAATAATGAAACCACCTCCAAGGCCCTGACCCAAATCACCCTCAGGTACCACCCCAATGCATGTGATACATTGCCATTCCAATTTCCACAGACCCATCAATAACGCTCGCCCTCCTTTACTCCACCACAGGGTCCGATCCAAACGACGAGCTCCAGGACACCCCTACCAGCACACCTGCAAAGAGGGCCAAGACCAACGGCCAAAGACCCTCCACCTCAGCTGCACGGATCAAGACACGGCAGCTGCACAAATCAAGTGGCAGCACACAGGAGGGGACTTCAACAGGCACCCCAGCAGCCAGCATGCCCACAACAGCACCACCACAGGTCCCCCCAATGGATGCCACAGAAGGCACTGCTTCTGGTGGCAGCAGCACCATAGGTGACACTGCATTAATGGCAGCATGCTCCGACACAGAAAACGGTGATGTCGATGTAGGATCCATCCATGACCTGTCTCAATCCCCCTGTTCGTTTCATCCCGTACACTATGAGGATACCACGCAGGGGCACCCACAAGACGACGACTGGCCATCCCCCACAAGCCCTGTGGCAAGGCAACATGAGGTGATCAGCCCCTCTGTGACACCACCGCAAATGGCCATGGCACAGCAGAGGCAACAGTCCCTCGACCAGGTGATCGTGCAACAGCAGCAACTGGCCACGCTCCTCAAGGACCATGCTGATGAATGTGGGGGTACTAAGTCAGCCATAGAAACATCAACTGAGACACTTAGGGCAGAAATGGAGAGAAGTACAGAGACACTAAGGGCACAAATGGAGAGAAGCACCGAGAGCCTGAGGGGGGAACTGCATGCGACGTCCAAAGACGTATGTGCTGAACTTGCCGCTGTGCGCCGTGTGCTCACTGAGCTCTCACAAACCCTTAGGGACATGCATGGACGTGAGCAGGCAGAGACATCATCCGTTGCAAGTTCCGTCCAGGGCAGCCCCCAACGTAGATCTGGGAGGAACCTGCGCTCCACAGGCAGGGGTGCCCCTGATGCCCGGAGAGGGGGCTTGCAATAGCGTCTTCCCACTGACAATGAGCATCTTCAGACACTGGTGTTCGGGGGGGAGGTAGGAGGGTGGAGGGGGTGTGTTGGGCTTACTTGGGTGGCGGGTCGATGGGGTGTGTAACATAATTTCACATATGCCATAAACATTTCACAATCATCCAATGAGATGTGTGGACATTGATCTTTGTGTACGAGGCCTTTATAGGCGTACAGTCCATATTGTGCATGTTCCAGACACACACAGTGCCACAAGTCCCGTGTCCATGTATCAGCCACCAGGCGTGAGTGCTAGAAGCATGAATCTATGAGAATCTGACGAATTTCACGGCCCTCCTGTGCCTCGCGGACTCCTTGAGGTGCTGCCACATCCCCACCCTCATCATGACCATCTTCAGGTGCTTGCAGTTCTGCGTCAGGGGGCATGGGCACATTTCTACGTACGCACATGTTGTGTAGCATGACACATGCCATGACCATCTTTGCAACCTTCTCATGGCGGTACAGGAGTGCCCCGCCAGACCTGCTGAGGCAGCGGAAACGACCCTTCAGTAGGCCGAATGCCTGTTCTATGACTACACGGGTACGTGAGTGGGCATGGTTGTAGTCCTCCTCATGCTGGTTCTGTGGGTTCCGGAGTGGTGTAAGGAGCCATCTCTTCAGTGGATACCCGGCATCACCTGTATGTGGACAATAAAGGATGTTTGTGGAATGACATTGCTACGTACGCATCCCCCCCCCTTCCTGCCAGGTCATTGCCGCATCACATACCCCACATTATCATGCATGAAATGAGACTCACCGAGTAGCCAGGATCTGTTCCCTGCGTGTCGCTCCATGTAGCGTGGTATTGTAGAGTTCCTCAAGACCATAGAATCATGGGTTGATCCAGGAAATCGGGCACAACAATGTGTAATGATCCTGTTGGAGTCACACACCATTTGTACATTAAGAGAATGATATTGTTTTCGGTTGCGGTACTGGGCCTCCATGGCATGTGGGACAACCAATTCCACATGGGTGCAGTCGATGGCACCGATGCAACCCGGTATGCCGGCAAGTGCATGGAATCCCACTTTTGTGTTCGTAATTTCCTGCTCCGAGCGTGGTAGAGAGATGTAGTCGTCTGCGTGCTTCAGGAGGGCATCGAGCACTTGCATTAGTGTCCGTGACAACAGTGGCTGTGAAATGCCATGCAACTGTCCGACTGTGTGCTGGTAGGTGCCTGTGGCCAGGAAGTGGAGTACAGACACCACCTTCAGTAGGTGTGGGATGGCGGTTGGGCTATCTATCATGCTGACAAGGTCAGCCTGTGTCATGTCCACAATGGCGGTTATGGTGTCCCGGTCCAAACGGTAGAGGGTGTGGATCTGCTCATCAGTGAGGTTGAACGGATGAGCTCGGAGGCGTGGGATTGCGGGCTGCCTGCGTGGTGGTAGTGGCTGTGCTGGCGGGCCTTGCTGGTCCTGCCTTGCCCTCCTCCTCCTCCTGCGTCTCCTCTGTGCGGCCGGTTGTTGTGGTAGTTGGTGTTCGTCTTCTTCTTGAAGTTGGAGTACTTGCAGTGCTATCAGGTCCCCCAGGGCCAACATCGCTAGTCCTGCCGGTAGCATTTTGGAGTGGGTGTGGTTGTGGGAGGGGGTTGGGTGTGCAATTTATGTGTTATCAGGCTGTATAGCCTCCACCTGTGGTGATTCATTCCACCTGCGCAAGCTGCAATCCCCTTTGGGCGAGCACGTCCCGCACACAACGCTGCAATTTGACGCATGGCATCTTGCTATTACAATCATGTATTTAATCCCGATGGCAGTGAAATATTGGTTAATATGTTCATTCTGCTATGGTCCCATTGTTTCACATACTATCTTTGCAGTCGCGAACAAACTTGTGAAGGGTCAGTGGAATGTAGTACTCGATTAACGGTGGACCCTCATGCAGCACTGTACCGAGGTTCACCGACGGGCGGGCCGTCCGATTTGTGAGTGAAGCCAGTTGCCATTTTCACACACTGCCGCACTACATGGATGAATTTGTGATTTCAAGCGGTCACAGATGCCTTTTCGACGTGATGTTGCAAATGAGGAATTCGAAGGACAGCGCTTTCGGTTTTCAGCTAGCGGCGAGGAGACGCCCACAGGTCTGACTCAAATATAATGTTCTATTGTTTAATGTCCTTCGGACAGGGGCCATGGCGAGAATGCAATGAATGACATGAATAGTATGGGATGCGCAATAGCGTAGTGGACGATAAGGCAGGACGTTCCCAAATACATGTTACTTCACAATACTAGAATTCCGGGCTGGAGCACAGTGGATTTTGCAGACTGCATTACGCACCGACTCAATGGAAATTTCAAATGTTATGTGAGTAAATAATCAGGCGTTTTTATACCGGGATGAGGGAATGATGTATGGATGCATGGACATATGATTTAATTGAGAGTTTGCCATGTACATGGCTTTTTGGAATCTATCCCCTTCCCCTGCGCTATGTGATGCAGAGCTGCCATAGTGGGACCATCGTCTATCTGCCCTTGTTGAACCCTCCCTGTCTCGACGCGCCTTCAAACACTTGTGTCTATGCACGTTACTAATCCCATCTAATGGATTCTGTTTTAACAGACGCATGCACACAAAGACTCGTTTGTAATAGTGTTTTCAACTCGATTTATATAGTTATGATTCGCAAGTGATTTTTGGGTGGGAATAATCCTTTTGAGTGGGCTAGCATGCATATGGCTGTGGATTTAGTGTGATCATTGAAGTGAGTAATTCAAATGAAGTTCTGATGCCCATACTATTCTTTTTCATTTTATTTGGGTGACAGGTATCTCCTCCCCTTTTGCCGCTGCCATCTGTATGCCACTCCTGCAGATGGCTTTTACTCCCGACACCTGCTGCTTCGTGTTAATCAGTGGAGCACCATTACGATCTTATGGGACGATCGCCAATGGGCCACATGCCCTTACGCAGTACTAGTGGCTAGGAGCAACATATCGACCTTTCAGCTGGACTAGTGCCTACCTAATGGGACGGCCCTGCGTTGTAGGCGCTTCCATGTTGCCTTTTTGAACGTGAATGTAGCCCCTGTGTACCATGAAGGAACAGGGCGTCACACAAGAAGAAGCTGGTCATTTATTGCGGATGCAGCCCACAATGATGAAATATATTTTGGAGTTCATGACCTAATGGCTGTATGGACTTGGTGATTTTGTTGTGCATTAAATTTCTATTCTGATATTGACCGTGTAGCGTTATTCTTTGCAAGTAATGTAGCATATTCCTATTTGTGGAGCGATGTATTGTGAGGAGATCTGCATTGGGTTCCGGCTTCTGAGTATAGTTGCGTGGTACTGTACTGGGCGCGTTTGCCTACGAAGCCCAGTGAGGTCAGGGATAGGGGCTGTCATTATGACTGTTTTAATGATGTCATGCTCAGGGGCGGGGGATTAGCTTTTGTGTAACAGATGCAGGTCAGCCAGGTGGATTGGTGGAATGATGTGATTATCAGGATATGGATGGTCACAGGTGCCTGTGTTTGCGTGCGTTTCTTGGAGGGAGACTGAGGTCATGTCCATTGGAATAGCTTCTGTATTCGTGCCATCTGTGCCCTGCAGCTCCCATTGGCCCCTCTTGAGATGGGCCTGGCTGCTCAGTCACTCTGCCAACTTGTGTGGTACATGCTTATGCTGATGGTTGGTTTGTTTACTGGCAGGAGTACAGGGCTGGTGCAGTTTCCCTCAGGATACTGCTTTGAATGTTGCCTTACACTGGTGTCAAGCGATGGGGGGCCTGTTTTTGTTTGTCTCATATTTCAGTTCATGTTGCTGTACTTGAACCTTCACATGCCTGTGCTGCATCAGTACGGCAATGGTGCCATGGCAAATATGGATGGCCACTCACAAGGCACTTGGAGCCCCTACATTCATTTGTTCGTTGGCATGCATGGGTGACTTGTGCATTTCACTGGTTGCATTGTGTGACTTCATTGCACCTACGAGGAGTTGTGCAATGTGGCCAGGGAGTGGTGTACAGGCACTCAGTAGGGCCATTTACGGTTGGTTTGCGATGCCGTACTTCTCACCATGGCGGAATGGTACTTTCCGCCATGCTTGAAGGCGTTAGGTAAATGTCCGCTAGGGTCAGAATTCGCGTACCGTTGCGCCATGGTGGTAATTACGGTTTCGCAAGGCGCGCGTGCGCGTACTTGGTGCAGTTAGCGTTGGCGTTCACTACGGTGTCGCTAATGGCATCGTACTTTACGGTGACGGGTCATAATCGCACCGAGCGCTATTCGATGGCGGTATTGCATTTCCGCCATCGTTTTTCGATTTCCGCCAGGGTCGTAATGAGGGCCATTGTGTGCTATTACAAAGTGTAGGCTAATTTGAGTGTGACGGTACTGGTAGTTCTGGTGGTGTTCTGGAAAACACATGCTAATGTGATTCAGTTTCTGATCGGCGACAGGAAGGCTGTTTCTCATAGACTCTAAAGAGGTGGGGTGTTTCTTTGTAATTACTACAGCCACTGCATCGGTTGTGAAATTTGCATCCACATTGCTGCTTGGCAGAAGGAGCACATGCTCCCATCTGGATTCTGATTCTTCATCATCTTTGTCTTGATCATCAACTATCTCATCATCATCATTGTCTGACTTATTGGTGAATGTGGGCAGAGAGATAAATACCCGGGAAGTTCAAACTCCTCTTGCTTTTCCAGTACTCTGTGTGTTGTTCTTTCCTCGCTGGTCCTGTGAGGATAGCTCAGGGGCAACATGCTCGCCTTGGAAGCAAGTCAACGTTGAGCAACACAGGTTCGATCCCCAGGTCTGCGCTTAGAATCCTCTGTGTAATAAGCACATTATAAATAACTAATTACAATTACAATCTTCAGTTAATAAGAGACGCACAGCGCCTCCCTTTGCCCCAGGGATAGTGGACAGTAGTGAATGTTTAACCCTCCCTGTTGGTTTTGGTGAATGGTCACTATTTTGTTGTTGTACCACTACTTTTACTTGCTCTGGTGCGTATATCACAGCACTCCTTGTGACAGGGATGTGGAACGTGAGTCGGATGATGTCTTAAATTTGGCATCCACACTGCAAACAGCAAGTGCTGCTGCAGGAGTAAAAAGACCACAGGCAGCATGTCTCCCCTCAGCTCTGGCTCTTTTGGATGTTGTTCCAAATGTATTTTGCATCTTCTGACTAATGTGTCGCCTGCCTCGCCAATCTCTGCTGCTCCCTGGCTGCAAAATCAGGAAAGCGTGTCTCTTCCACAAGTTGTGCCCAAGGATTCATTTCTCCTCCTAGCTGTCACTCTATGTTATGTGTCTCGTTGCCCCGCGTCAAGAGTTGGACACAGACGTGTTGTCACCTGCTTAACTAAATCTCTGCTGCTCTCTCCCAGCAAAATCAGGTGAGTGTGATTTTCCTGCAAGGTGCCCTTGAATTTTCAGCACGTTTGTGCTGGTCAAACCACTTCAAATCGGGGTGATTCCAGGTTTGTGTAGGAACGTTCCATCAGGCCTAGTCCTGAGAAACATTACTTTTTTTGTATTGTCAGTTTCAACAGTGCCCCTATGAAGCATATACTGCCATAAGGAGCCCGGTCATTTGGAGGCAACAGCGCATTAACCACTTCTCTCCCTTTGTGTCATGTGATTGAACTTTGAATGTTACCAAAAATGTAATGTGCAGTTAGAGCTGGTCGAATCATTCGAAATTGGGGTGATTCAAGGTTTGTGGGGGAAAGTTAATTCAAACCTATTCCTAATAAAGCACTTTTTCCAATGCCAGTTTGAACAGTACATAGATAACGCATATACTGCCACAAGACAGCTCAGTGTGCTGAGCGATTTCTTCAGAAATATGGAGGCAACACATATGAATCCAGCCAGGACTGGCTCAGCCTTTCATCCTCCCGAGAGCCTTTGAGATGAGCAATAGTCACACCTGTTTATTAAGTTCTTTATTCGATTGTTGTAATGGTGTATATAAATAACTATTTCTCAGACTCTTTTCTGTGTTTAGTTTCTGGGGAAGCGTGCATTGTCTCTGCTTAGTACTGAAAAGACATTATCGATGGATGTGTGCAGGAGCGTGAACAAAGTAAAAAGTAAGAATGCGTTTAAAAGAAAGTGTGGGGCTTTGGGAGCACACTTGATTGGTTAATACACTAGATGTACACCAAAAACAGTTAGTCAGAAATTCTCCTAAATTGGAGGAACTGTATCTGTTGTGTGATGAAAGCTACATCACGTGTGCTTCAAAAAGCAAAGCCACACAAGAAAGCGGACAAGTGGTGGCTTGTGCTCGGATGTTCAGGGCACCACACATCTGCTTTGTGTTAGGGCGCGTCTTGCATTAAATCATCGAAGAAATGGCAGAATTGTGTGTTCATACAGGCAAGGTCATCCTAGGTCGGCAACATTAGGGATGGAGACAGGCCGCTTTATTTTAGTGGCATTTTCGAATATATCTTATGCTAAAAATGGAGTAGCATTTCATACATCTGGAACGCTCATCTGTCATCTCAAGGTATCGGGATTACCAGGCCGAGAGCCGTGCAGAGCCAGTGTAGAGAAAATCCTTGTGCAATACATTCACCTCCCCCAAAAATAAACACAGGCTCGGCCCGGGGACATTGCTCACTCTTTAATATTGAAAGATACGGTGATTGTGGCTTTCCCAGACAAGCAATGGGCTGAACCCAACTAAAAAGCCTACGGCATAGAGTCGGGAAGTGGCACGTTTTTATATACATTTAGATGCGACTACATTTACATGATTTGATGTATCCCAGTCATAATTATTCATCCTGGAACCAGTATGGGAGACACTAAAATCACTCGAATTTCAGGAAGTTCCAGGTTCCTGGAATTCTTAAACGATGTCAGTGATTTATGGCCGAAAAGCTTCCAGCATTCAATGCAGAGAACGGACCTGCAGAGGAGGGCATACTGCAATCCCCTCCCCCTGGACCTTGTTTTTATTCTATTTCAATCTGGAACACCTGTTCATTCTTGAAATAGACAAAATAATGCTTCTATACGGAGAGCACTAGAGAAAGAATATCTACTTTCCGCACTAGTAACCCCCAGGCTAGAATGTGTAGCACGAGTGGGTTGCTGGCAATGGAACGTGTTGTTTTTCTTATTTCCGGCGCTCGCCCTTGCTAGAAATAGAAAGGGTATTTTTTCTATTTTTAACTCTGTCTTTTTTCTATTTCAAGCAATGGTGCACTGGCACTAGAGGTAGTGTTTTTCTACATCTGACTGGCAATCAGCACTATCACCACCCTGCAGAGCCACAAAGTAAGGATGGTGTAGGAAAGGGGGATGCGATGGGAATTTTGGGATGTCCACTGTCTCTACAAGTCACTCGCAAATATATGTGAGATGACAGATTTTTAAAGCAAGGAACTGTGAATATTCACGGGTAAATTGTGGGGCTGTTATAACACCCCAGTCATAATCCAATCCTTTCTTTTTTTTCTTTTTTCCTCAGGAGATTGGCTGCACAAGTGGTGCAAATATCTATAGGGAGAAAAAAACATTTGCACCCTGGGTTAAACTGCGGGGTGCAAATGGCTTTCACCCCTACAGTGAAGGGCAACCATGGCCGCTAACAGGCCACAGCCCACGCCAAGGCTATCACTTCGCTCAGGCCTACCTTGGCTCAGGCTGGCAGCCCGTTACCAGCCACTGCCACCACCCACTGTGGGGGTGAAAGCCATAATAATGCACATTTAAGAAAATCACTTCTGCGTGGCCCCAATTTTGATAGGTTATGTTATATTATTGGGACTTGTACTGCGCACCGCTGCCATTATCATGGTCTCCACGCACTCATGTGGCACTAAAAAATAGAGGGTGGGGTGCTTAAGGGACAAGCAGGAGGGCAAAGGGCCTCATGAGGGGTTGGGCAGTATCCCAGTGGTAAATGTGCTGAGATACCGCCTAACGCTAATAGTATTACTGCAACTCAGACCAGCGCAGTTAGCGCCGGATCTCAAGTTGCGGGGGCATCAGGAAGTCCACATTCCCATTGGGTTTTGGGTACTATTATGGGCGGAAAGTGGCAAGATTTTCCTCGAGCTCAAAGCTGGAGGTAAATCTCCATCTGTCCGCCCAAACTCTGGATTGGGTGGAGTGGTAATGCAGCGGTAACGTTATTACTGCTGCATTTTTACTGCTCCGCCCAACCTGTGATGAGGCCCAAAGTTTGTGTGCTTACCTGCTGGTACGTGTAGAACCAGGAGCAATTGGTATCTCAGTGGATAAATTATCCAGGTGGATTGTGATATGTAATGAAATTTAATTGAATATAATGGAATTCTCATTTTGATTGTGCCTTTCTCCATTGGTATGGTCTCAACATGCTGTAGGTTGAACACCCTTGGGTGACAGAAGTCCAGGTGTGGGAAATTCATCAGAGGGTTATAGAATGTGTGTGTGTGCATTTAGCCAATATGAAGCAAGGTAGGGGTGGCCAAGCCCCTGCTAATCACCCATATCGACCAGGCATGTGAATGGGTGTAGGAGGTAGTCTGGAGAGTATGGGAGAAGACATTATGTGTGCAGCTAGACCGAATGTTTATTGTGGGATAGCTGCATTGTAATGGCAGAGGTGTTGTGCTGTGTGTCTTAGAGTAGTGCATGTAGTGGAAGGGTGCTGTGAGTTTGTCCGGAGAGTATGTGAGAGCAGGAGAGACATTATGTGTGCAGCTATAACAGAATATGTACAACAGAGATGCTTTGTTTCCAGGTGGGTGACCTGGAAGGAGTCAACTGAGTAGATGTGTGTTCTTTGCTATTGGATGGGTTTTAACAGTTGATTGGAGAGGTGTGGAATAGAGAATATATTTGTGTGGGCTGATGGTATTGTTTACCCATTTTGTTTTGTGTCAGTGTTTTGGGGAGCAATTTCTTTGCACAAAACCTGCTACACTGAGGTTTTTGAGTGGATGTGTTTTGTGTTTTCTTGTAGATTTGCTCCTTTTAGATATTTCTGTTCCATGGCAGGTTCCCGAATTCTGTGGTGGCTGTGGTGGAGGTTCCGTGAGCGCCCCGCCAGATGGCTGTGTAGACTGATTAGGTTGGGTTACTGTGCTGTGGTGAAATGTGTCCTGTTGTTCCTTGTTTCTTATAGAGGTTTGGTCCCTGTGTTCATTATGATATAACATTTGTTGAAAGGGTGCCAGGGCCATAATATGGAGGTGTATTGTGGGGGTCTGTTGTAAGATTTATTGTCTTTCCCTTGTCTTTCCCTGGGCTGTGAATAATTCTCCATTCTGGTATACTGAAAAGCCAGGTTATTCTCTTTAGAGTTTTCTAAATGAAAGACCACATTCTGTTGTCCAAATTTCTTCAGGGATAGTGTTTGACAGTTTTGCTTTGAGGATGGAGATGGTTGAGCCTCAGTGTTTGTTTTTCTCATAGCTGCTGGATTTGCTAAGTATGTTGTTACTAGATCGAATAATTGATCGTGGTTGGTAGGGAGTGATTTTTCATTTAACGAATTCCGTTCCCTGTCCATGCTTTGAAGTGGATTATTCACATCACCGGTAACCAGTGGAAGCTCTTTAAGGCTGGGAAGAAGATGTGTTCACTCTTGTTTAGTCTTAAAAGAATCTTGCTCCTGTGTTTTAGTTGTGTTTTGGTGAGGCCAGCCTTCCTATGTATAGGCTGTTTGCGTAATCTATTCTTGACAGACAAGGTTAGATTATGTCAAGGGTCCTGTGTGGGATGCTGAGTTATGGAAAGATGCATCTCGTCCAGTGAAGTAAGGGCATTTTCTTACTAATGCATTCACTGGTGGTTCTAGTGTGAGTCAGCTATCCATAAGGATTCCCAGGTTGTTTAATCACTTCTTATATTTCTGGTCCTGCTCCCATTTCTGTTGGCCCATGTAAGTGGTGCCTGCGGTTTGTTGTTGTTGGATGGGGTAACTATCTCTTCTTTTTTGTAATGGATTTCATTTTAGATTGCTGTTTGTCATTCAGATGTTTATCTCATTGAGCCAGTTAGTTAAGGTTTTTTTTGGATCACTTTCGGTTGTCATCTGCATAGTTGTAATACGGTCAGCCATGTTTTTTAAATATGTTTCATGAGGGATGGCGTGTAAATTTTGAAAAGAAGTGGTGACAGACCTGATCCTTGTGGGGTACCTTAGTTAATGTTTCTGGTTCTTGCTATGAAAGAAGATAAATAGGTAGTTTCTGTATTCTCGGTGAGAAAGTATTTTAAGTGTTGCAAAGTTGAGAATGCCAGATTCTTGTAGTCTCTTGATTAAGGCAATGTGGCTGATGTTGTCGAAAGCTACTATGTCAAGTGGGATGTGAGCTGATGTTATGTTGTTATCGAAGTTAATTTTTAGATCGTCCCAGATGGAAAGAAGTCCTATTTCTTTTCCTCTCATTAGTCTGTACCCTACCAAGGATTGGTCCATTGCTCTATTTGATTCCAGATGCTATAGGATTTCTTTGTATACATAGCTCTCCATGATTTTGGCAGGGTATGGCAAGTTGTATACTGGTTTGAAGTTAGTTGGGACATCCGCTTTTCCTATAGGGTTATTTAAAAGAGGGTTAGTGCAGGAGGCTTTGTATTTCTTTGGTACAATTGATGTTTCCAGTGATCGATTTATCAATTTTAGGAAATAGCAGGCGGGTGTTTCTGTGCTGAGTAGGTTTTGGAAGACGTATGGTGGACAGGGGCCGTTGAGTGATCCGGCCTTATTACACATGTTCACTAGTTTGGGGAAGGTTTCTTTTGCGATTGGTCTGAAGTGATTAAGTTCTGTTTGTGTTGTCTGGTTTTCTGTATCTGATAAAGTGTTAGTTGTATCGAATGTGTTGCTGAATTTTGTTCATTTTGCTTCTGAGGTGGTCTGCAATATTGTCCTCAAGCTCTGGGAGAGTATTGGCATATTGTTGCATGAAATAGGTTTTGCAATTCTTTAATGATTTTGATATGTTTTTGTGTGGATTTGTTTCTGTTCTGATTCTGCCAGTGAAGTGGAACCTTTTGGCTTTTAACTTGGCTGGTTTTTAGGGACAAACCCTCTAGTGGTATTTGACTTAGTATAGTTAATTGGTGTGTTATCTCTAGACTTCATCACACTTTCAGTTGATTTTGTTGCCTGCTTTGAGTTCTGTAGTGAAGCATCTCTCTGCTACTTTGTGATCCGTGAAACATTCTTAGTGAGGTTAGCATGTCCAGGCTTTTCGTAATCCCGGTATGGACTTTATTTGCCAGAATATCTGGCATCCATTGTTGGATATTGGGCTTGGTGTTCTCGAATAATTGGTCCAGATTTTCTAGGTTAAGTTATTTCCACTATCCTTTTGCAATGGTTGCTAGGTGTGTAGGGAGGGCCAGTGTGCAGGTAGAGATGTTGATTCTAAATTAGATCATCTGGTGGTCAAAGTTGACTGGTATTGATAGAGAGCTTGTGGTAAGTCCTTCAATGCAAGCGATTGCACCCAGTGTATGTCTTGCCATTTGTTTACAAAGAAGGCTTGACAGCTCTGAGGCAGTTGAATCAAAGTAGATGAGGGTTGGGATTAGACATTTCGAAAGGTGGGTGTGTGTGCATGATATAATGCAGGGAAGGTTCTCCCTCCACATTTTTTGCAGTCCAATGCGGTTAAAAGTTGAAACTCGATTTGGTGAAATCGCTGTGAGCAAATAACATAGAACCATAAGCACAACTGATTTCCCTCTTAATTTTATGACACCGAAGCCTCCTTCAACTTCCCCTAAATGAGGAAATCCATTTTGTGAAAACAAGGCTTAATACCATCTATATCACGAGATATCTTTGGACCTATAAACTTGCCTGGCCAGTAAAAGACGGAGAGAAAGTGGAGGGCATTGGGGGCACCTCCTGACAAAATGGCCTTCCACCTGCTCCAAAGGCAGTACAGACTCTCTGTCCTCTCTAAGAAGATAGCCTACATCCAAGCTTGCATCTCTGCATCATCTAACAACTCGGCCAGGAGCTGGCCTATCCTGCTGCAGTTTCTACCTCTCCTGTTCCCTCCCAGGCCCTCTGCACAGACTTGGCCTCTCATTTCACTAATAAAACCCTGGACACCCCGTCCACCCCTTCTCTCTTCCTCTACCTTCTCTTATTCTTCCTCTACCACTCCTGGCCCATCTCAGGCCATGTCTCCTGCTCCTTTCCCCTCCTTTCCCCTGTTCACACCTGACGATGTTTCTAGACAAGTCTGATCTATGAAAGTCTCGACAAAGAAGGTTCTCCCCTGCTCATCCAGAACCATCAGGGACCACATTGTCACCCTTGCTACAGCTGTGGCTGATTTCAGCAATCACTCCTTTGCCACTGGAACTTTCTTCTCCCCCCTTAAGCACTCTCTTGTGCACCCCCTTCTAAAGAAGCCCTCGGCCGATCCTTCCTTTCTGGCTAACTATCGGCCAATCTCCATCACTTCTTTCTTGGGCAAACTCTATGAATAACTGGCCATCTCCCAGCTTAATTTACATACTGAATCTGTTGGTTGCCTCCATGACCACCAGTCTGGCTTGAGAGCTGCCAGAAGCACAGAAATTGCTTTGCTGAACATCTGTGGCAACTTGCTCTCCAATCTTGCCTCTAATATCCCTTCTCTCCTCATTCTCTTCGATCTATCCTCTGCTTTTGACATGGTCAAACATGCCATCCTGCTCAATCACCTTTGTGACAACTGTGGTATTACTGATCAGGCCTTGGCCTGTTGACCTCCTTTCTCAACAACCGACCCTCTCAGGTCTATCTGGGGTCTTTCCTCTCTTCTGTCTCTCTCTCTACTTGTGGTGTTCCCCAGGGGTCTAACCTCTCTCCCTGGCTCTTCAACCACCACCTGGCATCTTGTGCCCATTGCATCGCTACTTTCTTCTCCAATTTTCAATGTTATGCAGATAACACTCAGCTCTCTTTCATGCTCCACTCAGCCACCTTTGCTACTTCTCTCATACCAGACTGTCTGGCCGCAATTCAGGAATGGTGTGCCACCTATGATCTCTGGGTTAATGCCAGTAAGACTGAGATCCTCCTCATTGGGACACCTGCTCCCTCCTTTCCCCTCTCTCTCTGGCTGCCTACTCTGGGCCCTCTTCCTGCTCCTTGCTGTGAGGCTAAGAACCTTGGTGTCATCTTCGACTCCACCCTCTCCTTCTCTCCTCACATCTCTGATGTCTCTAAGAAGTCAAACTATCAGCTGCACCTCCTCAGAGGTATTCTTCCTTTTCTCACTTTCCCCCAGTGTCTCCAGAGATCTGGTCCTCTTCAGGCTGGACGGTGTCTAGTCAAATGATCGAATCAAAAGGGTAGACAGGACAAAGGATCGACACCAAAGGGTCGACAGGACAAAGGATCGAATTTTGTTTTAAATTATATATATTTTTTTAGGTTTTCGTTTAGGGAAAAAAAGTGTTTTTTAGCAAAAAAAATAGGGGATTGGGGGGGACCCCCCAAAAAAAAAATGTGAAAAAAATAAATAAATCGGTCCTTTGTCCTGTCGACCCTTTGGTGTCGATCCTTTGACCTGTCGACCCTTTCACTGTCGACCCTTTGATTGGCAACCAGCTGGACTATTGCAACAGCCTCTTTCTAAATCTTCCTGCCTCTACTATTCGATCTTTTCAACTTATCCAGAACAGGACTGCAAGAATTGTCCTTGGCCTCAAGGCCAGGAATCATATCTCTCCAGCTTTGACATCTCTTCACTGGCTCCCCATGGCTGCAAGGATCAAGTTCAAGAGACTCTGCATCATCCACATGGCTTTCTGGGGCCTCGGACCACTCTAACTCCAACTTTATCTTCCAAAACACCTTCTTTCTCAAGCTCTCCGCTCATCCACCTCCAACTTTCTGAGGGTCAGACGCTTATTCAAGCAGAGAGTTGGGGGCAGATCTATATACCCGGCTGCAGACTCCCTCTGGAGACGGCACCGAGCAACGCAGGATCGATCCCTAGGTCCGCGCTAAGAAACCTCTGGATATTAAGCGTGTTATAAATAACCAATCATATCATATCATATCTCTGAAACTTGAGGAGAACCACCTCCAGTTCTGGAATCAACTCAAGACCTTCCTTTTCGCTGTCGCTTTCTCTCTTCCTCTTCCCTGCTGATGCACCTGACTGCTCCATGAACTGTATCTGCAGCCCTAAAGTTCATTCTCTCTGCACATATGAGCCACCCGCTGGCTGCACTTGTGAGTTAACTGCACTTCCCCCTTCCCCTCCCCCCTGACACTTCTCCCTTTCCCTCTTCCCCGCACTTGCACGATCTGAATGACACAATGCGTAGTACTATTGTTATTTTGTCCTTTCTTTGTTTCTCCCTCCTTGTCGTGCCCAGAAACACTTGTGTACAGGTGCGTTATAAATGCCACATCAGATCATATCATCATAACAAGATGGGATAGTGCAGCCCAAAAAAAGTCATCATTCCCAAAGAATAGAGCACTCCCCACAAAAGATCATCTTTATTCAAAACTCACCTGAAAAGGTTGTTAAAAGAAATAGAACACCTATGCTCACTGCACTCTTAGCACCACGTTCACAAGGAGTGCGGAGAGAGCAGTAGTGCATGTGTCTATGTCTTTAGACATTTGGAAATTAAAATACTCAATAGAATGATCTAGTTTGCTTTGTTTGAGGGCTGCTTGCCAGAAGTGCAATTACTATGTCCGGGAGCACCTACATATGAAACATATTACTGGGGGAAACAATGTGATCTTGGTCTGAGGATACATGGGCAGAACACACAACAGAGACTGAAGCAATTATCGTGTCTGAGGGCATATTACGGTGCAAGGCAATTCGGTTATGTCTGAGGAGCCGTGGACAGTGACCCACCCAACATATGGAGCAGTGCAGTCCGACGGTTCATAGCTGTGAAATGCGTTCTAGAACAATGCAATTTACCTTTGTTTCGGGAATTACCAGATGTGAAGGAAAATGACGCAGAGTAGTGCGCTATGTCTTTTTGCTTCTGGATGTGAAGAGCCTTACCAATCAGTACAAAGTGTCTACGTGTGAGAACGCAGCAATAGGAATTATGTGTAGTGATATGCAGTTCACTTTGTCTGAGAACTTCTTAGACTTCTTAGACAGAAACAAATATAGACCAATTCCATGAATATCCCTGTGAGTCGCTAGATGCAAAGAATTGTATAGAGCAAGGTCCAAGAACACCTAGACCGAAATACCACCTCGAGTGTTAAAAAGTACCTGGGTTTTCAGGAACCTAGGGAACCATTGAATACATTTGGAAGTGAAGGCACAATGTAGAGTGCTGCAAAAGTATGTCTGATCGTACCTTCACGTGAAACTCAGTACAGAGTCAAGTGTTTTGTCTTTTCCAGAAAACCCTTAGAACAGGAAAACCACACAAATCAATGCAATGCACTGTGTCTGAAGACAGCGGGATTTGAAAACACTATACATAGCTGTGAAATATGTCTTTGTCTGATGGCAGCCTGATATGAATGGGTGTAAAAAGACCAAAGCTGTTCGCCTTGGTTAAAGGGGTGGGCCTGAAAGATTGACTAATCAGAGAAGCGCACTGACTAGCTCAGAGAGTGCCCATATAAGAAGTATGGTATAGAACAGATCAGTTCACTTAGGTCTGGGAACTCCTAGACAGAAACATCAGTGCAATACCTCCAAGTCTGGGAGGTACTAAATATGAAATATAGCTTAGAGCAATGTAGTTCCCCTCTATGTGAGTACATTTAACAATATGGAACCTTGACATTCTTACATTTAAGGGGACCCAGATATTCACACCCAGACAGAGCAAAGCAGTTTGCTTTTGTCTGAGAACCCTAGACAGAGGAGTGCACTAAGCAGAGGGGTGTGTTATGTCTGAGAAAGGCCTAGGTATAAGCTCAGCATGCATAACTGTGTAGTGTGCCCAGTTCTGAGAGTGTCTAGATATGGAAAAAAGTAAGCGTATAATTACAAGGGTTTGCTTTAATATGAGTAGCCTTGGCTATGAAAACACAATATGAAGCCATGTAATACCTATGTCTGAGATGAGCTACAAATGAAGTGATTATGTAGAGCTGTATGCGGAGCAAAACAAAGTGAGATAACTGAAGGTCCCCTTCCCTGAGTTCTGTGTTGCAGTACCTCTTTCAGGCCGTCTCTCTGTCTAGGATGCCAGGCAAACAGTCAAACAGGTGGCCCTCTTAGTCTAGAGGTGGCTGATGCAAGCATGCAAAGCCCAAAACATAAAGCGAACATAATAAATGCACACAGAAAACATGCGCCTCAGGCCTTACTAGTGGGGGCTGCTTCTTCAGTCCAAAGTTGGATTCTTGAGGACCTGAGCTCAAACAGATTCCCAGATGGCTTGTCAAGGATTTCGACCAGGATTTCAGCTAAAGGAAGCCCTATTGATGTTCCAGGTCATGCGACCGGGTGCAGCTTCAATCAGGGGATGGGGCGGGTGGTGAGGGGAGGGCAGGAGGTGGGAAAGGCAGGAGAAGGGGGGAGTTGGCAGGTGCAAGAGCGTAAGGACAATAAATAAACAAATATATGCAGGCATTACCAGTGATGCCTGATGTTTTGGTCCACATTTGGATATGAGTGGGCCTGAGCTAAAAATGATTGCTGGCTGGATTGGCAAGGAATTTGACCGAAGAAGAACATACTGCTGTTTTGAGTCACATGAACCGGTGCAGCTACAACTAGGGGAGGGCATGGCAGTGATGGGAAGGCAGGAGGTGGGCAATGTAGGGGATGGGGAGAGGTTGCAGGTGAGAATGAAAGTACAAAACAAGAAGGGGACTAAATAGATGACACAGAAAACAAAACGCACTTGAGGTCTTACCAGTGGGGTCTGTTGGTTAGGTCCACAGTTGGATTCCTGTTGTACAGATAAGGGAAATAAGACAAAGCAATGTATGATGATTTGTCCAGTAGTACATACTTTGGTCCGGTGTGGAAGCCTGATCCAGAATTTGAGCCCATCTTTCGTGGTTCAATATTTTGCAAATTGAGCAGCAGCATATATCGAATGTCATGTCCTCTTTAGTTGTGCATCAACACATAATGCTGCATATCTGTCTTCAAAAAGTTATGCTATTCTTTGCTCAAAGAAGCTACATTGAAAGCTTTAAACCACATGGCAAATCAACCTAACAATATATTAGTATTCTTGATACAAACGTGGTCCTGTGGTTTATTGCCTTCGGGGCATTAGCCCCTCTTATCTCGCAGAGAGCATGGTCTAGCTTCTGAAGGACTTTAAGATCTAAAGGCTCGAACCTACTCTGGGTTCGTAGAACAAAACTTGTTATGTTGAGTACAGGAGCCTTTTTTCTGCTGCACTTGTGCTATGGAACACCTTGCCACTGGATTTAAGGAGTATAGACTCGGTGGATGCATTTAAGGAGAAGCCAATTACATATATCTTCCATTAATGGTCCTGCTTGTCTTCTAATACTTCTGTTCTCAGTGCATATGGTTTCCGTATGGATCTGTTGTGTTTGTTTTGATGTTTGGTGCTAGAGCCCTTATGCCTGCTGTACTGGCGCTATACAAATAATAAATAATAAAGTTCTTTCTTTTTTTACTTTTTTCTTTTTTTTCTGTTATCCTATGTACTGCACTGCCCCTCCCCTTTCACCTCGAACTTTTTCCCTTTCCCCCCCTCCCCTGCACTTGCACGTTCTCAATGTCACCTGACCTAGTAGGATTGTTGTCTCTGTCTTCCTTTGTTCCCCCTCCCTTGCCTCGCGGCGCCTTGAAACACTTGTACATAGGCACGTTATAAATGCCATATCAAATCATATATCATATCAATGAGGTGATATGCCATGATTCGCAGTTATCCATCATTTTCATTGTGATTACTGCTCTGGTATAATATACTGTTTAAATAATGCTAATTCACTCATGAGGAAATGCGTTTTGCAGTTGGAGGTGATCATGGTTCTTTTGACGATCACTGACGCGCATCCATTTGTTTCTTATGATATGTGTATTTTTTGGAAACGACATGTGTGTAGGAGTATCATTTAATCCCCGGTTAGATTACGAAAAGCTAAGCAGGACGTTTGGCACTTCATTTGAAATTTGCTCTCAGAATATGGCTTTATGGAGCTGCTCTGTGTATTCACTGTCATTGTGCAGCAGCGCGCGAAGCGCTGGCCTTCGCCATTCACTTGTTTCCAATAGGGCTTGACTTTCCTCAGAGCACAGGATATTTTAAAGGTTCCATGCTCAGTCAAATTATTCAGATGGTGACCTTTGTAGGCGAGCGGGTAACTTATTATAACATTTATTGAGAAGTCTTCTAGGAGACCACCGAAGTTGATGCTTAGTCGTATCCTGGGGTCACTCTGAGCCTGGAGTGTGGTGATAGGTAGTTATGATGCAAGTCTAACCATGTCAACGTATCATCACATTTCCATCACAAATTTGTTCTTGGTGACAATAAGGATCAGTGTATCCTGGAGAAAGGGGCTTCTACTTTTTCAATGCTGTATTGTTGTTGGAATGTAACTGGTTCTAGTTAACTACTTAGGTGATGTATGTGGCTTGAAGCCCACCACAACTGCTAGAATTGTGACTTCCATATAGAGTTTTAACTTTATGCCCTTGAATGTTCCCATATCTTGGGATATGATTGCGAAGCTGTCAGTAACAGTGTGGTTATTGGATGAGTTTAGTGAATTGATGGTTGTGCTAGTCACAGGTTTGTTGCTGTTGTGAAACACGTGTGCATCTAGGCATTACCATGTTGTGAAATTGAACTCTGTCATGTGGTGTGCATATCATTGTGGAAAAACATCAATGAAAGGAAGCAGTGTAATACTGTCCTAGGAGTAGTGTGTGTACAATGTTGCTAGATAGGTCTTTATTTAGATTGAGAAACATGTCAATTGTCATGGCATTTACTGATATCCGCATGTCAATTAGGGCTTCAATGTTGGTGGCTCATCATTCACCTGAATAAAAATGTAGTTGTCACTAACATGGTGATTCTGGTGCTCAGGTGTGCACACATTGGTGGGTGGTGGCCGCAGCAAGTTTTTTAGCAGTTCATCATTTGGGTGTGATGGTGTGCATAGGTCAGGTGTTGCTGCCTATGTCATTAGGTAGACTGTGTTGTTTCTCTATTTTCTGCTGCTGTCCTTAGTGTGGGTGGATTGTTCGACTGATGCATAGTGACAGATATTCTACAGGACCTGCTCTGTATGTTTTTGGATGGCCATTGTGCCTGCACATACCTTATCCTTCACAGTGTTTGCATGTATAGTTTGGGCGTACGGTACATGTCGGGGTTTGCTGGTATTCTAAGGTGCTGTAGGTGGCTTGTTGAGATTGCTGCCATGTTTTGGGTGCTTGATTTCGAGTGGCTATCAAGTTGACTTTGTTGTCCGCCCACAGATACTTGTCTATCTGGTATGTTGGCTGCTCGGAATTATTGAGAATGTTACGTATTTGAGTGTGTTGGTTCAGAGACTGGCAGCGTTGGATTGTTTGAGATTGCTGATAGACACTCTCTTCCATCGTCGGTCTCTCCTCAGCATGCCTAACTTGTGTGGGTGGACGTGGAGGAGGCAAGAAGTCTCTTCGCTAATAAGTCCCACCAGCCCTTCACTTTACACCTTGTAGGTTGAAAAAGGGAGCTGGGCTCATTTACAGAGACTGCTCGTGTCTGCTGCCATTCCTACTTTGCATGCATCTGGCTCTCATCCTCAGGGAATGAAAAACACTTGCATTTATTTAGGATTTACCCTGGATTTGGATTATAGCGCAAGCTTGCAAAACCAACTCAGGACCAAGGCAAAGTCCTGGAAAGGTGGTAGCTCATGCATACCGCAGCAAAAACACATTTTTGATTTAAAAAAAGAAGACTTTAGATCTCTGTTCAAAAATAAATTAATTGTGAAGCAAATAAGAACTGTTTGCTTCAAGCAGTTTTGACGAGTAATTATTGAAAAAAGTTACATTATGACCAAAGCACTAACTGTCCGGAAACTGTTATATAGGGAAAACGTTTTTCGATGTCTTCTACAAAAAGAATTTCTAGAATATGAGGAAGAAATGTGTGATCTGGGCAGCCCTCTCCTTCTGCCATTGTGTCCAATGCTATGAAATTTAGGTGACCAAAATCTTTCAATTTTTTCAGCACAATAGCCGGAATTCTGAAAAATAAACGAGGTAGGGACAACCGTCCAATCAGAGTGGCACTGATGTGCACCAATCATGATGCCAGAGTGTTGTGTGCATCCTGATTGGGCAGGATCCCCTGCATTCCAGCTAAGCAGGTGGCAGAACCACTTTGATTACTTGGAATACAGGGTTCTCTAGCTAATTTCCATACCCAGACCCCAATGAAGCAGAGTGTGGCACATTTTGCCTCCCGAATTTGCGCCACTCGTGAAGCGGGATTCACAGAATTACAAGCTAAAAGCTGAATGCAGCTGAATTGCAGGCATAGCCTATGTAATGAGGGAAAAAATGTCATGTACGACTGCTTTTAAGTAAAGCAGATCCCTGACTTGAAGGAATTAACAATGCTACCCACTTAAGAATGATAATGCCTCCTCATTAAAGCTCAGCAGGGCCTCTCACCCATTCAGGTGGTCATGGGAGCCTGGGGACGTAATGAGAGCTAGAAACAAAAGGACGCCATATTCTAATGCATTCCTTAAGTTAAGCAACATGGTCAATGACTATACATTTCCAAAGGTTGACACAAATTCGGTGCATGGGGATATACACTCACTACTGACACATAGGGCCTCATTGCAGTAAAAGTGCTGGTAAAACTGCCGGTAATTGCGGTACCTGCACTTTTACTGCAACAGCAAAACACACGTTTGCCAGTGGGGCACTTATTTACATCCAGCCAGGAGCTGGAGGTAAATCTTGCCCCCACAGGCAAAATGCAGGAATTACTGGCATCGGCACTTCAGGAGCCGGTAATTCTGGCAATCGTCTCTATGGAGTCCAATGGGACCTCACTGAATGGGGATTTACCAGCATTTCCACTACTTGGAATATGCTGGTTATTCCAGCATTCCAAGTGGCAGAAACGGTATTACCTTTTTGGCGGCATGCAGGAAACCACCAAGACTGTAATGAGGTCCATAGGGTGTAAATCACCCACAGAAAAGCTGCAGTGTCCAATTTATGGACACCCCTGTGCTCTGCAAACCTTCAGCTAGAACAAAACACTGAATAATTCAAATCATAGATGATCACTATCATAAAAGTGGTATCAATAGAGAATTTGGTGAAAATTTTGCACAATTTCAGATCATCTTTTTGTTAGATAATAACAAAATAAGTTGTGCTCACAAATCTTCATCCATAAGAAAAAAGATGTCATTCTTATAGATTCTTCGTTTAACTCACATATTTGAATAACTTTACGTTTTGATATTTTTCCTGATACAAGCTCTAACATTTTATTTCATATACCCACAATTCCTCTGGTGTTTCTTTATACCAATTCTGATACTTTCTCTAAAGGTCCTCTGGTATCTCCTCTGATTTGCATTCTGTTTGTTCCTCTGAGGCCATGGATTTAATATCTCATTTACCCTTTGGTACCCTCCTGTGAAACCTCACCTTTGTTTCATCTATTGCACCCTTCCAGACCTGCTTTGAAATCTCCTTTAAAACATTATTGGATGACTCATGGAATGCCTCCAGTAATGCCTTATTTGATGCTATCTCTGATATGTCCACTGTTACAAAAGGGGAGTGGGTGCATTTAAAAAAAAGAAAGTCAAATCCATGTTGACCAAAGTGCACAAACAAAATGCAGACTTTTAAATAGAAGCCTAGGAAAACACGTCAAACCCCCTGACACATTTGTCTGCAACAATGCCTCCCCTAAAATCATTTCTTACAAATCTCCTGCATTTCTTTAGGTAACACCTCTGATAGTATATCAACTCATACCTGGTGTCTGTTTTAAGACCTTCCCGATACCTCCTGCAATACTCCAACAATATCACCTGTAATCATATTATTTGATGGAATATGTATATACAAGTCTTTTGATGTCTGTGGGAAATTATTTCACACTTTGACCACTAGATGGACGCTAATCAACACCACATCACCAAAACCAGGAGCACACCAGTTAGACACTATTTGGTGTGAGCAACACTTTCACCTTTCAGAAGCTTAGCAGAAACAACCTTTCAAGAGAGAAGCGCAGTGTTTGTAGCAAAAATCTATTTTTTTTTAAAAAATCGTGCATCAGTCAATTAACATAAAACCTTTTGCATTTAATTTTTATAAAGTTTAGAACAAAATCAAGATAAGCATGAAAAAACATAGACCATATCAGAAAGTGAGAGAAGATGATACAATAAAAGTAAAAAACATATTTACACTGTTAAACATATCAATCAGCTAAAAAGGCAAATATTTCATTTGAAAATCAGAGTCATTTTAAGATCAACAACACATTATTTCCACATAAAAGGCTAGTCCATATGCTGTTATTTCAATAAAAGGTAGCAGGCGCTCCTCTCTCTCCAGAAAGAACATGGCATGATAACCTGTTCTGAGATGAGAGTTTGCAGCACACGCTTTTTGTTCACTGTACCTTTTACAGACGGGAAATACACATTTGCATATCAGTCTTTGTCCCACGAACATGGGCAGTCCAGCACCGAAATGCTATTGCAATTCCTCTCTGAACAAGAGTACCAACAGCAACCCCATACACGTGTTTCAGCCTTGTTGGGCCTCATCAGTGAGGTGAAGCTGCGCCTCTCTGAGCACAGTGAGCAGGGAGTCCATGTCCGGTTGCCCCCAGGTAACCTAGGGTGACCAACTCTGAGTTCCTTGCAAATATTTCAATAAAAGGTAGCAGGTGCTCCTCTCCAGAAAGGATATGGCATGATAACCTGTTCTGAGATGAGAGTTTGCAGCACACGCTTTTGCTCACTGTACCTTTCACAGGTTGGAAATATCCATTTGCATATCAGTCTTTGTCCCACCCACATGGGCAGTCCAGCACTGAAATGCTATGCCAATTCCTCTCTGAACAAGAGTACCAACAGCAACCCCATACACATGGTTCAGCCTTGTTGGGCCTCATCAGTGAGGTGAAGTCCATAGGCTGTTATCTACAACTTCATAGTTCATGTTCATAAGCAAGACAACGCAGCGCAACAAGGGTTTGAATCCCAACACTGCGCTTACAAACCACTTGTTGGTATCAAGTGTGTTATAAAAGAACAATTATAATAATAACATCCTTAAAGTGCTGAAATCTCGCAGTATTAAAAATAGGACAGTTAGACAAGATAGACCAGATAGACAAGGTGTTTTAATGACTCAATTCTTGAATTTTGTTTACAGCCTAGCTTCTCTCGGGATGCCCACCCTAGAAACCATAATTTCTAATGATGGATGCACATTAAGTTTACATTTCAGGTATAGGTATCTCCTCTCCTGACAAGGAAATTACACTAACTAGTTTAGTAAAAGCCCCCTTCTTCTTGGGATTTTTGCATATTCAGAATAATGGGAGTAGGATTGCACTGCATCGATCGTGGTGCACCAGTCAAACTGTTGCAATCTTAACTTTATCTGGATTTGCCACAAGTTCAATTGTATCACTACCGATATGAGTAAGTACCCGTAACATATTTTCCACGTAAACATTCAAAGGGGAGGTCTTATGACAGACAAGCAAGTTATTCTTAATGTCAGTGTGCTCTAGCACCTTGAAGCATCTCTTGTGCTTGATGGAATTACCAATAATGATCTCAAACCCAAATAAACAGACATACTCAAAGAATATAGCAAAGTACTACTTTTGAATACACAAAGGCTTTATACCTCAATGTACGTCAGCTATGACATCATCCTACGTGGCAAACTGTAAAACCTATTGAAGGGAGGAATTGGTTAAGGGAACACATGTACCGCTATATCATTTAAGTATTAATAATACTAGTGGATGCCCTTTATCTGGTAGGCATGCCTTGAACCACCTCTAAATACCTATAATACAGACTTTAGCAGAATAACAGCAGTGGGTTGGCCTGTGCAACATTGTATAGCATGTTGCTAAATAGACCCTATTGGTTGGCATTCTCTCCCAACCTTGGACATTTGGCTCGTTAGCAGCATGTAAGCAAAATGAATCTCAGGTGCAGAGTGCAACGTCAAGACTACTACCCACTTCCCCAATTAGTCCATCATCTCTCACCCGTCAGGCCCCAAGCCTTTTTCTCCTCTATAGTTGACCCTGCAACCTGTTCTCTGTTGTGGGACTTTCAAGGGAGTCTAGGTACATCTTTATCTTCGTCCAGAGCTTAAGGAATTGCCCTTGTTTTCAACTTCTGAATCACGTGTGAAGAGACCATGATTTTTTCCATTTCAACCTTTAATTTACTCCTGTTTGATTTAATTGTGCTGGGTGTCATTACTCCTCTAAGCCTCTGGAGTCTTGATCATTCACCTTACATATGCTTCTCGCATACTTGATTGTCCTATACTTGGCACCTGCAAAGGTTTTCTTAATCTAAAAGTAATATGTCTTGCGTACACTTGTGCCTTGCCATTATTCCTTGAAATAGCATCCTTGATCCCAGGCCAATAGACTCCTCTTTGTTCCTCACACAAAGCTGTCTTTCCCACCATCTCCTGACTCTTCTGCCCTGGTCTGTCTCGAGGTAACTTGATTGGTTTCAACACAAGTTCGACGTCCATCTTTTTCTCATGCTTGCTTTAGTCACGTGATGTTTTCTTCTGCAGCAAGCTTATATGTGTGTCATCTACCTTGCGTTCCTGCGTATGTACATTTACTTTGTCTCTACTCACTAATTTCTTTGGTGCACATGATACCATCATAGTCGATTACATATTTCTCTTGTTACATCTTCATTCTTTAAGTATTTGCATATCATTTCATGTCTTCATGGCTTTCCTTTATGACCTCACTCTGCCTCCATCCAATTTCACTTATAGCTCTTCAATGTCAATGGTATGTGCAGATATCTACCCACCCTTTCAGTGTGAGGGCACATTCGATATGGTTGTCTAATTGCATATCATCTCTGATACACTCGATGCGGTATTGGGACAATACCCGGTGTCCCACATAGGGCTCTTCTCCTGCTGTTCCAATATGATGGAGTTAAGGGGGTGGGAGCTACAGACAACATGTCCACCTGCTTCTCTACATTAGAATAAAGGGGCTGAGAATCCGCTTTCAGGATTTTTTAACCAGGAGACAAAAAGATTTCCATGCTACTATGCAGCCTGTTGAAGAGAGGCCAAGTTCATGGCAGAAAATTACATTAGGGATTCCGAAAGGCAGTACCAACACCTTTTCCCATTAAAGGCATTCAATTGAGTAAAAATAATGATCTAATAAAAACATGTTTGTCTCAAGGCTATACGTCAAAGAAGGTACCATCTTCACATGGTAGAACTTCCTCAAAGGAAATCACCTTTTAGGAAAGTGTGTGATTGTGTTTGGTGAAGCACTTTCACTTTTCAGAAGAACTTTCAAAATTGAGCAACACGCTTTCCCCTTTTCCTTTCAAGAGAGCGTGTGAGATAGACAAAAAGAGAGACAGAAATAGAGAGCGAGAGAGAAAGAGAGAGAGAGAGAGAGAGAGAGGTTCCTTCCAGAAACGTTTTCATATTTCAGAAATGTCATGATGCAACACAGTAAATGTACCATTTAGTGCACAATTCACCAGTGTGAAATATACATCTGCCACAGCACAGACTGCACCACTGCCCATCCCCCAACTAAGAGAGTAAAGTACAAAAGTACCATGCAGGAGAGAAAATATTACACACCTGTTCAGACGCCACCTACTCTAAACACACAGGCCCTCTGTCCTCTACAAAGCACCATCTGACAGAGCGTTGGCTGCCCCAGGCCTCCCACAGGCTATCCGAGCCTCCATGCAGACAGGATCAGATCCCTCTGGCTCAGGCACACAGCAGACTGCACCCTCGTCACTACAGGTCAAGGAACAGCTGTTTAAATATCTTTTTCAGTTTCACTCTCAGTGAAGAGCAAGCTTTTTACGACATTGCATACAATGAAGAGAGTAGGAGACACCAGAGGAAAGAACCCAAAGAAAGATTAACGAGTGATTGAATAGGACATGGGCAAGCAAGAGTAAATGAAACAGCTGAAGACAGACATCCGTTATTACACTCCAATATAACGGCAAAGAAAGCCAACCGGGAAGATTAAACACTAACATGACGAATGTTAATGAACAAGAAATATGCACACAAGTAACGGACATAACATTGTTATCCCAACAAATGAACGTGCCTTTTGTCAGTCGAAATATAGGACTGCTGAACTAAACATAACGAAGAAATACACAATGGCCTATCATGATAGGAAACCATTTTGGCAACTTCAAAAGATGTACCTGTCTGATGTGAAAATGTGCACTACATGAGACCAGTTTACATCACACCACATTACAATAATCAGCAACATTCTGATACAAGTTACACCACTACTGCACATTTTCTGACAGTCTAATTCTGCTCAATCTTTGTAGGAATAGGAGCTGAAATAAAGCCACCCCCTGGACAATGAACTGATTTTGAATGCATGTAGACATGTATCATATAGGTGCCTCTATTACATGCAAACCGAGCAAGAAAACCAAGAGAGGGTCAGTTGCATATTTTTGACACAGCTAAAGCAACGACAAAACAGTTCCAGAATGCATTGCACAGGGGATTCTGGGTGAATGTATGCTACAAAGGTATGTAATATTGCAAACAATATTAGGAGCATGGCGGAGCAGTAAACAACTGGCAGTAATGGAATTGCTGCCACTTTTACCGCTCTGCCATATTCCGAGTCGGTCCTTGGAGTGGAGGATTTATCTCCAGTACCATGTTAGAGGCAAATCCACCAACTTTCCGCTGAAAAATCGGCAAAATCTGCGGAATTACTGCTGGTGGCAATTCCACCAAAATCCCCATGTAGTCCTATGGACTCCAGAAAATGGGAATTCATTCTGCCTACCACCACTTGTAATCCTGTGGTAAATCCACTAGATGAAGTGGCACTAACAGTGATTCTGTTTGGTGGTATTCTGGCAGATTTGCTGCCGGAATACTGCCAAACTTGTAATGAGGAAAATCTTTTTGCTGAATCCTACGAACAAATACACAAATTTGCTTAAACTAATTCCAGCACGGAAGTCAAATTGGTATGCATGAAAAGCATCAACAAAGATACAAGAAGAAAGGTACAACAAGAAGAAAGGGATAATGCCTCAGCATTCAAGACCGAGGTTACTCGCATATGTGTCAGAGACAACGGAGAACCACTGGTATAATAGGACATTTGTCTTAATCTTGAAGGTAACCCATTGGTTTATCCATTAGCATTTCAACATGGAAAAACGTGTCTGATTCAGTGTACTATACTGAAGTGGTAATCGTTTCGGCCAATATAATATTTGATACACTTGTCCAAACAGAGAGGGCAAAACAAAGCTATGCTGCAATCCAAAGGATTTGATAGTGGAACAATAGAGAGGAACACTGGATTGTCTTGGCTGATAGCTCAGGGACAACACGCTCGCAACCCAGGTTCGATCCCCGGGTCCGCACTTTGAAACCTCGGGGTATTAAGCGCATTATAAATAACCAGTTAATATTATATTGGAGCAATATCCCAAAGTCAGAGCCACTTCTCTCCCTCAACAATATAGTCCAAGATAACATGCAGCAACACTAGCAGGACACAGTGTCATGAGTGTGTACCTTTGGAAATCCAGACCTGTTTATAAAATTCACAGGTTGCCAAAATTGGACATGCAATCTGTGGCATGGAAACAACACAACCGACATGACATAATCATATGCACTTTAAAAATCAAATGGCAAGCATTCTTTGATAACAGTCTAAAAATACATACAGAATGCTATGGTATCTCCTATTTGTATATTATAGAATTCCAGAAACATGACTACCTCACGCACAAAGACTACTCGTGCTGGAGAGAAATTCAAAGATCAAAACCAACATTGATATTGGCAAAGACGTCAGCGCCGGACTTCTTCCCACAATGACAGCCAGATTACGTCAAATTGTAACTAAATGCACGGTGCACGGACCCTGGGAACTTTGAATCCAACGTCTCAGCGGCTGAAGTAAAGAACCTACTGTAAAGGATTCCTACAGAAATACTTGAAGAAGCAAATTAAGAGACTGCCATTGAATGTTCGATGTGCTGTCGAAAGGAAGGAACAACACCTCACATGGGAAAATTCATGATCAACAACCAACGGAGTTCCTTACAACCCATATATCTCAAAGAAATTCTAGGTCTAGGCGTGGATCATTGCAGAAATGCGTACGCTAGATCTTGGCACAGATATGTCCCCGAAACCTTCCTCTGGCATCTCTTTGCTGAAGCTCTGAGACGTCTCGCAATGTTTCTTCTTCTACCTCCTGTAACATGTTCCCTAATACAACTTTGAATACCTCCTCTGGTACCTCCCGTGATCCCACTACTGATACATTCGCCCATATCTCATTTCCTGTCTCCTCGCTGAAACATTTAATTCAGACAATGCTCTAGGCCACTGGCCAAAAAACATTTTAAGCCCGAACAGACCACTGCTTCAACACAAAACTTGACAACTGGCTGTTCGTCGTCCACATCTACGGAGACTCAGTCGGTGTAAAGTTATCAGGATAAGCCTGGGAGGAGCCCTGGGCCAGTCATTTAATAAGGCTCTGGTCCCTTGTAAAACAGCTTCTCTTTCTGGAACTGAACAGTAAAACTCTCCTCCTGGCTGGAAGGTCCAAGTAAAGCAGCCCTCGGATTTAGTGGTCAATCATTTCTTTCTCTAGTCCCAGAGGCGTGGGGGTTGTCAGAGGCCTCAGTTCCCATCCGTTCCGCTATACTGGGAGCTGGACAACCATAGGGAAGCCAAGACCTGTCACTCATTCAAGTCTATAAAAAGCAGTGGAAATGTACCAAAAATATATAGGATATTAATGGCCAGCCATCTGGGACGGCGGATGCGGCCACCTCCTTGCCAGGGGAATTCGATAAGGAACTTAGGCAATAGCTCAGCTGTCGCAATCCTTACACATGTGCGGATAAGCTGAGGTTCCAAGTATACTTGCCCGCGAGGCTGCCCCTGTGATACCGAAAGAAGTAGTGAAGAGGGCACCTAACTCAAAACTGCTGAATGCGTCACAGGCACACGCAGGGCAGCAATCTTCATGGGTAATCCTGAGTTAAGCTAGCTGGAGACTAAGGAGTACAAGTGGTCAGAGAAACTGGATGATTTTTAATATCAGAATTCTTCAAAACATGCCAGGGAAGCTGAGGTTTAAATATGACTTGAGCTACAGCGGCCAAATGCAACTCATAGGCGTATGTGGCACAACAACACACCACCATGCCACAAGCTGGTAGCATGCTGCATCAGCAACAGACACAAATGAAATGAGCAACACAAGACACACGGCATCATATTAAGCACCGAAAATCAGCATTGTGGGTGAATACTTGAATCGAGGCAGCACACAAGGCCCTCTAAATGCATTCTGAACACAAACTCAGGGGCCACAAATGCAGACACGAAATTAGGCATAGACAAAACGTAACCCCTTAAGTGCCAAGGACAGTATGCTCATCCTTTTTGCATAGCCTTGCATAAAGGAGGAGTAAGAGTGCAACACTGAAACTTTGTGAGCTCTAGAGGAAACTACAGTGAACACTGAGATGCAAACCAATAGGGTCTTCCACATAAAAGACTCACTCAAAGCACAAGCTCATCCCAGAAGAGTTATCCTTATGCATTCACAGTACAGGAACAAACCTCAGAATGGATGTCCAATGTTTAAGCACACACACATAAACAGCATAGGCACACATCTCAAGTCAAAGAATTCTTAAATAACACAAAGGCAGCAACAAGAGCGGTTTGTAGTGCAAGAAGGTTGGAACATCACAACAACAAGGTAACAGTTCAGGGACACCCCTCAAACACAAATACAAGAAGACACAGTGACACTACATGCACATACTGCAGGACAATAAGTGCCAAGGACGAATATGCTCGTCCTTTTTGCATAGACTTACATAACAGCCTGGCACTTACAACTGTGGGATACACCACAGCATAGCACAACACAGCATACCCGATGAGACACAAGCAATGAAAGCCACAGTGGCAGCACAAGTACATGTTGCAGTACAACTACTGCAACACACACATTCACAACACCAGCATGGGCCATTCGAAAGTGGATTAAACAGGCTGAAATGCAGCAATATTTAGACTCACTTCCAGGCAGAGGCTTAAGCACACACACAGATGGTGGTGATAGCACACACATCAGGATACACGCTACCCAGGAAACACAGCAATGTTAACACAGGACGAGAATACACACTAACCAAATCATCCGTTAATACCCAGCAGACGGACACATGCAGTATACACACAAGCGCAAGTCATATTGAGCGGCTGTGTCATCCGGAAGAGGCATAACCCAAGTTGGTTCTCTCTGCCGGGAAAGCAGCTGCTCAGGCTCCGAGGTCCCTGCTCAGCATAGCAAGCACAACCAGGCTGCTAGAAAACCTACTCTCACACTCCAGTGGAATTTTCATCTTGTAGGATGCAAGTACACTGGCACAAAATGCTGGTAAAAAAGACACGATCAGTGATCCAGTGGGACTGAATAAATGACAGTTGCTAGGTCTGGAAAAGACCCGGGGCTACGCTGATGTTGGAACTGTTGGGACTGGGGGCTAGCTAGTCTTTTGGTTGTAGCTCCTGAGATTCTATCCGGGGCTACAACCAAAAGATCAGGGGCTATAGCCTACTTAGCCCCCCCTAGCAACGCCCCTGACTGGCACACATGCCAATCCGGTAAAAGCAGAGTGGTCCTCTGTACACTTGTGGTAGGCACAAAGTCATGGAACAATATCATGGTACCAGCCTTCAGAGTATTTGAACTGGTCAGCTAGAGCAGGCACGCTGCCCTTGATTGCACCTTCTGCAGTGCCCATAATGCCACACTCATGGTGCCTTCTCATGTTAGATATAAACAATCTTGTCCCATGACATGCTGCTTCACTGAACTGTTCATCGTTGTACCCTTTCTGCATTGGGAATTGTTATATTTACAGTTATGTTATACACCCATGATGTGATATGTCATGGCATTTATAACGCGCCTATACACAAGTGTTTGAAGGCGCTTCCATGTGTTACTTTCTTTCACATACCCATAATCTTCCAGGTTCATTCATTCCCCCTCCATCTGATTCTCTCTCACTGTGCTATTTTTCCTCTCTCTCTCCTGCCTCATCCTATGTTATCCCCCAGTCAAAATGCTGATGGCTGCACAGCTAACATTCCCGTACACTACCCGCACTTCTTCCTGTGGTGGTCATCGCCCGTTCCAGGGGATAACGAGGGCTCTGGGCTGTTATCCCACATTCATGCACCTGGAACGGGGGATGAAAGCCATTATCATCCCATACCTTAAATCTTTCTCCGAAGCTACTCATTCCACTTCTCAGGGATTACCTCTTGCTGATATATTTGCCATATTTCCTACATCAGTCAACATATTTTTATTCAACATATAAAATCTTCAAGTCATTACTTAAAAACATGAATCCAGACGCTATAAAAAAAATACACCACACAAAAACAACATTGTCGACAGGAGTATTTAGGCAATTCAGTTTTCCTATATCAATCCCACCCCACATACGGATTGCTTCAGTGCTCGCGTTGTCTTACCGTACCAGCATATAGCCTTTCAGCGGGCACAGCCTGCCCTTTACTATCCTGCAACTCCCTTCTAACTGCCTTTGAGAGCTGATGCCTACCGCTCATATTTTCCCTGATTCCTTTAACCCCTGTCATTAATGTTACTGTGTCTGTCTTTTAGCCCTATACATTCTCTACGATGCATGTGTCACATATATAATTCTTTTGGGATGGCTGTGCGTTTCGAACAAAACTGGGCATGTATGTCATTTCTATTTCTGTTTATTTATTTATTTATTGAGCGCCAATGCCCATGAGCATCAGGGCACTTACAAAAACACGAAAAACCAAAAAATAGAAGGGCAGGACGGAACATAAATCATTGCGTAAGCAATTACGAAACAAAGCCATCTTCACTCTAAGACCCAGCTGCAATTCTGCACAGGGCATGAGGACCCCAATGGAGAGATGAATGATCTTCCATGAAATCCTCACATCCAAATCCTAAAGCTGCCCGGATCAGTATCTATCCTTCGATTTTACTAAGGTTTTAATGTTAGCGTGAGTGTTGTGAATTATCATTCATTTTTCTTGACCTTTATTCAATATTAATCATCAGCTAAACAAAACAATGTACAAACAACATCCGGCATATATACCTGAAAACGGTTAAAAAAGCCTAAAGACATCAGGGCTAAAAATACAGTTGAAATCATGTGTAAATGCAGAAAAATAATGGGAAACAAATCACACAACATCTGGGAAAATCAAATGGAGCGTTTGATAGTATACAATATACATGCGTTTAGGTTCATAACATTAAATAACATAACATTATTACTATTATTATTATTATTATTATTATTATTATTATTATTATTAATGTATTTATTGAGTGCAGATGTAGCTTTGAGAAGCAATGGAGCGCTTTACAGCGGTATACACCAATACAGATACATAACAGAGCGCTTTTCCCAGGAGTACAACATTATAGATGCATAGCGGAGCACTTCTTAATGGCAACAACAGAACAGATATACAGCGGGGAGTACAATACAGAGGGGGACAGAGGAGGGCTACAGCTGTACTGGGTGGCGAGGAGAGGGGAAGGGCAGCATTTAGCAAGTCAAGTGGCATGAGAGGCAACGTGATGGCATAGGTGTTGAGGAGGCGAGCCTCCTTGAAGAGGTGGGTCTTGAGTTATTTTCTGAATTTTAGGAGCATGGGGGTGATGCCGATGGGGAGGAGGTTTTATAGTCTTGTGGTGTAGGCAGAGAATGCTTGTTTTCTGGTCCTTTCCTTTTTGCAGTGGTGGATTTCAAGACTGCATGTGTCCTGGCTTCTGGTGGGGCGCTGTCTGCCGGAGATGCATAGTTTCTCTGCGAGGGAACTGGGTGACTTGAGGGCGACTGCCTTATAGATGATGCACCAAGACTTGAAGGTGATTTGAGCATGCAGTGGGAGCCAGTGAAGGTCGATTAGGGCTCGGGCGAGGTGGTTGTATCTAGGTAGACCCTTGGTGTGGTGAGGCGTGCAGCCGCGTGTTGGACACTTCTCAGGGGCAGACGGGAGGATGATGGGAGCCCTTCAAGGAGTGGATTGCCCCCGTAATTTATTTATTTATTTGTCATTTTTAATGCGCCAATACACAAGTGTTTCAAGGCAGGATAGGACCAGTGCTGGAACGGTGGATCTAAAGCTGTCCGGAGGGAGGAACAGCTTGACTTTCTACAGGACGGAGAACTGATACCAAGCTGAGTTTTCTTAGCTATGTGTGTCTTGAAGGAGAGGTGTTTGTCAATGTGGATCCTAAAGAACTTGGCACAGGAGGTGAGCTTGGGTGTGAAGCCCTCCAAGTTCATGGTTGATAATCAGGACTGTATGGGCCTCATTACACGGATGGCGGTAAGGATTTACCGGTACCAGTAAAATACCGGTACCGGTAAATCCTTACCGCCTTACTACGAGGTCTCTTTGCGGGTTGGGGGATTTAACGCCTGCTTTTTGCAGGCGTTAAAAACCAACCCGCAAATGGACCCAGGGAGCTAATTACGGTACCGCAATTTGCGGTACCGTAATTAGCACCTTCCCCATTCCCATTGAGCCTTATGGGGCAAAAATGGGAATGGGGAAGGGCAATGGTGGAAGGGGGAATTACCGCCCTGCCAACCTTGGAATGGGGCGGTAATTTCCCTTTCCGCCAAGGCGGTGCCGGTATTTTACCGGCATGAACCATGGCGCTAATAGCGCCATGGTTCTCCGCCATCCGTGGAATGAGGCTGTATGTCTCAGTTTTCCGTGTTGTTGGTCTGAGGAGTAGGAATTCTATCTTGGAGGGGTTGAGCTTCAGGTATGCACTGGCCATCCAAGACTGGATCAGCAAGAGGCAGGGTTTGAGTCTATAAATGTCCTTGATGGAACATAACAAGTTCCTTTAATTAACAGATTCCTCTCGGTTGTCTGTAGAACTGCAGAGCTTCATAGCGTCCATAAAACAGTGAATGTTTCTAACATGAAACAAGTTTTAGGGAAGGCCCGTGTCCTGGTAAATGCAGCAACCCTGAGAGGACCCAGTTTGAATTCCAAGTATAGGAAGGTGAAATCCAGTCTAGGTAACCCTGAAAGCCAAAATCAGGATTACATTCCAGGTATCGATACCTAATCTTAACCCCATACATGCCTCTTCCATTTTTTCCTTGTTAGCTTTAAAGCAGGGTTTTGATCAACCTTGGGGTAGTTTTGCCAATAAGTAATGGATTATACCAAAGATTGGGCAAGTCAAGATCTACAAGGGTATTCTTGACATGGTCCAGCCATGCAAGGCTTTTCCCACCATCTGATGTTAGAATATGTGCCATTACATCCCTATATTTCCCCAGGCCGGCATTTCACCATAGTCTGGCCCAATACAGATCTGGTCTCAGCTTAATCTCATCTTCAATGAGTTGTAAATCGATCTCAAGTCTCAGCAATGCATTTAGGGTGCCCTGTGGGAGTGCAAGTGGATTCTATAAAAACGTATTTTCGATTGTTTGGATTGTTCGTGCATTAGTGTTCCCCCAGATATCTGCTTCATAAAGGCTGGCAGATCTCGCCTGCAGTTTGAATAGTTCTTAGGCTGTGGATACTGCACATTTACCATGTTTTATTAATAAACATTTTATGCCACCACTCCATATGGGCAAATTTGAGCAGGATTTTTCGCTCTGTTTCCAAACGTCAGTTTCAGAGAATCCTACATAATCATACGTATTCTGAATTATGAAATGAGCATCAAGCCCAGAGTGCATTCTGTAGTTAGTGATTCTAGCATACAACAGATTTATACAGACATATTTGTCAAATGTAATGATCTGTGGCAATTTTTATGTTCCCAAAATGCTCTTTGGTTTTATGTCAAGCAGACAGGAACGCTTACTGGTGCTATTTGTCTCTTTCCCCTATCACATAGGGGTACATCTAAAGAGTACAATACAAGGGGACCAGAGTGTCCCTCTTGGAATGATGACCTGGTTGTATGTCAGAAGTGAGGATCGCACACATTTGTGGTTCCATAAAAAAATGACCAAAATGTTTGAATTTTTTGTTTTCTCTTAGTGAGTAATTACACCCTCATATCTTGTCTTCCACCCTGGCCCTGCCCCTTTCCCCCTTTTATTTTGTACACCTTTGCTGTGTTTGTTTTAATTTGTTCACACTTTAACTTATCTTACCTCACGGACTTTATATATGTATGTTCAGTATGGAATGTCATTAGAATGGAGTCCGGAAATGCACACATTTGAATTTGGTTTTCTAACTGCAAGCCTGATAATAAGAACATAATTGACATGGTTCTCTAAGAATGTGATAATGCGCTTTGCTCGGCAAAACAAGCGTAACATTATTATCATGACTACAATATATACTGGAACTGATCATTCGAAATGAACGTTGTAACATTTTTAAAAGTCAGTTTACAATGTTAGTATAATAAAAGAAAATGTCATTTTTCAAAAGCTAATGTTACAAAAGAGAACTGCCACCCTAACCCCCGAACTTACCTATGTTTTCTCTGGTCGTGCAAATGTTAGCAAAGGCTGGGATGGCTCTAGAAAAGGTGTGGCTGACCCCCCAAATATAGAGACAGAGGCTTGAGAGTGATACAGAGCAAGAGAGAGAGGGTGAGACAGAGAGAGAGATCAGAGAGGGTGCTCGTTTGCCGTCTGATATGCCAGGTACAGCTAGTAGCTTTACATTTCTTTTAGAGCACTCTGCCACCCTTTGGGGGCCGGTCCACGCTTTGGAAAACGACAGAAATAATAAGAAACAGTTGTGTGCTCCCCCACCCCCCGTTTGCATGTGCTTATGTGAATCCATGCCATCTCGTGGTGCAGTGTTTGCGATGTGATGGTAAGGTATGTACTGTAAATGTTAAGTGTGTACTCGTGCAGAGGCGATGTATTGCAGTACACATCAGGCTGAACACACTGTGGCCCTGTCATGCCTAATTATTGGTCGGATTCATTCATCTGTCAGAGTCACTTGCACGCCAAAGCAACACAGCATTATGGTTATGTGTACTAAATGACCAGAGTCACTCACCTATTGGGCACCTCAGAAGCATCTCTGGTGTTGGTGACATGTTCTTCTTGTGTTCAGTTGTTGCGTCATTTCCTGCACGCTCAGGTGCCTTCAGGTGCCTTCTGAAGATTTCTGTTCTTCTTGTGTGAGTGAATAATGAAAGACTGAGAGTGCTGCTACCACAGGGTGATGACAAAATGGGTGTATTGTTTGAAGCCTAATTAGTTCAACCTATGATTATGTAGAAAATAATGATGAAATCATTCACTTAGGAGGCCGAAAGGAGACACGCAGAGAGCCAAAAAGGTATTGAGGTTCAAATAAAAAGTGTTTTACTTTTTTGCATTTTTGTAGTGAATATTTTATGCAGTATGTTCAACAAAAGACAAAAGACAAAACAAAAAAAGGAAAAAGGTTTTTGGTACCATGAACCTACACACTAATGATAAAGCAAGGCAATAAAAAGGTGAGATAGTTAACATAGAGCTTAAGGTAAAATGTACCCAGACACAAGGAAAACCTTCTTGTGTGAGTGAGCTCTTTGCCGTTGCCTGCACCATTTCCATCCACATTGTGCTTGTTGGTGGTGAGGTTTTCATTAGTTTGCAGCCTGGGTTTTTTTTCCAGTTGTGCTTATAGTTTGTTTGCATTTCCGAATATATTTAGCCAAGTGAACATTGTGCGTGATTATGCTCACCAGGTGTAATGGCTGCTTGCTAGCAGTGGTTGAGGTTCTTATGCTCATGGTTCCATAGTTCTTCTTTACGTTTGGGGCAGTAGTAAGTGGTCTGACTGTGATGGTTTGGCTAAAGTGCATTTTGCTTGATTTCTGCTCTGGATCTCCTTAAGGATTACATTGGGGTCTTATTTGACATCCTCTGAAATGGGCCTGCTTTATCACTAGGTCCACAATTCATTCTTCCACAGATGGCCTTACTATGGGTTCAGCAGCAGCGGTAAAAAAATGTTGGTGATACAATTATGCACTTTTTTGGTGCTCTGCCAAATTTGAACATTTAACGTAAACTGGGGGAAATACCTCCAGCACTTGGCTGGAAGTATTTCCTCCAGAAAGGTGCAGGAATTATCACTGGTGGAATTACTGCTGGGATTAAAAACTCCAATCCCCCACCTATGGGCTTTCAAATGGGGGATTGACACAACCGCATAATTTGACAAATTTACCACAAAAATGCCCAGCGGTAATGGTATTCCATTATGGTGGAATCAGCATAGCTAATTCGCCAAACACTGAATATATAACATTGTAACTTGTGGTAACTATCAGGGATGGCAGGATAATTTAAATTCAGCAAGAGACAACTCTCTGCCACTCAGGGCCCTTTCTGACAGAAGTGGAAATATTGGCCATAAAAGCTTACCACTCGCTTTTCATGGCAAGTGGCAAAGCTTTGGTGTTGTAATAATATACAAAACTAGCTGTCATGGTGGTCTACCAGTTGGCACCTGCTTGTAGCAATAGGCCTGCAAGAAGAAACCAGATATGGAAATTGTAGAGCTGCGTGGTCCTAAAATGGCCAAGGCGTGTTTCCATCGCATCTGAGGGTTGTGCAAGCAAGCAGCTTTGGGTCGTGGACCATGCTCACTTTTACACAGGGGGCAATAGGCATTCTCTGACTATTAGCTGGTCCGATAGCAGAAGAAGCAGAGTGTTCGCTTTGACATCTGTAGAGCCTGCTGGCGCAAATTCGAATCCCAGCAGGGCCAAACTCAGCCATTCATCCTTCTGAGGTTGATAACTGAGCACGACACACTGTGGGTAATAATAAGCAGCACTCAGATGCCTGAGGGTTTGTAGCGCCATATAAATGATACATTATTATTATTATTATTATTATTATTATTATTATTATTATTAATACGGATCCTTTGTGAAGCACTCCCCGATTGTGATTGGTGAAATGGGAGGATCGGGGCAAATTCCTTCCCTGCACAATGATGTCTCGCTGTTTCCGAACTACGACACCATGCTGGTTTGCTTTGGAGGGTCTTTGTTTGCCAGTAGATTGTGTTTGATGAAACCCTGTGTGGGGTTTATTTACTGGATAAATCCTATAAACTGTACTATCCTTATATTGAGCAAGAGCAAAGACTTTTGATGGCCGTCCGCTGCCAGTCGCTTGGATCCAACACTGTACTTGGTTTATTGCAATTCCTGGAAGAACAACCAGTACTGAGTTCATAATAATGTTGCATATTTTTCTATTATTTAGTGCATTTCCAGTAAGAGCAATAATTTATTTAGTCTTGTATGCCTTTTTCTTTCCAGGCCATAAAACTGTTAGTGCAGGAACCCACATCTATCATATATAACCTTTCGGGATGCCACAGCCGGAGTGCTGGAAGACACAATGGGGCAGATACTCAAAACGTTTTGGGGCATACGTGAGGCGATGTGCTTGTGTATCACTTACACCAAAAAAGGAACATCCTATTCCCGTAGGTGCTCTTAATTGTTGCATCATAGATATGCACATCCAGGTTCCCTTTTTCACACCCTTTACTCATTTGCTGAAATACCGGGTGGTTCTATGCATTCCAATGTGCACCACGAATTCCCAATTGGAATGTGTGTTTGTTTGTTTCTTTTATTTATATAGCGCCCCTAACCCAGGGGTATCTGGGCGTTAGTGGATAAGAAAATGGTTACACGTTCATACAGGGTAGCACAGTTCTTAAAGGGTAGTATATACAGCATACAGTCCATAATGCTTGGATGGATTTGATGTCCAATGGGAGTGAGTTCCATAGTTGGGAGGCCAGGACCGGGAAGCTGGTGCCGCCTGTTTTCTTAAGTTTGTACTAGGGTACCACTAGGCAGGAGGTGTTGGTGTATCTCGGGGAGTGGGTGGAAGATCTCAGAGTGAATTTATCAGTGAGATAAGGGGGTGCTCGGTGGTTCAGTGCTTTGTGTGTAAGGCAGAGAGTTTTTAGGTCAATTTTTTCTTTTATGGAAAGCCATTTGCAGAGTTTTCTAGTAGCTGAAATATGCTCTCTTCTGGGTATGTTTAAGGCAGCTCTGAGCGCATTGTTCTGCAGTATCTGCAGTTTGTTGAGTATGGACTTATTGGCGCCTAAGTAGAGACTATTACAATAGTCCAATTTGGGCTGTATTAGTGCTCTGAATAGAATATGGCAACTGTTAGGAGAAAGTAGGGGTCTACACGCCCTAATCAGCTTGCCTGCGTAGGCGGTGACTGAGGCTGTCATGTTCACCTGTTTGGTGAGTTTCGAGTTAGCGGCGAGGTAAAAGCCTAGAGTTTTTACATCTTTGGCAATGGGTGTATTGTTCCCATCTATGCTTATGCTGGTGTGGTTATGGTTGGGTTTCTTTAGGTTGGTGGGTGAGCCAAACAGGAGAATCTGCTTTGAAATGTGCTTTGAAATGCAAAGAAATTAGACATGTTTCCTTATCATGCACTTTTCTCTAAATGTGACTGCATCATTATGAACTGCTGCTGTTACATTTGCATTTCTACCCCCCAAAGAGGGGTAGACATGCTTTGTTCTGTTTAAATTTCAGAATGACTGCTACTTTAAGGACCAGACAAATCACTCTGAAATATACTCCCAAAGCCCACGTGGGTGTTGGGTACCTGTAAAATATGGCATTGAGGGTGAACTCAGAGAGGAATACAGGATCACAAGAGGAGTGTGACAAGGGTGTGTCCTTTTGACATTTCTCTTCAATATATACACCTACTCGCTGGTGGAGAGGTGGATGAGTCGGCACAGGATGGTCCCTGTTTAGGTGGAAGGTGCCTGCCTGTTTTAACCTATATTGACAAAGCTGTCTTAATTCTAAGAAGCATCAATTAATCACAGAGGTTGGTGGATGTATATGTGCTATTCATGGAAATCAGCGGCTTTACTGCGATCATTAAAAAGTCGAATTTGATGGATACTCATTTTAAATCCAAACTCAATTGAGATATTTTGATGAAAGGAGGGGGGGGTCTTAAAACATGCCTGCCCTATGACTACCTTGGTCTATGTTTTTCAGAAAAACTAAACTGGCCGGTACATATGGCAAAGCAGGCTGCCAAGATGTTTCATGGAGATATTTGAACATGTTATATGGTGCAGTGCTTGGCTTACAAGCTGGTTGGCTATATGTTGAAAGTTTAAATAATAGCTACATCTTTGGCCATTGCACAATATGGCAAAGGTATCTGGCAATGGGAATGGATTGACGTTACAAAAGGTACAATATAATTTCCTCCGATGCTGGACAAATGTTCCAATAGTGGTTTTTAATCTACATTTAGTTAAATTCCTGATATCCTGGTGATATTTTAGCAGTGCAGCCACTTCCAATTTGGGTAGTGATTTGGAGGAATGAATGGGCAGTGGATGCAAGGATTACATTCAAAACCCTCTGCATTGTCCACAAGGCTTTCTGGGGCCTGGGTCCAAAATATCTTCAGCTATCCCTCCGCAAATACCTCCCCTCTCGAGCTCTTCGCTCCTCTACCTCTAACTCCTTCCGTGTTAATCGGTTTTCAAAGAAACAAGCTGGGGTAGATCTCTATCTTCGGCTGGGGCCTCCCTCTGGAACAGTGTCCCTGCCACTCTAAAACTTGAGGAGAACCATCTCCGGTTACAGAAGCACCTAAAGACCTTCCTCTTTACTTCTGCTTCCCCCCCCCTCTCGCCTGCTGACCCGCTCTCTCTTGGCACTGTGCACCTGGCCACCCTCTTTCCCCTGGGTCCAGGTACCTGCCCACCCTGCCGCCCTCCTGCACTGCCTCCTGGCCACCCCTTGCACTGGATGGACTATATCTGTACCCATACAGCCGCCCCCCCATTTTCTTCTTTTCCGCACTTATCAGACTTAACCAGTCTGTCGCCATAAACACAGCACTTGCCACTTGCTGGCTGCTATCACTGTTTATTGCCGCCATTCTATTTTTTATTTATTTATTATTTATTTATCTACTCTCCTCTGCTCTGCACTTTCCACTGTCCCCCTTCCATGAACTTTTTCCCTTTTCCCCTCCCCATGCACTTGCGCGTTCTCAATGTCACTGGGCCTAGTAAGATCGTTGTTGTTTTGTGTTCTCCCCTGTTTCCCCTCCCTTGCCTAGTCATGCTCTGAAACTCCTGTGTACGAGCGCGATACAAATAAAATATCACATCATATCACATATAGATTGGAAAGGAATTGAAATTGGCAACATTTTAAAAATAGACTCTGGCTGAATTGTATTTGTAAGAATCTGAGTTGCCTCCGTTAATAGGGGACAGGATTTCTTCCACTGCAGTGGAATTTGGCATTTCACCAATGTGCGGCCCGATACACAAAATGGCGATATCAATGTGCTCTTCTTTTTGGTATGTAATAAACCAAGACGGCACCCGTTAATGGTTGTACTCGGAGTCCACCTCGACTATCTCCCTCGTCTCTCAGCTACACCTTTCGAAATTGTTTGAACCTGAGAACACCCTCAGTGCCTATGTAGAAAGGTGGCCTCAGGATCCCTCCACCTTAAATAGCCCCAGCATCAGCGTCACATGCATCGCCTCAAGCAGGACCCGAGAGATGGATCCCTTTGTACATATTTGTAAAGTTCCAAGTGCGTGTTGCCTGAAAGCTTCCTTGTGTTCATGTATTCTAACATTCTGAATAAACCAAGGAACCAAAATCAAGCTCCCATCCATTGCATACTTTAACCACTGAACTGGTAGCTTCAGGGTAGCAGACAAAATAGGGTTTAGTAGTATGTGTGCCTCCTATGCCCATTGAAATGATGGTTCTGTTAAATAAATGTGCCAGGAGTTCCTCTGGGAATGTGAGCCAGGCTTTCCTATTGCTCACTGACATTTCTGCCTAGGTAAAAAGGGTACGACGTTCATTCATCCCCTGTTTTATTTTTCGTGGCACTTTTTGGGGAACAGTTTTTTCTGAAAAAACATTACAAAATATGGGGCATAGGGGACATATAAGGGGTAGGGTGGGGTGATGTATAGGGATAAATAATAGGGGAGGGGGAGTTGGAGGGATCCCACCAAAAATAAAAGTAGATGATTTTCTTCAGTAAAAATGTTTTGGCAGAAAGTGCTGTGAAAATAAAACCGATAAAGAATGCACATAGAACCGTAAAAATAAAGGTTTTGTCCAAGTTCACTGTCCTAAAAATGAGTCAAACCCCAGATACTGGCCTTTGTGATATAATTGCCCCAAATTTAATATTTGATCTAGGTCTCATTTGTTTAACATAATTTGGTTGTTATAATATTTGGACAAATGGCACAGTCGCAGAGAGACGGCGAGATGGGATATCCATTCATGATGCCCTGAAATGTTAGCATATTTAGACTAGGTTTGGCCTGTTGTGTTGCCCTCAGGTGGAGATGCAGTAGTGCTATCTGGACTCTGGGTAATAAAGGCACATTCAATAGTGCGAAGGTTTCTATCAGTGCCTCCAAGAGTTTTGTCTCTAGATCGCCAATATTCTCTACAAACCAAGAAACAGTATACTTTAATATACATTCAGCATAATAGGCCTAAAATATGGTGCATCCACCCGCCATCTGTATTTGCCAACTTCAAGGTATGCACACCAATTCTGGGGATGTTGACACCCCAGAGTAATGGGAGAAAGAGTTTGTCAAGTCTTTTAAACAAATACTGTTGGACGAGACATTGGCACCCCTTGAAAGATGTAGAGTACCATTATAATTTTCATTAAAGATATCCTACTTAATAATGAATTTCAAAATCTTAACCAGAAATGAACCAGAAATGAACCAATGTATCCAATCTGTCCAACTTCGTCAGTTCATTGCCATTTTGAACCCTTCCCAACACTTGCTAACTTGCATACCAAGTTATTGGAAGGAAGTCCTATTAATAGTAGTAGGCAGCCCCTCCAGTAGAGCAACATCAGTGCCCATTAATGGGTATAGAGGTGATTTCCCCAAATTGATTTGTAACCCAAAAACTGAACCAAATTGCTCTGTCAGTTCTAGCATAGGGAAGATAGTTGAGGCCAAATCCTGCAAAGACAGCAGAATGTCAGATGCATATGAAGCCATGGCATGCGACTGCATTGCTAAAACCTGAGTCTGGAAATGTCTTTCTCATTAAATAGTCCAGTGGATTTACCACCAGGGCAAATAAGAGTGGTGATAAGGGTCAGCCCTAAATAGTGCATCTGCCTACTTGCCACCTGAATGGGATATTGTAGCTAGTTTCGACTCCAGAAAGCATGCAATGATAAAGCAGCTTAATCCATCTCAAGTAAGTCTCACCTATCCCGCAAATAAGGAGCACCTCAAACATTAAAGAACATTCTATATAGTTAAATATGTTATGGGCAACCAGACTGGCCTCTACCAAGTGGATTGGTGTTTTCAGCACACCTTCTGAAACCAAGAAGAGGCACCTGATACTGGACATCACATTTCTTTGAGGCACAAATCATGCCGGGTCTTCACATATTCATTTGGAAACCTCTTAGGACAATCTCCCTGCAAAGACTTTTGCTAGTATTTTGGTGACGAAATTGATCATGATTAGGGGGTGATAAGGTCTCCATTCAAGTGGATTTTTCCCTACCTGAGGGAGCAGAATAATCGGGGCCTCTCCTGTAGTTTCAGGGGGAACACCTCCTCTTAAACCCTCTGTATAGAATTGTATTAGCTTGGGAGCCAGAAGTTCAGAGTAAGAGAAATGTAATGTTATTTGGCATTTGCATAGCGCCTTTTACCATTGGTATGATTCCAAATCACTGTGGGTTGAACGCCCTCGGGAACCATGGTCCAGATCAGTGGAGAATAGTAGTGTAGTAAATAGTGCTTGGGTGCACTCTGTATCTATGCAGCCTGGGCGGATAAAGTGATGGGTAGCTGCATTCTAGTGCTAGTCGTGGTGCGATGGTTGTGTGTCATCAGTAGAATGTGTGCAGCAAGGCCAATTGGATTTGGGTAGCTGCAGTCTGATGGTGGTGGAGTTTGTAAATGGGATTATTTGTGCAGCTAAGCCAATTCTTGTGAGGTGTAGCTGCGTACTAAAGACTGTTGAGGTGATCCTGGAGGTGTATAAGTGTGTGTGTGTGAAGCTAGGCCAGATTAATCGAGGGGTATAGCTGCATTCTGTTTTTTGCTGATGCAGAGGAGAGAGTTAGCATAATGGTGTGTTTGAGTGTCTGTGTGGATTGGAGGGAGATCCTGTTCCTGATGACCTTTCAGCGGCTGTCGAGCTGACAGCATCTCCCCTTGGGTTTGGAGCTATTAGGCTATGGTCATCCATGTGTCTTGTTGGGTCTTCAGTAGCTTATTGGAGTACTGCTGCATCCAGTTCAGTTCCATCGGTCCTACCACTGCATCCTAGAAATGATGTCTGGCGCTTGTGTGCCCAATCCAGCATCAGCTTTTATGGTCATCCCTGTGTTCTGCTGAGTCTGCAATTGCTTGTCGGTGGTACCATCCCAGTGTGCCTTTGCTTCAAGTTCTGTACTAACGGAAGCAAAAGTATTTCCGAGATATGGTGACTGGTACTCAGTGTACCCGAAGGTCCAGCATCTGGCCAGGCCTTGTTGTTTCTGATGTGTCCGACTAACACAGTTGCGTACAACACATCAATATCCCTTGCAGGTGCTTGCCTCACCAGTTTCGTTGCAGGTGCTTTCCTCACCAGTTTCGTTGCCTGATTTCTAGAACCTATACCTTTGAAGGTGGAACTAAAGTCAGAGCATAAGTGCTTTTGGACCCAGCTTTGTCATGTCCCAGGCAATTGTTTACAGCAGGTGGGCGGGTATTTCTGTTCTAGTTGGGCAAACCATCTGTTCCTGTCATCTTTCCCCTGCCCAGATTATACATTGACCATAACATTCTGGGTAATTGGAGAAGGGCATATATTTGTGCTAGGCAGTGTCAGCAAATCAGCTGCCTCCAACAAGTCGAGAACCCGGTATGGTCTGTCCTGAGATGATGTATGTGCAGTTTGTGGAATGCCCTTTTTCATTCCATCTTGATCTTTAGTAATGCTGCTGTTAGGTCGCTTAATCAATGTGATTGTACTATGCCTTTTTTCGCTTTTGACCCACCAGGTAAGTATTCTTCCAGCCTCAAATGTTTCTTGATGCATTTTAGAGATATACGACATATAGTTCAGTTACCCAAACCATCATATACGCCATTACATTGGCATTAATGCCTCCTTCTCTAACTATCGCCATATGTTTGCCCTCCATTCAATCTATTTGCTATGCCAATGGCCTACTAAGGTAATGACACAAAGACTCCTTCTGGTGACTGTAAATGTTTTGCAAACCATTCCAACATCCACGCTTCCTCTCGTATTACTATCAAAGAAGGATAGAACTGTCTTCTCTAGATGACTTGCAAGTTAGTGCCTACACTCATAATCTCCAAGTCGGTATCAGGACATTGTCTGCTGTGAAAGCCAACAAAACATATAACAGTGCATGGTCCGAGAGTAGGAAACTATGTATTCTTAAGTCTTAGTTGGCATCTTAACAGGACATTATAACGTAGACTTCATGTCAACCATTATTTGCTTATCCAGTTCTGTCTCTTTACTTTGCATTGTGGTATTTGTAGTGTTGCTTTTCCAATTCTAAATGCTGGACAGCAAGTCCCAAAATTCAATGAAAAAATACAAGTGTGAATCAGCTACTCACTTTTGACATAGTACAACCTGAAAGCTCTGATTAGACCAGTAGGAGAACAGCCAAGAGAGTGCTTATCCATTTGTTATAAATCCCTTATTTTCTGACATATCTCAGGTTCTCAGAGACCGAGACAATTTCCTCAGCGTCTCTAATATTTCTCCCAAATACATCAAAAGAGAATCTGTCATGCACAATGTAACAAATACTTATGTTGTGGTTGAGCCTACCAGTAAGGGCACCATGGTGTAGTCCCTTAGCCAAACGGCTCACATCAATTCCATTTCAGAAACACCCTTACTGATATATTCTCCGGACAGGCAAACCCAAATTATACCAGCTATAGACACTAGACAAGGACAAGTTAAATGTTTTATTTAAGTGAAATGGGACCAACCCTCAATTTGAAAGTCACAATACAATTGTGTACAAGCCACACATAACCTGCCCAGAAAGTTCACCAAAACATTTGTTTTATTTGTTGACTCAGCAATCAGCATTAAAGGGCCAGGGAAAGGGAGGGAGAGAGGTCAGGTCTCTCGTATGATGACTTGGCTGTAGTTTGGCTCTTCTGTCAAACATGACAGAGAGCCGAGTGAGAGCCAGACATTTGATTTATCCAGACCTGAGTCTTAATTAGCTTGCTTAGCTCTGATTGGGCTCTTTTCTTAACTAAATTAAAGGGGCTCACTATGTGAACTTCCAGAAAAAGGGAGGTTCTGGCTCCATCAAAGCAAGGATGCCAGGCCTTCAGAAAATGGGCTGTTCTATCCCTGCCACACTATTGGCAAGGGTGAGGGTCTCTTTAAATCAATGTCTCAGTTCCTCCCTTTATAACTGATAAGGGTCCACAGTCACCCATTGAACTAGCAGTGAAGTAGTGAAGCAGTGTCCTAACAAAGGGGTTTGTTTGGGGTCAGGGCCTAGTACTGGTGGGGAGAAATGAGGACAGAGGTGGGTGGGTTGACATCTCCTTCGATTGTTTCTCTCTCTTAGACTCAATTGTGTGGCTATTATTTAGAAAATGCTCACTGTCCCCACCCCTTCTTCATTAGCATACATTGCACTCCAAGGAGAAATGACAGCTATGTAAAAGGCTCCTCAATGCATTTGGCCATCTCTGTTGACTTTGACAGTTGGCCTTTTGGTTTGGTTACTCTTTGATTTGATGTCTGAACTCACTGCCTTTCCCTCTCTTTGTCCTGCTCTCCCATTCCATTCTCTCTCATTCTACCCCTTCCCATCCTCTACCCCTGTATTGGTTTATAAAGTAGCACTATTTATTATCATGTGTTTAGCAGTGTTTTCCCGTGTTCTGGTGCCTTATTTGCCTTGGTTGACTGGCAGTGCCTCTGTTTTCCCGTGTTGGGCCTGTCATGGGGAAGAGCTCTGCCAAGTTGAGACATGTGGAGCCGCGCTCCACTTCGTTGTCCTCCTCGTCTTGCTTCCCCACTCCCAGGAAGAGAAGGGGGAGCAGGATACCAGAGGACAAGCTCCTAAAGATTTTGAGAAAGCCCTGCAGGAGGAGGGTGTCCAAGCTCGCCGCAGTAGGGAGTATCCCCTTCTTCTTCCTCTGATGCCTCCTCCTCCAGCTTGGGCGGCTCTCTCTCCTCCTGGTCTGCAGAGTTTAAGGGCAAATACCTGGACAAGGAGACGACGTCTGATGTTCTGCTGCAGGTGTCCCACCATATGGGGTTTCTCGACTCTGAACCCCAGCAGACTGTGTTGGGGGGTACTAGGCCCCCTCTGCCCCAGTTCAAGCACACGCTGAAGAGAGGTCTTCCCCTCCTGGCTGAGATTAAGGCTGAAGTCTGCTGGCACTGCACTAAACCGGATAAGACTGCAGTCTCACGCTTTTTGGCTAAACGGTATTCCTTGCAGGGGAGAAGGATGCCATTCCGCAGGTTATCCTGGGAGATGACATAATTCCCTATCATGGTGGAGAGGTCTTCTATGTCTGCCAAGGATGTCATCAGGGACCCTACTGATAGGAAGGGGGACTCCCCCTTGAAGAAGGCTTATGGGGGTGCCCATCTGACCTTGTGTTCTGCCACATACTCCTCCTGCACTTGTATGAGGGAAGGTTTCTGCTGTTTTAGGGTGTTTTCCATTCATGTTAGGAACAAGCAGAAGTTTTCATTGTTATTGCCTGACCCACACTGACTTCCAGTCCCAAGCACATGTATTTTGTAAATTGTCCTGCATAGTGAGTAAAGCTGTGGCCAGAAAGGGTACTAAATGCATTGGGAACTTTCATCTTTATAAACCCAAATGTAATATACGGTCTGCCAATTTGAGGTGTATGATGCTGGAAACACCTTTTGAGAGACAGAGCCGCCTAGTCCGTGTCCTACCACTTCTCTGTGTGCATTTTCTATATGTTTTCTGCCACTGAGGACCAGCCTGGACCGCCGGCAGTACAAATCTTTCCTTTTTCTTTGGTTGAACAACACCCATGGGATACCCTTATGGCACCCATGGTTGGGGGTACACACTTCTACCACATATGTGTGTTATTGGGAACATGTGTGTTTCTTACCGAACAGGGCATGGACTGGTGGCAGCCACATGCTAACTTGACAGTGGCTCAGAATAACCTCAATTTTTGGGACCGCAAGGCCCTGTCAAGGGAATCAAAGGATACCTGAAGAAAGGCAAGATGGCCACTGTAGCCTCTTGGTTTCTATTGCCTTTATACCTTCTCCAAAGTCCTGGGAAGCCCTGACTCTATCCCTTCTATCTGACTGGCTGTTTGGTGGAAAGACACTATATGGCTCTCTGGGGCTGCCTTCTGTCAGAATGACTGTAGCTTTCCCATGGGCTGTGAGTTGTGGGTATACCCTAGGGGTGACACCTGCATAAATGGACTGTGAAATCAAATCATATTCTGTGTTGGGGGTGTCTAGATTTGGTGTGTCTGACAAAATGCCTCAGCCAGTCATGACTGAAACTGGAGTGAATGCAGTGTAGTGTTCTCAAAGGCTGGGTGCTTGCTCCAATCCACATTCTGTGTTATTGGTGTCTGGTTTGGGTGAATGGCCTGAATGCCTGTGAGCCTGATTGGCTGTCTGCCTGCATAAATGCAATTGTGAATGATTGTCTGCCTGAGCCTGACTCAGCCTGAGTGAATGGGGAACAAATATGTACATCTTGGGAACTCTTACTCACCAATTTGTTCTGAAGCATAATCTTGAAACTGAAGGTGTTCAGAAGCTGACGCGGAAACCGAAGCTTGAATCCGAGGTCCTGTTGGAGGAAGAAGTCTGCGGCTGCATCTCTTAAAGGAATCTGAAAACTGCTAGGTTGACCCATAGACAGATCCAAGAGAGGACCTGGATAGGCAACCTCTTCCTGAGCTATGAGGGACTATCGTACACCTGCTACTCTTCATCAGAAGTGCCCTGGATGCCAGTCCTGAGTGATTGCCATCCGGAGGAAGGGTCTCCATGAGTCCAGAAGAGGAGTGCTTCGAAATCGTGTTCAAAGATGTCCAGTTGTATCGCTTACGGTCTGGAAGAGTGTTTGTGACTGCTGGAAGCCGCATTGCTGTCTACCGATTAGAAGATAGCGTACCCTGGCATAGTACTGCTTAACACCCAGAGCTGTAAATATTCCAAATCTCTTGAGAATCCATCAAGTGACATCCTTGCAACAACATCTGACCACTTTTTCCAGGGTCGCAATGTGCTGTGGATTGTCCACCAGTGGGTGTCCCGTCACCAACAGCCGAAGAAGATGTCCCAAGGGTCCAGCCTGCGTGAGCGTCCATAGTCCAATCAAGTGGTTGAGTCCAGGTCACCAGATGCCAACCAGAGGTCAGTGCTGCGGCTGTAGCATCAAATAACCAATAGTCGGTAAACTGCGAAACCCTGGAACCCGACACTTGCTTCTGCCACTGCACCGTTGTCACCAAAAGACATGCAAGGCCCCCACAGGTCCTATCTTCTACAGCTAGGCCTTTCTGGAGGCCACAGCAAGTTTCACCTTTGTAGGACATCCACAGATAGAGTAACAAGCCACCAACCGAGACCACTGCAAAGACCAAACGTTCCACCTTTTATCTTGCCTTCTGCATTCCAGCAACTCTTTCTTGCAAAGGTACTCCATCCTTCAGGGGTCCCATTGAGTAAAACCAAGAGACTCCAACATTTTGCCTGACAAGGCACCAAAGGTATTGTGATGAGGAAGAACATCTTCCAGCCTCAGGAATCAGCCAGGGGTGCCAGATTTGTCGTATATCCTGCTCTCATGTGGCATCTCAGGTACTTTGGGGTGGTGGAACCAATAAAAAGAAAAGCAGAACATTATTGAACTTATTTGCAGCGGGCTGTAATAGACAAGATAAAGTACACCTTCACCTTTCCTTTACAGGTTGCCCAGGTGGGGGGATCCTCACACAGTATCACTATTTAACTCTAAAGAAAGTATACTGCCTATGTTCTGAAACTAACATGCCGTTCAGCCTTAATCTATGCAGTTACACCTGGCTTATGATTGCTATGCTTTTTAAGAACTGTCAGCATTTGGTGAATTATTTATGAATCTAAGTATTGTGTGGTACCACATAGAGTATACATATTATTGCCATTATTAGAATAGTATTGCCTGAGTACTATTTGTATTATTTATGTCTATATAATTATCTGAACGTTATTTTATATGAAGAAGCTGTGTTATCACCTAAAGTATTGTGTGGACATTCCTTTGTTGGGGCTTGGGGAATAACTGTACTGGAGAACCAGCCTGCATCCCCTCCTGAGAGCTGAAACCTCTGTTGCTTGTCCAAGCTGCCAAATAGAGAACCTTGGCTGGGGTGCTCTGTGCCTCTGGCCCAACCAAATAGAGTGCAGAAGGACAGATACCCACTCCAGTCTTTAGAAGGTGCCTTTGAGGTGTTTGCTTTTCTTCTGTGCCAACAAGTCTATATGGGTGAAAGAGTGGTCTAATGGTCTAAAAAATACTTGATAAATACATGCATGGATAGCCTTCCATTCCATCGTTTTAATACTGCTGTACCATTAAAGAAGACGAGAAACATATGCAATTCTGGTCTGCTCTCACCACAAATGGGCAGTCCAAACTAACTCCTAGTCTCCATCCCTTCAACAAGAAGCCACAAACAACCGGATATATGTGATCACTGCGATCGTCATAATTACGACGGCCGAAAATGCATAATTATTTTTTTAAACCCCCTTTATACCACAAATATATGCGTGAGGAGACCCCCGCACCCCCATATTAATATTATATCATATAACCCCCCCACATATATATGTGGTGTAAGGGGGGGGTCTAAAGAAAATGGCATTTTCGGCCGTCGTAATTGTGAGGGCGAAATTTTGGGCCATTACACAAACAACCTATGACATGTGTTGGCCTCATTGGTATCTTCACTGAAGTGTGGGGCTTGGGTTACTGGGCATGGCGAGGTTGAGATCCTGCCTGGGCGTACCTCGGTCACCTAGGATGAACTGGAAATGTACTGGTATTGTGAAAACTGTGAATATCAAGATACGAATACACTGACATTTCAAACAAGAAATAATCTGGAAATGGGCAGAGAGGATGTATACGTAAATTGTGCAAAATATGATAACATTGGTTGTCAGACTGGGAGTTTTACTGGTATGGGAAACTGGGAAACTGGGAATGTAAAACTACTTGCTTGTGATAGAACACACTGGTAATATACTGGGATTCTATAAACCTGAACCATACCTGGAGTGTAAAACTCGGTACACACTATCAAAGTTCAAAGAGTGCCTCTGAATAGGTTTCCTAATTGGGATTATGCTTATTGTCAAACTAGGATTATACAGGATAAACAACCTCAGGAGATATTGCCATTGTGTTTTCTATAAGTGTTCTTGCCTTACCAAGAAGTAAGTGTGCGTGCTTTGTTAATTTGGGAGTGTGCTGGTACTGTTTACATTAGAATATGATATCTAGTAATAATGGAAGTATGCTGACATTCTCAAAGTGCAAATATACTAGCATTGAAAAAACTCGATTTATGCTAAATGGGCATGTAGTTGACCTTACTTGGGTAGTTCAAAAGCAAGTGTACTGAGCGTGTCAAATTTTCAACTGGGAATATATTATATTGATTATACGGTGCAAACTAGGAATATACTCAGGTGTTCAGACTTGAATTACTCTGGGCTAATCAAATTTGAAGGAGGCTGATATTGTCAGATGGGGACTATGGGCCTCATTCCGAGTATGGCGGTAAGGGATAGCGGCCACCGGTAACGAGACCGGTGGCGGTGATCCCTTACCGCCATACTCCGAGTTCCCTCTGCGCCCTAGCCCTTAACGCCTGCTTTGAGCAGGTGTTAAAGTCGAGGGTGCATAGGGGCCTCCAAGCCAATAACGGTGACCGTAATGAACGGTCACCGTTATTTGCATCTTCCCCATTCCCATTGAGCCCTATGGGGGCTCATTTGGGAATGGGGAAGAGCCTTGGTGAATGGGGAATTACCGCCCCGCCAACCTTGGAATGTAGCGGTAATTCCGCCATCCACCAAGGCGCTGCCGGTCCGGGTACGGCGTCAACCAAGGCCTTAATAGCGCCATTGGTTAGCGCCGTACTCGGAATGAGGCCCTATATGCTTTGTTTTCCAAACTGGCACTATGCAAAGTGTACATATAGGTGGATTTTCAAATTGCCCATATTCTAGTATTGTCCAACTATTAATTCATTAGGGTCGTGAAACTGAAAGTATACTAGGTTAGTACAATTTTGAATAAAATGGGACTGGCAAATGGGAATAATACCAAGATTGTCGAACAGGGATTTTGCAAATTTGACATATTGTGGGATTGTGAAACTGGCACTGCAATGGCATTGTGCAAGACAATAGTATGCTCAGGTTGTCAAAATGTAAGTTTGTTGGGTTCGCCAAACTGGAAATATACTGGAATTGTAAAACCTGTGAACATCAAAACGGGAGTCTACTTGGATTGCACAACTGTGAATATACTGCATTTGTAATCATTTGAAATATGTTGAGATTCAAAACCTAATAATATGCTGGGCTGTTGTGATACCAGGGTTTACTGGGATTGTCAAACTTGAAAAGTCCTGGGATTCTTGAAATTGATAATGTGTTGGGATTGACAATCTGAACATATTAGGATTAGAAAAAAAATGACTATTCTGGAATGGTGCAAACTGGAAATGTGCTTGTATTTTGAGTAATGGATGTTTCAGGTAATTGTACTTCCTGATTAAACGTGAACATTTGGGAAGCTCTGAGGTTATCAAACAGGTACTTTTCTACTGTGCTGTTCTTCGATAAACGAGAAACCTTATTGGACTGTGAAGCTAGGCATATCCAGGCATAGTGCAAAGTGTGACCATACCAGGATTGTGGAATTTTGTTTTCCCTTGGATTTCCAACCTCAGGATATACTGGGACTGCATGATCTGAGACTGTCCTTTTTTGTCAGACTGCAAGTGTTCATGAATTGTCAAACTGGGAGTGCACTGGGACTGTGTAAACTGGAATATAAAGGACTAGTCAAAGTCGGGATGTGCTGGCCTTGTTATTTTGATATTCAAAACCAAAATGGGAAATCTGCGATTTTCAATCTGGTGTCATGCTGCAATCCGATAAACTGGAAACATATGCGATTGTAAAACGAGGCATGTACTTTAGTAGCTCAAACTAGGACTATACCCTGTTTGTCAAACTCAGAAGGCACTTGGATTATGCAAACTGTAAGTGCTGCTGAATGGTCAAACTGGGATTGTACCGTGAATATGAAGCTAACAGTGTACTGGAACTTTGTAAACTGGAACATAATTTGCTAGTCAAACTGGCAGTACGCAGACATTGCAAAAACGGGCATATACTTGTATTGTGAGACTAGGATAAAGAACATTTGCCGTCTCATTTTAAATGGGGAGGAGCAGAAATGGAAATGAAACAGCAAGGCGTAATGCTTTTAAGCCTCCATCTCCTGATCTGCCATATTTCCCTGCTGTGACAAAGCAGGGGAGGGGCACAGTGCATAGATAAGATCTCCACAATGCTGGCCTCCTCCATCTTGTCACTGCATTTCGTTTGAAACCTGCATGTCATATTCTTACAGACATAAAGCAAATGGATTCCTATTGAATCCACTTTTGTTTTGCACCTGCAGAAGACCAGTCGGATTCCATAGGCATCCTTTAATAAATGCTGACTGTAAAGAGTAATTTGCAGGCAGTCTGTATTGTTCAACAAGGCGTACAGGAGAATCAAAGAGTACATTTACTTGTTAGTGCTCCACTCTCCCTTGTGAACATTTACAATTGCAGTCAGTGGACCCGACAGTGTATAAGTGCTAATATTGATGATTTCCTGTGTGAACAGTTTATCTAATACTACATGACCCTGATGCTGCATTGTTGGATTTTCCAACTAAGAATATTCTGCTGTTGTTATGTTATGTTATGTTATGTTATTTTGCACTTATATAGCGCCTTATATACCATTGGTATGGTCTGAAGGCGCTGGTAGGTTGAACGCCCTTGGGAACCGCAGTTCAGATCAGTAGAGAGAGTAGGGAGAGTCAAAAAGGTGCGTGTGAGCACCGGGTATGTGTGCAGCTCGTGCGGCACTTGTGTAATAGCTGCTTCTTATCGGTAGGTGTGGTGGTTGAGAGATCAGGAGAATGTGTTCGTTCTGGCAGGATTTATCTGGAACGGATGTGGCTGCGTTAGGCCTGAGGAAAACGCCTGGCTGGGGGTGTGAGACCAGCAGTGTTTACATAGAATGATGTGGAGTAAGCGGCGGATGTTCGTATGAGAACAGTTATACCGAATGGTGTCATAGTATCACTGTGTTCTAGTTGAGTGGTGATGTAAAGGAGAGAGTAAGCGTGGTGGTGTGATATGATGGGTTATATGCTTTTTCAATGTGCAAACTTCTAAATGCAACTTTCCAGAGAGGCTACTGGGCGAAACTTCTAAGTACAATTTTCCACACAGAGGCTATTGGGTACACTTCCAAATTCAATTTATCAGAGAGGCTATTTGGCACACTTCCAAATGTAACTCTCACAGAGGCTATTGGGTACACTTCTAAATGCAATTTTCGCAGAGCATCTACTGGGCACACTTCTAAATTCAAGTTTCCAGAGAGGCTATTGGGCAAACTTCTAAATGCAACTTTCCAGAGTGTCTATTGGATACACTTCTATAATCAACTTTCACAGAATGCTATTGGTAGTACTTCTAAATACAACTTCCAAAGCATGGCTATTGGGCATACTTCTAAATGCAGCTTTCACAGAGGATATTGGGCCCATATCTAAATTCAATTTTCCACAGAGAGGCTATTGGGCGCACTATTAAAATCAATTTTCAGCGAGGCTATTGGGAACATTTCTAAATTCAATTTACCAGAGGGGCTATTGGGCACACTTCTAAATGTAACTCTCACAGAGGTTATTGGGTAATTGGGTACACTTCTAAATTTCACAGAGGGGGTATTGGGCACCCTTCTAAGTGCAACTTTCACAGAGTGGTTATTGGGGACACTATTAAATTCACAGCGAGCTTATTGGGCATACTTCAAAATGCAACTTTCCAGAGTGTCTATTGGGCACATTTCTAAATGCAACTTTCCAGAGTGTCTATTGGGCACACTTCTTAATGCAGTTTCACAGAGTGAGTATTGGGCACACTTCTAAATGCAACTTTCACAGAGGATCTTGGGCACACTTCTAAATTCCATTTACCAGAGAGGCTATTGGGCACATTTCTAAAATTCAAGGAGAGGCTATAGGGCACACTTTCTAAATGCAACTTTCACATGCTAACATTCACAGTTCCATCTTGTACAGAATATTATTAATTTGACGGTGTCAAACTTCGAGTATCTAGAAATGTCATAATGCCAGTATGCTGGGATTGTCAATATGGGAATATACTGGCATTGTGTAAGAGTCAAATTGGAATACGCTGGAATTGTGCAAACAAGGAACACATTATTATACACACTAGAATTGTACTGCAATTGTACATGTTGGAATACTGTGAACATGTAATAAATGATGGGATTCTCAATCTGGAATTTACTATGATTATTCAACCTATAAACATACATGGGTTCTGGGATGTTGCGAATTGGGAGTATCCTGGGATTGCCAAACTGAGACCTCTGTAGAATTCTAGGCATTTGGAATGTATTGCTATTGACAACCTCTTAACCTATTTTGACAGTAAATATTGTGCACAGGTAAGCTTGGAGTCAGTTACAAATGTACATAATAGTTGGGTCAATAATGGTATTGTGAGCACTGTGCATACACAGGAGTTGTACCTGCTGAGGTGCTGTGCCAAATAGGAGTGTGCAGCGATGGTCAAACCAGTGATATAATGCGAATTTGCAAACTTGAAAAATACCAAGATTGTACTATTAAGAACAGTGGACATTTTGAAAATACTAAGTCTTCAAATGGGAGCTGTAATGTGCTCAACCAACATGGGAATGAAAATGTGGGGTGATGTGAGTCACTGTAATTGGGTCATCCAAAATCTGAATGCAAATGGGGTTGGATACTGCAATGGCCGAATTCAGAGTATACTAGGATTGTGCAAACAGGGTTTGGCAAACTGTGAATGCACTGGGATTTTGCTAGCTACTAGTTGAACATATTCTCAAACTGGCAATTTAATTGGAATATGAACATGGAATAAACCGACAACTCAAACTGAACATATTGGAATTAATAAACTGAGAGGATACTTGGAGGCCGATTCATGGAATAATTAGCGCGGCGCAAGTGGGCAAAAACGTGCGAATCGCAGTGGAATAGCGAAAATCGCAGTGAACGTGCGAAAATCGCACGAAAAGCAGCGCACGTCGATTCATGGAAGTCCGTGCGCGAGAAAACCAGCGGATGTGCGATAAAAAGTGCGCGGCGCACGTTAGCGCACAGGCCATCTAACAGCGTGCGCCAGGTCACAGCGAAAATCGCACAGGCCACAGCGAAAATCGCACATAGCGCGGCGCACGCAATAAAAGTAGGCGGAACACGGGCGTAACACTCGGAATGGGGAACAACTTGCCAAAACGTGGGCGTCACGGGGGAAGTACAGGGCACAAGTGCGCGGAACGCCCACACGCTCGCCTACAACACGTATTCATGGAATAGAATAGGGGAAAAAAGCGCACGCTCAAACCAGCGCACAGGCACAAACACGACCGCCACAAGAAAGGAGGCGGTAGCGTCTCTGCGGCTGTAAGAAATGTGCGCCAAAAGGTGCGCCAACAAATAGCACCTATATACTGCCATGATGAATGTCCCATACTGTGGCCCTCCAGGAAAAATGACGTGCAAAGGGGTACCCACAAACACGGACACCCGCTGACAAAAAATACGTGTGCATATATACCGGGGTGCGCGGGAAGTGTCACACGCGATTTGCAGGGTACGTGCATCACAGGGGTTCGCGTGAAGTTATTCACGCGATCGGGCCTGGGGGAGCGGGCTTCGTGTATTACAGGGGTTCGCGTGAAGTTCCACACGCGATCGGGCCTGGGGGAGCGTGCTACGTATATTTCAGGGGTTCGCGTGAAGTTTCACACGCGAATAGCCTGGGCGCGTGAATTTGAGGGGTGCGCGGGAAGTTCCTCACGCGATCGGGCCTGGGGGAGCGGGCTACGTGTATTACAGGGGTTCGCGGGAAGTTCCTCACGCGATCGGGCCTGGGGGAGCGGGCTACGTGTATTACAGGGGTTCGCGTGAAGTTCCTCACGCGATCGAGCCTGGGGGAGCGGGCTTCGTGTATTACAGGGGTTCGCGTGAAGTTCCACACGCGATCGGGCCTGGGGGAGCGTGCTACGTATATTTCAGGGGTTCGCGTGAAGTTTCACACGCGAATAGCCTGGGCGCGTGAATTTGAGGGGTGCGCGGGAAGTTCCTCACGCGATCGGGCCTGGGGGAGCGGGCTACGTGTATTACAGGGGTTCGCGGGAAGTTCCTCACGCGATCGGGCCTGGGGGAGCGGGCTACGTGTATTACAGGGGTTCGCGTGAAGTTCCTCACGCGATCGGGCCTGGGGGAGCGGGCTTCGTGTATTACAGGGGTTCGCGTGAAGTTCCACACGCGATCGGGCCTGGGGGAGCGTGCTACGTATATTTCAGGGGTTCGCGTGAAGTTTCACACGCGAATAGCCTGGGCGCGTGAATTTGAGGGGTGCGCGGGAAGTTCCTCACGCGATCGGGCCTGGGGGAGCGGGCTACGTGTATTACAGGGGTTCGCGGGAAGTTCCTCACGCGATCGGGCCTGGGGGAGCGGGCTACGTGTATTACAGGGGTTCGCGTGAAGTTCCTCACGCGATCGGGCCTGGGGGAGCGGGCTTCGTGTATTACAGGGGTTCGCGTGAAGTTCCACACGCGATCGGGCCTGGGGGAGCGTGCTACGTATATTTCAGGGGTTCGCGTGAAGTTTCACACGCGAATAGCCTGGGCGCGTGAATTTGAGGGGTGCGCGGGAAGTTCCTCACGCGATCGGGCCTGGGGGAGCGGGCTACGTGTATTACAGGGGTTCGCGGGAAGTTCCTCACGCGAATAGCCTGGGCGCGTGTATTTAAGGGGTTCGCGGGAAGTTCCACACGCGAATAGCCTGGGCGCGTGTATTTCAGGGGTGCGCGGGAAGTTCCACACGCGAATAGCCTGGCCGCGTGTATTTCAGGGGTGCGCGGGAAGTTCCACACGTGAATAGCCTGGCCGCGTGTATTTCAGGGGTGCGCGGGAAGTTCCACACGCGAATAGCCTGGGCGCGTGAATTTGAGGGGTGCGCGGGAAGTTCCACACGCGAATAGCCTGGGCGCGTGTATTTCAGGGGTTCGCGGGAAGTTCCACACGCGAATAGCCTGGGCGCGTGTATTTAAGGGGTTCGCGGGAAGTTCCACACGCGAATAGCCTGGGCGCGTGTATTTCAGGGGTGCGCGGGAAGTTCCACACGCGAATAGCCTGGCCGCGTGTATTTCAGGGGTGCGCGGGAAGTTCCACACGCGAATAGCCTGGGCGCGTGTATTTCAGGGGTGCGCGGGAAGTCCCACACGCGAATAGCCTGGGCGCGTGAATTTCAGGGGTGCGCGGGAAGTCCCACACGCGAATAGCCTGGGCGCGTGAATTTCAGGGGTGCGCGGGAAGTTCCACACGCGAATAGCCTGGGCGCGTGTATTTCAGGGGTGCGCGGGAAGTTCCACATGTGATTTGACAGTGTGGCTCCTCCCAGGTGTACCCTGTACACCCTCCACGGCCCCTGCAGGCAGCCCACACCACAGGGGACTACCCTGCATCCCTGGTCATGTCCCGCAGGCAGCCCACCCAACATGGGCATGCCCCCCAGCAAAGGCACATGTCTCCTTGAACTAATGAACACCAACACATGTCCCCTTGCACCCCCACCCCCCAGCACTGTGGGGCACCTGCCAGCAGGCCCCCACCCATGTCCAACTCATGTCTCCCACCACCCCCAAACCCCAGCCACCAGGGTCACCCTCCACCAGGGCCCCACTCATGTCTCCCACCACCCCCACCCCCCAGCACTGTGGGGCACCTGCCAGCAGGCCCCCACCCATGTCCAACTCATGTCACCCACCACCCCCAAACCCCAGCCACCAGGGTCACCCTCCACCAGGGCCCCACTCATGTCTCCCACCACCCCCAGCCCCCAGCACTGTGGGGCACCTGCCAGCAGGCCCCCACCCATGTCCAACTCATGTCTCCCACCACCCCCAAACCCCAGCCACCAGGGTCACCCTCCACCAGGGCCCCACTCATGTCTCCCACCACCCCCACCCCCCAGCACTGTGGGGCACCTGCCAGCAGGCCCCCACCCATGTCCAACTCATGTCACCCACCACCCCCAAACCCCAGCCACCAGGGTCACCCTCCACCAGGGCCCCACTCATGTCTCCCACCACCCCCACCCCCCAGCACTGTGGGGCACCTGCCAGCAGGCCCCCACCCATGTCCAACTCATGTCTCCCACCACCCCCAAACCCCAGCCACCAGGGTCACCCTCCACCAGGGCCCCACTCATGTCTCCCACCACCCCCACCCCCCAGCACTGTGGGGCACCTGCCAGCAGGCCCCCACCCATGTCCAATCCATGCCCCCCTGCACCTGGGTCCCAACATTCCCCAATCATGTCCGTAATGCCCATCCTCCCCTGCCAAAAGGCCCAACCAACTATCACACCCACCCACATATCAAAGGCAATTACATGTTACACCCCCAATGTAAATAATGCAATTTAACACATGTCTGTCACACACAATGGCTGCAAGTGAATGACAAAACACCCAACATGACATGCCTGAAAGCAATGAGATGATACGACACATTGAAGATTAAAAAAATAATATGTATTGAACAGCAAATAAGAAAAAACACAAAGCAAATCAAACAAAACAAGATGAATGTCCATGAAAAAATTATGAAAAAATAAAATAAGCCAATCAAGAAGATAATCCTGGGTCCATGAGCCCTACCAAATTAAACCTAACTGACTACTAACTAAAAAGGGAACTATATACAAAAAAGTGGTGCATTGTCCAATCGCAACCCAAAAAAAATTCAAAAAAACAAAGGAAACCTAACCCTAACTATACAACTATATACAAAGGCAGCGGGCTATTCGGACGGCTCACTGGTTGTTGTCATGGGCCAGGGCATCCTCGAACTCCTGCTCAATGGCTTGGAGGCGGGCATGTTCCCTGGCCCCGAGGTCCCGCAGGGATAACGCAGTGTCAAGCTCAAACTCCCTGCGAAGACCCTCGAGGCACTCAGCCCGCCTCAGCGCCCTCCGCATGGAGTCCTCCGCCCTGACCATCGTGAGCCGTTCCTCCTCTGCCCGCTGCCGCTCCGCACCTATCCGCTGGCACAACCTCTCCCACACGGAAGCCACTCCCATTCCAGGGTTCTCCTGCCCTCCGGCCGATGCCTGCACCCCTGATGTTGATGGCCCCGAGCCATGATGCCTCCCACGTTGAGCCTGCTGCTGCCTCCGACGCAACTGCCTGTGCCAGCACGACGGCATCCAGGCTGATGGAAACCACCGACGCCGTCGTGCACGTGCCCTGCCCGATGATGCCGTCACATCCTCCATCTGCTGGGGTCCAGTTGCTCTGGTGTCCACCCCTGCTGGATCTCTGACTCCCGACTGTGGCAGGGATGGGATCCCCACCGAGCTGGCTGCATTGGTCGGGGCAGGTCCACAGGGGGCCCTGGTGGCATCTGGGCTGGAAGACGGCAAGGAGAACGACTGGTGGATAGCCTGCACAGAGGAGGAGAGGGCCGCCACATTGGCCAACACATGCAGGAAACCCCCGAACATGGCCGATCCCAATTGGGCCACGTCGGCACGGTGCACTTCGTGATGACGTGCGTGCTCCTCCCGGGAAGCACGCACGGCATCACGAATCGCAGCCGTGCGCAACGCGACCCCAATCAGGACCTTCTCCGCACGGCCAGGGGTTCCCACGTCCGCAGGTGGAGGGGAGTCAGGTGACATGGACATCCCCTCTACCTGCGGACAGGCCTGGGACGGGGCATCCCTGCTGGTGCATGGTGGTGCACTCACAGGGTCAGGGACAGCGACATGCACAGGCCCCTCCACGGTGACCTGTGCTGCCTCCTGCCCCTGGCCCTGGACTGCACCACTTGCACCAGCAGGGATGCCCCCACCAGGCCCCATGTGTGCCCCAGTGGCGGCCTCCTCCTCCTCTGTGCAAACCACCAACCTGGATGGCTCCTCACCGTCTCCCACCGTAGCAGGCCCCTGTGGGGGCTCACCCACCCCTTCCGCTGCAGCCGTGGGGGCATCCCCGCCGCCTTGCTCCACAGCGCCGTCTCCGCCCTCTTCTTCACTAGCCGCTGCGTAGAGGGAGACAAAGAACACAAGCATCAGGGCACTGTACAATGGTCCCCTAGACAGGAAGCAATAGCAGATGAGCACCACTGTCAAAGTACACTTCCATCATGTCCCTCCACAACACATGGGCCAGTCCAGGCAAAACACACACAGTAACAGGCATGGTGCATGCCATGGACATTTCCATGCATGTCCAATGGACTCTTGAAACATTCAATGATATGTAACTCACATGCATCATGGCTCATGCCCATCACATGCACACACATCACCTCAGTCACATCCATCTGGCCCCAAACACACCAAACACAGCGGATACAAGGGTCATTTTGCTGCTTTACTGAATCTCTGCATTGTCACACACATGTTTCATGCATCCATGGCATGCACAAGTCACAGACACGCAGGTCAGGCACACAGACATGGCTACCATATATGTACCTGGCATCAGCACCCATCCCTCACCCCCACCCATGTTCAGGTACAGAGACTGGCATGCTCTCATGTTCATAATCTGATTAGGGCTCCCCATGCGGCATTTCAACACATGCAACAACCATGTGCATCACACATCACTGGTCGCACATGCATTACCATGATGTCCCTGCACACATACATGCATACATGGGCTATGGCACACATACAGGCAAGTATCATAGAACCAGCACACCGCAACATGCCCTGTCTCACACAGTAATGCATGGACACTTACCGCTCAACTCCAGACGGGCCTCCCTCTCAAGGATCTGGGCGTGGAGCGCTGGGCGTACGCGTTCCAGGACCCTCATCTGGATGGTACTCATGCGGCCCCGGCCCCCCTCCACGAGGCGCCGGGCCTTCACAAGGGTCCTGGACCTCAAGTCCTCCCAGCGCTTCTTGATCTTCAGGACGTCGCGGGTTGCCACCCCCTCCGCGTTGATGGCAACCACACAGTCGGCCCAGATCCTCTGCCGTCCTTCCTTGCTGGCGCGGGACGATCCAAAGAGGGCATCATACTGCCCCAGGACATGCTCCACCAGGACACCAACTTCGGTGACAGTGAAGCTGGTGCCCCTCTGCCCCTCTGGCCTGGGGTTGCCACTGGTGCCAGATGTGGAAGTGCCCGACATGGCAACCCCAGAGGCAGGTGTGGGTGGGCAACTGGGTCCTGGGGCTGGGCTGTGGAGCGATGTAATACCAGTCGGGAGTCTTCAGTTCCAGCAGGGGTGGACACAGCAACTGGACCCCTGCAGATGGCTGATGTGCAGGCACCAAATGGCAGGGCACGGTGGCAGCAGGCAGGCAGGCAGGCAGGCAGGCAGCAGCAGATGGCACGTGGGAGGCTGCTCGGGGCACTGGGGGGCAGTAACTCGGCCTTCTGGGCAGGAGCGTGGGCTTCCGTGTGTTTTCGCGTGGCCAGCTTGATACGGAGTAATTTGGCACGTGAAAATCCTGCACGTCAGCGTGAAATCCGAGGAAAGGCCCTTAGCGCGTAAGCGCGTCAGCACGCATACGCGATTCTATTGGACCAGAGTCCCTCAGCGCGTAAGCGCGTCTGTGACGTGACCCGCACGGGTGTTCCCCACTCAGGACGTGATGACGGGGCACACGTGGAGATACTGCACGTCAGAGTGTCATCGCGTGTAATTGGACAAAAGTGCGCGTACACGCGATTGGCCTATGTACGTGTATTTAATGGGTGCGCGGCCACTTACACACGCAAGTACGTCAGCGAACCTGTATCCCGTGGTGCGTGTGAATTTCCACACGCTATTGGACTGGGAACTGGATTCCAGGGCTGCGCGGGTCACACGCTGTATCCCGTGGTGCGTGTGAATTTCCACACGCTATTGGACTGGCAACAGGATTCCAGGGCTGCGCGGGTCACACGCTGTATCCCGTGGTGCGTGTGAATTTCCACACGCTATTGGACTGGCAACAGGATTCCAGGGCTGCGCGGGTCACACGCTGTATCCCGTGGTGCGTGTGAATTTCCACACGCTATTGGACTGGCAACAGGATTCCAGGGCTGCGCGGGTCACACGCTGTATCCCGTGGTGCGTGTGAATTTCCACACGCTATTGGACTGGCAACAGGATTCCAGGGCTGCGCGGGTCACACGCTCGCCTAGAACACGCGCTAAGCATAAATTGCGGACTTTAACAATAACAAGCTCAGACGCCAGGATGAACATACCGTTCCTAGCAGCAGTGGCAGTGGGCTACCAAAGGAGGAGGAGGAGGATAGTCAGGGCCAGAATATTCACACCCAGAACCAGCCTTTTCGGGATGCCTGATGACCAGGTGTATGGGAGGTACAGGTTTCCACCACACATCATACTGGACCTGGTGACTGAGTGGGAGGATGACCTCACATCACCCACCCTGTGCTCCCAAGCACTCAGCCCCCTGGAGAAGGTCCTCAATGTACTGCACTTCTTAGCCACTGGATCATTTCAGCGGACAAGTGCCATAGTGGGTGGGGTGTCACAGGCCACCCAGTCACGCTGCCTACACCAGGTCTTGAACATCATGACTGCACGCCCATCAGTCCGCAGGCACATATACCTGCCCAGAACACCTGCAGAAAGGCATGCTGCCGCCCTGGATTTTTACGCAGTGGCACGATTCCCCAAAGTGCTAGGTGCCATCGACTGCACCCATGTGGCTCTACGTCCCCCCAGGGCATCTGAGCACATCTATAGGAACCGCAAGCACTGGCATTCCATCAACGTGCAGGTAGCATGTAATGCCAAGGGAATCATCACCTCAGTATATGCCAACTATCCCGGCTCCACCCACGACAGCTTCATTTACCGAATGTCCACCCTAAGCCGGGACCTAGAAGCTGGGCGGCATGGCGATACATGGCTGCTTGGTGAGTATGTATGCCACTGCACATGCATGCATGTTGGATACTGAGCAAGGTCACAACCTCACCAATGATACCAATCCCCACCTCCACAGGGGACAGTGCCTACCCTCTCAGCCCCCACATGATGACGCCAATTCGGAACCCCACCACGCCACCCCAGGTAAGATTTAACACAGCCCACATTACAACCAGGGGCATAGTGGAGCGCACATTCGGAGTGCTGAAGTCACGCTTTCGCTCCCTTGACCGTTCTGGCGGGCAGCTGTTATACGCTCCCCCAGTAGTGTGCAGGATCATAGTGGCAGCATGTGTCCTGCACAACGTTGCAACACGCCGGGGCCTGGCCGTGGACATGGTGGTGGCCCCACATCCCCAACCACATGCACAGCCGCTGCGCATGGGAGGGGAAAGGGCACGGGGGGAGGCAGCCCATACACAGCTAGTGGCTAATTACTTCACATAGAAATCACACCCCTGTGGAGTGCACACTGCCCTGGCACATTCCATCTGACAATCAATGATGACTCAACCTGACACTGATCCTGAATGTGTGGAGAATGAACGGGGAATTCCATGTCAGCCTGAGATAGTTCACCTGGAAGTGTCACAATGTGTGCATCCCTACCCACACAGACACCACCAATGCAGTTTTGTGAAGTTACACATTGAAGCAGCTAAAATGAATACCCACTTGCAAAATGCAACAAGAGGACAGTGCCATGTCAGCCAACCCAACCCCAGCACTGCCACACGACACACCGTGCCATGTCATGCTAATTGCAGGTAAACAAAGTAATCCCCACAACATGACATCACTCTCACTATGTACAGTGGCACTATTAGAAGCCTGCAACACCTGTAATGCTCACAGCAATGCCGGACCAACAACATACTTGAGCACGTAGTACCATTAACATGACATCAAAAATGTAACATATTAGTAGTCTCACCACCTGGAAATGCCTGCACTCCCACCACTACCAACTGTGCAGTGTTGGCGCCATGTAGAGTTGTAGGTGCACTGCTGCCAACATGGTCCCCATCGCCAGACTAGAGGTCCTTGTGTGGACTTGAGGAAGGGACCTGCAAATTGGGAGGTAGACACAGAAGAAGAGTTACACATCAATGCAACATGCAGTGTACAACACAACAGCAATATGCACTAGGAATGTATACACAGTATTGACTACAGACTGGCCACACAGGTCATGGGAGTCCAACGTCACTGTGTAATTCACTGTCACTTGGGCACACCCTTTGCAAGCCCATGGAAACGGGAAGCAGGAGGGGTGTGTGTGACTCAAACCCAAGCATCTGAACCAAATACATTACAAGCCTGCATGTGCCCAGCCACAATGCAGCGTATGCCCACAGGAACCACGGAAGCCAACAGATCGGAGCCAACAGATCGGAGCCAACAGATCGGAGCCAACAGATCGGAGCCAACAGATCGGAGCCAACAGATCGGAGCCAACAGATCGGAGCCAACAGATCGGAGCCAACGGATCGGAGCCAACAGATCGGAGCCAACAGATCGGAGCCAACAGATCGGAGCCAACAGATCGGAGCCAACAGATCGGAGCCAACAGATCGGAGCCAACAGATCGGAGCCAACAGATCCTCCCAAAAAAATTGGGAATAAAAGAAATCAAAATAAAAATAAAAATAAGAAAAAATCAAAAATGGCCATTGATGGGCCCGGGGGGGTTGGGGAGGCCACCCAGGAGGTCCGAGGACAGGATGCACACCAGAACCCACCTGCGTGGATCCTGGGAAAATAAAACACCTCCATGGGCTCATGGCCCACACGGCTACCCTATTGTGGGAGTGTCACTGCTGTCGCTATTATCACCCTGTGCAGCTGCATCCGGAGGTGGTTGCACTATGGGAGGCAGCCCACGCAAGGCCCTAGTCTGCTCCTCCATGGCTGCAAGCATGCGGGTGTGGTAGGTCTGGTTCTGGAGGATGAGTGTGCGGAGGTCCCCATGCAACAACTCACGGGATGCCCGGACCTCCGCCCTCGTTGCCTGCATCTCAGCTGAGAGCGTACGGGTGAGACGCTCCAGCTGCTGTTCTGTCCTTTGGTGTGTTGAAGCCTCAAGCTCAACAAGAGTCGTCCTGAGGTGTAGGAGCTCCTGCCTCAGGGCTTCCCTGTGGCCCTGGGACTCAATGGAGATGGCCTCCTGCAGAGTCGCCAGTGCCGCCCGCCTGTCCCTGTTGGACCCCAACATGTCCTCCCTGTGTGACTGGCAGATGGAGTCAGTTGCCTGCTCTAGTCGCTCCATCAGCCTTTCTGGGGGGACAATGGAAGTGGCCACCCTATCCATGGCCTGAGCCATCATCTCGGATGATGCAGCCTGTTGGGTAGCCATACCGTAAATGGATTGCTCCCATGCGGTATTGCCAGGTGGCGTACGGCCACCACGTCGGCGGGCACCACACCTGTCTGGGGCAAGGCGAACTGCGCCTTGCTGTGCCGGCACTGCCTGAGGCTGCAGGACTGCATTCCCCCTCTGATCTGCTGGCCCAGGAACAGGATCAGATGTCGCGGAGTGTGACCCTGCATCCGTAACCACCAAAGGCGTAGCTGCCAACACTGACATCCCCATGGAGGGTACTGACCCTGGTGCAGGTGGGTGAGACAGAACAGAATCCCTCCCTGGAACACTCACCAGCGACGGCACGTAGGTCTCATCCGAATCAACACCTGAGTACAGCTCGGGGGAGGTGCAGCCAGAGACACCCCTTGAGAGCACGACCTGCAGCACTTGTGGGTTCTCCCCCACCACCACACCACGTCCCTCACTGGTGGTTGGTCGGCCCTGGGACACCTCCTGGGTCTGCACCATCTCCACAACCCCAGCAGTATCAGGTGCGTCTTCCCCTGCAAAGACATGAAAACAAAGTAATGGAAACAGGCATTAGCACCATGGCACACATTGAGGGCTGAGAAGCAAGAGAACCAGTACTTGATTGACATGTCCCACATGACTAGAACCCTCCCATGCATGCACCCTCACTGCGTATGAAGTGCAGGCAAACGGCACACACTGATGACACCAAGATGGAAGATGAACAAATTTTCTGCATGCTGCCTGGCAGTGGCATCACACATTGGCCTGTGATTGGCAGGTGAAACACACATGCCATCACACAGATGGCATGTACCATTGCTATTGAGTGAAGATGGAGAGGAGGGCAGCACCTATTCATTCAGTCCAGTTCCCGCATGTAATAGCTTTTCTGATTCTAACAGGTCAGATTTTTCACCTGGAGCTGCCAGTCTGTAATGGTCAAATTGCACAGGGACATGTGTGTACAAATGATATCCAGGTAACAAAGTCACTCCCCTTTACCATACCCATGTCAGACATGTGACTAGTGGACAGCGACATGCCTAGTGAAAGTGGTGGAATGCAAACAAACTGACTGAATGAACAGTGAAAAATAAGCAAATCTGTTGTGTCAAGGTGACACTTCAAGGGCAACTGGCGTGCAGTTGTGCTAGATGTCTACTGTTGGCAGAAGGGATACTGCTATGGCCAAATGCAGCTGCGCAGGAAGTATTGCTTGAAGCACATGGCTGACCCATACGACTGAGGCGCACACACTCTCTCCTGGCACCCAAACAGAAGCCCTCACACACACACCATGCACATGTATGACACACACATGCATGTGCACTCACCGGACAATGCCTCGTAATCAGCCAGATCTCCCACGCCTTGGATCTGTTCCTCCGTGACGTAGGTCCCAGCGACTGACTCATGTGGAGTGAGTTCCATGTCTACTACTGGAGACCCACCTCCAGTCACTAGAGTTGCGGCATGACTTGAGGCCAGCTTACTCTTTGCCCTGCGCTTTAGGTCATTCCAGCGCTTATAGCAATCATTGGCTGTGCGCCTCACGATTCCAAGGGCACTTACGATGTCCGCAACGGTCTGCCAGTGTGCCTGGCGTTGTGCAGGTGTGGTCTTGGATCCTGCAACAATGACCATCTCGTTGTCATGTCCGGACACATACTCGACAAGTGCATTCAGTTCGTCATCCGTGAAGCTGGGCTTCCTGGACGGGCCGGACTGTGTAGCCGTGTCTGGGGCATCAGCCTGTGCCGGACGAGCACTCTTCCTCTTCCGCTTGGAAGGTGGTGGTGATCCTGAGTGTCCTGCGCCGCTCTGGACACTAGGGGCAGGAGCCCTGGTGGACTCTGTATCAGGAGTGTGGGATTGCACACTCAGCATGGGAGTTGGTGCAGGCATTGGCTCGAGTGTGATGGTGTCAGGGGGAATCTCAGCAGCATGGACTAGGACCGACACTGTCCTGGCTGGGTGTGTGAGGGCTGGGGTGGATGGAGCCGCAGCTGCCCCTGCAGCCACTCCGCCCTGCCTCCTTGGTGCAGTAGATGACCTTGCTGCCCCAGATCCACGTGGCATGATGGCATCAACGTGCACCAGCGCACGTGTCGTAGCCCTGCTGACCTGGAAGTCAGCCATGGAGTCAGCCAGGTCTGGTGCCACAATGGGCTGGTCCAACAAGGGCTGAGCATGGATGGTGTCAGCCACTTCAGCCTCAACGGGAGGGGGGGAGGGGGGGGAGGGGGGGGGATGATGGGTGCCCTTGACTGGTCCTCCACACATGGGGGGACAGGCTCACCCTGCAAGTTACGACCACGTCCCCTACCGGATCCACCACGGCCACCACTTGTGGCTCTTCCACCTTTGCCACCCTTACGGAATCCTCGCCTCCCAGCCATGGCACTGATATTAATGTGCGTATGGGAGTGGCTGTAGACAATTGTCCTGGGCAATTGGGGGTCAAAGGGGTTGGGTACCAGATGGTAATTGTACCCTAGTGCTCTAGCACGGCTGATTGTAACCCCTGGGGAAAGATGACGGGTCACGCAACGCACAGGAGGCCCAAAAAAGGGAGATGACGTGCACGCAACCCCTCCTAGACCACGTGTGCAGAAAGAAAAACCTGCACTACGCTGTGGCACCCAGTAACACAAGAATGAACGTATGCGTGTCACACGCAGCCTAGAATGACCTCTGAAGGGGTAGGCAACACACGGGGCAAGCACAGAAGTTGGATACGTGCGTGACTCACCGTCTGCCAGGTAAAAGAGCGTGAAGAATGAGCGCGTTTGGCTGGCTAAACCCCCGCCAAAAGAAGATGTGTACGCTGTCTGAGAAGACAGGACAACAGTAGAAGGGGACACTGTTTGAGGGAACAGGCCCAGGTAAACCAGTAAAAGAGAAAAAAGAGAAAAAGCTGTCAGAGGTAACAGGGAATACGAACTGGAAACGCCGTGAAGTAAATCGCGTGTGAAACGACAAGAAGTACAGATTTCACCCACTCGCTCTCCACGAAAAGCACGTACAAGGAAATGGTGTTCTACATGTACCTTTTATACAGGCCCACACGTACAGCGTCACTTACGCGGCGTGTACGTTCACCAATCACACGCTTTGTCACTCCTGCGTGTAGATCCATTTTCACCAATCACACGCTTTGTCACTTCTACGTGTACATCCATTTTCACCAATCACACGCTTTGACACTGGGACGTGTCACGCAACAATTTCCTGCACGTGCAGGTGACTATAGGCGCGCATATGCTGTTGACGGGTTTACGCGCTAAGGGCCTTTGCTGACGTGTGGGATTTCACTACCTATCAGGCTGTCCACGCGTTCACACACGAGAGACCACGCTCCTGGCCAGGAGGCGAAATTACTGCCCCCCAGAGCCCTGAGCACGCTCCCACCTGCCATCTGCTGCTGCCTGACTGCCTGCTGGCCACGTGCCCCACAGTGCTGGTGGGTGGGGGTGTTGGGAGACATGGGTGGGGGCCTGGTGGAGGGTGCCCCTGCACTGGTGGGGGTGGTGGGAGACATGGGTGGGGGCTTGGTGGAGAGTGCCCCTGGTGGCGGGGGGTGGTGGGAGACATGGGTGGGGGCCTGGTGGAGGCTGCCCCTGGTGGCGGGAGGGTGGGGGTGGTGGGAGACATGAGTGGGGGCCTGGTGGAGGCTGCCCCTGCACTGCTGGGGGGGTGGGGGTGCAGGGGGACATGAGCAGGTGTGCAGGGTAGTCCCCTGTTTTGTAGACTGCCTGCAGGGGCCGTGGAGGGTGTACAGGGAACACCTGTGAGGACCCACCCAGCCTAATCGCGTGTGATGATTCCCACGCACCCCTGTAATACACGTACCCTGGCTAATCGCGTGTATAACTTCCCGCGTACCCCTGTAATACACGTACCCTGGCTAATCGCGTGTTAAACTTCCCGCGTACCCCTGTAATACACGTACCCTGGCTAATTGCGTGTTGAACTTCCCGCGTACCCCTGTAATACACTTACCCTGGCTAATCGCGTGTTAAACTTCCCGCGTACCCCTGTAATACACGTACCCTGGCTAATCGCGTGTTAAACTTCCCGCGTACCCCTGTAATACACGTACCCTGGCCAATCGCGTGTTGAACTTCCCGCGTACCCCTGTAATACACGTACCCTGGCCAATCGCGTTTTAAACTTCCCGCGTACCCCTGTAATACACGTACCCTGGCTAATCGCCTGTTAAACTTCCCGCATACCCCTGTAATACACGTACCCTGGCCAATCGCGTGTTGAACTTCCCGCGTACCCATGTAATACACGTACCCTGGTTAATCGCGTGTATGACTTCACGCGTACCCCTGTAATACACGTACCCTGGCTAATTGCGTGTTGAACTTCCCGCGTACCCCTGTAATACACTTACCCTGGCTAATCGCGTGTTAAAGTTCCCGCGTACCCCTGTAATACACGTACCCTGGCTAATCGCGTGTTAAACTTCCCGCGTACCCCTGTAATACACGTACCCTGGCCAATCGCGTGTTGAACTTCCCGCGTACCCCTGTAATACACGTACCCTGGCCAATCGCGTTTTAAACTTCCCGCGTACCCCTGTAATACACGTACCCTGGCTAATCGCCTGTTAAACTTCCCGCGTACCCCTGTAATACACGTACCCTGGCCAATCGCGTGTTAAACTTCCCGCGTACCCATGTAATACACGTACCCTGGCTAATCGCGTGTATGACTTCACGCGTACCCCTGTAATACACTTACCCTGGCTAATCGCGTGTTGAACTTCCCGCGTACCCCTGTAATACACGTACCGTACCCTGGCCAATCGCGTGTTAAACTTCCCGCGTACCCCTGTAATACACGTACCCTGGCTAATCGCGTGTATGACTTCACGTGTACCCCTGATATGCACGTTACCCGCTTTGCGTTCCTTGTTTGGCTGCCCTGTAAACTGGTCCAGAGTTAGCGCAGCCCTTTGCGATGATTTAGCGATTTTGCTGGCTTTTCCTTGCGAGAGGGCGTTCTTGGGGGCGTTACTGGCGCTGCTGCAGGGTCGCTGCGATACTCTGCGCCACGGCTGGTTTGGGAGCATGTAATCCATGAATACGCTGTGCGCGGAAATCGGTTTTATCGCACGTGCCTGGCGCAGTCAATCGCACGCGGACACTCTGCGCCAGCCGATTGCGACACTTTTCTGCGAAATTCTATGAATTACCCTGTTGGTTTCTTTATGTGGGAGTGTAAGGGGACTGACTTTAGATCTGGAACATTCTGTGACTGTACTGAGTGTAGAGGGGTTGTCAGAGGTTAATGCCTCGAACTACATGTACAGCCGAGATAAATGACTGGTTGTTGAGCCATCTTAATAACCAGATTTGCACTGTTCTTTGCATTTGCTCAATTAAATCATGTGCACTAGTGTTAGGACTTCTAATTCCACTGTTTGGACGTGTTTATTTATTGTCATTGCATTCAGGCTAAAACCATCCATATGTGGTAACTGTGCTGGGGCTGCAACTAACAATGCAGTTCAATGATGATCCAATCTGTGCTGCCTAAACACTGTTTTGAAAGCAACCGTCGCTGTGTCGGTGCTTGGGCCAGCAACATAACTAACCAATATATTAAGGAGCTCACAGGTGCTCATTGTGCAGCAAATCCATATCTTATGCTCCTGCTTGAAAGCCAGACACATGTAGACATTTTGCTGGCACTAGAACCCCCACAAATGTGGGCACCAATCCAACAACGAGCACCCGATTCTTATCTTGGCGCAGTGCTAAACAGGACACTTCACTATGCCTTTTTCTGACTCCCAGGCACCACGCCGATTCTCAGGTGCGCCTGGGCGTCAGCGCAGTGCATGACGGTGCACTGTCTGCAATCCGCCTGTTTTTTTTAGAGAACGGGTGGATTGCAAGTCTCGGCCGTTAATCACAATTTTATGAAAGTGCTGCCGCGATTTAGGTTTGGAATGTTCTGGCCTCTACTCAAAACGTAGGCGCTGCAGGGCCTCTTGCCACCTGAAAACTGCCACCACTCTATCCAACTTCTCCAGAGTAGGAATGTTGTTGTTTTTATTTTTGTCAACACATGTGGCACGTGTAACCAGGCTGAGGTATTTTCTATTGATACATAACCTACACATAACATATTTTAGGGTCGCCATGTGTTAGGAATTTGAAATAACAAGGGGTTACCTGCAGAAAACATATACACTCCTCGGGATTCAGTGATCTGGCTGCTTCATTTGTGGCAGTAGGTATTAAATACATTGCAATGCACTGGCTTCGTTTTAGGTCTTTTGGCTTTGCGCATGCCCTTCCCAATCCGACCTGCAGTGAATAACTGTTGGACTCTGCACTGCAGTAATCGCGAGCACATGCCATCATCTCTTAAAACAAAAACGAAAAAACAATAGAAAGGTATACTCACCAGTGTGGCACTCCTACGTAACAGCGACACCAACATTTTACTATACATGGGCATCACTTATTTGCATTTTTCAAAAGTGAAGGAGTGCCACAAGAATCGTCATGTAAAACGACCAATACCGAAAGTGCCTGTTGCTAGGTTGGTTTATCACCCTTCCTAGCAACTGGCACACATATTCCAAAAGTGGCTCATTCATTCTTACTTTGTAACAATGTGCCCCCTTCATAATAGGTTTTAAGTATCGAAAATGTCGCCAACGCTTTCTACAATGTTTTTGGGACTTAACACCAGGTTCAGAATTGGGCTCTAAGACTAATGCAAAGTGGGTAATTTCCCCAGTTCCTCGACACGTAATGTACATGTCCCTTAAACAGACTCCCTGAGAGAAGTGCTGTGAAAGATCCACACTCCAACCTGCCTGATGATGGCTTGAAATGTGGCTGGGCGGGCTGAGCATCAGCCACCTCAGCCCGACCGTAAGCCAATAACAGGCACAGGTGCAACTACCATGGGTTTAAGGGTGTTCTGACCCCCTCCAAATATACAATAAGCCTTTTGCCCCCCCCCCAACCTCCCAGATATCACACACACCCTCTTCCTTCTCACGTGTGGGCATTCCATATACAAGCTGTGAAAGCACTGCTGCAGCCCAAGGCTCGACCTGACAGTGAGTGTTGTCCAAATGAGTATGGCTCATTGTTTGCAGACATGTTACTGTTAGGGTGAGTGTTGAGACAGATGAAATGAACACAAAGCCCAGAGTGCTTTATGTGCTCAGGAAGGTTTCAGCTTAAGACACTATCACAGACATATTTGTTAAATATAAACATGTGTGGTCACTCTTATGTTCCCAAAATGCTCTATGATTATATGCAATATATCCAAGTGTTATTTGTACACATCGGCTTTCTTAGGTTATTTACAGAATGAGGGTAATTTGCCCACTTTGGCTTATTTAAAAGCTGCATAGCGCGAACATAAGTGTAACACAAGACATAAAAGGCTTATGCCAGTGATTGCACTTGTCTCACCGCTCTGGGGCATGTTAACTATCTATTGCAGTCAGATTGGGAGATGGGAACCATTTTCTTCTCCTCATTTCTACTAGCTTCGAAGCCACCCAGTCTCAGGACTATGAGCTCTTCTTGCAGGTACAACACCACTAAGGGATTCCGATGGCATCCGAATGCATTTAGCACCTGCTGGTGTTAATATGTAATTGTCACACAGCTTTTACATTGTTTACAAAACTGAGAGTTAAATGAAAGAGTAAAGGTGATTACCCTACTTTGCAAAAGTGAAACATTTCACGTAGGGAACCCACTAGCACGTACATGCTAATGTTGACTGTCTCCTGCCTGCAGTTACCACTTTTAACAAAATTATCCTGACTTATTGAATGGTTTAAATACGGAGTGAGTGTGTTATTTCAAGATAACAATATTTGTTTACGATATGGAGACTGGGTGCAAACAAGGCCACCTGAGACCATGCCGAGTGACACAAAAACCATGTTTACAGGGTCTTGTGATTTATTGTTTAGGGCATGCACCCCCTCCTTTTGGGCAATGGCCACCACTCTTTAGACCACACTCCCTGTTTGATATCCCCTCGATTTTGCATCTACTGTTTTGTTAATGTGTTACCCTATTCATATTCACCTGCTGCCACTGATATGTATCGATTGCAAGACTATTTCCCCTCAGGTGCCACCTGCCACCCGGCATTAAAAGCTGCGTGTGTCACTGGCATACATATAATAATATTAATGCTGTGGTGGCTGAAATGTTTCGATGTAAGTAGTCATCCATCGCCCCTGCTTGTTTCTATGATAGGTGAAAGATGTAAGGTTTGATTTTTTTTTAAAAGTACATGAGCTTCTCAACTAGTGTAGCATGCATAGCACCCTGCGGCAGCACGATCATCTTGTTCATTGCATATGGTTGATGTCCAATGAAAGACGGTTCAGCACAGTGTTCTTAGAAAGGAGAGTCAGATGGCAGCTTATGATTTGAAGACCTTTGCCATGCCACAAAAACACAAGAATGGCTATGAGTGCTCACACCTGCCATCTGATGGGATGTTCAATAGGTCAGTATGTGTGTCATGGTGCCAGTGTTTTGGGGGCAATGCACATGCACCAATGCTTTACCGACTTACTGGAAAATGATACGCTCTCCACAAGAGGGTACTTTCCTCTAACATATGCACTTTGCTACAGTGTTGCTTCTCATAGTAACGTAGGCTGCACTTCTCATCTGCCAACCAGTGATTCTGCATCCACCTCTGATACAGCATTTCCATGGGATCACCATGATGTTGGGAAGCACTTCCTGTGCCTTCTTTGCTCCACATCCACTCTGCATCATGTTCCTCTTCAGTCTGCCACCTCTGCCGAGCTCTCTTCTGGGGATCTCCTTGGTCTCCGCCATGGACTAGTTTGCAGCACCTGTAGAAAATAAGCCAATCACTGCAGGAACCTGTATCCTCAGCTCACTGAAGAACATATTGCCTTCCTAATGAACCCTGTCAAACGGAAGATATCCTGGAACATTTCCCCCTGCGCAGACACATGTGTGCCTTAATATAAATAAGCATATTACATGCACATGCCATTAAAACAACCAATCTGTGACAGACTGTGACAACAATGTATTATCTGTTCATATACGATTGAAAGCAAAAGATTGCCAGGACACAGAGGTACCCAGAATATAGCAGTGCCATGATGCTCACACCCCCACCGATCATGATAATGGGCCTACAAGTGTCTGGATGATGTGCACTACAAGTGTCAGGAGCGAAGAAGGGCCAGTCTCTCGAAAAACCATGGTTCTCCCTGTTGATCCAAAGGTTTCCTCAAAATAATAGTCGGCCTGACCAAAGATACAGCAAACAATTCAAAATAATCCAAAACAAGCAATAGTTGCTAACCAAAATGATCTGAATATTCATGAAATCGTAACAAATAGAGCAGTCAAAGCAAATGTGTATTACTCACAGAAGATAGTGTTGTTCCTCCAGGGGTCACACCGGATGTGCACTGTCCTTTAGATGGGGTGTTAAACATTCTCCTGCTGTGGACCAATGGCTCTTGGGTACCCGAGTGATGTGGGGTCCTCCTGCTTGCTGCCTCCTAAGCAGTTTTGGTTGGGCCATCATCTGACAGACCAGCAAAAACCACCAGCCAGGCTGGGTTTCAGGTAGGTATCTCAGCAAAGACTAATTACCAATGGTGGGGTTCAAAGGATGAGTCTGTTGGTAGTCTTCCATGTCTTCCTGTGCTCCTCTCAGGGTTTACTGTGGACCCTTAATAATAATAATAATAATTTAGCATTTATATAGTGCTACAAACCCTCAGGTGTCTGAGCACTGCTTGTTATTACCCACGACGGTGTGTGGTGCTCATTTATCAACCTCGGAAGAATGAGAGGGATTCAAACCTGCATCAGCAGGCTCTGCACAGATGTCAAAGCGAGCGCTCTCCTCCCTGTGCTATCAGACCGGCGGACCTTGTCTTGCCTGGTCTACTTTTGGGCCATCCTTCCCATCCCTTAGTATAATTGGTCTGCCTTATTCCTTCACTTGCCTATTCACTCTTTATTGAATCAACATGGTTCTCCTAGAACTCTGTCTCTTCAGTCTCAGCATCTCCCGCCTTCCTGGTCTGCTTTCTGAGCACCAGAGTCTCTACCTATCTTTAGAGGTTCAACCTTTTTTGCCTCTACTGAAAGTACCTGCCTTCCAACTCTATTCCAACTTCCTGTCACTCTCTTATCTCTCCCCCCAACAACCCATTCTCTTTGAATATTTTCTATGTTTACCTCTTAAGTGCTAATTTTGATTATGTTTATCGTGAATTCCCATAAGGGATCATTTTAGGTTATGAACACTTCAGCAGTAAAGGGGTAACAAATGTTTCTCTTCTGCCTCTCCAAGCTGATACATTCCCTCTCTTCACAACAACTGTGCTATGTTGATCTTAAAATATTCTCTCCTTCCTGTACTCCGATACTCTATTCTCTTTCCATGTGACTCCCCTCATCTCTCACTTATAGGTAGCATCTGTCGATGTCTGTTGCTGCACTAATCAAGCCTCTCTCTCTATTCTTGATTCTAACTCTTCGGCACTTTATCAATCACTGTCTCCATTCCAAACCTGATCTATTCCAACATCTACACAGTTTCCCCCCAAACACCTGCATACCTTTCTGTGGGGGTTCTGACTGTTGAATGTTCTCCCAGCCACAATCTGTTTTCTAAATTACTTACTTCTTCTATCCCTAAATCCAATTTTCATTATTTTCCCAATTCAACACATTTCTTCCCAACCAGATCTATTTAATTTCTCACAAAACCATCCCCATCCTCAAACTTCCATACGGTTCCCTTTAAATGTTTTAGCTTAATCAAAACTTCTCTCATAGCCACACACCAGTACCTGTTGCAAATGCTCTTTCTTTGACCTTATAGTCTTGACAGGTTTCTATGCTTGGGGTCTCCCTGTTTTGTCAGTCTTCTTGATAGCAGCTCTCCTGTGGACTGACAATCCCTGCTTGGGCTGGCTGCTTTTTAAAGGCCAGTTTGTCATCTCCATGCTTTTTATGGCAGCATTGCTTGCAACTAAGATGCAGCGGCTGGTCTGTTCCTAATTGAACCAAGTGCCCAGGGTCATGTGTTGTTTCAGTGAGCTGTCCTAAGGCAAATTTAGAATGTGGCAGGCATTTATGTTTTGTTTGTGGTGATAGGAGCAGTTTTCTAGCTGTCTGCCCTATGTTTCAGCCGTTTATAACATGGTTATATTTTTGTTAATGTGTAAATTCTCTCATGAATTCACTGAGTTATTGCAGGGGTCCACAGACCAGAAAAACACTGGAATTTCATAATTCAGATTAGCAAACCCTGCAACCATGTACAAATGTGTGTTTGTGGGTTCAAAAACACCAAAGGGGCCAAAGTATAGCATTAACAAATGCTTTATATCACAACAGACAGTGAACCCCAAGTCTGATTGCGAGCCTCAGAGAGAGAGATGAAATGCATCCACACTGATGGGACAAGCCAGTAATTGCTGTGAATATTGGAATGGTATAGGGGATAGGGGAGCAAGCGTTGTCAGCTCCTATTACTTCTGCAGAGAGCAAGCCTCTCTAAGAGTCACGCGTGTACCGGACCTTGGCTAGGAAGTATACATCCTAGTTTTTGATGGATGAGAAACGATAAACTGTAAATCATTTGGGTTCAATGTGATCAGAGACAGTCTTGAGGAAGGTGGCCAGAACCTTTGCAGGCCACTGAAACCGGTCAACCTTTGTACAATCAATAATAGTGCCATAATAAGAGCCTGACCATTCTTGTTATATATTGTGATTTGTTTATTAGATATTGTTATATTTAAAAAAGGTAGCAGGTGCACCTCTCCAGAAAGAACATGGCATGATAACCTGTTCTGAGATGAGAGTTGCAGCACACGCTTTTTGCTCACTGTACCTTTCACAGATGGGAAATATCCATTTGCATATCAGTCTTTGTCCCGCCCACATGGGCAGTCCAGCACCGAAATGCTATGGCAATTCCTCTCTGAACAAGAGTACCAAAAGCAACCCCATACACGTGTTTCAGCCTTGTTGGGCTTCATCAGTGAGGTGAAGCTTTGTCTCTCTGAGCACAGTGAGCAGGGAGTCCACGTCTGGATGCCCCCAGGTAACTCAGGGTGACCAACCCCATGTTCCTTGCAAATATTTAAAAAAGGTAGCAGGCGCCCCTCTCCAGAAAGAACATGGCATGATAACCTGTTCTGAGATGAGAGTTTGCAGCACACGCTTTTTGCTCAATGTACCTTTCACAGCACACATATATATGACTGAGGAATGTTACAAAGGAATGTGGAGTGGGTTTGGGGAATCTAGAATGTGGGGAATGGGATAGTCAGTTACAGTGTGACATTAAAGAAAGAAGGACTCAAGCAAAGGCTCTGGTGCATTTATCTAATACATGAATGGCAAATAGATAACAAATGGCGATGAGGGGAACGTAACCGGTGAAAAAAGGAGCAGGGTCACTGAGGCAAGAAAGAAAGAAACGGAACAAGAAATAAACAACAACAATAAGGAAAGACATTGAACAAACAATAACGCGGTGCAGAAAGGCAGACTCTGATGAACGAGGTATCACAAAAAAGAAAGGAAACAGTAAGGATACAAAGTGAAGTGAATGTTGTTGAAGAGGATTAGTTAATTGAAGGCATAAAGGACAATGCGCGTATGAAATAAAGCACTGCGTTATTTAAAAGAAAGCATTAACGGACTTACTTTTGTGGCGCGAGCGCTGACCTGAATAAAGGGAGACGTAACTCTGTACGCATGAATGTTTCTGTGTCAGAGGAAAGGACCTAAAGACATCAGGAATACATGCCACCATATTTATAAACAAACACATTGAAAAAAAGCTGTCATAGCAACGAGTTACGTTATGTGTGAAAGGAACCAAACAAAGCGGAACGAAATGGGAAAGAAACTGAAACTGATTTTATGAGAAACATAATAGAAAGAAATAACAAAGGTCGTAGATGACCATAAAAGCAAGTCAGTCATGTACAAGAAAGAAGCACAAGGAAAGAATTGAAAATTAAATCGAATTAGAATAATTAAACAACAGTAGAAAATAAAAAAAGTGCAACAGTAAAAGCACAATTACAATTCTGAAACAAGAATAAAGTCATAAATCCACCTGAGAACAGTTAGGGTGAAGTGAAGTGCTACATGACAAGGAAATAGGTAAACTGAGAAAATAAAAACAAAGTGGGTGAAGAGTACAGTCACTAACCGCACAAACAATTATCTAACATGTCTTCTGAAAATGCAAGTTGGAATATGAGTTCACCTCAGGTCATATTGGAAACAGCCACGTCTGCAAATCCAACTAATTATTTGTGCAGGCCAAATCCATTCAACCTAGAACCAGAGGAAGATCAAGGACTGTGATGGCAAGAATGGCTGGATGAATTTGAGGAATTTTTAAGAGCAGTAGGAAACCAAAATGCTGTCAATAATTTGGACATTTTTATAAACCTAGTGGGGAAAGAAATGAAAACCATTATCAAAACAATTCCTGCAGAGGAAAAAGGAACATATCAACTTCTGGTGGCAGCAATAAATAGCCAGATTATAGTTCTGCCAAATCGGGACTATGAGCGATATATCTTTAACCAGTGAACACAAAGCCGTTGTGAAACCATAGCGCAATTTGCGCTACGCCTCCAGGGAAAAGCAACATATTGTGACTTTACACATTTTAATAATGATGAGGCAATCAGATTAAGAATTATTGAAGGTTGTGTATCATCTCAGTTTAGAAGGAAAGCACTTACTAAAACAATCCCTTCCATTAAAAAAGGTATTGCAATTGGCAAGAGTTTACGAGAGAGTCGACACGCAAGCGGCAAATATGGAAAACCCAAAAGGATTGGACAACATTGTTTCCAATAAATCAAGGTCCAAATGCACAGTGGCAAAGAAGATATTCCAATGTGTTGGCTGGATTAATACCTCCTCAAGAAGGATGGAGCAACAATCAGAGAAACCCAATAGAAAGACAGTCCAACAGGTGTGGGTTTGAATACCTGCATAAAGGTCAGTGTTCTGCCTTAGGCCAAATGTGCCTGTGTTGTGGTCAAGAAAACCATTTTCAGATAATCTGTAGAGAAAGAATACCATCAGTGCCTCCATATAAATCAAATATACAAACATTTCCAAGTCGAAGGTATGACATTCAGAGGAACTTAAATGGAAGGGCATACTCCAAGAAGGAATTGCCAAGGTCAAATCGGAATCCAAGAGTGAATTCGACTCAGCAGAGTCAACAACCGGGATTAGTTAGAGCTCTGGATAATATGCAAGTGGATGAAATAAGACAAGTGGAGCAGGATCAAATTCAAACCTCACATTTATACCAAGACCAAGGTCAGGAAGGAATGTCGTACGGAGATCAATATGAGAACCGACCACTAGAAGAAGATGCCATGAATATGGGTATGAATAAAGAATACCCGGAATATGACAGGTACATCAAAGAGTATGTAAGACTAATATATAATACATCAGATGGAAATGTGGCAATAAAGGTCACAGTGAGCCTAGGTGGACAGAACATACCATTCTTGATTGACACTGGCGCTACAGTGAATGTGAAAATGCGTATGAAGGAATAGCTGAGTTATACTCACTGCAACCATCAAATGCCAATATTTTTCAATGGGGAGCAAAACAAGCACTAACCTCGAAAGGAAAATGTTATTGTGACTTGGTTCTTAAAAATAACTGTACACCAGTTTAAATATATGTCATAAGTAGTCCTGTGGAAGGGAGATGTCTCCTGAGTTGTAAGACTGCCACGAAACTAAGAATCATTGATGTCAACTACAAACGGTCAGAAATGATAAAAAAAAATACTGTCACAATGTCACAATGTACAAACCATGACAGAAAGAACAATGGATTTGGAAAAGGTAAAGGAGAAATTCCCTAATCTATTCAGTGGTGTAGGAAAATTAAAAGGGGATGCAATACATCTACATATTGATCCCAAAGTTAATCCAGTTCCTCAACATCCAAGAAGGATAGAGTTTCATCTGCAGGCGAAAGTATCACACGAATTGCAACAACTTGTCAAGAATGACATCATTGAAAGAGTGGAAGGAGGTCCCACACCTTGGGTATCTCCGTTGGTAGTAGTTCCAAAGGCGGATGAGCGTCTTCGCTTATGTGTGGAAATGAGAATTCCCAAAATAGCAATACAGAGAGTAAGACATCCAGGTCCCAACATTGAAGACATGATTATTCGATTAAATCAAGCAATGAGATTTACAAAACTTGATTTGAATCAAGGATATAATCAATTGGAAATTGACCCGGAATCCAGGCCCATAACCACATTCACCACCCATGATGGGTTATTTAGATACAAGAGGTTAAGCTTTGGCATCTCATCTGCTGCAGAGATATTTCAAGAGTCAATAAGAAAAGATATAGCACCAGTAAGAAATGCATTCAATTATGGTGACGATATACTCATCTATGGAATTGATCAAAAGCAACATGATGAAGTGTTAGAACTGGTATGTGAGCTCTTACAGAGGAGTGGCTTAACTTTAAATGGATTGAAATGTGATGTAAACAAACTATTTTTGGGCACATATTCTCAGAACAAGGAATAAAGGCAGGCCTTTGTCATTCTTGGATTGGAGACACAAGAGGCTGTGGCTGAATTAAGGTAATTTCTGGGAATGACTGGGTATTGTGCCAGAATTGTGCCTGATTTTGCAACACTAACTGATCCTCTCAGACAATTGTTGAAAAAAGAGGTGGCATTTATGTGGGATGGAAAATGCAATGAGAGTTTTGAGTCAATTAAAAGAGAACTTGTCAGTGCTCGGCAGTTAGTTTACTTTAATCCAGATATGGAAACTGAGATTATAGTGGATGCTAGTCCTGTGGGGTTGGGGACGATTCTAGCACAAGTGGAACCAAAGAAGGAATGTGCACGGCACATTGTGACATATGCTAGTCGTGCCCTGAATAAGATTGAGCAAGCTTATGCGCAAGCGGAAAGGGAGATCTTAGCCACCGTGTGGGCTTGTGAGAAATTTCATCACTTTGTGGTTGGAAGACCATTCACACTTTTACGGACCATCAAGCTCTAATTTCACTATTTGGGAATCCAAGGATCAAGATGCCTCCGAGTATAGAGAGATGGGGAATACGATTGCAGGAGTATGACTATGTTATTGTACATATACCAGGAAAAGAGGCTAATCCAGCGGACTATTTGCCTCGACATCCGAGAGAAGCACCTGATGTAAAAATGCAAACCGAGGCAGAGGATTATGTGTCATATTTATCGTTTAATGCTTTGCCACCAGCGGTGTCCAAGGAAATGTTCATGGAAAAATGTAAAAGTGATCCTACAATTCAAGCAGCAGTTCGCCTCACCTGGGATAGCAAATGGAGATGGCTGGGTAGAGAGCAAAGTATAGAAGGAGGGGTGGATGTGGATATGAAGGATCTTCCAAGGTTGGCGAGAATAAGTAAGGAATTGACGGCAACGGATGATGGAATTCTTTTGAGAGGTAATAGACTTGTAGCACCCAGAAGTTTGAGGAGAGTTTTGGTGATGTTGGCACATGAAGGTTATCGTGGAGTAGTAAATACAAAGAAGATATTAAGAAATCAAGTCTGGTTTCCTTGCATGGATGTGATTATTGAAGATATTCTAAAAAATTGTTTTGCGTGCCAAGTGACTGCCTCAAATAGCAATGTAACTCCTCTTCAGATTGTGCTGTTACCTGAGGGTCCCTGGAACAGAGTAGCTCTTGACTTTTATGGGCCCCTTGAAGAGGGAGGATATCTATTGGTGGCCCTGCATGAATACTCTTGGTTTCCACTGGTGAAACATGTGAAGTCAACTGCATTTCAGCATGTAGTTGTGGTTTTGGATGAAATGTTTAGTGAGTGGGGTATTCCTAAGGTAATAAAAACTGATAATGGGCCACCCTTTCAAGGACATCAATGTGGAAAATATGCGGCACATTTTGGTTTTAAGCATCAAAACGTTACACCATTATGTCCGCAAGCAAATGGCATCGTTGAGAGATGTATGCTCAACTTGAAAAGGACTCGACAGAGGGATAAAGTGTCATTGCCACAAGCTGTTTCACAGATGCTACGGAGTTACCGGAACACCCAGCATGAAATAACTGGATATTCGCCATCAGAGTTAATGATACGGTATAAACCTAGTACTAGACTTCCTCAACTGGAGGACTATACCATAGAGGAAGATGATGAGATCAGGGAGTGTGATAGAGCGAAAAGAAGAAGAATTAAAGAATGGACTGATCAGAAAAGAAAGGCCAAAAGTGACCAACGGGGATTCTGTGTTAATGCAACAAAAGAAGCACACTAAATTGGATTCAAGATATAAACCCATGATTTTAAGAGTACAAAAGTGAAAGGACCAATGGTCACAGCGGTTGGAGAAAATAACTATGGGATCACGAGAAATGCTTCTTTCTTTAGGAGAATGTTTCAAGAGGATCCTGGTAGTGACTTTGAAAATGAGGAAAGACCTGATGTGGAACTAATGGATAATCCTGTCTTGGAAAAGGTCTCTATGGATGCGGAAGGTGTTCCAGTTGCTGAAGGACAGCCTGAACTTCTGGGTGGGGGTACTGTTTCTGTTAGTTCATGTTCTGGTGATATTTCTGTCAGTTCAAGTTCTGGTGAGTCAACTGGTTATGAGAACTACTCAAATTCAAGAGACATGATCCTGAGAAACCATCCTCATCTCATGGTTCGTAAGCCAGATTGATTAATTGAACAAATGTAATTGTAAAGTAATCAATCTGTAAGTACAAATTTAAATTATATTTAAATACCTATAAGTGGTACCGTTATTAATATGTAAGTATGTAGTTAGATGATAAGCAAGGGGGGTTGTTATATATTGTGATCTGTTTATTAGATATTGTTATGTGATAGCACACATATATATGACTGAGGAATGTTACAATGGAATGTGGAGTGGGCTGGGGAATCCAGAATGTGGGGAATGGTATAGTCAGCTACAGTGTGATTTATCTGATACATGAATGGCAAATACAGAACACTTGTGTTACACCAAGAGCAATGCCACAATAAAGCATGCCTTGGACAGTACAGACTGTTGAATCACTGCTACTCAGATTTAATCCATGTCTTTGCAGTTTGATTTTAAGTAATCCTTTTTAGATTGAGACACCATAGGTCCAAAAAGGTAGATAGGTGGCACACACCATCATGCTCTACAGAAGGTGGGTCAGCTAGAGGTTTGTACTGTCTCTGTTTGTGGTCTCTATTTGCCAGTACTATCCTCTGTGGTATTGGCTATAACATTATGAAGTCCAGTGTGTGATACGATTCGTTTTGAATTGCTAAGGGTTCACTCTCTGATGTTTTGTGGGTTCAGCAGCTTGGGGACTCATAACGGTTCGTTGGGCAGAACCATGTAGTGTTCCCAGCTCTTACGGACTGGAAACCTATCACATGAGGAAGACATGGGAGTTGTGGCACAGTATGCACTTTTTTGAGGAATTTAGGAGAACCCCTAATTTTGTATTATGTTACTGACACACAGAATATAACTTTAATTAAAGCCCTGCACCGGCCTCAAGGTAACAATCACATGATGATGAGATTGCCCATCTCTGCTCATATTCCTTTCAATGTGCTGCTGCCTATGTAACTTATGATGTCTGTTTCATTCTGCTGCTGGCTGTTGCTTCACAAACTTAAAGCACTGCAAACTGCACAGGCCTACCGTGGTACCAGGCTGGTCCAGGCAACATGCATACAAATGTTTCTGAGCTGGGCAGGATCATGCAGAACTTCCTCCTGCCACTCAGGTGCCACTAAGTGTGTCACATCAGTTCCAGGCACTGAGCCAATGAGAGAGAGAGAGGCAGTATCAGACATTAGACTGAGGATGAAGAGAGTCAAGCCATGTACAGCCCCAGCCCTCCAAACATCAACTCATCCACAAGTTGAAAGTGAGTTTATGGCCCTCCCTTGGAATGTGCATCTGTTACTGGATGTGATTAGGCCAGAATAATTCTGCATCTAAATAACCAGACACACTCAAGATTATCTAAAACAGGAAAGTTACAACGAACATGAACAGACATATGCTCAGTCTCTCAGAGATTTTCACAAAAAAACACAATTATATACTTCATTATGCACCAGAGTGATGTCATACTACATGGCAATAGTGAAAATCCTATCAGGGGTCGGGATCGATTAAGGGAAACATCTAGATATGCAACCATATAGGAGCTACGATTGGCTGTCCTTAATCAGGTGGACAACTTTTGCCTACCTCTTCATACGTGTTATTTAAGAAAATTATTTATACTGTGTTTCACTGGTCTTCTAAGCTATAAGGTCCTTCATTATACAGACTAATACAATTGGTTGGCAAGCTTCTGCCATGTCTGGAACATTCAGTTAATTTAGGCAGCACGTTAGCCTAGACCCAAGTGCACGGAGATAGGACATAAAGCTACCTCACCACCCAATTAGCTGTTAGAGATTTTTGTATTTTTTCTGGGCAGATGCATCTAATCTCGTGGTATTCTCTTATGGTGGTAAGGTGTTATGACATTATTATGGTAATGCTGCCCTCAGAGTAAAAATGCTCCCCTGAAAATACTCTAAAACCTGCCTTTTATCCTGAGTCAACTCTAAAGGAAAATCATCAGACTTATAACACTTGGAATTTTGGCAGTGTCACCTGTCACTCCTAGCAACTTATTTACGCAGCTGGGCTATTGCCTTTGGCAGATCTGTTCAGCTGTAAACATGCACAGCTGACACACCGCACTCACACACTGTCTATCTACAGAGCCCACAATGAATCAAATGATACAACCCAAACACCCTAAAAATGTATCAAAACATGCAGTCATTTTTTTGTAGTGTATATCATGGCAAATAAACTTACCGATCATGAAATGCAATATTAGTAGTGACATAAATATCAGTGCAAATGTGGATAAGCAAGAATAAACAGCAAGAAAGAAAATTTCAAAATGAACATAGCTCAATGACAAAATGAAATGTATTTAACCCACTTTGACTTGGGTCGTGAAATTTGGCAGGATCCACACTTAATAACAACATGTAACTTCTCAGAAAATCATTTGCTTCATATTGAATCTTCTACATGAAAAGAACCCTTTCTGGCTGTCTGATAATGCATCTATCCGTACATGCACCTCACTTGTCACAGTTATATTCCCCTTTCACTCCAATGAGATTCTCGCACTGCTATATCCAGCCCCCTCTGAATTGGATAAGCAGCACACAAAAGTATTGCAAACTATGCAAAGCCCAGCCGCCCAAACGAAGGACACAGCTTGTCTGCCAGAACCTCAGCTTCCCCCGATATTTACCGCCCGTCTGCTCGGTCTGCCATCCTCCAGAGAGCCTCTGCAGTTTTGCCCAGCCAGTCTATCTACACCCACTCTCTCCCTTGCTTTTAAACCTTAACCCTGTCACTCACCAGGACCTGCCCCTCTGTGTTGAACATGCCCACATAGCTGCATCTGTATTTTTCCTGCCTGCACGATAATTTTGCCCAACTTATTTGCAACAGTCGCTTCCTCCAGCACACAATAGTGCTTTTCAATCTCTGCATAACTCAACTTTGCAGTTTTTGCAATGCTGAATGAGATCACATAGCCAGTAAAATATCTTTGCACGTTTTAATTCCATTGTAGAAAAACACCTCAAGTTTGACATGCCAACTGAGACTGATCTGCACTGCTTTGTTAAAGACAGGTTACCAACTAATGGGGAAGAGTTGCTAATTGGTTAATTCAGATTAGCATGTACACAGTGCAAACCAGACAGATGACCTGTTTACCCTGAAGTAGACCATTTTAAAAATGTGGTCACTGCAAGAATGTGCATTTCCATTTGTAATGTGCACCAGCCATTTGATGTCTGTATTTTCCATTTGATTCCCCTTGCCATTATTTACTGCCTCCTCTGAATGCAACATAGCTCACTTACTGTCTCCATATACAATATCCCTACATAGCCCAGCATCTCTCATCACCCATGCCTTCTGCCGTGAAATTGTCTTTGTTCTTGGCCTAGCAGAGTATTCTCGTCCTGGGAATGCACAGGAGTGAGGGCACTCGCTTTCGTGCCTGGAAGGCCAAGTTCAAGCTATATTTCCACCCTTGGCTCATGTGACAAGAGACCACGTTTTGGTCCATTCTGCAGCTTTTAAATGCATTAAATTAATTAAAACTTGGCAATATTTGTATTCTTTCTTGCACCTTAACATGCGAGGATTCACCCCCCTCACACTCGTTCTTCTTCAGAGTAGATAGCTGACCTCGGATCTTGACTCTAAGCCAGAAAGCCTCACCACACAGCTTCAGCAACCTATTATTCCACTGTGGCACAAATTTTCATTCCCCTTTCATGGTTTTGGCTTATTTATTTCATGATACCAATGTCCAGTTTCTATACCATGGCGGCTTTGCCTGCATTCTATTCACTACTTGTTGCTAGCCTATAAAATGACTTGATCTTTCTCGCATTTGACCGTCTGTACATTCATTAAACTTCTGTTTTCTGCAGCACTTTGTTAATGTGTAATCTTTTACACTTTAAGGTTCATGTGATTCTTTACTTCGTCTTTTTTCCTCTAAGATCCACACATCATCTACATTCAGTATCTTGGAACGTCATGCCCACTTATGATGTTATCAGTTCATCTTTTTAGCTCTTTCTCATATTCCTTCAGGGAGGTCTTACTGCAGGCTGCCATCAACTCGAGGGCACATTCAATACGGTTGTCTCAACAGGTATCACAATATGTTGTCTCTACAGGTATTTCCATCCAAATACTTGCTGCAGTATTGGTACGATAGCTGGTGTCCGGCAAGGCACGGTCCTATGCCTCCAATACAAAGGATGTAGGGGGAGGGTGGGATCTCCTGCAGATGTATACTTCTGCTCCTCTACAAAAGTAACACATCCCACATTTCAAACCCTACAAAGCACTGCCTGAGTCGAGCATACCCTTACACTCAGTAAGTGTTCAGGAGGAAATAATGGGACAGAATCAAGTATGTTGGGGCTCTCATGACACTATGTTTGTCTCTACACTACAATGTTATTTGTTTTTACTTCACATGTGTTTCTCTCATGTTCTCCCTACTCCCCTGGCTCGTAAACTGCTCACATCCCTAAATAGAGGTGAGCTCAAACAGCAAGAGGGTTAGGAAATAAAGTGATGCAGTAGTTAGACCCTAACCACTCAACTAAAATGGGCAGGAGAAGTGCATGGTGAGTAATGCTGATGGAGCAATGGAAGGGGAATGGTGGGAAGGGGTGGATAAAGAACAGAGCAAGGGGACCATCAGAGATGGCTAATGGGATGTTTAAAGTATTCCCACTGATGGGACATGGATTGGTACAAGGAGGTATATGAGGCAATATGATGTGCTTCTCATCTTTTGTAGAGATACCTTCAGAGAGTTGACAAGTCCTGAATGGGCATAAATACAGAATGTCTCATCTGAAGAGGACAATTTGCTGTAATAGGACCAGGATTCAAGTTCTAAAAGAAAAAGTGGGGGACTCATTAACATACAAATGGAATGAGGCATTTCCAGAAATTAGCATATCAAGGTGAAATATGCACATTTCATTCAATTGGCTTTGCATAACCATACAAATTGCACAGGACGAATGGCATTTGCCTTTCATAAAATCAAGGATTTATTTTTCTCAGACTATGCCCATGCGACACGATCCTTTTATATAAATCCTGCCAGTCGCTTTCCCAGAGTAATACGGATAAACCCACTCCTTTGCTTAAATATTAGTTTTGTGTACTCCTATGGATGCTCCAGACAGCATATAGATGTGTTATATTCCTTATTTAATTTTATCATTTTGCTTTGGCCCTTCTAGGTTGACACATGTTTTGGCTTCATGGCCTTTATCAAAACCGGGCTATTTCACATCCATTACCCCAAGACTAATATGAACATTGAAATCAGAAGCAGGGGAACCGGTTATAAAGTGAATGGATGTGAAATAGCCCGGTCCACCCATGTGTACCCTCCACCTGATTCCTGAATAGACCCGGTTCTGCACAGGCCTAGCAACCAATGTCAGCCAAAGAGTTTGCACCCTTAGAGAGTAGGCAAAGCATGGATTATCTGATAAATGCAACAATCCCAATGCAAGGCCTCCAGAAAGAAACCTATAATCACAGGACTAGTCAATCCCTGATTTTAACCTTGCATAGCGTGGGGTGTTCAATTAGACATCCACATGCAATTCCCATAAAGCTTCCAGTTTGTTTGATTAAGGGTGATTTTGATTTGGATATCGCTATCTGTACCAATTCCTAAACCACATGTTTCTGGGAACAGCTATGAATACATTAAATCACATACAGAGGAAGTTTCCCTGTTAAAACCTCTGTTCCTTTCCAGTCTTATTGGACCTATCCACTATTTGAAGTGAACAGTTCTGTATTCTTGCTCTAATCCACTAAGCTGACCCTGTACTGCAGGAAAAATGATGTATGTCCCTAGGCCTCCATTTCAGTCCACTCGTCTGTAGAGGGTGAGCCTTTGGATACCCACAACGGTATTCTGGACCATCCAGCCTAAAAGATGGGGTACTTGTACCCTTGTACTAATGCCAGAGGTCTGTCCTGTTTTGACAGGTTCTCTGTCACAAGATTAAAAATAATGTTTTTGTGTAGCACTTCTGCCTGGTTTCCTCTCGCCTGTAAAATTGTAAGAATAGGTGCTGTTAGTATCCATTGTAATGCCACACAATGTATAGGCTTCAGAATGGTAAAGGGCTGAGTCCTCTTGCCAGGCTTTGATCCTGTTTCCTCTATGAAAAACACATTTCTAAGGCAAACACTTAATTTGCTAAACAGTTTTATAGACACAATCACCAGAAATCATAATTTCTGTGTATCCCGATACAGCCTTATTTCCTACAGACAAAGTTTCCAGCCTCGGCAGAGAATTCCCTGATCCATTCTTTTTTCATATGCAAGACCCTCGGTACCTGCATAATCTATCTTTTCTAGGGCTAACAGTTTCCCCATCTGTGTGAACTGACCTTTGGAACAGTTGACCTATCCCTTGAAGGAGAGCACAGCTCTCCTCCAAGCTTCCCTCCACTGCCCCCTCTTCTTCCTCTCTCATTCCGGACTGTCTGACTGCTATTCAGGCATGGTGTGCTGCTAAAGATCTCTGCCTTAATCTCAGTGGCATCACAGAACTGGCACTGGACTGGCTGACCTCCTTCCTCTCTGATCAACCATCCCAGGTTCAACTGGGCCCTTTTCTTGCCTCCATTGCACATCCCACCTGCAGCGTTCCTCAGGGTTCTATCCTCTCTCATGGCTCTTCAACATCTACCTTGCCCCTCTAGCCCATGTGATATCCGCCTTCTCTCCTCAATTCCAGTGCTATGCGGACGTTCCCCTGTTCTCCTTCAAGCTTCCCTCCCCTGCCTCCTCTTCTTACTCTCTCATTCCTGACTCTCTGATTGCTATTGAGGCATGGTGTGCTGCTAACAATCTCTGCCTTAATTCCAGTAAGAACGAGATCCTCCTCTTTGGGACCTGAGCTCGATCCTTCCCGAATTCTCTCTGGCTGCCCTCCATTCACCCTCTTGTGAGGCAAAAAACCATGATGTCATCTTCGACTACTCTCTCTCCTTCTCTCCTTATATCACTGACCTTAACTGAAAGGCCCACTTTCAGCTGCACCACCTCAGAGGCATTCTCAGTTTCCTCCCCTTCCACCAGAAGCTCAAAAGTCTCCACAGCTATGGTACTCTCTAGGCTAGGCTATTGCAACAGCCTCTTCCTCAATCAGCCTAAATCCCCCCTTCGCCCCCTTTAACTAATCCAGAATAGGACTGCAGGACTTATCTTTGGCTGCAAGCCCAGGGACTGCATCTCTCCAGCTCTACAATCTCTCCACTGTCTCCCTGTTGCTGCGAGGATCAAGCTCAATACCCTCTGCACCATCCACAAGGCTTTCTGGGGCCTGGGACCCCACTACATTCAACTCTCTGTCCCTAAATACCTCCCTGCAAGAGCCGTTTGGTCTTCTAACTCCAACTCTCTGCAGATCAGGCACTTTTCCAAGCAGCGAATGGGGGTAGATCACTCTCTTCCGCAGGTACCTCGTTCTGGAATGGCCTCCCTGCCCCACTGAGACTTGAGTCATTTCTCCTTCAGTTCTGGAAGCTTCTCAAGGCCCTCCTTTTCTCTTCCTCTTTCCCTCTCCCCTTGCCCTGCTAATGCCCCCCTCTGACTGATTTTGACTTGCTGCCTGGTTCCTTCTGATTCATACAGGACACCAGGCCCTCCTAGACCAGTCTACCCCAGCACTTGTCTCCCCTGACACCCCCTGCCTGCACTTGCCCTACTGGGCTTCCCCCCTGCACTAGCCTGGCTGGGCCTGCACCCATATTGATCCCATCCAGGCCCTTCCTTAGCACTTAGCACATGCTCCTTCTAACCCCTGCACTCTGTGCATTCCCCTAGCACTTGTCCACCTTGCCTCCCATTGCACTCACCTAACCCAGGGGCCCTCTTCCTCCCCTTCCTCCCCTTCCGACTCCCCCCCAAGCAAGTGTGTGCTCGCCTCTCCAAACTGCACTTCCTTTAACCCGTTACCAGTGGCGCATTCCGCTATGACCTGCACTCCCCCTACTCCCCACTCCCCTGAAATTCTTGTTACTGCACTTGCATGATCTGAATGTCACAAGGCCTAGTAGGACAGTTTCTGTTTTTCTTCTTCCCTGTTCCCCACTGACACCTTTTGTCTTGTTGGGCCTTGAAACACCTTTTTCTGCATAGGTGCATTAAAAATACCCAATAAATAAATAAATACTAATTCCTGGGTGACTCTGCAGAACCTGTCCTTACTACAAGGGACATGTTGTATGTCCTTGTTTGAAGAACAGGTTGTTCCTCTGAGTGATATGTGTGATATGCCTGGGTGAGTGAATCCCAGAAACCATACATCCCACAAGAGACAGAATGTATTAATTTTTCTATTCTTGATTGCATTTTAATTATGGGCCATTCATCCCGGGCACATCTGGCAGAGAAAAGTCTTCCGCTTTCCCTAGGATTCCCATTTGAAAGCTAGGAGTACCTTTCAGAGACACTTGACCTGTCTCTGATTATGGTTAATTTAATAGGGTATTGTGGTAGCTCCGCTTGAGTCATTAAACTTATAGCAAGGCTCCGAGTTTGTTCTTCAGAGGTTCTCAATTTCGGACTAAATCCATAGCACCCATCCTTCTGTCAAGTGAGTAATTTCTCTCGAGAATGCCCCCAAACCATCCAATCCACAAGTAACTAGCTATTTATTCTGGGGCCACACCCTATAACCATCCTTCCTATAGATGACTGGCTTGCCACCTCTTTGCTCATCATCAGAATGAATTTGTCCAACAAAACAATACACTTTTGCTTGTATAGCCCTTACTGGTGTAGTTCCAAATTGTACTGACAGCTTCTCTGTCTTTGTGTTGATCCCTAGAACCCATTCTTTTGACATGTAGCAGATTCTTTGACCATGGGTGAATGCCCCCAATTCATCCTTTCTACAGTTGTGAAGCTTGTTGTGCATGGGCGAAGCCCCAGAATCCCTACTTCCTTCAAGGGAAATGTTATTTTTGTCCCAAACCAAATACCCAGAATTCCCCCTTTCTACAGGGGAAACATTTCATTTTCCTCTATGAATCTGTAGAGCCATAAATCCTTCAGGGATCTGGTAATTCCCTTGAACCCATTATTTCAATGTGTAAAACATTGTTATTGGTCCTCACTATGAGTCAGGCAATGCCCAGAATCTCTCAATTCTCGCTCCATTGGCAAATTGCTAGAGTCTATCAATCTTTTGAGTGACAGTCCAAGGGGCTTGGTTAATCCCCTTAATTCATGCTTTTCACAGGTTATGTTACGTTAAAGGATATTTAAACCGTTCACAATCAGCACCGGAGTGGTCCCCTGGCTCTCTTGCGGATCTGAAAATCAAGAGGGGAGGGGCAGGTTAGTAGGACTGACCGGTATAAAGCGCAAGAGATGCAATGTGATTTTGGTAGCTTCAATTTGATTTACACTGTTCGCTGAGCGTAGGTGTGATTTTTCTGTCGTTAGTTGTCCTGTGCTGTTGTTCAAGGCTATGTGTGGTTTGTTTAGTTTTTGCGGTGTGTTGAAGTGTGTGCGGTTTGTTGTGCAATATAGGTATAGTTGTGTTTTTGTTAGAAATTGAGAGGTGTAAGCAGAGGGATGACTATTTTAGTGGGTTGGTTACTGGTGGTGCTCCATTGTACCACCTCCACTTTGGCTACCTGTGGTAGGCGTCTCTGTCAATGTCGCGTATTGTGATGTACTGGGCGGGGGGTTCTCTCCTATATTCTGAGTTGGGTTGTGGGTTGTCTGCAGGGCTATTTAGTGGTGATGACTCCTTCACCACCCGCCCCTCTGCATGTTTAGACTAACAGATGTCTACACAGCTTTAGCCCCTGGCATATCCTGGTATACAGCCACCATCGCCTCCTCGGGGCCGCTTGAGGAGGGGGGACCCCTTCTCTGTGCCCTTGAGCTACATGGACCCCATGCTTTATCTGTTTGGTTGTCACTCTTTCCCCTTCAACTCATGCCTTCTATCTGTGGTTCAACTCAGGACACTCCCATCTCTCTCTTTAGCCTGCGGTTGGGCCCTCTATAGGAATGGGTGCACCCGGGTCTCCCTCTCACTTGGAAGTCTCTCCACCTCCCTCTGGTATGGTCTAGTCCTCCGTCTTGCGATATGTGTGTTCATTCCAAGGGGTGTGGGTGTTGCTCATTCGTTTTTGTCCGGTTCTGTGTTGAAGAGCCAGGTTTTGAGGAGCTTTCTGAATTTTAGATGGTCCTTTATCTTTTTGTATTTCTTTCGGGAGGGAGTTCCAAATGTGTGCAGCAGGGCAAGGGAATGCCGATCCACCAAGTTATTTACTTGTGTACGGTTTATGTTCCAGGCGGATGGCATTGCTGGATCTGAGTTTTATGGTCGGTTGGTAAATGGTGATTTTCTTTTTTGTAGGAATTCTGCTCCTTGGCAGTGGATTGCTCTGTGCGTTATACACATTGTTTTGAATGTGATTCGTATTTTCAGTGGCAGCCAATGTAGTATCTTTAGCGCAGAAGTGATGTGGTCCCTTCATGAGAGTTTGAGGAGAAGTCTGACCCCTGCGTTCTGTGTTTGTTGAAGTTTCTTCAGTAGATAATCCGGCATTCCCAGGAATGGTCTGTTGGTGTAGTGTATCCTGGACATGACGAGGGAGATGATGGCTAGTGTTCTGTGTGTAAAGGAGAGGAATGGCAGGGTCTTTTTGATTGTATGAAGGTGGAAGAAGCATTGCTTGATCATTACGTTTACTTGCGGTTCTAGGGTTGCTCATTGTCCATTAGCATTCCAAGGTTTTCGACTATTTTTTCTGGTGTGGGTGCTGTTCTTAGTTCTGTGGGCCATGGGATGTATTCGTTGCTTTCTTGGTTTTTGGACATAATCATGATTTCTGTCTTGCCGGGTTCATTTTGATGCTGTTTGTGTTCAAGTAAAGGCTAAACTCAGAAACTCAACCTTCCTAAGAGAAAGGCATTCCTCATTGAAGCCATCCTTCCTAGAGTTGACAGGTCCTTCATTCCTTCCTGCAAGATGCAAACATATTGGGCCTCATTACGGCCGTGGCGCTCCCGTAATGAAGGGTGCCGGTTCGGGACCGGCACCCTCATTATGGGACGCCCTATTACGAGGTTCCCTTGCGGGACCCGGTAAGGATGCCTGGTAAAACCAGGCATCCTTAGCGGGTCCCGCAAGGGGACCAGGGAGCTAATAACGGGCCCGTTATTAACGGGCCCGTTATTATCTTCCTCCCCATTCCCATTGAGCCCTATGGGGTCTCAAATGAGAATGGGGATGGGTATTTCCAATGAGGACTTACCGGGTCCTCCATGGTTGGAATAGCCCAGTAAGTCCTCATTGGAGGAACCCGGTACTGGAACCCGGTATGGAGGCAGCCATGCCCTTTTTAAAGGCATGGCTGCATCCATACTCGTAATGGGGCCCATTGCCACTGTACACCAATAGTTTACTTTGTAATGATGACTAGGCAGTCATTTTGTGCAGTACTGCTGCTAAACTGCTCAAATACCACAATCCTAAATATATACAATTGCCCCCCCCCCTCCCGCACCAACATTTCAATGGTAGTTGCTCCGCTGATAACAGGCATTGCCTTTGGGTCAGAATCTGTGCGAATGTGTGTATTCTAGACTGTATCTTTGCTGACGATCCCCTGAACCATTGTGGGAAGAAGTGGCCTCCCTTCTTTCAGGCAAAATCAAATCAAATCTGCTGTGGGAGGACAGTTAGGTCCAGGCAATGGTTAACTGTACATTTTGAAAACTGTCCATGATTTGCCAACGTGGCACAATGTAAACTGGAAATAATGTGCCAAGTGTGGGTAATGTAAACTACCAATGATATGCTGAGTGGATACCCAAATATGTGCCAACTGCCCATGTGTAAACTTCCAATTTTCTGCTAAATTGGTATTATTATAATTGTTTTTTTATAATGCACCTAATACCAGAAATAGGTTCATTAGTGTGGGATCAGGATTCAAACCTGTGCTGCACTGCATTGTCTTAAAAAACAAACGCATTGCCCATGAGCTATCCCCCTGACCTGGAACCTGGCAATGATGTGGTAACCAGGCATAATGTAAACGCGAAACGATGTGCTGGTCGGATTTAGATTCATACCCATACATACACAAGAGAGGAGGGTAAGACTGGGAGTTTGTAGAGTTTGTAGAGTGGACACGTTCATTTTTTGTTAACATGGGGTCAGATTAATTTTGTTTTAATAGGGAATCTGGCCCAGGTGTATAGTAATCATTTCTTAACTTTCTCAGAAAATCCAGTATGCAATAAAACGGTGAATCTGCTTTGTTGGGAATATCTGCAGAGCTGCACACATGTTTTTGCTCTTGTACCGTGGACTCCACCGTTTTAGTAATTTGAATCTTATCCGTTGGGATCACCTTTCGTTTGCTTCAATAATGGCAAATCTCCATCGCTGTGATTTTCTGTACATTTTCCAGCCAATGCATACGGCTTTTTCTTCCGTATAACATGTTCTGTCACCCATGAAGCTGTTTTCATATGAAACGACTCAGTTATGGTTTTGCAGCCAAAGGGCACAGCATTAACGAGCAGTGCTTTCAAGGAACACCCCGAGCATGAGCAAGACCTCATTACTTAATGAGTGTATTCCCAGGGTAAACCCTAATTTCAGCATGAAAACATGCTGCCTGGCAAAACGTAGACCAAATCACATCGATCAGTCTTTTGCTTAAACATGAAATAATGTGTTTGCCTGCGTAAAGCAGCAGGGATGGATGGGGTGGGGTAAGGCACAAAAGCCCATCACAAACAGTGATGATAACAGGAGTAGACAGCTGTTTGCTCAAACAGATTATGTGGTCTGCTAGTGGGGATCCCCTGGTTTTAATACAGGCCAAGTGAGGGGGAAAAACAACCGCCCTGAAAACATCAAAAGGGATTAAAGAAATTGATTGGAAGACAGTAATGAATGGGAAGAGAAATTTGAATAGTCTATATTTTAATATAACATCCAGTACACAGAGCTGGCACAGGCAGTACGTCTGACTTACACTTGACCTGCTTCTGGAGGGAGACTGTTCAAGTCACAATGTGATTACCAGGAGTATCCCAGAGTTGCTCCTCACATGGCTGCTGGAGGGAGACTATTCAATTCACAAAGTGGTTAGAGTTACTCCTGTGTTACTCCTGCTACCCTCTTTGTGACGCAAACAATGTAGCATCATTCTCTGGAGGTCATGGGATGTTAATTGCAGGCAAGGCTGGTGATCCTTGCACATTCCATTGTTGATTATTTCATTCTTGTAGCGTAACCAAAGCATCTCTAGGCTGAGTTTCCCAGTGAAAGTTTTTTTGTTTCTAACACAAGGGGCTAGATTCATGACTCCATTTCAGTCTTTCAACAACAAATGTGTCTCGTTTACTAAATGATGAGGTTGATTCACAAAGAGGTTACTGGTAGCAACTCTGCCTTACACTTGAGTCACTCCTGGATAGGGACTTTTAGATTCTCAAAGTAGTAAGCAGGAGTAACTCTTACTTATTCCTAACCTATGGAAAAAAGCTAAGTCAGTTACTAGTGGTAACTTATGTGCAAATCCAATAGTCCCTACAGGAGTAATTCAAGATTGCTATTGGTACTATCTTTCTGAATTAAACCCCCCCCACATACTTAAGAGGAGCAGCTTTATTGGTTTTAATGTTATATGTTATGCTATGCTATGTTATTTTGTTATGAACATATTTTGTTATGTTATGTTCTTTTGTGTGAAATCTTTTTATTCACATTTTTTGTATTAAATTATGCTTTCAAACAATGCTATGTTTTGAAGCAGCATTTAACTTGTAATAACTTCTGCCCTTTCCTCCCCTCTGCAATGATGTCACGGATAGCTGCTTCGTGCACTCCTGCAATATTTACAGAATGTCTCAACTACCAATACAATAAATGTTCCCTTTCACCTACCCCAAATGAGTCTTTGCATTCTTAAAATTATAATATCTTGGCACCCCTCACTATGTGTCCCACAAATGTACACCACCCCCCAACATCCTCCCACTTCTGGAATCCGCGCATGTTTGTATGCCGGTGTAAACATAGCGTTCCCGTGTTTTAGGCTGGCAGCGACTAGGAATGATGTAAGACTGAATTTGATCGCTAATTTATCCAATATTTTCATTTTCGCTGCTATGGCTGGTAGCTCTCTCACCGCCAATGGCCTTTCTGTCCAACGAGAAGCCATAGAACTCACCACATCGGATGGCGCACCACATCCTCTGCAATTGTTTTCCAAGCCGTATTAATTGTGGGGAATACCCATTCATTAAGGATCTGTAATTGTGAGGCCTGATAGTATCAGACAAGGGACTGGGCAAGCCAAGCCCCACAACCTTCCATGGCCGATATAGCATTCCCTGCACAACTCTCGGCTTCTTCCCTTCCTTCCTTTGAATGCAGCACCCTCTGGGAACACTACAAACAACTATGACTACAGGTATAGGCAACCCAACCTTTGGTATAAGCCTGTACTACACAGCTTTGGTAGCGTGTTGAGCAGCCAGGCTTATTTCAAGAGGGGAAATGTGAACAGCAGTGGAGTTACACAAAGATTCACAGTTACAGGTATTCAAATAAACTCTTACACTCAAGGTTTCTTGCATAAACAATCATTAATTTATTTATCAGTCAGTTATAAAGCATTCTTTAGAAGGGAGCAATAAAATAGTAACACACAAATATACTTCAATACTGAACAGTCTGAGTTTCTGAATCAGACAAAACCCTTTTGGGATGGCCCACAGACACAACCTACACCCACATGTGACTTCAGTAACAAGGGTGCTGGGGACATTAATATCTTATTGTTGGCATTCAGAACACTCTTAAAAGTTGTTAAAAGGCAAAGGTTATTCGAACACAAGAGATCACCCATATTCTTAAGCAGGGCAAATACTTTGAGATCCTCTTAGAAGAGTCATACCATTCAATAGGCTAAGCCAAAGTCAATGGGCACAAGTCTTTGTATAAAATGCAGCACTTAAAGTAAGTAAATGGAAAAGTCTTTGCAAAAGTTCTTAGGAGACTTTGATAAAAAGAAGAAACAAATGTAGGGCCACAAGCTGATTATACTTGTAAGTTGCAGAAGTTACAAGCACTTCCACGGTAAGAGGTAAGTTCTTAGACTTGTTTTACAGTACCTTAGCAATGAATAAAAGATGCAGCTGATGACTTCTGTTCCTGTGCAGCTCTGCAGATCTCACTGTTCCTGGGCCTCAGTCATGGGGTCAAGAGGGAGAACGTCGGGGGACTCCTGCAATGCACTGGGACTGGCACAAACTGGACACGGCAACTTCACTTTCAGTGGCTGTTTTCGCGTTTCAGCTCCTTGCGACCACTGCAAATGGCAAAAATGCAGTTCCTGGCTGTTGAGGTGGGCTTTCCTTGCATCTGGGGTCCCACACTCTGTTGAGGAGGCTCAGGATTGCTCAGTCCTGCTTCTTGGGAGTCCGGAGGATCATCTAAAAGCTCTAGGCCGGCTTAAAAGCAACGCACATAATCTGGTTTTCCCCTCCCTGGCTTTACGGTTTCCAGCAGCAACTCTGTGGAAATTCAACCAGCTCTGAGATGGATGTTGTTAAGAAGTACTTCTGAACTCTGTCCAGGAGGGGCAGAGGTTCAGAAGGTCAACCTAGTTTCTTGGAACAGGGTAACCTCTGGACAAGCCAGACCAATCAGGGTAGCTATGGCAGGCGGTCAAGACTTAGGGCCTCATTACAACTTGGACGGAAACGCCGGCGGTATTACCGCCGGCGGTATTAGCCCTACCGCCGAACTCCCTGGCGCTAATAGCGCCGGATCACGAGTTCGGTGGTAATGTTAATCCCCATTCCCCATTGAGCCCATTCGGGAATGTCCCATTCCCCATTGGGCTCAATGGGGAAATTTTGCGCTAATACCGCTGGCGGATTTCCTGCCGGCGGTATGAGTGCAAATTTTCGGCAGATTTCCCCCCAGCTAATAGCTGGGGGGAAATCCGCCAAAGTCCTGATTTGGCGGACCCTTAAATTCGGCGGTAATAGCACTACCGCCGAAATTAAGGGTTACCGCCAAAGTCGTGATGAGGCCCTAAGTCTCAGGAGGGGTGAGGGTGACTGAAGGACCTCAATGAGCACACAGAGCAAGGACACTTACACATTACTCCAGACAGGTTTTATATTAAAAATATAGACACATTTATTACAAGGCCTTTGTAACACAGACTATAGCAAAGAATCACAGTAACACTAAGTAAACCAATACAATACACTCTATACAATATATATACGTGACCTGGAGGGTCAAAAGGGATGACTGCACGAAATATGTTGACAACCTAGAACGGATGAAAATAGGCAGTGCAGTTAGTCCTTAGACCCAAGTCAACATTAGTTATTCAGACCCTCCAGCTTATAGCGATTTTGCGATCCCGCAAAATGCTGCGAAAACGGCCGTTTTGCGCAAAATGCTGCGAAAACGGCCGTTTTGTGCAAAAACAGCATCTTTAAAAAAAAATGTTTTTTAAAAAGTAATCTGCAAAAATTACTGTTTACAAAAAAAATTACTTAGGGTGCCAGGTTCTCAACTTTTTTTTTTTGATGCAAGAAATGAAATGCGCCAACACATCGCATCACTTGCACCCAAAAAAAGGAGCAGCCCAATCAACAAGGGACACATGAATGGGCTATTTATATGCGCCCCCATTCAGAGGGCTCTTTCACCTCCATGAACAAATAAAGTGGCGTTTCTGCCAATTTAAAATCACATCACTCATTTCCAAGCAAGATGCACTTTTAAATGTGCAGAATTTGTAGGCAACCCTACGCGCACGGGATGTGGGGGTGCTACTGCATGACAGGGTCTTTCCTGACCCTATCATGGATTTCTTTTAAGGTATAAACCGCTGCTTTGTCACTTGCATTTCTGTTCCTCAAACTGGATAAAAATGCATTTTTTGGGTCGCATTTTACAGTGGCAGGCCACTGAAGGGCCTGTCTCTGTAAAAGGTGCTGGGAGCTTGCAGAACACTGTTGGAGAGCGATTCTATTCAAGGTACTACCCATTCTGATGGCAAAAATCCATCGAATGGTACAATTTGACCTATTTCGTCCAGTACTATTCGATCGATTTTTATAAATACTGAACATGTGTTGCAGGGGTGTCACCCACTCCCCAAGTTCAGTATTTTTGAGTTAGGGGGTTGCCGGGTGTTCCCCACTTCCTCAAAATTGGAGACGTGAAAAATAAAAAAAGAAAATAACGAAAAAAGGACCCTGCGGAGTCGGATCCGACCCACGTTAGAGGGACGGATCTGACAAAGCAGGGTTGCAGGGGAAGCGGCAGCGACCAAGCAGTTAGGTAGGGGAGAGGGTGGTGGTGAAAGGTACATTTTGGGTTGTTTGGCTGAAGTGCCAATCAATTTGCAGCAAAATGGACTACGGACAATTCTGCCGCAAATAATTGCACTTCGGTCAAACAACACAGAACACCATTCAAGGCAGCTGGCCAGCGCACAATTTGCACCACAGCTCAAGCCTGTGGAAATGCACCGGTCACCGTTGAGAATAAGGTGACCTACTCATTTCCAAAGATGAGTTGTCTAAAAATAGCATATCCTCGTCTCTATTATTAAATGCCCCATTTTTTGAGGATCTGGGTCAAAATCTACATTTTAAAAAATTTAAAAAATGGTTACACTATGAGAGGGAAAGGAGAGAGAGGGAGAGTGTTGAGTGAGATGCAAAGTGATAGACAAGAAAGCAGAGGGAGAGCAGTGGGTCAGAGGAGGAAGCGGTGCACAAGAGAGCAGAGGAAGCAGTGATGCGGTGGGCCTGAAATCTTAGAGCGAGCGGAGGTACAGAAAGTAGAGGGAGCGTGTGGTCAGTGAGCCAGAAAGCAGAGAGGAAGCGGTTGTCCGGAAAGAGGCAGTGAACTGCAGATTGGAAAAAAGGATGAGGGAAGAGTGTGATAGAATGGGAGAAAGGATGCAAGATGCAGAAGCAGCACAAAAGAATGAAGGACTGTATATTGCGGGAGGAATTGAGTGTAAGGTGTGAGTTGGGAGTATGATTTGGAGTGTGGCAGGGGCTGGGCAGTGCAAATTGTGACTTGACAGTGTGACATAGCACGTCAGTATTTGTATGACAGAGTGAGAGGTTCAGGAATGCAAGTTGTGATGGGGAGTTGGTGAGATGTGTGTTGGTGAGAGAGGTGTGTGGGTGTTTGGAGAACATAGAAGGGGAATATTTTCAGCATTACAACTGATAATGATCAATTTAGTTAATACTATTAAATAGGCATGCACATTAAACCAAAAATGTAGCCAAATCCAACACTGTTCTGCCAAGCCATAGACATCTGGGACTCCTCCTATTAAATTAATACAAAAGATACATAATAATGATACCCTAGCTCTCTTGTAGCCTTGCATTCTGCCTATTTCCTGCAATGTGGAAATCTTACACCCTCCAGTTAATTCAAAATGTCCTGCAAAAATGCCGCAATAAATAAAGGTTTGTGCCGCAAAACTTGCCATTTCATGCCGCAAAATTTGCCATTTTATGGCACAAAATCCTGGGTGGTCTGGTTATTCACCTAGCTAAGAGGCAGTCCAAGCCTAAGAAGAGTGGAGCCTTGTGCTCAATAGTACATGTATGCCAATGCACGCAGTTGTTCCGATGGGAAAAGCAGGGTCTCTTTAGGGGTCTCTAGCAGCTCGGAAAGGTGGTAAAGACGATGAAGAATAAGTTCCCGCTATTCAAGAAGGACCTCCACTTGAAGGCAGAGGCAGTTCGAGAGTTCGGGATGGAGTCGCTAGCAGTGGACAGCAGAGGGGCCCCCAGGGGCCACTTGTGCGTAAAGTTTGGCTCAGGCACTAGGGGCCTCACGTTTGGGTAAAGATTACTCACTGGTACTGGTCCTTGAGGCAAGGAGACCCAAACTTTGGCAGGGTAGTCCAATTCAGATGCAGGTTCGACGGCGGCAAATCGGATGTCTCGGCACCTTTTAGTTCCTGAGATCCAGCAAGGATTCCCAAATGGGACAGTGGTGATTTCTCCGCTCTGGGGGGATGAATCGCCCCCGTTTCACTGCAGCAGGCTACAGAGGCAAGAGGGTCACAAATGCAGCAGACTTGCAAAGGACGTCGCCGCAGCAGGGCAACAAAGTAACTGCGTTTACTCCGGTCCGGGCGCACTCGTCTCACTTCAGACCTGGGAATGCCAAGTATACGAAATTCGGTGTCAGGGTGCCATGGACATAGAGCTAGCAGTATACCAAGTATTGAGGGCCTCCTCGAAACAATGGCAGAGACAGAGCAAAGGTCCTGTGCAAGCTGGTCAGCCCACTGGTTGCCCCAGGGACACTTCTGAGAAAGCTTACTTGCAGATTTTGGTGAAGGTGCCGAGAATAGTTGGTCCCACTATTCCAATGGGTCGAAGCATCTTTGCAGAAATTCTAGGACAACGAGATGCAGAGGGATGCCATGGGACGACAGCGGGCTCAGGGTGCCAAACCTTGCAGCAGGTCACCAGCGGTTCCTCGACTCAGGTTCGTAGTTGCAGGATACTTGGATCCTATCCCTTGTTCAGTGAGAACTCAGGAGATCGACCTGGTAGTGGTGTTTCCAGCCTCCTCTTATCCAAAGTTGTCTTCGCGCCAAAACAGAGAGGACCCAATTGGAGATCTGCTCACAATCACTCACTCCATATGTGGACCAATCATAGACCACAATGGTCTCAGGCATTCAGGACACTCCAGACTCTCTGGCACCCAGGATGTGTATTGGGACAAGGCACACACACAAGGCATGCAGAAGCCCGCGAAAGCATTGGGATTCGCGGGGAAAATGCATGACCAAATAAGGACTGGCCCGGGTCGACTCGACATGGAAAAGGTGAAGGGCAAGATGGCTAAAGGACAGGACAAAGAACCTTGTGGCATGGCCATTTTGGAGCCAGGCCACCTATTCATGCCAAACACGGTTAACGTGGTTAACATGGCAGGAAAGGGTTAAAAATAATGTGAAACGATAGCTGCCACCAGTCCTGTCCATGACACATCTGCACAGTTAATAAAAAGTCCAGCGAGAGTATCTAGGGCCTTGGGAATGACTATAGACCCAAGTGTGCTGTATGGTAAGATACATTGCACACTTGTTACATGTTGCACAAAAAGTTGCAACATGAGAAAAAGACAAAGTCTCCCAGTACTGATTGTCTTAAGGGCATGTCAGTTTCCCCATAAAAAGTGAGCGAAAACCCAGAGGAGTACAGCTGAAGGCTGTGCTTCTCTGCAAAGCCAGTCAGTGGTGTCTAAACAGCAGCAAAAAGTTTGGGGGTTGACACATGGAGGGAAAATTACATACACATATGAAATCTTTCCTAACAGATGTCCAGGTGGCTTACTTTGGAGATGATTGGTCCCACCAACTCAAAGGGAGAAGTCGTCCTTGCAGGGACTTCTCTGTCGATGTGAACTTGGCAAGTTGGCACTGCAGCAGGCCTTCACCGGGCAAACCAATGGTCCAGGAGTTGCAGCAGGCATCCTTCTTCGGTTCCTTCATCCAGTGGCCGACTCTGCCTTCCAAGCCAAAAGACTCACCTTTTATTCAGTTCTCTCCAATTCATTCCAGCCTAGCTGTCACTCACCCAGCAGGGTGGATGTCCTTGCCAGACAGTCAGCCAACCAATCACCACAGAGTGCATTTGGGTCTCCTAGGAGACTAAGCACAGGGAGTTTCGGGCACTTCCCTCATTTCCTGCCTACCCCAGACACTCTGGAACCAGAGGCGGGTCTCACTCAGAAATCCTGCCAAAGGTGAAATGAACAAAGAGACCAAACCTGGTTTGGCACACAGAGAAACTCTCTAGAAGGACCCTTCCACAAAGACATGGCGGAAAAAAAAGAAGACCAGGGGACATTTTATCAAAGATGGCTCTGCGCCATTTTGAAGAAGATAACTCCCGCTGTTGCTTTACTGGAGCCGCGAACGGTTGCGGTAAATGCAAACCACGGTAGTTAAAAATGAAACCACTGCCACCAGCGATTCAGAGAGGAAAGGGTAGCATAAAACACGTTACATAAGAAGCTAGACAAAGAGGATACTAAGTAACCCCTCCAGTGCTCTATTGTAAGATAGTGTGTGCTGGGTCTAGAAAGTTACGATGCTAAGTAAAGTCAATTTCACTTTACTGCTCTGGGAAACAGTATTTTATCCCAGAGAAGGTATTTAAACCTTGGGAAATCTGGAGGACTTCCCTGTGTCACTGACCTGAAGGTGCTTTGGGACACAATTGTAAAAGGTGATGCCTATGGAGTTTGTTAGACTCCATAACCAAAAGAAACACAGTGTAGAAAATCACATTAAAATACATGAGAGAGTGGGAAAAAGGGTCACACTCTCTCCAGGTTAAATAAATCAAGTCCTCAAAATCCAGAAATGTTGCTGGGGGTCTCTAAGGTGGAGGGAATTGGCACATTTCTGAGAATTCCCCCTAAGAATATCTTTATAGGATCCTGCGAATTTGATCTGGAATGTGTATATGGAAGATCTGGAAACTATAGAGTAGTTTGGATAGAATGTTCATATTTATGGAGTTGAATCTACCTGTCCATGAGATTGCTACATGCCTCCAGGATTGTAGACCTTCCTTCATTTTAGCTATAGATGCCAGGGTAATACATGTATAACAATACTATATTTTGGCTGGGATTTGGACCCCCAGGTATGTCAAGCTCCACTCTACGTCCTTCAATATACAGGCAGATTTTAGATCATTCCAGCACCCCATCGCCTGGCATTCTTAAGTTTAACATTTCCGATTTTAGTAGTTTGACTTTGAAGTCTGAGGCCACTTTGAATTCTTACTGCATCTGCTGAAGTGCAGGAAGGAAAGCTTCCAGATTCGTTAACATGAGGACTGTATCATCCACTAACAACAAGATCTTGCACTCATTGCCTCCAAACCTAATTTCAGAGATCCCTTGGAAGCCTGCTGAATACTAGTCAATTACTAATCGAGTACTAAACGAATGCTTGTGTCTTGTCTTTTAGTCTTCATTTAGTATTGAACACTACATTACCACTATTGACCACTACTGAAAAAACAAAATAAATATGAAAATAAGATTGTCCATTTTTGTGAGGGGATAGCCTTGATTATCGGTGGGCTGAAAGCCATCTTGTGCAGCACTTCCCAGAGGAACCACCACTCCACCCTGTCAAAGCCTTTCTCTGCATCTAGAGAGACCAGGGTAGAGGGATCTTATATGTATTTGCTATGCCTATAAGAGTCAAGTCATTGCACACATTGCCGGCTCCCTTGTGCCCTGAGATGAAGCCACATTGGTCCCACAGCACCAATTTTGTTAATATCACCTCTACTCTCTTGGCTAGTATGTTTGCATATATTTCTGCATCTATGTTTAAAAGATTAATGGGGCTATATGAAGCTCACAGCTCTGGATCTTCACCCTGCTTGGAAAGCACAGTGAGTACTGCCTCCATCATTGTGATTGAGACCTGTTGTGGTTCATGCAGGCATTAAGAGTGTCTACCAGGGGATGTATCAATACTTTCTGGAGTTTTTAATAAAAAAAGTGGGGTAAAGCCATCAGGGCGAAGAACCTTTCCTAGTTTCCACACCACCACTGTCTTTATTACTTTGTCATTTGTAATTAGCCCTGCCATTACCTCCCTCTCTTTTTCTGAAAGGGTGGGCAACTGCACTTTATGCAGGAAGTCCTTTGCCTCACCCTTCTTTTTTCTTATTTGAGCAGACATTCTCATAGAAGGACTTGTCTGTTTTTCTGACCTCTCTGTGAATTTTGGTGACCCTACCATGTCTGAGTTCCTTAATATTATTGTTAGCTTTTCCTGCACTTTATTGGTATTCTAGAAGTTTTAATGGATTGCTACCTGTTTCATAGAACCTATTACCCACCCTGTAATTCTGTAGGGTTAGATTGCAGGGCAGCCAATTGCTTTCTAGCCGCCTTTAAATGTCCTCAGGGTTTTCCTCATTCCCTTAGCTTTATGCGCCCTTTCCAAGCCCTGGATCTCCTGAAGGAGCTTGCTTTCTTCTATTCCTTTGAGGTGTTTGAGCTGCGATGCTTTCCCAATATGCAAGCCCCTAAATGTTGCCTTAAAGGAATCCCAGACCAACTGAGTCAGCAGATTGACGCTCTTATTTTCTCTTAAAAAAATTGGCTGCTGTTCCAGTTCTTTTACAAATGCCAGGGGCCTGATCACGACTTTGGCGGTAACCCTTAAATCCGGCGGTAGTGCTATTACAGCCGGATTTAAGGGTCCGCCAAATCAGGACTTTGGCGGATTTCGCCCAAGCTCTGAGCCGCCGGCGGTAAGAGCGCAAATTTTCCCCATTGAGCCCAATGGGGAATGGGGCATTCCCGAATGGGCTCAATGGGGAATGGGGAATTACATTACCACCGAACTCGTGATCCGGCGCTATTAGCTATTAGTTCGGCGGTAGGGCTAATACCGCCGGCGTTACCGCCAAAGTCGTGATCAGGCCTGAAGTACATGAGGATTTTGCTTCCTTATTAGACAGCGTGCTTCTTGCACTAGTATATCTAATGAGCACATAACTGGGGCAATGTCTGCAATTGTAATCAAGCTGATTTCGGTACTTCCTCTATGGCGCCTAGAAACACTTGTGTAAAGGTGTGTTATAAATACCAAATCATATCACATCATATCATACTGTGTGAATAGCAACACTGTTTGTCTTCGTTTTCCCAGAGGCAAAATATTGAGTGGGGAATTACCTGGAAGCAATCCGATCAGTGTCCCCTGATAGCAAATGTGTCTCTTGGATCTCTGCAATCTGTGTCTTGTAATCTGTTGGTAACATTATCCGCTTCAACCTCTTTTTTGGGAAGATAAGGGAAGATAAGTCCCCTTATGTTTATCAAGGTTACTGTGAATGTCTAACATTTGAGTGTCCCCTCTTATTTATACTATTATGTCTGGTGTGTTACAGATCTCTATGAAGCCTCTTCTTCAGCTCTTAGTAGAGGATTCTTGACTGTGGATCCAGTTGTGGGACTCAATTTTCTGCTGCCTTATCTATCAATCCCATGATGACCTCCCCCCTTGTGTGTCCCTCCCTTTGCCCATCCCTTCCCTTACCCCACAGCCTGTTCCCTCTATCTCCTCCAACAATAAGGTCTGCCTTACAATATTGCCAGCATGGAATGAGACCCCCTCCCCGATGATGTATCATGCAGTGTGATATAGTGGGCTCCCACCTCTGCTTCTTGCACACCGCACAAAAAAAGCTGGATCATATTTATACAGTGGGTATAACAAGCCCACCCGCAGCTGAAGGATAAAAGGCACAAATATTCCCCCACAAATTCCCCATCAGCTCTCATCGTGACCCAATGCAGCGTAGGCACGGCTCCTCCCTGGGGCAGCTAGACCCTTTTCCATTTTCCATTTTCAGTGTTCTGTGGCAGTATAGGCCAAGTCCAGGTCCCCCCACAATGCTGGGCCCCCACACCCACACCCAGGGATGTGTGCCTCCCCTCCTTCACTCATGGTGGGGATTCAGCTCCCATGTCAGTGTCCCCTTATTTCTTGTCCATGTTCCCCTAAGTTCCCCATTGAAAGCAGAGTTTCCCTTATGATACTTGGGTGATAAGATCCATCTCCTCCTTGGTCTGCCCACTGTTTTCGTCAACCATGTTGCATGCTGTGGTTTTTCTGCAGGCCCTTCTTTGGACTGTCGCCACAGGGTAGAGAAGGCCTCCTTGGCCGTTGTCACCCTATGGCTATTGTTATTCCATAGGAACACGAGGCCAGATGGGCATGACCATCTGTACCTGACCTTTTCTTCCCTCAGCTTCCACGTCCCTCTCCTTAATGTAGTCCTCTTCTGCAGTGTCAGTGGTGAAAGGTCTTGCTAAATCTACAGCGATTGACCTAGGAAGGCTATCGCATCCATTTCATGAATGCACATCATGACCCTCTGTTTCACTGCATACACATGTAACTTCATTACAGTGTCTCTAGGGTCAGCCCCACTGTTTGGGTGTAATTGGAGCACTCTGCACACTCAATCCAGTGTGAACCCTTCACCTTGATCGTCGGGGGCCACAAATGCCAGCAGCTGCTGCATCCATCCCACCAGGTCAGCTCCCTCTGTTCCTACAATCACCTCTGTTACTCATGTGTTGGCCCTTCCATGTCTGATCTTAAGATCCTCAATCTTTCCCAGTATCATTTCAGTAATCTTGTTAATTTTCAATATGGTGATCTTGTTCACAGAGAAGCGTCCCTGCAGAGCCTGTATCACCTGATTCATTGGCATCAACTAATGTTGTGATAGCCTGGATCTCCTTCTTAACATCTGCCATAGAAGCTGATATGGTATGCGCAATTGTTTGAAGCTCCTCTGTAAATGTCTTCCCTTCTGCGAACTCATGCAGCTCAACAGATCCTGTCATGTGCTAGCTTGCAGTATTTATCCTTGTAGCCCTACCGTTGTCTGGTCATGTTGTCATCTGGGAACTTTTCCTGCTCCACAAGGTCTTTGCTTTGGATCATACCTGGCATTGCCCTTGGTTGTTACTTGCACCAGATGGAATCCAGTGAAGGGGGTGTTCCTCCCCTTGCTTCAGTTGCAGAGGAGGGCAACGTCTTTGTTTTGTGGGCTGATCATGCATGTGATGTGACTTCCAGTTATGCTTTGCCTGGACTCTGGTATATATCCAAGGCTCACTTCTCACAGGTTATGACTGAGCGCAGACAGCCCAGAGGTTAATTGACCCTGAGTGTCACATTCCCCCTTCCAGGTGACCTGCCGGCTGACCTGCCGCGTGTTCCTTCAGTCCCTCTGTTTGGATCTGTGGCAGTCCACCACGCATGGTCCCCCAGGGCCTGCTGGCTTCTCCTTACTGGGATTCCTTGGGGGCACCCAGCAGCACAATCCTTGGACCGGGCAACACCAGCATGGCTGTCTTTTTGCAGATGGCCCTTCATGCCTTCTTCCTCTGCCAATGTGGCCGGGCTTTCAGCATCGGGGACTCGGTCGGACCTGTGATCTGCACCGAAGCATGGTGATCACTCCAAGCCTTTATCCCAGAGGCGTCGCCATTTTTGGTGAGCGTTCTCCAACCCGGGAGCAGTATGACAGAGTTCTCTAAGCTCATCAGGGATGGATCCCGACACTCACGTGCGCACGAGCCCTGCTGTTGCAGCATACTCCCCACCATTGGCCCGCTGTTCATGTTATGCATTCTGGGAAGAGCGAGCTCACTGGAGCTTCAGGACAATTCAGCAATATGTGTGCCCACCTGGCCATGACCCCATGTTATGTTAATGGAATTTAAACTGTGCACAACTGCCATTTACATGGTCTACAGGCACTCAAGTGAAAGAGGTGGTGAGAGGAGAGGAGGAACACGAAAGGTTCTTTGATTTTGTGTTGGTGTTTCTTTTCGGAAAAACCAGTTGCTGTTTGTGAGTTTGATTCTAGGCAATATGGGTGGCTGTATGCAGGTGCTTGAGTCCATATGGGAGAACTTGTGTGCCTCTGGAGTAGGGTGCATTGACTGTCTTGCGATTGTATGAGTTATTGGAGGAGGTGTGGAGTTTTGCTTTTTGGTATCACTGTGGATGTGATTTGTTGTGGTTGCAATGTGAAGTTGGAGTAGTTGGCAATTCATGGTGTGTCTTGAGGAGTATGGAGATTTTAATTAGGGTTATTAGGGGACATCCTCATACCAGCTTATGTGCTTGAATTGTTTCATCGGTTGTTTAAGTGAAACACATTGAGTGGTGGTTAACGATGTTGGGTCTCTCTTTCATTGATAGATCAATCTGATTGTGTCACATTATTCAGGAATCTCAAGCCAAGACCTGCTTCTTCGTGCTGTACCTCTTTGCATTAAAGCTGTGTGCTTCTCTTTGACCAATGGCCATGGTTCGGTGAGTTAGGTTGGCAAATTAAACAGCCATGACATTAGGGCCTTCCCGTAGATCAGGTGTTCCTCTGTTGTGTTACAGAGTTTCATTGAGATATTTCATTTTTTTAATATTGTTTGAGTTCAACATATACATAATTGCTAGACCCCAGTGTTCTTTTTCGTCTATAGGTGGAGATTGTTTTTTGCAGGAAGTATGCTCATTGGCCATGAATTGCTCTGTGAACAATGCAGAGTGTTTTGACATAGATCCTTCTCTTGACTGGCAGGGATCTTGGTGCTGCTATGATGTGTATCCCTTGATGAGTCTTTGGAGGAGTCTTGCTGCTGTGTTGTGGATCTGTTGCAGTTTTTTGGTGAGGCAGTCAGGGATTCCAAGGTAGAGCCTAGTCTATTTGTGACACAACAAGAGGGATTATGACAAGTGTTCTGTGTGAAAAGGTAAGAAATAATATCCACTTGATAGTACGTTGGTGGAAGACATATTTGTTTGCTACTGCGTTGATTTGAGGTTCCAGTGTTAAGTCATTGTCCATCACAATTTCGAGCTTTTAACTACTTTGTATGCTACAGGTTTGGTTCTCATTTCAGATATATGTGGTTGTTTAGAGAGGTGGTTGGTCATGATCATGATTTCAGCTTTGTCTGGATTGGGTTTAAGGCTGTTGTTGCTCATTAATGGGTGGATTTCTGAGAGGCAGACAAGGGCTTGGTCCATGTCCTCACTAGTATTGATTTTATAGATGATTTGAGTTTCTATCATCCATATAGTTGTGGCATGTGAGTCTGTGTCCCTTGGTGTGTTTCAGGAGTGGGGTCATGTAACTATTGAAGGGTAGTGCTGAGCTTTGTGGAACCCCACAGGTGAGTTTGTGTTATGTTGAGCTGGAGGGTGGTAGCCAGGAGGTTCTTGTTTTTTCTGTCAGAAAGGATTTAATCCACTGTAGTGCAGTGTAGCGTATTCCTTATTCTTATATCCTCTTGATGATGGTTGTATGGTTGACTGTGTCAAAAGCTGCTGAAAGGCCTAAACGTATGAGGGCAGACGAGATGTTGGAGTTTGATTTAATGTTTTGGTTGCCCCAGATTGAGAGTAGAGCAGATTCAGTTCCTCTCATAGGCCTGAAGCTGACTTGTGCCTGATCCAGTATGTGGTTGTTTGCCACATGTCGGGATATGTCCATATCTGTAGGTTTCTAGCAGTCTTGTCACTTTAAATTTGTTGGTGCTTTATTAATACACTCAGCTGACACGTGTTTCGACCCAACATGGGTCGTGACTGCCCATCTTGATTCAGTGGCCCACTGGCCCACAGGTTTATACAACAGCCTATTGACAGAGGCCATCAAATAAAATATATGCATTGTGATCACCACAAACACCTTGAAAAAGACCCATGTTGGGTCGAAACATGTATCGGGTGAGTGTATTAATACATCACCAACAAATATAAAGTGACAAGACTGCTCCAATTCTTTCTAAAATCTGTATACAATCATACAAGGAGTCATAACTTCAATGAACCAACCCCCGGGTGATACCGGTTCTTCAACCCAAATTCACTCTATCCCTCGCCAAGACAGAAGAGCACTGTCTTGTATGAGCCCCCTCACCGGCAGCAGGTTCTACTTACTTTCATAAGATCAGCACAGTGATCTGCGAATTCTAGTGCTCTACCCATCTGGTAAACTATTCCAGTTGTAAAGAATCAAAGTAGTCAAATATTACAGTGGCAAGTTTATGAAAGTGGCATAATATCTCATTAACAGTTTAGCAAAATGGAAATTAGAGTAACAATGAGGGATTGTTAGAGTGCACTGGCGTTGCTAGGAGGGGCTAAAGGGGATATAGCCCAGGGTCTTTTTGGTTGTTGCCCGGGATAGAAGCTCAGGCGCTACTACCAAAAGTTTACATAGCCCCGAGTCAGGACAGTTGCGATATTAGCATAGCCCCGGATCTTTTCCAGAACAAGCAACACCCCTCTTAGAGTGGCACAGTATCACTATGGCAAATGTATCCTGTGGAACAGTATTACTGTGGCATAATATCAAAGTGGCAGTGTATCCCAGTGGCTGAGTATTCCAGTTGCAGAGTATCCCAGTGGTCACCTATCCAAATGGCTCGATATCCCTGTGGCAGTTGGTCAATGGCCAAATAACAAAATGGAAAATATTAAAGTGGGAGGTTATTCAAATTAACAAAAGTCTTCCAGCGACGATTTACCAAAATGGCAAAGTATTACTGTGTCAAAGAGGTAAAGTATCTCAGTGGTATTACATCAACTTGGTGGAATATCTCACTGGCATTTTATCCAGATGTCAGTGTCTCCCAGTGGCAGTTATCAACATTGGGAAATATCACAGTTGTGAGTGATCAAAATATGGCTGAGTATCCCAGTGGTGGATTATCAAAATGACAAGATATCAAGATAGATAGCAAAGTGTGCATTTATCATAAAGTGCCAAAATTCCCAGTGCGAAAATATCACAGTGGCAAACTATCAAAATGGTGAAAATCTAAAATGGCAAACTATCAAAGTGGCAAAATATCACAGTTGCAAAATATTGTGTCAAATTATCATTGACAACATTTCACAGTTGTAAACTATCAAAGTGGCACAATCGCAAAATGTTCAACTATCAAAGTTGGCAACTCTCAAAGTAGCCAAATCTCAAAATGGCAAACTATCAAAGTGGAAAATAACCAAAAAACACAGTGACTACACTCTGTTAGGAAAGGCGCTTCTCAGTTAGCCCCAATTAGGTTGCTTATCTTAGATTCACTGTAGAGTATATCAAAAAATGTTGATCAAAAAATTCTCAGAAAGTAATAAGTTTCATAGCAGGAAATGTTTAATGCACATTCCTGAAGTATCTGCTGTTACAGAATATCTTTGTAAATCACACAATGAGTGTTCATCTTTTATTTTTATTTATTTATTTATTTCACATTTTATAAAGCGCTCACACAGCCCGCAGGCATCTAGGCGCTGTTACAGAAATTGTTTTTTTTTTTCTTAGTTACGTATTTATAACGCGCTTAAACACCCAAAGGTTTCTAAGCGCAGACCCGGGGATCGAACCTGTTGTTGCTCCGTGTCGTCTTGCTTCCAAGACGCGCACGCTGCCGCTGAGCTATCCTCCCGAGACATCTGAGATTGCCCATAATACTCTGGTGCCAATGCATTTCGGTTAAACCCTTCTTCAGGGCGGTATTATAGCAAAACAGATGTTACATGACTTATATAGTAACATAATTAACAAAATGTATCACAATGCACACAAAACGATCAAATAAGAAAAGTATTTACAAAAGCACATACCGGTTCGTGTATGTCACGGCTCGCTCCCTTTGCTCCCGTTCCCGCCACTTGGGGGCAGGTTTTGGGGTTTATTCCCTACTGGACATTTCCTCCGAACCTTATGCTACAGTGTTGTGATGAATTGGGAGCGCTAAAACCTTATTTTCCAAGTTACTTCCCTTCCGGATCCATTCCAGGTTTTTGGCAGCCAGCATGCTACTTTAATCAAATGACTATGCTTCCCAGAATGCCTGGCTCACTGCTTCACCTCCTCCCTTGCAGGACAAGGTTGGGTGGAGGATAGGCAACACCTGTGGCTGCAGGTGCAGCAGGCGGCACACCTGAGGGGTGTGCTCGTTAAGCAGCTTTAAAAGCCTCAGGTTGCTTCAGTCCAGCGCTGGTCATTGTTGCAGTGTTCCTGTTGTGACTGGTCCCTTGTTCCTTGTTCCTGGCTTTTGTGCCTAGTTCCTGTTTCTTGTTCCTCTGCCCTGGATTTCGGATTCATGTGCTTAATTGATTTCTGCTTTCTGGATTTCCCTTTCTGTCTTCCTCTGTCTGCAGGCAGCCTTTCTCTGTGCTTTACCCTTTGATGCAGCCCAGTTTGCCTGTGTTCTCTGTTTCTTTGATGCTGTCCTTTGCTACTGAAAAACTTGATGCATTGGTCTTTCCCGTTATAGATTTAGTTCCTGCCTTTTCTCCTTGGATGGGTGGGAAAGGTTTCCTTTTGTGATATCATTTTCCCTGCTCCTGATCCTTACTTTCTATTGGGATCCATTCCATGTTTTCCATTGCACTTCTGCATTTATTTCCCATTTGATTATTAGGTGTGGGGTGCTGTTGTAACTAGTCCCTGTGTGAATGCCTTTTGTTTTCCTCACTATTCTACAATCACAATTCCTACTTGCCCCTTGACTTGGGTCTTATGAATTTAGTTATCCTCCACCCATTGCTGTTATAGCTTCTGGGTCCCTGTTTGATCTACTGGGTTCGTGAATTTACTGACATTCAAGTGGTCTTTCCGGTCCTCGTGAGTACTGTTTCTAAGTTCCTTATTCAGTATCATCCAGAGTGTCAGCTCACAGATCCTGTCCTTGCTTGCCCTCTACGTGGGCTTAGCGCTGTCAGTGTCTGTAATAGCATAGTGAGTAAGGAGTTTGCCGACTTTCCTTTCAGTCATAAGGAGGTTCTAAGTGCTTACCCCACATCCCTTTTCATATATTGGTATTATTGTTTCACTCTATTTGCACTCCTGGGTTTTAGTATACACGAGTCTTGGGTATTGTATGCACGTTGTTAGATTCAAAGTTGTTTACTGTGCGATTCCGTGCACATTTCCCTTGCCATATTCATTGCCTTCTTCCTTTCTTAACAGAATGACCAGCTGTTATTCCCGTTTGAATATGGCCAGTTTAAGAAAGAAAGGCAGCAAGGCCACTAAAAAGTTTGTACAGAAAGCTTCCCTTACGTTTACCTGTGACAATCAAATCACTGATCCTGACTTAAATGAACTCCTTGACACGAATGGGTATTTACGTGCAAAGTATTTTTCCCACAGCATGGCCCATCGTACATTGCCTGATCCTAGTTCTGACTTTAATTTTGATCCAGATTCGATGTCCGCACAAGCCCTAGCAGCGGAAAACAACACACTGCTAGATTTATTACACACGAGTACCTCTGTTGTTGAACCCCATGATTCCGGTTGTGCTTTATCTCAGATTGAACAGTTTCATGATTCAAACATAAGGAATGGAGGGGTTCCTTGCATATCTTCTGTTTTCAGCCCTCAGTCTACAGCTTACTCCTCTGTACAAGTACTTACTGTAGTCCCTAATGCCAAGATGTCTGATGTCAATAGTCTGCTTAAGGGAAACACAGACCAAGTCGGTGAGAGAGAGTATAGATCACAAAACCTGCAAGCAGTAAATGACAATGTACAATCAGTGCACATCCGGATGGCTAGGGCAGGATCCAGCCCTGATGCCACCATGCCTTCCCCTGTGCCTACTGATAGGGATGTACAGTTAAGGCGGGGCATGCTAAAAGCTGAATTTGAGGAGTTCAAACAAGAACACATTACTTTACTAGAGGAGAATAAAACCTTACAGTCTTTTCTGAATACACCTCAAACTTTATCCGTTGATGAAGTGAATACTGTTCAGTCCCTGAGTGCGGAGATTTCTGTAGGTCATGATACTTGTCAATATGTAAAATCTATTGGGAGTGAAAGTCTTTTTTCTAGCAGAGCACTTATTCAGGGCACAGGTTCTGACAATTGTTCTACCGTTTGTCAGGAATTGCTGTTAGCTGAAGATTTACAAGCCACTCCTTTACCTAAGATTTCCTGTGTAGCAGTTTGTCATAATTCTGAGCTTGAACACATACATGCTTCTGATTTCCAAACACAATCCACAATGGTTGCATACACAGAATCAGTCACTACTGTAGGCTTAGGTTCTGCCCTTGATCTAGCTGCTGAGACTGAAGTAGACATTCAAGCTGATGTGGAAAACGATGCTACCTCTGTGTTCGCTCCTCCTTCTGCCAATTTTTGTCACAACGAACAGTCAAAGACAGTACATAATTCTTGTTTTGATGGACTTATTCCACAGTATACTGAACCAAAGACCCGGCAGGCGATTCCTGAACTGTTGATTGTTAATATGCCACTTTCAGAAGCTAAGACAGAGGAATGGACACTTGATGAAATCCTGATTAACAGAGACTTTACTATGGTGATTCCTCTGGTTGATTTTGACTTCTACAAAGGAAGAGACTCTGTGTCATCCACTAAGGAAAGGGACGGCATGGGTACAGCTCAGTCTTTGGTTACTGGTGCCAGTAGGAGTCAACCGCCCTAAAGGTGCTTTCCATTCCTGAGCCACAAATGTGTCTGTCGACTTCTGGGACTCCAGTCTGTCCTCCTACAACCATGGACTCTTCAATTATCCAGTCCACGGCTCTACAGTCATCGTTGACACACGTGTCTTCAATCAATGAACAATTGCTATGCCTGCCAGTCACTCAAGAGCCTTCACCATGTACGTTGTCAGAGCCAAAGACCTTGACAAGTTTGTCTTCAGCTAACGAGACGGCTCCAGCTTGCATGCCCTCAGCCTCAGAATTTCCTCTGGCATGCCTGTTTTCGGCTACAGTGACTCATCCAGCAGGTTATCCTTCAGCCATGGAGCCTCCGGTAGCACATCCTGAGTGAATGTCTTCAATCCCAGAGCCTACTGCTAGTTTGGCTTCAGTTCATGAGAGACCTGTATCCTGCTCAGCCTCGCTGCCAATATCGGAGGTGCACCTGTCTACTCTGTCTGATCATGTTGCATATTCTTCTACTTCAGAGTTACCTCCTGAATCCCAACCATTTCTTACGGATGAACGTCCAGCCTGCCCTTCTTATGCTTCAGGGGGATCACCAGAATGCCTGCCTTTTACACAAGTTGATTCTCCCAACTGCTTGACTGTAGCTCCCGAATATGCAACATCTGAGTCTGAGACTTCTGCCAGCTCTCTCTTCAGAAACATCAAGCTGGATCACGACTCGGGAGGGCCTTACATGCGAGGCCATTGGACTAGCCTGGAGTATTACGAGAGGGAGACGGATACCATCCGCCATGGCCCAGTCACCGAACAAGTAGCCGACCAGGATAGCGGGCTGGGCGGTTCGGATTTGGGGGCCAGTTTGGATCAGCCGTTTGACAGCTTTCTTGTTGCCGGATCCCACATGAGCCTGAGGGAGGGGACGGGCACGGCCCCCCAGCTGCAGCACCAGTCGGGTGCAAGTAGCCAAAGGAAGGGTATGACTGCTGCAGCTCAAGATGTGCCTGTTATTGCTCCTGCTGCGAGTGTGCCTGATGTACCAAGTACTGCGTCTGTCACTCCTATCGGTAGGCCAAACGTCCCTGTGGTTGTATCCCACGTGCAACAAGGTGGCTACATGACTGACACCAGGAGTGCCAGCCTCGTACAACCCATTGGACTTCCAGGCCCCCAAGGCGTGGAACAGATGCAGTCGAACCTTGGTCACCCTCAACCACAGGCCTTTACCCAGATGGATGACGGGAGAAGATCCGAACCTCTACCTCGGCCGCCACCTTCTTTTTCTGAACATGAACATTTCCTGGAACCTGCTATTTTCTCACCTCCTGTGTGTCCGCTCTCGGCAGGGAGGCTACCAGAGCATCTACCATTGTCTAAAGCATGTTGCACCAGCCTGCCTCCCTCCTCAATGATGTATGAGTGTTCGCTCCCAGTGTCTGAGCTTCCTGGACCTTCCAACTCTGCTTCGGGTCCTGCAAGTCCTTCATGCCTTTCTTCGACCCATGAGTCTCTTCCTCACCGAAAACCTGCCTATGGCTCTTCTAGACTGTGGCCTGATTCTATTCATTCCAGTCCTTCTGCTTTTGCCCGCGGGTCATCTTTTCCGTCAGTGCCACCTCCGAAGACAAAGCGCTCCTGTCATGGAAGGAAGATGTTTTGTGCGGGTGACGATCGCCTGGAGTCGGCGGTGGGAGGGGGTATACTGTCACGGCTCGCTCCCTTTGCTCCCGTTCCCGCCACTTGGGGGCAGGTTTTGGGGTTTATTCCCTACTGGACATTTCCTCCGAACCTTATGCTACAGTGTTGTGATGAATTGGGAGTGCTAAAACCTTATTTTCCAAGTTACTTCCCTTCCGGATCCATTCCAGGTTTTTGGCAGCCAGCATGCTACTTTAATCAAATGACTATGCTTCCCAGAATGCCTGGCTCACTGCTTCACCTCCTCCCTTGCAGGACAAGGTTGGGTGGAGGATAGGCAACACCTGTGGCTGCAGGTGCAGCAGGCGGCACACCTGAGGGGTGTGCTCGTTAAGCAGCTTTAAAAGCCTCAGGTTGCTTCAGTCCAGCGCTGGTCATTGTTGCAGCGTTCCTGTTGTGACTGGTCCCTTGTTCCTTGTTCCTGGTTTTGGTGCCTAGTTCCTAGTTCCTGTTTCTTGTTCCTCTGCCCTGGATTTCGGATTCATGTGCTTAATTGATTTCTGCTTTCTGGATTTCCCTTTCTGTCTTCCTCTGTCTGCAGGCAGCCTTTCTTTGTGCTTTACCCTTTGATGCAGCCCAGTTTGCCTGTGTTCTCTGTTTCTGTGATGCTGTCCTTTGCTACTGAAAAACTTGATGCATTAGTCTTTCCCGTTATAGATTTAGCTTCCTGCCTTTTCTCCTTGGATGGGTGGGAAAGGTTTCCTTTTGTGATATCATTTTCCCTGCTCCTGATCCTTACTTTCTATTGGGATCCATTCCATGTTTTCCATTGCACTTCTGCATTTATTTCCCATTTGATTATTAGGTGTGGGGGTGCTGTTGTAACTAGTCCCTGTGTGAATGCCTTTTGTTTTCCTCACTATTCTATAATCACAATTCCTACTTGCCCCTTGACTTGGGTCTTATGAATTTAGTTATCCTCCACCCATTGCTGTTATAGCTTCTGGGTCCCTGTTTGATCTACTGGGTTCGTGCATTTATTGACATTCAAGTGGTCTTTCCGGTCCTCGTGAGTACTGTTTCTAAGTTCCTTATTCAGTATCATCCAGAGTGTCAGCTCACAGATCCTGTCCTTGCTTGCCCTCTACGTGGGCTTAGCGCTGTCAGTGTCTGTAATAGCATAGTGGGTAAGGAGTTTGCCGACTTTCCTTTCAGTCATAAGGAGGTTCTAAGTGCTTACCCCACATCCCTTTTCATATATTGGTATTATTGTTTCACTCTATTTGCACTCCTGGGTTTTAGTATACACGAGTCTTGGGTATTGTATGCACGTTGTTAGATTCAAAGTTGTTCACTGTGCGATTCCGTGCACATTTCCCTTGCCATATTCATTGCCTTCTTCCTTTCTTAACAGTGTACCACATCCGCATATATAGATAATGGGGAGAATAAAACAAAAAAGCATACTAATTAGTTTACTGTCATGATTATGCCTGTTCTGTATTACATTTCACCCTTAAAAGGCAAGTCATACCTTAGTCATGCCAAGAAACGTTAGGATCGTGAAGTTGTACAGTTGCACAATGAGTAAATCTATAAGAAAAGAATGGATGTAACTCTAAGTGGCCTTTGCGGACATCAAAGGATAAAGCTAATTCAATGCTGTGGATAGCTGTGCTTACGGAGCAGCTTCAAAGACGTGTGTGCCGAGAGAGCTGCATCTAATGCGCTCGCGCTCGCGATTACTTTCCTTTTAAGCGTTTCCATGGAGACGGTGCGAGGCGTCGTGGTCCGGTTGGAGTACGTACGCCTCGCGCCCCACCCCCGGGTGTAAGCCCTGGGGTGGGGATGTCTCCATGGTAACTGGCGTTTGGACGAAGCCTACGTGTCTCTGGCCTACATGTGCTGTTAGTGACTGATTCGCGTTCAGATAGAAACGCAACGCGAATCATTTCAAATGAATTTACTGAGGGATACTCGCATCAGGGTAATTCAAATGGTGACAATGATAGCGTTATCAGTATAATAGGCCCTATTAGAACAAATCAAGGTGCCTGGGGTATGTGCGCTATATTGTGAAAGGGAAACAAGTAGCTGTCAAATTGTGTACACAATGTACAGCGACCAAAACTAAGTCTGCCCCATTACGAGAATGTTAGGTAAATGTAAATACTATCTGGAAAAGCAGATAGATATTACCAATTATACATTAAGCTAATATATTTTTCTTAGATCTATAATGGGCCAACAAGTAGATAAAAATATGTGGAAGAGGAGTAAAAGTTGTTTACAACATGTGCAACCATAGTGACAGAGGTAACAATGTTAAATCAGAAAGTTCAAGAGTTGCAACGCAATTAAGGTAAATATACAGCTGGCATATAACAGGGAGCCTTAGAAACAAGAAACGGAGGGTCCACATTTACATGAAAGAATGTCAACAATATTGTTTAGTTAATTCAATTACTCCGAATGGTTCTACAGAAAACACATGTAGTTTATTTCTTCATTGAGTCCCTTTGGAGTAAGGGAGCCAAGACGGTCAATCCAGAAGGTTTCTCTTTGGTCCATCTTCCTTTGGAAATTCTCATACGTCTCACTTTTAGAAACCACTTCTAAAATTACGAAACGGATCTGGGCCAAGTTGTGTTTCCTCTCATCCCAATGTCTTGATACCGCTGAGTTCGGATTGTGGTTCCTTATGCATGATCTGTGTTCATTCCATCTAGTTTTGGCTACTCTTAATGTCTGACCCACATAGTACAGTCCACAAAGACATTTTATGGCATAAATTACATTGAAGGAATAACATGTAGCAAAATTCTTGAGTCTAATTGTCTCCCCTCTATGGGGATGTTTAATTGTTTCTCCTTTAGTTACATAGCCACAATTGCTACAATTCAAACAAGGGAATGTCCCAATTTTTTCGGTGAGTTTTTTCTTCAGCGCTGGTTTTGTTTTGACTAATCTGTCTTTTAAGTTTCGGCTCCGCTGGTAGGCAAATGTAGGAGCTTCCTTAAACAAGTGCTCAACTCGATGATCACAAAGTAGTGTGTTCCAATGTTTCTTAATAATGCATTTGATGCGATTACTTTGACGTGAATATTTGGAAACAAAGACTAGTGGTGGAGCTTGATCCTGCTTTGTCTTGACTTTCAGTAAGTCTTCTCTTTTCTGGGTGTCTACACGAGCTTGAGCTGTGCTTATCTCTTCTTCCGAATATCCCCTGTCTAAGAATTTCTTGCCCATTTCTTGGATGGCCATCTGGTAGTCTTCTGGATCACTTACCAATCTTTTCACCCTCAACATTTGGCTGTATGGAAGGTTTTTTACAAGGCTAGGTTGATGGAAGCTTAGGCGTTGAAGTAAGTTTTTCCGATCCGTTGGTTTCCGAAATATGGTGGTTTGATATCCCATAGTGGTGATTTTAATGTCTACATCCAAAAAATGGATTTCCGTGAGGGAATGTTCTTGAGTGAATTGAATATGGGCATCGATGCTGTTGAGGTATGTAAAGAAATTGAGCAATTCTTCTTCTGTGTCTTCAACGGAAGATACACCACCTAGGAGCACAGCGAGTTCTTTTTTAGACAAAGGAAGAAGAGAACGAGACGGGGGAGGAGAAAGACCAAAAGGGAAACCCAACACGAGACTTCAACAAAAGAGAACATAGTAATGAACTTATCTACTAGAATATTGACCAGCAAAGAAACAGAAACATTACAGAAAGGCCTAAGCTTTGTTCCAACACATGACAGCACACTATTTAAGTCCAAAATAGAACTTTATAAACTAATCAGAAAGATGAAGCTGAAGGTATTCTTTAATGAGCTGGAAGATCAACAAGCTAAGGAAGAAGCAGAACTGAAGGAATTCAGAAGTAAAAGTACCTTTATTCCTCCAATAAGTATACCGTCCATTGACATCTTCCAAAAACAGGTCACAAGAGAATTTGAAAAACTTAAATTTAAAGGCCATTCCCCACGAAATATGAAACCCCATGAACTGAAATTGATACGCGATCTATATGGAGATCGATCGATCACAATAAGGGCTGCGGACAAAGGGGGAGGCCTAGTACTTCTTAACACAAGAGAATATGAAGAAGAATGTGAAAGACAATTGAGTGATGCCAATACATATGCCAAATTGACACATGATCCAACACCTGAGATAAAGGAAAACTTGAAGTCTGTGCTAGATAAGGCGGAAGAGTTGGAATGGATTAATCATCATACCAAGACATTTTTGACTAATCCACACCCCAAGATACCACACGTCTACATGCTCCCTAAGGTGCATAAAGATCCAGTGAAACCCCCTGGAAGACCCATTGTAGCAGGGATGAACAGTATACTAGAACCTTTAGGCAAATACGCGGATTATTTTTTACAATCGCTTATTCAAAAAAACAATACATACATTAAGGATTCTACCCATTTCTTACAACTTTTGAATTCCACTCCATTTAACTGTAACAACATCTGTTTCACAATCGACGTCAAGAGCCTTTACACATCGATCCCCCACAACTTAGGAAGTGAGGCGGTGGAGTGGATGTTACCGAATGCGGAAGAGATACCAGCCCAAAAGGAGTTCATATTGGCTCTCCTTGAGTTCATAAGTAATAACTCCTACTTCCGATATAAAGATGATTACTACCTCCAAGTAGCTGGGACAGACATGGGAGCCACCATGGCTCCCCCCTATGCTAATTCTTTCATGCACAAATTTGAATCTGAGAACATACTACAGATTGAACACTGGCATTCCAAATTAGGCCTTTGGATTAGATATATGGACGATATATTTCAAATATGGAAAGACACAGAAGAAGAATTGCTCAATTTCTTTACATAACTCAACAGCATAGATGACCGTATTCAATTGACTCAAGAACATTCCCTCACGAAAATCAATTTTTTGGATGTAGACATTAAAATCACCACTATGAGATATGAAACCACCATATTTCGGAAACCAACGGATCGGAACAACTTACTTCAACGCCTAAGCTTCCATCAACCTAGCCTTATAAAAAACATTCCATACAGCCAACTGTTGAGGGTGAAAAGATTGGTAAGTGATCCAGAAGACTACCAGTTGGCCATCCAAGAAATGGGCAAGAAATTCTTAGACAGGGGATATTCGGAAGAAGAGATAAGCACAGCTCAAGCTCGTGTAGACACCCAGAAAAGAGAAGACTTACTGAATGTCAAGACAAAGCAGGATCAAGCTCCACGACTCGTCTTTGTTTCCAAATATTCACGTCAAAGTAATCGCATCAAATGCATTATTAAGAAACATTGGAACACACTACTTTGTGATCATCGAGTTGAGCACTTGTTTAAGGAAGCTCCTACATTTGCCTACCAGCGGAGCCGAAACTTAAAAGACAGATTAGTCAAAACGAAACCAGCGCTGAAGAAAAAACTCACAGAAAAAATTTGGACATTCCCTTGTTTGAATTGTAGCAATTGTGGCTATGTAACTAAAGGAGAAACAATTAAACATCCCCATACAGGGGAGACAATTAGACTCAAGAATTTTGCTACATGTGATTCCTTCAATGTAATTTATGGCATAAAATGTCTTTGTGGACTGTACTATGTGTTACACCTTTTCGTCATCGCTGCTTTGTACACTTACATAGGTGGAAAATGTGCAGTTCCGCGCTTTGTTGTGCAGATGCGCGATCTATTTCTGTCAATACCACCAGTTCTAGCGGTACTGTGGTTCCACGTCATCAGTGCACGTCAAGGACAGGTCACATGATTCTTCCACGCAACCAGCTGACTATTACGACATGTCATGTGACGCTATATCAGAACCGAAGGCTTTCGCCTTCGCGCGTCGCTTCTGTATTTCAGGACGCTCCGTAAGTTCGAACTCTAGGCTCTCCCTATTCTAGTGTATTCAATCTTGCATGGTATCTACCATTCCTTTTTCTCTCTTACCTTATAGTGTGCCCTTCCAGCGCTTCCTTCCAACCATCTCTACCTTTCACTCCGAGAACCCTCCACCTCTCAGCAACAACTAGATTCCTCCAAATCCATCCGTAAGAAACCCCTCTCTTCTCCCAATCGATTCTATCATTCCGCTGTCCTCCTATATTCACCTGTTGTTTTCTCCCGTTAGAACCTGTGATACAGCCATCAAATCGGGAGGTCTGCGCCTTGGATAAACCACCTGTCTGCAAGGATCTCCGACAACACACCTAGGGTTTTTTCCCCCTTGAGGGTTTCCCTGGGGGTCCTGCCTCTTCCTGTTGAAGTTTCTTTCTTCCCTTCCAGCAGAGTGGGGGTCTCAGGACTCTCAGGGAGGCTTTTCAATTCCGCCGCTGCTGTCCCGGTTCCGGCTTTCCGACCAGGTTAGTGGAGTTTTATATCTCATTCTGGACTATCAGATTAGAGTGTTACAGTAAGCGACGCCCTATAAAGAAACTCTCTAGCTTGGTCGGAGCGGCGGTGCAGGGATGGAACAACAAATGCAGCAGCTAATGGCTGCTATGCAGTCTATGTCTATTGAAATGCAGAGTCTTAAACAGGACAATGCACAATTAAAACAACAGTTGACTCGGGCCTTTTCTGAAACCCCTCCCGTTACTCTCTCCTTGGGCAAGTATGATGGTGACCCACATAAGTTGAAAGAATTTCTTGATAGTTGCATCATTCAGTTTACGTTCAAATCTCGATTCTTTCCCACGGATAAGGACAAGGTAGGATTTCTCATTTCACACCTAACGGGTCCTGCCCTTGCTTGGGCTACTCCGTTAGTCACTTCCGGAAACGCTGTATTGGATTCCTATCCAGCGTTCTCCAACAGTCTCAGGTCCATGTTTGGTCGACAAGAGATTTCGGTAGCCACACAGGAAAGGCTTCTTGATCTCAGGCAAGGTCAGAAGGACCTTATGTCCTATATTACTCGATTTAAACAGTTATCTTCAGAAACCGGTTGGCCTGATGACGGACTACTCACTCTCTTTCGACGAGGACTTGCGGAGGATTTGAAGGATGAGGTGTCCAAGATCCCACGGCCCGCGAATCTGGCGGAGATGATATCTTTGACTATGCAAATAGACTACCGCCTTCAAGAGCGTTCTATCGAAAGGAAGAAAGGGAAAGGTCCTCGTCTCAACCCTGATATCTTGGCCCTACAACATAAGACCACTCCTTCTGAGGAACCCATGCAGATAGGATCTGTTAGAGGTCCTATTTCAGCCATAGAGAGAGAACGACGGAAGGCCTTGAACCTGTGTATGTATTGTGGGTCTTCTTCCCATTTGTTACGAGATTGTCCTGTTGTCCCTCCTCGCAGATCCAGACCTTTGCCGTCGGGAAACGCCAAGCCCCTACCGTAAGGGGAACCACGGTAGGAGTACAACTTCAGGGTTCCCCGATAGAAGAAGAGTCCACTTTTGAACCATTGGCTAATAACCCCTCCATGGTTGTACTTTCATTGACCATCTTGTTGCCTGACCGTAACTTGATGGACATACCAGCTCTGCTCGACTGCGGAGCCGCTGGAAACTTCATTGATGATAAATGGGCAGCTAAGAACGGGATAGGCAGAACTCCTAAACCCTTTTCTACACCTATCTTAGGAGTCGATGGTAGTCCATTAAGCTCGGGACCTATACGAGAACAGACCAAACAGCTAACTTGTTTGATCGCCTCTCATAAAGAGTCATTGGTGTTCGATTTAATCAGAGCGGCTCACTTCCCCATTATTCTTGGTCTGCCTTGGTTGCGATTACACAACCCCTACATAAATTGGAAGGCAGGAACACTTTTTTTGGGCTCGGAGTACTGTGTCACACATTGTCTTTCACGCAATTCGGTAGGCCTATATATTCCATCAGAGTCTCCTCCTACCACCGAATTGCCTTCCATCGGTCATTTGAGTATGATTCCCAAATGTCATCAACACTTTCTCAGGGTGTTCTCAACTCCCCAGTTTCCAACACTTCCGCCTCATCGAAGGGATGATTGTCATATAGACCTGCTTCCAGATCAACCGGTTCCGTTTGGACGAATGTATGTTTTGTCCCAACGGGAGAAGAGTGCCCTTCGAGAGTATCTCCATGCTAATATTCAGAACGGTCTCATTACCGAATCTAAATCTCCCGCTGGAGCTTCTTTATTTTTTATTCCAAAGAAAGATACAGAAGAATTGAGACCGTGCATAGATTATAGAGGGCTCAATAAGATCACTATTCCTGACAAGTATCCCATGCCATTGATTAAAGACATTCTTGAAGCCGTCCGTGGAGCTACTCTCTACACTAAATTAGATCTCAGGGGAGCCTATCATCTCATCAGAATCGCTCCGAATGACGAATGGAAAACGGCCTTTCGAACCCCTTTTGGACACTTCCAGTACCAAGTAATGCCCTTTGGCCTGGTTAATGCGCCGGCTGTGTTTCAACGGTTTATGGATCACCTTTTCGCCGATTTGCTGCTTCATTGTGTCGTCATTTACCTCGATGACATTTTGATATTCTCAGACACTCTTGAAGACCACATCCAACATGTTAATCTAGTTCTGAGTCGTTTGCAGACGAACCATTTGTATTGTAAGGCAGAGAAGTGTGAGTTCCATCAAGCTCAGATAACCTATCTTGGATTTGTCATCTCTGCAAATGGGATCTCTATGGATCCCAGAAAGGTTTCTGCCGTGCTAGATTGGCCAGCTCCTTCCACCGTCAAGGAGGTTCAGCGATTTCTCGGATTCGCAAATTTCTATCGGAAGTTCATTCCTTGTTATTCTGAGACGATTCTACCCATTACTCGACTACTCAAGAAGGGGATCGTCTTCTCTTGGAATCCTTCTGCCCAACAAGCCTTTGAGACCTTAAAGGGTTTATTCATCTCCGCCAGGGTCTTACTCAACCCGGATCAATCCCGCCAATTCATCCTTGAGACAGACGCTTCTCATCACGCTCTAGGAGCTGTCCTTCTACAAACAACTGATTCGGGGGAGGAGAGACCGGTGGCCTATCTGTCAAAGACGTTTACCTCCTCAGAACTACACTACTCTGTTCTTGAAAAAGAGTTATTGGCCATAAAGAAGGCTTTCGAAGAATGGAGACATCTTCTACTAGGATCTCCCCATACCATTGTGGTCCGTACAGACCATCAGAACTTGAAAGTACTACAGCAGGCTCAAACCACCAATAGTAGACAAGCACGGTGGGCGTATTTCTTTCTGCCTTACCGAATCGAATTCACCTTTCTCCCAGGAAGCCAGAATCTCAGAGCCGATGCCTTATCTCGAAAGAAACCACAGGTTTCGCAATTCAGCTCAGAGAAGATGTTTCCTCAAGCAAGATTTGTGGCAGTCATTTCCGACTTTCTTCAACTACTAAAGCTGGATACCATTAAGAATCAATCTGAATGTGAGAATCTTCTTTATACCCACCATCTTACAAAGGATCAAGGATTGTATTTCCACGCAACACAGGTCCTAATTCCTTCTAGTGTTCTTCAATCTGAGGTTCTTCGGATGTGCCATGACTCCCGAGCTGCAGGTCACCGGGGAATACAGACTACTCTGGATTTGATACAACGTTATTTCTGGTGGCCAAACCTTCAGGTCGATGTTCAAGATTATGTAAATTCCTGTACAACATGTATCCAGTCTAAGGCTTCACGAGCTCCTCCCTTTGGCTTACTTTCCCGCATGCCGATTCCCGAGAAACCTTGGCAAATCATCTCCACTGATTTTATAGTGGATCTTCCCCCTTCCTCAGGTTACACGACAATAATGGTCACCATTGACTACTTGACCAAGATGGCCCAATTCATTCCCTTAGTCAAATTGCCAGGGGCAGCCCAAATGGCTAGGATCTTCATTTCTGAAGTGTTTTCTAGACACGGCCTACCTGAAGTCATAGTCTCTGACAGAGGGCCACAATACACTTCTCAATATTGGAAAGGAGTCTGTCACTTCCTAGGCATTAAGAGGGCACTCAGTTCGGGTTACCATCCCCAGACCAACGGGCAGACGGAGCGTCTTAACCAAACTCTAGAAGGATACCTCCGCTGTTACGTCTCAGCAGCTCAGGATAATTGGTCTGAACTGTTGTCTATCGCAGAATTTGCTTACAACAATGCCAAGCACACTGCCCTTAAGACTAGCCCCTTCTTCTGTTCATACGGGTTTCACCCTTCTTTTGTCCCTACCATTACTCCCTCCCCCTCTAAATTACCAGGGGTGGACTGTTTGATAGACATCATCCAGTCTGGCCAAAAGAAGGCTCGGTTGGCCCTTCAAGAAGCTCAGGATCGAGCCAAGCGGTATGCAGACCAACATCGACGCAAATTTCCAGAACTACAAGTAGGGGACAAGGTTTGGTTGGCCTCTCGGTTTCTTCCGAAACACTTAGTCCCTTCTAAATTATCTCCTAGGTTCTTTGGTCCTTTCAAGTTGGTATCTAAAGTAGGCTCGGCAGCAGTTCGACTGGCTCTCCCGGCGGCCTGGTTTCGCATTCATCCTGTTTTTCATCTATCTCAAGTGAAACCAACTGTAGCTGATCGTTTCCAACGCTCCACAAAGACCATTCCACCTCCGGTGATCACTGATACCGGGACAGAATATGAGGTGGCCGGTATATGTGACTCCCGCTACCGCAGGGGTCAACTACAATTTCTTATTGACTGGAAGGGGTATTCTCCGGCTGAAAGAACGTGGGAACCTGCTTCTGGTGTTCACTCTCCCCTTTTGATTCAACGTTTCTTTCGTTTACACCCGGGGAAGCCCGGATCGCCCCCCAGGAAGAGAGGGCATACTGTTACACCTTTTCGTCATCGCTGCTTTGTACACTTACATAGGTGGAAAATGTGCAGTTCCGCGCTTTGTTGTGCAGATGCGCGATCTATTTCTGTCAATACCACCAGTTCTAGCGGTACTGTGGTTCCACGTCATCAGTGCACGTCAAGGACAGGTCACATGATTCTTCCACGCAACCAGCTGACTATTACGACATGTCATGTGACGCTATATCAGAACCGAAGGCTTTCGCCTTCGCGCGTCGCTTCTGTATTTCAGGACGCTCCGTAAGTTCGAACTCTAGGCTCTCCCTATTCTAGTGTATTCAATCTTGCATGGTATCTACCATTCCTTTTTCTCTCTTACCTTATAGTGTGCCCTTCCAGCGCTTCCTTCCAACCATCTCTACCTTTCACTCCGAGAACCCTCCACCTCTCAGCAACAACTAGATTCCTCCAAATCCATCCGTAAGAAACCCCTCTCTTCTCCCAATCGATTCTATCATTCCGCTGTCCTCCTATATTCACCTGTTGTTTTCTCCCGTTAGAACCTGTGATACAGCCATCAAATCGGGAGGTCTGCGCCTTGGATAAACCACCTGTCTGCAAGGATCTCCGACAACACACCTAGGGTTTTTTCCCCCTTGAGGGTTTCCCTGGGGGTCCTGCCTCTTCCTGTTGAAGTTTCTTTCTTCCCTTCCAGCAGAGTGGGGGTCTCAGGACTCTCAGGGAGGCTTTTCAATTCCGCCGCTGCTGTCCCGGTTCCGGCTTTCCGACCAGGTTAGTGGAGTTTTATATCTCATTCTGGACTATCAGATTAGAGTGTTACACTATGTGGGTCAGACATTAGGAGTAGCCAAAACTAGATGGAATGAACACAGATCATGCATAAGGAACCACAATCCGAACTCAGCGGTATCAAGACATTGGGATGAGAGGAAACACAACTTGGCCCAGATCCGTTATGTAATTTTAGAAGTGGTTTCTAAAAGCGAGACGCATGAGAATTTCCAAAGGAAGATGGACCAGAGAGAAACCTTCTGGATTGACCGCCTTGGCTCCCTTACTCCAAAGGGACTCAATGAAGAAATAAACTACATGTGTTTTCTGTAGAACCATTCGGAGTAATTGAATTAACTAAACAATATTGTTAACATTCTTTCATGTAAATGTGGACCCTGTGTTTCTTGTTTCTAAGGCTCCCTGTTATATGCCAGCAGTATATTTACCTTAATTGCATTGCAACTCTTGAACTTTCTGATTTAACATTGTTACCTCTGTCACTATGATTGCACATGCTGTAAACAACTTTTACTCCACTTCCACATATTTTTATCTACTTGTTGGCCCATTATAGATCTAAGTAAAATATATTAGCTTAATGTATAATTGGTAATATCTATCTGCTTTTCCAGATAGTATTTACATTTACCTAACATTCTCATAATGGGGCAGACTTAGTTTTGGTCGCTGTACATTGTGTACACAATTTGACAGCTACTTATTTCCCTTTCACAATATAGCGCACATACCCCAGGCACCTTGATTTGTTCTAACAGGGCCTATTATACTGATAACGCTATCATTGTCACCATTTGAATTACCCTGATGCGAGTATCCCTCAGTAAATTCATTTGAAATGATTTGCGTACGCGTTTCTATCTGAACGCGAATCAGTCACTAACAGCACATGTAGGCCAGAGACACGTATGCTTCGTCCAAATGCCAGTTACCATGGAGACATCCCCGCCCCAGGGCTTACACCCGGGGGTGGGGCGCAAGGCGTACGTGCTCCAACCGGACCGCGACGCCTTGCACCGTCTCCATGGAAACGCTTAAAAGGAAAGTAATTGCGAGCGCGAGCGCATTAGATGCAGCTCTCTCGGCACACACGTCTTTGAAGCTGCTCGGTAAGCACAGCTATCCACAGCATTGAATTAGCTTTATCCTTTGATGTCCGCAAAGGCCACTTAGAGTTACATCTATTCTTTTCTTATAGATTTACTCGTTGTGCAACTGTACAACTTCACGATCCTAACGTTTCTTGGCATGACTAAGGTATGACTTGCCTTTCAAGGCTGAAATGTAATACAGAACAGGCATAATCATGACAGTAAACTAATTAGTATGCTTTTTTGTTTTATTCTCCCCATTATCTATATATGCGGATGTGGTACACGAACCGGTATGTGCTTTTGTAAATACTTTTCTTATTTGATCGTTTTGTGTGCATTGTGATACATTTTGTTAATTATGTTACTATATAAGTCATGTGACATCTTTTTTGCTATAATACCACCCTGAAGAAGGTTTTAACCGAAATGCATTGGCACCAGAGTATTATGGGCAATCTCAGATGAACACTCATTGTGTGATTTACAAAGATATACTGTAACAGCAGATACTTCAGGAATGTGCATTAAACATTTCCTGCTATGAAACTTATTACTTTCTGAGAATTTTTTGATCAACATTTTTTGATGTACTCTACAGTGAATCTAAGATAAGCAACCTAATTGGGGCTAACTGAGAAGCGCCTTTCCTAACAGAGTGTAGTCACTCTGTTTTTTGGTTATTTTGTTTTTGAATAGGTCCTAGTGCTACAGGACCTTTTATGGACTGGCTGCTCCAGGCAAAAATATTTTGTGAATATACTTCAAATTATTTTTTTATCATCAAATACAACTACTAAAAAGACTTAATTCATAAGTGGTGCCCTCCGCTCTCACTTCATTTTTTAAACTATCAAAGTGGCAAACAATTTAAGTTGCAATATATCTCAGTGGCAAACTATCTAAATGGCAACATATTGAACTGGTAAACTATCAGAGTGGCAAATCTCAAAGTGGCAATGTACCTATGTGGTGAAATATCAAGGTGATAAACTATGTGGCAAACTTTCACAATGGTAAACTATCAAAGTGGCAAATATAAAAAATGACACACTAAGTGGCAAACTATCAAAGTGGGCAACTATTTAAGTGCCAAAATATCACAGTGGAAAAAACTCAAGGTGATCAACTATTTATGTGGCAAACTAACAAAGTGGCAACATATACTGTGGTAAATTAACAAAGTGGCAAAATATCACAATGGTAATTTACCAAAGCACCACCAATGTTATGTTATGCTACAGTAACAGTACTGTGTCATCAAGATAGCTACATTTTAATTCTAGTCTCCAACAACTCTTTTTCCCATCTGGATTTCTTCTGCATTAAGATGAACAAACGTCATAGTGCAGGACCCCCACTGCCAGCCCTCAGCTAACTAGATTTCTTAAAGAAACTGGAAAAGCCTGTTTAACCGTTGTGATGTTAGTTCATCCACCAGAAGTGCCTGGAAAATATTCATTTTTATATCACTGAGCTATACAAGTTTGCTTTTGTTATATATGATTGAAGGCACCCCATTGCTGCTTGAGTTCAATCGTGCACCTACATGGCAAGTCTGGGCAAGTGGCATTCTCTACTGCCTTTCATACACACGTAAGACAGAGTAAAAGGAAAATATGACTTTGCTCAGAGCGTATGTTTCATCCTCAGTTCTTGTTCTAAAGACTCTCTTCCCGCTCAGCATATTCCCGGGGAGCCCACATAACCTAATTTAAAACATCTTCTACTGTATCGGCTCCTGATATGCTGCTCTGCTACACATGTGCACGTTCGATGCTGCCACCAGACCTCACAACCATGATCAGAGCAAATCTAAGCCCATCACCCACTACACCGGGCATTATCTGGCAACATGGCACACACTCCAACCAGTTCCATGTCTTAAAATCGCGGCAAAAATGACTGTGAATAAAAAATATTGCAGCAAAAATGACGTGTTTTTGCCGCCACAATCATGTAAAAGATGCGGTGGACACCCCCGCAACCTCCGGACCCATTATACCATTTAAGGGTACTGGGGGACACCCCGCAACACCCGCTCCCCTTAAATGGTATAATGGTGTACACCTTTTGCTGGGTCAAACCATGGCATTTTTACAGTGATTTTTTTTTTACCAGTGACATTTCTGCCGCGATTCTATCACCTGATACCCTCCAACCGCAGGCCCTTCCAGACATGCAACTAACAGAAGCCCAGAGTTGTCCAGCACTGCACACTAGCCCAAGGCCACGGCACTGAGTCAGCATGTCGATGGTAGTGTGTGCTGTGCACATACGAGTTACCATAGTACAGACCTCACACCCGGAGTCAGAAGGAATGAGTTTGGCACATCGTGTCTCATTAAAGCTGAATGTTTCCTTGCTTTGTCGAAAGGCCTTGTGGACCCGCACGCTCCATTTCCAGGAGTTTGGGTACCACTCCTCGAAATAATCACCACGGGGCACTCAGCCAGTGCAGTGTACAGTAATGTGCCAAGAGTCCACATCATTTGTTTTGAAGACGAAATTCTTTTGTCTTTTTTTTTTCCAACAGCGTTCTGAAAATGATTATTCTTACGTTGAAAGCAATGGATCCTGTTCTCTCTGCATTCTGTATGCGTTTCTAATGCTATTTCACGGTCTGCCCTCCTCTCCTAAGTCGGGTTTCTGCTTCTCATACCTTCAATTCGCTGAGGGTGAACAATGGAACAGAATTCAGAAAAAAACAGTTTTCCTTTCAGCGCCATATTGAAAGGGGCTCATTACATAGAGTAGGACTCCCTAGCTCAAAATCAGCTTTAGAGGCAATCGTGCGGCAAGCTCATGGCAGTCAAAGTTTGTGCGCACCGGGGTCAACACATACAGCGCTTTCTGGCTTTCGGATCTTGCTTTTCTGCGGTTAAGTGGTTTTGGGTAGCAGAAATGAGGGTTCTCAGATCACAGTTCCGGTACTCACAGATATAAGAACTATGAGTCAGTCGGAAGAGAACAGATGCTGCTGTATTCGCTGGGGGTCTTCTACAAGCCTTCTCTGCTGCAATGCAGCTCCTCCCATACAACATTGTAGGTGCTTCTGGCCTCTGGGCAGTAACAACAAGTACTGGATCCTGACATTTTATCTCCACTCTTTCTCGAATTTCCTTGCTCTGTTTCTCTATCTTATCCTCCTTTCCATTGTACCCCCTGCTGTCTTCCTCTGGGGCGATTATCCTCTTTTTCTCCCCATTATCCACTTTTCCTCCTTCTTCATGTGCCAAATCTCCTTCCTTTCCCCCGCTACTTCGATCCCCACTCTGCCTGGAAATAAACACAGTCCTCACACCAGTTATTTGCCACACCTGCATTTTTTCGGGTCTTCTTTCCCATGACCCTCTCGCCTACCAATGTTTCCTCCCTCTGTGTGTGTCAGCTTGCCTTTATACATTGGCAGTCTCTGCTCTCTTCTCCCTTTAACTCTTAAGCTTTGGGTGCGATCAAGCAGACCTTGAAAGAGACACTGGGCTGTGTAACTGAATCTGTCCACTTTCAAGGTAGCACCCAAGAGATTCATTGATACCTGCACTGGCACCACAGATGACTGAGGGACTGAGGTTCGGGCTTCTAGTTGCAGCTGTAAAGCCCTCGATGCCTTCCAGTGACTGCGTGCATGTTTACGTTATAGGTTAAAGATTAACATGTCACATGATCCTACAAACCTATGCTCCTTGTCTAATCAGGATATTGAAAGCTACTTTAAATTGCGTATGTTCCTCCATTCGTGTGCACTGTTGGATGGGGCTTTGAGGCTTTTGGAGACAATGGGGGAGACTTCTGGAAGAGAAAAGAAGGGATTATATTTGACAAACGCCTTACGAAAAACACCATTCATTGCCCAAGGTGAATTTCCCTGTTAGATACAATTCCAAGCAGGACCCGCTGAGTACAGCAGCTGAGCAAGTCATGGAGAGATTTGAGACAGTGCTCAGCCTGCCCCTTCCCCTCATTAGGCAGTTCCCCAGTCATTGGTGCATAAAGAGTACAATGTATCTATTTGAGAGATTGAAAGAGAGAAAAGGAAAAAAAAGATAGGGGCAGAGATAGATAGCAAAAGAGAGAGAAAGAGACAGAGAGGGAAAGGAAGAGCGATACAGTGGTTAACAGTTGCAGTGACAACGTGAAATGTGAGCTGTCTCCTGAGGCCAGTCAGTAAGGAGTGCAGGGGGGTACTGGGTAGCATTTTGTGTATTCTGCCTTACTAGGCCATGATAAGCCTTGTTACACATGGCTTGATGGTTTGCTCCACTCAGAAACATGCTCCACAGTTTACTGTCTACCTCATAATATTCAAATTGAAAAAAAAATGGGGCATATCAGAAATGCAATGCATAAAATCTTTCATGCATTGCATTTCCCAGTACACAGGGCTCACAATGAGCCAAAACTACTTTGTTCCTGTCTGACCCGGTTCCTCATTGCTTGCACAATGGCACCTATAATGACACTGTTCATTCTTTCAACTAACCTATTTCCCTTCGGATGGTATATCAAGGTGAACCTCCATCTGATCCGTGTTTTTAAATAGCATGTTTCCAAAAAAAACAGTCTGATTCCTATCTCAGGCGATGCCCCGGTTGCTGTGCTCTAATTCTACTTTCACACCTAAGAAATACAGCACCCTATGCCCTGTTCCTTCAAGATATATGTGGTATTTCTATGGTCGCGGTGTGGCAGCAAAAGCTGGGTTGGTTCTAGCAAACATGCCTCTGGAAATGAGACTCCTACTCACAGAAAGCAAGATAGAGAGAGGCAGTGGGAAGGTAAGAGAGAAAGGTAGAGAAAAGAGAGTGAGATTGATAGAGTGACACGTAGAGAAAAGCAGAGAGGCAGACAGATTTAACTTGATTGGCATATTATTTGCCTGGTAAACCTGGTTGTCCTATATTCTTTGTAGCACTTGACTTAACTTCTCTTTCAATGAAATATTGTATTGCATGGCTTCTTGAGCTGCTCCCTAATCCCCATTTGTAGGATCATCTGTGTGAGATCGGGCTCATCTCCAACTGTAACAAAGTGCAGGTAGAGGGCACAGAAAGATGGGATATCATTTTATTGAAGAAGTGGTTCTGCTGCAGTCTCCTGCGGCCCAGTACCATCCAGCAACTGACACTAACCGTGTCTGGGAAATCCTGGAATTCTTACACTCTAGACTCCTGGAACCTGAATTCGATCCCCACCCCCACCTCACATTCTAATGCTAGGCAGCAAGGCGACTGAATAAGGCATGATGTTGGATGTAACAGTAAGTCATAAGGTTTCGCAATACGTATCAGACATCAGGTGTAAATCCAGAAAAGCAGGAATGGAATGCATGGACAGTGATTCTAATGTATGTTTTCCCTGTCAGGCTCCAAGCACATAGTCTTCCAAAAAGAAGTGAAGCATCTTTGCATCCTGATGTAATACATCCACCATTCAACAAAGTAAATTTGACATTTCTGTAATCACCCAACAAAGAATAGAATCAATGAAGTAGCCTCATCCTGTCTGCTGCTATATGTTCATCATCACAAAGAGGTACCATTAGTAATTAACAGCTGCAAGGTAGACCCAGGCTGAACAGGTGATCTACGATGGAGTTGATTTTCCAGAAACTGATGCAGTTTAAAGAATTGGAGCGAGAAAGCTGAAAGGTCTGAACACACATCCAGAAATCATCAAGCAAAGAGACACTCTAGAATCGTTATTTGTAGGGATTGTTGATGATGTAGGTGTTGGAAAAGAGAACTAAAAGTGTTTCCATTCCTTACATGTTCCTTTAAATGAGAAGTTGACTTTAAGGTTCTGTGTGGTTATATCACCCAGAAACATGTCCAAGACCTCACTGAATGGTAGGTTTCAAGTAGGTATGTTGCTGCTTAGCTACTTGGAGCAGGATAGTCTCTTTGTTGTTGGGAAGGGGACTGCAACGTGTGCTCTCCAGAGGTTTTGGATTGTGCAGGGCCATCTGAAGCCTTTTTGGGGTCCATGGCACTGACACCTTTGGCCCCCCCTCCACCAAACCAAAGGAATTAAGGGATCCAGAATATCGATCAGCCCCCAACCACACAGTGATCACAAGTCATAGCTTTATTTGCTGCCTCACAGTGATCAAAATAAACATGGGAATTCCCTTTCAGTCCCTTTACCCTCTTCATTCTTGCTGCAATCAAAATGATAACCCAGTAGCATTTCAAGGCCAACATTAGCAATCCATGACAAGAGTACTTGTGTTCTAGCATAGGTACAGGACATTGTTCATCAAAAGCAGTGACAAGGATGGTGTACTGGCAGTAGTATAAATGCAGGACCAAGATCATATGCAAAAAGGTGCACATGGTCCAGAATAGACAGAAGACTCAGATTATCAGCTTAACCGAATGCAAAAGTGCTCAATCATGGATACAGGAGACCAATTGGAAGCAAGGAGAAAGCTACAAATACCATATCAATGATAGTGGATAAAGATTAGAAGCTACCAGGAAGGTGTCCTCACCCAAGCAGACTGACATGAAGACAGACATTGTTTTCAAATATGGTTGCCATTGGAGAGCACAGAAATAAGTGGCTGTGATTTGCAATATATTAAACTTCGCTATTGTTATAGAGGTAGCACCACTATAATCAGTGAAACTATGTGTGAGGCCTTTTTGAAGATCAGACTTTGAGAACGAAATCATTCTGATGGGCGACAATTTTGAAAGGTTTATGGCAATTTTAACAGGTTAGACAAATCGAGAATAAATTAGATGCCCTGGGTTAGACATTGGTGAAGAGGTTACGCTGGATTTGCACCCAATCTGCAATTGCTACAATTTTCCACTTTCTTTTCCAGTCCTCACAATAAACTGAAATAATCCAATTCTATACCACTCATTTAGAAAGTATGCAAATCACATAATCCAACATGACCATTTAAAACAATAAAATGTCATAGAAGCATATTAAGCAACGTTTGAATGATTCTAGCTTCCTTGTCTCCATCATCAGGGAAGTATATAATTAGCAGCAAACTAATTGATGTGATCCTGAAAATCGTATCTGGATTTCTCTTTTGTACTTAAAAGCGTTAAATACACGAAAGACACACGCTTTTGAAATAGTTATTTATAAATGTGCAGAAAAGCCTTTGAATTGTACAAAACAGCAGAGGCTTGCCTAATCTGGTCCACCTTCTTCTGTCTAGAACCCCTTCCACTACAATGGCCTACATACAATGAAAGTCTGAGTAATGGGCTAAACAATGCCACCAGCATGTGATAAGACAAATATTTTCAAAGAAGGTAGTACAGTAATGTCAGTGAAATAAGATGGTCTGTCCAGGATCACTCTATTGTTCGGTGACATAGCCAGGATACAAGCATGAAAGCGTTGGTGCCCCAGTCTTGAATTTGGATACCTAAACACTTCTCCGGGCTAACACTTTATGCTCATCATTGGAGTTGGCTGCCTGGTTTTACAACTCTCGATCTGAACAAATCAATTTCTAGACCTTCGCCACGCTGATGGTATGTTTGTTTTAATAGCAAACGCTATCCAGTGCAGGCACATTGCGGATAATAGCACCTGTTATGCTAAAAAACACATATAAATGCAGGATTAGCAACTTCAGAGACAGGAAAGACTGAGTCGGCCTTGCTGGAATTTGGTATTGTAATCTTGCATATGAACACAGATATCTGCAATGCATGCTCAACACATTGTGCTATCTTCTGAACCATTGTGACACTCACATTTGTCAATATGCATTTCAACTTTGGCTATTGCACATGGTCACTATAATCCCCACAGAAAGGTGTGACTGCTACTGGAGTTGTGCTATAGTGAACACACAAACTATGTATATCACAGTAAACACAGAAATCATTAGAGGATGAATTGATCAGAGCAGAAAGAACTTGTAAATAACAGACAGGCAATAGGTTTAGAACCTCAGCAGCATTCCATGCAAATATACTGATGTGTGCTATTTAAGTTTGGTGAACAATGGGAATGGACTTATTTAGATCAGGCAGCCTTGTGGGGCCAGCTCCAAGGTGGGGGCCCGGGACAAGTGGCCCTTTTGCCCTCCCATGAAAACGACTCTGGATTATGACTCCCATGCTCTCTCACTATTGACTCTGCTGACTACCACTGATGGGAGTTGCATTCCAAAACATCTAGAGCGCCAAAGGTTTCAGATCACTTCTGTAAGAGATAACAGATCGCCTATCAGGCTCTAAGAGGTAGAGCCTGAAGAATGAACAAGCTGTCCAAGTCTGATAGTGGTGATTTGAATAACCAAGTAAGGACTTGATGGAGTTGTGAACCACAGATTTTAATCAATCAATCAAATAACTGTTTCTTTCAACAATGACCAAGTAGTGGCCTGTAAATTGAGCATTCTGCTTTGACATGAGATCTCAGTAATAGTTCTCGGAGTAGAGTTATTTGCTGTTGTCTTCCTTGCAACTAGGGAGCATGTTTCTTTGTGCAATGTGTCTTCTTCCATGGAGAGCTCAACGGGATGGGGCATCATTTGTGATGTCAACTTTGATGTCCTGGGTGTTAGTCTCAGCAGTGCACGGTGGTGGCGTGAGTTATGGTTGTTTACCTTACCATAACTGGCGAATTTCTGGGGGGTTTCGATTTTCCTTGAAACCATAACGTCCCTTTAACAAAGTTTTTTCTTTGAATTTCATAGGTTTTTATTAGTCCAACATAACCATAACGTCCCTTTAACAAAGCTTTTTCAGTGAATTTCAAAGGTTTTTATTGGTGCACCTTAACCATAAGGTCCCTTTAACAAGGTTTTTTCAGTGAATTTAATAGTTTTTTACCATTGCATGCTATTTTCCTACAACTTACTAATATCATACTTACCCAATACAGCAATATTTGTGTCCCATTTACAAAGTGTCACCTTAAAACTCTGCCATTTCCCACCATCTGGAATCATTTTTAACACTTATATACAATTTTTGCAACTAATTCAACTAGTTTTGCATCCGTAGCCGTCTACGAACATCTGACTTCATAGCGGACCTTCCGGACAGTGCCACATGACCATATGCAGGCGCGCGGCATGATGACGTGTCCGAGAACCCGTCTGCACTTCACGATAAGATCTCTGCTTCGCGGACAGTTCAGAACTGCATGTTCTACTGATCTAGGAACTTTCAACTTCCAAATTTCCCTTGCCCAGCTCCAACACCTATTCCTACTCATTATCCATTAACAATCTAGTACACAGTACATACTTTTAGCAAAACTGCTATTTATCTTAAAATGGCATCAGCTAATGCAAGAGCCACCACCACTGCTGTACTCAAGGAGCATGAGAAACACTGCCCCCTACCTTAGAAATAACACATGCGCAACATTTTCCCTTGTTCATCTACCCCTCCATATTAGTGTTTGGTTCCTCTTCCCTCATTTCCCTCACCACCTTTTGTTCTCTGATCTCCTGCCAAAAATAATACATCCAAAAACAACAAAAGACATATTCCTTTAGGAACCACCTTTCACGGTTAAAAAATAGAACTAAAAAAAACATGTATAGACTCCATCTACTTTATATTTCTCAGTAAAGTACCTAGACTCAATAAGATTTCCCAACATTTCCATTTGCATTTTGTGTTATGCTAATGGGAATACCGGTCCAGCAGCCTAAGTTATCAGCCCAAGCAAAGCGAGGGTGGATAACGAGGTCTCTGGACCATTATCCCCCCATTCCAGCCCATGAAATGTGGGATGCAGGACATTAAGATGGCCACCATGGAAAGGGAAGGTGAGGGTTCCATACAGGGCCCCTCTTTGCTTTCCATGACAGCCTGCAGAAGGCAAAAAGAGAAACCTATGACCATATTACCACAAGCACATTTTTATTCCCTTTCAGATCTATCCTAATTTCGATTAAATTTAACACAAAGCCAGTCCCAGGTGGACACAGCCACTTTAATCCTGTGTTTTGTCCTTTGTGGTCACGGCCAGTAGCCAGATTGTCCGGATCATAACCTTATTCCATGGCCCGGACAATCTGGCCACTGCCCATGGCCACAGGCTATCCCTCAGTCACTAAAGGTATGCCACTATTTTTTGTAGCTACATTATGACGCTTGTCAAATAATAAAACACTGGCACATTTGCAAAACCATGCTTGTAGGTCCGAGCCAATGCTCCTCATGCAAGTTTGCTGGAAATCCACCCGTGTTTTATTTTTTCAAAAGTGTCAAATGTATGCACATACAATCGTCCTATAACCTAGCCCCCACTTGACAAAATCCATTCAGACTTTACAAAAACATCTATATCTAGACCTATAATCTTTTTGCAAAACTTTGTGTAGATTTGTCAAATGGCACCACATTTATAAGCCTTTACAATATTTTGGGACCCCCTCTAATTTTGCTCCCTCTTAACAGAATCCCACCAAACTTTGCAAAAACATGTATATTTTGATCTTTTATCAGTTTGCCAAATGAAGTATAGATTCGTCAAATGTCACCTCATTTATAAGCCTTTACATTATTTTGGGACCCCCCCTCTAATTTTGCCCCCTTTTCACAAAATCCCATCAAACTTCGGAAAAACATTCATATCTAAATGTAGTATCAGTTTTCCAAATTAAGTGTAGATTCGTCAAATGGCACCTCATTTATAAGCCTTTACATTATTTTGGGACCCCCCTCTAGTTTTGACCCCTCATGACAGAATCCCACCAAACTTTGCATACTCAGAAATATACATGCAAAATTTCATGCAGTTCCATTAAGTGGCGCCAAAGTTATAAGCCATCCAAGAACTGCATTTCACCAACCCTGTAATGCTGAGGTGTCTGCAACCTTTTCAGGACTGTTCGCAAACATCCGAACTGTCTGTGGACATTCGTGGCAAAAATCACCCGTTTTTTTGGTTCTTGCAACCATATCCCATCCCATCGTCATCACCCCTCACCTCCCCAGAGATTATTTGATAAGTTTGACAAGTGGAATGTTGTGTTTTTTAATATGTTTTTACCGTGATGTACGTGGACAGCAGCAAAGTCCGCGAATCCAAGATAGCGGGCGTTTCCAAAAATCTGACGCACTTCTCGCTCTTCACCATCCAATCAGCCAACACGTCGCATGTCCACGGACATGACACAAGCCGATTAACCAATCGGTGTCCTGTCCGCGGAGCGAACAGGGAAGTGTGTCCGCGGAGCAGACCTAGATATCACTAATTTTTTGTGCCCTACTTTTTGGTCGTTTTAAAAAGAACTACTGGAAGGATTTTCACCAAATTTACAAAAGCACACTTTCGGGACGAAGCCGCTGCTCCTGCCGTAATTTTGGTGAAAATCCATCCAGCGGTTTGTGCTGTAGGTGTGAGCAAATTTTTTCCCCCATTTAGTCTATGGGAAAAAAAGAAATTTTGCCCCCCCTGGACCAAACCTCACCAAACTTTGCAGAATATTTCAGAGTGGGCCATATACTTTTTTTGCAGGGTTTGGTGTGGATTTGTCAAGGGGGAGCAAGTTATAAGCCGCCCATAAAGTGCTCTTCCTATGGGATTAGCAATTTAACCATAACTACACAGCCACTACCGTAGTTGTACATATATCTATATATTTATATTCCCTGGAGACAACTGAGTAGTTAGGTAGGCATAGAAACAGAAAGCTTTTCTGGTTCAAGCGGAACTTGTCTTTATAAGCAGAGTGACCAATAACATGGCTGCCAGACAAGAGATATTCCTATATGCCTTCGAAGGTTTGTCTCCTGTGAGGATTGCCTTTAGGACGATTTTTGTTTATGGACTTTGTCCTTGGCCTCTCGGCCCCTTGGTCATGATATTCAAATTTCTTACCTTGTCACCTAATCTCTGCTACTTGGTTGCTGCTTTTTCTTTGGGGGCCTAAGCCTTCTCACCCTTTGACCATTCACCCATCTTCTCTGTCTTTTCTTCCCCTGCAACTCTACTTCCAGTGCCTTGTCCACCTCTATGACTCAATCCCCATCAGATTATTGATAGCTGGCTGGCCATTCCCGATGTCCCGCCCACCTCATCACCCTGCCAAGCACTGGTTTGCTGTGTAGCTACCTTTGTCGCATAGTACTTTACTGTAGTTGGGTTCTTCCACATTCTGCATTGCGCCATCCCAGTTGGAGTTCTCCGCTCTCTGACCTCGGTTCCAGCATCCCCTTCCGAGAAGTCTTACCAGAGCACACAAGGAAGTCTCCTCCCCACCTTAGAAGTATGGTGACTACCTATGTCACGGGCCGCTGTTGTCTACCTTTCCTGCTGGATCCACCCTTTACAAGTTCCCTGTCTACGATAGTACACTTCTTTCACTTCCTTTTTTGTAACTAGGGGTCACAATGTTTTCCTCTCCTGTTTAGGTGAGGTTTTTTTCTGTAGACCCTGAGGTCCCCATGACTAGACTAGGAGCAGTCCACGATCTCAGAGTCTTTTAAGGAGAACTGTCATTAGGACAAAACTTGGCGGGGGTGAAGAGGGAAGTTCGACAGACATTACTTTTGTGCTTTTTTCTCCTAGGACCTTAGTTCCGGTTCCGTCCCTTCCCAGTGATTGTTTCACTTTTTCACGAAGTGGGATCTTCGTGTCCCTGTGGTGAAGCTGAGATATTCAAATTGGTGAATTGGCAGTTGTTACACTACAACATTCCTCAAAATGAACTCTCGGCTCACATTCAAACTTGTGATAGAATGGCATTTAAGAGGGTCTTTTATAAATATTCGTGTATTAAAATAAATGTCCCAACAAAATGGCTGTCTATAAAGCAACATATCATAGAAGAAACTAGTGGAGCCAACGTGACATAAGTGCCTTCTAAGAGCGATTGCAATGTAATGCACAAAGCTATTTCTAGGCTACATCGTCGTGTTTGTTCTTTAAAATGTTAACATCATTTGTTAGTTTCTTTTATTTTTCCATTTTCCACTAGTGAATTGTACAAGATGCTTAATCCTGAAATAACCAGCATATTGTATATTTATTTTCACATTTATAGAGCATTACATGTCACAGGTGGTCTCAGTGCGTGTTGAAGAAATAAGTCAGGAAAAAAGTAAACAAGTGAGAGAACGAGAGGTTACTTCAGGGAGGGTAGGTTTGCAGCTCCTGTTGTTGAGCATGGTTGGAGCAGACTGGAATGGTTTATTACAGAGGGTGGTTAAATGGTTAATTAATCTGTTGTATCACACTTCACACCAGTTTCTAAGAGAAGAACTGGAATTTCATCCTGTGTTGCTCTATGTTGTCTTGCTTCAAAGACAAGTGTGTTGCCCGTGAGCTAGTCCACGGTTGAGAGGGACTGGAGTTCCACAGTTTTGTACTGAGGTATGAGAAGGCTTTTCCCCCTTTATTTTACATATTTCTTTGGGAGTGAGGGTGCAATTTAGATTAGTATTGGTTAAGTGCAAACTCTTGTAAGCTGTGTTCAGAGTAAGCTTGAAAATTCGGAATCTGGTACCCAGGAAATAGATATTATGAGGGTCATTACAGATTTCCCGGTAACCCGCCTTTCAATGCGGCAGGTTACCAGCAGACCTGCCTTACTGTTACTGGCGCCCAATATCCTGGTGTTACCGGGATATTATGGGTGTCAGCAACAGCGTTAAGTTCTGATTCGGACTCCATGAATGGTCTTGCCGCAATCACTGGCACTGGTAGTATCAGTGCTGATGATTGGGGCAATTCTTTGCCGGTAGGGGCCTGAACTCCTGGCAGCGCAGTTTAGCCAGTAGTTTAGTGCCCCAACCGGAAAACTCGGAGTTTGCCAGACTGGTAAAAATGGCGGATACTGTATTACCAGCATTTTTTCCAGTATTTTACTGGACCGGCACACTCATAATGAGGCACTATGGCTTGGTTAGATTGACATAGAAACTCAACAGAGCTAATGTACTCAAATTGACTGCAAACGTAGGTGAAATACACATCATACTTTATAGGATGATGTTTGATCAAAAAACAGTATAATGTACAAGTATTGTACTACTCTTAAAAATAAATGCCTTGCCCCTAAAGAGAGACATTTTTGATCGATTGTGCAACACATTGATAGGCTGTTTATCTTTCTTGACCTTAAGTGTTCATGTACCTACCTCTTATTTGCTGTGGGGCTGTAGTGCAGCCTGAGAGGACACTGGTATCTTCCATGTACTTATAAACATGGCTGTCACCCATGATGTCTTTTAGAGTCTATATTATTTGATGAAAAAACATTATCAAAAAGGCGAGCAATCTTGGGCGAGAAATGTCATGCTAGGTGAAACTTCAACAGATGTAAATAGCATAGTGGATTTCAGTTCTGTACCACTACAACCAGCTTACATACCACAACACGGAACAATAACCCTGCAGACACACAATGCTTCCATAAGGACACAAATGCCTCCATGCCCTGGATACAGACCACCTAGACACAGACCCTCTCATAGTACCCGGATAGTTCCGAAATGCACAGATGTAACTCACCACCCCTCTCTCAGATCAGCCAGAACACCTTCAAGACGTTTGAATAGCAGTGGTGTGTGGGATACACCACAGTAACATAACATAACACATTTTATGTTGCCAAGCATCCATGTTCGTCAGAGACTTCCATCCTGGAAAACACCCCAACCACCCGACAAGCAGCCGCAACCATGCAGACCACATTAAGCTCATAAAAGCCCCATCAGCATAGTAATCGGCTGCCAGGTGGTAACTTGCTATGAGTCTAATTGTCTGATTGGTTCTTGCAAGGAAGGGCTCCTGGGCTCGATCTATGTGATCTTTTGGTTGCCAGATCACCAGGTCATGTATCAGACAACAACTGTGGCCTTGCGACCTGAATGTTGCCTTTATGCTAATTTCAGATTCCTTCACCATGGGCATGTGTCCGGTCTTGCCCAGCTGCTGTGAGGATATGCTGCCATGCTTTTGGATTGTGGCAGCCTCCTAAGCAGCCACGTCATTTGGGGGGTCACCAGGGGTCACAGCTCCTCCCTCTCCCTTTCCCCTTGCACTTCTCGTTCTTGCACTTGCATGATCTGTATGGCACAAAGACTAGGAAGCTTGTTTGTCTTGTCCTCCCTCTGTCTTCCCTTCCTTGTCTTGTTTCGCCCTGAAAACCTGTGTAGAGGTGCGGTATTGAAGACTAATCATATCATATCATATCCATTGTGACTCCAAATATTTAAAACAATTTTTAAAAAGTTAAAAATATATTTTTTTTTAAACAGAAGCTCCTGGTGTAGCAGGGGACCCCGGAGCCTCTGCAGTGTGGGGGCCCCACCACACCAGGTATGTGGGGGCTGAGGAGGCACTCAGTAAGGGTTGTCGTTGGAGCTGACCATGACATGTGGCACATGTCACATGCCACGTTCAGCTCCAACTCCTTCTCCCTCGGCTTCCTCGCAGCTCACATACAGAAACCAGGAAGCTCTTGCAGCTTCCTGGTTACTGTTTGTGAGCAACATGGAGGAGTCGAGGGTGGCCTGGAAGGACGGACCAAAGCGGCAAGAAAAAGGTAAGAAGGCTATTTTGTATGTGTGAAGTGCGTGTCAGATGTATGTATGTCAATGGTGGGTGAATGAGAAGTAATGTGATTTTATGTGTATTTTCGAATGTTCTAGGCTGGTGTGTGCCTGTGTAGAGAATTCAATGAGTGTATGTAAGAGAAGGTGCGAGCAAGGACTGGTGGGTGAATGAGTATGAATGTGATGTGTGTTTTTGGATGTTGTGGGTGGGTGTTTGTGAGTGACTGGTGGGTGAATTAGTATGAATGTGATGGTGTGTGTTTGATTGTTGTGGGTGGGTGTGTGCTTGTATAGAGAATACAATCAGTGGATGTAAGAGAAGGTGTGAGTTACTGGTGGGTGAATGAGTGTGAATGTGATGTTTTTTTAATGTTGTGGGTGGGCACCTGTGTAGAGAATGCAATGAGTTAATGTAAGCAAAGGTGTGAATTAGTGACTGGTGGGTGAATGAGTATGAATGTGATGGTATGTTTTTGAATGTTCTGCGTGGGTGGGTGTGTCCCTGTACAAAGAATGCAAAGAGTGAATGTAAGAGAAGGTGTGAGTGAGAGACTGGTGGGTGAATGAGTAAGAAGGTGATGGTGTGTTTTGGAATGTTCTGGGTGTGTGTGTGCCTGTGTAGATAATGCAATTAGTGGAGGTAAGAAAAGGTGTGAGTGAGTGACTGGTGAGTGAATGAGTATGAATCTGGTGGTGTGTTTTTGAATGTTCTGTGTGGGTGGGTGCCTGTGTAGAGAATGTAATGAGTGGATTTAAGAGAATGTTTGAGTGGGTGACTGGTGCGTGAATGAGTATGAATGTGATGGTATGTTTTTGAATGTTGTGGGTGGATGTGTGCATGTGTAGAGAACGGAATGAGTGGATGTAAGAGAAGGTGTTAGTGAGTGACTGGTGGGTGGATGGGTATGAATGTGATGGTTTGTTTAATGTTCTGGGTGGGTGTCCGCCTGTGTAGAGAATACAATGGATGGAGGTATGAATGGGTGTGAGTGAGTGACTGGTGGGTGGATGGGTATGAATGTGATGTGGTAATGTGTGTTTGAATGTTGTGGGTGGGTGTGTGCCTGTGTGGTGAATTGATTGATTTTTCTTATTTCTAAGCAGTGTGAATACGTTTGAGAGGGGATGTATCAGTGAGTGACCAGTGGGTGAAAGGGGATGCATGTGTCCATGTGTGTGTAAGGCTCTGGGAGACTGGGGATCACTAGAGCATTTTTGACACAGCCTTTATTGACTTTGCATATTTTACTGGTATTTCCAGGCAAAGCCAAGTTCATATGTGTCATTACCTGGCTATACTGGCATGTAAGTGCAGTCAGTCTGTTAAACAGGATATCATATTGTGCCTCCTTTATTGTATATATTGGCCTAAGCCCAGTCGCTCTGCGAAGAAATCCGCTTTGCAAAGTTCCGATCTTAGATCGACTCAGCCGCCATTTTAGGTTCATCCGCCATTTTGATTCTCGCTCCAAAGTCATCTTGTGTTCTCAAATGGTGGACAGTGTTTTTCTGTTTGTAACTTGGCCGTCCTGACCTCTACATGCAAGTTAATGTCTAAACTGCCGTAGGCCAAATGTTAGGGTCATGGAATGAGACCTTGTCCTTTGTTGACCTGTAGATCAAGGATTACCTGTGCCAACGAAGCTGATCTGCGAGCATATATTAAATACAATGTTGTTTAAATACCGAACATGAACACTTGTTGAACTACAATGTATAAAATATGTACTAAGGCTTAATATTATATCCAAAGATACACTGTTGCCATTGTGACTTATAAGTGCATAAACTGGGAATAATTCATATGCATATAGATGAATAAATTAGAAGTGAACTCGGCTTTAACCCCTAGACCGAGGAATGATTAACCTGCAGGTGGGCTGGACATTATGTTAGAAATTGTATAAAAGAATGAATCTTCCGATGTACAGTCGCACTCACTTCTCACAGCGAAAGGGCTAGTATTCGCTGTGATGTACTGAGGGCCAAATAGCTATCTGATACTTTGTTTCTTGGAAAACTGTTCAGTTATAGAATAAAGATCTGTGTATCTTTGTACACCCGTGTTTGGTGTATTTCCTTTTGGGGTACTCAGCCTCGATATTTCCTTTTGCTTTTATAGATGGCACCTGAATAGGGACCCTCATGAATGATGCCAGCTCATTGAAGGGTGACGCGGCTGTCTGACCGGGATCAGACGGTGTAAAAGAGGGCCCCTTTCTTGGATGAGACGCGATACCTCAGCAGCGCTGCACGACCCGATCCCTGGACGGTGAGCCCGCGGTCCGAGTTGGCATCTTGACGAGGGTCCATATATCGAGGCGGGCAGATTTGCCGAAATCACCAACCACAAGGAAATCTCAGTTAGAATCCGATTGGACCTTCTTAGGATTTGATCAGGTGAGTCGTGACCTGATTCTTAAGTATCCTGATTTTTTTTTGGGGGGCATTGCACTCGCAAGTACAATTACTGACCAGGTGAGACCAGTATTCTGATATGCCTGGGAAATTGTCTGCCTGCTTCAGGGCGTTATTCCGTAGTGAGAGACAATCTTTGGAATTTGGCCGTCCGGCACCAATGGAGGGGTCGCTGGCATGTGCTATGTACTGTAAGCACGCCATTGGTAGTATAGTGTTTAATGATATATGGCACAGACAAACTAGACATGCTTCTGAACTTCAGTGGCCAAGAAATGGTAGTTTTGAAATTCCTCGTATTGAATACTTAGAATCCATATTGTTAAAGAAAAAGGCTAGATCTGCAGCATTTGATGTGTTACAGAATTGGAAGAAAGAAGCTTTGCAGCAGCTTAAGAGTAGAGAATAGCATGCGCGCTGTCATATGACGAACGCCAAAAAAGCATTGTTGTATGACCAGAATAAACAGTCCGAGTCAGTTAGAAATATGGATAGGGCTTTTTCACTTGTATCCAGAAAATGTATCCTTATAAAGACTTTTATGTTTCTGATGAGCTTATCGACAAACTTCTAAATCAGCGAAGGCCTGGTGCCACTGCGCCACCTCTGTATGTTCCTCTTCCTGCTGTTTTGCCTCTTCCTGCTGTTATTCCTCCTCCGATAGTTCCTCCTGCTCCTCCTATTGTTCCTTCTGCTGTTCCTCTTCCTCCGGTTATTGTTCCTCCTCTCATCGTCGCTCCTCCACCTGCTCATCCACCTCTGCCTGCTGTCACGGGTCCGGTGGGTTTGCCTGCTGTAACAGTAATAGCACCTCTGTTTCCAGATGTACAGAATTTGCCTACTCTTCCTCTTCCAAGTGGTTCTACACCGCTTGTAGTAGATCAGGGAGCAGGATCGAGGGTTGTAACTCGTAATACTGTATGTTCAGAGAAAAAGCGTGAGTTAACTGTGTGGGCTAAGCATTGCATAGAGAGGGATGAACAAGCTGATGTTTTTGCCACACTTTCTAATATAGACAATTTTCCTGAGAAAAACGTTTTTATTGAAGGTTTAGAAATTCATTTATGTGTAATGTGGAACAGGCTAAATGATATAGATCTCCCACAAGGGTTGAGGGATTTGAACACTTCAGCATTCTCTAGAGATACTGTGGAGAAAGTACAAGAGCATGTTGAGAGGATTTTTGTGTTTAGAAGGGAGCTGGAAAGGTTACGGAAAGAAGATGTAGATGGAGATAGATTGGACGCTATGTTCGTACAGAAACGGTTCCTTCCTTGTCGTAAATCGATAAATGAGGATTCACGGATTTGCATGAAAGATGCGATTAGATGGATTTCAGACATGTCGATAACTCCTGTCGAAGTATATGACACGTATAGTCAGTATACACAAGAAATGCAGAGGAAAGTGATACAGGTAATGGTAGAGTACCTACAGGATGAGTGTGTAAAAAGAAACATGTGTTGTCCCGCAGAGTTATTGAGTATTTATAAGAGGGCTTTTTCCTTTGACACATCTTCGGCTGCTTTAGCGCTCGATCTGGCTCTGTTGCTTAGTAAGCGTTCGGAGTTGCCTACTTCTCATTTGCGTATGAGAGAGGTTCCTCTGACATTTGTCCCAAAAGTAGAGATTCCTGCTAATGCTGTAGCTAATGCTGTAATGGGTGCACCAGCACAAGATATCCCTGCACATTATGTGTCGCAGTTCGTTCACGTCCTGTTCTCGAGACAGGAAATGAACACCATTAAACAATCTATTCCCGACATTAGGAAGAATCCGACAGGGTTCTACAAAGAAATAGAGTCTTTCTTGCAATCATCAGTATTCACTCTAAGTGATATTGATTTGTTATTTCCTGTACTCCTGCCTGTTGATTTGTGGAAACAGATTAGAACTGTAGATGATGTACCAGGGTTAGGAGATACATGGAATAACATTATTAGACTCGATGGAGAAAGGACAGCTGGCGAAAGACCGCCTCAGGTGATACTAACTTTGCCTGACAGAATAGTTATGAAATTGAAAACTATAATTTTTGAAAAGAGAATTATTTGGGACAAGCTTACGGCCTGTGTCCAAGGGAAGTCGGAAGGTGCTACCGAGTTCTTTAATCGGTACAAACAGGTATTTTCAGATTTCAGTGGACAAGACTTAGGCACAGAGTCTGGGAAAAGATTATTCGTTGACAAATTTGTGCGTGGATTGCTGCCTGACAACCAGTCGCAAATTATGTCCTCCGAGAGCGCTTGGCAAGTGAAGTCTCAGTCAGAAGTATTGCACATGGCTCAGTACTATGAGAATCGTGTCAATAACAAAAAAGAAAGAGTTGAAAAGAGAAAAGGTGACTTAAAGGCAAATGTATTGCTGCAGCAAATTGTTAGAGGCCCTAGAGGGGGTAACTCGTAATTCAGGAGTCAGCATGTTCCGCAGGGAATGCGCCATTGGGTCCTGTAAACATAAACCAGTGTGCTTATTGCAGTCAAGAGGGTCATTGGCGTGCACAATGCCCGATCCTCCAACAGGGGTCGAATAACGCATTGGGGAATATGGGTAGACGATCCAGAAGTCGCCCAGGTGTAGGGGGGTCCTGGTAGAGGTCAGTTTTCACAGGATTCACAGCAACCTTTTTCACAGGACAATCAGGCACCAAGTGTGGATAACAGAAACATTTTTGATCATCCTTCTGCTGCATATCTTTCTGAGGAACTTCCTTTGATGACATTCTGTTTCGTTAGGATTACCCGAAGCAGGGATTGGAACCAACGCCTATTCCCGTTAAACAGAAAGGTCCCTACGTTGAAATGTTAGTGGGAAATAGGAAACATCTATTCTTGATAGATACAGGGGCACAGAAGTGTTCCATTGATCATTCGCGGGTTCCAAAAATTCCACTGTCAGGGCAAACTAATGTTTCTGTAGGGTTTTCTGGCACATCAGTTGTCTGTCCTGTTTCTTCGCTGGTACTTATTTCTTTGGGTCCCTTTACGGACCATTGTCCATTCCTTTTGACTATGAATTGTGGAGAGAATTTGTTGGGGTTGAATCTGTTGAAGGAATTAATGAGGTAATTCATTGTTCTTCTGATGGAGTGCATTTGACAATTTCACCACAGCAACTTTCTGTCTCTCAATTCTTGACCAGACCTTTGCCACCGGAATTTCGTGATGTTCCGGAGTGTTTATGGGCAATTGAAGATAATGACGTCGGTGTTTTACAAATAGAGCCTGTTAAGATTATCTTGAAACATGGAGTGAAGCTGCCACGTATTCCCCAGTAAAAGATCTCGGTCGATGGTGAGCAAACCTTGAAATGCATAGTCTCCAATTTTGTGCATCGAGGGGTGATTGAGGAAATTGCAAGTAGTTTCTGCAATAGTCCGATTTTACCCGTGTACAAAAAAGGAGATAATGCAATTCCTTTTCGCTTCATGATTGATTTACGTGCCATCAATAAGATTGTTGCTCCACAGTTTCCAATTGTGCCTGATGTGACGACAATATCAACCATGATCCCGGCTCCAGCTACTCACTTTAGTGTCGTGGATCTTAAGAACGCTTTCTTTAGTATTCCTATACACAAAAACAGTAGATACCTGTTCGCGTTCACCTTAGGAGGACACTCGTTTACCTTCACCCGTGCACCGCAAGGCTACACGGAAAGTCTGAGCATCTATAGTAGGGCTTTGAAAGAGCAGCTCGATACCCTTGCGTTGCCCTCTACTTGTACACTGCTTCAATATGTCGATGACCTGCTTTTAGCTGCTGATTCAGAGAGCGCTTGTAAGGAGGGCACTGTGTTGTTGCTTATTCATTTGGCTAAACATGCGCACAAAGCTTTGCTTAAAAAGTTTCAATATTGTTGTCAGGAGGTCGCCTATTTAGGCTATCTCCTGTCAAATGAGGGAAGAAGGTTGACGCCTGATTGGATAAAAGTAATTTCTAGCATGTCTGTCCCAAATACAAAGAACGAAGTAAGGAATGGGTTCTTACTGTAGACAGTGGATCCCGAATTTCTCTTTAGTGATTAAACCAATGTTGGCTCTGACGAAGAAGGGCATTTCTTCGCCATTGCTGTGGAACTTGGAACACCAGCAAGCATTTGATCTGCTCAAGACTGCATTGTGCTCGGCACCGGTTTTGGTCACACCAAACTATGAAAAGGCCTTTGTGGTGTATGTGCATGAATGTGATAGATGTGCTTTGGCTGTATTAACGCAGGAACATGGAGGGAAGAATAGGCCGTGCAGCTACGTTTCTTCCGCCCTTGATCCTGTAGCATGCGATTTGCCAAGATGTTTGCGAGCTGTCGCTGCTGCGTCTGTAAAACAGAGTGAGGGAATGGTCCTAAGCCATGCTTTAACCCTGATGGTACCTCACTCTATAGATGTTCTTTTAAAAAGAACACAAACGCAACACCTCACCTCTGCATGATTAACGAGATACGAATTGATCTTGTTCGCACCGCATATCAAAATTCAGAGGTGTTGTCTATTGAATCCAGCTGAACTTTTACCTTTCCCACAAGGTACTGCTTGCAGTGACGAAGAGTCACATGACTGCCTTTACACTACCGAACAAGAGACAAAAGGTAGAATCAATCTGCAAGATACTCCTTTGGACAATCCACAAGGGGAGCTGTTTTGCGATGGCCCCTGCTTTGAACTCCCGGATGGTACATCCACAGCTGCTTATGCAATCACTACATTGAGCACGGTTGTGGAAATCAAGAAAATCACGCATGTCTCCGCGCAGGCTACAGAGATTATAGCATTGACCCGAGCTTGTGAACTTTCCGAAGGGCTTATCGTAAATATATATACTGACAGTCAGTACACCTTTGGGGTGGTTCACAACTTCGGTAGACTTTGGGCAGAAAGATGTCGCTTGACTTCACATGGTACAAAAATTCAGCATGGCTCCTTGATAGTACGGTTATTCTCAGCGCTTGCACTCCCTACTCAGCTAGCCATTTTAAAATGCGCAGCGCATCAGAAGATCATAGACAATGTAGGAAAAGGGAATGCTTTCGCTGACCAGATAGCTAAACAGACTGCCACTGATCTCTCTTCAGAAATGTATACTTCAAGGGAAGCCACAAATGCCTGTACTTTAGTATTGATTCGGTAAGGGATATTCAAGCCGATGCCACATTAGAAGAATCTAAGAAATGGGCTGAGGGTTTGGCGAAACTGGATGATGATGGGTGTTGGGTGGATAAGGTTGAAGGGAAGTGGTTACTGCCTGACGCATATATTATGATGATGGTTGTTATGGCTCATGGTCCCACCCATATATGTGCTCATAAAATCACTAAAATGTTGCAAAATGTGTTGGTAAATGATAAAATCCCTAAAGTAGCTGAACGCTTCGTTCAAGGGTGCATGATTTGCCTACAGCATAATGTGGGTAAGGGCACATCAACTCCTAGGGGTAGTTTTGGTCCACCTTCTGTCCCCTTTGTGGTTATACATTTTGATTTCATTGAAATTGAGTGTTCTAATAATCTAAAATATGTACTAGTGGTTGTTTGCGCTTTTAGCAAATGGGTCGAAGCCTATCCTGTTAAAGATGCCACTGCTATGACCACCGCAAAGACCATGTTGAAGGAATATTTTCCTAGATTTGGTTTGCAGAGAGTCATCTGGTCGGATAATGGTCCACATTTTATCGCTGCTGTAATTCTGCAGATATGCGCAGGATTACAGATCGATAAAGGGTTCCATTCGGCTAGACACGCTCAGAGTGCTGGACTAGTAGAAAGACACAAGGCATCATCAAGAACAAGCTCTCTAAGACGTGTGCCGGCACCAAGCTAAAATGGCCGGATGCCTTACCGATCGTGTTGTTATCTATGAGAACGACCCCTCAAACTAAGACCGGGCTCTCTCCCTTTGAGGTGGTCATAGGTAGGCCAGCTAATATATGGAATGTTCCGAAGTCTCGTTCTTTACGAGATGTCGAAAATGTACTTCTCTCTGACTATTTTGGCCAGTTAACTAAAAATCTGTATTTGATTTATCACCAGGTTTCGAGAGGCTTTACCTGTAGGGTACGAGGGCCCCGGTCACAGCATACGACCGGGAGACTGGGTCCTCACGAAATCGTTTGAGCGATCTTCTTGCCTCGCACCTCGTTGGTGGGCCCCTTCCAAGTTTTGCTGTTCACACAGACTGCGGTGCGGGTAGCAGGCCGGAAGCAATGGATCCACGCATCGCATATCAAGAGGATTCCACACCCAGTGCCACACGATACAGAAGAAACAGAACCCCTCACCAATGCTGTAACCAATGATCACAAAGCAGCAGCCAGCATCGAGAGTGCATCAGAGACTCTCCCTGAGCCAGTGAGGCCTGGGGAAACAGCCACTTTATCTCCACACTCTCCAACAGTTTTGTTTCCGGAAGCTGTTTCGAATCTTGTCCCTGATCTTGCTTCTGATCATTCACCACTTCCAGTCGGAAGTGACGACACGTTGTTCACAGATCATTCACAAGGTACGATCTGCGTCCGAGGAAGTAGACTTACTGAACGGTTCGGCTGTGCCATCAAAGAAAATCATCAAACGCCTAGTCTTTTTGGCCCGATCATTTGTACGTAAGGGGATTCTGTTGGCTAGGGTTTGTGGAAGGACTAAGAAAACGCTCGGCCTGGAGGTCGCCAGCAAATAACATTGGTGCTCACGTTTGAAGAATACAATGCCTGCAACTGCTCCCGCTCACACGGAACAGATAAGAGAATGTGTGAGCAGCTGCGAAAATTGACAATTAAATGTGTGGGCCCCGAAAACGTATTGCTGTCTTGTGATAATGTTAATTGGTTTTACAATAGTCATTGTCTTAAGTTTCTGGTATCTATAAGAAGTACAACCGTTGGAGAATTTGTTACCTACTGAAAATGTACCTACCACTTCTACTCCTTTCATGCATCTGCACACTCTATCTCCTAGAGACTCTCAGCACAGACAGAGTTATCACAACAACACACTATTACTCATTATGAATGCTACACATGCCATTTTTAAGTCTAATTGTTGTGTCTGTTCACATTTACCGCAACACGGGGATAAGAGGCTAGGTTGGTATATTCATCCTTTACCTTTGACAACTGCATGCTATGCTTCCTTAAGGGCGCTATTCTTTGGCCGATGGAACGATAGCACCTCGGGGGAACTTCGATGGAACTAAGTTGAATGACTTCGAGAAACGTGTTCTAACGCACCTGGGATGCTCACTCTTTGCGAATAGGAGTAAGCTTAATGTTGCTTCTATTAGGCCTTCTGATAGACTGTCCCGTCCTTTCCAATCTTTGATCTCTTTCAAGATGGCTCCTGTAGACAATAAGGATGCCATGCCTCCTTCCTACACTGTTAACAATAGCCCCAATTCAGTTTCTTTCTGCATACAGAGGAATGGTACTCAGTCAATGGGTGATTTCAAGGGTTGCGCCAGCGTTGCGAATTTGACTGGCGAGGACAGACCTTTGTATGTAGGCGAACCTGTCTACTTTGTTTGCGGTAATGTTGCATTTCCATGGCTACCCAGGGATTGGCAGGGAACCTGTTATTTAGGGATTCTGTTACCTGGGGTATTCATTGCTAGTAGTGTCGAAATTTGAAAAGCTCGTCCACGGGGGGACGAGAATTGTGACACTTCAGCACAAATTATAGGCAATATAGCTAAATCCTTTGTGCCATTTTGGGGGCAAATAATGAACTCTGAAGATATCAGGAGACTAGCGAGAGTACTGGAGAAGACCATCAACCGGACCACTGACATACTCTATAATATGACTCTAGAACAGAAAGAAATAAGGTTAGTAGAACTTCAGAACCGGATGGCATTAGAAGTCATCCTGGCTGAACGTGGTGGGGTATGTAAATTAGTGCGGTCCGCTTGCTGCGTTTCCGCACCAGATTCCACCCCAACTATCTTTAAGGCAATACAGAATCTGCATGTCCTTAGTTCAGAAGTGCATGTTCCCGAGGTAAACTGGGATCTTAGCGCTTGGTTCTGGGACTCCCTGCGATCTTGGGGATGGAAACTACTTTCGGTCTTGCTGATTATTTTAGGTATTCTGTTGTTTCTTTGTTGTTGTATACAATGTCTTCCTGGTATGTGTTCGATGCTAGGGGGATTTTGCGCACAAGCGATAGGTACATAAGGACACAAGGTATATGCCCCAGAGAAAATATCCAATGAATTTGTGCTGAAGGAGATCTTAGTATCTGATCTTATGGCAATTGATATCTCCGATAGTGATTCAGGATGTATGGACATTGAGACATGGAGTTACTCGTAAAGTGACTTGAAGTAGTTTAGGGCTTGGCTTAGGCCAAAAGGAGGGTTTGTTAAACTGGATATCATATTGTGCCTCCTTTATTGTATATATTGGCCTAAGCCCAGTCGCTCTGGGAAGAAATCCACGTTGCAAAGTTCCGACTTAGCTGCCATTTTAGGTTCATCCGCCATTTTGAATCTCGCTCCAAAGTCACCCTGTGTTCCAAAATGGTGGACAGTGTTTTTCTGTTTGTAGCTTGGCCGTCCTGACCTCTACATGCAAGTTTGTATCTAAACTGCCCGTAGGCCAAATGTTAGGGTCATGTAATGAGACATTGTCCTTCGTTGACCTGTAGATCAAGGATTACATGTGCCAACGAAGCTGATCCGCAAGCATATATTAAATACAATGTTGTTTAAATACTGAACATGAACACTTGTTGAACTACATTGTATAAAATATGTACTAAGGCTTAATGTGAAATCCAAAGCTACACTGTTGCCACTGTGACTTATTTGTGCATAAACTGGGAATAATTCTTTGAAAACTGTTCAGTTATAGAATAAAGATCTGTGTATCTTTGTAAACCTGTGTTTGGTGTATTTCCTTTTGGGGTACTCAGCCTCGATATTTCCTTTTGCTTTTACAAGTCTAGCCATTGCTTACTGTGGCATGGCATTTATTACTTGGCCTCTTTAAAAAAGCAAGCATGACAAGTTTTGTTACCTCACTAGACTGATGGTTTGCTGTAGGTGCCTTGTTATTTTTTGACATCATGTCCTGTGTTGTTATCAGGGGGTCACGGGTCGTGCAGCTCAATTAAATCGTTTTATTTTTCGGATAACAAAAAATCCACCACACTACACATACATCTCATACATGCAAGCACGAATCTATCAACATCTCGTTCCCAGAATGGTAAAAGCATAACATTATCACAAGACTAATAAGGTTAAGAAACATCAGCAAGGCATGTGTTGCACAAAGAAGCAGTACTACACACCTAACACAGAGAGTGTTGCTCTTTGGTGCCATGCAACTTTTAGAAAGCAGGCAAGAGCAAACGCAACCCCAGGGTCAGGGAGACAGCAGTAGTATAAAAGCTGGTTTCCAATGCCATAGCCCTCTTGTCCTGACCCCAGAGCACATTTATTAGCCATCTTTTCCGGATAAAAGCATGAAGACGACAAAACAACACCACATTGGGTAGTGAGGCTTTCTCAATGCCCAGCGGCCATATTGGGAGCGCCATTTACAGGTTATCGTTTTACAATGACAGGCATTAAGCCGTGCCCTGGTCAAAAGATTATGGATTAAAAGCTTCCCATTCGGATTTAAAAGGGGTCCTTTCCTGTTTTATGGCCTCTAAGTGGTCATAGTTCTCTTCATGTTACATAAAGACGAATACCATTTTACAAAATAAAAATATTATAAAGCAATGTTCTCATTGGGTGTTTTTTCTAAGAACTACGGGGCCAAGTTGTCTTCGTTGTGTTGCACTTGAAACGGTGTGGTATCGCAGTACATGCTCAGTCGGCTGCCTGCGAAATATGTGCATTACATAAATCAAAATGCAGTATTACTCAGTCCAGCCTGGAAATTAATTGTGATTTATAAGTTTCCTCTGTCGGCGATCTCTGCTTGTCATCAGTTAAAGCTTGCACATACGTCTGCAGTGACTGAGTGAGTGACAACATTTGCAGGGCCCACTCATTCGGAGCAAACTGTATCCAGGTGCAGGCCAAAGGTGACTCACCCACGAGGGCGGGGGAGTTTAGCGCCCAGAACCCTTTGTAGAACCATAAATATGTTCAAGGGGTTAGCTTGTAGAGTATCTTACTGATAGTGGTGATTAATGCGTGATGTGGAAAACTGTATTTCGTGGGATATATCGATTGTACTAGAAAGCATGCCAGAGAAAAAGCCTGCATGTGATTGGCTCTCTACAAAGGGGGCTCTGTCTCACTGTGATTGGCTCTTTGGCGTGGTTCCTAAACTGGCTGTATGGACGCGTGGGAATCGTATCGGTTTGCACAGAGTGCAGAGTGAGGAGGTGCAGCCTCGTTTTAAAAGCAGTCTAAATTACCCTGAGCTGAATCCGGTCGAGGCTAGATTGGTGCAATTTTTATTTTTATTTTTTCTATGTATGGTAAAAAGAGACAGGAGAATCGCGGTGGTCCAGGGGTCCTATTCCTATTTGTATTCCTAACTGTAATGTCAACCATCCTATACATTCTTGGCAGCCATTACAATGAATCCCCATGGATTCCGTCTGCTTTCATCGTGTGTAACAAAAACATGCCGAATACATAGGGATGCCGGCTCCTAGCCCCACATCAATCAAATACAGGTGCATTTTTGGATAGAACTGAGGTAAGAAGCGGAATGGACTTATCGTTCCATTCCCCTGATTTGGAATAGAACGCGATTTGCTAAATTACATTCCGTCCATTTTTCCACAGCTATGAAAATGAGTCTGTTTATGGAGAGATTTGAGTTCGTGGAGTGGCAAGGACGTTGAACTAGCCGCTTTAGTCTTGATATACTCAGGGTCTCTTCAGTGAGCGATGGGAAGACCCTGGGAACTGGGGCCCACTATACACTTAAGCCAATTCTAGGTATTTGCCTATGACACTTAACTGCGGGTTGTCATATTACCCAAACAATCTAATCTGGCATATTCCAAGGAAGTAGTTTTGGGGAGTTTGGAAAATGGCAGAGTGATTGAGGTGGCAAAAGTCACTGACTAGAGATTATGCTGGTATTATATGCATGATCATCAGATAGGCTTAGAGATAGACACTCAAATGTTTGTCAGTTACCTCTTAAGATCATTAAATAAAGAAGCACTGACAAAGCCAGTTTTTGCTTCTTCTGTTATTCATTGCATTTTACATTTCTAAGTGTCTGTGTTGACAAAATACAGAACAGGGCCACCTCAAAAAACATGCAAGCAGAAGGGCAGGTGGTCACATCACTATTAGAGGGAGCTATTAGCCTCTGATTGATAATTAAATACTTCTAATTTGTTAAATTGGCTGTTGAGGCCCAGAGCCTGCAGTTTACACAACATGCTATGATGGGCCGAACAATGATTTCCATCTTTTTATCATTCAACATGGCGTCATCCATTAAGTTAAGATGCACCTTTCCATTCCAGATCCCAATTATCCAGGGCTGTACACAATGCCCCAAATAACTGTGTAACCCCCAAAAATCGATTTACTCAAAGGACACAAAGTAGGACTGTACCTTTCTGAAATTGGACAGAGACATCCTTGATATATGACACCACATATTACAGATCTAACACCAGTTCACCAACAATGCCCATGTAAAGAAGACATCAAAGTTTGTGTAAACAAGTTAGTTATGACTGATGTAAAGAAGTCTTATAGCAGGAAGGCCATTTACCCATTTCCACCTCGATACATTTCAGCAATATTCATGCATTACCATTTGCCTCTAAAATACTCGAAGCAGCTGTTACACTGATTTGTTGCCTGCAAATGCCATCATTAAGTTCCATGAATATCCCAAACCCTACAGCAAAGCAAGACCCCCCAGTTGCAAAGTGTAGAAATATTAAGAGCCCAGCAGAGAGAAATTCATAGGCATTGCCTCACACTTTATGCTTTCAGGGTCCATCCCCTTACAAACTCCCCATGTACCTTTTGATTCTTTCCGTAGCCTGCACTTGTGCCATTTTCCCCCAAATGAACACCACACATCCCTGTGAGAGGAAATGAACACAGGATGAAGAGATAGCAATCAAGAGAGAGCAACAGAGAGTGGGAGAGAGGGAGAGTTAGAGAGAAAACGAGAAAGGGTGACAGGTGGAGGGAAAAAGAAGAAAAGATAGATGAAACATTACAGAAGGGTCTATAGAGGGGGAGACTGTGCCTTGGACACTTTGGCAGGATGAACGACTATCACCAAGGTTAGGGACTGTGAAGAAGGATACGGATTATGATGAAGGGAAGGACGTTGATGATGGACTGGTGTGAAGGAGAAGGGCTGTGATGAAGGGAAAGGACTGTCATGAAGGATAAGTACTCTGACAAATGATAGCGAAGTAAATGACTGTGATGAAAGAGAACAACTGTGTTGAAAGCGAAGGACTCTGGGGAAGTAGAACAACTTTGACAAAGGACTGTGCCAAAGATAAGGTACTGTAATGAAGGTCTGTGATGAAGGTTAAGGGCTGCTAATAATGATAAGCACTGCCATGAACTACTGTGAATTAGAAAAGGTAGTATGATAAAGGTGAAACACTATAACAAAGATGAAGGAACGATTATAGTGAAGAAAAATGACTAGTACTAGGAAAGGGACTAGGATGAAGAATAAATACTGATGAGGAGGACTGAAGACAAAAACGAAGGACTCTGAGAAATGAAAGTGACTGTGGTGAATTAGTGTCACAAAAGAGAAGGGCAGTGACAAAGGGACGTGATCATAGAAAAGGACTGACACAAAGGAAACAGACTGTGATAAAGGACTCTGACAAAAGGAGTAGGATTCTGACAATGGGGAAGAACTATGATGAAGATGAAGGGCTTGGATAAAGGAAAATGGCTTAGATGAAGGAGACACACTGACAAAGGAGTACTTTGACAAAGGACTGTGATAAAGGAGAAGGACTACAAGGGAGGAGGACTGTAACAATTGAGATGGACTGTGACAATGGAGGAGAAGGAATGTGATGAAAGAGGAAGACTGTGATGAAAAGGAACTGTGGTGGAGGACTCTGATGAACGAGAAGGAATGTGATCAAGGAGAAGGAGAATCACAGTGATGAAGAAGTACGACTGAGACAAAGAACAAGAGCTGTGAGGAATAGGTAGGGCTGACAAAGTAGACCTGTGAGGCAGGAAAACAACTATGATGAAGGAATGGGATAAAGTAGAAAGCCTAAGATGAAGGGCTGTGGCATAGTAGTAATGTCATGAAGAAGGGCTGTGATGAAGAAGGACTGTGACAAAGGAGGGACTCTGATGAAGAAGGACTGTGACAAAGGGGGTGGACTATGAAGAATGACCACCATAATATAGGAGAAGGACTGTTACAAAGGGTAAGTACTATGATGAAAGAGAACGACTATGATAAAAGAGTACAACTGGGATTAATAACTGGGATGAAAACAATGACAAAGGAGAGGAAATTGGACCAGGAACTATGATGAATGAGAAAGACTGGAAATAAGAACTATGCTGAAGATAATCACTAGGATGAAGAGGAAGACCAGGATGAAGGACCAGGATTAAGGAGAAATAGAAGGAAGAATGAGAAGGAACAGGACAAGGGCAAAGGAAAATGATAAAGGGTTCTGATGAAGGAAAAGGACACTGACAGTGTAGAAGGACTATGATGAAGCAAAGGGCTATGAGTAAGGGCTAGAAGAAAGAGTGATGAGCAGGAGGACACAAACAGTAACAATGTATTATGCAGGCAATTAATACTGATAACCTTGCCCGTTGCAGACCCAACCAAATTCTCTGCTTCCCAAATACTCCTTTGCCTTCTCTCGCTGCTCTGTAGCATTGTTTTGGCATCAAGGTGGTGCCACCACATGTGTCAAAATCAAATATAGTAAGTTAGGATGCATAAATGAAGGCATGCACCACCCCAAAGCCCATATCGACATGTTTTCTTTTCAATTGTACATTTGTAAGATGCCTATACAACAATTGGTGTGTCAAGCACCAGAAGGCAAAAAGGGGTACGGGGGACTAGGGAGAAAGATATCAATACAGGTCCTACTAGGCCTTGTGACATTCGCATCATGCAAGTGTAGTCACAAGAAGTACAAGGGAGTGGGTGGAGGGAGTGCCGGTCTGCTTGAATGGTGGGCAAGTGCCAGGGAATGTATGGGATAAGGGTCCACATGCTAGGTACGAGGAAGGGGGAGGACTGGACGGGGGACTGGTGCCTTGTAGAACTCAGGGGGAAACAAAGCAGTCAGTCACTGTGGCAGAAGGGGGCATTAGCAGGGGACGGGGAGAGGAAAGGAAGAAGAGAAAAGTGAGAGAGCAAGGGAGACCATTCCAGATAGAGGCTCCTGTAGAGAGACCCCCCCCCACTCTTTGCTTGGAGAAGCGTCTGAGCTGCAGAGAGTTGGAGTTAGAAGGCCGAATGGGCTCTAGCAGGGAGGTACTTAGGGATAGAGAGTTGGATGCAGCAGGGACCCATGTCCCAGAAAGCCTTGTGGATGATGCAGAGGATCCTGAACTAAATCCTAGCAGCAACCAGGAGCCAGTGGAGAGATTTTAGGGCTGGGGAGGTGCAGTCTCTGATCTTGAGGCGAAGGATAAGTCTTGCAGTCCTATTCTAGATAAGATGGAGGAGGCTAAGGGTGGATGAGGGAAGATTGCGGAAGAGGCTGTTGCAGTAGTCAAGCGTGGAGATGACCAGAACTTTGGAGACATTGAGTTTCTGGAGGGACATAAGGAAATGGAGAATGCCTCCGAGGAGGCGAAGGTGATAGTGGGTTTTCTTGTCAAGGTCTGCAATGTGAAGAGCGAAGGAGAGAGAGAGGTAAAAGATGATGCCAAGATATTTTACCTCACAAGAGGCTGAGGGGACCCACAGAGGGCAGCCAGAGGGTAGGAGGTAAGGAAGGACCAGGGATCCCAATGAGAAGGATCTCAGTCTTACTGGAATTAAGGCAGAGATCATTGGCAGCACATCTTGCCTGAATAGCAGTCAGACAGTCAGGGAAGAGAGTGGAGGATGAGAAGGAAGTGGAGGAAAGCTTGAAGGAGAGCTGCATGTTGTCTGCATAAAACTGGAAGTGAGGAGAGAAGGAGATAAGGTAGGCCAGGGGGGCGAAGTAGATGTTGAAAAGCCACAGAGAGGATAGAGAATTGAGGGACACTGCAGGTGGAAAGTGTGATAGGGGCGCGAAAATTACCCAGTTGAACCTGGGAAGGTTGGTCGGAGAGGAATGAGGTCAACCAGTCCAGTCCCAGGCCCATGATGCCAAGGGTGTCACAGAGCCGATTTGTCAGGTTGGCATGACTGACTGTGTGAAGGCGGAGGAAAAAAACAGAAGGATACGAATGGAAGGGGAGTTGGAATCGAGATTTGAGAGAAAGTCTTCATGGGTGTTCAGTACAGCAGTTTCTGTGCCTGTGGCTGCTCTGAAATCAGACTGATGGTCGTGGAGACAACCATCAATTGGGAGATGAGCCACTTCTCCAAGAGTTTGCCCAGGAAGGGACTAATGGAGATAGGTTGGTAGTTAGCCAAGCAGGAGGGGTCGACAGAGGGCTTACTGAGGAGAGGATGCACAAGGTAGTGTATGAGGGGTCACGGGAAGGAGCCAGTGGCAAAGGAGTGATTACAGAAATCAGCCAAGGCTGGTGCAAGGGAGGCAATGTTGTCCTGGATAGTTATGGAGGAGCAGGGGAGAACCTGTTTGGAGGAGACTGTGATAGAGCAGACTTGTCTAGAGACCTCATTTGGTGCTATGGGTGAGAAAGAGGAGAGTAGGAGGGAAGGGAAGAGGGGGTCCAAGGGATGCCTGCGAGCTGGGGAGGGACGGAGAGGGGTATAGAGGAGAGTGAAGACAGGATGTTCTGAGTTTTGGTAAATAAGTGGGATGCCAGTGAAGTACAGAGTCAGGGATGGCATGCGAGCACTGGTGACTGCATTGGGATTGGCGAGGTCCTGCCAGATTTTAAACAGTTCCCCTCGTTGTTAGCAGTCCCATGTGGGCTTGGATATGTGCGCTCTTCTTCGAGCGGGTGGCGAGTCTGTATTGCCTTTGGAGCAGGCGGCAGGCCAGTCTGTCCGAGGATGTGCCTGAAGTCTGCCATTTCCGCTCAGCAACTCTGCACTTGCGTTTCAGAGAGGCTAGGTCAGAGTCATACCAGGATTTATGCCAGGACTCATATCAGAAAGGAATATTATGCCAATATTTAGCCAAAACTGATTTTTCTTCACTGAGCATCCATTGACTGATGGCCCATATGGTGAATGCAGACTGTTTGATTTGAACAAGCCATAAGACAAGGTATGCAAAGAGTACTTAAAAAAGGTGTACTGTGTGATATTGTTTACAAGAAAACTTTTCACCATCCACGTGCAGGGGCTTCTAAAAAATAGTGTGGATTTTGTTTTTTGGAGTATTTTGCTGGAATCTAGTTGCAAAAAAAGATGAAATACTTATATATTTAGATGTGGCCATCTCAGTGATTGACAGTTAATGAAGAGAAGTATTTTAAGTTAATTTAGGAAACAATCAGTGTTTTTAATATAAAAAGAATTACAGGGATTGCCTGCTAAATTAACTTAAGCGTGTGTGCGGAGTGTTCTAGGGACCTATTAAGGGGCGCGGGGTGTTACAAGTACTTAAAAAGCTTGTATTTGTGTAAATGAATTGAAATAAAAGTCTGCAACTTTAGATCGGGGGAAGCAAATGTTTGTTTACTACATCCTTTCTTTCTGATTGGACAAGCTTTACACGTGACTCAACAGTGAACAGCCCAATTAACTCCTGACCTCAGCAAGTAAGATATCTACATGATCACACCTCTGTCTTCTTTGTCACAGTGACTAATTAGTAATACCACTTGAGCCCCTTCATCCCTCTTCCTCTGTACACAATGGCAATCTTACCTTTAACCCCACATCCCTCTTCCTTGTCACAGTCCCCCACGACCCCACTTCACTCTCCCTTGTCAACCCACACTAACCCCACCTCACTCTTCCTTGCCACAATCCCCCACTATCACCACTTCACTCTTCATTGTCACAGTACACCAATTCCACCAACTTAAGCTTCTTTGTCACATTGTCCCACTACCACCAATTCACTATTCCCTGTGTCACAGTGCCCCATCAACATAGATTCAGACTTCCTTGTCACTGTCCCCTAATACCACCACATCACTCTTTCTCATTACAGTACCCAACTACCACTGCCTTCCTCTTCATAGTCCCCCACTACCACCATGTCACTCTTCCTCATCACAGTACCACACTACCACCACCTCACTCTTCCGCGTCATAGTCCTGCACTGCTGTCTGACTATTCCTCATCACAGTCCCCCAATACCACCAAATCACTAGTCCTCTCACAGTCCCCCACTACCACCACATCACTCTTCATCACAGTACCCCACCACAACCACATCACTTTTGCTTGTCACAGTCCCCTACTCCCACAATAGCACTCTTCCTCATCACAGTACCTGACTACCAACTCACTCTTCCTCTCCACAGTACCCCTCTACCACCACCTCACTCTAACTAATTATAGTTCTGCACTACCACCATTTCACTCTTCCATGTCACAGTCGCCCATTACAACCATCTCACTATTCCTCATCAAAGTCCCTCACTACCAACATTTCACTTTTACCTGTCTCAGTCACCGACTACCAGCATGTCACTCTTCCTCATCAGAGTATCCCACTACCACCAACTCACTCTTCCTCTTCACATTCTGCCGCTGCAACCACCTCACTCTACCTCATCATAGTCTACTATTACCACCACCTCACTCTTCCTCATCACACACCCCCAGTATTCTCACCTCACTCTTCCTAGCCATTGTTGTGAACTACCACCACCTCACTCTTACTCTTCACAGTCCCCCACTACAACCATGTCACTCTTCCTCATTACAGTACCTCACTACCAACAACTCACTTTTCTTCATTGCAGTACCCCACTACCACCACAACACTCTTCCTTATCACAGTACCCACTACCACAAACTCACTAATACTCATCAGTCTCCCACTACCAATACATCGCTCTTCTTCATTACAGTCGTCCACTACACACACCTCACTCCTATGCATCACTGTACCCCAATAGTAATCACTAGAACTACCCACACACCCCTCTTCCTCGTTCCAGTACCTAGTTAGTAATCCTACCGCTACCATCACCTCCCTCTTCCTCGTCCCAGTACCCAGTAGTAATCCACGTCAGTACCCCAACAATTCCTATTCTTGGACCCAGTGTCCAATGGTAATCTTACCATTAACCCACATCCCTCTTCCTCATCTTTGTGTAGGCTGAAAACAAAATTTCATTTTTGTTTTCTTAATATCTTTTCTGCCTTTTAACGAACTGTTCTCGCAATTCCCAATTTGGAGGGTCCCAAGACACACTTTTTGTTGGAAAATGTCATCCAACTCTCTAGAGAAAGTAAAAAGGTTTTTTGTATGGCCTGTGCCCCCCCAAAAAATTAAATTTCCAGTGCAAATTCACCAAACAGTTTCAAAATGATGATGTATTGAATAAAATGAGTGTTTTTTTACTTTTTGCATTGGTTTTTCCATAGCCTGGGATGTAGATTATTAATTGAGCAGGCACACAGAGTAAACCACTGGAATTGATTTGCACAACATTAAAAACAAGTTAGGCAGAAGCCAATGTGTTTTTGGTTCTTCAGTATTTTGTTTTTATGTTTAAACCGGCAGAGAGCAAGATGCCCATGCCACGAAACATATTTTTATATTTTGCCCTTGGTGCATTGCAGCAAGAGAGGCATTTCAAAAATGTAAATCTGATATTCTTTCCCAATGCAATGCACGTAAATCACATGAGAATACCAAGAAAATGGGAAGAACACACTTCAAATGATGTTTGGAGGGATTTAAGGGGATGTGTGCCATCAGCTTTATATGGTGAGGGTGAAAGAGGAGCAGGTGGTGAGTTTGACAGTTGGGGGGAGGCCAAGAGAGAGTGATTTCTGTCTTTTATACTTCAGGAATTTTGCAATGTTATCACAGGAATTGGAAGTTCGTCACAGGATTTAAAGTCTGTAAAAAGATATTAGGAGATGGTCAGGGGTACATTTATCATCAGGGTGAATTTGGCAAGAACAAAACAGGTGGCATTGCCCTGAGAATTATATGCACATGCACTGTGCAGGGCTCTCGTAAAATTGTCGAATGGGAACATGTTGTGGAAATGAACGAGGAAGAAACAAAAAACAAATGACACTGGCCATGATCTATTGAACAAATTATTGCAAAATCTCTCGGCTGTGCAAAAGTGGCCACTGAATGCTCAAGTCAGAACCTGCGTGCTGAGCAATCTCTCGGTTGTGCAAAAGTGGCCACTGAATCCTCAAGTCAGAACCTGCATGCTGAGCAATCTCTCGGCTGTGCAAAAGTGGCCACTGAATCCTCAAGTCAGAGCCTGCATGCTGAGCAATCTCGCGGCTGTGCAAAAGTGGCCACTGAATCCTCAAGTCACAGCCTGTGTAATGAGCAATCTCTCGGCTGTGCAAAAGTGGCCACTGAATCCTCAAGTCAGAGCCTGCATGCTGAGCAATCTCTCGGCTGTGCAAAAGTGGCCACTGAATCCTCAAGTCAGAGCCTGCATGCTGAGCAATCTCTCGGCTGTGCAAAAGTGGCCACTGAATCCTCAAGTCACAGCCTGTGTAATGAGCAATCTCTCGGCTGTGCAAAAGTGGCCACTGAATCCTCAAGTCAGAGCCTGCGTGCTGAGCAATCTCTCGGCTGTGCAAAAGTGGCCACTGAATCCTCAAGTCAGAGCCTGTGTGCTGAGCAATCTCTCGGCTATGCAAAAGTGGCCACTGAATCCTCGAGGCACAGCCTGCGTGCTGAGCAATCTCTCGGCTGTGCAAATGTGGTCACTGAATCAACAAGTCAGAGCCTGCGTGCTGAGCAATCTCTTGGCTGTGCAAAAGTGGCCACTGAATGCTCAAGTCAGAGCCTGCGTGCTGAGCAATCTTCTGGCTGTGCAAAAGTGGCCACTGAATCCTGAAGTCAGAGCCTGCGTGCTGAGCAATCTCTCGGCTGTGCAAAAGTGCCCACCGAAACCTCAAGTCAGAGCCTGCATGCTGAGCAATCTCCCGGCTGTGCAAAAGTGGCCACTGAATCCTCAAGTCAGAGCCTGAGTGCTGAGCAATCGTGCTGAGCAATCTCTCGGCTGTGCAAAAGTGGCCACTAAATCCTCAAGTCAGAGCCTGCGTGGTGAGCAATCTCTCGGCCGGGCACAAGTGACCACTGAAACCTCAAGTCAGAGCCTGCATGCTGAGCAATCTCTCGGCTGTGCAAAAGTGGCCACTGAATACTCAAGTCGGCACCTGCGTGCTGAGCAATCTCTCGGCTGTTAGAAGTTGCCTGTCATCGTCACTTCTTCCAGAGTCAAGCTACCCTGGCCCCACTCACCTCTTTTAGTCTTGCAGTGCCTCATTCGCACCACCCGCCCTCGCCTCCATGGAAATGGAAGAGGGGCTCTGCACAAAGCTGCACTCTCCCTTTTCATAGCAGCCATGTTTAATGAGGTTTTATGTTTTAAGAGTGGTTGTAAAATCCAAGGGACACTCACTAAAGGCAATCACTGCACTCAGGCCTATCCCCTCAGGCCCCAGAGACGAAGAAACAAAAAAAAACAAATGACACTGGCCATGATCTATTGAACAAATGATTGCAAAATCTCTCGGCTGTGCAAAAGTGGCCACTGAATCCTCAAGTCAGAACACGCCACTGAATCCTCAAGTCAGAGCCTGCGTGCTGAGAAATCTCTTGGCTGTGCAAATGTGGCCACTGAATCCTCAAGTCAGAACCTGCGTGCTGAGCAATCTCTCGGTTGTGCAAAAGTGGCCACTGAATCCTCAAGTCAGAGCCTGCATGCTGAGCAATCTCTCGGCTGTGCAAAAGTGGCCACTGAATCCTCAAGTCACAGCCTGTGTAATGAGCAATCTCTCGGCTGTGCAAAAGTGGCCACTGAATCCTCAAGTCAGAGCCTGCGTGCTGAGCAATCTCTCGGCTGTGCAAAAGTGGCCACTGAATCCTCAAGTCAGAGCCTGCGTGCTGAGCAATCTCTCGGCTGTGCAAAAGTGGCCACTGAATCCTCAAGGCACAGGCTGCCTGCTGAGCAATCTCTCAGCTGTGCAAACGTGGCCACTGAATCAACAAGTCAGAGCCTGCGTGCTGAGCAATCTCTTGGCTGTGCAAAAGTGGCCACTGAATGCTCAAGTCAGAGCCTGCGTGCTGAGCAATCTTCTGGCTGTGCAAAAGTGGCCACTGAATCCTCAAGTCAGAGCCTCCGTGCTGAGCAATCGCTCGGCTGTGCAAAAGTGCCCACCGAAACCTCAAGTCAGAGCCTGCATGCTGAGCAATCTCCCGGCTGTGCAAAAGTGGCCACTGAATCCTCAAGTCAGAGCCTGCGTGCTGAGCAATCTCTCGGCCGGGCACAAGTGACCACTGAAACCTCAAGTCAGAGCCTGCGTGCTGAGCAATCTCTCGGCCGGGCACAAGTGACCACTGAAACCTCAAGTCAGAGCCTGTGTGCTGAGCAATCTCTCGGCTGTGCAAAAGTGGCCACTGAATACGCAAGTCGGCACCTGCGTGCTGAGCAATCTCTCGGCTGTTAGAAGTTGCCTGTCATCGCCACTTCTTCCAGCGTCAAGCTACCCTGGCCCCACTCACCTCTTTTAGTGTTGCAGTGCCTCATTCGCACCACCCGCCCTCGCCTCCATGGAAATGGAAGAGGGGCTCTGCACAAAGGTGCACTCTCCCTTTTCATAGCAGCCATGTTTTATGAGGTTTTATGTTTTAAGAGTGGTTGTAAAGGCCAAGAGACACTCACTAAAGGCAATCACTGCACTCAGGCCTATCCCCTCATGCCCCAGATTGGAACATTAACATGTATGCCGCTCTATTGCAGGCAATGTAGTGGCGGGGGCTAAAATTGCTGGTATAAGTCTTCTGTCCGAGCATTTCAATGTTTCATCTCCGCCTTTTTTTTCTTTAAATAGAGCATTCTATATGGATTGGACAGAATGTTCTGATAGTAAAAATGTCCCCACATGGGGCCATTACTAGGTGGTTACATACCTTTTCCCTTTGTCGAAGGCCCTTGCTTTGCTGTGGAATGTGGCATTATTGCACAAGTCGGAACTGCAGGATGGCACCTGGTCACCCAGGTGTAGCTGTGGGGTATATGACTCTGCCTGGTTATGGAATGCACTGCTGGGGATGTGGATGCAAGCCTATGCCAACAATTATACGATATGTTATGACATTTACAACGCGCCTGTACACAGGTGCACACCTAGGGAGGCTTGCTTGTTCAATGCAAATCACCAGCTAAGTTTAGTAAAGAACGCATTAGATGATTTCTGAATTTTATGAAAAAAGCTCTGTTAGTAACACATGGTGTGGCCTCGTATCCCTTTGTGGCGGTGGTCGAAGTGAGCGGGTACGGTCTAGAGCGTTGTTCCACTACTTTTGTGTTTCACTGTTAACAGCACCATTACTTTTTGCAACCCTTTTCACCATTCTGGAACTGTTCTTTGTGAAGTGAATGCCCACTTCTCCACTTTACCACCGATATCAGTTACAGCTTAACTGAAATCGGTTTCACCTGAATTGGCTGTCAACCAGCCTGGCTGCAATTCTTGAAAAATGTGATGCACACTGCCCCTTCCTTCCTATTCTGTCAGCGGCCGGAGTCACAGTTCCACCACTTTTGTTTGGTACACATCTACCAGTGCTCTGTGGAAGTAGTTATAGGATGGCTGGCGTGTCCTCCCCTTTCCCCCACTGTAGCCCTGATCCAGAAGTGTTCTTGCTGTTTGGAGGGACTCAGCAAGGGCCTCGTGCTGGGCCCAAATACGTGCAAGAATTAGTACAGAACCGGCTGTTCACTGGCCACACAACTCTTCAAAGGACTGTCCCAGGGAGGTGACCTGCTTGCTCGCTCTCTGCACGCGGGACTGAGTCCAAGGATGTCAGTGAGTCGGCTGGAGGCGAGGGCCATGCAGTGAGAATAAACCACAGTCTTATTTACGAGACCGCAGCAGCCTGTTTACTTAAGTGTCCCACAACATGTGCTATCTGAGGCAGAGGAACCAGAAGGAAAAAAAACAGCCATGCAGCACCCCCCACTCCGGACAGGCGGTGCGCTCATATGCTCCTGATTAGAAGTGATTACATCAACCTCGGCCCTCCTTTTAGCGACACCCAACTTCAGGCCCGTTTCTTGGCCAGGGTGAGGTGGGCAGCTGCTCAGGGCGCAATAGCCCTGGGGGGCGCAATTGCCCCGGTCCCTGGAGCCTCCGGAGGGGATGACATTCCCCAGTTTGTGGGGCGGCGCATTTCAGTGGGAAAAGATCTGCGTGTCAAGTGCTGGCGCTGCCCTGACATTACATGAGTCAGAGGCTCACTCTGACCACTTTAGTTCGAGGGGTGGGGGAGGGGGCGTGGTGGTGGCATAAGCACAACAATGACAACACTTGAGGTCCCCCTGCAGGTAACGACAGCTTCTCCCATTACAATGCCGACAGGAAACTGCTAATAGTGGGCCATTAATCACTGTATGGTTTCTTGCTGGCATCGTGATGGGAGGGGAGGGGCAGTGGGCTGTGGGGAGTGGGCGTGCCTTGCAGGGACGCACCATGGGCCCTGACACGGTACAAACAGAGACCCGTTTCGGCCCATGGTGTGTCCCTGCAAGCCCAGAAAATGGCCAAAATAATAGTTTAAAGCGGCGCTATTTCTTTCATGCTGCTTCTTTGCCAAACTATGTATCAATTACAATTTAAACCACTTCCATGGCACGGGTGATGAGTTACTTCATTATGCTGATAATAGTTTTGACCAGTGTTGCTCAGTAAATATTCTTTAAGCCACAACCCGGTTTATTTATTTATTTATGCAATGTTTGTCGGGTACATGGACACAGATAATTTATTTATGTATGCAATGTTTGTCGGATACCTGCATCCGACAAACATTGCATAAATAAATATACAGGTACCCGACAAACATTGCATGCATAAATAAATAATCCTGGTCCACAACAAGTCAGATTTTACTGTATCAAAGCATACACCTGATTCCCATTCAAAGAATTTTAAAGTGATTTCTTATTGGGTTAAGGTGTCTCCTTGTCATTGCCCTTTTGGTTTCGGTTGCCTCCAAACCCCCTTCAGCATCTTGTGTTCTTTGTTGATTGTATGTATTGCATCCTGTGCCATATTCATGGTCTCTTGGTGTGCCCAGTCCTCATTATCTGCAGCCTAAGTGGGACTGGGGCATACAATTGTTTTGGGCACCAATGAAAAAGTTGCCCACAGTTGCAAATGGCAATTCATTCTTTGTGTGACGGAATGTTCGACTTTGGGTATGAGCTGCTGAACGGTGTAGTTTGGGAGTGGCACGCGGGGTGCAGTGGGAGTGCCACACAGGATGCGGTGGCAGTGGCGCAGGATGAGGTGTGGGGGGGGGGCATTCCTAGTGTTTCGCCCTGGGCACCAAATGGACTAGAAAGTGCCCTGCCCAATCTGAAACACCAACTAACAATGAATGACAACATCTAACAACCTCTCACAACTTCTGGCAATGGCCAACCCCATCTAACAAAGTATCAGGACCTAACAATCTTTAGAAATGCCCAAGACTCTTGGACATTCTAAGCATATCTAACAGCATCTTCCATATTTGCAACATCCTATAAAACGTAGTAATGCCTAAACACTTCTAATAGAACTACCTGTAATGAAACCTAACAACCTTTAACAACTTGTGGGTGCATGCCTGAAATGGACATACATGAGTATGTGGTGGGAACTAGAGGAGGTGGGGTAAAGGAGAACAGAAGAAGCAGGAGTAGAGAAGGTTGGGGGTAGTAATTACATAGTGTTTATGTTGTCCACACCATCCAGCGAATTATGCATTTCTACACTCTTTCACGATATTCCTATACCCATGCTTATATCCTTAATAGCTCGGTGTATGAATGCTGCAAAATAGTGTGAGAAATGATAATTCGCTGGATGGTGTTGCCAATGTTATAGCATGTTATGTGCACATATATGTACTTCATTAAACAGCTACCTGCGGATCTCTGACTGATTCATGGACTCAAGATGTGCTAGAGCATTTTCATGAAATGTGGTAGTAAAGGGGGCCCTTCCTTATACTCCCCCAGGTGCAAGGTCCAGATGCAGCACAGAGATGGCAACCATACAGGTGGTTGAGGATGCCCTCAACATCCTTGACAATGGCCACCTCTGCCTCCTGGTTCTACTCAACATCTCTGACTCTGTCGACACAGTAGATCATGAGGCACTAACGTGCATCCTAACTCAGCGTGTGCGGATCAATGACCTTGTCCTACACTGGTTCAAGTCCTACCTCACCAACTGCCAGCAGTTTCTTCAAATGGACTTCTCTAGATCCTTCAGGGTTCCATCCTCTCCCCAGTGATCATCAATCTATACATAGGTCGGCAGGGAGCCCTGATACACAGTCATACATCAAGTTTGACTCCATCAAGGAACTACACAGACTCAGAACCTGCCTCTCACTGACCCAATCTTTAATGCCCAGTGCATACCTGAACCTCAACCCCTCCAAGACCGAGTTCCTACTCTTCACCAACAGCATCAGACACCCAGACATACTGACCTGGCTATCAACCATGACCCCTGAGGGCTTCACACCCAAGGTCACCTCCTGTGCCAAGTCCCTAGGGTTCCACATCGACAAACATCTCTCCTTCAAGAGACACATAGCTAAGAAAACTCAGACAGCTTGGTATCAGCTCTCCCAACTGTGGAAAGTCAAGCCCTTCCTCCTTCCAAACAGCTTTAGATCCACTGTTCAAGCACTGGCCTTATCCCACCTGCATGGTGGCAATCCACTCCTCGAAGGCACACCATCCTCCTCCCTAGTGCAACTGAGAAGTGTCCTACATGTGGCCGCACACCTCATCAAGGGTCTACGCACATACGACCACATTACTCTGCCCCCCATCGACCTTTACTGGCTCCCACTGCATGCACAAATCACCTTTAATCGTGATGCCTCATCTATAAGGCAGTTTCCCCTCAAGCCACCCAGCTACCTCACAGAGAAACTCAGCATCTCCAGTGGACAGCGCACCACCGGAAGCCAGTACACCTACAGAGTTAAAATCCCCTGCTGAAAGGACCAGAAAACAAGCCTTCTCTGCCTATGCCCCAAGCATATGGAACCACTTCCCCATCAGCATCAGACTTGCCCCCAGGCTCTTATAATTCAGAAAAGAACTCAAGATACACCACTTCACTGACTCTCTATTCCTCAACACCTAGGCCATTACGCCGCCCCCATCCCGCGTGACTCTCTAGACGCCTTCCATTCCTCTCCTCCCCACAACCCTGTACAGCTGTACCCAACCTATATGTCCTTCTGTATCCTATCTCTACTGTATGAAAAGCGCTCCATTGTGCATCTGTACTGTTGTATACCACTGTAAAGCGCTCTTTTGTGTATCTGTATTTTTCTATACCTTTGTAAAGCGCTATGTTGCTCTCAAAGCTAGGTTCATGCTCAATAAATATAATAATAATGTCCTGAGGCTGCAAGGCTAAAACCACCTGAAAGAGTAACTACAAGAGTTGATTGAGGAAAAGGTGAAGAGGCAAAGACGCAAAGAGATGGGTCGGTAAAAGAAAATATACAATGCACGGCAAATCATTGGTAGAGCCAGACCACCTTATCTCAAAGATTGTCAAATATTTTACTGGGCAGACAGTCATTGCTTGCACTTCCATACCATGCTTTGGATTGGGACATAGACATCTACCTTCCTGGGTAATGAGCTATTTTCACAACCTGCATAGCAGTGGCAGAAGGGAATGTAAATTCCCGGTGACCTGGGAGAAATGTTCCATTGTACATCCTGTACTCAGAATGATATAGTGCTTTACACCACAGACAAGGCCTTAAACAGCAATGAGGGTGAGAAGCAGAAAGGGAGTTCTTGAGGATGGACCCAACTAAGGAAATAGGTGCACCTAAAAACCTCAAACAGTCATGGTGCACTCAGAAGGAAGAATGCTACCAATAATGTACACTGAACTCTCAGTCAAGAAATGAGTATAACAAAGAAAATGCGTATTCATTTTATGATCCAAATATACATTCTGCCATTGAGGAGTTATTAAATGAAATCGAATGCAGTTTGGTGTGGTCAAAGTGGGAGAGAAACATAGAGGAAAGCACCCAAAAAGAAACCTGATACATGTTGCCACATTACATTTTTACATTTTTTAAAAATGATTAAGAGATGTAATATTTCAAAGAACATTGAGCCAGTATCATTGGTTTATACTAGGGGCATTGCAAGTAGGAGGAAAATATGACATAGGCGATATGCACATATTCAAGCACAGAGGCATTCAAATACCCAGTGCTCTGTGTGGCATTGGCGGCAGCTGCTTTCTGCCATGCTTAATGCAACAGATTTGGAAGTAAGAGTTTGTAGCTACTGCTCGCCAATCAATTCAACGAGCACTGCCAAAACTAGGTGACCTAGATGACCTAGTAGCAGTACTTCTTTCCCCATTACTGTCACTTTTCTTTTTCTGTCTCATACGGTTAGGTATTGTTATAGGTAATGCATAGAGTGCACTTTAATGTAACTAAGCTGTGAACTTCCTTGTAACTTCTGCGCCCTTATACCCTCGGGTCTGGTGCGCAATACAAATAAACAAACAAAAAAACAAAGACTGCCATTGGGAGACACCACTGTACAGTTTTTACATGTAATCACCATGCTTACTTCTATGTTGGAGCCAGGGTTTGGCAGGTTGTGTCTTGCCCCCATAAAAGAGGAGCGATTGTGGATATTGTATGTTGCGCTCTGTACCCATTCCAAGAGCGGAACTGCTGTACTTGTACAAGAGAGCAACTTGATGTTTGCAGAAGCATCCCACTGTATTGGCCATGCTCTGAGCCAACGCCCCTTGCCACCATGTGCATTCACTTTAGCATCCTCGACAATGCGGGCAGCCTCCTAACGCCCAACTCCCTAACACCATCTCTCTGAGTTCACACCTGATCCCGCTGAAGCGTTTTGTTCTTGCCAAGGTGGTCCAACTAAATCGTTTAGACATGGGAGAAACAGCGCTCATTGCACCATTGATTCATTTATTTTTGTGGTTTTTCAAAGTGCAAGCCAGGCTCCATGGGCAATTGTTCACATTACAAACATAAATACCCATTTAAGTACGTCAAAACGGGCAGAATAACAATAAACTATTGTCAGCACAGCAATGAAATGCCAGAGATGGTTCAGGGATTTCATAATGGGTTTTATTGCAGGTACATTACAAAATGTGAGATAGTAGTAGAGTAGCTACTATCCACTTAATGAGAGTGCACCTTTTGCTGTAACAGGTGCCATGCTGCAGGGGATGTTGGTCAGAGTTGTCTGATAGCAGTGTATGCTATTAATGTGAGAATAGCTCCCACCATCCGCTGCAAGAATGATTGTGGTGCCTCCTGTTGATAGCTGAAGCACTGCCTCAAGCCAACAAATAATAATAAGTCTGGAATTGCATCCTGCAGCATTTGCACAAGGCACCAAATACCTAGAGAAATCATGTAACAGTATTAGACTTCTATGAATACTGGATGGAGTTTTCAATTGCATTTTATGTCCTTACAGTAGTCCCCACACACCCTCACCGACGCTTCTTAACCTCAAACTAGCACAGGAGGCCTCCCTGAGCTGCCACTCACGAGAGTGCCAAAAAGCCACAGACATTTTGCTACAATACTGTACTGTAGGCTCAGCAAATTGAATGTGATATGTTCATTGGTACTATGATGGCCTACCAACTGACCTGGCTGTAATAACGGAGACAACGCCCCCAACCAGGCGACAACAATAGTGTTTACATATAGCATATTGAACAAAGCCCAGCAATGTTTGACTTTTGTGTAATAAGTGAGATGTAAGGCGTGAACAGTAAAAGTTATTTCGCTCATCGAAGATCGTAGAGTGGATCATGCTAAGTGTGAGCCGTGTGTGACACTCGGGACAATGGAAGAACCATGTTCCGTGGCAGTACAAGGTCAGGCACAAACCCCTCACTACTGATTACAGTACTTACTGGTTTGGGACGCAGAAGCTCTTAGTTTTACAATGTATCAATGTGGACGTGTCCCCCAACATGAGTGAAATACCATAATTGGGGTCCGATCATTATTGCAGAATCAAAATCAAGGTGTTTATTTTGACAAAATAACTCTAAAAAGGGTTCCTGAAGAGGAAAGGGCAAACAATCAAGTATGATGTGGTCAATAAATAATTAAAAAAAACAATGGACCTTATTATGAGTTGGCCGGTGCAGTGTTAATGTGCTGCTAATTTCGTTTATCGGCATGTTATCACCCCTGCCAACTCAGTGTTCGATGGTGGGCTGGCTGGAACCTCCTCAAGCTTGGAGCTGGAGTAATCCCAGCACCCCTCCATCAAAAACTGCTGGTAATACTGGCTACTCGCCTCATGGAGTCCTATGGCACTGCCTGGAATGAGGAGTAACTACCCTTGCCGGCACTCAGAATCAGGCGGTAATTCCACTAGACAAAGTCCCAGTAACGGTAATTCCGTTTGTTGGTATCCTACTGGATTTTCCAACGGGATACCATAATGAGGCACAATGAAGCTTGGTATACAATATAAACCAATTAATGACATCTTAATTGAAGTAATTAATTTATATAGAACGCAAGTGCTCAGGATGCATATGTGTCCAAGATCACAGATTTATCTTGCACTACACTCCTTCCACCCACCCATTGATAGTGTAACTACTTTCCTGCATATACTGTATGAGAATGCTGGCACTGCTGGACTCACCCTCTGCAGGACAGAGTGAAAGTTGTGAATCATGTGTAACAATGCAGCAGTTGTCTGCAAACAAAATGAAACTTTGGAAGGAGCAGAAAAATGTACTGGATGTACTTGCACTTTGATTTTGATAAGAGCATGACTCTTGAGCCTCCAAAGCCACTAGAAAGGAATTATTGATGGGGCTTGAGCCCATGAAACCTGCCGCCCACTGTACAGTATGAACACTGCATTATTTACTTTAGTTTACACTTTTGCTCAAAATGAAGACATTTAGTAGAATGTGGGGCACAGTTTGGTTGCTATTCTTAAAGGTTTGGTTTCTCAATACCCACCTGTGTCTCGTAATTAGCATGCACATTGCCCTTGAGGGCACGTAATGACCTGAAAAGGCCATGCTGCTTGTTCACCATTCCTAGAACTTCTCTCCTTCCTTAGTTAGGACTCCAGGGAATAACTCAACATGAACGCTTGTAGTTTCTACAACAGGTGAACTCATAATACCAACAGGAAATTGGTGTTCAAAAACTGGCAACTAGGTCACCCCTTCCTGCTGAAACGCACAGGGGCCACAGCCCTAAAGCCACAGCCTACCCAAGATTGCCCTCCAAAATAAGGTTCTCAGCTAGAACTTGGTACATTTAATCCTGGATCTGTACTGTGCAACATGTCCCTCTCTCTCTCCCTTGCCCTATCTCTCCATTTCATCCTTGCCCCACCCGTTTCCCACTCACTTTCACTCTCCGTTTCTCACATTGTCATGGGAAATGTAACATTGTTGTAATTTCTTTTTGCAGAAATACCCGCTCACTCGCTGGACTTGTCAACAACATTGTTCGACGAAACAGATCTTGAACACAGCGCTTAAGTGGGACTTGAAGGTAAAAATGGCATGCAGGCACTGGCACTTTAAAAGCCTTCCCATGATTGATGACCTAAGGCATGCTGAAAATGGTAGCTGCAAACAGCTGCACGAGTTACTGTATTTCACTGTACAATTTGTCAGGCTGTATCTTAACTTTCTTCTAGAATCCCCCAACTACCTCGTGGATAGCACTATCTAATGGGAGTGTGCCCAGACACAGAATAAAGATGGAGGCCACGTTCTGGGTTTTCCATTGCTCACCATTGGATTTCCTAAGGGTACAGTATAATGTTGGTATGTGTATTAAACCGGATGTACGTTTTAATAACGTATCCCAAAATATTGAATCACAAACGCACGGAGCCCACTAGCCCGCATTTTGTAATTCCGTCTTTTGGGATTTTGGCCGTTTGTACCCCGCACTGCTTATAATGTATGCAGGTGATACCCCTCCAGCCCCCACAGCACATAATACTGAATTGGAGGTGTGGGGGGACACCCCCGCATTCCGCGCACCCCTGTACGCTATTATGAGTTTGGATCTTACCTACTATGCCGAATGCGCACTAAACGGGCAATCAGCATTTTAGATGCAATCTTTTTGTCCCAACCCCATTAAACCTGTTTATCTGAGGCCACAAAGTGTGGGAGAAGTGGGCAACATATACTGTAAGTGTTGTTGGAGAAAGATCAAATGTGGAGAAAAGAGAGAATTGTGGGAACTGACGGTGGTGTACATGGAGTCATGCACAAATATGAGGACATTCTTGATTTGATGTACTGTAGCCTAGTTTGAATGTATGCTGAAAGCAAGGGAGAGTGTAGAAACAGTGTGCACCAATCAAGAATGACCAACAGAAGAGGGGTGCATCCTCTGTCCACAGTGTTTAATGACATCGACACAAATGCAATGACTGAAAGATGAGCAGTTCTGTGAATAGGGGATGTAGTTGTAACTCAATGAAAACTGGATGAATGTTAACGCGGCACTGTCCCTTGCATCTACAGTATGGCTATTTACAGAATGCAGTATATCTGCATGCCTCCTTCTCCTGTACATTAGGCTTACATCCACCTTATTTCTTGTTTCTTTCAGAACATCGGAATGGAGTGTGGCGCCACCTCCACTGCCTCGACTTGTTGCGTGCCCAGCACTGACACATGTGGTGGCTGGCTTCAGAGTTGGTGGAGTTCTGGTAGATGTTAAGAATTCTTAGACACCAAGTGCACACAGTCAAGGACCATCTAGTTATAATGATGGCGAGCCTGGGGGCCTTTAATCACCCTAATGTTGCATCATACATTGTGAGTCACCACCTGGAAGAGTCGCAAGTGACACCAGCATTGAAGCAAGTAAGTATATCCAATATGTTATTGTTGCACTGCCTGTAGAGTCTCTCACGGGAGTTGCAGAGAAAGACAATCAGAGATGTTCATTTACAAAAATGGCAACAAATAAGTATATAACAGATGCAAAGGACGTCTGTTTTGACCCATAGGGAACAATTGGATGGTTGCATCTCTCATGGGCCTCGCTCCCAGGACCAACTACCAACATACCTAACCGACCCATCGCTGCTGTAACACCGTTGACCCCAAGACAGCACAGGATAACAAATCAGGCGAAGCACGGTCAAAGAGGTAGGCTCATGGGGATGGGGTTTTGGTCCCAAAAACAGAGCATCTAGGGCTGCGCTTTGCTCTGACACCTGGCCATGCACGAATGGGTGACGTGTAACATTCCTTTTTGTTCAGCGTTGTGTGTGTGCAGAACACCAATCTCAGTCCCACCCCACCTGACGTTATCACTAGGACCGAACTCTGTTGCTCGGAAATTACAGCTCTCATTCAGGTAAAACAGGTAGTAGGTTCATACAGGACGATAACAGCTGCTCTCAAGGGAAACTGTCAAGCTTTCAAAATGAAGTGGAGGGGTCTTCTTCTCATGCGGGTGGGGGTTCGGGTGATCCCTACCTGTACCCCCAGCACAGCATGGGCAGCAGACAAGTAGTGGCAAAACATCAGTCTGCTTTCCTTGTCGCCCCTTTTGGACTCAGTCCCCAATACAATGACCAGGAGTCGCAGTTACAAAATTAAATCTTTGTTATTTAGTGAAAGCATCAGGATAGGTCAGCCTCAAAGCTACACAGGACACAAGAATTAGACAAGGTAAGGACATCCACCGGCACAGCCTCTCATTCAGGCATCCTCGCTCCAGCTGTCGTGAATAGAACACGCAACAGTGAGCACGCACACCACATTCTACAATGAGAACTCCTCTGGCATCACCATTCATGCAGAGAAGACCAGGCAGGAAGGACGCACAACACAAGCCAAATATCGGTCTCTTCAGGTGCCGCACCATTGAGCGGCCAGAGAGGTGCCCTGCCTTTTCGACAGAGGCCAATCAGTGATAGGAAAAAGGAAATAAATCAGCCAGGGGCTACTGTGATACATGGGGTCTCATGCAGGGTCAAGGTAGGTGTGAATATTGGCTAAAATTGCACATCTCAATACCACACACTGTACTGAAAACATTTCACTTCAAATCCCACAGATTTCAACTCTATGGTCAGTTTTCATGCCAGCATAGCTCGGTTTCCAATGGATCCAATGGACCTTTCCAGTTTGCACTTTGTGACCAGCCCTTCATGGTGCAGACATCCTTACACTCCAGACTCTTGTGTGTTCCTGTGACTAATTCAGATTAAGGAAGAACGTGTGAGCATTCTCCTCTACCAATACACCATAGGTTTTGTTGTGTTCCTAATCACCATTTCCTTCTTGGCATACGTCTAAGTGACCCATTCAAAGACACATCCCTGTGACTGGTCACATCATTAAGTATTGAACTTACGTTGATATCAGCAAACAAGGCTCTACCCTCTCACATCCCTAAAAACATGTCCTCAATTACATATACAAAACCAGGGGTGGGGGTGCTAAGGATAGCTTGAGCATGGGGGTTTCAACTTCTTCCAAGAGAGAACCTTATTACTCTGAATGTACATGTATTTACATAATCTAGATCAGGGGTCACCAACCTTTTCCTTATCAAGAGCTACTTGTAGTTGAGAGCCAATCGGTGAAAGCTGCCGGAGTGGTGATGTTCATGAGCAAGGCGATTTGTGACAAGATTTGTTTGGGGCTGTGTACAGTTAAAAAAAAATGTTTCACTTGGCATGCTGGTTGGGCCACTACACCAAGAGGGGGCTGTTCACCCTCTTGTTTTTGTTGCCCAATTGGAAGCTTCGGGCATTCATTTTTTAGAGCCCTGACATGCAATAATGACGTATATTGCAGTACGAGTAGCATGCATGTGATTTAAATGATGACATACAGTGTGGCCACCAGTATCAAGAAATCGAGTTGCACTGGTGAATACAAGCATCATCAAAGTGCTTTAATGCTGCAGTGATTTAAAATATTGTGTTGTCAGGCATCACAAATGTGTGCTTTTCAGTGGCAGTGCTGGAATATCTTGTGTGAAGAGGCATTGTGAAAATGTGTTGTAAATTGATCCCATGTAAAAGTTGTTATCTGGCATCTATTGGATTTTTGTAATGTTACCCTACAAACTGATGTCAATCATATGGCATTTTTCTCAATGTTTAGCAACAAATGTGTTGTATAATTGCACCATTGCAATACATTATTTTCTAGCTTTTCTGAGTGGGAGGACCACCCTAGATTGGTGTGTGCCCCGATGCTATACTCAGTCACAAGTACATATTCCTTGGACATATTCACACACCTCTATGGTAAAATTCCACCTGCCGCCATTGGTTGTACGTTTGTTTTCCCCTTTTCATGAATAGAACGGATGCCTACTTTACACATTTACTGCCATTTCAGTCATAATGGTTATGAACCTCGTGACACATACTAATTATTTAGAACTTGATTGTCAGAGTACGCTGAGTTCCAGTAAGATGGTTCAGTGGGTTACGCACTCGTGTTTGTGATCTGTGTGTGTTCTGCCAGTTGCAAGTTCACATCCTGGCACAACCAACTCAGCCTTTTATCCTTCACTGGTCAATAAAGGAGTGCCAATTTCTATTGAGTAATAATAGTAATGTATGTAAATCTGTCCTATGTAAAGTGTTTTAGATTAAAGTGCTATATACAAAAATAAATGATTATTATCATAAAAAACAATTTATTAGTTCCACCTTGCTGACCATATTTGGGACAGACATATCACTTTCTGACTTAAGCACAATTAGCTCTTCCTGTTTGTATAACAGCTTTCATCCTGGTCATGAACTATTTTATGCACACGTGCATGTACCATCACCATGTATTATACCTGTAAACCTTGTAATTATTGCTCTGTCTGTTTTTATCATGCTGTAACTGAGTGATGCGCCCGGTTGCCCCTGGGCCTGGTGCGCTATACAAATAAATAAAATACAAATACAAATACCATACTTGATGGAAACAATGTACTCAGCTTTGAAAAGCAAGTGTAAAGAGCCTCATTATGAGTGTTTTCTGGTGGGAAGTTGACATACCATGACTTCATCTTGCAGAAATCTCAATCTAGCAAGTTTCTGAATAGGCAGCAAACAGTATCATTAAGAACAGAATATGTGGAAACGCCATATTTTTGATTCTCAGTTTATTCAATCAATAACAACCTTAAATGATGTCTCATTACCTGACATCAGCACCACCCCGAACATGAAAGCATTTCTAACCATAACCATCGTTCAGACAGACTCAGGATTTGAATACAAAGATAGAATGGCTGTGGCATTTGTCACTCCATTGGAGCTGAAGGATAATCTTGACTCTTATTTCTGGGAATAATGTTTTCTCTCCCTTAATTTATTATTAAAGCGATAGGATGGGAATCTAAATAAGGATGTCTATGTCCATGGGACTGTGCAGAGACATGCTTAGAGAAATGTATATGTGACACGGTCATGATAGCAGCCCTGCAGTTATGGTTAAGTTGGCTTTCCCATAGGAAGAACAGTTTCTGGAAAGCGTATAACATTGGCACCATTTGACGAATCTGCACAAAACTTTTCAAGTTTGCAGGTTCAAGTCCTCACATTGGCGTGACAATACTTAAACTGATAAGTTGAGCTGTGCATTGTGAGGTAACATTTTAACTTTTATTGTTTTACCTTTATAAGAATATGTTTTATTGTTATTTCCAATACAAATGGCTCAGAGAGAGAGATAAAGGGACATTTGCTTATTCCATCTGGCATTGCTAGTTCCCAGATGCATTTTGACCAATGACACCTTCGGCCGCCACGTCATAATGCAAACAGCTGTGTCTTTTTTCAAGGAACCCAGTGGCTCAGAGGTTAGAGTCTGGGTTTGCTAATGGCAAGTGTGCCAGTTCTAATCTCCTCATTAGCAAACAACCACTCACTCACACTTGTAAAATGCACTGTGCTTTGAGAGGTCGTAGGTGAAAAAATGTAATGTATTTTTAAATATTGTTTCTCTTTATTTCCACTACAAATGTCTCAAAGAGAAAGACCAGCACCTTTGTTTATCCGACAAGCATTGCTAGTTCCCAGATGCTTCTTCATCCATTAAACCTTTGAACCCCATATCATGATCCAAAAAGCTATGTATTTTGAAAGGAGACCCAGTGAATCACTGGTTAGCAGGGGGCTCCGACCTGTATGATGGCAAGAGCTACTTGAGGTTAATGGGCAATAATCAGGAGCTACTGGGGTGGTGATGTCCATGAGTATGAGAATGTGTACCAAGATTGTTTGAGGTGGTCTATTTGCTCTTTATGTAAAAAAAAAAAAGGAATAACAAATGCATTCACCATTATAGTAATAACTTCAAACACATCTTAATTTCCATATGTTTTTATTAGTAGCTGTCGCCTAAGCATATCAGAATGTGGGAAACCAATCGGAACATTCAATATGAAGGCTGGCGCTGCATGCTATCCCACCGTTGCTCAGTAATCTGGTGTGTAGCTTGAAACCGCAACATCTCAGATACTGTCAGATGGGGTCAAAGTTTTTATTTCTGGAAGGGCATCTGGAAAAGGAAGATTTGCAAAGATAAGCAATCACATTCCCTGATGGTGGAAATATCCTCCATACCATAGTGTGTGCATCTAATTATACACCTGATATGACAGGCATAAATTCAGGACAGTTTTTAAATTCTCTCACAACAGACTCAGCCATGTGAGGCACGGCACCCTTCACAATTGCACCATCTGTAAAAATTAATTTGTTTTTCATCAAATAATTAGGATACCTCTGTAACAGCATTTGCATTGCAGTGTTTAGTTTACCTACATTTTAGGATCACAGACAGCTTCCTTTGGCAAAATTATTTTCATAATGTTTGTCTATTATTACAAAATAGCTATAAATAGTACTCTTTTTGCCTACTGTAACTTGAAAATCCTACATTAAAGATGCACTATTTTTATGCTGCAAGAAAACTAATTGGTTTCCAACTTTGGATGGAAATGGTACATCGTTCACCCTTTGTTGGATGGGGCATCTTTATCTGCATCCAGGATTTTTCAACCGGGGTAGTTTATTTGTTTTTTAAGTAATTGCATGTATAAAAACGTGAGGGGCATTTCAATCAATGTGTTATATGAATGAAAAATAATTCAGCATATAACACATTCTGTTTTGTTGAAAAATAAAATCCACTGCCAGTTTAGCATATCCCTAATTCATGTAAATTGCTCACATGCCAGGTTATAGAATTCTGCCAAGGAAAACTAAGCCAAAGCCGACTTTGTTGACAATGCTTACACGTTCTTATGTCAAAATAATTAGCAAGATTGAAAAGAATTAACATGTGGAAACTATGTGATCAACTTACATGCAAAAAAGTGTAAATCACAGGGCTAAAATAACATTCTGAAATGTTCAAGAATCATATAAATACCCAAGCAGACAATATATGCATCGTTATATTAACATTTTGATGAAAGAGAGTATGGTTGTAGCGAGGAGTGACTTATTCATAATGGGTCGTGACCCGACACCTCTCTGTACTTTATGAAGGAGGCAGTATCACAGAGAACAGCTCACACGATCACAGCCGCTTCCTGCAGTAATCATGCAGATCATTCTGATTCATGACCAATTGGACGTGCCTGGCTTGCATGTACAGTTCTCGCAGACATATTGAAATGTTCCATGTGTTAGAAAATTACATGTAAATTGTTTGGTGTTTTGCCCAATTTTTTGAAGAAATAGTGCTCATAAATTGCACTCTTTCAACCCAGTTTTGAAAGGCCAAAAATCCCCTCCCAGAATTTGAACATAGGCATGCAGGTTCCCCCACGGATTCATGTAAATCTACCAGATTCTGTACGTAGCCAAAGGGGATCAACCCTGTTTATTGTTCTCCGCTCCCATGGCTCTCCTCAAAGTGTTCTCCCTTCATTCACCACCCTATTTTGTACAGTGCTCTGTTACTCAGTAACTAGGTTTTAGCTCTGCATATCAACATTTATACATACAAACCAATGCTCACTTTTCCCACATAATTTGGTAATTTGTACACTTTTTTCATAAAACATATGCTGAAAGATAACTCTCAAATCTTTTTTTTTTTTTAAAGTCATGTCATTGATAGCACATGCCATTTTACATTCCTGCTTTGCTTTGTGAATGGTGATGCTGCAGAATGCAGTGCAGTTAGTAGTTTTCCTCATTTACTTAAATGTAAAATTGCTGTTAGCGCTTGAATTCCTGTATTGGGACATTCATAGTGCTGGACTCCTCCATATCATGGCATATGCCATCTTAACCTTTAAAACTGCCTTAAATCAGAGTACTCAGCATCTTCAAAGAAAAACCAAATAATTCACAGTTTTACCATAAACAGCAACAGGCACTGCTAGGTGTACCTTTTTTTCTTGCAAGCCGGGACTCACACGGATTGTCTTTATTCCACACTGCCCCAAGCCCTTCAGGATCAGATGCAGCATGCAGCTTTTGACTGTTTGATTTTCAGGCAGAGGAGAGAAAGAGGTCAGGGGAAGAGGCCCAGGGTTCTTCAGACACCAAAATAAATGCACATTGTTCATTTTGATGTCTAATGCAAAGAGCTACTGGGAAACCTCAGGCAAGCTGCCAGTACCTTGCGATCTACTGGTTGGAGACCCTGTGGATAAAGTATGGTTTTACCAGTGGCAAGGTTGCAGTTTCAAGACACCTCATTGGCATGCAAATACTCAAGCCATTTGTAGTGGCAATGTTTATTTCCACTACAAATGTCTCAGAGCAAGAGACCAGCACCTTTCTTTATCCCAACTGGCAAGGCAAGTTCCCAGATGCATCCATCCATTACACATATCACAACAATGTCATAATACAAAAAGCTATGCATTCTGATGGGAGACTCTGCAGCTCAGAGGTTAGATCATGGGTTCATCAATGATATTTAAGTCCCCTCAATGACATGAATATACTCAAACTGGTAAGGTGAGCTGTACATTGGGAGGCAATAGATAATGTATTCATGTTAAATTATTTTGAATTTTATTGTATTCATTTATATAACGTGGACCTTGGGCCTCATTACAAGGTTGGAGGTAAGTACCGGTCATTACCGGCATGGAGCAAATACCGTGTCCGTGCTGGGTATAGACCACTAATAGCGGCCTATTACGACTTTGCGGGCACGAGCTTTGCGCCATGCCGGTAAAGACCATGCCGCCCTGCCGGTAAAGGGTGAAAAATCGCGCTTACCGGCATTGCGCGAAGCGTAGATAGCTTCACCGCCATCCAAGCAATCTGTATTAGCGGTGACCGCTAATAAGCGGAACCGGAAATAGCGTCATCGCACAGGAACGGGAAATAGCACGGCGGACATCTTTAAAAACACAATCCATTGCCATCCTCTGTAACCAGGACCCAAATCCCGACCACACCTCTACCACACCTGTACCATTACCTGCAGCATATAAGAATGCCAAAATCACTTAAAAAAGCGCAGACCACCTGCGCAAGGAGCGCTTCTCACAGGAGGAGCTGAACATGCTTGCAGAGACGCTGCAGGAACATGCAGATGTTGTTTTTTCAACCAACATGTCTCTACCCGCATTGCTGTGCAAGAAGGCGATATGGGCGGAGGTGGCGCAGAAAGTGAGTGCCGTTGGCACCAGCTCGCGCACACTGAAAGATGTCCGGAAGCGCTGGGACGACCTGCGCTTATGCGTGCGCAATATCCTCACGGTCAACCGGAAACAGGGGATGGCTAAAGGTGGTGGTGCAGACTCCTCCATCAAGTTGCAACCGTGGGAGGAGATCTGCGCAAGCACAATTGGGATGGAGGCCATAGAAGGAATGGGGGACATGGAGCGAGGAGCCCCGTCATCGGCAGATGCAGGTAGGTGTTACAAAATAAACACTCTAAAGTACAACACGATGATGTCCCCCTGAACTGACAGTGCAATGATGGAAGGCAGGGTCCACCAGACACATTTTTGCAAGACTGCCTACAAGCAGGGCACAGCACCAACTCGTCCACATGCATGATGTACCCCATATATGTCTCTTCCCAGACGCATCCCTTCATTACCCACCCAAAAGCCAAGCAACCCGTATGTCACTACCCCAATGGCAATCTCCTGCCATTCCATAGAAAAACAGCAACCCCAATGCATGCCTGATGCACGTTGACCCATCACTAATGCCCTCCCTCTCTTGCTCCCCCACAGGCATGCAATCAGACACCGATGACCAGGACACCAGGGAGGATGTCGCAAGGCCCCACAAGGCCAGGGGCATGGAGGGACCAAACTGTCCCTCTACATCAAGGGAAAGAGGGCAACCTGCAGTATTGCGCAAGGGCACGACAACCCCAGTACCTCCAACACCAATGTCCATTACGGCCAACACCACAGCACCCACACCAGCCACCAACACCCAGGAGCCAGTGGCTGAAGGTACTGTTTCGGGTGCCAGCAGTATTGTTGGGGAGACAGCTGCCACAGCAGCCGTGTCCAACGATGGGGCAGAAAGTCTCACACAAGGCACAGCTGCCACTACAGGACCACTGCATTCGCCACAACTCTCACCAACCACCATTGACAACATCAACAGCCATGAGTTGTCTCCTGGGGAGTAATGGGCCCCCAGTTTCAGCCCCCGCAAAGCCTGCATGAGGAACCAACGATGGCAGTGGCACCTCATAGCTCCACCAGTGTCCCAAACAGCCAAGAGGGGATGAGGGAAATTCAACAGTGGCAGGAGGAGCTGGCAGGGCTGTTAACCCAGCATATCACAGAATGTGGACATGCAAGGGATGAGATGAGGGAATGCGCTTCTTCCATCAAATCTGCTATTGGGACAAGCTCCAAAGACATTTGTAGCAAATTGGTAGCAATGAGGCAGGTCCTCTCCCAAATGGTGGCAGCAATGCAGGCCATGAATCCGGCACAGGTGGCCGAACAACCTGCCACATCGTTGAATGCCAGCTCCATGAGGTCCAGCCCCCTGCGTAGGTCTGGGCAGAACCTACGCAGGTCGGCCAAGGGTCCACCTGATGCCGGAAGAGGAGAAGGGGTGTAGGTTCTGGCAGGCATCCTGAACTCATGTTGATTTACAGTGCATGCGAGTGCACACCATGTGTGGGGAAAATGAGGGGGGTGGAGGGAGAGGGTGTGTGGGGGAGTTGAGGGGGAGGGGGGAGAGGGTGTGGGGGAGTTGAGGAGGCGGTGTGTGGGGGAGTTGAGGGGGGAGGGGGAGAGGGTGTGTGGGGGAGTTGACGGGGGAGGGGGGAGAGGGTGTGTGGGGGAGTTGAGGGGGGAAAGGGTGTGTGGGGTGGAGGGCTTGTGCACTTTGTTATGTTTCTTTAATACACCTGTTGGAAAATCATAATTCACATGTGCGGACATTGCTTATTGTGTACGTATGTTTTATTGGTGAACAGTCTACAGTGTCTGTGTCCCTGACACACCCAGTGCCCTGAGTGCCACCTCCATGTCACACTCCCCATCCATGTGTGCTAGAAACATTGGTTAATCAGAGTCAGACGCATGTCACGTCCCTCCTGTGCATCGCTGCCTCCCTGAAGTGCAGCCCCATCTCCACCCTCCTCATCCTCATCATCAGGTGGTTGCAGTTCAGCATCAGGGGGCAGAGGCACATTCCGTCTGATGCACATATTGTATAGCATGACACATGCCATGACGATCTTGCCCACCTTCTCATGGCCATACAGCAGTGCCCCCCCAGAACTGCTGAGGCAGCGAAACCTTGCCTTCAAAAGGCCAAATGTCTGCTCAATCACCACACGGGTATGTGTATGCGCACAATTGTAGTCCTCCTCGTGCCTGTTCTGCGGGTTCCGGACTGGGGTAAGGAGCCACCTCTTCAAGGGATAGCCTGCATCACCTGCATGTGGGCAACAATGTATATGTGTAAGTCATCACATCATATGGGACCTGTATCAATGACACCATAGCATGCATTTATTTCCTGTTTGCAACCACATATCCATGCATGAATAGAGACACACGATGTGACTGCTATGTGTGTATTCCTCTTGTGGACAGGTGTGCATGCCATCGTCTAGTGGGCGCAGGGGGGTCCTATTCCTTGTGAGTCCTCATGCACTTTGTTAGTCCACGCTGGTTCTTCCCATGATCTGGCTGATGTGCAGTCATTTCTGTGCTTTCATCCTGTCACCGTTGATGGCAGCCTCATGATGATCTCACTATGCACGACAAATGGTGACATGCAGTTTTGGTAGACCTCTGTGTTAGTGCACTGGTGTTTTAATGTATTTGGCCCTCATGTGACTCCTTTGTACGCAGTAATGGAGGACTGTCCTTTCTGTTGATGGTATTTGGTGCTGTGCATTGGCCATACTAATTGCTTGTAGCTGCATTGTGTTGCGGAGGATACAGTCTGATTTTGTACAGTGCACATGTTGATGGCTCTGGAATGGTTGTAACACTGCATCATTTTCATGGTAGGGCACCTTACGTCTTGCATTTTGGGGTCAGGTGTCAGGTCCAGTCTGGCCTGCTTTGGGGTATGAGCATGGTCCATTCTCTCAGGCACTCTCATCCAGGTGAAGTATGCATCTCTCCCCCCCATCTCAGCCAGGTGCGGTATGCATCTCCCCCCCATCTCAGCCAGGTGAGGTATGCATCTCTCCCCCCCATCTCAGCCAGGTGAAGTATGCATCTCTCCCCCCATCTCAGCCAGGTGAGGTATGCATCTCTCTCCCCCCATCTCAGCCAGGTGAGGTATGCATCTCTCCCCCCAATCACCTACCCACATCGCATTTCCATGAGCCTAACATGCAACTCACTAAGAAGCCAGGATCTCTGCCCTGCATGTCTCTCCATGTAGCGTGGTATCGTGGAGTTCTGCATGACCATTGAATCATGGGTTGATCCGGGGAATCGGGCACAACAATGTGTGATGATCTTGTTTGAGTCACATACCATTTGCACATTGATGGAGTGGTATAACTTACTGTTGCAGTACACTACCTCCATGGCATGTGGGACCACCAATTCCACATGGGTGCAGTCGATGGTGCCAATGCAACCAGGGATGCCGGCCAATGAATGGAAACCAACTTTGGTGTTGGAGATCTCCTGGACTGTCCGTGGTAAGTAAATGTGGTCACCTGTGTGCATCAGGAGGGCATCAAGCACTTGGTTCAGCGTACGTGAGAATAATGCTTGTGATATGCCATGCATGTGCCCCACTGTGTGCTGGTAGGTGCCTGTGGGCAGGAAGTGGAGTACAGACACTACCTTCAGTAGGGGTGGGATGGCGGTGCGTATTTCAGTCAGGCTGACAATGTCGTCATGTATCATGTCCACAATGGTGGTGATGGTGTCCCGGTCCAGACGGTACAGGGTGTGGATCTGCTCAGGGGTTAAGTTCAATGGACTGGCTCTGATGCGAGGGATTGGGGGCTGCCTGCGTGGTACCACTGGCTGCACTGGTGGGGCATGCTGGCCCTGCCTAACCCTCATTCTCCTCCTGCTTCTCCTCTGTGCTGCCTGTTGTTGATGTTGTTGTTGTTGTTGTTGTTGCTGGAGTTCCAATGCAATCATGTCCTCCAGCCCCAGCATTACTAGTAGTATGGGAATCATTTTGGTGTGTGACTGGGTGTGGGAAGGGGTGGGGTGTGCTCCTTTTGTGCTGGCCCAGTCTATATTGCCTCCACCTGTGATGATTATGTGCACCTGTGGCAGTTGGGAACAATGCACATGGCCGTTTACGGGTGGTCCGCAATGCCGGTATTTGCTCCATGCCGGTAAGGTACTTTTCGGGCTTGAGTAGGCCGTTATTTGCATGTCCGCCTGACTTGTGTTGTTCTCCTGTTTACGCCATGCTGGCATTGCCGGCATGAAGGGTCGCGTTCCTGCGCCCATTACGCTATTAGCGGCACCGTTAATTACGGTGCCGCTAATAGCGGGTGGGAGTGTGATAATCGTGCGGAGCGGTAAGCGATGCCGATAATCCATTATCGGCATCGTTTTTCCCTTAACTCCAACCTCGTAATGACCCCCCCTTGTCATACAATATGACATATGTAGCACTTTACAAATGTTTAGGAAAATATAATTTAACAAAAATCACATTCAGATCTAGATAAGTATAATAAAATCCATAATACAGAGTATCAATTTCCAGAAAAATATTTTCAGTAGTTCCTAAAGTGAAGTAAGGATTCCACTGTAAGAATATGGATTTGTAATATATTCCAAAAGCGGATAGCAGCAATGGAGAATGCCTATTTCTTTACTATGAATTTTATTTACCTTTGGAATATGTAGTACCTGTGCACTTCATTTCTCCCTAGAATGCAAAGTTTCTTTAATAAGTATGGAGGAAGGCCTAACCGAAGGGCCTTGAGAGTTAGACAGTCCAGTTAGTGCAAAGGAAGCCAGTGTAATGACTTCAAGATTGGTGTGATATGATCACATTTCCTAGCACCAATTTAGCAGCAGCCTGAAAAGCTCTTAAAGGTTGAATCTTGAATTCCAATCAGTAACGCGTTCCCTCTGTCCATATGTGATAGAACCAACGACTGGACAAGGAAGCAAACACAGCTACAAGGAAGACATTGCTTGTTTTTATGAAGCAATGATAATTGATAGTAGATCAATTGTACTTCCTTGCTAACATTGGCTTTTATAGAAAGCTTTCGATCCAAAAGAAATGCTCAGATTAAACAGCTAAATTACATTCTAGTCGATGATTGCCTGGAAATATAGGTTCAAAACAGGAGGAGACAGTCTTCAAAATGTATTCTTGCCCAAACCAAATAATTTATGTTTTTGCATTGTTACATTTTCAGCATACTGATTTCATCCACGTCTCAATATCTATCAAGCATTGACTCAGTCTGATGATATCTCTTGCAGACAAGACTTGAAGGTATAGTTGGGTATCATTCGCATATTGATGGATGGAGATGTTATGTCTAAGCACTAGATCTCCCATCAGTTCGATCGGTGTCCAGACATTTGGTCGACCGAAAACTGGTCAATTTCGTCGAAAACCAAATGGTCAATTTTTTTTTTTTAATTATATATTTATTTTTCGGGTTTTCGTTTTTAAAAAAAACGGGTTTTTTAGAAAAAAAGGGGGTTTGGGGCCCTCCCCCCCCAAAAAAAAAGGGTGAAAAAAAAAAAAATTCGACCATTTGGTTTTCGACCAAATTGGATCGACCATTTGTCTGGTCGACCAATTTTTTCGACCAAATGTCTGGTAACCAGTTCGATCTAATGATTGACATGTATAGGGAAAATAATTGATCCTGGAAGAGCCCCACATCGCATAGGGAGAGAGGAGGAATCGTTGGTACCCATCTTGGCGATTTGATGTCTATTGAAACTACCTTAAAACCATTCCCTCCATCCCCATGTAATGTGACAAAATGTTAAGAAGTACAGAATGGTCCATGATATCAAATGTTGCAGAGAGATCCAGTAAAACAAAAGGGCAGGCACCTCGTCCATCATTGGTATGGAGGACATCATCTACTACCTAGATGTTTGATGATTCAGTGCTTTGATTAGTTCTGATCCCAGATTCGAATGATTGTAGAGGAATGTCCTTATGTATGCAATCATTTAGTTGGAGTGCAACTGAGTTTTCTATCATTTTACCTAGAAAGGGTAGGTTAAAGATAGGGTGATAGTTCTTTAAACCCTCCGGGTCAAGGTTACTTTTCTTCAGTAATGGAGTCATAATACTTGTTTTTAGATGGTCAGGGAAAATACTCTCTTTAGGAAAGGAGACTGTCTGCTACTCCCTCTCCCTGTTCATCCTCCCCTCTGGCCCGACTCACTCTGCAGGGCACACACTCGATGTCTTGATCTCCTCTGACCTCCCCCTCTCCATCCCTCTGACCACTCCTCTCTCCTGGAGCGATCACTCCCTCCTCTCCTCTCATCTATCCCTCTCTTCCCCCCAACTCTGCCCCCTACCTTCTCAGACATCCGGCCCATGAAAGATGTGTCAGTTGAAGCTTTTGCCGCCACTTTCTCTCCCCACCTCCACCTTTGGCTGTCTCACATCCTGACACAGCCCTGTCTTTGCTCTACTCTTCAATTTCTGATATGCTTGATACTCTTGCCCCTGTCATGAGGATCCGTTTGAAGTCCAAAGCCAAGTTCAATTCCTGGTATGACTCTGACCTAGCTACACTTAAACATAAGTGTAGAGCGGCTGAGAGGAAATGGAGGACTTCCTGTTCATCCTTTGACAAACTGGCCTGTCGCCTGCTACAAAGGCAATTCCAACTCTCTGCCCTCACCAAGAAGAGAGTCCACATTCAAGGTCGTGTCTCTGTGGCATCTAACAACTCGGCCGAACGCTTTAAAATCTGCAAGGTGCTGGCCAACCCTGCCGCAGTCTCTACCCCGCCTGTTGCCTTCCAGGCTCTTTGCAATGCCCTTGCCTCTCACTTCATTTAAAAAACCCAGGACATCCTGTCCACCCTCTTCACCCACACTCCTCCTCTCCCCTCCCCATCTGTGCTTGCTGACCCTCCTTTATCCACCCCCCTACCCTACTTCCCGTCCTTTCCTCTTTTCTCCCCTGACGAGGTCGTTAGACAAGTCCGATCTATGAAAGCCTCATCAAAACAGGTTCATCCCTGTTCCTCTAAAAAAATCAAGGACCACATTGACACCCTCACTCCGGCCCTTGCTGATTTTTGCAACCACTCCTTTGCCTCGGGATTCTTCACCTCCCCTCTGAAGCACTCCTTTGTTCATCCTCTTCTCAAGAAACCCACAGCTTATCCTTCTTGTCCAGCTAACTATCGCCCAATTTCCATTACTTCTTTTCTTGGCAAACTCCTGGAAAAGTTGTCCATCTCTCAGCTCAACCTTCATTCTAATTCTGTTGGCTGTCTCCATGACTACCAGTCTGGCTTCAGAGCTGACAGAAGCATGGAAGCTGCTCTCCTGAACATCCGTGAAGATCTGCTCTGTCCTCATTATCCTTGATTTCTCTTCTCCCTTCGACACGGTCAACCATACCATCCTGCTCAACCGTCTCCGTGAAAATCTGGGTATCACTGATCAGGCTGTGGCCTGGCTGACCTCTTCCCTCTCAGATCGACCCTCCCAAGTCCAACTTGGGTCCTTCCTTTCATCTATCTTCCTTTCTACCTGTGGTGTTCCCCAGGGGTCTAACCTCTCGCCCTGGCTTTTCAACCAATACCTGGCAACTCTCGCCCACTGCATTGCCACTTTTTGCTCAAATTTCCAGTGCTACGCTGACGACACTCAACTCATTTTCAGGCTGCCCTCTGCCACCTCCTCTCCCTCTCTCATCTCTGATTGCCTAACTGCCATTCAAGATTGGTGTGCCACCAATGATCTTTGTCTGAATGCCAGCAAGATGGAGATCCTCCTCATCGGCACACCTTCACTATCCTTTCCCCTCACTCTCTGGCCAGCCTCCCTTAGCCCTCCTCCTACCCCCACCTGAGAGGCTAAGAACCTCGGGGTCATCTTTGACTCCACCCTTTCCTTCTCTGCCCACATCTCTGAGGTCTCTAAAAAGTCAAATTTCCGACTGCACCTCCTCAGAGGTACTCTGCCTTTCCTCTCCTTCCCCCAGAGGCTCATGGTATCCCAAGCTCTGGTTCTCTCTAGCTTGGACTATTGTAACAACCTCTTTCTAAATCTTCCTGCCTCTACTCTCTGCCCTCTGCAACTAATCCAGAACAGGACTGCGAGACTTGTCCTTGGTCTCAAGCCCTGGGATTGGACCTCTCCAGCTCTGGAATCTCTCCATTGGCTCCCATTGGATGCAAGAATTAAATTCAAAACCCTCTGCATTGTCCACAAGGCTTTCTGGGGCCTGGGTCCAAAATACCTTCAGCTAACCCTCCGCAAATACCTCCCCTCTTGAGCTCTTCGCTCCTCTACCTTCAACTCCCTCAGGGTCAGTTGTTTTTCAAAGAAACGAGCTGGGGGTAGATCTCTGTCTTTGGCTGAGGCCTCCCTCTGAAAAGCCTCCCTGCCACTCTAAAACTTGAGGAGAACCATCTCCGGTTCTGGAAGCACCTCAAGACCTTCCTCTTTTCTTCTGCTTTCGCTCCCCTTCTCCCTTGCTGATCTGTTCTCTCTTGGCACCGTGCATCTGGTCACCATCTGTCCTCCGGGCCCAGGTACCTGCTCACCCTGCCACCGTCCTGCCCTGCCTCCAGTCCCCCACTTGCACTGGGGTCTGTATCTGTACCCATACAGCCCCCCCTTTTTCTTTCTGCACTTATCAGACCTACCCTGTCTGCTGCCTTAAACCTAGCACTTGCAAATTGCTGGCTGTACTAAAACTGTTTGTTGCCTTTATTATTTATTTTTTGTTATTTATCTGTTTCTCCTTTGCTTCGCACTTTTCACTTCTCCCCCCTTCCATGCACTTTTCCCCTCCCCCTCTCCCATGCACTTGTGCGTTCTCAATGTCACTGGGCCTAGTAAGATCTCTGTTTTGTACTCCCCTGTTCCCCTCCCTTGCCTTGTCATGCTCTGAAACACTTGTGTACGACTGCGATAGAAATAAAATATCATATCATATCATATCCAATGCTTTTGCTGACAGTTTTTTGTGCATTTTTGATGGAATTAGATCATTATCCTAAAATATTGCCATTAAAGTATTTACAGTATGTTTGAATTTTTTGGAATGATAACAATGAAGGAAGAGAGAAATGTTGCCAAATTAACTTTGAGGATTTTCTGTCAACATGACAATAATCATGTAATGGTTGGCTCCTTAATTCATTACAGATTACAGATTATTCAATCTTCTCATAGAAGTATTTATTGACCTTCTCACATGAATCTAATGACTATGATGCAAAACTTCAGAGGTCAGTATAGAAAAAGGAATTAAGAAATGATCTGATCAATCAAGATGAATTGGAGAACCACACTTTAGGAGTGCGGAATCTGCATAAATGAAGCCTAACACATTTTCTTTGATGACAACACATGTTGAAAAATTTTCAAATTCAATAGTTTCCATCAAGAATCGAAACGAGAATTTGTTGAACCATGAGGTGGAATAATAAAAATATATGAAAATATATGAACAGTGCAAAAACGAACAGCATCACTTAATAAGCAAGGACATATGTCTAAGAAATGTAGCACATAATTCGGGCGGGGTGATATATTAAATGAAAAATAGCAGTGACATTGTTGTCAAACAGCATTAGATTGCCATATATTTAAATTGCCATTAATGGTATTACACTTTAAGTTGTTCCTAAAAATAACAGTAAGGCCTCCTCCTCTCTTTCCAGGTCGATCCAGATGTACAATTTAATAATCTTTGGGCAGAACCTTGTCAAATTATGGGGAAGATTCACTATTGAACCAGGTTTTACTGTTATAGTAATTATTGTATTATCTTTACTTCCACTAGAAATGACTCACAGAGAGAGAGAGAGAGAGAGAGAGAGAGAGAGAGAGAGAGAGAGAGAGAGAGAGAGAGAGAGAGAGAGAGAGAGAGAGAGAGAGAGAGAGAGAGAGAGAGAGAGAGAGAGAGAGAGAGAGAGGCCAGCACCGGGCATTGCTAGTTTCCAGATGCATCTTAATCCATCGCACCTGTGTCCCCCGTGTTATAATGAAAAAAGCTAAACATTCAGAAGAGCGAACCAGTGGCTCAGAGGTTAAAGCATGAGCTCACCAATAGAAAGGTTGAAGGTTTAAGTTGGCAAAAAACAATCAGGCTGGTAAACTGATTTGTGCATTGGGAGGAAATAGGAAATGTTACTTTTTTTTTATATTATTTTTACTGTTATAGCAATATATGTCTTTTTTTATTTCAATTGCAAATGTCTCTTAGGGTGAGAGAGAGACTAGCACCTTTGTTGATCTCAAACGGCACTGCTAGTTCCCAGATGCATCTTCATCCATTACACTTTCAACCACCAGGCCATAATGCAAGCTATGCACTCTGACTAAAGAACCAGTTGCTAAGCATGGGTTCACTAATAGCAAGGTTGCTCGTTCAACCTTGCGTGTTGACATGATCATACTGAAAGTAGTAAGTTGAGCTGTGCATTGGGAAGAAATAGGTAGCATTTGTAATATAATTTTTACTGTTATAAAATGTATTTTCATTGCAGATTTCTCAGAGAGAGAGAGAGAGAGAGAGAGAGTGAGAGTCCAGCACCTGTGTTTATCCCGACCTGCACTGCTAGTTCCCAGATGCATCTTCATCCATTACACCTTTGACCGCCATGTCTCAATGCAACACGCTATGCTGACTGAAGAGAGACCCAGTGGCTTAGAGGTTAGAGAATGGATTCATAAATGACAAAGTTGCAGGTTCAGTTTCCCATGTTGCCATGAAAATACTCAAACTGGTCAGTTGAGCTGTCCCGTGCAAGGATATAGGTAACATTGCAATTTGTAATGCCTTTACTGTTAGAAACATGTTGTTTTATCTTTCTACTCTCTAAAATGGCTCAGAGAGGGGAGTCAGCTTGTTTATCTCTATCGGCATTACTTTTTCCCATATGCATATTTATCCATTAAACCTTTGACAGCCATGTCATAATGCAAAAGGCTATGCTTTCCAAAGGGAGATCCAAGGGGAGATCCAGTGGTACAGAGGTTAGAAAATGGGTTCCCTCAATGGTAGGTTTAGAGGTTCTCCAAGTGGCTTGACAATACTCAAACTAGTAAGTTGACCAGTGCATTGGGAGGAGATAGGTAAACATTTGCATCTTTAATATTAGTTTTACATTTATTAAAATACTGGTTTTATCTTTATTTCCACTGCAAATGGCTCAGAGAGAGAGAGGCCAGCACTGTTGTTTATCCCAACGGGCATTGCTAGTTCACAGATGCGGCTTCATCCAAAGCAGCTGTGAGCCCCTTGTCATAATGCAAAGAGTTTTACCCACATAACAAAGACTCAGTGGCTCAGAGATTAGAACATGAGCACCCCAATGACAAGATTGCAGATTCAAGCCCCCTCATTGACATGACCACGCTCAAACCGGTAGGCTGAACTGTGTGCTGGGAGCAAAGAGTTGCATACTTAATTCGTAATATTTTGTAATGTTCTAAAAATATTGTTTTATCTTCATTTCCACTACAAATAGGTCAGAGATCAACACCTTTCTAACCGCCACTGCTAGTTCCCCAGTTCCCAGATGCATCTCCACCATTACACCTTTGAGCCCCATGCAAGAACGCAAAAGGTTTCCGTTTTTATTTTTATTTTAAGGGAGACCCAGTGGCTCTGAGGTTAGAAGATGTGTTTACTATTGGCACGGCGTAAATTCAAGTTCCATTACTGGCATAAAATACTCAAAATGAAAAGTTGAACTGTGCGTTTAGAGTAAATTGGTAAAGTTATTATTTTTGATCATTTTCCTAGCATTATAGATATATGTTTTTTTTATTTCCATTACAACTGGCTCAGAGTGAGAGAGCATCACCTTTGTTCATCCCAACCGGCATCGCTAGTGCCCAGCTTCATCTTCATCCATTACACCTGTGACCACCATGCCATAATGCAAAACATTATTATGTCTGAAAGGATACCCAGTGGCTCAGAGGTTAGAGCATGCAAGTTCGAACTGGCCTATGAGGCAATAGGGCAATTCCTGAAGTACCAGTCAATTATTCTTAAATGGGCCAGTTTTTCTGACTGAATGGACTGCTTTTTTCCAGAGTGGGCTACTTCATAAGTTACTACACTAGTTTTAACCAATGTGGTTCAGCAAATATGTTTCCAAATGCATTATTTGCAACACATTTTGCCAAACATGCCTTCTTAGCTAGGACTCAGTCTGTTCCAGACAGTAATTAATTCTAATGTGTTATTTTGAGCCACATTTTCATAGGTGCCTGGGCTGAGTTTATGCCCCAGTCCGACCTTGACTCCAACAGTGAGAACAGCTTAGAGATGTCAGACTTGGTGATGAGCTGCAGGCAACTAGAGCGTAGCGTAGCACTCATGCCTGGGTAGAGAACAGCCTATGGATGGTAGGAAGGGCAGGCCGAACTCTCTTTGGTGCAGGAACACACAGTCAAAAAACAAACCAGAGGAAGGGGCATCTCATTCTAGGTAACCAGGTAACAAGAGACCAAAAGTCTAAGGGGGTCATTACGAGTTAGGAGGTAACCATGCCGCTATTAGCGGCATGGCTACCCCCTTACCAGGTACGAGGTCCGGGGTCCTTGAATGAGGAATTACCGGGCCATTCTGACCTTGGAGGGCCCGGTAATTCCTCGTTCAAGGAACCCATCCCCATACCCATTCGAGCCCCCATAGGGCTCAATGGGAATGGGGAGGGTGCTAACAACGGGCCTGTTAACAACGGGCCCGTTCTTAGCACCTTGGTCTGCTCGTGGGATTCGCTAAGGGCGCCTGGTAAAACCAGGCGTCCTCAGCGGGTTCCCGCAAGCAGACTCGTAATGGGGCGGTAAGGGATTGACAGCTCCGGCACCTTTACCGGCGCCGTTAATCCCTTAGCGCCAAACTCGTAATGACCCCTTAAGTCTTATCAGTCAAGCAAAGTAAATTAAGAATGGACCAAATTAATATTCAATAGCACTGGAAGAATCCCCCTGTTGTCACTAACCATAAATACAGAACTAGTCTCTTGTATAACTGTGCCTCCCCTCCCCCGGTCCAGCAGTAAACTTTAGAAGAGTGTATATGGTAGATCAAATAGAACATATGCAACAAAAGTGTACGTACTTGAAGACGTATTATCACAGCACGCTTGCTGAATTTCAAATTAAATTTCAGATATCCAGAATGTAAATGCAGGCATTATATTCACCAGCAGGAGGTTGTGAAGGCTCTGTTTTCTCATATCGCCTATTCTTTCATGTCTGAAATCATGTTTGCCTATGGTCATGAACCTTTAGTGGAAGCCCATCAGGGACCACACTACCTGATATCAGGCGTGTAGAGTTGGAAATAAGGCTGTGTCCAGGTGGTATCCATGTAGGTTGCTATGATAACAGAACTTGTAGCTTAACTGTACAACCTTTCCTTTCTTTTCTGGGAAATCACCCATAGGTCATTTACTTTTTGTTCCATCTTTGGCTAGCTCTTGGACAGTGGGAGGTGGTCACTTTTTTAAAAAATATAAATTAGATTTTTATTGGTTTTCAGTGAGGTTTTTCAAAACATGAACTTTGGGCACATGCCCACAACAAATCAAATTGTAAGCCATTATTCCTTGATGTATTCACCCAACCTCCCCCCACCCACTTAACCCATTGTCTCGGGGCATTCGATCCGCTTTTCCATGCTAAACGACTTAACGACTTGGAGCAGCTCTGACCGGGCTCAAGACTGTCAGTGGTTAACTGACTCAGCTGGTTGAGAGTCCATTTGTTCCATACCAAGGCGTATTTCGGGCCTGGTCAAAGGCCCCTGGGGACCTCCAGGCGAGTCCTCCGTATTGACGAACGCCTCATTGAATTGCAGCCATCACTTTTGTTTTTAAACTCCCCCTACAACTGATTCTAACATGGGTCCTGCAGTTAATGTACTGGTTACATATAATATAGCTGAGATACATCAGCGCTTACAAATTTACCTTGCTGAGACACCTTTGCTGTATTTTATTTCGATTGCCTGCTTGGGACATAAAACCTATTTCCGAACCACCACCCAATGCATGGCCAACTATGATGTCAGGCATGTCCAGAAAAATAAAAGAGGTGAAAATAGGGAGCGATTAGACATGAGAGGTGTGCCTAAAACCTTATGCTCAGCAACGATGCCTAAAAGTAATGCAAACCTTAAGATGCATTTTCTTTCACTGAGAATCTTTTAATCTTGATAGTACGGTTGAAAAACACAGCGTTTTGGCTGTAGTAAAGGAGAGGCGGGACCTCGGATAGGGGTTGTGTATTGGGTAGAGTGGGAAGATCCTTATACCTTGGACGCCCCCGACGATACAGGATTTAACCCGTTTAATACATCCAGGACAGACGGAAAGATACTATCAAGTTGCATCATGTCAACAGTCCTGGTTTGAGAAAGGCACTATTTAATGTTGCCGAAACATGTGTCACCATGAAGGGCACTCACAAATAAACCCTTACTTTGGAGATACTATTTAACAAGTTTGGCGCATTTGTACGAAAGAGAATCTTTATTACAAGAGAGTGGGCAGAGGGTTGGGGCAGTTATGTGAAGGGGTGAATGGAAGAGGTGGCTGATAGGGGTGTATACTCGTACTATTTGTTTTGTACTCTTTTACCACTACCTGCCTCCTGATTCAGGAAGAGAGTGCATCGACTATACACAAGGCTGCAAAGGTCTCTTCTGAACAAAGGTGCCTCATGCTTTAAGTTAAATGGGATGGCTATCAGCATTTACAAACGTTCTGAACAAGAGGAGCTTCTTGGACAATCCAGGTCTTGTGAAGCAGCATGTATTCAAATATGGCACACGGTTATTCTTCACCACAAGGACACAGTGCAATGTACAGTGTCTCAGAAAACCGCACTTCAACAGAGCAGTTTCAATCTGAAACCTCCTAGCTCAGTGTCCTCTGTCACTTTTCAAAGCAAAGGCAAAATGCAAGTCCAAACTAGCATTTGATTGAAAGGGCTTAACATCATGCAGTGACTGCAGCCACATGCTGTGTCAGTTCCTTAATGAAATGAAAGCCACAAATCACCTGTTATAATCCCCACCACTTACCCTATGGATCTGTCTAACGTGAAAATCATGAGACTCTCAGGACTTGAAGTATTTGCATACAACTGAACTGAAGCTCTGAAAAAAAGACGCCTCATTACGACCCTGGCGGAAATCGAAAAACGATGGTGGAAATGCAATACCGCCATCGAATAGCGCTCGGTGCGATTATGACCCGTCACCGCAAAGTACGATGCCATTAGCGACACCGTAGTGAACGCCAACGCTAACTGCACCAAGTACGCGCGCGCGCGCCATGCCAAACCGTAAATACCACCATGGCGCAACGGTACGCGAATTCTGACCCTAGCGGACATGCACCTAACGCCATCAAGCACGGCGGAAAGTACCATTCCGCCATGGTGAGAAGTACGGCATCGCGAACCAACCGTAAACGGCCCCACTGAGTGCCTGTACACCGCTCCCTGGCCACATTGTACAACTCCCCGTAGGTGCAATGAAGTCACAATGCAACCAGTGAAATGTACAAGTCACCCATGCATGCCAACGAACAAAAGAATCTCAAGAGGGGCCAATGGGAGCTGCAGGGCACAGATGGCATGAATACAGAAGCTATTCCAATGGACATGACCTCAGTCTCCCACCAAGAAACGCACGCAAACACAGGCACCTGTGACCAGCAATATTCCGAAAATCACATCATTCCACCAATCCACCTGGCTGACCGGCATCTGTTACACAAAACCTAATCCCCCGCCCCTGAGCATGACATCATTCAAACAGTCATATTGGCAGCCCTTATCCCTGACCTCACTGGGCTTCGTAGGCAAACGCGCCCAGCACAGTACCACGCAACTATACTCCGAAGCTGGAACCCAATGCAGATCTTCTCACAATACATCGCTCCCCAAATAGGAATATGCCACATCACTTGCAAAGAAGAACGCTACACGGCCCATATCAGAATAGAAATTTAATGCACAACAAATTCACCAAGCCCATACAGCCATTAGGCCATGAACTCCAAAACACATTTCACCATTGTGGGCTGCATCCGCAATAAATGACCAGCTACTTCTTGTGTGACGCCCTGTTCCTTCATGGTACACAGGGCCACATTCTCGTACGAAAAGGCAACATGGAAGCGCCCAGAACCGCAGGGCCGTCCCAATGGGGAGGCACTAGTCCAGCTGAAAGGCCGAAATGTTGCTCCGAGCCACTAGTACTGCGTAAGGGCATGTGGCCCATTGGCGATCGTCCCATAAGATCGTAATGCTGCTCCACTGATTAACACGAAGCAGCAGGTGTCGGGAGTAAAATCCATCTGCAGGAGTGGCATACAGATGGCAGTGGCAAAAGGGGAGGAGATACCTGTCAACCAAATGAAAAGAAAAAGAATAGAATGGCCATCAGAACTACATTAGAATAACTCACTTCAATGATCACACCAAATCCACAGCCATATGCATGCTAGCCCACTCCAAAGGATCATCACCACCCAAAAACCACTTGCGACTCATAACTATCTATATCGAGGTGAAAACACCATCACAAACGAGTGTACCTGTGCATGCGTCTGTTAAAACAGAATCCATCAGATGGGATTGGTAACGTGCATGGACACAAGTGTCTGAAGGCGCGTCGAGACAGGGAGGGCTCAACAAGGCCAGATAGACGATGGTCCCACTATGGCAGCCCTGCATCACATAGCGCAGGGGAGGCGGACAGATTCCAAGAAGCCCTGTACATGGCAAACTCTGTATCAAATCATCTGTCCATGCATCCATTCATCATTCCCTCATCCCGTAATGATAACGCCTGTTTCCATACTCACATAACATGTGAAAATTCCATTGAGTCTGTGCGTTATGCAGCCTGCAAAATCCACTGTGCCCCAGTCCGTAATTCCAGTGTTGTGAAGTAACATGTATTTGGGAACGTCCGGCCTCATCGTCCACTTCGCTATTGCGCATCCCAAACTATTCATATCAATAATTGCATCCTCGCCATGGCCCCTGTCCCAAGGACATTGAACAATAGAACGTTATATTTGCAGTCAGACCTGTGGGCATCTCCTCGCCGCTAGCTGAAAACCGAAAGCGCCGCCCTTCGAATTCCTCATTTGCAACATCACGTCGAAAAGGCATCTGTGGCCGCTTGAAATCACAAATTAATCCATCTAGTGCGGCTGTGTGTGTAAATGGCAACTGCCTTCACTCACAAATGGGACGCCCCGCCCGTCGTTGAAACTCGGTACAGTGATGCATGAGGGTCCACCGTTACTCGAGTACTACGTTCCACTGACCCTTCACAAGTCTGTTCGCGACTGCTAAGATAGTATGTGAAACAATGGGACCATAGCCGAATGAACATATCAACCAATGTTACACTGCCATCGGGTACAAATACATGATTGTAATAGCAAGATGCCATTCCTCGAATTGCAGCGTTGTGTGCGGGACGTGCTCGCCCAAAGAGGAGAGCAGCTTGCACAGGTGGAATGAATCACCACAGGTGGAGGCCATACAGCCTGAAAACACATAAATAGCACACCCAGTCTCCTCCCACAACCACACCCACTCCGAAATGCTACCGGCAGGACTCGCGATGTTGGCCCTGGGGGACCTGATAGCACTGCAAGTACTCCAACTCCAAGAAGAAGACGAACACCAACTACAACCGGCCGCACGGAGGAGACGCAGGAGGAGGGCAAGGCAGGGCCAGCAAGGGCCGCCAGCACAGCCACTACCACCACGCAGGCAGCCCGCAATCCCACGCCTCCGAGCACATCCGTTCAACCTCACTGATGAGCAGATCCACACCCTCTACCGTTTGGATCGGGACACCATAGCCGCCATTGTGGACATGACACAGGCTGACCTTGTCAGCATGATAGATAGCCCAACCGCCATCCCACCCCTACTGAAGGTGATGTCTGTACTCCACTTCCTGGCCACAGGCACCTACCAGCACACAGTCGGACAGTTGCATGGCATCTCACAGCCACTGTTCTCACGGACACTATTGCAAGTGCTCGATGCCCTCCTGCAGCACGCAGACGACTACATCTCTCTACCACGCTCGGAGCAGGAAGTTACCAACACAAAAGTGGGATTCCATGCACTTGCCGGCATACCGGGTTGCATTGGTGCCATCGACTGCACCCATGTGGAATTGGTCGTCCCACATGCCATGGAGGCCCAGTACCGCAACCGAAAACAATTTCATTCACTGAATGTACAAATGGTGTGTGACTCCAACAGGATCATTACACATTGTTGTGCCCGATTCCCTCGATCAACCCATGATTCTATGGTCTTGAGGAACTCAACAATACCACGCTACATGGAGCGACACGCAGGGAACAGATCCTGGCTACTCGGTGAGTCTCATTTCATGCATGCTGATGTGGGGTATGTGATGCGGCAATGACCTGGCAGGAAGGGGGGGGGTGCGTACGTAGCAATCGCATTCCACATTATTCGTTTATCGTCCACATACAGGTGATGCCGGATATCCACTGAAGAGATGCCTCCTCACACCAGTCCGGAACCCACGGGACCAGCATGAGGAGGACTACAACCATGCCCACTCACGTACCCGTGTAGTCATTGAACAGGCATTCGGCCTACTGAAGACTCGTTTCCGGTGCCTCAGCAGGTCTGGCGGGGCACTCCTGTACCGCCATGTGAAGGTTGCAAAGATGGTGATGGCATGTGTCATGCTACACAACATGTGCGTACGTAGAAATGTGCCCATGCCCCCTGACGCAGAACTGCAAGCACCTGAAGATGGTCATGATGAGGGTGGGGATGTGGCAGCACCTCAAGGAGTCTGCGAGGCACAGGAGGGCCGTGACATTCGTCAGCATCTCATAGATGCATGCTTCTAGCACTCACGCCTGGTGGCTGATACATGGACACGGGACTCGTGGCACTGTGTGTGTCTGGTACATGCACAATATGGACTGTACGCCTATGATGGCCTCGTACACAAAGATCAATGTCCACACATCTCATTGGTTGATCGTGCATTGTTTATGGCATATGTGATATCATGTTGAACACCCTATCGACCCGCCACCCAAGTGAGCCCAACACACCCCCTCCACCCTCCTACCTCGCCACCGAACACCAGTGTCCAAAGATGCTCATTGTCAGTGGGCAGTCGCTATTGCAAGCCCCCTCTGCGGGTATCAGGGGCACCCCTGCCTGTGGAGCGCAGATCTACGTTGGGGGCTGCCCTGGACGGAACTTGCAACGGATGATGTCTCTGCCTGCTCACGTCCATGCATGTCCCTAAGGGTTTGTGAGAGCTCAGTGAGCACACGGCGCACTGCGGCAAGTTCGGTACATACGTCTTTGGACGTCGCATGCAGTTCCCCCCTCAGGCTCTCGGTGCTTCTCTCCATCTGGACTCTCAGGCTCTCGGTGCTACTCTCCATTTGGACTCTCAGGCTCTCGGTGCTACTCTCCATTTGTGCCCTTAGTGTCTCTGTACTTCTCTCCATTTCTGCCCTAAGTGTCTCAGTTGATGTTTCTATGTCTGCCTTAGTGCCCCCACATTCATCGGCATGGTCCTTGAGGAGCGTGGCCAGTTGCTGCTGTTGCACGATTAACTGGTCGAGGGACTGTTGCCTCTGCTGGGCCATGGCCATTTGCGGTGGTGTCACAGAGTGACTGTTCGCCTCATGTTGCCCTGCCACAGGGCTTGTGGGGGATGGCCAGTCGTCGTCTTGTGGGTGCCCCTGCGTGGTATCCTCATGGTGTACGGGATGGAACAGACAGGGGGATTGAGACAGGTCATGGATGGATCTAACTTCGACATCCCCGTTTTCTGTGTCGGAGCATGCTGCCATTAATGGAGTGTCACCTATGGTGCTGCTGCCACCAGAGGCAGTGCCTTCTGTGGCATCCATTGGGGGGACCTGTGGTGGTGCTGTTGTGGGCATGCTGGCTGCTGGGGTGCCTGTTGGAGTTCCCTCCTCTGTGCTGCCACTTGATTTGTGCTGCTGCCGTGTCTTGATGCGTGCAGCTGAGGTGGAGGGTCTTTGGCCGTTGGTCTTGGCCCTCTTTGCAGGTGTGCTGGTAGGGGTGTCCTGAAGCTCGTCGTTTGGATCGGACCCTGTGGTGGAGTAAAGGAGGGCGAGCGTTATTAATGGGTCTGTGGGAATTGGAATGGCAATGTATCACATGCATTGGGGTGGTACCTGAGGGTGATTTGGGTCGGGGCCTTGGAGGTGCTTTCATTTGTGTGTGGAGTGAGGGTGCAGTTGTTTGGCAGCCTGCAGTTAGGGTGTGCCTGCTGCACGTGTAGAGGGTGTTTTTGGGGTTTTTAATTATTTATGTATTTATTGTGAGTTGTAAAGTGCGCTGTCAGGCCAATGTGTGTGGACGTTCTCCTGGACATGTGTTACTGTTGCGCTATGTGGACACATGGTGATTCACATGATTGGACATTGTGGATTTGGCATGGTTTTATTTGGGCCACCTACCGGATTCTTCGGATGTCTGCACTCCTTTCTCCATCCCTCCGACTCCCTCTATACTCTCCATTCCAATGGTGGAGGCACAGATTTCTTCCCAGGGGGTCAACTTGATGGGTGATTCCGATCCTCCCCCGGTGGCTGTGGCAATGTTGCGGTTGGCAGAAAGTATGCTACGGACGCGTATCCGCAGGTCGTCCCATCGCTTTCTGCATTGCTGTGGGTTGCGGGGTGCGGTCCCCACCGCACTTACCCGCTGTGCCACCAGGGCCCATATGGCCTTCTTGTTCGCAAGTGCCGTCCTGGTCATTTGCGTGGAGAAGACGGCGGCAGCATTCTCCTGGAGGGTCTCTGTGAGCACGGTGAGTTCCTCACGGGAGAAGTGGACCTGCCGCTTGCGGTCGCACGCTTTCTTCGCTACTTTTCCCATTTTTCTTGGTTTCACTAGGGTGGATGACGGGTTGGGATGTGTCTCAGGGTAGTGTTTTTAGTGGTTGTGTGGATTTTGTGGTTTTATAGGTGTACGGCGTGATGTTTCCCGTTCCGGGACCATGTTTTTACTTCTGTTTCCGTATATTTACGGTCACCGTACTTTCCGGTTGGCGCTCACTGCGGTGTCCGCTAAGATGGGTGGCGGTATTGCACCTAGGGCGCCGTACGGCGGCGGTGTGGGCCGTTTTGGGGTCATTTCCGCCATCGCGGACTTTGCACTTCCGCCATGGCGTGGTGCTCGTGCCCGATGGGTCGGAATGGGCCGCACTTTGCTCCATCGTGCAATGGCGGAAACGCTATTTACGCTGTGGCGGTCCGGTCAGTCACTTTCCGCCAGGGTCGTAATGAGGGCCATGGAGTTTCTACATGGAGTTAAATCACTTAAACATAATATAGGAAGAGTGCAGTATCTGTTCATAGCCACATGAAGACAAATTAGCCTTGATCTCATCCAACTTCTGTCCAATGCTTACATAAATAGTGGTACCGTTAATAAGGCAACAACCTAATAAATCGGTGGGCGCAGATGGGTTAGCGGTCCTGAGATTATAGATAACAGCTGTCGATGCTAAAGGATGCATAGTTCTGCCTCCTTAGTTCAAAACTTACAAAATCTGTGCGACCTGAAGAAACCTCAGATGGCTCAGTCCACGGTCTACACGAAATATTGTCCCGACAGGAAAGAGAATCTAAGCAGGAAATCATTTCCTGGAACTTCTATGGTGTAGAGTATTCAAGGCGAACTCAGAGGTAGACGCCTATAGCTATTCAAGTAAAGTTCTAGAATGTTTATCTTTGTGCGAAATCAATCACTTCCAAAGACATGTTAGTGTTTTTCTTTGCGCCATGCAGCACTGTTTATTCTGTATATATTTTGGCAAAGCATGTCCATATATAAAAACACATATAGTTTGTTTTACATAACACAATACAATGTCCCAATGTCTGGGAAATTCCACTCAAACTTCACAAAAAAGAAGAAATATCTTTGTCATTGACATTACACAAATAAAATTAACACAGTAATTCATAGAAATTAGCGCACAAGTGGTGCATGCGGCTGGCGCACAGTGTGCGCGTGCGAATCTCTGCGGCAGCCGCGCGTGCTAAAATCCATTTCTGCGCACAGCGTATTCATGGATTTTAACTACCAAAACCAGCCGTGGCGCACAGTGGCGCAGCAACCCTGCAGCAACTCCAGTTACGCCCCCAAGAACGCCCCTCGCGCAAGGAAAAGCCATCAAAATCCCCAATCCAGTGCAAAGGGCTGCGCTAACACTGTACCAGTATACAGGGCTGCCACACAAGCGGGGAACGTGTATTACTGGGGTTCGCGGGAAGTCACACATGCGATTTGAGCAGGGTAGGTGTATTTCAGGGGTGCACGGGAAGTTTCCCACGCGAAAGGCCCTGTGCGAGTAGGGTACGTGTATTTCAGGGGTGCGTGGGAAGTTTCACAAGTGATTGGCCCTGTGCGAGTGGGGTACGTGTATAACTGGGGTTCGCGTGAAGTCTCACACGCGATTTGAACAGGGTACGTGTATTTCAGGGGTGCGCAAGAAGTTTCACACGCGATAGACCCTGTGCGAGTGGGGTACGTGTATTTCAGGGGTGCGCGGGAAGTTTCACACGCGATAGGCCCTGTGCGAGTGGGGTACGTGTATTTCAGGGGTGCGCGGGAAGTTTCACACACGATAGGCCCTGTGCGAGTGGGGTACGTGTATTTCAGGGGCGTTCGGGAAGTTTCACACGTGATTGGCCCTGTGCGAGTGGGGTACGTGTATAAATGGGCTTCGCGTGAAGTCTCACACGCGATTTGAGCAGGGTATGTGTATTTCGGGGGTGCACGGGAAGTCTCACATGCGATTTGAGCAGGGTACGTGTATTTCGGGGGTGCACGGGAAGTCTCACACGCGATAGGCCCTGTGCAAGTGGGGTACGTGTATTTCAGGGGTGCGCGGGAAGTTTCACACGCGATTGGCCCTGTGCGAGTGCGGTACGTGTATAACCGGGGTTTGCGTGAAGTCTCACACACGATTTGAGCAGGGTACGTGTATAACTGGGGTTCGCGTGAAGTCTCACACGCGATTTGAGCAGGGTACGTGTATAACTGGGGTTCGTGTGAAGTCTCACACGCGATTTGAGCAGGGTACATGTATTTTGGGGGTACGCAGGAAGTCTCACACCAATTTGAGCAGGGTACATCTATTTCGGTGGTGCACGGGAAGTCTCACACGCGATAGGCCCTGTGCGAGTGGGGTAAGTGTATTTCAGGGGTGCGCGGGAAGTTTCACACGTGATTTGAGCAGGGTATGTGTATTTCGGGGGTGCGTGGGAAGTCTCACACGCGATAGGCCCTGTGCGAGTGGGGTACATGTATTTCAGGGGTGCGCGGGAAGTTTCACACGCGATAGGCCCTGTGCGAGTGGGGTATGTGTATTTCAGGGGTGCGCAGGAAGTTTCACATGCAATAGGCCCTGTGCGAGTGTGGTACGTGTATTTCAGGGGTGCGCGGGGAGTCCTACACGTGAATTAGCAGTGTGGGTCCTCCCAGGTGTTCCCTCTACACCCTCCACGGCCCCTGCAGGCAGCCCACAGCACAGGGGTCTACCCCGCACCCCTGGTCATGTCCCGCAGGTAGCCCATCCACCATGGGCATGCCCCCAGCCAAGCCACATATCAGCTTGCACCACTGATCACCAACTCATGTCCCCTTGCATCCCCACCCCCCAGCAGTCATGGGCACCTGCCAGCAGGCCCCCACTCATGTCCCACACATGTCCCCCTGCACCCCTGCCCCCCTGCAGTGCGTGGCACCTGCCAGCAGGCCCCCACCCATGTCCCCCTGCACCCCTACCCCCCAGCAGTCAGGGGAACCTGCCAGCAGGCCCCCACCCATGTCCCCCTGCACCCCCACCCCCCAGCAGTCAGGGGCACCTGCCAGCAGGCCCCCACCCATGTCCCCCTGCACCCCCACCCCCCATCAGTCAGGGAAACCTGCCAGCAGGCCTCCACCCATGTCCCACCCATGTCCCCCTGCACCCCCACCCCCAAGCAGTGCGGGGCACCTGCCAGCAGGCCCCCACCCATGTCCCCCTGCACCCCCAGCCCCCAGCAGTCAGGGGCACCTGCCAGCAGGCCCCCACTCATGTCCCCCTGCACCCCTGCCCCCCAGCAGTCAGGGGCACCTGCCAGCAGGCCCCCACCCATGTCCCCCTGCACCCCCACCCCCAGCAGTCAGGGGCACCTGCCAGCAGGCCCCCACCCATGTCCCCCTGCACCCCCACCCTCCAGCAGTCAGGGGCACCTGCCATCAGGCCCCCACCCATGTCCCACCCATGTCCCCCTGCACCCCCAAACCCCAGCAGTCAGGGGCACCTGCCAGCAGGCCCCCAACCATGTCCCCCTGCACCCCCACCCCCCAGCAGTCTGGGGCACCTGCCAGCAGGCCCCCACCCATGTCCAACCCATGTCCCCCTGCGCCCCCACCCCCCAGCAGTCAAGGGCACCTGCCAGCAGGCCCCCACCCATGTCCCCCTGCACCCCCAACCCCCAGCAGTCAGGGGCGCCTGCCAGCAGGCCCCCACACATGTCCCCCTGCACCCCCACCCCCCAGCAGTCAGAGGCACCTGCCAGCAGGCCCCCACCCATGTCCCACCCATGTCCCCCTGCACCCCCACCCCCAGCAGTCAGGGGCACCTGCCAGCAGGCCCCCACCCATGTCCCCCTGCACCCCCACCCCCCAGCAGTCAGGGGCACCTGCAAGCAGGCCCCCACCCATGTCCCCCTGCACCCCTGCCCCCCAGCAGTGAGAGGCACCTGCCAGCAGGCCCCCACTCATGTCCCCCTGCACCCCCATACCCCAGCAGTGAGAGGCACCTGCCAGCAGCACCCACTCATTTCCCCCTGCACCCCCGCCCCCCAGCAGTCAGGGGCACCTGCCAGCAGGCCCCCACCCTTGTCCCCCTGCACCCCCACCCCCCAGCAGTCAGGAGCACCTGCCAGCAGGCCCCCACCCATGTCCCCCCTACACAAAATAATGATGCACAATCATGGCCCACTTCTACACCAAAAAAAACCACTTCACGCCACCCCATTCTTGAGACACAATGATTTCCCAATCCATCCCACACTGACATGCCTATCTCAAGACACAAACCAAAAGTCAACTATGTACTGCTATGTACATCAACACATGTCCGTCACACACATACACTGGTTGGCATTGATTGTGTAAACCCACATGTTCACATGCATCAACCCAATGAGGGAATCCCACACATGGAACTAAAATTTGAAAATGTATTATGTACATAAATAAATCAATGAAAAGAAATCATACCAAAATAGCAAAAATGAAATGAAAAGCATGTGCAAAAGATGAGTGAATGAAAAAATTTGCAAGAAAAACAGTCCAAACTCTCCCTCCACCAACGCAAATCCAAAGGAAAGGAAAAGAAAATCCATTGCTTCATGTCCATGATGACAAAATAAAAATGAAATTAATCCATAGTCCAACTATTTACAATCCAATGAGGAAAAAAAAAATGTATCCATGTGCAAACTCCCAAAAAATATTTCAAATAAATCCATTGTTGGAATATGAAAAGGGTCCATGAGCCCAACTAAACAAATGAAACCTATCTAACAAACTACCTAATAATACAACTACATGCAAATTTGTGTGGCATTGTCCATTCACCACAAATAAAAGGAAAACGAAAAGGAAACCTAACTCTAAAAACTATTTACAATGGCAGCGGCCTAGCCCGACGGCTCACTTCCCGATTTCCCAGGCCAGGGCATCATCGAACTCCTGCTCGATGTCCGGAGGCGGTCCTCTTCCATGGCCCCGAGGGTTCGCAGGGACGACGACATCTGGACCGCCAGGTCCCTGCGAATTGCCTCGAGGCACTCGGCCCGCCTCAGAGCCCTACGCATGAAAGTCTCCACCCTGACCATCGTGAGCTGTGCCTCTTCCGCCCGCTGCTGCTCCGCATCTATAGCATTGCCTAACCGCTGCCACATGGAAGACACTTCCAGTCCTGGGGCCTCCTGCCCTCTGGCTGATGCTTGCCCCTCCGATGTTGAAGGCCCCGAGCCATCATGGCTCCCACCTTGTTGCTGCTGCTGCTGTGCCTGTGCCCTGGCTCTTGCTGCCTGCACGTCCTCCTCCGGCTGGGGTGCAGTTGTCGAGGTGGCCACCCCTGCTGGACGTCTGACTGCCGACTGTGGCAGGGATCTTTCCTTCACCAGCCTGGCCGCAGGGTCAGAGGCTGCTCCACAGGGTACCCAGGTGATACATGGATGGGAAGATGGCATGGAGGAAGACTGGCGCATAGGGGGTTCAGGTGAGGAGGGGGTCGGAACAAGGTTAAGCAAACGGAGGAATCCGGCCCTGGTGACCTGTCCCAGTAGGTCAACGCGGCCAACGAGATATTCGAGATGACGTGCAGTGTCCTCACGAAAACACTGCAGGTCACCTCGCATGCCCCGTTGACGCAACACCATCCCACTCAGGATAGGCTCAACCCGGTCCCGGATAGCCACGTTGGCAGGGAGAGGAAGGTCAGATGTTGTAAGCGGATCCCCTCCCTGAAAAGGGTCTGGACGTAAGTATCCCTGCTGGTGCAGGATGATGCAGTCACAGGATCAGGGACAGGATTACACACAGGCACCTACGGGGCGGGCTGTGCTGCCTCCTGTCCCAGCCCCTGCACTGCACCACTAGCACCAGTGGAATCCCCACCTCCAGACCCCGTGTCTGTCCCTTCCACAGCCTCCTCCTCCACCAAACCCCCCACCAACCTGGATGACTCCGTGCCATCTTCCTCCGTCGGACCCTGTGGGGTCTTAGCTTCCCCTTCTGCTGCCGAGGAGTCCAACTCCGACCTCCGCCTCTTGGACCTACCCTCGGCAGCTGCGGCCTGAGACGCGGCACCGGACTCCTCACTCCCTGATGAGATGACAACTTGGGAGGGGAGCTGGGTCTTGCGTCTACGGCTGGCGTTGCGATCCCTATCGCTGTGCTCCACAGCACCCTCTCCACCCTCTTCATCAGTTGACACTGCAGACAGGGAGAGAAAGAACACAGGCATCAGGGCACTGTACAATGGACTGAAACACACATGACAGTTGCACATGAGTGGCAGTGTCAAACTTCTGACATGGCATCACAATCCCCAACACACATGTCATTTCAACTCACACACATGAGCAATTCCACAGCCATATCGCACCAGCCAGCACCATCCATACACATACGACAGCATGAGGATCCGAAGGTGAGCCTGACATCACATGAAACACGGGGAGTGCACAACACATGCACACACGCCACCACACTTACATGCATGTGTACATGTCCACCAACTGTCACAGTGATGAGATCACCATCCATGTCACATCTGGCATTCAGCCTTCTACATGTCAGTGTCACATGCATCCAAGTTGCATCACAGTTGCACACTTGTCAAATACACACACATGCACATGTACACAGTGCAGATACATGCAGCAGGAACCACCATCCATGTGTGACACCACAACCATGCCAACGTACATACACAGAATTTCAAACATGTGTGCTCCCACATCTGCATTTGGCCTGCATGCTTACCCACACATACACCATTCATTTGTCTCACACATGAGAGGACTTGCATCTGCAGCATCACCCCCCCTGTACATACACATCCATACATGGCCATACAAAAACACATGTACAACCTTCCCACTAGAGGCACACCACGACACCCACAGCGTACAATCAGTATGCATGTACACTTACCGCTCGACTCCAGACAAGTCTGCCTCTCAAGGATCTGGACATGGAGCGATGGGCATATGCGTTCCACGACCCTCATTTGGTGTTCCGACAGGTGGCCCCGGTGCCCCTTAGCATCCGCTGCCTTCAAGAGGTGCCGGGCCTTGTTGAGGGTCCTGGACCTGAAGTCCTCCCAGTGCTTCTTGACATGTTGTAAGTCACGGACTGCCACTCTCTCGGCGTTGATGGCAGTCACGATGTCCATCCAGATCCTGGTCCGTCCTTCCTGGTCGGCGCGCAAACTTCCGAAGATGGCATCCTATTGCCCCAGGACTTGCTCCACCAGGACACCAACTTCGGTGGCAGTGAAGCTGGTGGCCCTCTGCTTCTCTGGCTGGGGGTTGCCAGTGGTGCGAGATGATTTTGTGCCCGACATGGCAACCCCAGAGGCAGGAGTGGGTGGGCAACTGGGTCCTGGGGCTGGGCTGTGGAGCGATGGTATACCAGTCGGGAGTCTTTGGTTCCAGCAGGGGTGGTCACAGCAACTGCACCCCTGGCTGATGTGCAGGCAGCAAATAGCAGGGCACGTGGGCAGCAGGCAGTCAGGCAGCAGCAGATGGCAGGTGGGAGCGTGCTCGGGGCTCTGGGGGGCAGTAATTCGGCTTTCTGGGCAGGAGCGTGGTCTTCCGTGTGTTGTTGCGTGGCCAGCTTGATACGGAGTGATTTGGCACATGAAAATCTTGCACGTCTGCGTGTAATTCGAGGAAAGGCCCTTAGCTCGTAAGCGCATCAGCACACGTATGCGGTTTCATTGGACCAAAGGCCCTTAGCGCGTAAGCGCGTCTGTGACGTCACGCGCGCGGGTGTTTCCCTCATAGCACTTGATGACAGAGCCCACGTGGAAAAACTGCACGTCCGAGTGTCATCGCGTGTAATTGGAGGAAAGGGCCCGCGTACACGCGTATGTGACGTGTACGTGTGGGCCGGTTTAAAAGCTACGTGTAGGACACCATTTCCTTTTATGTGCTTTTCGTGGAGAGCGAGTGGGTGAAATCTGTACTTCTTGTCGGTTCACACGCGATTACTTCACAGCGTTTCTAGTTCGTACTCCCTGTTACCTCTGACAGCTTTCATTTTTCTTCATTTTTTGGGCCTGTTTTCTGAAACAGCGTTCACTTCTCCTTTTGTCCTGTCTCCTCAGACAGCGTACAATTCTTCTTTTGGCGGGGGTGTTGCCAACGCGCAGACGCGCTTCTTTTTCACGTTCTTTTTCCAGGCAGACAGTGAGTCGCGCACGTATTTACCAACTGTGCTTGCCCCGTGTGTCGCGTACCCCTTCAGAGGTCATTGTAGGCTGCGTGTATTACGCGTACGCTTATTTTTGTGTTTCTGGGTGCCACAGCGTAGTGCGGGTTCATTTTTCCACGCAGGTGGTCTACGAGCGGTTGCGTGCACGTTAGTTTTTGTTTTTGGGCTGCCTGTGCATTGCGTGACCCGTCATCTTCCCCCAGGGGTCACAGACAGCCTTGTTAAAGCACTAGGGTACGAATTCCATCTAGTACCCTAACCCTTTGACCCCCAATTGCCCAGGACAATAGTTTACTGCTCCTCCCATACGCACAACAACATCAGTGCCATGGTTGGGAGGCGACCAAGCGGTAAGGGAGGCAAAGGTGGCCGACCTTCAAAAGGTAGACGTGGTGGGCGCGGTGGGGGACGTGGCTGGGATTTGCAGGGTGCCCCTATACCGCCATGTGTGGAGGACCTATCAGGGACACCCATGCCCCCCCCATGGATGGGGGAAACGTGGCTGAGACCATCCCAGCTCAGCCCTTGTTGGACCAGCCCATTGTGGCACCTGACCTGGCACAAGATGACTCCCAGGCTGACTTCCAGGTCAGCAAGTCTAGGCCACATGTGGCGGTGCAAGTTGGTGTCACCAAGCCACGTGGATCTGGGGCAGCTATGTCATCTGCTGCCCTGAGTAGGCAGGGTGGGGAGGCTGCAGGGGCAGCTGCAGATCCATCCGCCCCAGCTCTGACTCTCCCAGCCAGGATAGTGTCGGTCCAGGTCCATCAAACTGACATTCCCCCTGCCAACAATACCTTGCAACCAATGCCTGCACCAAGACCTATGGTCATTGTGCATTCCCACACTCGTACTACCCAGTCCACTGGTGCTTCTTCCCCTACTGACCAGAGCGGCGTAAGCCACTCTGGCTCTGCTCCAATTTCAAAAAAGAGGAAGAAGGGTGCTCTGGCACAACAGGCTGAGACCCCAGACACGGCTACACACTATGGCAGGCCAAAGAAGCCTAGCTTTAATGACCCAGAACTTGATGCACTTGTGACCTATGTGTCAGCACATAGCCGTGAAATGTTGGTGACTCCAGGGTGCAAGACCACACCTGGTCAACGTAGGGCACACTGGCAGACCATCGCGGACCGCATCAGTGCCCTTGGATTTGTGAGGCACACAGCTGATGATTGCTACAAGCGGTGGAATGACCTGAAACGCAGAGCAAAGAACAAGCTGGCCTCAAATCATGCCGCTACTCTGGTGACTGGCGGTGGGTCTCCACCAGAGGACAACAAACTCACTGAACATGAGTCTGTTTCTGGGGCCTTCGTCACAGAGGAACAGATCCAAGGTGTGGGAGAACTACCTGATTACGACGCATTGTCCGGTGAGTGCCCATGCATGTGTGTGTAATCCATGTGTATGTTGTTTGGGTGAGGGGATCTGATTGAGTGCCAGGTGAGGGTGTGTGTGCCTGAGTGGTATGGGTCACCCATGTGCTTCATCCAAAATATTCAGCGGTCTTGGATTTTAGTGTGACAGTATCCCTTCTGCCCACAGTAGTAATTTAGCGCAACATTACGGCAGTTGCCCTTGAAGTGGCATCTTGCAACAACATCGTTTGTATTTTTCAGTGTTCATTCAGGCTGATTGTTTCAATTCTCCCACTTTTGCTACGCATTCCTCAGCCCTCTTGTCACATATGTGACATGCTTCTGTCATTGATGAACCCCACATTGGTCCACATGTGTTACCTTGTTAGGTAAATGATTTGACCATTCAGGCTGATTGAGTATTGGCCTGATCACATACATTTTTGGGGCCTGTTTGAATGTGGAACATGATAGTTGTTTCCTGTCATGTTGAAGTGCACAACCATTGATGTGTACATCGGCCTGCAATCACTGTATTTTTGTACACTGGATGTGTTACAGTGTGTGGCACATGCGTATTTTGTCACACTATGTAGCATTTTTCATCTCATCATGTCTATCTCACATGGATGGCTGACAGTACTCATTCACTGACATATGGATGTATTTGTGGAATGTACCATGGCTATGGTACATGCCATCTGTGTGATGGTATGTGTCATGTATGTGTATTGGACATGCCACTCACAGGCCAATGTGTGATGGCAGTGCTACCCAGCATGCAGCAAATGTGTTGCTCTTCCATCTTGGTGTCATTAGTGTCTGCCTTTTGCCTCCCCTTCAAACTCAGTTACAGTGCATGCATGGGAGGGTTATAGTCATGTGGGACATGTGTAAATCATGTACTGGTTCTGTAGCTTGTGAGGTCTATTTGTGTGCTATGGTGCTAATGCCTGTTTCCATTTTTTGTCTTTCATGTTTTTGCAGGGGATGACGCACTTGATGCTGCTGAGGTTGAGGAGATGGTGCAGACCCAGGAGGATTCCCAGGCACGACCGGGCACCAGTGGGGGACGTGGTGTGGTGGTGGGTGAGAACCCAATCTTGCTGCAGACCATTCTGTCCAGGGGTGTCTCTGGGTGCACCTCCCCAGACCTCTATTCAGGTGCTGATTCAGATTATGAGACCTATGTGCTGTCGCAGGTAAGTGTTTCTGGCAGGGATTCTGTTCTGTACAACCCACCTGCAACAGGGGTAGAACCCTCTATGGGGGTGTCAGTGTTGGTAAGTCCACCTTTGGTGGTTACGGATGCAGGGTCACACTCCACAACATCTGATCCTGTTCCTGAGCCAGCAGATCAGAGGGGGAATGCAGTCCTGCAGCGTCAGGCAGTGCCGGCACAGCAAGGCGCAGATCGCCTTGCCCCAAACAGGTGTGGTGCCCGCCGACGCGGTTGCCGTATGCCACCAGGCAATACCGTATGGGAACAATCCATGTACGGTATGGCAACCCAACAGGCAGCATCAGTTGAGATGATGGCTCAAGCAATGGAGAGGGTGGCCACTTCCATTGTCCCCCCTGAAAGGCAGATGGAGCTACTACAGCAGGCAACAGACTCCATTTGCCAATCACACAGGGAAGACATGTTGGCGTCCAACGGGGACTGACGGGCGGCACTGGAGACTCTGCGCCAATCCATCTCAATAGAGTCCCAGGCCCACAGCGAAGCCCTGAGGGAAGAACTCCATAACCTCAGGGAAACTCTTCTTGACCTTGAGGCTTCCACTAATTTCAGGACAGAACAGCAGCTGGAGCGGCTCACACGTTCGCTCTCAGCTGAGATGCAGGCAACACGTGAGGAGATCCAGACATCACGAGAGGCTATGTGTGCAGAAATGCATGCAACCCGTGAGGTGGTGCATGGGGATCTCCGCACTTTAATCCTCCAGAATCAGACCTTCAACACCCGCATGCTTGCTGCCATGGAGGACCATACCAGGGCTTTGCGTGGGCTGCCTCCCATAGCACCACCACCTCCTGATGCAGCAGCAGAGGGTGATGAGAGCGACAGCAGCAATTCTCCCACAATAGCGTAGCCGTGCAGGCCATGAGCCCATGGAGGTGTTTTTTTTCCCAACATCCACACAGGTGGCTGTTGGTGCGCACCCTGTCCTCGGACCTTCTGGCTGGCCTCCCCCCCCCTAGACCCCACATGGCCATTTTTGATTTTTGATTTTTTAATTTTTTTTACAGTGTGTTGCCTTGTGTGGCACCCGTGGGCATCCATCATATTCCAGCTGGGCACATGCAGGCTTGTCCTGAGTTTGGGTTAGATGCTTGGATTCGTGAGACACACACCCCTCCTGCTTCCCGATTCCATGGGCTTGCAAAGGGTGTGCCCAAGTCACAGTGAATTACACAGTGACGTTGGACTCCCATGAGCTGTGTGGGCAGTCTGTAGTCAATACTTTGTATACATTCCTAGTGGATATTGTTGTTGTATTGTACACTGCATGGTGTATTGATATGTGCTTGTGCTTCCATGTCTCCCTCCAAATTTGCAGGTTCATTCCTCATGTCTTCACAAGGCCATCTACTTTGGAGATGGAGTTCATGTTCTATGCAGTACACTGACAAATTTGGAAGGCTGCAACACTACAGTTGGAAGGGGTAGATGTGGTGGCATATTCAGGTTGTAAGACTACGACTACTTTAACTTAGTACTGTCATGTTTTTCCTATGTTTGAGGTTGTGTTGCTGCATTGTATTGTTGGTAAGTATTTGGTCATGTGTGTTAGTTCCACATTACTGGGAGCATATTGTGTGTGGCCAGTTTCCATTAGGGACAGTGCACTTTGTAACACTTGTGTTAGGTTTTGGGGATTGCTTTGTTTGCTTTCACATAGCATGACATGCCATGTTGTGTTGGGTGGCGAAGCTGGGGAGGGGTTGGGTGACATGGCGCTGTTGTCATGTTGTATTTTGCAAGGGGGTCATGAATTTAGAAGCATAGAAGTGTCTTTTGATGACACAGCATTGGTGGTGTTTGTGTAGGTAGGGATGCACACAATGTAACACTTCCAGGTGACCAATCTCAAGCTGGTATGGTTGTGACAGTTGACTATCCCTTATGTCATCATCATTGATTGTCAGCTGGTATGTGCCAGGGCTGTGTGCACTCCACAGGGGTGTGATTTTAGGTGAAGTAATTAGCCACCAGCTGCGTACGGGCTGCCTCACCCCGTGCCCTTTCTCCTGCCATGCGCAGCAGGTGTGCATGTGGTTGGGGATGTGGGGGCACCACCATGTCCACCGGCAGGCCCCGGTGTGTTGCAACATTGTGCAGGACACATGTTGCCACTATGATCATGCACACTACTGGGGGAGCGTATAACAGCTGCCCGCCAGAACGGTCAAGGGAGCGAAAGCGTGACTTGAGCACTCCGAATGTGCGCTCCACTATGCCCCGGCTTGCAATATGGGATGTGTTGTATCTTACCTCGGGTGGCGTGGTGGGGTTCCGAATTGGCGTCATCATGTGGGTGCTCAGAGGGTAAGCACTGTCCCCTGGGGAGGTGGTGATGAGTATCATCAGTGGGGTTGTGACATTACTCAGTATCTGACATGCATGCATGTGCTGTGGCATTTATACTCACCAAGCAGCCATGTATCGCCATGCCGCCCAGCTTCTAGGTCCCGGTTTCGGGTTGACTGTAAATGAAACTGTCGTGCGTGGACCCTGGATAGTTGGCATATACTGAGATTATGATTCCCTTGGCATCACATACTACCTGTACGTTGATGGAATGCTAGTGCTTGCAGTTTCTATAGATGTGCTCAGATGCCCTGGGAGGACGTAGAGCCACATGGGTGCAGTCAATGGCACCTAGCACTTTGGGGAAGTGTGCCACGCCGTACAAGTCCTGGACGACAGCCTGCCTTTTCGGCAGGTGTTCTGGGCAGGTATATGTGCCTGCGGACTGATCGGCCCTGCGGTCATAATGCCCAACACCTGGTGCAGGCAGCGTGACTGCATGGCCTGTGACACCCCCCCCTCCACTATGGCACTTGTCCGCTGAAATGATCCAGTGGCCAAGAAGTGCAGTACATTGAGGACCTTCTCCAGGGGGCTGAGTGCTTGGGAGCACAGGGTGGGTGATGTGAGGTCATCCTCCCACTCACTCACCAGGTCGAGTATTATGTGAGATGGAAACCTGTACCTCCCATACACCTGGTCATCAGGCATCCCAAAAAGACTGGTTCTGGGTGTGAAAATTCTGGGCCTGACTCACCTCTTCCTCCTCTTGCGGTATCCCACGACCACTGCTGCTAGGAACGGTATATTCATCCTGGCGTCTGTGCTTGTTTGTTGTTTGCGTGCACTTTAATGCTCAGCGGGTCCACGTACGCCTGCTTCCTGCTGGCATATGTGTTTCCGGATTAGCGCGTCTTTTTTGGCACACGCTTTTTCCCCCGTTTGATTCCATGAATACGTGTTGTAGGCGAGCGTGTGGGCGTTCCGTGCACTTGCCTCCTGTACTTCCCCCGTGACGCCCACATTTTAACGCGTTGTTCCCCATTCCGCATGTCAAGCCCCGTGTTACGCCTACTTTTGTTGTGTGCACCGTGCTATGTGCGGTTTCACTGTGCGCTTAGCGCACGCTGTTTGAAGGCGTGCACGAACAGGATTTTGGCACACATCCCTGGATTTCCACGCGCACGGACTTCCATGAATCGCAGTGCGCGGGTTTTGCTGCGATTTTCCCACTGGCACTGCAATTCTCACGCTTTCGCACGCTTGCGCTGAAATTTTCGGCGCACATTAATTCCATGAATCGGCCTGTAAATAGCACAAAGAAAAAAGGTTGTGTGTGCACCTAGTCCTCTCAGTAACTTGCTAGATACGGGAAATCCTCTCTATCTAACTAGTTACAAAATGCTATTGTTAAGATACCTGCCACAAGGGCCAACTCTCGGGTTCAGGGGTCTACGTAGAGCATATTAGTTGTGCACTAGTACTGGACAGCCACAAGTGTTTATGCCTAAAGAGATCACACGTGGCTTAAATGTTTTTGGCTGTGTTTTCCACACTGAGCCGCTTTCCTCGGGACTAAAAAGGTTGTTTTATCGTCCACCGAGGAGCAAAGGAAATAAAGACCATGGTCTGGCAGGTCTGTATAACTTCACATATGGGGCTATACTATCTTAATGCTGAGCCTGTATTTCAGCCTCTATTTATTATGTTACCTTAAAAATCAAAGACCTCTCTAGGTTTACACAAACCTCTGTCTTATTAAAGAGTGAGATCTGTTGCCTGAGGCCAAAGCCTATGATATACTACTCATCCATATCGTTGGCCATGTCAACTTCATTTGAAAAGTTTACAAAATTGCAATCAAACTGATGATAAACCAAGAAGACAGACTATTTAAATAAAATTAAAACATAACATAGAATGTCTTTTTGCTTTTGTTTTGTGACATGGCCTCTGGCTTTGTGACTCGAGCCTGTAACCTCCTCGGGAGACGTTAATAATGTTTTCAGTACATTCTCTCAGATGATATTTCTGAGAATTTTGCAATGCTTGACTTAGTGACAATTCTGGATTTTTCCTAGACTGTTCCTAGACTTCGGGACTGTCTTTCCCAGCATTTAGCAGGGTTTGACAAAGGGTGGTTTGTAAACGTTGAAAACCTATTTTCCATCATACAGTGTCATTTGACAAAAGTCAACTCTTATTCTCTTTACAAGTACATCCTGTTCTGTAACATTCAGACAAATTATAGAGGCATTTCATCCCAGGATGGGCTTTAATAACTCTCCATGCAGGCAGAGGTCTGCAATTGTTAGCTGCAAATGGTATGTCTCTGGGAACCTCCTTTTCCAGCATGTCACATTTAGAGAAATAACAGTTCAATGTTTCATTCTTCTTAAGTTCTGGGAGGAAATGTTTCTCAAACCAATCCCGGCAATGTGGCATCTGTCCCCAGTATGGTCAAGATACTTCAGATTCATCACTCCAGTCACACAGTTTAACTTCCTTGACACCTGAAGGGGCGAGCCTCCAATCACCTTAACCCAGAGTAGGCCCACCGCTTAAGAATCAAGTGCATGTTTTATCCCTAAAGCAAGTTTATTGTACAAATGGCCAGTAAGGGCTAGATGACCATACGGAGCCATATAAACCCAGGTCTCCGTGAACCACACAATTTGACACATTATATACATTTTTGTAACCGTTAAAATACTCCCATCTATTTTATTACAAACCACCCACACACGTGATTGGTTAAACCCTATACAAAAAAATCCTATCTTTCTCCAATTCCCCTATTCTCATTGGTGGTTGTTATCTTAACTACCCTCTTCATCTCATGTGTAAAACACACCTTGTTTTAGGATTTGTCCATGGTAGGTCATTACATCATCATACAGTTATACATTCACATGCAAACATATTAATTACAAGTCGCAGGTGGTTGAGCCCTCTTAACCCTGAATATAATTTGTACATGGTTTTTACGGATATATCAAATGACATTAGAGGGAGCAGAATAAACAGGATCCCTTTCAGCTGTCGATAAGCATCTCACCCACCCTGCTTACTGACATCATTGGAAAAATTCTAATTTAGCGAGTACCGATTCAGCACGCATGGCACATCCTGAAAACAATCAAAACATGGAATATCGGTCAACAATGGCCTCAGGCGTCCTTCACTGAGTGTTTATTGTTGGTCAAAAGCAAATGTCCGGATCCCTCTGCAAGCCTCCATGCACTTAAAAAAGATAACATTTCCCTTTGTGATGCTACCAGGCCATAACAACCCTGGCTGGATTGTTAGCTAAGCTGACCACCTGCCAAGGTCATAGTTACTCATTTGACCTTCCTCTGTCCTCTGAAACTCTGCTCAACCAGTTTCTCCAAGTGACTTAAAATTCACCTCACAAAACCCTGACTGCTGAGTTTAATCCATTTATACAAAAGCCCACCACATGTAGATTTATAAATGTCCTGTGTATGTATATCAGTGTGCATGCATGTATAATAACTGTCATGTTTTTTTGTTTTCTTCATAGTGGGTTCTCTTTGACCAGTCACCTTCCTTGCAGGCACATTATGACACTCCTGGTTGCCCACCTTCTAGGCACTTCATAGCAAACCGTATCTGGATCGTGTTTATATTTCATCTGGCAGTTTTGACATTTATCTCGTCGCGCACATGCAAATCTAATATGTATTGATCTTGAACACAAAGGAAAATCTTAAAATAACGCATCCCATTCACATTTTTCTACACTGGATACATATAAAATTGCAATATTGCGCCCATATCGCCGCACCCTCAGTCACAAATATGGCTCGTGCAACATTAACCACTTTTCATCATTGGGATCTATCCTGAGCACCCCAACACACCTGACAGACTTCTTTCTCTTTGTTTCTTTCACTTTGTCTCTCTTTCTCACTCTCTTTTTTTTCATTCTCTCTCTTGTTCCCTTCAGCTCTTTATAACTCACTTTCCCAGCAGCCAGTGTTGCCAAGGCAGCACTAGGGTTGATCAAGGTGCTTTGGGTCTCCTCAAATCCATTAATTAAGATTGGCTTCCTAAACATCGAGAGTTCTGTCTCTCTCTCCTCTCTCATTTTCTTCAGCTTTACAGAGCTTTCTTTCCCTGCTGCCAACGTACCATGTACACAGCATGTCACTGCAACATTGGGTTCAAAATGGTGCTACCTCAATCCCATTAATCATCCCATAACTCAGCTGTCAAGCTTTTCTTCCTTTGGGACAACTCCTTTATCTTCAATTCTTTGGTATGCATTTTCCCAACATGCAATGTTGAGTTTGCCTGACTCATTGTGTTTGTACTTCAGCACTCTCTCCTGTGGCTTAGCTTTACTCTTTGACCGTCTGAGACTATCACTCATCTTTTCCTTCAGGCTTTCTAACAGGCTTTCAGCATTCACTTGTGAATTGCAAGGTTCTAGTTACAGGCTCTTATCTTGTTACCTCACCTTTAAGTAGAGGTGGCCCATATTCCCTGTGTGGTGTCCTTTCTATCTCACTCGCTAATAGCAGTTCCTTGCTTCCTGCATGTCAATCTCATGTGTGTAATAGGGTCCTCACCCCACTGATAGAGAGGTGTTTAGGCAGAGTGTGCAGTTCTGCCTCCACTCAGCAGGACCCACTCTCTCGGGTCCTCACTTGTAGTCGCTGTTTCTGTATCTTTCATTGAACAGTCTCTCCCCTCAAGCCTTCTCTTTAGAGAGTCTCTCTGTGTTATCCGCTCGCATACCAACTTTTCCTGCAGACTTCTGTATGACAATGTTTTCCTAGCACGGTTTTTTGTCCTCAAGCAGCTTCATCACAACAGGGGGTTCTGAGACCACCTTCTATGCGCACTCATTTTTTATATTGCTGACTAGTTTGATCTGTCAGTGAGGATGTTGGATACAGAGGCTGAGCCTCGTTACTCCAACTTCCCTGGTTGAAGGTGTAGTCACAGTTTGGTTTGCTTCATGATCTGCACTATGATTGGCTGTGGGTAGCGGTCAAAAGGATTTGCAGACATTGTAGCAAGTTTCTTAATCAGAAGATTTGCATTCTGATGCAGTTCTTCACAAAAAATCCTTTAGCTTTGTTAGATGTTCATCCAACATGTTGATGACGCCAGCTCCCTGTGCAGGTCTGCGGTTCTTGTAAAAAGTGGGGCTCCCGCTGCTATCCTCAGAGCCTTGTTTTGCACCTTTTGAAGAGTCCTCTGGTGTGTGTTTATGCACAGGTATTCCATGGCAGAGTGGCATAGGTCAGGGTGGGTCTAATAATCACCTTGTGTTACATCTTCCACATCCACAACCTCTACCTTACGAACTCCTGTGTTTCCCACTGACTCACGTTTCCACACACCCACATTACGCAGCCCCCGAGGCTTACCTCTGGGCGCGCAGACAAGGCGACACCAGTGCATTCGTAATGTCGGGGGGGTCCATGGCAGACTCGGTGTCTATCGCCCTTCTCTCCATTGGCAATGTAATTGGAGGTTCCCATTTGGCCGCAATCACCATTGCCCATGTGGACCTGATCGTCACGTGAAGAGACCAAACGCAATCGGTATCACGTGACGACCCCCACGCCTCCACGTTCCTTGTTGAACATCACGTGACTTTCCCCAATGGTTTAAATGCATTCGGAAACACCGACACGGTGCTTCACAGCTGGTCTTTCTCTTGGACTTTGCCACGCTTTGAATCTACCAGGAAATTTATGGTTACTCGACAACGGTTTTTGCTTAACGGATTGCTCTCTCTACGCCCTGAACTTGCTTAGAACTCTATCGGAACTCTTGGTTACTTGACAACGGCTTGCTTAACGGATTGCTCTCTCTACGTCCTGAACTTGCCTTGAACTCTATCGGAACCCTTGGTTACTTGACAACGGCCTGCTTAACGGATTGTTTCCTCTACGCCCTGAACTTGCTTTGAACACTATTGGAACTTTTGGTTACTCGACCACGGCCTGATTAACGGATTTTCTCCACGAACCACGACTCTTTGGATCCTGGGCCTATGGCCTTTCACTAGGAGTTTGCCTGATCAACACCTATCCTAACCTGACTTCAGGTCCATTCACTCACCCACATACAGTGCACATAGGTAAGAACGTTTAGTTTCCATTTCTAGATACTCTGTGAATTGCATTTCACCTTGTACTAAACCCTCCTTGCCTTACAGCGCTCAAAGGGTCCTTCCGGCAGTTCCTGACTACAACCTCGACAAACTACCACACCTGTGGCTCCAAGGACTGCACAGGCAGTATTCCTATAATTGCCTGTGTGGTACTTGGGGACGGAGGTATTCATATCTGCACGAACGGCAAAATTGTAACAGACTGTGAAGCCTTCCCGGTTCGTTCGGACTATGAATCTCTCCGCCGGGGACCCTGTGACCGCATTAATGCAGGCCCTAGAGGCCCTTAGGACTGATATGGCCACTGCCACGACCGCCATTCACCACCGCCTTGATGCCCTCCAGAGTTCACGTTTTCCCTTGCCCGGTGATGACGATGAACCCGGTCCTGCCTCTCCAGCCCAGCCTGCCCCGACTTCAGCCCCAGTTCCCGTTCCCACTCCAGTGCTGCTTCCATTGACCCCCCCTCTTGCTGCTCCAGAACGCTTCCAAGGCGAACCCCGGAAATATCGCACCTTCATAAATCAGTGTAAATTACACTTCTTATGCAAACCTCAGGCTTTCCCCGATTCTGTCACTAAAGCCGCTTTCCTTCTGTCTCATTTGTCCGGGGTAGCTGCCACTTGGGCAAATCCATTGTTGGAAAACGATCACCCTGCCTTATACGATTTCGATCTGCTGGTCACAGAAATGGCAAAGGTATTTGATACCCGTTATAAGGCCCAGGCACGGGACCTGGAATTACTTGATCTCACACAGGGTAGGCAAACACTGATAGACTATATCACCCGTTTTAACCAATTGGCCGCAGAAACTTCTTGGCCAGAGGAAAAAAAGACGATCGTTTTCTACCGGGGCTTGTCCAGTGCCATGAAGGATGCTCTATCGGTGGTTCCTGCTCTGCCTTCTGTTTTTTCGGATTTAGTTGATCTCACCCTGCAGTTAGACGCCCGCAGATCCGAGCGGAAGGCAGAAGCGACATTCACTAGTCACTCTTCCCCGGCCCCTCCATCTACCAGTCCTGAACCCATGCAAATAGGCGGGGTCCGCAGTCCAAAAACACCAACCGAAAGAGAACGTCGGCGGACGGATAACGCTTGCTTTTATTGCGGACTCAACGGGCATTATGTGAAAGAATGCCCTCGACGTCCCAGAAACAAGAATCCGCTTTTTCAGAAGGCTCGCCCATGAGAGAGGGGGCACCGGCGAGCCCTTCATTAACCCCCACTGAACCTGCCTTCGGTCCAATCAGACCCATAGTTGTTCAGGCCTTATTAAAACCAACCAGAGAAATCACACACACTGTCTATCCTGTGATCGATTCAGGGGCCACTGGCTGCTTCATGGACATCGCTTTAGCCCATAGTCTTAACCTACCGCTAATAAAAAAGGAGCATCCTGAACCCGTACAAGCAGTCGATGGCACGTCACTGACTTCTGGCCCGATCAGACACCAAACTGCCCCTCTTGAGGTGGTAATACAAGGCACACATAAAGAGACTCTGTCATTCGATCTCATCACTACACCGCAGTTCGGTATCATTTTAGGCATCCCCTGGTTGAGGCAACATAACCCTTTGATCAATTGGGGAACAGGTCACGTATCGTTTGAATCAGAGTTATGTCAACATTTTTGCCTGATAGATTCAGACTCCCTTGTTTCCCCTGCCGCGATTCTTGGCGCCATGGCCTCCTCCCGACTCACTGATGACACAGCAGAGGTTACCACCTTACATACCGTAGGGGCCATCTCGGTTAGCATTCCCGTTGAATACCAGGATTTCCACATGGTTTTTGATAAGGCATCCGCAGAGGGTTTGCCCCCGCATAGGACCTACGATTGTCCTATTGATCTCATTCCAGATGCCCCCATACCAAAGGGGAGGATTTACTCGTTGTCACCTTCTGAGGAACAAGCCCTGAAGGAATACATACAGCAGGCTCTGCGTTTAGGTCATATTCGTCCCTCCTGTTCCCCGGCTGCTAGCCCCATTTTCTTTGTGCCAATGAAGGAAGGTGATCTATGCCCGTGCGTGGACTATAGACGATTGAATGCCATCACCATCAAAAACAGGTATCTTATTCCACTAATTTCTACGCTGTTAGATAAGTTAACAGCCGCCTCTATCTTTACCAAGTTGTACCTGAGAGGGGCATACAATCTGATCCGTATGCGGCGGGGGGACGAGTGGAAAACGGCCTTTTGTTCGCGACAGGGGTTGTTTGAATACACCGTGATGCCCTTTGGGCTCTGTAACGCTCCTGCCACATTCCAACGCTTCATCAATGATGTATTATCTGACATCCTTGATGTATTCGTGGTGGTCTATTTGGATGATATCTTGATCTTCTCATCCTCCCTGGAAGACCATATTGGGCATGTAAGAGAAGTCCTCTCTCGCCTCAAAAGAAACGCTTTGTTCGCCAAACCTGAAAAGTGTTTGTTTCATTCTCAAGAAGTAGAGTTTTTGGGTTTTCACATTACACCCGGTGGGTTGACCATGAATCAGGCAAAAGTACGTGCAATCACGGAGTGGCCTACCCCCGTCAACCTCAAACAACTCCAATCGTTTCTCGGTTTTGCCAACTTTTACAGGCGATTCATCGCCGGCTTTTCTGCCATCGTTTCTCCCCTGACCGCCCTCACCAGCCCTCATGTCCCCTTTATCTGGACACCTGACCACCAAGAAGCTTTCGAGGCCCTCAAGTCTAAGTTTGTTTCTGCCCCTGTACTACAACATCCTGATCTGGAGGTGCCGTTTATTGTAGAGGCGGATGCCTCCTCTTTCGCGTTAGGCGCTATTCTTTCTCAACCTTGTTCTGCTACTGGGCTTTTGCATCCTATAGCTTATCATTCATGAAAATTCTCGACAGCCGAGTCCCATTATACCGTAACAGAAAAAGAACTGTTGGCCATTAAGGATGCACTTCAAACCTGGCGTCACCATCTCATGGGGGCAAAGCATCAAACGGTGGTGTACACAGACCATAAAAACCTGCAGGATCTTGCCTCTCTGAAATGTGTGAACAGTAGGCAGGTGCGTTGGCATTTATTCTTCGCAGCATTCGATTTTGTGGTAAAGCATAGGCCAGCTCTTACTCATGGTAAAGCAGATGCACTTTCACGTTCTCCTGGGGGAGTTTCGCTTTCCACGTTTCCGGACACATTATTGGGAAAGGGCCATGTCATCTGCTTATGTACACCGACCCCAACCATGCTTACCACGATTAAAGATTGGACCTGCCAACACCCGCACATACTCACTGAATGGGACATTACACTCCAGGAGGACCTGCCATTCATTCAAGGGAAATTATTCCTCCCCACTAGCTATGTACGCAATCAAGCACTTACCTGGTCTCATGATGCTGCCGTCAACGGACATCCAGGGCAACAACGTACCTTGGAGTTGTTACAACGCTGTGTTGGTGGCCGTCAATGAGAAGGGATGTAGCGAACTATGTAAACACTTGTGCGATCTGTGCCCAATGTAAAACTCGCAGGGGACGTCCTTTGGGTTTGCTCCAACCTTTGCCCGTTCCCTCCAAACCATGGCACACGGTCTCTATGGACCTTATCACAGACTTACCCCGCAGACAGGGGTATGATACCATCTGGGTCATCGTTGATTCTTATACTAAAATGGCCCGTTTCATTCCCTGCACTGGCGTGCCATCAGCTCCGACCTTGGCCCGTTTGTTTTTTAGGTCTGTCTTTTGTCTTTTCGGCCTCCCACAAGTCATCATATCAGATCGTGGTACACAATTCACGTCCTGCTTTGGGCGTTCTCTGACCAAGCTCTAGGTATTGATGCCCGCTTCTCCTCAGCCTACCACCCGGAAAGTGATGGACGGACGGAAAGGGTGAACCAGGCTCTAGAACAATATCTGCGCTGCCTGACCCTTCAGTATCAAGATTCCTGGTTCGATCTGCTCCATCTCGCTGAATTTGCCTACAATAATGCATGGCACTCGGCCACCGGTTTTTCTCCTTTCTATTCCATGTATGGTCAACACCCACGTACCCTTCCACTTCCGGACTTTCCTTCTGCCACCCCTGCTGCTACTGCTTGTGCCCGCGATCTAACTAAGGTTCATGCCCAAACCATGATCCATCTCAGTGAGGCACAGAAGGCTATGAAGAAGAAAGCGGACAGGAAACGACCAGTAGCACCTGTGTATCATCTAGGGGACCGGGTTTGGTTGTCAACTCGCCACTTACACATCCCGGGCTGTCGCAAACTTCTGCCCCGCTTTGTCGGCCCCTACAGAATTGTTAAAGTCCTGAACCCTGTTGCCTTGCGCCTTGCTATTCCATCTGCTTGGCGTATACACCCGGTTTTTCATACTTCTCTCCTTAAACCATACCTTGCCCCTACCCGGGTTCATACTCCCCCTGCTCCCGTTTCAGTCTCCACACCCGATGTCTTTGAGGTCAGTGCCATTTTGGGTTCCCGTCTGCACAGAGGTCGGCTCCAATACCTCGTGGATTGGTTGGGCTATGGTCCGGAGGAGCGCTCTTGGGTTCCATCTCGGGACGTTCAGGCCCCGCTTCTTGTTGCGCGCTTCCATAAGGACCATCCCTCCTGCCCACGAGGTCGTGGGCCTTTGAGGGGGGACTCTGTTACATCTTCCACATCCATGTCCTCTACCTTACGAACTCCTGTGTTTCCCACTGACTCACGTTTCCACACACCCACATTACGCAGCCCCCGAGGCTTACCTCTGGGCGCGCAGACAAGGCGACACCAGTGCATTCGTAATGTCAGGGGGGTCCATGGCAGACTCAGTGTCTATCGCCCTTCTCTCCGTTGGCAATGTAATTGGAGGTTCCCATTTGGCCGAAATCACCGTTGCCCATGTGGAGCTGATCGTCACGTGAAGAGACCAAACGCAATCAGTATCACGTGACGACCCCCACGCCTCCACGTTCCTTGTTGAACATCACGTGATTTCCCCAATGGTTTAAATGCATTCGGAAACACCGACACGGTGCTTCACAGCTGGTCTTTCTCTTGGACTTTGCCACGCTTTGAATCTACCAGGAAATTTATGGTTACTCGACAACGGTTTTTGCTTAACGGATTGCTCTCTCTACGCCCTGAACTTGCTTTGAACTCTATCGGAGCTCTTGGTTACTTGACAACGGCTTGCTTAACGGATTGCTCTCTCTACGTCCTGAACTTGCCTTGAACTCTATCGGAACCCTTGGTTACTTGACAATGGCCTGCTTAACGGATTGTTTCCTCTACGCCCTGAACTTGCTTTGAACACTATTGGAACTTTTGGTTACTCGACCACGGCCTGATTAACGGATTTTCTCCACGAACCACGACTCTTTGGATCCTGGGCCTATGGCCTTTCACTAGGCGTTTGCCTGATCAACACCTATCCTAACCTGACTTCAGGTCCATTCACTCACCCACATACAGTGCACATAGGTAAGAACGTTTAGTTTCCATTTCTAGATACTCTGTGAATTGCATTTCACCTTGTACTAATCCCTCCTTGCCTTACAGCGCTCAAAGGGTCCTTCCGGCAGTTCCTGACTACAACCTCGACGAACTACCACACCTGTGGCTCCAAGGACTGCACAGGCAGTATTCCTATAATTGCCTGTGTGGTACTTGGGGACGGAGGTATTCATATCTGCACGACCTGCAACGCTGTAACACCTTGTAGATGTTGACTTAACCCCAGAAAGGAGCGGACCTTGACTTCAAGTGTGGGTACAACACTGCAATCTTGTTAGATGTTTTCTGTTGTGCATTTTCAATGTGACGCCTCCAGGTGAGCTTGCTGTCCAGGGTCACTCTCAGGGAACTGCTGCTGCCCTCACACTTGACCTTCTCCCGAATGATCTTTTTGGTCAACAGCATAGCAGTAGTCTTGCTGGTGTGCAGTACAATCTGCCAGTCGTTGTACCATGCCGACATCCTGTCCAAGGATTTTTGAAGGTTCTTTCGCAACTTCCTTTTCCCTGAAAGACTGTGAGATGGCTGTGATGTCGTGTGCATACAGTGCCAGGTCTGTTTTGTAGAGATCCATAGGGATGTCGTTGGTGAAGCTGTTGAACAGGAATGGTCCAAGAATCAATCTATGAGGTACGCCTACTCTGATTGGGTGTATTATTGCGAGATGTGCCGGGCTGGCCACATGGAAGGAGCGGCCATTCAAGTAACATGCAATCAAGTTCACCAGATAGTTTGGAAATGCTAGGTGAATCATCTTTTGCAGAAGGTCCTTTGTCCCGTACTCGATCGAAGGCTTCTACTCCGCAGTTGGGACATTTATATTGGCCGACATTACGTGCCCTATGTCAGGTGACAATGGGCAGGGAATTAAGACTGTGCTGACTTTGTCCCACAAGTCACTGAAATTAATTAAATCATAATTCATTTCAAGAACACTGTTGTATGAACGTTCTTATGTTTCTGCAGAACAGTCTTTCGATTCTATGTGATGTGCTGCTCCAAAAATCCTCAGCTAAAAGACTGTTTTTTTGTTAAAAAAATAAACATGTTTTGCACTTTATATGCGGGAGAACCCCTGCAGCCCCCCATACTCCCCAATCAATAAATAATTACCCAAACCTACCCCACCCCACATATATATGCATGAAAAGTGCAAAACATTTTTTTTTAAATCAGCCTTTTATGTCGTTGGATTTTTTGCGGCGACCATGTCCCGGGATACATGTTTTTCCACATTTATTGCTAACAAAAATTAACTCTGCCAATCGATTGGTTAAATAATACCACACGTGAGTCTGAGCGGAGAGCAATGCATGATCGACCGACTAATGTAGGCCCCACGCCCCGAAACAGGGCACTCAGCCTGCAGACACTGCACCCGTTTCTGAAAGATTCACCAGTGGGGCCCGAACGCTGAAAGACACCCTTATTCAGACCAGAAGGGAGTCTGGAATGTTATTATTATTTTAATCATGATACTGTCAACAAATCAGACGGCACTCGCAAATGCTGCGCGTGTGTTTGTGAAACGTCCATCACGGTTAAAGGCACAGATGCGATCGCTTCTTGGCCCGCCTCGGAAGGGAAATGTGTTTGGCAGCGCTTCCTGTGATGCCCTGGGGAGAGCGCTAAAGGCTCCTTTTGAGAATGAAAAACTCACAGTGCAAAGAGTCTTCTGGCATAAGAGAGACCGTCAGCCAACTCTATTTCAGCATGCCCCCCCCCCCCCGCCTCCCGAGCCACCCCTATGAGCCTGATCCATGGAATTATTTGCGTGTAAAACGGGGATTTGCGTGCCATTCTGCCCGCAAATCCCCATTCATCAAACAGGAATTTGGGGGCAGAATGGCACGCAAATCCCTGTTTTAACGCAAAAAATTCCATGCATCAGGGCCTATGTCTTTACCCCTATGTGTGTCATCAGCGCCTCAGAGTGTGCTCTCCCTCAATGAGTTAATATGTGGTGCCTATCACTCCTATCTGGGCTTCCACTCCCTTGCTGTTCCTTCACCCTTCAATATTTATTTTAAATTTTTAAAGTGCTCACACAGCCTGTGGGCATCAAGGCTCTGTTACAGAAATTGTTTGTTTTTTAGTTGCGTAATTGTTTTTGTCTTAGTTGCGTATTTATAACGCGTTTAAACACCCAGAGGTTTCTAAGTGCTGACCCAGGGATCGAACCTGTGTTGCTTTGTGTCGTCTTGCTTCCAAGACGCGCACGTTGCCTCTGAGCTATCCTCCCGGAATATGCTCACAATTATACAGTCTTCCTTTACATAATTGTGCCCTTGCCCTTTTGTAGATATTCAACTCCTCAATAAACCCTTACTTTTTGTGTGTCCGTACCTCAGTCACCTCCTCAATGTGCCCTGCCTGTGTCTCACCTCCTCAGTCTGCCCTCATCCCTTCAATAAGTCCTTACCTCAATACTTGTGTTCACCAACTCTGCTTGCCCTCACACTTTGTGTGTCCAAACCCAGTCAGTGTGTCCTTGGCTCCTCATTTTCTCCTCATCCCTATGTTAGGGTTTGGTAAGCATGATGTGTCCTCACAGCTCATGATTCCTGCACCTCATCAACTCAGGCATCGTATTATAGCTGGGAGAGCCTGAGAGTTCATGGGTAGGACTGAACCAGAGATGAGCCAGGGGGGTCTGATCTGGTTCTTAACCAGGAACATATTTGTGTAAATCTTGAAATTCAATATATTGCAAATGACATAATTGACAGAGCCCCAGATTTTCCAGGAACATCACCTGTGCCATCATCAATACCACTTTAACCTTTAACCTCTTCGTATTCTCATTTGCAAGAGCTCCACCACTGAAAGGTCTCATTCTCTGCACACTGACAGCATGTTTCTACTAATGCCATTTGCAGGATCTCAGCCTTTGCACAGTTTCACCTACTGGTCTTTTCACCATTTAAGCCTCAGCAATATTTCACTTTGTCAACCTCTATATTCCCTCACTCGCCAAAGGGGAACTCTGCACCATTAGAAACCTTTTCATTCACGGGACACTTCTCAGAACAGGTTTTAACTTTGCATTCTGGGGCTTGCAGTCCCAGATGCGCCCATTTTAAACTCAGGACTACAACTCCCAGAATGCAAAAGCTAAAATCAGGACTGGGCTACTGTTCCCAAGATCCAAAGGCTAATATTGGCATCCATCACAGATTTGTAATATTCCATTTGACCTTCAACTTCAAACACATATGTTCCCTGCATGCAACAATCTGTTTACAGTGCTGTTTTTAAAAGATTAAAACTGACTTTAGTCAACAGCATAAAAGCAAAAAACACACGTATTCGTATTTCACTGAGGAATTAATCACCCTCTGTTGGCTGAAGACCTCCCTGTGCGTCCAGAAAAAAAAGGATGTTGGAATTTGCTTAATGTGTTAAATTAGTTTGGAAATGCGTAGATATTTTACCGTGTGCTTTTACAATTAGTTTCTTTTTTTATTATGACACTTGATCCAGAAAACAAATAAGTCAAGCATTTGAAATGTAATAGAGAATGTTTATCAATGAATGGGAATTGCCGCGCCAGACATCTGTTTTCTATTTAAGACAGCAGGTTAAACTTTCCTCAGCCACATGCGCCTCCATTGCTAAAAATACAAATAGTTCTGCAGGTTAAAGCGAATAGAATTCGAGTGAAGTGCGCTCTGCCATTGTATCTTTTGTCATGCAATGCTAAGCGTTTCATTGTATGCACCCGGCCCAGTGTTTGTATGATGCGGCTCCTGCTTCATTGAAGATCGACCAGAGCTGTCCGTCATTTGTTTCGCTTGAAGGGACACAGGCAGAACTACTGCCAAAGACTCACAATTTCTGCAAGGATGGCAGATTGCAGCGCTGCACAGCGATCAGAAATGGCAGCAGATGAGGCTTGTGGTCAGGCGCGTGGTTTGGCCACGAGGGTCGGGCTAAAAGGAGTAAAGTGACCCGGGATGGTCCGAGCCTCGTCTGGCTCCCCCAGCTCTGCACCTTAAGCATAGCTCTCAACCATTTGTATTGCAATGGTGGGTGAAATCACCCGATTTTGTTTTTGGCGGGTGAGAGACCATTGGAATGAATGGGCGTGCAGGAGGCTTCGTGGGTGAGTCAGCCCTTTACAAGGCGGTGACACCCTCCAAAAGCGTGTGAGTTGAGAGCTATGCCTTAAGTAGCCTTGACTTAGCAGCCCCTTTGCTTAGTGGCCGTAGCTGCCTAACCCCCAGGGTTTAGCCTGGAGACTCTGGGTTTTCACGGTCTTCTCCAGGGAAGAACGTGGAGGAGTCTCTGGGTTTTTCGGCGTCCCAGTGTCTCCACCCATGCCTCCATGTGATTGGCTACAAGAAGACTGTTAGTGGCCAATTACATAGAGGTGTGGGCAGAGACCCGCCCATATTTTGCTTCAGTCATTTACGTGCACTATATTTGTGTGCTACCTGCAAATAAGCAGTGCCCTTTGGCCTTTCTTAACAGCACATCTGACGGGAGTAAAAGTTTCTTTGCTGCCCCGCCCCAAAAATGCAATCATGTTTCCCTTCAAAGCGAGTAAACTCTAATGAAGGGCACGCATTACGGCCTCCGCTATGGTGAACACATTCACTATCACCTTGATAATGCACTCAGTTTACATACTCGTTCAAATTTGAATCTATATATTTATGTTGGATCCTTTAATATTTTGTGCACATTTAGTGCTTATTACAATCCTGGGAGTTTATTATACTAAACACATATTGTGCAAACTCAGATATATTGTGAACGTGTGGGGGTGGCCATGGATGCATGTGGGCGGGGCATTACGGTGACGTAGATCTTTTGCATTTTGGAATGAAGGGAGGTATGCCTGTGGCCCTTGAGCAGGCCACTGAGGGACCAGTCTACCACCACCTCCCAAACAGTACATCTGCTAAAACGGCAAGTTAGACAACCTGCAAGAAAATATGTTAACAACCAAACAGGATATGGGCTACCTTCCATTAATCCACATTGCAAACCATACCCTCCCTCATGTTTCCTCAAACCGTCTAATAATGAGACCAGATACCAAGGTGTCTTTTTGGAGTCTCATCAGGGCCCTATATTAGTTTAAATTCATAACTCATGAACACAATCAAAATAATCTCCTAGGCCTACTGCTATTGACCCTCCTGCAGACTTTTCCTAGTCTAGCCCTCCTGCAGGGTCCGTCTCAATCTACCCACCCTACTCTCAAAAGGGGTCAGAGGAATTCCCCCCGGGGCGAGGAGGCACAGCCGTTCCCCTATGCCCCATTCAAGCGCCATCCAAATAACTGAAGGGCTAGTAGATCGCCCGTTTGGGCGACCTCTCTTCCAGGATGACTTTAAGCAGGACACCACCCATGCCACACTCCCCTAGCAGGGCACGCTGCCCTTACTGATACTTCTCCGAACACTAACAGTTACATCACCCCTTAAAACAGTGCCCACACAACACTGAAACATATATACATATAAATCCACTCATAAATAAATATCTAAGTGTGTCTCCTGCAGTCAGTCACACCAAATGGTCCCCCAGTTCTTTCTCAGGCCTAGATAGCCCCACGCACAGTACATGGATTTTCCGTGAGCCGGGCCTGCCCCTACTGTTAACCCTGGTGGAGCAGGCACTGCCAAGGCGCTGCTGTCTCTCCTCGCGGGGCCCTGTATGGGAGTTCCGCGAGGAGAGAAGACAGCACCTCTGAATGGCCTGGCCCACCAGGTGCAGCAGTTGGAAGTAGGCTGCACCTCATGGATATGTTCATTAGAGGTGGTACCCCGGCCCACAGGGGGCACTGCTGTCCCTGCCCAGGGAGAGTGCCCATCCATGGCAGTGCTATGGGGCCACGCGGGGTGCAGCTGTCACAGCTGCATCCCTGCCGAACGTTTACACTACATTTAGGGAGTAAGAGGGTGTGGACCACCCGTCCCTTCACTGTGCCTGTGCAGTGCAGGAGGGTTCACTGTGCCTGTGCAGTGCAGGACGGTTCACTGTGCCTGTGCAGTGCAGGAGGGTTCACTGTGCCTGTGCAGTGCAGGAGGGTTCACTGTGCCTGTGCAGTGCAGGAGGGCTCACTGTGCCTGTGCAGTGCAGGAGGGAATTCATTCTCGACACTCGGGTCGTGGATGCGCTTCATCTCACCAGGGGGCCCAGCATCTGGCCTCTTCACCTTCACTGCACCAAGAGGGGTAGAAAGGGTAGGGACTGAGTGGGCTGGGTCCACCCAAAATCTGTAAATTCCCAATCAGCAGCACTGTGTGGGCATTTACAGATGTTAATGTCACTGCGGTGGGCTCAACTAAATGAGTTTCAAGCCCCACTTTTTAGGCAACCCTGGCTAGGCCTCAGATTATTGTCTACACCACCACATGGCCCAGGGCTTTGTTCTTTTCTGATCTACCCCGTCTGGCCCCCAATCAGTACACATGCACCCCAGACCGTGCCTCCTGAGTCACTCCAATCTAGCGCCCCAGGATGGGTGAACGTACTCACCCAGACCACGCTGCCACACATAGAACCGGCATTAGTACTTAATTGGCCCACCCTGACTGGGCCCAGAGTGGGAAGGATGCCTCAGAGGCCTCTGCTTCCTCCCGGGGGGCCCTCATACATGGCACAGGTACTCTACACTTCTGGGCCCTCCTGCTCTGGTCTCCGTGTGGATCGTCTCGCCCTCAGGCCAGGGTGGCCCCTTGGCTGTCTGGATCATGCAGCCTGGGGAAAGAATCCATGTCAGGCCACTCCTGGAATGCTGCCATGGCTCACTTGCTCTTTGGAGCTTAGGAGGGCAACTCGAGGCCACAGCCCCCCAGAGAGATTTTTGTTGAACCTCCTGCTCCATCTCACTTTCTCCAACAGCCATATCCCCAATGTTTTTTTTCAGGGTTCTAGGCCCATTTCCAAGGTTAGTCAAATTGCTGAAGATCTATCCATTTTTCAGTACTGCCCCTGAGAGGGGTTTGATGGTGCAGTCAAGCTAAGTGAAAGTAAAAACGCACATTCATTTTAAATAAATTATTTTTAGGGTTTCCAAAAAATTAAAAACTGATAAACTGTGCTTATTTTATTTAATGAGTAAAGAGAGAGCTGGATTCAAACTGGTTTTGTCCTAGGTTTACTTACCTCAAAGTAGGAAGCATTGCCAGTGAGCTCTCCTCTCAGACCAAGACATGTACAGAGGGCAATGGGTAGCATTAAACAAACAACACACATTTTCTACAATGAAAAACTGATCTGGGCCATTAAATGCTGCTTGTTTTCCATTTCTCTTCACAGGAAGTCTTTATCAGCAACATTAGTTAATTGAAAGCAAAAATCAGCAACAGTCACTTGGGGGTAATTCATGGATTATGTGCGCCGAAAAAAACGGGATTTGTGCGCCATTCTGCCCACAAATCCCCATTTGTTAAACAGGGATTTGCGGGCCGAATGGCACACAAATCCTGTTTTTTTTCGGCGCAAATAATCCATGAATTATCATCAACGCTGCACATTTTTGTTGAAACCGTCTCGAATTCAGGCAAGTCTTGCGTGGGCTCGCAACTCAGCATCACAGCTGCACCTCACTTGGTGGAAAGAACAGGACTCACAGAAAGCGAAAGGCACTGCCCTCTAGAGGGGGAGTTCATTCTATACAACACACAGGGGGTAATTCATAGATTTCAGCGCAGAGGCAGCACACCCGAGCAGCGCAGAGAGGGAGCGTGCCCCAGCGTGCGGCAGCCGTGTGCGCTAAACAGCATTCTGGCGCACCGCGTATTCATAGAATTTCCAAGCCATTTTCAGCGCTGGCGCAGAGAACATCCCGCAGCGGTAGTTACACCCCCAAGAAAGCCCCTGGCGCAAGGAAAAGCCATTGAAATCCCCAATGCAGCGCAAAGGCCCGTGCTAACCCTGGACCAGCTTACAGGGCCGCTACACTGTAATCGTGAGAAAATACTACACATACCCCGCTCGCGGCAGACAAAACCTGTGAAAATGTACTCACGCACCCCTCGGAATATGCGTACCCCGCCCGCGGCAGGTAAATTGTGTAGAAAAAGCACCCCCTGTGGTGTGGGCTGCCTGTGGGGCATGCCCAGGGTGGATAGCCTGCCTGTGGGGCATGGGGAGGGTGAGTGGGCTGCCTGTGGGGCATGCCCAGGGTGATGGGGTGCCTGCGTGTATTTCAGGGGTGCGCAGGGAGTTTCACACGTGATAGGACTTGGGCGAGCAGGGTACGTGTATTTCGTGGGTGCGTGGGCAGTTTCACACGCGATAGGCCTTGTGCAAGTGGGGTACATGTATTTCGTGGGTGCGTGGGGAGTTTCACACATGATAGGCCTTGGGTGAGCGGGGTACGTGTATTTTGTGGGTGCGCGGGGAGTTTCACACGCAATAGGCCTTGGGCGAGCGGGGTACATGTATTTCGGGGGTACGCAGTGAGTTTCACACACGATAGGCTTTGTGCGAGTGTGGGGTACATGTATTTTGTGGGTGCGTGGGGAGTTTCACACGCGATAGGCCTTGGGCGAGCGGGGTACGTGTATTTCGGGGGTACGCGGGGAGTTTCACATGCGATAGGCCTTGTGTGAGCGGGATACGTGTATTTCGTGGGTGCGCGGGGAGTTTCACACACGATAGGCCTTGGGCAAGCGGGGTACGTGTATTTTGGGGGTACGTGGGGAGTTTCACACGCGATAGGCCTTGCGTGAGTGGGGTACGTGTATTTTGTGGGTGCGCAGGGAGTTTCACATGCAAAGGCCTTGGGCAAGTGGGGTACGTGTATTTCGGGGGTAGACGGGGAGTTTCACAAGCGATAGGCCTTGTGCGAGTGGGGTACGTGTATTTTGTGGGTGCACGGGGAGTTTCACACGCGATAGGCCTTGTGCGAGTGGGGTACGTGTATTTGGGGTCTGTGCCGGAAGTTTTACACGTGATTTTGTATTGTGGCCCCTCCCGGGTGTGGCCTTCCCCCCTCCCCATGCCCTGCAGGCAGCCCACACCACAGGGGAGTACCCTACAACCCTCACCATGCCCTGCAGGCAACCCACATGGCACCATGCACTTGTGAGCGCACTTGTGAGCCCCGACTCATTTCACCCCACCCACCCACCCACCATTGACGGGCACCTGCCAGAAGGCCCCGACTCATGTCCCCCACCCACCCACCTTTGACGGGCACCTGCCAGCAGGCCCCGACTCATGTCCCCCACCCACCCACCATTGACGGGCACCTGCCAGCAATCCCCGACTCATGTCACCCCACCGACACGTCTTCACACTCCAGACCCATGGCCCTTATGGCCACCCAAATCCCACCCCACTCACCCCAGTCCAAAGACCCAACCAAGCATTCCATCCACTCCACATTGAATTCCCAATGTCATGATAGAAAATAAATAACCAGCATTCCCATGAATACATGTCCCTCAGACCCACGCAATGGTGACACATGACTGTGAAAAACCACATTGTGACATGCAGAAAACAAATGAGAGAAGACCAAACAAGTAAAGTATAGAAAAAAAGTGTATTTAAGAACAAACCAAATGAATAAAACAAACGCACACACCAACAAAAAAATATTCCAAGTCCGGAAGTCCATAAAAGAAAAAAGAAAATGAATGCTTTAACCAATAAAATCCAAAGTAAAATGGCTCCAATGGGTCCGTCCATCAAACAAAAATCAGAGTTAAAAAAAGCAAAGTATTCCACCATGGGTCCAAGAAATGAAATCCAGCTCCAAAACTATTTGCAAATGAACATCCAAGGGTCCATGAGCCCAACGATCCAAAGGAAACCTAACCTAAATGCTACCTAATTAATAACTATATACAAAAAAGCGGGGCATAGACATGTGCCCCAAAGGAAAAAATAAAATAGAAAGGAAACGTACACCTACAGAACTATTTACAAAGGCTGCAGGCAGGTCCAACGGCTCACTTGTTGATGTCCTGGGCCAGGGCATCATCGAAATCCTCTTCAACATCCTGGAGGCGGGCCTCTTCCCTGGCCCCGAGGTCTTGCAGGGATAAAGCCATGTCCACCTCCAACTCCCTGTGAATTTCCTCGAGGCACTCAACCCGCCTCAACGCCGTGCGCATGGAGTTCTCCGCCCTGAATAGTGAGCCGTGCCTCTTCCGCCCACCGCTGCCCCGCATCTATTTGCCGGCCCAACCGCTGCCACACAGAAGACACTCCCAATCCAGGGTCCTCCTGCCCTCTGGCCGATGCCTGCCCCTGTGATGTTGATGGCCCCGAGCCATCACCGCTCCCACCTTGAGCCTGCTGCTGCCGTGCATGTGCCCTGCCTGTCGATGCCTGCACGTCCTCCTCCTGCTGGTGTCCAGACTCCCGACTGTGGCAGGGATGTGTCCTCCACCAGCCTGGCTGCTGGGTCAGGGGCAGCTCCACAGGGTGCCCAGGTGATACTTGGGCAGGAAGATGGCACGGAGGATGACTGGTGCATAGGGGTTCAGTTGAGGACGGGGGTCGGTAGAAGGTCCAGCACACGGAGGAACCCAGCACTGGTGACCTGTCCTAGTAGGTCGAAGCGGTCAACGAGGCATCTGAAATAACGTGCATTGTCCACACGGGAACTCTGCATGTCATCCCGAATGCCATGTTGACGCAACGCCACCCCAGCCAGGACAGGCTCAACATGGTCCCAGATTGCCACGTCCACAGGGAGAGGAAGGCCAGTTGTGTGCGCATCCCCTCCCTGAAAACCGGTACGGACGAAGGCATCCCTGCTGGTGCCGGATGATGCAGTCACAGGATCGGGGACAGGATTACACACAGGCACCTCCGTGGCCGCCTGTGCTGCCTCCTGTCCCTGCCCCTGGACTGCACCACTAGCACCAGTGGAATCCCCCCTCCAGGCCCCGTGCGTGGCCCTTCCATGGCCTCCTCCTCAACCGAAACCCCCAACAACCTGGATGACTCTGTGCCATCTTCCTCCATAGGCCACTGTGGGGTCTCAGCTGCCCCTTCTGCTACCGAGGAGTCCACCTCCGACCTTCGCCTCTTGGACCTACCTTCAGCAGCTGCAGCAGCGGACGCTGCACCAGACTCCTCACTCGCCGGCAAGATGACAACACAGGAGGGGAGCCGGGCCTTGCGTCTCCGGCTGGCGGTGGGATCCCTACCGCTGTGCTCCACAGCACCCTCTCCGCCCTCTTCATCAGTTGACGCTGCAGACAGGGAGAGACAGAACACAGGTATCAGGGCACTGCACAATGGTCTGATACACACATGACAGTTGCACATGAGTGCCAGTCTGAAACTTCACAGACGGCATCACACTTCCCAACACACATATCATTTGAACCCACACAAATGCGCAAATTAACTGGAATGATGCAGCAGGCAGCACCATCCATACACATACAACAGCATGAGCATCCAAAGGTCAGCCTGAAGTCACATGCAACACGGGCAGTGCCAAACGCATGCACACATGCCACCAGACATACATGCATCTGTACATCTCCACCACCTGTCATAGTGAAATCATCGGCAACTATGTCACATCTGCCAATCAGCCTCCTACATGTCGGTGTCACATGCATCCATGGCAGGGGAGTTGCTAGGTCTGGAAAAGACCCGGGGCTAAGCTGATGTTGGAACTGTTGGGACTGGGGTCTAGCTAGTCTTTTGACTGTAGCTCCTGAGATTCTATCCCAGGCTACAACCAAAAGATCAGGGGCTATAGCCCCCTTACACCCCCCTAGCAACACCCCTGATCCATGGTGCATCACAGTGGCACACATGTCAAATACACACACACGCACATGTACACTGTACACGTACATGAAGGTGGAACCAGCATCCATGTGTCACACCCCAACCATGCCATAGTACATACACAGAAATGTAAACATGTGTGCACCCACACATGCATTTTGACCATCATGCATTTCAACACATACACCATTGATGTGACTCACACATGACTGGACTGACATGTGGCAGGCTCATGTCCCTGTACATACACATCCGTACATGGCCCTTTCAAGACATATGTCCAACCTGCACACTTCTGGAACACCTCAACATGCACTGTGTCCAATCAGTACGCAAGTACACTTGACAGTCGACTCCAGACGGGTCAGCATCTGAAGGACCTGGAGGTGGAGCTTTGGGTGTATGCGTTCCAGATCCCTCATCTGGATGTTGGTAAGGCGGACCCGGCACCCCTCTGCATGCTTTGCCTTCAAGAGGCGCCGGGCGTTGCTGAGGGACCTGGACCTGAAGTCCTCCCATCGCTTTCAGACATGTGCCATGTCACGGGCTGCCACCCCCTGCATGTTGATGGCAGCCACAATGTCCTTCCAGATCCTCTTCCGACCTTCATTGTTGGTGCGTGAACTTCCAAAGAAGGCATCATAATGCACCAGGACTTGCTCCACCAGGATCCCAACTTCTGCGGCACTGAAGCTGGTAGCCCTCTGCCTCTCTGGCTGGGGGTTGCCAGTGGTCTCCGATTGTGTTTCCCCCGACATGGCAACCCCCGATGCAGGTGTGGGTGGGCAACTGGGTCCTGGTGCTGGGCTGTGGAGCGATGGAACTTCAGTAGGGAGTCTTCGGTTCCAGCAGGGGTGGTCACAGCAACTGGACCCCTGCAGATGGCTGATGTGCAGGAACCAAATAGCAGGGCACGTGGCCAGCAGGCAGGCAGGCAGCTGCAGATGGCAGGTGGGAGTGTGCTTGAGGCTCTGGGGGGCAGGAAAATGGCCTTCTGGGCAGGAGCATGGTCTTCCGTGTGTTGTCGCGTGGCCAGCTTGATACGGAGTGAATTGGCACATGAAAAAATAGCACGTAAGCGTGTAATTCGAGGAAAGGCTCTTAGCACGTAAGCGCATCTGTGACGTTACGCGCGCAGGCTTTTCCCTCCACATGGGTGCATGTTGATTGTACACGTGCAAAAACTGCACGTCCGGGTGTCACTGCGTGTAATTGGAGGAAAGGCCCTTAGCGCGTACGTGCGTAAGTGACGATGCACGTGTGGGCTGGGTTATGAGTAGTACGCCATTTTCTTGTACGTGCTTTTTTGTGGAGAGCGAGTGGGTGATTCTTGTACTTGTCGGTTCACACGCGATTACTTCACAACGGTTCCAGTCCGTACTCCTTGTATACTTAGCCAGCGTTCAAATCTTCTTTTGGCGGGGGTGTTGCCAACGCGCACGCGCGTCTTTTTCACGTTCTTTTTCCAGGCAGACGGTGATTCACGTACGTATTTTTCAACTGTGGTTGCCCCCGTGTGTCACGTACCCATTCAGAGGTCATTGTAGCCTACGTGTACCACGCGTATGCTTATTTTTGTGTTTCTGGGTGCCACAGCGTAGTGCAGGTTCTTTATTCCATGTACGTGGGCTACCAGGGATCGCGTGCACGTTAAATTTGTTTTCGGGGTGCCTGAGCATTGCGTGACCCGTCATCTTCCCCCAGGGGTCACAGACAGCCTTGCTAGAGCACTAGGGTACGTATTCCGTCTAGGACCCTGCCCCTTTCAACCCAATTGTCCAGGACAATTGTTTACTGCACCTCCAATTCACACAAGAACATCAGTGCCATGGTTGGGAGGTGACCAAGTGGTAAGGGAGGCAAAGGTGGCCAACCTCCAAGAGGTGGCAGAGGTAGGGGACGTGGCCTGGATGTGCAGGCTGGCCCAAGAGGCCAGTGTGTGGAAGACCGATCAGGGGCACCTATGCCCCGCCCCAATGGGTCGGGGAGATGCAGATGACACCATCCCAGCTAAGGCCTTGTTAATCCGGCCCATATTGTCAACCGAACAGGAACAGGATGACTCCCAGGCTGACTTCTGTGTCACTAAGTCAAAGCCACGTGTGGCGGTGAAAGTTGCTGTCACCAGTCCACGTGGATCTGGGGCAGCAATGTCATCTGCTGTCCCAAGTAGCCAGGGTGAAGAGGCTGCAGGGGCAGCTGCAGCTCAATCCACCCCAGCTCCGAGTCACCCAGCTGGGACAGTGTTGGTCCAAGTCCATCACACCGAGGTTGGTCCTGCCAACATCACCCAGCAGCCAATGCCTGCAGTGAGACCTTTGGTCATCGTGCCTTTGGCTACTCCCAGTGCCCAGTCCACCTGCCATTCAGCCCCTACCAACCAGAGTGGCGTAAGCCACTCAGGGTCCGCACCACCTCACAAGAGGAAGAAGGGTGCTCTTGCGGTACAAGCTGGGACCCCAGACACGGCTCCCCCCCTGGCACGTCAAGGAAGCGTAGTTTAAATGATGTGGAACTAGACGCACTTGTGGGGTACGTGTCGGCCCATGACCGCGAAATGTTGGTGACTGCAGGGTGCAAGACTACGACTGCTCAACGTAGGGCCCACTGGCAGTGCATCGTGGACCAGATTAGTTCCCTTGGATTTATGAGGCGCACAGCTGATGATTGCTCTAAGCGGTGGAATTACCTCAAACGCAGAGCAAAGAACAAGCTGGCTACCAATCATGCCTCTACTCTGGTGACTGGCAGTGGGTCTCCACCAGAGGAGGAAGTACTCACAGAACATGAGTCTATCGCTGGAGGCTTCATCACAGAGGATCAGATCCAAGGCGTGGGAGATCTACCAGATCTTGAGGCAATGTCTGGTGAGTGGCCATGCATGTGTGTGCAAACCATATGTATGTTGCTTGGGTGATGTGTTCTGATTGAGTACCAGGTGAGGCTGTGTAGTCATGACTGCTATGGGTCACCCATGTGGTGCCTCCAAACCATCCCCCGGCCTTGGATTTAGGTTTTACAGTATCCCTTCTGACCGCAGTTGACAATTTGCATCTGATTACTGCACTTGCCCTTCAACTGCCATCATGCCACAACATTGTTCAAACTGTTTCCCTGTTCACTCTGCCAGATTGATGAAATTCTCTGCATGTTTACCACACATTTTTGTTCCGTTCTGCCCCAAATGTAACATACTTCAGACATAGATTACACCCCACAATGCCCCACATTTCTTTACTGATTATGGGAATGATTTAATCACTCAGACTGATTGAGTATTGTGCACCTACACATGCCCTGGACACAATCACTTCGGGGCCCTGTTTGAATGTTCAACATGGCAATTGTGTTCTGTCATGTCCAAGTGACCAACCATTGATGTATCCATGTGCCTCCCATCACTGCATTAGTGAACACTGGCTTTGTTGCAGCGTGTGGCACATGTGTGTTTTGTCACACTCTTTTGCATGTTCTATTTCATGATGTCCATCTCACATGGATGGGTGACAGTACTAATTTGCTACCATCTGGGAGTCCTTGTCAAATCTGCCATGGCTATGCTACGTGCCATCTGTGTGCTGGCATGTGTCATGTATGTGGATTGTCCATGCCACTCAGAGGCTAATGTGTGATGCCGGTGCTATGCAGCATGCAGCACATGTGTTGCTTTCCCATCTTGGAGTCCTCAGTGGCTGCTTTTAGGCTCCCCTTCCACTTCATTGCCAGTGCATGCATGCCAGAGTTATTGTCATGTGTGACATGTTGTTAGGAAAGATTTCATAATTGTATGTAATTTTCCCTCCGTGTGGCAAACCCCAAACGTTTTGCTGTTTTTTTACACCCTGATCTAGACTTTGCCAGAGAAGTGCAGCCTTCCACCGCACTCCTCTGGGCTTTCGCTCAATTCTTATGGGGAAACTGACATGCCCTTAAGACAGTCAGTACTGGGAGACTTTGTTTCCCTTAGTCCTTTCCTGATGTTGCAGCTTTTGTGTAACATGAAACAAGAGTGCACTGTAACTTACTTTACCACGCTCTTGGGTCTCTAGTCATTCCAAAGGCCCTAGAAACTTCTCACTGGACTTATTATGAACTGTGCAAGTGTGTCACGGACAGGACTGGTGGCAGCTATCGTTTCTCTTGTGTTTTGAACCCTTTTTTGCCATGTTATCCGCGCTTGCCGCATTTGGCATGAATAGGCGGCCTGGCTCCCAAAAGGGCCATGCCACGAGGTTCTATGTCCTGTCCGTCTGACCCTTCACCTTCCCCCAGGTCGAGCCGACCCAGGGCAGTCCTTATTTGGTCATGCACTTTCCCGCGAAACCCCAAAGCTTTTGCGGGCTTCTGCATGCCTTGTGTGTGCCTCCAGGATGTGGGCTGGGATGTCCCAATACACATCCTGGGTGCCAGAGAATCTGGAGTGTCCTGAATGCCTGGGACCACCGTGGTCCATGATAGGTCCACGTATGGTGTGAGTGTTTGTGAGCAGATCTCCCATTGGGTCCTCTCCGTTTTGGCGCGAAGGGAACTTTGGATAAGAGGAGGCTGGAAACACCACTACCATGTCGATCTCCTGAGTTCACACCGAACAAGGGATAAGGAGCCAAGTATCCTGCAACAAGAGGCTGAGTCGAGGAACCGCTGGTGACCTGCTGAAGGTTTGGCTCCCTGAGCCGCTGTTGTCCTGCAAGGCCCCTCTGCATCTGATCATCCTAGAAGGTCTGCGAAGGCGCTTCGACCCATTGGAATAGTGGGATCAACTATTCCCGGCACCTTCATCAAACCCTGCAAGTAAGCATCTTCGGAAGTGTCCCTGGGCCAACTAGTGGGTTGACCAGCTTATGCAGGACGCTTTGCTCTGTCACCGCCGCCGTTTCGGGGAAGCCCTCGAAACTTGGTCTACTGCTTGCTCTGCGTCCACGGCACCCTCACACCGAATTTCGTACACTTGGCATTCCCAGGTCTGAAGTGAGATGAGTGCGCCCGGACCAGAGTAAACACGGTTGCCGTGTTGCCCTGCTGTGGTAACAACCTGTGCACGTCTGCTGCATTTGGGACACCCTCAGCCCTGCATCCTGCTACACAGAATCTACACAGTGTCGAGACATCCTGATCATCGCAGCTGAACCTGCCAGCAACGTGAACTGAACTGGAGAAGTCTGGGTCTGTCTGCGTCGGGGACCGGTGAGTAGTCCATAACCCAACCGGTGGCCCCTCGTGCAGGAGCCCGTTTCTTTTCTACCGCTGTTGCGAAATAGCGACTCTATCCCGCACTCTCACCCTGCCTCTGCCCACAAGTGGAGGCCTTGCTTGAGTAGTGGGGACTTGTTCTGCATCGCTTCATTCACCTTCCTGAACTGCCTGATATCCTTGAAGAGGTCTTCTTTTGTCCATTGGCACCAGCGCGTGCAGGTACTTTTGAGCATAAGGCTCCTCTCTTCGTAGGGCTCGGACTTCCTCCTAGTTAGGTGTATTTCGGATGTCGAACTGGGCCTAACGATTACTTGCACTGCCTGTTTTCCTCCCCATCTAGGTGGTCTACATATTACGTGCTCCTAACTCCTTAGACCCCTCGGTCTTGTATATATATTGTATTTATTGTGATGTGTTGGTTTACTTTAGTATTATTGTGATTCTTTGCTATGGTCAATTTTACAAAGGCCTTGTAATAAATGTGTCTATATTTTTAATATAACACCTGTCTGAAGTAATTTGTAAGTGTCCTTGCTTTGTGTGCTCATTGAGGTCTTTCCATCACCCTCAACCCTCTTGAGACTTAGTCTTGACCGCCGCCATCGCTACTCTGATTGGTCTGGCTTGTCCAGAGGTTACCCTGTTCCAAGAAACTAGGCTGGCCTTCTGAACCTCTGCCCCTCTGGGTCAGAATTCAGAAATCCATCTTAACACATGTGTCCTTTATGTATTCGATGTGTACCTCGTGATGCCTATGTGTGTGGGCTATGCTGCTCATGTCTGTCTTCATTACTTTTGTTTTATGTTTTTGCAGGTGATGAGGCACTAGATGCTGTTGAGGAGGAGGAGATGGCGCAGAGGCAGGAGTACTCACAGCCACAACCAGGCACCAGTGGAGGACGTGGGGTGGTGGTGGGTGAAAATCCATTACTCCTACAGACCATCCTGTCCACGGGTGTCACTGGGTACACCTCCGCAGACCTCTACAGCTCAGGTGCTGAATCTGACATTGAGACAAATGTCCCGTCGCAGGTGAGTGTTTCTGGCAGGGATGCTGCTCTGTCCAACCCACCTGCACTGGGGGTAGACCCCGCTATGGGTCATTCAGTGTTGGAAAGTCCGCCTGTGGTGGTTATGGATGCAGGGTCACACTCCACTATATTTGCTCCTGTTCCTGGGCCAGCAGATCAAAGGAGGAAGGCAGTCCTGCAGCCTCAGGCAGTACCAGCACAGCAAGGTTGACATCACTTTGCCCCAAACAGGTGTGGTGCCCGCCAACATGGTGGCTGTGCGCCACCGGGCAATACTGTGTGGGAGAACTCCATATATACTATTGCAGCACAACAGGGGGCATCATGTGAGATGATGGCTCAGGCCATGGATAGGGTGGCCACTTCCATTCTCCCCACTGAAAGGCAGGTGGAGCTCCAGCAGCAGGCAACAGAGTCCATGTGCCCGCTCACACAGGGAGGACATGTTGGCGTCCAACAGGGACAGATGGGCTGGACTGGAGACTCTGCGCACAGCCATATCTGCAGAGTCACAGGCACACAGGGATGCCCTGAGGTTAGAACACATGGCCCTCAGAGATACTCTGGGTGCACTTGAGGTGTCCCACAGTACAAGTTCAGAACAGCAGCTGGAGCAGCTAACACGCACACTCTCAGCTGAGCTCCAGGCAACCCGTGCAGAGATCCGGGCATCATGCGAGGCCTTGCAGGCAGAAATGCTTGCTACCCGTGAGGTGCTGCATGGGGATCTCCGTACCATCATCCTGCAGAACCAAACCTTTCAGACTGGCATGATTGCTGCCATGGAGGAGCATGCCAGGGCTTTGCGTTGTCTGCCTCCCATATCACGCACACCTTCTGATGTACCACCAGAGGGCGATGACAGCGATGACAGCAATGGCAGTTCTCCCACTGTAGAGCAGCGTGCAGGCCGGTATCAAGTATTAATATCGCCACATATATGGTCGCCGTAAATAATATCGCCGCAAAAATGCCGTGGCGATATTATTTGGGTGACCATATATGTGGCGATAGGGGCAAAAAAAAAAAAAAGTTTAAAAGAAAATAAAAATTGAGGGTTGCGGGGGTGTCCCCCGCATGTTCCATGCAATAATGTCGCCATTTTTCGGTGATATTTTTGTATGGCGATATTTTTGTGGGGACATTATTACATGGAATCTGCAGGCCATGAGCCCATGGAGGGTTTTTTCTTTTTTTTTCTCAACATCCACGCGTGTGGGTCTTGGGGTGCACCCTGTACCTCTTCCCTCCTGGGTGCCCCTCCCCCCCTGGTCGACACATGACCATTTTTGTTATTTTTTTTCTTTTTTTTTTCTTTTGGTTTTTTCAAATTTCATTCCGAATTGCAAAATGAAATTAGTATTTAATTCATGTATGTTTTTTCATCTTCTTTTTTTTATTTATTATTTTCAATATATTTTCATTTGTAGCTTGTTATTTTAATTTTCATACTTTTTTTAAAGTTAAATTGTATTCTGATTTGTCATTTATTATTTTATTTATTTGGTTTACTTTACATTTACTTTTTCTTTACCTTTATTTAATTTGCTTTAACATTTTTGTTCATAACCATTTTCTTTCAGATTGTGAATTCGTGTTACAGTGTGTTGCTTTGTGTGGCTCCCATAGGCGTCCACTGTGTATTCCAGCTGGGCACATGCAGGCCTGTCCTGTCTTTGGGTTAGAAACTTGGGTTCTTGACACACACGCGCCTCCTGCTTCCCCTTACGATGGGCTCGCAAATGGTGTGATCAAGTAACAGTAACTTACACAGAGGCAATTGGCTCCCATAAATTGTGTTGGGCAGTCTGTAGTCCAAACTGTGTATACATCCCTAGTGGGGATTGGTGTTCATTTCTTCACTGCATAGTGGATTTGTAGATGGTTTTACATACAGGACTTTTTGTAAATATACATGAAACATCTTCATGTCTTAACAAGCCCGTCTCCATTGCAGATGCAGTTCATGTTGTATGCAGTACACTGCCACATTTGGCTACCAGCAACACACTGCAGTTGGCAGGGGTCGATGAGCTGCCTTTGTCAGGTTGTGACACTTGCACTACTTTCATTTTTTACTGTCATATGTTGCCAACGTTGGATCCTGTACCGATTTTTTGTCTTGCTGGTAAGTATTTGTTCATGTGTGATGTTTTTTCATTAGAGAGAGGAAATTGTCTCTGGCCTGCTTTTGGGACGATGCACATTGTGACACTTGTGTCATCTGTTGTGCATTCATTTGGTTTCTTTCACATTGCATGTCATGCCATGGTGTGTTGGGTAGCTGAGATGGGGTTAGGGAGGGGTTGGGTGACATGCCACCATTTGGATGTAGTATTTTGCAAGGGGGTAGACATTCATGCTGCATGAATGTGTGCCTTTTACTTACACAACATTGGGTGTGTTTAAGTAGCTAGGGATGCACACAATGTAGCACTTCCAGGTAAACAATCTCAGGGTAGTATGGTTGTGACAGTTGACTGTCCCTTTTGTAATCATCATAAATTGTCAGCTGGTATGTGCCAGGCCTGTGTGTGCTCCGTAGGGGTGGGATTTTAGGTGAAGAAATTTGCCACAAGCTGGGTACGGGCTGCATCACCACGTGCCCTTTCACCTCCCATGCGCAGCAGCCATGCATGTGGTTGGGGATGTGGGGGCACCACCATGTCCACCGGCACGCCTGCTGGGTTGCAACTTTGTGCAGGACACATGCTGTCACTATCATCCTGCACACTACTCAGGGCGCATATAGCAGCTGCCCACCAGAGCGGTCAAGGGAGCGAAAGCGTGACTTCAGCACTCCGAATGTGCGCTCCACTATGCCCCGGGTTGCAATATGGGCTGTGTTGTATCTTACCTCGGGTGGTGTGGTGGGGTTCCGTATTGGCGTCATCATGTAGGTGCTCAGAGGGTAGGCACTGTACCCTGGGGAGGTGATAATGGTTGTCATTAGTGGGATTTTCCCATTTCTAAGTCTGAGATGCATGCATGTGCAGAGGCATTTATACTCACCAGTTAGCCATGTGTCGCCATGCCTCCCAGCTTCCAGGTCCCGGTTTAGGGGTGACATTCGGAATATGAAACTATCATGGCTGGACCCCGAATAGTTGGCATATACTGAGGTGATGATTCCCTAGGCATCACATTCAACCTGTACGTTGATGGATTGCCAGTGCTTGTGGTTTCGATAGATGTGCTCAGTGGCCTGGGAGGACGTAGAGTCACATGGGTGCAATAAATGGCACCTAGCACTATGGGGAAGTGTGCCACCCCGTAAAAGTCCTGGACGATGGCGTGCCTTTCTGCAGGTGTTCTGGGCATGTATATGTGCCTGCGGACTGAGGGGCGTGCAGTCATGATTGCCAACACCTGGTGTAGGCAGCGTGACTGCGTGGCCTGTGAGACACCCCCAACTATAGCACTTGTCTGCTGAAATGACCAAGTTGCCTAGAAGTGCAATACATTGAGCACCTTTTCCAAGGGGCTCAGTGCTTGGGAGCACAGGGTGGGTGATGTGAGGTCATCCTCCCACTCCCTGACCAATTCTAGGATTATTAGTGGTGGAAACCTGTACCTCCCATACACCTGGTCATCAGGCATCTCAAAAAGGCTGGTCCTGGGAGAAGAAAATTCGGGGCCTGGCTATCCTCCTCCTGCTCCTGCGGTGTCCCACAACCACTGCTGCGAGGAACGGTATATTCATCGTAGCGTATGAGCTTGTTTGTTTGCGTGCACTTTTATGCTGCGCGGGGCCGCTTACGCCTGCTTCGTGCTGGCGTACGTGTTTCCGGATTAGCGTGTCTTTTTTGACGCATGGGTTTAATGAATACGTGTTGTTAGCGCACGTGTGGGCGTTGCAAGCATTTACCTCCCATACTTCCCCCGTAACGCCCACATTTTCAGCGTTGTTCCCCATTCTGCGTGTTCCGCCCCGTGTTCCGCCCCTTTTCATGTGTGCGCTACACGTTGTGCGCTTTCCCTGCGCGCGTTGCGCACAGCGTTTGGTGATGTGTGCGCAAGCGTGCGCCATCCACGGATTTGGCGCACATCCCAGGGTTTACACGCGCAGCGCATTCCATGAATCGGCGAATGGCTGCGTGTGTGGCTTTAGCACGTGTGCGCTGCGAGTTTCACGCTAGCGCTCCCCTTTTCAGTGCACATTTATTCCATGAATTACCCTGACAGCGTTTTCATGTCTGTGAATGTAAAGTGGAGTCAGGGATGTGCTAATGGTCTCTTTTGTAATAAAAGGTTAATATTTTGCCAGGAGCGGGCAGATGTGTTCTGTGTAGCATGCAACATGACGAAAAGCTTTCTGAGTACCTCGCTTGTTCCTTTCAGTTGAACAGTAAATCCCTGTGCAAAGTGGTATGTCCTAGTTTATGAGCCACCAGGCGGCAGGAAAGGAGCAAGTGCCGAAGGAACCTGCTGTTCCCTGTGCTGGAGCTGATCCTTGACACGATCACACAGAAACAGAAAAGAAAGAGATGCGTAGAGAGGCGAAAGCAAGAAGAACGGGTGACAATGCTCCGCAAAATCAAATGTCAAAGTGAAAAAGTTCTTAATCCTTGAATCTCCAGAAATGAGAAATGAAAATTACTAGAAAAATGTGCTTCAGGCGGAAGGAGAACAAAGCTCTTCCGACTCCCTTGTGATTCGATAACAAGCTGCTTTATGTCGAAGCTGGTTCAATGTATCAGTTTGCATCATCCCGTGCCCCCTTGCCATACTCACTTAATGCCCTTTCAGTTTTTATTACATCTTGTTGCAATTCCTCTCCGCTTTAAACAAGAGCCGCCTTTTATTTCCTCTTTCCGCCCCCTCCATTTTGCACAAACTAATCCATAGATGCGGAAAGGCGAGTGAACAGGATGCATCCACATTACACAATACACACTGGGCAGTGATAATACTTAATTACATGTCACTTATGGATGCTCTGTCAATAGGCTACTTGCTCGCATTACACAATGCATGGATTGCAGCTGCTGGAGAGCGCAGAGGGAAGCTCAGAATTTTTGGAATGTGATCGTTTGTTTATGAGTGAATGTCATCTTCCCTGTACGTGTGACCTTACAAAGCAGGTTTAAATATTGCAGACGTTCATGAACACTGAGTATATTTCCATGATGCTAAACTTTGAACGAGGGAACATTCGTGTGCCAGAACCCAGCATTATTGTAGTCTTGTGACAGGAGAGGTGCCAAACGAGGGGATGTAAACCAGTTTCCCAAGATGGAGCAGCATGCGTTTCCCTATCTTCCCCTTTCACCCCATTAACAAAAGGACCATGTCCCTTTTCGTGGTGTCTCGAAATCCCACCCCCCATGCATTCACGCTCCCTAACCCACTCCAACTCCACCCCTGGGGTGAACACAACCCCTTGGGGTTTCTTTTGAGCATCGGCAAGCTTGCTCAAGTATTTGGCTACCAGGATTTTACTCAGGTTGTCATGTTCCCAGTGCGCAGGCCTACCCACAAGACCACAAGCACTTGTCCTGTATTGGGATTTTGTTTACCAGGGATCACTAGAGATTGCCGGGTTTAAAAGGTGAGCGCCATTTATACTTTGCCAGCATATTTATTGCAACTTTTTTTAAAGTCCATTGCTATTTTGTCTTGCGCGCTATCTTCTAAGGGGAAGGTCAACTGAACTACATCATTACCCTACTTATGCACGCAATGAAACAATAAAATAATATGTGAGTGTTTACACTAGTAAAAACAGTTATCCGTGATTTTTAGAAGGGTGCACATGGGAAAACATTGATAAGCAAAGGTTTGAAAACACGGGAAAAACACTGCCAGAGGGGAAAAAAGAAACCCCTAAAACAGCAAACCCTACATATTTTTAAGACTCTGGTGTCTCCTTTTTTTTATTCCTTTGCTTTCCCTCAGGGGTTGGGCCCTGTAACCCACCTAGCCAGGCCCTAATTGGGTCAAGATTTACATATATGTTAGGTGTATGCCCTAACTCCAAGTATGCCTTCAATTCGTCAGTGTACCCTCAGCCCCTTTGTGTGCATTTACTTCTTCAGTGTGTGTGCCCGGATGTGGGGCTTTATTTCCTGGTGTGCTCTCCCTGTGTGTGCGTTCACTTATTGTGCGTGCCCTCCACTGATACATGAAGTTATGGTGTGGAAGGAGGAGAAATACCGGAAATGAAAATGGAGGTCAGGCTGGAGGCAGCAGCAGAAGCAGAGGGGGTGTCGCATGAAGGCTCGTATCTCTGCCGGCGATTTTCTCTTGCGTGCTTGTGTCTTGCTGGGAGGTATGATGCATGCAGTGCAGGCCGCCATGTGCAGGGCTTTACTTAGGAGAGGGGTGGAGTGCAGGAAAAGGGGGTGTCATGGTAGAGATGGTCGAATGCTGCACCTCACCCGTTGGTGTGCTCGCACCTCCCCAATCTATCCTCGACCCCTGTGTATATGTTAATGTCCTCACTGCTTATCACCCGTCAGGGCTCATTTATTCAATAAACGGGTTACCGTAGCGTTAAGGCGTTCGGCCCAAACTGTGACGGTGTGCGGCATGGTCGAGCAGTCCATTGTGAAGGAGAGCCTGTACAGCCAGTAATGCTGCTCAGAGCTCCAGCAATAAAGTGCGGAAACATGGTTGCAATGATTATGTTTGTTACTGAACATCTCATACAACCGAACCAGATAAAACATACTAATAAACAAATGCAATGGTTTATTGTCACTGGTAGCATCCACAAACACGCTCGATGCTTACTACATGTTTAAATTAAAAGTAAATCGTTTGTAAAATAATCGTTGCTTGCTTTCTGAAATATTTAACTATTGATAGCATATGATTTTAAGATGTCGCATTTTTATTACATGGTGAGGATGTTCTATTTTACTATAATCCTGAGTTATATCAAGTCATTTTTAACAGGATGATTGGTGGATTTTTACATTGTGCTTTATGGGGCTTACTGATTAATTTGACTGACTTTCTGCAATCAAACAAAAGCTGCTGTTGATGATAAAATAATAGAGGAATACATACTGCTTGTATGTGCCATATTTAATAAAAATGTTTTTTATACTACAAGGGGAAACTTTTGTCCCTGGAGGTCCTGAGGGCCTTAATCTGTGACTGCACAACGTTTGGGCCCTCAACAGTCTAAAGAAATATTTCTTCCACAAGTCTTCTGTCTACGCAAAAGACTTCCTGTTAGCACGAGCCGCGCTCTAAACGCCGACTGCGAGCTGATTCCTGGTCTCAATTTGAAACCCACCCGCTGACAAATAAACAGAGACATAGAAAAGTACCTTTCTAAAAGAATTGACAATTGCTGAATAACAAACTGAAAAAAACTGAGAAACCCAGAAAATCCCAAAGTCGAGGAAAGATAAAAACTAGAAAAGAAGTTGGAGTGATTGACTGAAGCTATAGCGGTGAGCCCCAGTGTGCTGCTGCCGGTGCTAACTCCCATAGTCCCTAATTGTCCAAGTGCATGCAAATCCACTTGTCTATTGCTACTTCACTTAGGGTGACATTAAGGGGCTGATTCATGTAATTTATAGTGCAGAAAATAGGCTATGCCCAATCTGAGTGCGCTCTTCTGTCGATTGATGGAATCGAAAGCGCAGCACTTTTCCTGGACTTGCGTGGAATTCACACTGGCCTGGCACACCTGTGTGAGCCATCGAGGGCCTTACGTGGTACTCCGACCAGAGGACGGGCGTGGCCTGCACAGAGGGCTTGGAAAGTGGCAGAACACCAGAAATTCGGAATTACTTGGCAGAAGTGGGCATTCCGAGGGATGGCCTGCAGCCAGTCCCTCGCACGCCCACTATTGCATGGCAAGAGACGTATTCATGGGGTCGATGGTGCAACGTCTTGGCTGGGAAATGGCCACGCAAGTCCTTCATAGAATCCGCCACCCGAAGGCTGATGTAAGTACACTTGCGCATAGGGTTTTCAGCACACAGGTGGGATTGCATGTCGGATTTTAGGGTGCATGTACTCAATCGGGATTTCGATGTAACGTAGGGGTGCGCGTAAACTGTGTAGCAGGGTGCAGGAGAGTTTTACGTGAGTTTGCATGCACATTTCCCAAGTTATTGCTGAATGACGAATTTTCATACGCATGTTGTCAGGGTGCCGGATACAGTTACGGGGGACTCTGCGCAGGGTCCCTAAGTTCCAGGCCTGCTTAAAGGGGACCCCACGCACTGTTTGAAGGGTGTGTTTATTCCCTACCAGGGGAACACGCAAGGGTAGCAGATCTGGCAGTTTACTGCTTTGCGTGTGGGTGTGTTGGGGGCATTCCGGTCGTGACTTCCAAATACGGTTATTTTGCATGAACAATACCATGAATGCACATTGAGCGCAGATTTGCTTGATCGTGCAGGCTCATGCAGTGGCCTTTTCGGTGCTCAGACCTTGCACGATTTCTGCGCAAAATTCCATGAATCAGCCCCTAAGAGGTTGGGGGTGACTGAAAAAACAGGACGAAATGGTTTAATCACCTGTTTGCTTCGGACTACCTGATTAAGGGTTTGTAAACCCATACGCTGTAACACTGCCTGCATGTGCATGGCAGTATTAGCCCCCCTCCCCCCAACAATTGAGGTACAGTAGAACCTCAATTTCCCAATTAAGTTTAATGGGACTTCTAAATGGGCACTAACAGAAACTCATAGTTAGGTGGCGATGCTATGCTGCTGTTATCATAGGTGGCAAAGGTAGCTTTGAAGTGAAGTTATAAACACCACCAGTACCTGAAAGCGCGTAATGAGGCCCTTAGTCCTTAACTTTCTGCACCCTTTGGCTAATCTAATTTGAAATCTCTTCTTCACAGGGAGAATTTAGACAGAGTAGTTAGTGGATCCTTCAGGATTTACTTTAGGACCTGCCACTCTTTCAAGACTGTCTGAGATCATTAGTGGTCTATTTTGACTGTCTCTAATCCACATCCAGAGGATTATAAGTGAGATTCTCAAGCCCCCTAGAAGGTGATTAGAATGGCAGTGTTAGCGCTCTTTTTTTATACTGATGTCTTATAATAACACATTGTCGTTCTTTCGTTCTGCGCCATTCGTAGATATCCACATTTCTCCAACACCTGATCATGCAACGCTTGGCATGGTGATACCTCCTATTTACATCAATTACTAAATCTCCACATCCCAATGCTGTCCTGTTCGTTTTGAGATTTGGATAGCGGGGTCATGGAAATATTTACACGAGCACAGCCGAAAAGAATAAAGGGATGTACAAGTTGAGGAATGAGTAAACAGTTCGTTGCCTAACTCCCTTTTCTATAATGTCCTAGTCTAAGGAGAACAAAAGTACCGTACAAGGCAATAAGAGGCAATGAATGAACACCATGTTTGTATAGCATGACCTGTAATGACCATAATGGGAAAACTTTCGGGGGAAGTAAATGTTCCTCATTAAATCTCTGTACAGTATGATGTGAGAACCATCTTCTAAGTAATGCAGTTTTGGAAAGCTGCCAGGCTATTATGCAAGTCTATGCAAAAAGGACGAGCATACTAGTCCTTGGCACTTAAGGGTTAATCAATTAAAATTAATATACTCATTACCCCCGAAGAAGGCCCGGTATTGGAACCCCAAGGCGACTAAATATGTACATGTAGAGGCAATTTAAGATAAAAATACGCACATTTCTTTTTCTTTTCCTGTTTATTAGAAAGTGAAGCGAGCTCACATTTCATACTCTTCTTTGTGGAGTCCCTCAGGGTTCTTCCCTCGCCCCATGTTTGTTTAACCTTTATGTTTGACCTTTCATTGGATTTCTTCACTGCTGTGGATGTATCTTTGACAGCATTTCTGATTATGTGGATCTGTTAGTCCAATTAGACAGACGTTCTAACATTGTTACAGAGAAATTCCATAAATGAATGAAAAACATCTCACGCTGGTTAACTGACATCAGCCTGAATCTCAATGGTGAAAGACCGAGGTTGTGCTACTTTGTGCTAGAATCCAACTATGGGGGTAGGTCATTGCTATGGACATTTGTCCTAACCTGGCTCCTGAAATACAACATCTGGCAATCAAACTGGACCAAGAACTCTCCTTTGCCTGAAAATCAAACAAGCGGAATCTTCTTCAAGTTTTACCTCTGCATTCTTAAATATATATACGTCCCTTCCTAAGACATCCTTGTTGTGTTTATATAGTCACAGAAATCATTCAGTCACAGATGGATTATTGTAAATAAACATATATGGGTTTGCCTAACTACATTTTCAAGCAGCTCCAGAATATCATCTAGAATGCTCCTGCTATATGAATTGCCAACTCCGGCCAATGCTTGCACGTTTCTCTTACTACCTCTGTGTAAAGTGGCTTTCCAATAAGCACCACATTTATTTTGAGATTCTGTATGTGGTGTATAGTCCATTGCTGCAAATATGACAAATGGCCTGGCTTTATTTCCTGGCAACTTCTCCCCTAATTAGTTTGGCAGCTCAACTGGTTTTGAACGCACGCTGCTTCCTTGGGACCCACAGAGGTGTCAGAACCTTTCTGGCCCTTTCACCTCGTCTGTGGGATTCAGTACCTCTTTGCCTGCATTCTATTTCTTTTTTTGGGTATTTTGTCTAAGGCCTTTCTTTAATTCCAGGAGCCTGGTAAATATGTATCTGTCGTGTCCTGGTGACAAGAAATCCATGTGTAAATTATCCACTTAACTGACTTGGCGCTTCAGAGGTTAATGAGAGCAATACAAATTACAAAAGCATAAAAATAATATAACTAACGGTAAGGACACAGCTGAGGAATGGGAGCAAGGAGAGGCCCATTCTACTTGTTTCGGAAAAAGCTCCGACAGTACGCCTGACCAGATGACAAGTATGCCACAGTGAGAGGAACGCTGCTCCCACACTCGCCACACTGGATCGTAGAAAATGGACATGTGCCAGCGGTGTCTCCTGCCAGCTCAGTGAGATGGGCAGACCACATTAGGAACATGCATGAGAAATTGACAGTGAGAAGATTGTGATGATGTAGCAGGAATAGTTGGTGAGCAGAGAACCAGAGATAGAGTTAGTTGAGGGGCACAGAACGTAAGCATGGATTGAAAGATAAAGCCTGTGATCTCTGCTTCTTAACTGTCCCCCTAGCCAGCCCAGTGTGCTAATTAAGCCTCTCCATCAAGTCCTGACAGGCCACTACCATGTACAATGTTATCCTGTTAATAGGCACCCCTTTGTGCAGTGAACTTACCCTGTTTGCCCATGTACATGCGTCATGTACAGACCCTGTGCCCACCTTTGTCTCTCCTTGTCCATCAATCTGCTCCCATCCCTCAGAATATGTTATAATGCCAGTATATGAGGCTCGTTCACCAATAAGGACCTGCGGCGGAGCGTGGGGTGTCGCAGCCAATCAGGTTCCTTAAATCGTGGACTGACACTGCTCATTTCAGCCTGCGTTCCATGGAACCTGGAGGCTGCTTCCCGGCCCTGGAGCACCATTTTCCCCCACCCAACCTTATATATTTGTTTATGGTTCCCTCCACCCCCCGCCCAACTTATCTCTTTTTGCAGACCCTCTGCTGTTGCGCTTCTGCTCTCACCTTCCAGATCCATGCCGGCCATCTTGTGCTAGTATTTTCATTCATTGAACGGGACGCCACGCACATCTCGTACGTTGAATGAAAACACTTTTTTGAACACCACAAGTTTCCGGATTCGAAACCTGGGGTGCTGATAGTCTTAAGACCCTCTGCGGTGGGCTGAATCGGGTCTTATCACTATAGCACATGCATGAATATAGCGTTAAGACCCTATCCTTTCCGGGGCCCGAATTAAAGGCCTGAGCGAAGTCCAGTGGGAAGAGGAAGCATGGGCAAACAGAGTGACTCCAGAGTGGAGTGAATGGTAGCAAAAGTTGAAAGAAGAGTAAGGAACTCAGTTGCCCCTACTCTCCAGGGCAAGTTTGAAATGTAGTGAAATGTTTTTTTGTTTAATTTGCTATATTTATGCCTTAAGTCAGTTAATGATCATGTGAAGAAAGCCTGAAAAACGTGTTCTTTGCCAGGTGGATGTTAGCTTAATGGGCCAAGACTAAGGCACCTGTGCAAGGTGGAGGTAGGAGAAATGGGGTTTCCCAACAAAAGGAACACTATTTCACATACCCAAATCTTCATGCTTACCTGAACCCATAGCACTAATGAACCCTTACAGAATGAAGTATGCCCTAGGGATCCACACCTACTCCACATAAGGTTGACCTTTCCTACACAAGGATCCATGAGGAGAAAGTGAGATAGCGGGACAGAGATAGAGACAGAAAAAGAAAATGTTAAACAATCTGCAAAGTCCAGTGGGGAGAAGAAGATTGGGCAGAGGGAGTGAATGCAGGGTGGAGAGAATGGTAGCAAAAGAGGAGAGAAGAGGAGTAGCCCCTCCTCTCCAGGGCAAATTTAAAATGTAATGAAATATGTTTTGTTTAATTTTCGATATGTATTCCCCAAGTCAATTAATGCTATGATTAAATCATGGTTAAAGATGTCCCATTGAGTTCTGGATCTGTCAGCACACATGCCAGCCCATACATGCTGGGCTTACATCTGGGAGAGAAGGACTACACACCTCATCAAAAATGGGGACTTACAAAACGTCATGCTATCTACATGCTAGGGCAAAAGCATTCACTCTAGAACACAAGTCTGAACGCATTTCATGTTAATCCTTAGTAATTGGACACGTACCTGGTATTTGATGGCAATCATTGGAAATGGAGCAAGTAATGCAATCATTATGAAATGGGGTAAATACATGATAATGTTATAGCAATTACCTGGTGATGCAAACAGGTCCCTGGGAATGTCATTGTGATTCCTGGAAATGGAGGGGATAGGATTTACTCCGGGTCAATCCAGAAGCTATTTATTAAAATACTGCAGCATGGATTTTAAACAAGATATTTTGGGTCTCATCACGAGTTGGGCGGTAACGCCGGTGGTATTACCGCTGGCGTTATTAGCCCTACCGCCAACCCTCCCGGCGCTATTAGCGCCTGATCACGGGTTTGGCGGAACGGTTAGTGCCCATTCCCCATTGGGCCCATTCGGGAATTCCTCATTCCCCATTCGGCTCAATAGGGAAAATTCACGCTATTACTGCCGGCGGATTTCCCGCTGGTAGTAATAGCGCCGAAAATCGGCAATTTTGCCGCAGATTTCCGCCTAGCTCAGAGCTGGGGGGAAATCCGCCAAGGCCATGATCTGGCAGACCCTTAAATGAGGCGGTAATAGCGCTACCGCCACATTGAAGGGTTACCGCCAAACTCGTGATGAGGCCCTTTGTATTTGTGTTTTAATATTCTCAGCTCATTCGAATATACTGGAGCATGGCTAGATACACTATATGAAGAAAGATTATGTTTGTGTAAAACAAAGTTGGAAACTGCTAGATATGTTTTAACTGACTGCCCCTTTTTAACCGAGCATTCTTGGAAAGGATTTATGAAATGTGTGAGTTCCCCATCTAGTATTGCTACTGACCAATTGTGGGCCTGCATTTACTCTGCAGAACCTTTGGTCATCACTTCAGCCTCGTGTCGTATTTGGAAAGTAGTTTTGACTGTGTGTAACACGGCGATATGATGTATAACATTAGCTCATTTTATAATTATTAGGTGTATGCAGACTATGAGTTAGATTTTTGGGCCAATTAATGTGAACCTTTGGTAATGATATTGCATAGTAGTTTTTAACGCTTGTAATTATGTCGTTTATTGATTGATGTGTAATATATATGGAATATTGTACTGTTGTAGCATGTTTGTAATATGTATATTTTAGATGTGTTTATAGTCTTGTTTGTACTTGTAGTGCAAAAGGTTTTCCATGTAAAGCCACATGCACAATACCTTTTTTTAAAAAAAAATAACCATGGGGAGAATACCTGGTCAATGTATGCATTTTGTGGCAAAGACTTAAAATCTGGGCATTTAAGGGCAAACTTGGGGTGATAGACCAACTATCGGCCAAGCGTCTGGACTCTGCATGGTGATCCCTGGCAATGTGTCTGTAACTTGCTCATTTAATTCCAATGACTTGCAATTGTGTGAGTACTTGGGATTTTCATGACAGTCCACAGATATGGGGTAGATATGGGGCACATTCCTACATTGGCAATGTGATGAGTAACTAGCAATTTACATGCAACATGTCCCAGTGCATGTAATTGCAATTCTTTGTAAAAGGGTGGTACCTGAGAATTTGATGAAAAATTCCTGTCACTGTGACGTGTACTAGGGCATTCGATATTGATCCCTGGCAGTGATGTTACACATCACATATCATATCATATCATGTGAGTACCTTGGCATTTGATGGAAATCCTTTAAATGTTACACATACAAACACATGCCATCATAGTCCCCTGTTGGGGCAAGAACCCGGGTGGTTGAAAGCAAACTTGGCAATGGGGCAAGCAGTGAGGTGTTTGATACCAGTCGACAGCACTGGGTAGATACATGGACATTTGATTATAATCTCATCAAATGGAGTCTATGCCTGTGTATTGTAATGTGATCCTTAGATTTGAAATTGTCATAACATTACATAGTACACATCCTAAAATGGAGGAACAGAAACTGATTTAAGGAGAATCTGAAACAGTCCTCTTTCTCTGGATATGAAGGAGGTAATGAATAGCAAAGTCAAAATGTGCTGAGTCCCAGTAAAACGCCATTGACCACGTGGTTATCAGGCTGCATTACAATCCTCTGCTATAAGGTAAGAATCTGGAAGCATCAGTGCAGATGCAGACTCATATATTGCAAACATTTCTTTTATTCTTCTATATAAAATGACGTGTTACTAAGAGAAATTATCTGATGATCCTAGATTATTAGGATCATTAAAATTATTAAAACACGAAAAATGATGTTAACAATATTGTTTTAGGCATGCAATGAATGAAATTACAGACACTGCTTCCGGTGCTCTTGTTATTTTATTTAACAGATAACTAAACTAAAAGCAGATTCTAAACAGAGGAACAAACAGAAAATCACAAAATAAATATATTTGGAATGACATCTCAATCCTCATCAGGGGCATCCCTCTGAAAAAGCCTGCCTGCTGCCCTCTCCCTTGAGCCTGATCTCCTAAAGTTTCAGAAACACCTTAATACCTTCCTCTTCTTCCTTGCTGACTGGCCGCCGGATGTACCTCAGAGTCTCACAGGTCCCCAGCACCCTCGTCAGTCCTCTCCAACTTGCCTCTGGGCCTGAACTTCCCTCATCACTACTGCACTTGGTAAATTACCCATGAGAATACCATCTCCCAGCACTTACCCCAGTTTCTCACTGACTGGGGGCACTTGGACTTGCCCCTGCACTTATTCCCCCCAGCCCCACCCTCTCCTGTATCGTCTGTGCACTTGCACGATCTGAACTCACCATGATGATCATCGATCTATCTTCCCTGTATCCCCTCCTTGCATGGTGGCACCTAAGCACTTGCAAAAACTGCAAAATCGCTGTTGGACCTATGTGCTGTTATCTACACTGTTAACTGTACTATATGCACTTACTCTGACTTGCAGACTTGTATCATTCAGAAATTCAAGGGTTCTGAATGAATAAGTGTTGTTTTTTTCCCCTTGCTCCCTCCCCCCTCTAGCGCTTTGAATCACTTGCGTTGTATAAAGGCGCTTTATAAATAAACATTCCCATACCATACCAGATATAATACCAATCAATACATACTAAAACATATGATTGAAATATTGCATTTGGGAACATTCAGTTCATAAATAGATTGTTGATATTTTCACAATATGTCTTCTCCCATACATCTATCATAAAAAGAGACAAAATGATTGCTTCAAACACAAGAACCATTTAAAAACTAATTGCATCTTCAAGGAAGGAAAACAAGTGTATTGATAATAAGCAATATTGTGAACATTTCTAGCAGGTATAAAAAATACATGCATTAGCAGGTCTGAGAGAACTTTAAAAATGTATCTGTAAAAATTACAATAATATCTTCCTAATTTGATATATTTTAGAAAAATCTAAAACAATGCATTTGTAGCATGAGGAATATCAGAAAATTGGTTGCTGCATTTGTAACCTTCTTAGGAATTAAATGAAATTTGACTAAAATTATATGGAATACAAATGTAACCATGTTGAATGGTATTGATTACAAATTAATGCTGTTGTCTTTTTGTATGTGTGTGTGTTGTTTGTGTCATTAAATTAAGTAATCGCTGAGGAAGATCATTTAAAAGTCCACACAATTACATGTGGTTAATGAGTGAAACACGTGTAGGCATTTGACACAAAACTTTTGCTAAGGATTCTATTTGCGTAATGTTTTCTAAGTATTAATTAGTAATAATTAACATGAGATTGTTGAACTAAAAGTGTATTAAAGGCATGATGTATGACATAAGAATGTCGATTTAGAAACTACCGGATTGGTTTCAAGATTTATAATTTATAAAAAACATGATATATAACAAAAATATGTTTGTCTAGAATATGCCAGATTGGTTTGAATATTGTTATTCAATGCCAGAGAAGTCAGATCAATTTGAATTTACAAATCAATGAAATTGAATATATTTTAAATGTTTCATTAGAGGTGAAGCAACTTAAGTTAAGTTGAAATTGAACCGAAATAAATGATTTCTAAATGAAATATGCATCAGCGTAAGGTGGGGTCGTTCTGGAAACTGAGCATTCAATGTGTGACAGTTGTGGGTATAGTCCCGGGTCAATTAAAGAAACAGGACAGCTTAAGGAGGGGTCGTTTATTTTCTCATTTTCAGTCATATCTTCACAAAAGAGTTTTCTTTCTTCTTTCCCTGTAATATAGGTACATGCCCAGTCCCTATTGTCGTTATTATTTTTCTTCTCTTTCTGCAGAAATGTATGGGGTAACCCTTTTTCCCAGTTGGCTGTAGGCATTTATTTTCCAAAATGGACTAGACTGAAAATGTGTGCCACAAACTGCTGACTAAGGGCCCTTTCACCATCCAAGGTGACTGTTCAAGGCCATTGAACTAAGGCCAGTGGATTACACTGCCACAGGCCAGACTGAACAAAGCTTTCTTCATAGATACAGAAACTCGACATGGGGTGGAAGCACTTTGCCTCTTCTCTTGCTAGAGGGGGCGAGACCGGAAGCACCTTGAAACTGCTATGGTGAACTGGGAGTGTTACTGTCAAGTGCCATTTTTGGACATTAATAGAGAGGATGGGCTAACGTTCCTATGAGGTGGAGAGAAAAGTGTATCCTATGTTGAAGGACACTCCTGTCCCCTGTACACTATCAACATCTAAAAAGAGGCACATTTTGTGGATAGGGTATGGTGTTTTGGGATTATTTTTTGTCACTAGTAACAGTACATAAATAGTCAATATTCTTACATCTATCAACATGCATTCATTGATTTAGAATTTTGAACAGTTGTTATTCACATTTTAGAGACCTATTCAATCTCCCAATTTTATGAGCAAAATAGATTTATAGTGATATATATATTCATAACGGTGACAATCCAGGAATAGTCAGTTCAAAGTTTTTCAGGACGATTTGATCGCTTCATCAGGAGCACAGATGTACAGTCTATTAAATATAAGTAGAAGAGTGTTTACAATACTCTCAGCAGCTAAATTTTAGTTGGTGTATTATAATAAAAAGTAGATAGGCTCATGTGGTAAATGATTCAATTTACCTTAAATTTGAAGATTCAAAGTTTCTTAATGTGATAAGGCCAATTGGAAAATAAAAGTATTAGTTTCAGCTGCCAACCGTATAGAGTTTTCTTCTGTAATATCAATCATTGATATCAGTGATATATCTAGAGACCATTAGTTGTAATAGTAGTCAGGTTATGGTTATGAATATTAATACAGTGTTACCTCCTTTACGTTTAAGGGTGGGATGAGAAAAGGTAGTGCCACAGTCCAAAGATTTCCAAAATGTGTTTAGTCTGTAGAGAAATAGTATTGAATATGATTGTAATGGTCGAGATGGTCGAGCAAATGAATTGGGAAAAGTAAGAAAATGAGGGCAAGCCCTCATGAATTACCTCTTTTTGTTCACCAACTCTCCACTATAAAGTTCCTATGTATATATACCTTTTGTGTGATGTGGGAATAGCAAGCCGGAAGACCTAGTATAAACCTGCTTGACAGTTCTATGGTCATGTGGTTTGGCCCTGTGACAAATCAACTTCCGGGTACCAGTGGGGCAGAGATTTATATCAGTTTCTAAACCATCAATCAGCCACACACCTCCAGTACACCAGAAGGGATTGGAACAGATTGGAAACACAAGCAAATTATAAACTTCCTTGTCCAATTTTGGTAACGTGGATGGAACGGCAGGCTTATCTCTGCAAGATCGTGGATCGTTGGTTAGTTGCAACAGAGGGATAATACAATTATTAATCAATGATAAAAGGGACTGTCTAATCAAGGTTGTATAAAACTATCTACTGTATTATTATCACAACAGAAAGTTCTAGCACACTTAAAAATACAGTCCACCCCGTGAAGGAATGCAGAGGACAGACAGTTTCATGAAGGAAAGGGGATGCACTCGGAATACTGACACAAAAGACATAATGTATTACCTTCTAGGTGATATTTTAGCAGCAGTGGCTCTGAAACCCCTTACTGTATGAGAGTAACATCACGTGGGTGGGTGGGTGGTTGATTTTCTTTTATTTAACATTCCTTACATGTTGTATCTTTTCATACTTATGGCTAGTAGCCCTTCATTTTTTGGCGGAAAGGGGCCTCCGGAAGTAAATAAGAAGGTTGTGTCTCCTGCAGTAGCAGGGGCCCATCAACTTCGGGCTCAGGTGCATGTGGACCCATCCCTGTCCCCCTCTTTTCCACCAGTAAGAGCTTCTGTGGGGCAGGAGGGAGAATCTACACTGGTGGACAACTGGAAAAAGGGTCTCGAATTTACAACAACCACTACAAAAATTCAGAAGAAGATTGACGATCACTTTGGCAGAAGGCAACTCCCATATACATTGGAAATGAACAGAAGTATTGACACATCCTTAAGTCTTATTAGAAGTCATAAAGGGCCTAATGATTCTGCTAGATCAATCGAGGTGTTGGACTCAAGTTATCAAACGTTGAGTAGACTCAACCTGTCCGGCCTAGACACTAGTGCAGAGCCTGCAGAGCCTGTTGGTTCTTCACAGGTAGAGGAAGCAGGAGAAGTACCATCAGCTAGAAACCTAAGAGATCCTCAAGAAGTCAGAGTACAAGAAAGGAATCAGCCTAATGATAACACACTGAGTGCACTTAATTACGTTTTGAACTCGTTCGTTTTTGTTTTTGAACTTTTGAAAACTGAAGTGCAACTTCAATCTGGTTCTCTAATGGAACTAACAAAGGAAGTGGCGGCGCTGGACGGGGCAGTGGTGGGCTGCTCCAATGTCATTAATACAAATGTGTTATCGAAGTTACATGATATGCAGCTAGAGTCAATCAAACAAGGGCGGGACATTGCAGCGCTCCAAATGTCGTTGGAAGCCAAGAATAAATCGGAAGAGGTAGAGAGATCTCTAAATCAAGCTTTGCTATTCCAACTTCAAGTACTAAATCAAAACCAACTGGAGCAGGCTGAGTCAGCACCTGTAGAGGGGGCCAGCCAACAAATGGATGACACACCACTGTCGGCGTCGATCCTGGAAGAGTTCAGGAGATTGGCCAATGTGAGTGAGGGGTTGCAAGAAGAAGATATAGCCGAAATCTCGCCCTCGACTATCCCTAGTGCTCAGTCGGTTCCACAAGATGAGGAGTCCCCAGTGGTGTGTCCTCAAGGGGTAAACCTGGGGGGGAAAAGGAATCGGAAAAGGGAAGCAAGAAAGGTAAAAAGACTTAAAGAAAAAGAAGCTGGTTACAAACGGGAAAAAAAATCAAAGAAAGCAAAATATAAGAATTCAGATGTGAATTTACCCGAGAAGAATGCTGGACCTATCCGCCCACCGGGGGCAGAGGATGATCGAGAAATTGTTGAACTTGACTCATTGCACAGCCCACAGGGAAAAAGGGAGGGTATGAAGAAGAAGAACTCCCAGGTAGTGCTCCCCAGGACATCCCGAATGTTTTAAATAAAATTGGCATTAACAAAATCATGGCCACACCGAATGTAACATCGAGAGGTTCCCAAACGGATAAGACTCTGAATAAGCAGGATGTGGCTGCAGTAATGTTAAATTTGAAGAAGGGTGTTAAACTAGCTCCTATTTTGCTCAAAGTCAAATCAAAATTAGGTCCTAAATTACCTTTGGCCAAGGACGGGGCTACAGTTGAATCAAACAGTAATGTAAAGCTTGCCCCAATCTTTTTGAAAGAACCCCTACTACGAAATCAGAAGAAATCCATGTCACCTGTGGTTGAAATAAAACTGGGCAAAGGTAAATTTAGGCAGTGGGAGATTCGGTCCTGGTTTTAGATGAATCAAGATCATCAGAAGAAATTCTGAGTTCCTTGCTGGTACTTACCGGGAACAAATGTCCCCTCAGAGAGAGAATGAATCCACCAAGGACTCGCTCTTTGCGATGCCGATTATTTGGCTCTCCCTAACTGTTAAAAAGCATGTCAAATTTTTAAATCGGGGGTCAATACTCTCACTACTGAAAAAAGTCCCGAGTTCGGTTTTAATAAACAGCAATGACATAGAATCAGTAAGATTCCCAGACCCAAATAACCCCCTTCTGGCAGAAGTGGGGTGTGCCTCTAGGGAAGTATTTCAAGCAATTGTCAATGCAATATCAGACTTAAAACATTTGGATATTTTGGTCCTAAAAAGTAAACCGAAACCAATGCAATCATGGAATGTGTCAGCTGGAAAAAATGTCCAGTTCCAAGAGGGAGTTACCAATTTCCAATCCCCCACTGAGAGGCCTAAAACTACAAGTGAACAAAAGAATGCTCTTGACACGACCACTACTTTAGCCCTTCTGCCAAGCATCCTAACAGAGGTTTTTCAGAAGCTGGGTATAGGGGCAAAGCATCTTTGAATATAAGGGTTTGAGAGTCATCTGCTGGAACACACGGGGCCCAAATAATTGTACTTCAAGGGCCATAAAGAAGAAGCTGTTTGTAGCAGGTGATGTTATAATGTTACAGGAGACATGGCTCGTAAACCCCATAGTTGTTGAAGGGTTTTCAATCATGGTTCAAGGGGCAACCCAGAAAGCTAGATGGAGACCGAGTGGGGGCATGCTTATTGCCTTGAAAAATTCAAAATTTAAGGATATTGTTTCACCTGTAGGTAACTTCCAAGGGGTACAAATATGTAAGACTACATTTAGAAATGGGATAAGAGACAGAATAATGATCTTCTGCAACATCTATTGGAACCCGTCTATTATGATGCTCCCCGTATTTCTTGACAGGCTAGCTAGGGTTTTTGGCGACATGAAATCCGCTTTTCCAGGGGCAGATATAATCCTAGGGGGTGACTTTAATACAGAATGCATCGACCTCCCAAGGGATCAGAAAATAGTGGTGGGGAAAAGAACTACCAAAAATGGCCACATGTGGGTAGAGTGGATGAATGATTGGGGCCTTAAAATGTCGAATGGGAGTCTTCCAGGGGATATCCCTGCTAATCCGACCAGGATTCAGGTTACGTCTGTCTCAATATTGGATTATCTTTTTTTGTCTGGTGGGCTCTTCGAGCAGAAAGTAAATTTGAATATGAAAGAGGGGGGCGGGAGTGATCACCTTAGGCCTGAACTTTTTTTTCCAGAAATTTCAGTAGAAATTTCTCCACGAACTCCCCTCATGCTAACAGCGCGTAAAGGCAAAGTACGGCTAATTAAATATAAATCTGGGGGAGCTGATCTAAATAATAGGTTATCTGCAATTTCAGAAGCAGTGCAAAGAGAGAACTGCTCCCCGGCAGGCTTTATTAAATTCATTTGGCAAACCTGCCCTCCAAAGGCAGGTGGTGGGGGGCCCAAACACGCCCATTGGCATGTGTATGATGAAGAAACGTGGGCTATGAAAAAAGATCTAAATGGCAGGTTAAGGTCCATAAAAAAAGATTTATCCATTAGCAAAATTGAGCAAGGGGTGTAAATAAGTCTGCTCAAAAACAGGTATAAACAATGGTCAGTGGCTAGGAATGCCAAAAGGTTCCAACAGGATGGGGAACACATGTTGGAGGTCCTAGGTAAGAGAGATGCAAAAGGGTTCAGGGACACCATGCATGAAATGGAGGGGGAACAACCAACCCAGTTGTGTAATCTGGTACCCGAGGTTGAGTGGATTAAATTTCTAAAGTCAGTCTTTGGCCATCCAGTAAGAACAGTCTGCGAGTATAATATGAAGGAGGAATGGCGGCTCGATTTGAACACATCGGCCATTGAAGACTTCATTGGGAAGGCTTCGTCCTCGAAGGCGGCAGGGCCAAATGGGCTGACTTACCAAGTCTTGAAAGGGAATCCAGCCCTCAGGGCAAGACTGCTCAATTGGCACTTTAGGGAAATTCTGGCTCAGAAACAACTACCGACATCTTGGCGCACTGCAACAGTTATCCCATTATTCAAGGGGGGCGATAGGGAGGTGACGAAAAACTATCGTCCCATCGCCTTGCTGGATATTGATAACAAGATTTTTATGAAAATCTTGCTGGGGGAACTGGAAGCATGGGAAAAAAAGTTAGAATGCTCTCGCAATGTCAAACTGGGTTTAGGAGGGGACTCTCAATGGCAGTGAATGGCATTGCCTTAAATCTTCTGAGTGAAAAAACTCAGCGTAAGGGAGATGAACAACTTTATGGGGCCTGGGTAGATTTTTCTAGGGCTTTTGACCAAGTGGACAGGGGTAGTTTGTGGATGAAATTGAGAGCAAAAGGCATCCCAGAAAGGATCCTGACGATGCTTATAGAATTCCATAAGGATAACGATATTAGGGTGAGATTAGATGCGGAGGGTCATCTATCAGAACCTGTGAGAGTGAACTGGGGAGTTAGAGAAGGTTGCCTTGGGGCCTTGCTATTTTTAATTTGTGCACTTCTGATATGGGGGAATTTTTGGCATCTGCGGTGTTGGCCAGTCCTTCCTTAAATGGCAAGAAAATATTTTGACTGGCCTACGCCGATGATGTTGTTGTCCTAGATAAAACAGCTATTGGACTACAACATCTACTAAATGGGATTTCCAACTACGCAGTTTAAAATGGGCTCTCCCTGAACTCTAATAAATCAAGGGTGTTGATTTTCAGGCAAAGAAATAAGAAAATCGCTTTTCTCGGCTGGTCAATAGGGGGTGGGGGCGATTACAAGGGTGGAGGAATTGGTTTACCTGCGATGTAAATCTATGCCACACTGTCACAATGCAAGGTGTAGTCCGACCTTGAGAGAAAAATAAAACCCCTAGCAGCTCAGATGAAAAAAATCCTTTGGAAATATGGCAAGTTTTCATTCATACCTGTCCTCAAGTTTTACCAGGCCAAAATTATTCCTGTCATATTATATGGGTTAGAGGCCAAACCTTACCTGTGGAATACATCATGGAATAAATGGGAAGGTTTAGTCTGGAAACATGCTTTGGGCTTACCAATGAGCCTATCAATGGACAATATTAGATTTGAGCTTGGTTTAAGATCATTAAAATCACAAGCGGAATGGAAACTGTTGATTTTGTACCACCGTATCAGGCTCTCTCATGATCAATCTCTATACACGGATATGAGAAAACATCTAGAGGCTGCAACTCTCACCAGCTGGAGAGTCTTGTCTTATTGGCAACGGAGTGGCAGGAATGGGCAGACATAGATTCATCACTGTTGGAGGAAAACCCATTAAAGGCAAAAAAAAATGGGAGGAAATGGATTGGATCAGGACCCTGGAGAAAATACGGTCAGGGCCGCACCCTAATCCCTTTCAAAGAGTGGAAAGGAAATTGGGTTTTCTCAGTAAATACTTAATAAAATTCCCTGATTGGAGACTAAGGAATACATTCTTCAGACTGAGGTTGAACATTTTACACACGGGGGAAATTTTGGCGAGAAGAGGATTGGGAGCCTCCACAGTGAGTCTATGCCAGTCATGTGCCAAGCCGGAAAATCAAACAATCAAACATCTGATGTTGGAGTGCGGGGGTACGAGAAATTCAAGGCATCAATTTCTCAGTAGATATATGTCCGAGGTAACATCTTGGGCACACAACCGTCTCTGGGAAAGCTTGACGGATGGACACTCACACAAAAAGACAATTGTCGTTGTTAAGATGCTGGAGGACTGTAAGATAGAACTTTTTCCTTTATTTTTAAATACGATGTGAACTTTTGTTTATAGATGAGAATTGGCGGTTGCAAACTGTACGATTTCTTGTGCTTAGTGTTTTTTTAGTGTTTTTTTTTCTCTTTACTTAATGTTGGTATTTTATGCTGGATTTGTGAAAGGTTCTATTTTCTATTAACCATATACAATAAAAAAAAAAATTCAATTTCATGGGTCAAAGATTTCTGGCCAAATGCATTAATAAATAAAAACCTGCTGCTGAACCTCACACCATGTTTTACCGTCTGTGGTGCTCTAACCACTAACACTGTGAGGCCAAGGCACACAGCATTTTCCTGCTCTTGAATGGGTTAGGCCCCTTTTTTTTTAATAAGGGGCATCAAGATGTGTGCATCATAGATTCCGACATTCAGATGCCCCTTTCCGACCCCTTTCCATGCATGCGCAAATTTGCAGGTGGGTGGTGGCATTTTCAGGCATGTAGATGTGCTTCCCGTAGTCCCAAATAGGATGTGCACTAAAATGTGTGGGAAAGGAAATCTTTCCACTGTGCCTGCGTGAAACAGTTGTGGGGGAAGCACAGTGAACACAAGGCCCACTAGAGAGAGACCCTTCTGTGCAGGTCTTTAGCACTCAGGAGAGCAGTCGTCTGAACTGCTGCTGGCATGCATTGCTAGCCATCAAACTGCAATAGAACAGATGTATCTATATTTTTACATGTCACCATGTCCTGTTTTTTTTAAACATTTTCATCACAGTGAAATATGCTCTAGTCCCAGCACCAACATGGCAGGTGGAAGCCTACGATTAAAATAACTTCACACATATAAGGCCACCATGAAATTAAAAGTCAACTCTGAATATAATGACTTACACATTTCATAGAGTGAGGTATTTAAAAGGAAGCATACCCCCGTGCTCTTTTTAAGACCCAGATTCCCTTTGAAACAGGCCTAGTATTTGAAACCCTGTGCTTCCTCTTTATAAAATCTGCAAACGTATGTGCAGGGGTGACAGAGAGAGCAGTCCTTCAAGATTTTAAAATAGGCCTTGTGTTTTGCAATGAACAGATTGGCTGTGGTTTTTCTGGGGAGCTCCACTAATCTTTTGCAGAACAAAACATGACATTCTATCCGTTTTCAATGTGCCTAATTCCTTTCTATTTGGGTTGGATATCTACAGAACTCTCTAAAATGCGACAAGAAGTGTTTAATTCCTCGAGTCATTTCTTAACAGAAACCAGAGTAACCGAAGTGCCCTTGTTCATCTGCCTGTGTGTCCCTGGAGAGTCCCATGCAATATTATCTCACGGCACTGCGTTCATGCGACCCTTCCATGGATACTTATACCATCCACTGGAGCATGTCCTGGAAGCCGGGCAGGTTCAGGACCCGGGGGCAATGCCTGGTTCATAAAAGCATGTTCTCAGGACATCATATGCACACGGCTTCATTGCATTTTTGGAAAGATAGTTTCCCAAAAGAGAAATCTGTTTCTGAAAGGGAGTTCTGCTAATCACCGCCCAGCCCTCATGAATATATATGCTCCATGCCAAAATCGTAGTCATGTGCCTTCACTGAGAAAGTCTCTTAATGGTTCTATGTCCGTTCATTGATGCACATTTTTTCAAAGTAATTGTTGCTGAAAACATTACTTCGAAAAAATGCAGTTTTTTTGTTTTTTTTTTTAGGGGGGTCCCTCCTCAGCCTCCCTTTCCCTATACTCTTCCCCTACCACAATCCCCTGCCCACCTATTTTAACACTTTGTTTTTTAACTTATTGTTTTCAACATAAATTATTTCGAAAAAGTCAGAAGTGGCTTTTTAACCATCTCCGCCTGTGATTTAAAAAATATATTATAAAATAAAGTAATAAATTGATACAGAATCATGAACCCATGTGGGAAAGGAAATATTTGAAGCAATGAACCCATGTGCATGTAATGTCCTGAGAACATGCGTTTATGAACCAGGCATTGCCCCACGGCATTGTGCATTCTATTCAACCAGGTGGCACACTAAACTGTAAAAATAAGGCATTCCAGGTTAGATACTGGTGTCATTATATATCACCGAATTTGGATATTGTATTAGCTTTAGCTTGGTGGACAGGGCTGCAGCCATTTCTCGACTGACAGCCATGTTGGACAATACCCAAAAACCTGTTCAGATGATCCCTTTGAGTAAGGCCAACACCTTCCTCCCTGATCACAGGAACCCTCCCTGCGGGGTGCCCTGTGAACCGATATTTCACAGGAATTTCTGACATAAAGCCACTTTGACCCCTTTTTGCTGATCACTGGAGACCTTTGGAAGTCCGCAGAGAGGGGAATAATGTGGAGTTAGAATAGCCCAGAGGACTGAATAAGCCATGAGAGGGGTTCCACCATATTCGTTTCTGCTAGGGGTAGCTACACTTCCTGTACCACTCCACTTCCTGCAGATAAGGGTACTCTGGGTGTGATGTCAAAAGGAAAAGGACACTTATTACAGCCATCTGGATTGGATCCCTGACAATAGGCTAGCTTTGGAAAAATCCACTACGACAATTTGCCTACATAAGGACGCTGGGGCGGTGCCAGCTCCTGGCTTGGGAGGGCTTAATCCCTCCCACTTTGACACAGAAGGCAGCACTCTGTTGTGAAACCTAGCACAGGTTTCAAAAGACAAAGGGGTGTGATGCCAAGAGATTGTCAAATTGTCACATGGAAGAGTGAAGCATTTATATTTAAAAAAAACATTAAAGTGGCAGCAGCATTAGCAAATGTGCAGAGGATAAAAACCTTCCTAGACAATATCACTGTACACCCTATGACGAAGTCAAAGGTTTAACAACTTTTAGATGTCACACACCGCCAATCATTAGCACCTCTGTGAGAAAGTAAAGGTCCTCTTAATTTGGGTGAAAGATGCATAGAAAGGGCCAACGAAGGCATAATAGCTATTCAGCCTCATGGACTTAGATGAGGGGGGTCGACAAGGCAATTGGTTAACGGCCCCATTCACTATCAGTTTGCAAAATTGTCAATTAGCTCACCCAAAATGTTGAGGCTGTCTCCGCCCCTATAAGGAGGCAAACTCTCTCATTAGTTGATTCATCTTTCGAACCCCAGAAGAAAATCAATGCTCCACTGGAACTATAATGGGAATAGAATCTTCCAAAATCTGTTGAAATAGAGGTTAAAACAGAAGACCCCAAGGTAGAGGCAACCTGTGCTTCCTAACCATCAAAAGGGTGCATTTGTGGTGACACTGCTTTGGACCAAGGCCTCCCTGCTGCTCAGAGGTTCATCTGTAGGGTGTGGGGGCAAGCCAGGGCTTAGTCCTGGCACTTCTTTCTGAGCCCCAGCACTTATTTTTAAGCCCAGATTGATTCAGTTGTGGTGCTTTGGCAACGGTATTATTTTAACTGTCAGTCAGTGATAGTATCATCACAATCAACAACAGTGTGCACTGGCCAGTGTCTCTGCATCCTGGGCTGGCTCGTTGGTATTCAAAAACCTGATGACCCTGGTTGGAAGAGAAGCACTGTGTATCCATGGTCATGTAAAACAATGAGATGCAAGGTGATAATCCTGGGCACTGTTGCTGGCCATGTCCACACACTGCTCCACTCAACCTGCAGCAAATTCTCTAGTGTAATAAACAGCAGGGCAGTTTAACAACAACAGGCCAGTAACCAGCCAACAGCCCCAACACTGGGGCAACCTCAGTGAAAAGACCCATATCGAACAGGAAAGCCAGTCATAAGTGCCAACCTATGCAAGACGACCTTGCTGCAGTGTTTGGCAGGTAACTCATCAGTTCAGTAATGATTTTGCCTACATTTGTCCATCAATTTAACATAAGAGGAAAGAAACACCCAAACATTTATTTTATTTCAAGACAAAACTAATATGTTGATTTCACACTCAATGAACCAGTGAGAGTTGGAGCTTTAACCACAAAACTGTTGACACTGTATGGAGCAGCTGTGTGGCTCTGTATGGAGCAACAGTGGATGGTGTCCAAAGTAGATGGGGGACTGCCCCCCCATGCAATAAGATATTTGGGCCCTGGCACTTAATTTCTTACAAATTAAGCACTGCTGCAGCCTGTGCATTGGAACCAGGAGCCTGCTCACAGGAGGTGAAGTAGCTCATGTAGGTACCAGACAGGTTTCTTGGAGTGGAAGTGCAGAACTAAGGGCTCACCTTGTCCCTGGAGATCCTGGACTAGTCATTCAGAATCCTAAAAGCTGCTTGGAACCCTCTTAGCAGACTTGTACCATCTTACAATCTTTGAGCCATTTATCTGGCTCTTTGACCTGTCTTGACGCCAACTTGACCAATGAAGCAAATCATTGCTGTGGCCTGACTGCCAGCTAACTGCTGTTGACACACCCAACTTGCCGCGCCCCTGGCGCCAAAGCAACCTAACAGAAACCTTGTGTTAACCTGATTTGAAAGCCGACTCGACCCACTGGAGCCCAATTAACTCACCCCTCTCAAAAGGCAACCTCGAAGCCAGCAGGTGCATTGTTTCGACCCGACATCACCACTGATTTGAAGGTTGGAGCTCCTTAACTCACCTTATCTGGAGCGCTGACTCAATTTAAAGAGAGCCTGTCTCGAAGCTGACTCAATGCTGACTCACCGCTGGATCAATCTGACTCGACCATCTCGACAATGGCTTGACTGCAGGAAAGCTCCTAGAAGCCTGGATTCGTGCTGTTGAGCCCCAAAGACAAAATGCTGAAGCTGTTTGAAGAGGTCCTGTTCCTATGATCCACTTTGAAGGACCATGGTGACTTTTAAGCCCTCTTATTTGCCTTTTTTAAGATTAAATACTTGAGCATTGGAATTGCTGTTGAAATATTTTGCCTGAACAACCTTGCCTATCCCAGAGGGCTTTTTATTCCGAAAGTCTGCATTACTGTGTTTCCTTCACATGGGTAGACAATTATTGTTTACAATTATTTGTGTGCATTGACTGTTTTTATTAAAGTTCCTATTTCGCTAGAAACTTGATTGGACATTCTTTTATTTTGGTATCATTGTACTATTGCTTGTGTTGCAGATATTTCAGTTTGGACCACCCCTGATCAGAAAAAGGGTGGCTTTGCTTGGTCTGTGCTACCAAACGAGATGAAGGAGGTAACCTGTTGGGATGTGCCTGTTTCACCTTTAAGATATGGAGCACGGCTGGTTTAGTAGTAGTGTGGGGCTAAGTAGGCAGTTTAGCCACTGCTCAACCCTGTACTCCTGCAGTGAAGTAGTCATTTCACCCCACTTTATTTGATGTAATCCGAATTGCTTCTTGATTTTTAAACCTCGACAAAACGAAATAGCTTCTTCGCACTACAGCAGACAAGACATTGGGATTCTGAATATTGGAGCTATGACAGAATCAGTACAAGATGGTGGCAATGGATTTACCATGAAATTTTACCAAATTCAGAGTTGCGAGGAATGTTAGAGAAAATCTCACCCGCACTCGGTGCAGGTATTGTCACCAGAAAAATAGAGTAATTGACACTCTCAGATTTGCGCAAAACCCTCATGGTGTCCAGTGGTATTCCATAATGGGCAAAACACTGTCTATGGCCAACCCATAATTTGGTGAAGTTAGCGTCAAAATGGCAGCATGTCGGTAGCAGAGTTTGGCAGAATAGTCTAACTTTGCCATACTTGGAACGAGGCCCCTCGTAACTAAAGTGTCCTACGGTCGTATGTGCTCAACCATTGATATAATTGAAAAGCAAACAATTCAAATACGTATTTTTAAATTGTTTTGATGTTACAAAGATAATCGTTAAAAGGTCTGTGAAAGAGTCAGGCAGTTGTGGGACATGAGAGTATGTGCAAACATGTTAACAGTACTCCTCCTGGGCTCTGCGTGACCTTTGCCTTAAGCAGCCCCAGGGGGCCGACACTGTGCTCAAAACATCCCAACGCACACATACAAAAATACATGTCCGTTGTCAGCATTGTAAATAGTATTATTAATCGCCCACGACGATTGTTCAACATTTCTTCCCAACGGACATTTATTTTTAAAAGCCAACCATTTTAAATGTGTTGTAAAATCACGGGTAGGCCCTTTTTCGCGTGTGCCATGACATGTGTGTCTAGGGTAGTCCGCGCAACCTTTGCAGTTAACTGATCCTGTGTGAAATGCAGCTTTACTCTATCAATACTGCACGCATTTTCCTGGGGAGTCCAGGGATTTTCTACTAAAACAACATAACTCTACGTTCGTACATTTTAGATAACGATGCATAGCTGTGAAGTGAACTTATTTAAACGCAGGCCTCAAGTCGAGGGTCCACGCAGGTAGACGGAGTCCTGCTTCTTTTTTTCAGAGGGCACCTTGATATGCTAATTTCTGGTTATGCCACATTCAATCGGTATGTTATTGAGTACCCCCACTTTTATTTCTAGGACTTCACCAGGGACCTCATTTCACCAAAATAACAGGGGTAGCAGAAGTGACATAACACGACCCTTGACTCCTGGTAACATCACAGGAACTGATGTCATTTGAACCCACCCCAAAGTGATATCACAGGGAAGCGATGGAACAGGACCTTTCACCCGTTGACAAAACAGGAAGTGGCATCTCATAGCATTGTACACTACGAAAAATATGACGATATCACTATAATGTGATTTAGATTTTATACAAGAATGGATCACCATATGTATCGTTAAGATCCGTGTGTATAGGGCCATATTACCAAATTACTGTGAATGCAAGCAGACGTCCATGACCAAATCATAATGATGTGTTATCATATAACACTTACGCTAAGAGCTTTATATAGAAAAAATATACACCCAGTATCACCCAACCTGTGTTGGTACTCATTTATCGACCTCAGAAGGATGAAAGGCTGAGTTGAGGTGTTTAAGAACAGACTAAATAAGTGACTCATTCCCTGAAGTGTGCCTGAAATAAACCATTAATTAGTCTAGCAATTATTGTATAGCATTCCAGAAAGACACATTATTTGGTATTCCTATTCTTTCTTTTTTAGGGTTAGTGCTGAAAGTGTTAGACTTGTGGCACTCCTGTTCTTATTTTTCTTATTTTTTTAAGGGGCCCGAACAAGAAAGCCAGCCACCCCAGAAGTAAAGAGCCACATGGTGCTGGCCACAGCCCAGGAGCTTGCATTACAAAAAAAAGAAAAAAAATAATCTTTTTTTTGTAGAGGTCGGAAGGGAGACCACAGAGGTCGCAAGGAAGACCCCTAAATGACGTCCCTGGACTTCACCCCAAGGCTTGTGTTTTAAGTTGGTGGCACTTTTCGCACATGGATTTATAGTTTTGCCTTTTCCTTTGTAAGTAATGTGCTGCAAGTCCCAGCATGCAAAGCACTGCGGGCTGAAAAGCTAGGACTGTGCAAGGCGACCAGAGTAGCGCTGGAAGAGTTGGCAGGTGAAGACTAGAATTCGTTAGTTTGTGAAGACCAATAATCAAACAAAATTACCTAGGGTACCATTGAGTGTGAAAAAACATGGGCATAACAGTGCTCAAGATAATGAGATGTTATAGATTTTGGACCTTATACCCATAGCATTTTTCAATGGGATTGCACCATTATAAAAGGCTCTGTGAATCAGACCCACTATATCAAAGCAAGACTATACACGCACACAGAAAAACGAAATAAGATGGATACTTTTTAGAAACAGATAACTGTCCAATTCCTAGAAAAACATATAGATGTTATGCTAATGATACAGCCAAGTAGACGTTGAACAGCATATATGTATGTACAAGGTCACCGATACAAATCTTAAGCATGCACTAGACCAAGGAAGAAACATACAAAAAAACAACATACCCCACGTGGAGCTACAACTGGAGCCATGTGACGTAATTTTCAAATCCAGTCATTTGCTGCCATGCATTTTTTATGTTCTACAAAGTCATTCAGTTCAGATGTATTCAAAACATTCCACCCATCACTTTTTTGGTTATAGTTTATCTCCCTGTGTGAGAGAGGGCATGCCCAGATGTGGGTCCTTTGCTTGCTGTGCCATAGGGAACCAAGCTGCACCTCACTGATGAAGCCCAACAAGGCTGAAACATATCTTGGGCTGCTTGTGTTTCCGTGCAGAGGGGACCTGGTTTAGCAGTTAGACCTCGGTTGCTGCCATTGGTGGCAGTACCTGACTGATTTGCATATGACTGGACCCTTTTTGCAATGGCTTAGACAGGCTAAAAAACAGTGGTGTGGAAGGTTTCCCAGAGCAGTGGCAGAGGTTCAGACATATTTAAAGCCTTCCACCCATCAATGTTTTGGTTATATTATATGCTTTCCTGTGCTTTTCCAAAATTGGAAACATCTAAACTCTTCATCCAGAGTGGCAATGAAAAGAAGATGGCAAATGGGCAGAAGTAACCAAGTATGATGTTAAAAAACTGGCCTGTGTAACCTTTCTGTTGTGTAAAGTCACCTCACAAACAGATCAAAGTCCATAACATTGTGGGCTTCTATTTTATTCAGTGAGATAAAATTGACTTTGAATGCAATGGTGGCATGATGCATTTTCCTTTAGTCACCACACAAATACACATTGGCCTTCCTTCCACCCATGGCAGATGTCACGGAGCACCACAGGTTCGATTACCGGGTCCACGCTTAGAAACCTCTGGGTATTAAGCGCTTTATAAATAACCTATCATATCATGTCATGTCAGAAGATTGAATTATTCATAAGGTTCATTCCTAGTTAGCAGGATTTTCTATGCCTGTGTTGAAAAATGCAAATATTTACAGTTGAAGCATAATTAATTGGATATCTGTCATTTCAAGATTTTATTGCAGTATGCCAGCAGCTTAAGTTCACAGACTGAGGCCATGTTGGACAAAATGTTGTCCAATAATTTCATTGTGGTATGGATGATCTCCTTTCAATCCAAACAACTCCTTAAGCCTTGTCTCAAAACATGTCACTCGGTTTTCCATGCTGTAGTCAGTGGTTCAACTAAGAATTATTGTGTTCATTTTGCACAATTGGAGAATCACACCTGCAGTACATGGTGTATATCCTCCTTCCCTTTCCCAGTGCTCTTGCCCAGAGCCTAGACAGTCACCTACTATAGGGTGGTGGTACAAGAAGCGCATCTCAGGGGCATTCACCAATGCCATGGGTTTAATTTCCCACAAACTGATCTTCATCTGGCAGTACAGGCAGTGGTGGCAGCATGATACTAGTTTTGTCACTTTATGACTGCCCAAGCAGTGGAAAACACATATGGCTACCAACAACAAGATGTGGTGAGGCAGCAAGAACAATGTTCTGCTCATGGATGGTGCAACTGGTGCAGCATCTGGCAACAGTGGCAGGCCGGCGTAGCCTTCTATGAGGACTCTCCTACATTGCTGTCCCCACTGCAAGAGGGTTAGGTGGAAGAGGGGACACTGGAAGCTAGTTTGCCTGCAATAGGCCCATAACAAGGTGGACCCTCTCTGGACTGGGGTAAGGATGTCCTCTTAACGGCCTGACTTCTGACAAAAGGCACCTGTGCCCATTCTGCAAAAGCAGGCATGGGTTTAGAGGCCTCTATAGTTTCCTCCCCCTGAGCCATCTGCTGGGGACCCAATTATGTCCGTCCCACTTCTTGCTCTTTGGTCTCCTCCTGCAGAACCATCTAATCTGACTCCTCATCTGGTCCCAGGCAGTATTTCTGCTGCACCCTCCCTCTTTCTTTCCACCACCATCTCCTCTACAACTCTAAAATTGGTTAAGTCCTTGTGCACCAACAACTCTGGAGGATCCTCAAAAATAATGCCCTTCTGCCTCATTAAATAAAGTATTGCAAGGCAGTTCTCCCCAGTCATATCCACCACCTCTGGCGTGAGCACTCACTGCACTGGTCCGCCCATCTCCACCTCCCCATCCGTTGTCTCCTCCAGTGGCAGTGGCAAATCCTCAGTTGTTGTCAGCGTTGCCTCTTCTCCATCTACTCCCCCTTTAGGAAATGCAAGCTCTCCAGCAGCCCTGCCTCCACCTCTCTTCCTGAATGACCCCATTGCATCTCCCATCTAGGCCACACTTGCTCTGGCTGTTGGAATCTAGCCCCTGATGGTCCCATAAGCACAAGAGGCCCACCATTCTCCGCTATACTTCTTCTTAGTATTCCCTTCTTCTTAGGAAGGTCTAACACACTAGGCAATAGTAACAAAGACACGCCATTCACAATCGCTGGTGCAGTTGTAAGCTTTGGGTTTACAGTCCTGGGCCATTTTTGCAGTCTTTGCATTGGCTGTATTGGCTTTGTACTGGCAGCATTTTAGACAGCATTCTAGGGGTCGTAAAGCATCTGGTTAAGAATACTAGGTTTGGACAGTGAACCCGTGTACATTTATAGTAGAGAAGGGGTCATTTTTCTGAGATGGCATCACTTATTGATAGAGAATAGAAAAACCTTCCGATTGGAAGCGCATAGATTTCTGATGACCAATCAGTTGATGAGAAATGCCCTATGCTCATTCCTAGGCAAAGGGGTATTCCGGTATTTCTAATAAACTAGTAGTAAATACAAGTATTTACCCTAATGAAAACATTCACAAAATCACACTACTGTTTATTTCATTGCTGAAATATGCCACTGGCACTGAGATGCCTAAAATAATTGTTCCCACCCCTTTGCCTGTATGTTAGACAGCAGGTTGGCTGTGTACACCCTCAAAACAGACCTCCTAGCACTATAGGAAAACCAATGGCGGTATGTACAATGGGGTGAGCACTGAAAACTAAGGCAGGGAGCTCAACAGGGCAAACCGGAATTAATAGCTGGCAGGCGAAAATGATGGTAGGCCCGCCAAATAAATCATGAGAGGCAAATAATGGGGGGAGAAAGAGGGGTCCGGCCATCATTATTATTATAAAATGTATAAAGCGCGAACTAAGGCACAAAGGCACCTAGGCACTGAGGGGAAGCCGCTCACCACAATCATTTGCCACAAGTTACACTAAAAGAAAGAAAGGGACTAGAACAAGAGGTTCTTCAGTGTTTTCCTGAAAGGAAGATACTCAACCGGTGCTCTGAAATATAACGGACGAGCGTTCCACAAGCTAGAGGCCAGAACTGAAAAAGAACGGCCACCCAAACGCTTTCAATGGTATTTAGGAATCTTGAGAAGCACATGGGATTCAGAACACAGTTTTCTTACTGGACAATACCTTTCCAGTTTCTTTTTGAAATAGTGAGGACCGACATTGTGCACGGCTCAGTGAACAATACAGAGAATCTTAAACCTGATCCTCGCGGCCACCGGTAGCCATTGCAAACGATGTAGAAGAGCAACCGAAGGAGTCAGACGAGGTACCTTCAGCCCCAATCATGCTGCTGAATTCTGAAGAACTTGCAGCCACGGAATCTGGTACCTCGGCTGTCCCCAGTAAGCACCATTACAGTAATCTAGGGCTCCCATTATTGTAGATTTCACCAGAGTAATACGGTTTTCTGAGGGAAGCAGGGGAAGAATTTTCCTCAAAGCTTTCAGTCTTCTAAAAGCTGTGCTGCAAATGGCAGAAATCTGGGCTTCACCTGATCCGTTTATAAGGAGTTTCACTCCAAGACTCTTTACTGAGGCACAGGGGGCCGGACATGGACAAAGTGACTCAGGCCAATATTGTGAATTGCAGAGGTGGTCCCTCCCATGGGGCCCGACCACCAGTACCTCTGTTTTATTTCCATTTATTTGCAGCCAATTGGCTGACACCCAACTACCCACTTTCTCCAAACAGTCACGCAACTTCTTGGGAGACGCAGCTTGAGAAGAGTCCAGCCGAAATATTAGCTGCCTGTCATCAGCATAAGAGTAGAAGAGTACTCTGCATTCTGTAAACAAAAGGTGGAACAATGCGGACCCCTGTGGGACACCACAAGATAATTCCACAGGAGGAGAAAGACACGCTTGAAATTACACTGTTTAAGAGCGGCCTTCCAAAAAATACCTGAACCATACCAAGAGTCAGTAGAATATCATGATCTACCATATCAAAGGCCGCGTAGCGATCCAGGAGAATAAGCACTCCGGTCTCTCTGGTCCTGAAGCAGCGCAATATCATCTAACAACGATATCATTACGGACTCATTCCCCATCTTGGGATGAAAGCCCGATTGAAAAGGATGAAGACAGTCATTATCTTCCAGAAATTTAGAAATCTGAGGAGCAATCACCACCTCCTACAGCTTCATCATTACTGGGAGCAAAGAAATAGGCCTGTAATTAGCAGGCACTTGAGGATCCAGGTTAGTTTTTTCAAAAGCGGCCGGACTACTGTATGTTTAAGGGCAGACGGCACAATGCCCATTGAAAAAGAATGCTGCAGTGCGAATGTGAAGAGGGACCGCATCAAGGGGTGAAGGCGATTTAAGGCCCATCACTGCAATCCAAATAGTTTAATTGTTTATTTGGTCAAGTTTAAAGTTGTTTACCAAAATTGAAGAAGAGAAACCATTGCTAGGACGAGTTTGTGGGAAAATCTCAACAGTTTGACGATCTTTGATGCCCTTGCGAATGTCAAGAATTATTTCATAGAAGAAAGTACTGATTTCGTCACATCTTAACTGGGCATCAGGAGGCGTTGGCTACTAAGAATAGTTCTCTGGAAGCACAGGTTGCTTCAGTTTTCCGGGTAGCATATTTGGCTTTTTCTGATCTAATCATCTAGTGATAACAAAGCATTGCTTTATAGAGGCTGCAGGTGTCAGTGTCGTATTTCAGTTGCCAATTTCTCTCAAGACGCCAACACAGCTGTTTCATGCATTGTCCATAGCTGCCAAATTGCCCACTTTATGCTGACTCCTCGAGCCAGTCCTGTTTTTTCCCCACTGCATGTTCGGACTTGTAGTCCCCTCCTCACACTGGGAAAAGACAAACTACAAGTTCCAGCATGCAATTGGAAACAGAAATCAGGACTGGCTCGAGTTGTCACTCATGCAACTCGGAAACTTGGTAGGGGGGAGTATCTTGTGGGGAAAACAGTGGATTGTGAAAAAGTAGAAAACAGCCTTATAAATGCAACATTAAAGCTGCACTTTGAAAGAACCAGTCCAAATCTGGAGCACCACTTTAGACAAAAATCAGAGTGGTTGGTTGAAGTGAAGTCTCTGGTTACATTACTAGCCCATCACATCTCCTTCCCAGCAGGGGCGGCGAGTATGTGGGTGCTTCGGGGCCCAGGCACCCACCCCTGGCCAGGGAGAAAACACAGTTTGGATGGCCCTTTGGTTTGGGCTGCATCCTGTCCCTTTCTCCAGCCCCGGTTCATGGCACTGGGAGTGTCACCTCTTTCTGAATGAACAGGCTTGCCCTGTGCCCACATAAATGCACTTTTCGCTCGGCCTGCCTTTGGTCCCTCCTAGACCAAAGCCTCCAAAATTGAAAGTGCACAGACATAGAGTCCTTATCAAAACAGATTTAAAAATTCAGTTGCATGTTGGAACCTACAGACGAAATGCCTCAAAATATGATTTTAAATGAAAGATTATGGTTTTCTTTTGAATTTAGATCTCTAGCTAATTTCATGCTCCATCTTCTGATTGGAACGCATGAAACGTTTCAGCCGGAATACTCTTTTACTCTTTCTTTGATAAATGCAATACATGAATAGGGGTACTAGAACGTATTCTCATTCAGGCATTACACATCGTGTTATGGGGTCTAGTATTGAGCGCTTTGAAACACTTGCCTGTGTATAGGCGCTATATAAATAAACAATACAATACAACAATACAAAGTGCACTGTGCAAAAGTAGGCTCCTTTTCCGGATGTAGGCTGCAGGAAGTAAACTAAGGACATACTTTGCTTTGTATCGGGCGGTTCTCCAAGGAGAGTTGGGTAGTGGCTAGGCAGTGTGTGAACAGAACTTTCTCCTGGTCTGACTTAACAATGGCAGCACTGGGTGGTATGCATAGAATGCCAGTGTTCAAGATAAGTCTCTGTTTAAGTAGAGACAGGTACGTAACACTAGGCACAGTACACAAGAGTGTCTCGTTGGCAGTGCATATTGTGGTGTAGTGCCGTGTGCAGCGCCAAAGGGGCCTCCTTGTTTGTAGTACAGAAAGTAGCACAGTGCTATATGCATTGTGCAGCTGCCCTCCTGGATGGAACCGACTATCTCTGCGTATAGTGCACCCGATGGGCTTGCTCTACCTCGGTAGTGCATGATGTATCCTGGTAGTGTGTCAGGCGCCCTGGGAAGTCTGAGAGCTGGCCATGCATGGAGTATTCAGTGTTGAGTACAATGCATAGGAAGGATCCACTGAGTATCATGCAGAAGAGCCCCTTGTGTTTTAGGCAACTGAGGAGAGGTACATCACCGACCGTGGTTTGGAAGTGATGTACCTTCCAAAGGAAAATAAAGATCAATCCATAGGCGTTTTTTTCTCTCGACATGTTTCTATAATGTTTGCCTGCTTAGTATATGGTGTAATTTTTGTACTTTTCAAGGCATTGCCATAAAGCAAAGTTTTATTTCACCTCACTGAATGAAACCCAGACCAGAACACACATACAAACTAAAGCTCAGAAGATGCTTCTTGTCGTGTTTAAGTTGCAGACTGGATCCAAATCTCGGTTTCACCAACTAACCAAATTGTGTGATCTGAACAAATGGGTTACTTAATCTCACTGTTTTATTGGGAGTCCAAAGAAGCGCTTTAGTTCACTGCTTATGCTATTCCGAAAATCTGCACTCATGGTATACTAGACTGTACAGTTGCTCCATATATAATACTCATGACCATTCATGCAGGACAACATGTTCATAAATTGCTCCATTGTCTACAGTGTCCTGTGAAAATCATTTTGTAAAGTTACCCACCCTAGATCCTTCTTGTGCACGTCACAAAACACTTAGTTATGCCATGTACTACCGACCTTTGAACACGCTGCAAAAAACACTGCAACCAGTAAAGTGCTCTGGACACTAAGCAGCACTAACTAGACTATACCATGTACTGCCAGGAAGATTGTCTACTTGTGCAGGGCATGCTGCATCAAAATTGTATTGTGTGTACAGAGCCCCCACCACCAAAGTATTCCATGCACGGTCAACCAGGGCTGCTTTGGGGGGTTAATACGTGCATGTCAGGGGAGTGATTAGAAGGATAGGGGCCAGGAGACAGCTCATTCTCACAGCAGTTCTTAAGTGTGTGGCTTCAGGCGTGAAGGAGAGAGTTAACTGCTTGTAACATTGAAGCTACATTAAAATAATCTTATTAGAATGCATGAAGAAGTTAGATAACCCCACACAATTAAGTTTGCTCCTCCCCCACAGCTTATGAAGTTGGCATCTTGCCCAACATTTGAAGGGTTAGATCTCCTCCCCCCCCCCCCCACCCAAAAAGATGTTGGCCTAGGTGCACCCTTGTCTCCTTGTAGATCTCTCTAGGAAGTAAGAGTAGGTTCCATTGCACTCGATGGTACTGAAAGCCTGAATGAATGGGTACAGCTGAGCATTTTACCACTCTCTCAGCCTGCTAAGGAATGCCATTATAGGTGGATGGGCTGGTGCCAGACAGACGTCACCGTAACCTCAGCAGAGGTAAGAAAAAAGTGGTTCAGAGAATGCAAAATACTATGATAATTGGGGTCGGATGAGATTCCAGTGCGTGCCGCCTGGTCGCGTACAGTATATAACATTGCACATGTTACTCCCTGAGCTAGCCCATATTTGGATGTCTCCAGGAATGTATGAAGGACATATCCTTTCTGGTTGTCCATAGCTACTGCTCAAAGATCGAATGCAAGCAAGCAATTGGCACCAACGAACACTTTGACTGAAAAGGTAAGTCAGATAAAAAACAAGCTGACCCAACTCTATGGGCTAATGAGTGCATACACCAGAGAAGTGTTTGCGACGCACACCCGTTCTGGTTTGGGCTTGCCACCAATGAGTGAAATGTTTCATTAGGTGATCCTGACTGTACACAATGATCCACATGTCTGAAAAGTACATGATCAATGCTGATATTTAAACCACTCATTACACAGGAGTTTCTTCATTGCAGACCCTCTCCTTCGTCCTAGTCACTGTCTCTCTCTCTCGCTCTCTCTCTCTCTCCCCCCACTTGACTTGTCTTCCCCTTGAATTGGGAACTTTTTTTTAGTGATGGTGGTACTTCTCCTTGCAGCTGTAGCTTCTGTATACTGAGCAAGTCGTTCTCTCATCCTAGTCATGCTGCTCCACCTTTTGAGAGCTACTACAACCTGGGTGATTATAGAGGGGTGGAGTAGAGGCAGCAATGGCTTACTTGAATGCAACTGGAAGGCGTGCATCTCCTTCTTACTTGACTTTAGTATATGCAGTGCATGCTAGCCCCTGTTCCCACTGTTCTGCGCCCCCCTTTCACCAAGTTGGCGACTAAGTTCAAATGGAGTAATATCACTGCCAGTAATGTCACTTCCGTATATATGGGCACCCCCGGGAAATTCATAAGTTTTGTCCCCTGCTTCCCAGCACCTCCACAGTTGAGAACAGGTCTCTGCCTGTAACAGCACTGCAAACTATGTAGCAGCGACACTAATTGGAGTGGAGGCTCTGGCAAAGTGGCCTGACCGCCTGCTGGATGGATTTCCTCGTCAATTTACTACTAACATAAAATCATTAGACAGCAACCTTTCAGTCAAGCCAGATACTGCCAAAATACGCAAAAAACTGCCTTTTACCATCTCTCCCTCCATTATCAAATGAATTTCTTCCTACCCAACTCAGAATTCAGAACCACCATCCAAACCCAGGCTCGTTGTCACCTGGAGGGCAGCCATTTCCTACTTGTCAGAATCCATGTCTTCACCCTCATCCCACAAAACAGCATCCTACCTGTTGCTGCCAGGCTCATGAAAGGACTTAAGAATATGACCACATCACCCCGACCCCTCATTGCCCCAATCATCTTCAAAACTGGATACATTACCTGTAAAGGAATGATAGCCACCACACCTCACTACCTTTTGCCAGACCAGAAAAAATGCAAAAATATATATAAAAGAATTCAAGCTACCTCACACCAACCGTTCACCAGAACTGAACAGGAACACCAGACTCATTCACAATATGGATTCCACCAGCTTCTCGGGCCCTTATTGTATTGTATTATAATTGGTTATTTATATAGCGCTCTTTCCCCACTTGTGTGGCCTCAATCCTCTTTTTACGTTGGAACGCCCTCGGTGACTGTGGTCAATGTGCTGGAAAGTTCTAAAGAGTTTAGATTAGGAGATGCATGTGTGAAATTTTGCTGGACTAGGACTTGGGTGGCTGGCTAGGCTAGACTAAGCAGCCCAAAGCGAGGTCAGGCACGTGGGTCGAGCGCTGTTGGTGGTTTGCGATAGATTGCTATTGTAGAGACAGTCGATGTGTGACCAGCTATACTGAATTTCTTTTTGTTGGTAGTCGCTGTATGCTAGTGGCAGAGGTGTTGAGGTACATCAGGTGTTTCAGTCTGGAAGGCTATATGTGTTGCTAAACCGGAAAGCATAGCCATAGCTGCATTCTACCATGCATGGATGCTTGGCCGTGCCTGCATCCTGTGTCCACAGATGTGGTGTAAAGTATACGTACCGTAGTCTTCAAGGTTATACATACCGTAGCCGTGCTTGCTAATATTCACAATTATATCCTAGTGTGGCACTGGCCAACATTCACAATCCTGTCTAGATGTGATGAAAGCCAATACTCACAATTATATCTAAGTGTGGCACTGGCCAACATTCAGAATCCTGTCTAGATGTGATGCAAGCCAATATTCACAATTATATCTAAGTGTGGCACTGGCCAACATTCAGAATCCTGTCTAGATCTGGCACAAGCTAATATTCACAATTGTATCTAAATGTGGCAGCATCCATATGAACACCTTTACTACTCTCCAGACAAAATGTATGTGCAATCCGCAATCATTTCCCTGCCTCTCCCCAGAATCCTTCCTTATAAATCTACTATTGAGCAGTGCACCTTTGATCTCTGAAAAACTTGCATTCATTGAATACCTAAACATGCACACAAAGCTGCAACAACAAAAAAAAAGGTGTAAGTTGCTGTGAGCAGTCTATTGAACAGAGAACTGGTGACTTTTGTATTCTAGAAGTTTAAAAGGGAGTGGGAGGAGAAAGCAAATGAAGCGCGAGGGGATAAGAGGCAGAGTGTCCATTAGTGCTGTAACCTGTTTATGGTTGATGTCCACAGGTCAGGGAGAATTGCCCCATTGTGTTTTTGTGTGTGGTTATAATAACATTTTAAGGAGTGACCCAGAAAGTCAGATCAAACTGCTCTTTGCTCAGCTTCTCCGACCAGCAGACAATGTGAGGATAGCTATGCTGTGTTAAAATGCTAAGCAGGTTACACCTGAATTCCAGCAAACAATGGCGCCAACCCAGGGGAAAGTGAGGGGAGTGCATGGGTCTGGTTTTGTTTATCTTTGTGAAGGAGAGGCAGGATGTATGCATCTGTGGTGGATGCCGCTGGCTTTGTGTATCTGTGTGTGTGTGTTTATACACTGAATATAATCACTTTTCAACAGGGAGCTAAGGTTACTGCTATAAAAGGTAAAGTCTGTACACGCTGGCAATGCTAATATTAACTATAAACAGTCAATATTGAATAAGCCAATATTAAGATATTCATATTTTAAGATTCCAAAAATATGTTTATATCTAGGCTGTATGCACTATTTACAAGTCCTGAAAGATACAGACGGATGTGCGCCCTGAGGCCTGCGGCGTGTGGCGCAATATATAAGAATTCAAATAAATAAATAAATAGAAATACAGATAACGCAAAGACAACACGTTACTGGGCCGCAGTCACTTTAAATAGGTTGGTTACATCAGCACTATGGTTAGATTGAATCTTGATGAGAAATGCTGTAGTGATAGTCAAGGTTTAATTTGTAGTGTCAGAGATCTTGTTTATGTTTCAGAATTTTCTTTTTTTCAGTCATTAAATTACAGGGTGGGCGATAGCAACTTGAAATCCCGACAAGAATATATTTTTTTTTTATAATGCTTTCAAGGAATCGTCATGAGACTTTCTGAAAGAAATATGATCCACATTCTCGGAATCTTGGGTAAATTGCATGAGTTTCTGGCAAGGCAGGGCCAGAGCTAAAGGCTGGTTCCAAAATGGGCATTTCTCATGGAATTTACAATAGGGCAAACATTGCTCCCTCCTACAGTCTGAACCACTGACCGGTTTTGCCTCAAGCTTTTGCGGTGATACAATGCCTAATCCTGAAAGGATGCATTCACCTACAACAATATTAACTAGTTATAAATGACTGGTTTGGGGCCAGAGAACATTTTCCAAATTGTTGTTTGCGGAAAATGTGCATTGTCCTCTCGACCCAGAGCTGCAAACAGTTGGAAAGGGGGCATGTTGAGGACCTCTGCTGAACCCCCTTAATCTAAGGCGGGTGAGAGCGGCTCTAGTGGGGTGGAACATTGCAAAGAAAAGAAGGGTGATTTTCACCGGGCCCACAGAACCCATCACTGGGCAAAAAAGCATACTATTTGAGGATGAGAGAGTGCCCCAGAGGGGTGGAATATGATCAAACGTAAATGAAAACATTATGACACTTTTTCACCAGGCCCACATAACAGGTCTGTATGTGCCTTAAGAAACTGCTGTTTTTGCTATATTTGAATCCCAGGGGTGGAAGCACTCCAAGAGACCACGCTTAAACATGCCTGAAGCCATGCATCCATCATGTGCCTGTGGAGAGGTAGTAGTAGCCTGCAGACACACTGGACAATACCCAATTGTCATTTCATATTTGTGACCATGTCCATGGGTCTAGTAGTCCCCTGATGGCCCAACATGGCTTCTGAGAGTGATTAGGTAAGGTCTATAGTCCATGCCCTGGTGATGTGTCCAGTGGGCATGGGTGCACGCTATGCTCAGTGACCTAAGCAAGCGGCTTCATGGTGCCAAGCGCAAAGTGGCCACTGGCCATGGTGGCTGGCCTCGCCAGTGAACACTTGAGGTGGCTTTTGTGGGTAGCCCAGGGCAACACTGAAGGCCATGCTCTGGGCAAAGTAACTATGGCAACTGGGTCATGGACTCACTATTGGAGCATAGTGAGCACTGCTCGTAGTCACAGGCCAGGCCTTGTGTATATTTTGAGTGATTTGGCATGGATTGGGCCGCTGCTCAAAGTCTTGATGTAGTAAAGACCAATAGGCAAATGGCCCGATTCAGAGGTACCCAGAAGTGACCATTTAGCATGGTCACTGGAAATGTTCAGAAGGCATATAGGTTGGCTTGGTAGCATCTGTGGCATTGTTCTTCAGCTAAAGTGGCTACCTGTCGTGGCTGCAGGCCATGTCCAGTTCACCCATCTGGTGGCATGCAGGAGCCCAGAGCCAGGCCATAGGCCATGTCATGGACAAAGTGTCTAAGTGGCATGCCTGCAAGCTATGCCCAGTGGTCTTGTAATTCATGAGGCAAGGAGGAAGACCTTGTTAAACCTTAAACCATCCAATTGTCTAGGTGACCTATGTCCTGCATCAGTCATCAATGATGGGGCCAAAGATCTAGCCCCATTTATTACCACCCTGATCAACTCATCCTTTAAAAATTCAGCAGTCCCACATAACCTCAAAGAAGCCTGGGTCCTACCTCTACTCAAAAAACTCACCCTTGACCCTAATACACCTACGAACTAGAGACCCATTACGATTTTCCCCTTCCTCCTAACAATAATAGAGAGAGTAACATACCTCCAAATACAACAACATTTGGAAGACAACAACCTTCTAGGACTGCAATAATCTGGCTTTAGACCCAGGCATGGGACTGAAACAGCCCTCCTGGACTTAAAAATCCAAATGGATGAAGCCAAAGACAAGGGCAACCTGGCCATTCTGCTCTTGTTGGATTTGTCCACAGCCTTCGACTTAGTCGACCACCAAATACTCACCAAACACCTCTCTTCAGCTGCTGTATTCTCCCAGGATGCCACCAATTGGATTCGGTCCTTCCTATCGGACAGAACATCCAGGGGCTTCGCCCCATCAAGCGGCGCTGTGGTGGACCCCGTCCCGATCCAATATGGAGTCCCCCAAGGTTCTTGCATCTCCCCCACGCTTTACAATATCTTCATTAAGCTCTTCTTCGACCGCCTTTATGACCTGGGAGTGACATATACCAACTATTCTGATGACACCCAAGTCCTCATCGCACTCATGGGGATCTATGAGGAAGATGTTGCAAAACTAAATGAGATCTACCTTGAAATCCAAGCATGCATGGCCACCCATAGCCTCTGCTTAAACGATGACAAGACGGAACTACTGATAGTCGGCTCACAGGCCTGTCTCAATAAACTCGACCCCAGATACCAATCCTTCACCATTGATGGCAACATTATAAAAGTATCAAAAGAAGTCAAAACACTGGGTGTGGATCTTGACTCAACCCTCTCCCTCAAAAAACAAATTAACGCCACCATATCATCCACAGCCTACACCAATAAACATATCAATGCCTGCAAACCTTTTCTATCCACCAACAGTCGCCTCACATTGGCCAGGGCCCTCATATTGTCCAAACTGGACTACTGTAACACACTCTTCCTCGGCTCCACGTACCACAAATTCAACAGATTACAGATACTACAAATCAATGCCCTTAGATGCGCCCTTAATCTCCCACACAAGGCCCACATTTCCTCTGCTAGAAAGGAATATCACTGGCTCCCTATCCGTGAGAGAATTAAACTACGAGCACTGGTCATTACACAAAAATGCCTCTACCTGACAGCCCCTCGCTACTTATCAGCCAAATTTACGAGACAGATCTCAACCAGACCAACCAGATCTGCATATCTACACCAACTCAACATCCCAAGGTTCACCCTGAAAACAGCTGGGGGAGCTAGCTTTCCCGTGCTCACAGCTCAATCCTGGAATGCATTACCTATGTCAATCAGAGCTGACACCTCGTTCTGGTAGTTCCGAGCCAAGGTAAAGGAACTACTCACAACTCAGCAATAGATTGTTTACGGCACTTAGCTAAATCCTGTGCCCTGACCTCTCTATATTTAAAGTATCCTTTTTATCTAAGGTGTATCTTCAGGTATGCTAATCATGTATCCTTGTATCTAATATATGCGTCTTCACGGACCATTCTGTAACCTGGTCCCTCGCACTAACCTTGTACTGTATCATCCTACGTTATATTCTATATGTGCAACTTTCTGTGAAATTGCTGCTCCTAAGATAATGTGCCCAGTTACCCTAGGGTTCGGCCGTGCTTTACAAATAAACAAACTAACCTAAACTAAAGTGCCAGTTGAGTATAATAGGGTACATTAATAGAAAAACTATTCAAAGTCAGTGACACTACTTTGGTTAAAGGTAATGGGCGGTGAAGTTTACATTAAAAGAAACAATGCCAGCAAGACTTTTCTCAATGTGGAAAGAAAACATTGGGCCTCATTACGAGTTTGGCAGTAAAAATCTGTCATTACTGGCATGCCAGTATAAACGTGTCCGTGTTGCACTGTGCCCGTAATGAACGGGAGATCATGTGTCCGCATGAACACGTGTACTGGCATGCTGGTAATGGCAGCACCGCCATGCCTGTAAGGTCCATACCGCCCCTATAGCGGCTTCATCGAATGCGCAGAGACCTCCACCGGCATCGTAGAATCTGCTATGAATGGCACCGTTCACACCGGCATTGCTACTACCGGTACCAGCATTACCTCCACCGGAGGCAAAGTGATTGGGCCAGAACAGGAAATACTCCAGCGGCCATCTTGAAAAACACAATCCATTGCAATCCTTTACCTACAGGCCCTGAAATTGGTATCTGTGAACCCTGCCTGCCAGAGAATGACTCAATCCACCCGCAAAGGCACACCTCATCAGCGCAAACCAAGGTTTAGTGACGACAAGCTAAACATGCTTGCAGACACCCTGGTTCAGCATGCGGATGTAGTATTCTGTGGTATTCTGCACAGACCTCCGCCGTGCCGCACAAATGCAGAAGAAACACATGTGGGAGAAGGTGGCCCAGAAGGTGTCCGCAGTGGGGACAACCCCACGCATTGTAAAGGACTGTCGCAAAAGGTGGGACGATCTGCGGCTGCGTTTCCGCAACATACTGTCAGCCAACCATACACAGGCCCAGGCAACAGGTGGCGGACCATCCTCGCCCATTAAGCTAGCATGGTGGGAAGAAATGTGCAGCTCTGTGATTCCCATGGAGGCCAACGAAGGGGTTGGGCATGCCGAGCCTGGGAGTCCCATCATCGGCTGAGGAAGGTGAGTGACCGTTAGCACAATACAATAGTGAACATACACACAACACCCCAAACACAAAAGTGGAGACCAAATGGCAAGCAGATGACAGCAAGAAGATCGGCCATCACCTCCCACCTAAAGTCTGCCCCAACAGAAATGCCACATCGCTGTCATGGTAACACACAACCAACCCCACTGACACAAACCACATGAGTCCCCAATTGCAAACACAAGCACCATCTGTCACGCAACTGGCCCCCAGACAGCGGGAGCAGACCAACCTGCCCCGGGTACTAGCGCCCTTTGGCGCCAGGCACATACTGCCCTCTCAAGCAAAACAGTCTGCAGGAGAAGAGGGACCATGTGCAGCCTAGTCTGAGGCATACTGGAGGGACTACTTTACCTGGAACTACTTTGAAGAGTGTGGTTGAAGGAACTACTTTTTAGGCTATTTAAACCACACCCTTGGAACAGAGCACGCCTCGCGTTATTCTGCACTCCTGCAACGTAACGCTCACCGTGTCTGCAAGCTCCAGTCCTGTCTTCAGCCACGCCCGTCCTGGTCATCAGGATCCATGCCTGCAAAGGAAAAGAGAGTAGAGAATAGAACAAGACTCTTACCTGATTCTCCATCCCGATCGTCCGGGAGTCTCCACATCTGCCAAAACAGAAAAGGAACACCAGGTTAACCGCGCAGAGTAAAGAACCACTTTAAAGACATTGAGCATTGTGCAGCGTGATACTCACCTGAATGCTGCTCCTTCTTGCGATCCAACGAAGCACACGCACGCGATCAACGCTCCGGAACTGCCGCACCTGCTGACAGAAAAGAAAACATCAGGTGAGATGCGCCTCTTTAAAGACATCCAATCTCACGCAGCATTGATTTTTGTATTTGTATTTGTTTTATTTGTAACGCGCACCAATAGGCCCGGAGGCATCAGGGCGCAACTTTAGACATGGTTACATAGGCATGTAGATACATCTATTCACAATATTAACAGTGCATAGTATTCAGGGCATACAGCATTAAACATATTTACAGAAAGAAGATTAGGGCAGGCATTTCCTGGGGCAGGTCAGGAGGTCAAGGCTGGTTGAAGAGCCATGATTTGGTTTTGGATTTGAAGGCACTAAAGCATTGTTCGGATCTGATAGTGAGTGGGAGGGCATTCCACAGCTTGGAGGCTAGAACGGGGAAGCTAGAGCCACCCGCCTTTTGTAGTTTGAACCTAGGAATGGTTAGACAGTGGGTCTGAGGCATTCTTTGCAGGCGGATAGGCGCGTGTCGGGATAACCGGCTGCAAAGGTAGGGTGGGGCTTGGTTGGCTAGGCATTTGTGAGAGAGGCCTAAGACTTTCAGTGAAATTCTCTGTTTGACCGGTAGCCAGTTAAGATTGGATCTAGATTCTGAGATGTGGTGGTTTCGTGGGATGTTGAGGGCTGCTCTGATGGCGTTATTTAGGAGATTTGCAGTTTGTTCAGGTTCTCTTGGCTTGTTCCAAGGTAAAGAGCGCTGCCATAGTCAATTTTGGCCATGATAAGCGTTCTGGCCAAAGTGACCGCATTAGGGGTGGTCAGAAATGGCCTGCAAGCTGCAATGAGTTTGCAGGTGTATGCTGAGGCAGATCTGACTGCATTTGTTGGTCGGGATAGGGATAGGGTGGCATCAAGATAGACGCCTAGGGTTTTGGTGTCTTTCGAGACTTGGATGGTGTTGCCATCGATGATAAACGATTGGTAGGATGGCTCAAGTGTACTAAGGCGTTACGAAGTGCACAAGATGAGGAGCTCAGTCTTGTCATCGTTAAGGCATAACTGGTGTTGTGCCATCCAAGCTTGGATGACCAGGTAGACCTCGTTCAGGGCCTTAGTGTCAGCTGAGTAGTCACCAGTGATTGGTATGAGTATCTGGGTGTCGTCAGCATAGTTCGTATATGAGACACCCAGATGGTCAAGTACATCAAAGAGTGGTTTTGTAAAAACGTTATAGAGCGTTGGCGACACACAAGAACCCTGGGGGACGCCGCAGTGAATCGGGGAAGGATCTGCAGCTGCGGATTGAGAAAAGACCCGCATAGATCTATTGCTCAAGAATGATTTGATCCAGGTCGATGCTGATGATGAGAAGTGGGCGGCTGAATGAAGATGCTTGCATAGGATTTGGTGATTGACCAAATCGAAGGCCGCAGAGAGGTCAAGTAGAAGTAACAAGGCAAGTTTGCCGTTGTCCTTTAGCACTTCAATTTGGGTTTTTAAGTCTAGTAGATCTGTCTCTGTTCCGTGTTTAGGGCGGAAGCCAGATTGTCTAAGACCTAGAAGATTATTGGCTTCCAAATGTTCTTGGATTTGCAGGTATGCTGCACGGTCTAGAATTTTTAGCAAGAACGGGACAGTAGTAATGGGTCTGTAGTTAGTCGGTATGCTGGGGTCGAGCAATGGTTTTTTGAGCAAGGGGATCACCCATGAATCCTTAAGGTTGTCAGGGACAGTTCCTGTTTTAAAGGAGGCGTTAATGAAGGATGTAATAAATGGGGCCAGGCCGTGGGCAGATTCCTTAATAAGTGGGGCAGGGCAGGGATCGCCCTGGCAGTTGGACGGTTTGATCCTCAGGATAATGTTTTCTACCTCTGCAATGGAGAGCAGTGAGAATGCAAATTGTTTGCAGTTGGGCTCGTCAGGGAAGGGGGCCCCTGCTGAGGTAGGAGGGTGCTTGTCCAGTTTCAGGCTATCTTGTTTGGCTGTAATTTTAGATTGAAGCATGGTGATTTTATTCAGTAACGCTGCCTGAATGTTAGCGCACCATTTTCTGTCTTTAGTGCAGGTGTCAGGGGGGGTAACGGGGGTTTCAAGCTCTTTTAGGAGCTTGAAAAGTTCCTTGGAGTTGGAGTTAGCAAGCAGAATGCGATTATTAAGTGATTCTTTTTTCGCTTCTATAATAGCTGCTTTGTAGGTAAGTGAGGCCAGGAAGAAGCCGTCTTTATGCGCGTCAGAGGGGTGGCTTTTCCAACGGTTTTCGGCACAGCGTTTGGTTTTACGGAGTGCTCTTAGCTGTGGGGTGAACCAAGAGTTCAGGTGTGCTCATGGTTCGGCCTTCCTCAGTTTGATGGGGGCTATAGAGTCAATAGCTGTCAACATGCTGCAGTTATAAATGTCAGCTAAGGCAGTTGGGTCTTTGTAGGAGTCAGTGGCCGCTTTAAGTGTCGGGAGTAGTAGAGGGAGGAGTTTCTCTTTGGTTATGTCCTTTTAATTTCTGGTCGGGAGATACTCACCTGAAGCTGCATTTGCTTGCAGTTCCTCAAGTCACCATCACACGATCTTCGCTCCGGGGGCACCGTACCTGCAGAATAGAAAAGAGACAAAAGATTAGTTGCACAGAAGAACAACATCAAATATTTAGACATTATCGCATCGTGCAAGTGTGGACACTTGCCTTGGTATTCTACTCACCATTTCCAGAGAGGAGTCACTCTTCATCTGGTGCACCCCCAAAGGGGAATCTGCGAAGAAAAGGCACAGGAGTGAACTTTTGGCAACTTGAACTCTAAGCAATCCATTCTATTGAGTATTGGCATAAAGACTTACCCTCAGAGTCATCGTTGTCAGGAACTCTGCAATAATCTACAGGATCAGTGAAGTTAACTGGATCCTTGAACCGCTACGCACCCCTGCATACAGTCGCAGGATGGAGAGCCCGCCATTTATAACATTAAGGTGAGGCTTGGTAGAAGGGGGCACAAGGAGGTCACGGGAGGTGGAAGTCGGTTCTCCTCCTTACGGCTAGTTAACATATAATTTCCACATTTTAGGCAAATCTTCCTTTGTGTCAGAAAGACAAAACTGAGTGGGCAGGTGCAGTCATTCATCACTTTGCTACGAGTCACGCTGGTGGAGACCGCTGTAGTGCAGCTTCGTTCGGTGCCCCTGTGAAGACCAGGTGAGCGTAACACCATCTGCATGTGGACATACACATGCATCACCGTAGAGATGCAGGGCTCACCACTGTGACATCTCATTGCATGGTGCTGACATCTCCACCACCAAGTGCACACCTGAGCCCCAACCACACAGCACATGGCACGCAGACCCTGAGGCATGCCTACTGCACACATTCCACAACACACCCGTAGGCCACCCAACAGACAGCATGTACAACATGGCTGCGCTAAAAGTATGCACAGACACTGCACCCCAGCCCCAAATCCTGTAAGCACCATGTCTGCCCCTCCAACATGCACACAGCAATGCACAGGACCCAAAATGTACAGACATCATTTATGTAGGATGTACCTTCACCCATGACTCATGCCCTGCCTCTCCATCCCCAACAGGCACAGGATCAGACAGCGATGCGGGCACCACCACCAAAATCAAGGCAACACCAGCACGCAGGAGCAGAGGGGATGATGACGGCACCAGGCTATCAACATCAAGCACTGGCCCGGGGCAAATCACCACCCCCAAGCCACAGCAGTCCAGCAAACAGGTCCCACTGGCCGGAGGACCTGAGGAGCAGCCAGCTCCGACACCTGGCAATGTGCCCAGGCCAGGAAAAACTGGTGCCATCATGGCACACATGCCACAAGGCACACCCGCCCTAAAGGCCACGGACAAGACAACCCCTGCCCCACTGTAGCCACTTCATGTGTATGAGGAGGGTTCACCAGCAGGCAGCGATGCTGAGGGGCCGCAGTCAGCGGCCACAAGTGCCCTAGGAGAGGTGGCTCAATCCACCCTACATAGCGTGGAGGAGGACGGCCAAGAGGACGAGGCTTACATAGCAGGCCAATGCATGTCAGAGGAATTTGAGCAAACACCATCCCTGCTGCCCACACCACAGCACTCCTTGAGACATGGGTCTGGTGGTCACAGCTCCAGGGAGGAGATGCCTGGAGAAGTTTTCAGCCCTCAAAGGAGTCCCACTCCACCTGCCGTGCAACCACCAGCTGCAAACAATTTACGGGACCTAGAGGGCCGCATGACCCGCATGTAGGAGCGCCAGCAGGTGTGACAATACCTGCCAGAAGGGGAGACCACATGCCAGGCCCACTGTGACAACAACCAGGCACTCACCGTGCCATGTACCGCGTGGCCACGTGGGTGCGCAAGGGCATGGAATCTGTGATGCAGGCGCTCACACAATTGGCTGCCACCAGGGCCCAAAATCATGCTGCGCCGGCCGAGCCACAACCCCCACAATCGGCGAGCACCACCCCGGCAAGCTCAACTCAGACGAGCCTGGTGCATAGGTCTCTACGCAGCATGTGCCGGCCAGAGGAGCAAAAGCCTCAGTTGCTCCCCTGGCCCTCAGGGGCCATCAGTACCCGGACATACATGCAGGAGGGAGTCTGGTTGGACTTGTATTGGGTGCAGGGACGTGGTATGTGGGGGAGTGGAGGGATGGGGTGGTGGGTGTGTGGGGGAGTTAAGGGATGGTGGTGGTGGGTGGGGGGTGTGAGTGTGTGGGGGAGTTGAGGGATGGGGTTGTGGGTGGGGGGCATGGGTGTTTGGAGGAGTTGAGGGATGGGGTGGAGGGTGGGGGGCACTTTGTAGAACAACAAAGGTGTTTGGTGCACATTTATACCTGTTTTTTGTACATAGTTCACTTTTCCTTAATACAACTGGTGTGCACATGAAGAACCCATGACTGGACATTAATCACTGAGTGGGTGTCAATTTATTTGTCAACAGTGCCCAGTGTCCAAAATTCAAAATGCCATGTGTTACAGAGTACATTAGTAATATTGTTCAATCAAAGATTGGCGTACAGCACGTCCTTCAGGCACATTCTGCTGTGGCCGATATGCAGCATCTTCCACATCATCCTCCTCATCTTCTTGTGGATTTACTTCCATGTCAGGTGTCAGGGGAACATTGCGCCGGATGCACATTTTGTGCAGCATGCACATACCAATACTATCTTCCCCACCTTATCAGGGCATATATCAGTGCCCCACCAGACTTACTGATGCAGCAAACTGTGCCTTCAACTGCCCGAATGTCTGCTCAATCATCACACGAGTGCGTGCATGCGCACAATTGTAGTCCTCTATGTGCCTGGTGACTGGATGCCTGACAGAGGTGAGGAGCCATGGCTTCAGGGGAGACCCAGCATCACCTGTATGGGAGCAAATGTTATTTTAATTGTGAGGGTTTTTGGCATTTTTTGTGTACACTGGCTGTACAATGTTCATGTTCAGGTGCAGGGGATCTTCACAGCCAGCTATTGCCATTTCATTAGAGAAACACTCAGGTCGCTGGACTCGATGTTGGTCCACGGTAGGGGAGCATGGGTCACGTACAGGTCATAGGGACCTTGACACCCGATACAGCACTCACAAAGATGATGTCAGTAGGCCCATGATGGACTCACATGTGATGGCTGTGTTGCAGTGGTGAACCCAGTATACATGTAGGGCACTGGATGATGGTTTTCCCTGATGTGCAACATGATACACGTTGTTTGCCAATCATGCTTCCATATACATGATGACGCCATGTACATGTCCGTCACCGCCTTCACCCATATGACCATGGCACAAAGCAATTGGTGGTATGGTCCTCCAGTGTAGGGAGACAGTTCTGTGATGGTGCTGTGTGTCAACTGGCATTGTGGAACTGAGGTGCTGTGTATTGGTCCTGCAGCAGTCGCGCATGTGTCAGTGGTGTTCACCACTTGCTGGAATTTTTTCTGTACACCCATGTCCATTTGGTGTCCCTTCAGGTGCTGTGTGTGGCATGGTGGTGTGCGGTGTACTTGTCGGGCAGGGGCAGTGACAGGGGATTCCTTGAGAGGCAGTTGGATTAGGCTCAGTCATGTCTGCATGACCTGAGCTGTACTTTGCTGCACTCATGTGAATAATGCATTGTGACTGCAGGTTGATGCATTGTGATACCTGTGGTTGAGGTCTGATGATGTACCTTGTGCATGTGCAGGGGTGGGTGCTGTGTTTGTAGCTACCATTTGCACATGGGTGTGCGGTCATGGCACGTCTGCACCGATTGTCAGTCTCACGCATCCCGTCATATTAATTGGGGTCACAGTGGTTGGCACCCAGGACGGTGTTCCTGGCACAGCACCCACGCGCATGCTGGTACAGTGGTGCACAGCCACAACGGGTCCCCGTCGATGCCGGTAGCACCGGCATCAAGGGTCGTAATACACCGGTCCGATAATGGATGCTGGTATTGCCTTACCGGTATCATTATTACCGGAATGCCAACCTTGTAATGAGGCCCATTATTGTCTCCAGAAAGGAGAAGCAGGATAGCCTTTCACCCCAACAGAATGGCAGGTGCCACAGGCACTTAATAATCACTTTCAAATCCTGATCCTGGTCAAATGATTATATATGGTTCATGGTTACAAGCACTCTAATGTTAGGTTAAGTGCTGTGGAAATTAAATGAGCATCAAGCCCAGTGTGCAGCATGCACTTGGTGGTCCAAGTTTACAACACTTTTATCAAAGATTTCAAAGTCAAATATAAACGTCTATTAACACTCGGAACTCCCTTACAAGTCTACAATCGTGTATTTTGAAAGAGTACAAAAGGACTGAACTGGACTGTCCATTTTGCAATGATAGCAATCTATCATAAATTTAGGAATATGGTTATTCTGGTGTTTTCCAATGAGCATTGCTAATAATACTAGTGTAACATGCTTGTTATGACTAGAATGCTTACTGGAAGTGATCATTATAAATTAACATCATACAATTTTCAAAAGAATCACATTACGATGTTATAGTACAATAAGCACATTCATTTTGTTAACAGTCTCCAAATGCCCTTTCTTCTTGGACAGGGTCACACTAACATTATAACCAATAGTCTATTTCTATCATTAACAAAAAATGGAACAAACATAATTGTAGACCCTGCAACTTGCTCCTCTGGTCTCTTCCAAAGTCTTTCTGGACCATTGCAGAGTTTATCTGTGTCCCCTTTACCTCGTCCCCTATAGCGTCCCCTATAGACGTGTGCCCTCCGTGTGATGGTAGCATTGCTGCGTGGCACACATGATACCAATATAGTCTTTAAATAGCAGACTGGAAAATACAACCATGCTGTCCTCTGTAACATTCTTGGCCATGAAAGTTTGTCTTATTTGGCAGGTAACAGATCTAGCCAAATCCAAAAATTCATTCAAATTTGGTAGCTTCATCAAGATTTTTATGCGATAAAGATAGCTGTACAAATCCTGTTTTGTGTCTGAGTCTTTCCATAGCAGCTGAAAGGCGCACTCTTTAGCCCATAATTTCTCAAAATTGTTGACTTGAATTTTTGAGATTTTAGATTTACACCTCAGTCTGAGGCTGAAGTTGTGCAAGCGAATAATTTTGAGAATCACATAAGCCAAGCACAAATTATCCACATTTTAAGAACCACATAATATAATGATACTTTTTAACATGTACAGTAGTAGGTCACAGTAGGTCTGCAGGTACAAACACAATGAAGTTCATACCGCTCAATACAAAGAAACATCCGTACACGGCTTACACAACATGATATCCAAGTGCATATTAGTCAAAATGACCAATGCAATTAACTATATATCAGACGTCCCTTAACCCACCTGCAAACCGCACACCCAAATTAGAACAATGAAAATATGTGTATATCACTCAGCACACAAATACATCTACAGCTCACTCACAATGGAATGCATGTGCTTGAAGGAAGGACAAATAGCCAAGTAAGGGATGCACTGCAGAACATTGACAATTATCCCCAGGTTGCATCAAACCTACACACCCCCATATAAAAACACACACATTCGCACACACAAAGCAACCCTTTAGCCCCAAACACTACCTACCTTTATAAACAAGCATGAAGAAACAGTATCAAAGAACATGGGTTGCCAGTATTTTCAATAGTTCTAGTTACCAAATAAGCAATAACCAACATACTGTTAAACTCAAAATATACTTAGAACAAGATAAATGAATGACTGCAAAGCAACAGGATAAACATTGCTTGTGTTGTTGCACAAATGTGTACCATGGCCTGCTAAATGAACCCTACCTAAATGGGCTATTGATCATCTGAAGCGTCAGTTCCCCACTCCTCCTACATTAACACTCTACCAACTTCGAGTGCTACAAAGTGACCTGATCGCAGCTTACGATGCACAAATCAACAATAAACATAAAGTGATAAAATAACACAGAAGAGCACACATGCATTTGTTCAATATTTTATGCGATTTTTTGATCTTGCAATATACTTCCGACCCACAATTCACATGCAGCAATACATGAAACAAAACATAGCACAATACAAACTGCTGGAACTAACATTCCAAATAAGTGCTCATTTACTGAACAAGTTCTCTGCCCTGGGTATCTCCAAGATCCATGCCAGTGGCATAAAGGAAACACAAATCAGGAACACAATCACTTTCGAGGATACATGACCTCAGATATGCCATTGTACAAGATCATTCAGTCTTGGAATGTCCATAGCAGTGGATGCTGCAGCTGAGATGTACACCAAACCCTCCACCTTTAGTTAGGACAAAGCATTGACGCCAGTGGACACAATAATCCCAAACAATCCACAGGTTGCAGGACAGTTCAACACCCTCAAATCTTTTTTTTTTTTTTACAAAGCACTACAGATTATATTCAGACTCCCGTTAAAGCCATACGAGAATACCAAAACCTCCCAAAAGAAGAAGTAGTAGCAGTAAAACATGTATAACATGCAGACAAATTACCACCACATAGAAGGTTCAAGGCGCTATGAAGGAAACAACATATCAAACGAAAGAAGCAAAAATATGATAAGAATATAAATAAGAGATAACGGAAAATTAAAAATGTAATTACTAAAATAAAATTCACATCAAAGTGCACACACACACATACACACATTGAGATTGTGCATTCAAAGTTCTCCATAGTGAATATAATATATTTTACATAATATTATACTCACAAATGAAATGCCAACATGCAGTGTGTGCACCTACACACAAACACACATATTCAACAACCCACAAGTATGCACACATATTCAGCATCCCCCCCCCCCACACACACACACACACTTATTCAGCAAGCAACCATCCTTCAGGGAGATTACCCAGCATAACCATGCAGATTTGAGAACCAAAGGCACACAAATAGACTTGTGTCATTTTAAAGATAAGAACACTGCCCATTGGGGAAATTGGGCATTCAGTTTCACTCCAGCTGCACACTTATACATGCATTCAGGTACTCTTGGATACAACACAGTAACACAATACATTACATTCTACAACATTTTGTTTTGACCTTTTCTGTCACAGAATGTCTATCACCAAAGTCGTCTTCAAGATTCCAAATCTGACAATCAATATTTAGGTCCAACAACTATGTCAAGCACTAAGCAACAAGATAGAGAACACTGCAACAAGCAAACAAACTGTAACAAAAAACAAAACAACACCATGGGGTGCAAAATGAACATGTTTTCTGCTTCACAAACAACCGAACTACAACTGACAATGCCTCACAGACAAATGTTATGACCCAGAAAGTTACACTTTATTGGCTAATTGCATGTAATCCCAATAACCACATACATCATTCACCCACACCCCATGCAACCAAATTACATTCACAAGTGTGCACTATCAAAACAAAACAACGAAATCACATTCAAAGTGTATCACAAAACATACTAGAATAGTCCACATGTTTTATCCCTCAACAAGAAATTCTCATATCCATCCACCAGCACTCATTCAGACCTCATCTAGACATAATATTTCATAATATGTTTTGATTTGATACATTTTCCATTCATTGCTGATGCATAAGAGCTGACATAGACCGCATACAAACTGTATGAAGAACACAGCTTGCAGTTACATCTCAAACACTACACACAGAACAAAACTTCATCTGCACCATCAGACAAGATAACACATCCAAGCAGCCCACACTTTACAAAGAAACAGGGAATTGTTAAAACATCTTCTATTGACCCCACATATGGAACAGATTTCCATCTATATTGTCATGTTAGTTAATACAGGTGTATGAACTTCGGTAAATATCATGTATAAGCATGAAGCTATTTTCCAGCTAAAAAGCACATAAAAAATAGTCACAACATATTTATTTATTAGCATACATCTCTAGAAAAAACATCTTCTTTCCATAAGGTACTGAACAAAGCTACTTACTTACCCATGCCAACAAAGCAAGCTGATGCCATAGTGAGGTGATGCAATGGTGAAGATGCACATTTACAAATATTGTGCCAAGAAAGCGACAACAAATGAAAACAAATCAAGAAGAGCTCACAGACAGTATTAGCCACCCTCTGTCCTTTTTCCACCTCTCTCAACCCCACCTTGTAAGTGAATTGACAAAAGCATCATCTCATAACAAAGAAAAATTTACCAACATGCTATCTGGCAAGTCATATGTCATAGTTGTAAAAAGCATTTAAGAATATACCAAAACATGGAACTGCTCTTTAACAACATTGAAGTACAACATATCATCAAAGCAAACACCAAAGAATCTCATGTACTTTATCTAACATACCATTTCAAAACATGTATATCAGCATAACATTGTTTAGTTGAATTGAATATGCGTGATTATTAATATGTGAAAAGGGAACCCACATAAAGGGCTACAAATCACAAAGCAAAAGGTGCCTTCATATAGTTTTAGTATAATAAACATTGCTGTGTTAGTAGTAAATATCAACTTTGTTAATAAGCAAAAAGAGATCTGAATCACATATCTACAGTTAGCAACAACTCAGCATACTAGTGACATGTATATACAAAAAACTTAAAAAATATTAACAAGTTGACAGGGCATATAGTATAACAAGTACATTGGGGAAATACAAACATGAAAACATATCCCTCCAAATCAACATGGATGTGGGCCTCAGGGTGCTTGCAGCATTCAGTATTCACATGCCTTTCAGACTGCTGTCAGCCTGCGGCATTTGAGACCTCATCCTTTGTGGATTGTGAATCTGATAGGTCCTAATTACTATATTAAATAGAAAAATATAAGTATGACAGTGATGTTGGTCACAGGCATACTCACCAATACAATTCTAGGCCACAAACATGCACAGAACATACACTCAAATAACGCCATATATACCTACACTGGTCAACTGGTCAATACCTGTGGTAAACTAGTGTGGTTATCTGTGGGTACCCCCCACACCACCACATTTCTAAAACAGTCACATCAATCATTTTCTCTGTATATCTGCCCAGTTTACAAACAAGAACTCCCCACAAGTACAACTATTTGAAATCCTACAGGCATGTGCCCCACCCACAAAATAGAACATTTGCACTACAAACACACCAGACAAGTCCACACCACATACAATACACTAACATTATCATCCAGTAACACCTCTAAACTATGACTTTCAAACAAAAAAATTTAAACAAAACAAACTCATAACAGATACCCCCCCACACACTAACTACAACCTTTAAACAGACACACATTCAAACCCTGTATTTTTAAGATATACCCCCTACTAAGGTCACATTTCAAATTAAAAAAAGAAACATAATTAATAATAGTGGATGCATTCTATTGTTGTGGCCAAAGGAAACATGTTGGTAATGAATAGGGCAACACAAATTAATATTATAGAATATAAACCACAAGACAAATGCTTCTTGAGCTATTATGGAGAAATTGCTCTTTAGGGAACAAAAATGAAAACAGTTTAGTTTTCCAAAGCTATTGTAACGAGGACAACTTTTCAAGATGTGGCAAGATGAAGTAGTGATATGTCTTAAAAGTCCAATGCCCACAGGTCATGAAGAGTGCTGATAAAGGGCCATTATAATCTTCATCAACAAGCATAATAAACACTACAAGTAATTGCCCTTTTTAAAAAAAGACACACATAGGTTCATACTGGTACACTGAAACGATATACTAAAAATACATAGAGGACAATATACTTGTTAATTAAAATGAAATTCATTAAAACAGCCATTTAGCTACACATAGAATGTACTTACATCTATGTAACTACTAAAAACTATAACTAGAGATTAGCAATTAGCTCACTACACACCAAGCAATCTTTGAAATGCAGATCCACTTAAAGAAATGAGCTTCTCTGAAACAACCTCTTTCTATACGCAGAGCAAAATGTCATCCGTGGATAAAAGCATACCTGCTCAGAATGTAATCCTGGGACACACAGTTTGTCATTAGATCCTTGAAAAAAACATGAATATGTTGTCCCATTAAGAATTTAACCTGAAACACACTATAACATAACAAGACAAAATTAAATTAAAAATTGATTTGCTTTGTGATATTACGATTCATGCCTGCATCTGTCCTCTAATAAAAGGGACCAGGTATCAAACCCATGCTGCTCAGTGCTGTCAAGTGCTTTGTCTCTGAGCTGTCCTCCATCACTGAGTCAAGGAAAAACAACTAGGCACTTAACACATTTTCCAAACTATACAAAATGCTCACTAAACGTAATGCTATCAAAACTGTCAGAGCATGTTCCACTCATGAAAAGATCACCTAAGACCGACACATGCTATGCTAGCATCAATTCAAGCATCTTTCTTTAAAACAGAAATAGAAAAAAAAGAGAATATTAAATATATAGTTAAAATCACATTACAGAACAAACCTGTAAAAATAGAGAACACCATTCAAATGTCCATTGGTTGCTACCAACAAAAATACATAGCAGAATAAAAAAGGGCCACGAAGAAGCAAATGACTTGGAAGAAAAAATATTGCATAATGAATAATCACATGCTAACAAAGTTGCACCATTCCCAAACAAGAAACATCCAAAAACCCAATGCTACACTGACCACCATAGAATAGACCTTCTTACTATGGATACAAAGGCAGCAAGTCACAGATTAAATAGACACACCGAATTGTGGCTATCAAATGGGCCATAGAGAGCTTTAAGTACATTCTAAGTGGAAAAACTTGGATACGCCACGACTATTTATTTGTATGTATTTGTTTATTTATTTCATTTGCTGATAGCGCCCAGCACCCAGAGGTATCACGAGGCTAGGCCCCTCTATCCAAATTAGCCCAGAACTAAGAGACCAAAGCGAGAATCATGCATTGAACAAACCCTATTCATCGTTGGTAGTCCATAGGAGATGCACTTACAAACAAACAGGGGCTATTTTTTTTTTTTGATGATATAGTTTGTTTGGAAACTTTTTCATCATTTGCAGGAATTTTGTTAATCTTTTAAGTGTAATGATTTATAGTACAGTTCCTGGTGTTTTTTTTTGTTTAGTTCCAATATAGAGCTTAGAAAAAGGGCAATTGTGTAGGTGTATTTGTTATTATGGTCGCTGAGTAGAGCGGCCCACCTTTCTTGTGTGGTCATTTGTTTGGTTGAAAGTTGAAAGAACGTTCCAAATTGTTTGCATTGAGGGGAAAGTTCTTTGCATTTCATGACCAGGTGGAAAATGGTTTCAGCGATTTTTTGGTCTTTGCAGAACCTGCAGTAGTTATATTCAGCATCAATCTGTCTTGTTGTAGATAAGTACGATTTTGTGGGAATAATGTTCAGACGTACTTTTAAGAACGTTGTTCAAATGATTTGTTCTGGGAAGATTTGCAAGTAGGCTGGTGGTTCATGGATTTTTCTATTGTCTTTTGTGCATTGGAGATTCTGTTTGTAGGTATTCTTTTTTTGAATGGTCTTTATCCAGTCATTGTGCAGGAGTTTTATTTTTGCATGTTGTGGACGGAGCTTAAGGAGTTCTTCTGTAATATCTTCAATTTCCATTTCATTTCTCATTGAGGATTTCCATTTTTGTAATATTGTAGTGTTAAAGGTGTTTTCTTTAGCTTGTAGGATTTGGATAGCTGGCGTTTTTTCATCTGTCAGTATTTTTCGGAAAATGTCTAATCTTTTCCATTGTACAAAGGATTCGATTGACTGAGTTGCCATTTCATAACGTATTCTTGGCATTGGGTATGTTTGTGGAAGTCGGAGGATTTTACGCCAAAATATTGATTCATATTTGGTCCAGTTGATTGTGTGGGCATTCAGCATTGCTTCTGTTCCATATGTTAATATCGGGATGTACTTCTGTCTGTAATAGGCAATAATGGGATTGAAAGAGAACTTGCCATATTTTCTGTGAAGTATACAACCTTGTCTTGATAGGGTTTGGGCTGTTTGGTCAATTTTGTCTATCCATTGCTCTTCTGATTTCAATTGATTTATTGGAATACCAAGGTATTTGAAGGATGTCACATTTTCAATTTTGGAGTCGTTGATGGTAAAGGTCGGTTGGTATGGTTTTTTTGTGGGTGGTTTGGTGAGAGTCATTGTCTTAGTTTTTTCAGTATTGATCGTTAGTTCGTTTTTTCGCATGTATTGACTCAGACCTGTCAGAGAGGCTTGTAGTCCAGTTGGTGTTTTATCTAGTAGGACGATATCGTCTGCATATGCCATATCCGGAACTGGAATCAAATTGATTTTTGGAAGGTTGGTTTTGTTGGATGTTAGATGCTCTTCGATGTCAGCAGTGTACAGGTTGTAAAGTGTTGCTGCCAGAGGGCATCCTTGTTTTAGTCCATTTGCTGTTGGTATGGCGGATGTTGTGGCTCCTTGTTTCGATAGTCTTACTTTTATGGTGGTTTTTGAGTAAGGTAGGATAATCGGTTCAAGGATATTCGAAGGACAGTTCCATGCTCTAAGTTTCGACCATAGTTTTTCGCGTGAAATTGCATCAAAGGCCATCTTTAGATCAATGAATGCTGCGTATATTTTAGTGTTGGAATTGATGGCTTCATGTTTGATTAGTTGTAGTAATATCAGATTGAGATGTGTTCCAACGTTAGCCGTGAAGCCTGTTTGCCTGGTCGAAAATGTGTTGTTTTTTATGGCCCACGTGGTTAGTTGTTTTAGGAGTACTGCTGCAAATAGTTTTCCTAACGGATCGAGGAGGGCAATCGGGCGGAAATTTTGGGGATCTTCCCTTGATCCTTGCTTGTGAATTGGTACAATTATTGCCAAACTCCAGGAGTTCGCCCAGGCAATTGGATCTTGTTTAATGACAGCATTGGATAGACCGTCAGGGCCTGGTGCTCTGGGGGTGTTAAGATTTTTGATCAGCTGGATGAAATCTTCAAATTCCGCATGTACTTTCCATGTTGGTTCTATTGCAGACAGTGTGTTTTGAGGGTCTGTTCTTCGTGATGCATAGATAGTGGCAAAGTGGGTTATCCAAGTTTCTTGTGCTACATTGGCTGTAAGTTTATGTTTTTGATGGTTTTTGTTGAGCAAGTTCCAGAGCTCTCTGGTATTGTGAGTCTTGTGGAGTTTCGGTATGTTTTCTGCGTCTGCTTGTTGAATGACGCTTTTTTGAGATTTGATCCAATTGGAATGCTTCTGTTTCAGAGATTTGATCTGGTTAATGCTCTCTGCAGGTGAGGTTTTCTTTAGATATCGTATTGTTCGGTTTAGGCATTTTTTCCTTTCAGCAATTTCTTGGTTGTATGTATGACGGTGGTCTTTGTGAAGACGGTTTTTGATGGTTTGTCGGAAAGGAACTAAAATCCATTCATAGTTAAGTTTTTACAGAGTCTGTCAGGTTGGCATCTTGAAATTTTTTCGGTAGAGTGGCTAGGATTGGTTGTGGAATCCTTAGACTTGATGTTGTACCATTTAGCTCTAGCAGAGTTAATATTGGTGGTTCGCTTAGTTGGGGCGAAGATTGAGAATGAACAGTGAGTTGGTTATGATCGCTCCTATCGGTGGATACCGTTTGTACTTTTGTGACTGATTGATGTAGGCTGTCAGATAGAAATATATAGTCGATAATTGCGTGGGATGAACATCTAATCCATGTTGGGGTGTAGGGTGCAGAGGTGTTTGCATGGTTCAGGAGAATCAGGTTTCGTGTCGTGATTTCTTTTATCCATCTCTTTGCCTTTGGGGAGAGTTCTGAGAGGGTTTGAAGGCAACCATTCTTGTTGTACAACTTAATGTTCAAGTCGCCACAGATTATTATTTCCAATAGGTGATGTTTTGTTGTAGCTTTGTCAATTGAGAGGAACACTCCATCTAGGAAAGCATCCGTTGTTATTGCTGCTGGGTTCCAATAGAGGTTTAGGATTAAGAGTATTGAGTTATTTTTACTTTCTCCGTTTTGGTCAATCATGTTAGTATAGTAAGTTGGGTCCACGGGTTTATGTTCTCAGAGGTCATTACTGTACTATAGGGGTTTATCTTGATTAGGGTGAGTAGCCCAGATGCGGGTCTTCCTTGTTTTTGCACAATGGCCGGGTTGAGAAAGGTGATAAAACCGTCACATGCTGGTGGGTCACTGAGCCAGGTTTCTTGGAGGCATATGATTTGGTATTGATCTAATTCAGTAGATGGGTTCGTAAACAGGTGTAAGTTCCCTCTAGTGTTCCACGAGCAGAGTGACCATGTGAACCCGAGATTAATTAATTGTTATGAATTGGTCATCATTGAGTCTTCTGTAGATGCGATTTCTGAGAAAGAGGTTTCGGAGTCATAAATTCCTCTGATTGCTTGTGCATCTCTGTAAAGTTGACGTGTTCGTATTGAGTCTTCTATAGATACGGTGTCTGTTAAAGAAGTGTCAAAGTCGTAACTTCTTCTACTCGGTTGATCATTTCTGCGTGGCTGACGTGTTTGTGGCGGGTAACTTAGACATCTGTCATCACTGGTGTATTCGGGTATCTGATTTTCCTTGTGTGATTTTATTTGATTGTGGTTCTTTCTCTCACTCCTTGTGATTTCTTTATACTTCGGTTTGTTTGGTAGTTTTGTGTATGGTGAGGCCCAGCATGTGAAGCCAAGTTTATGTAGTTGGGCTCGCGTTGATAGAATGAGTTCTTGATTGTTAGGATCGGGTATCTCTATGACAATCTTGTCTAAGTTTAGGTCATCTTTGAAAGTTATGAGATCGATGTCTTTTGTTGTTAGTTTTTTCTGGTGAGGTATTGCACCAAAGAGACGTAGTAACTTCGTTCTGTTTAGGATTATGGGTTCCAGTCTTTTGATTTCATTTTCGATGTGGATTTCACATATTTCATTCTGTCGTAATGGGTTGGCAAATATTGGAAGGATCCGACTATGTTCAGTAGAATCTTGTGGTGTTATTATTAGCGAGACCGATGAGATTAGATCATAGGATTCGTTTTTTGTTTCATCTGTTGTCTCGTTTTCCATCGATATAACTGAGATTTCTTCTAGAGAGAGTTCTGTAGTTTTATCTTGATTTTTATTTGGCTGTTGTTCGTAAACTGAGGAATATTCATCAATTATTATGAAGCCCGCCTGGTTTATTGGTTGAAAGGAATGTTGGTTGTTTTCTGATGCTTGTTCTTCGTGAATGGTTAGGTTAAGCAATTTCTCGTCAATAGGTGATTGCGGTGGAATCAGTTGCGGTACTTGAGAATGTGTCTGAATTAAGGGCTCTTGATCTCACTGTGTACTGGTGGATGGTAATATTGTACGAATTGTGATTTTGGGCTTTGGTGGTTGAGGAGGTTGAATGTTCTGATTTACAGTTCTTAGAAATGCTTGCGAACCCGTTTGTCGTTTTTTGATATTTTTCTGTTGTGTGGGTTTTGTATCATTTGTTGTTTTTTCCTTCGTGAAGATCTGGTAGGCTTCGGTTGGTTTCGTAGTTGTTTTATTTAAGTTGATTGTCTCTGGATTTTGGGTGATAGTGATTTGACCCGGTTCTTTTGGTATCTGTTGTGTGCCACTCGAGCTTGTCTCCGTTGGATGTTGTGGTAGATTTGGAAGAGGAGGGCTCGAAGATCCTTGGTCATTTGGTATGTTCGATTGTTGCTGGTGATGTGTTTTAAGCATCTGTAGTAATTCTGCTGTGAGTTTTGTTTTCTCTTGCCGGTCGCCTCTCGCTATTTCAGCTAGTCTTTGTTGCCATTGATGTGTTTCCTCTGATTCGACTGTCAGACGGGATTCAACTGTCGAGACAAAATGTTCCATATGAATCTGTTTCGAGTGAATTAGCACTAGAAGAGTTGCTTGATCCTTCATGGTGTCTTTCATAGCTCCATATAATTTCAAAAAAGGAATCATCGCTTGGGAGAGTTTGCGATGAGCATGTTTTGTAAATCTAACATTGTTGTAGGAATCCTTAGGTTTATGTTTTCTTCAGAGTGTTCATGATTGTGCGTGGCGTTGGCGTTTTTTTGTTGGAGATTTACTCGGTTTTGGGTTCTTAGTTGTGGGATCTGGAGTGTAATAGGAGTCATCTGAGTCGTAATTGAAGCGCGTTCAAGCCGTTTTTCCCTTAGCAAGATCAGATTGCGGTTCTCTTTTCACCGGTTTGTTTTGAGTGCCGTGCAGAATGCACGGTGTCGATGTTAGTTGAATTTGGTTTGCTTCTGTTATGTTTCCAAATATTTCTTTTCTTTTTTCTATGGTTGTCATTATTGACTCAATTTCGGTAATGTCCAATGATAGTCTTGCCACTTTGGTTCTTGGTTTGGAGGTTGTAGGGTCTGCTGAAAATGTGGGTTTGATGGAGTTGTGGGTATGGAGCCACGCGAGTCGTGCAAGTCTTGCTTTTTCTTTTTTCGTCTGTTGAGATGTTGTCAACGCTGATGATTAGGTATTTATGTCTTCTCTCAGTTCAGTTGGTTGGTGATGTGGGGTGTCTTTACCACCAGTGTGGTTGGGTATATCTTTTGTTTTTTGTTTGCTGATAATTTCATGTGATATGACACTGGTTTCAGGAGTTTGTTCATTTGTTGCACTTGCTTGAATTTGTTCAGCTGTCGATTCTGTAGGCTCCTTATTGTTGATTATAGAGTTTGGCGGATCATCATGTGTCATGTTATTAGGGAAATTGTGGTTTGTAGGTCGCTCTTTTCTGTTAGGGCTGGCAAAAGGATTGTTTTCTTGACTTTCAAGTCAGGGTCACGGAGTGCACAGGAGTGCGGCGGGTAGAGTATCTTGTTGGGTTTCAGAACACGGATTGTGAACTTGTGCTTTGGTTTCCAGAGGTAGCAGCTCGGTTGAGTTGAGTTGGTGGTTGCCTACTGTAATTTGTGTCCCAAGTGCTAGTTGGGGAGTTTCCTGGGTGAGGTTGTCGTTTTCTGACTTGTCTTCTATGATAGACTGAGATTCTTGTTTGGATTGAGGGTTCGATAACAGGGCTTTTAGGTTTCCTTTGTGGATTGATGCTTTCTTAAAGGATTGTTCCATTGTTAACTGTGATAAATCTTGCTCCGTGGTACTAGCAGTCGCTAGTTTAGATGTTTGTCTTGTTTTTGGACGTTGAATGGGCTGTTGTTTAATGGTTCGAATTGTCGTCATCGTCGTTGGCTCACTGTGTGTTCAGCTGGGATCCAAGGAGCTTGTCCTTTCGGGCTCCCAAAGATTTTTGCAGGTAGGGTATTATTGATGTAGAGTTCAGGTTCCAGTCCTCTGATCAATGGTAGGGTCAGAGTGTGTTGGGATCCAAGGATTTGTTCCTTTCGGTCTCCCAGCAGTAGTTAAGAGTAGAATTTAAATGATGTCGCATTCAGGATCCAACGGACGAACCCTTTCGGTCTCCTGGTCAGTGACAGGAGCCAAGGATGTGTTCCTTTCGGTCTCCTGCAGTAGTTGAAGGTACGATTTAGATGTTGTGGTATTCAGGATCCAAGGGACGAGCCCTTTCGGTCTCCTGATCAGCGATAGTATCAAGTTATTGAGCTCTAGCACAGTGTCCCTTTTAGTCTGTCATCAGACTCGGTAGTCACAGTATTTTACGATGGTTAGGATTAGGATGACGTTCGGTATCCAAGTGATGAGGTCTTTTGCTTTCTTTAGTGGTGAGGAAAATGAAGGTCTTCTTTTTGTAATGGTGTGCAGATATCAATTTTCTTTGTTTTGGCTCGAAAGGATGAAGCCTTTCGATCTTCTGCTGATTTCGATTTTATGTTAAACGTGGTCAATGGTGCAAGATCCAAGGGGAGAGACGCTTTCGGTGTCCTGTTTCTATTTCGCACAGAGTGCGACTTTCTTCAATTTGAAGGTTTAATGTTAGAGATGGCTTTTTGTTTCGGGTAGATATCAGCAGGGAGGCGGTGGTTGGTGTTTTTGGGTCGGGACGGTTATATCCTTGGTGGGGGCCTTTTTTTAGGCTTCTGGGCACGATAGGAGGCTGATAGGAGGCTGGTCCAGTGAGTTCCTTAGAGTAGGGGGTCTTTTGTTATTTCTTTCCTTCTATTCCTTTTTATTTTTATTTTTTTATTTTTTTGTGGTTTTAATTAAAACGTTTTTGGATAGGTGTTGGCTGCAGATGTAGGTGGAGAAGCGACTTCTGGTTCGAAGCAGTGAGGCGGGAGCGTGGGCTCACTGTCCGCTAGGGGCAGACGCGTGGAAACAGCAAGGCTGTGGGCGTCGAGGACCGACAGGCGGAAGTGCTGAGTCGGAGGAGTGCAGGCGCGGGCTCACTGTCCGCTTTGGCACCCGACCAGCAGGCAGTCAGATGCGGAAAAAACAGAGAGGCTGCGGGTGCCAAGAATCAACAGGCTGGAACGCTGAGCCGGCGCAGCGCGGACAGAGGGAGAATGGAATCCAGATCAGCAGGCAGGCAGACGCAGAGAAACAGCGAGGCTGCGGGCGTCAAGGACCAACAGGCTGGAACGCTGAGTCGGAGCAGTTCGGACAGAGGGAGAATGGGATCCAGAGAGCCCTCAGCAGTGCAGAGAGCCCGCAGGGACCACAAGCAGTGAAATGGGTGAGTGTGGCGGTCCGTGCCGGTATTGGATCCGGTATTGGAGTGGAAAGTAACTGATGAAGGGGTGAAAGGCCAGGAAGCAGGGCAAAAGGAGGGGGGCTTTGTGGGCTACCGTAGAGTCCAGGTGGAAAGGGGGGAAGGGGGAGGGAGAGTTGGGCAAGGCACTGGACCGGGTGGGTCAGTGCGGTTCCGAGAGAGGAGAGAAGGAAAGGATAAGAGTAAGGGGGAAGGGGGTCTCACCCCTGAGGGGGGGAGGGAGTGTGTCTCACCAAGAGAGCTGTCGAGGAGTTGCAGCCAGCAGTACAAGGCAGTCAGCTAGTAGTAAAAGGCAGTCAATCTGCACGGGTTTCCAACGAGCCGGGAGGCAGGGTTTGGCGGCCGCCGCAGAGCCTGCAGAGCCTAAAGACCAAAAGACTCTGCAGCAGAATCCGCGGCCGCTCCACGGCTTTCTGGGTGTTTTAAAGGAGGCACCAGTTGAAACAAAAAGAGGACAGGAAGCAGGTCATAGTTCCTCACAGGTACAGGAGCAAACGCTGTAGAGTCTTCGCACAACCGCAACCAAAAGACTCTGCAGCAGACTCCGCGGCCGCTCTGCGGCTTTCTGGGTGTTTTAAAGGAGGCACCAGTTGAAACAAAAAGAGGACAGGAAGCAGGTCACAGTTCCTCACCGGTACAGGAGCAAACGCTGTAGAGTCTTCGCACAACCGCAACCAAAAGACTCTGCAGCAGACTCCGCGGCCGCTCCGCGGCTTTCTGGTGTTTTAAAGGAGGCACCAGTTGAAACAAAAAGAGGACAGGAAGCAGGTCACAGTTCCTCACAGGTACAGGAGCAAACGCTGTAGAGTCTTCGCACAACCGCAACCAAAAGACTCTGCAGCAGACTCCGCCAAACAGGGGCTATTGTAGTCAGTACCCCTTAGACAACCTAGGAAGGGGGTTTAAGGGAAGATGAGGAAGTGTGTGTCAGTATACCTTCCATTGCCCTTAACGTGTTTGGGGGGCGGGGGGCAACAACAGAAGCTGGGCCCCATCAACCGTTACCAGATGTGGGACCTCGGGGCAGAGTGGGAAGGATCCTTTGGCCTCCCCTATAACAGGGGGGGGATTGAGTAGACGGAACTGGTACATTGAGAATACTGTTACTGTCCCTTTAAAAGAAGTCAAATTAAATAGAGGAGATACAAGCCCCAACTACTTCCAAGGTTAAGCTCCATATGAGTGCACCAGCTTATATGCATTGGAATGTCAAATCCAAAATGACTTTCCTTTTGAAGGCTTGGTCTGCCACACGCATGAAGCCAATGGGAAAAAAAAAACCTGATGGCACTTGTGAGCCCAGATCCACAGTGGCTACATTAATCTCAAGACTAGGAGAATATTAGTCACAGTGGCATCTTATTTGTGGTAAGCCCACCTTGAGGAGACTATGCAAAGTGCCATAGGGAAGAGTAAGTCACAGTGTTGGGGTGATTTTCCCGGGGGCCGGCAGAGCCGTCCACGGACCTCTGGGGCTGGGGAGGCTCCAACTCTTCCCGCATCCCAAAAGGAGTATGAGACACACCCAAGAGCAAGGTAATAACTGCTGTTTATTAGAGTATCGACAGGGATACGCTCAGACCGTATGCATCCGGAGAGGCTCTCGTCGTTATGGGGCTCGCAGGCCCTTTTACAGCAGTATAACGCGCTACTTGCGTCACCTGGGAAAACTCGTCACAAAACCTAACGCCACTTCGGGTCGGTCCCCCGAGTGGTAGGGTTAGTATAGGTGCCTATAGAAGGAAAAATGTGTGGATAAGGACGGGTCAGGTGGTACACTTGGGCTGTCCCTAACAGTTGCTACACCAAAATTGTTACAAGGGGACACTTGGTGATTGGCTAATGGTAATGGCGTCAGTGATGAGCCCCTTGTATTCTGATTGGTTCTCCCGCGAGCCCCCAAACCTGGCACGACCGTTCCCAGCTCGCAGTGTACCTGGCGTTGGCAACAATGTGCAACTATGTGTTTGTGGTGGACAATGGACAGGTCTGCTTAAGGGCTGGTGCTCATGTCTTTCCCATTGCTGTAGGTGTCCAACTTGCCGCTTGTTTGTTGCAGATTGTGTCCCAGACGTGGGACCCTGGCGACTTTTCTGTCTGGCGAGCTTGGCATCTTGTCAGTTCGGCTTGGTCACGTGTGGGGAGACCGTAGCTGGAGCAGAATTATGAGCATTAGATTTGTGTTTTTCGGCTCTGAGGGCTTGGCACCGGCAGGTGGAACCCTGGCGCTCGGAGTGCGACATGTGGGTTGCAACATCGCGGCCTTGTCTGTGAGCTCTCGTTGGGGGCTCGTTCTGCATGGTCAGCACTTGCATTTCGTCTTAGGAGAATTTACATCTGTGAGGCTCCTGCCTGGGGACTCTTGCTTGCGGCCTACTTGGGCCTAGTTTCTGGGTGGCGGTACATAACCCATAATATAGGGGTCGCAGGGCAACAGAGTGTCACAAGCAGCATTAGGTATACATGGTGTTGTCTTCATAGGGATAGGTAGCGAGAAAGCATCAGCAAGCATATACACGAGCTCTTCAGGCGTCTTGCGTTTCTGCGGTGCTGTAGAAAGCCTATGTGAAAAATAACAACGATGCATGTCCGTGGGTATGTCAGTCCGCTACATCATAGCACTGAGTATGTTCTTCGTGCGGGTTGGTGTGTGAGTGACCAGTGTGCATGGTGGCATGTGTGTTCTTGTCTGTTGGCTATGTCGTCATGGCATCTCCAACGATGATGATTTTCATGGTTGGTGTCTAATCGAGGTGGTCCATGACGCATGTGTCATCTTGACCAGGGCGTACTAGTGGGCATGCTCCTCGTACGTGTATGCCTTTGAAACAGGATACTTTGTCATCTGGTAAGGAAAAGGTTTGGTCGAACTCCTCTTGCGGGGGGTGCTTAGGCCGTGATACCCTAGGCCATGGTCTGGATGAGACTGGGGGGAGGGTATTTTCCCATTCTCCCACTTCAGTCCCCCCTCTGGTTGACTTGTCAACCACAAAATTATCTTTTTTCTTATCTCCACGTACTCTACATACTTTCATTATTCCAGCCAGGTGTCCATAGTGGTTGACATGATCTTCAAATGACCAATACATATAAACACAGCCACCACCGGGTTTGCAGTAGACCCACTTTCCAACATAGCTCTTCGGGTTCCTTGGGTTCTCTACCTTCACAGATGGTGGGTCCAATTGTGTTTCCAGTATTTGCTTGCGCAACCTTTCTCATTCCTGTATAATTATGTCTGTGTGCTTGTCATCTTCGGCTGGTAGTAGGGCGTGCATGCCGACCATTTCCATCATTTCGTCTGTTGTACGTGCTGTTCTTGCTTTCATAACCTCATTCCTATCAACACGGCCCTTCCCAATATTATACATCCTTCTATTATTTTCAGTCCATCCGACAACCATGATGGCATCCATGACCACAAGTAGGAAAACCAGCTGCCATCTTTCTTCACTCCCTTAGCCTCTTCTTCCATCTTGGAGTGCATCTTGGCAAGTTGTGATACTGCCTCAGCCAGTGTGCCATTGACAGCGTCATTTGCTGGGATGAATGTGCAACAGCTTTTCCCAATTTTTGCACAAACTCCTCCTTCCATTGCCGTAAGGAGGTCCAGCACATATCTATTCTGCAGTGCTACCATTCGTACTGCCCACAATTCTTCTTTTATTGCATTAAATCCATTGACTGTGGTGTTTATTGTCATCATTAGCTCCCTTCTTGTTATCTGGAGCCATTTTGCATTCGCATATGCCTGTAGTCCTGGATGTATTATTGATGAGAAGAACATTGCTGCTCTGCTAAACAGTCTGTGTCCAGGTGGAATGTCACTGAGAGCTGTTTCCGATCTTCCCCACAGGTAGTTTCCTGTCAGTGGTTCTCCTTGTCTTTGCACTCTTTACAATGTGTTTGTGTCGTTATTTTCTTTACCTTCTTCAATCATCACAGATCTTTTCCTCCTTTTATTCTCTTCGTCCATTTTAGGGAAATTCCCCAAGTTGACATCCTTTTGTGGTACCACTATGGATGGCACATTTATGTGTACCATTGTTCATAGTCCATTCCAAGATGGCGGCAAGCTGTGGTATGCCTTATCTCCGCAGGCCCAATAGTGGTCCATTAAAACCGCTGTACTGGCACCCTCCTTAGTTATCGTCACTATCCTTTTGCAATTGCTGTTCCTTCCGACATGGACGTCTCCGTTGTGTTGATAGCATAGTGTTGGTGCAGTTAGTGGAAGTATTGTTACTGGGTCTTCGTCCTTCTCCAAGCATGTTACCAGTCCAGCTGTCTTTATCCATCCATTGAAACACTAGTTGTGTATTTCGTCTATTTTCGCTATATTTGGTTTCGTCAGGGTTATCATCTCGCTCCCCACAACTCCGTCTGTCCATCCTTCTTTTGTGTATACTTTCCCATAAATGAGAAGTAGTGGTCTTTCCCAGCACCCCATTTCTCCTGCAACTTCAATTGCGCGCCATTCACATGGTAGGTAATTTAACGTCACTTCCTTCGTCTCTCCTTTATTTGGCCCATCCGTCACGTACTGGAGCCCTTCTGTAGTGATTTTACATGTGGAGTGTCTTGATGAAATTATTTTCATACGGGTATGTGTCTCTCGTCTGCCACTTTATTATTGCCATTCTCCCTTGAAAATGTCTTTTCGTTTGGAACATGGCCAGGTATATCAGGCATTCTACTGATGTTGCTGGTACTTCAGTAGCCACAAATGTTCTGGAGGCGCTCATGGCGTATGGGATCAATGAGCACACATAGCAGCTGTCCTTAGTTGTTCCCTTACCAATTTTAGACATGTGCTGATACCACATATTGTTTGAGACGTGTGCTGAATCTGTAAGATATATGTCAACCCCATTATTATCACTAGATGTGCTACGTCTACTTCTTCCCATGTTTATTCTTGTTCTACTTGTACCACCTGACACCGTACTTGTTGCAGCCATGGTGGGGGGTTCGTTAATAGGAGGTGCAGCAATAGCAGAGGAAGCATAGTGTGTCTGCCAGATAGAGGCAGCGAGTAGACCAGTGATAAACAACACACCTATTATTTTTATTACAATAGCTAATATCACCGGCATTTTCCTCTTACCTTTGCTGCGGTCCTGCAGCTTATTATTGGTGCTATAGGTGCCCGCCTGAACATTTCTGAAAATAGGTGTTCATTTTGTTAGTTCTGTTTATTCAAGCTTCCCTATCAAATAGTCATTTGATGCCCAAGCGAAAAGCTGCTCCCACGCTATTCTTAGTGACCTATCTCTCAGGGCTGGTAAGTGCTTGTGGAGATGTGGGAATGATTGTTCTATGGCCAAAATGAACGTGTTGTAATACACACGTATCCTGCTCTTTTTTAGATATTTTGATCTTTTTATAGCGTGTACAAATTGGTGTGACAGTGCTTCAGGTGTGTTGTCGTCTGTCGGCAGCATTTATCTCTTGGACAAAAACGCACGTTAGTTACTTCACTTTCCTTTTATACATAAACAGTTGTACGCGGTACCTGCATGTGGGAGACAAAAAGAGAAAGAGAACATGCATGTGTCTACAAGTGTGGTGCAATATTACAGTTTGTTAGGCAATGTCCTTTATTTGGGTAGTGGCAGGGGTGGGGTTGGCCGGGGCAGTGTTTTGTTTGCTCTGGGATCTCGTGACCATGGGGTGGTCTATCGGCAATTGTCCATTTGAGTCCTTAGTAGTGTCTGTTGTTTGGGAGGGGTTAGGGGCTGCGGCTGTATTGCAGTTGTCTTTTGTTGCTGTTGCTGTAGTGGTGGCCCTGTCGTCAACGCAAGGGCGGGTCTGATCGTGGTCCCCCTCCTTAACAGTCCACTGTGATGGTTGTTCCTATCCCTCATTTGTTTCTTCTTGTTGGGTGTTTTTCGACCCGCCCTGCATCCGCTTGAGCTGTTGAGAGATAAAGGCAATACTAGTAATCAAGGAAGACACATATTCATACATTTCATCACCAAAAACATTAGCGGAGGTATGGTAGTCTGACATGGCCCTTGATGGTGGAGTAAGTGGGAGGCACATCTGATGTCCAGTCGCCACCTCGTGGGGTGTGAGGTGGTGATCTGACCCTGCTTATTCCTTAATTCAAACAGGGCCAACGGGAGGCAGTACAACCAGTTTTTCTTAGTTGTCTGCTGAATTTTTGCAATCTCTTCTTTTAGGAGACCGTTCAGGCGTTCGCAAAAACCATTAGCTTGCGGGTGGTATGCGCATGCAAATTTGTGTTTAATGCCAAGCAGTGTAGTTATGTGTTGGCACATTTCATTGGCAAAGTGTGGGCCATTGTCTGACCGAAGCACCTCGCAAACCCCCCACCTCGGGAAGACCTCCCTCACCAGGAACCTAGCTGCTGTGAAGGCATCTGCATGAGAGCAGGGTCCAGCCTCTATCCACCTTAAAAATGGGCATACCACCACAATCATGTATCTGTGTCCTTGACATACGCTGATCATGTCAATGTAGTCAATGTGCAGGTGCAGAAAGGGTCCTTCTGACCGGGGTATAGTACCTTTGATCACTTGCAGCGTGTGACCGGCCATAAACTGTTGACAGGTTAGGCAATTGCTGATAAAGTTTGTAACATGTGAATTTAGCTTGGGACAGAATCAGGCCTATTTTATCCGTGCTGCAATCACTTCCTTTCCTGTGTGTGTGGGGTGGTGTAGTTGAGCAAAGGCTGTTTTCAATAGGGCTAGGTGTATCACAGCTTTACCTGTATTATTCTGACGCCATAATGCATCTATAGGGGACATTGTGCATCATCTTGTAACCCGTAGTTCTTTTTTTGCCATGGGTGCTGCTGCCTGGAATTCCATAATTTGACTTTCAGGGATGTGTGTGTACCCCTCCTTCATCAACATCTGTCTTGCCCCGACCTCCACTCATCTTTTTGTTTTTCTGGGAGGGTCCAAATCTCACCAAAATACGCAGCATGTTTGGCATGTGTGTCTGCTGTTTCATTACCTTTAGAGATAGGGTCATCCCCATTAGTGTGGGCCTGACACTTCACCAGGGCTATTTCTCTAGGGTCATTAATCACTTCAATCAGTTCAGCAAGTAGGAGGGCATGTTGTACTGGGGTACCATCTGCTCTTCTGAACCCCCTTCGTTGCCATTTTATTAACCCTGAGTGCACTGTCGATGTGACGTTTGCACTGTCCGAATATATTGTTACCCTCTTGTCATTGCTCTCTTTTAGTGCCAAAATTAGGGCCACTAGTTCTGCTGCTTGGGCTGGGTAATCTTGTGGTAGTTGAACACTTTTTACTGGTACATACATCCAATGCTCTGTCAAACGAACCACTGGTGCTCCTGTCCTTCGTACCCCATCACTCTGGTCAATTGTTGAGGACCCATCAATGTACATTATCTCTTCCCCCTCTAGGGCATTTTCCTCAACTTTTCTTGCGCTTTAGTATATTTCGATGGCCTGTGTGCAATCATGAGCGTAGTCACCATCTTCTACTACCTCTGCTATGAACCTTGTGGGTTTACATTACTGCATCTTACAATCATCAGTTCCGGTCTGGATAAAATTATCTCGTAACCTGATGCTCTCTGTGTGGTCAATGTTGATTTGGGTTTGTTCAGTATTGCAAAGAGGGCATGTTCCACAAACAGTGGTGGGGGGGCACCCCATTGTTATGGATGATGATTTTTCCACCGCAAAGGCTGCGGCGGACAGGCTCTGTTCGCAAGGGAAGTGACCTAACATTACAGGGTCAAAGTGTCCGCTGTCAAATGCTACAGGCTTGTGCCCCATGCTTGTTTTCTGTGTCAGTACTGCATTCATTACTGCTGAGTCGCAATGTGAGAAGATGAAAAATTGGTGTTCATAGTTTGGAGTGGCCAGTACAGGTGCTGTTGAGATGGCGTGTTTCAATTCATCAAATGCCTTTTGCATTACTCTTGTCCATCCCAACTTCTTATCCCCCTTCTGTGCTTCTCTGAGGGCCTCTAGTAGGGGTCCTATGTATGAGCTGTAGTCAAAAACCCATGCCCTGCAGTAGTTGCATAGGCCCAGAAACTGCTGTAACTTTCGCACTGTCTGTGGTTGTGGTGTGTTTGTTATTGCTTGTGCCCTTTGTGGTGCAATGTTCCTTCCATGTTGTGAAATGAGCTGACCAATGTAGAGCACCTGTTCTAGGCAGTACTGTAACTTCTCTTTGTCTACCTTGTACCCCTTCTCAGCTAACACTGTGAGCATCTTCACTGAGTCCTTTCTACACCTCTCATCTGTGGTGCTGAAGATCATTATGTCATCCACATATTGCAGCACCGTGCTAACCATCTCAATGTTGCCCAAATCCATTTTTATCACTCTGTTGAAGATGGATGGTGACTCACAGTACCCTTGTGGCAGTCTTGTGTGTTTCCATTTTGTGTTGCGGTATGTGAAGCTTGTCACGTCTTGTGAGTCACGGTGCAGCGGTATAAAAAAAAAACATTTTTGAGGTCAATCACGGTGAACAGTGATGCCTCTGCTGGTATTCCACACAGCATGGTGGCTGGGTTAGCTGCTATGGGGTACTCTGCTTCTACAATGTAGTTCAGAGGTCTCACGACCTGGATAAAACACCAAGACCCTCCTTTCGCTTTGTGCAAAAGGTACACAGCAGTGTTGCATGGTGAATCTGATGGTACTAGTATACCATTGTTTATTAGGGCTTTTATTGTTTCATACATGCCCTCATCTGCCTCTTTTGATAGTGGGTATTGCTTCACTCTTGTTAGCATTGCTCCTTTTTTCAGTTTTATTTTTACTCCTCCGATGCTTTTATGCAGCCAACGTCATATGGACTGGTGGTCCACAGGGATGTTGGTACAGTTGCCATGTCTTCCTCGTAAAATGGCACTGTTGGAGGGGCAGGTGCCTCTAGTGCCAGGGCCATTTTTTGTGCCACTTGCTTGTATGTTACTTTCAACCAGATGTTAATGCTCATCCCAAATACTATTTCTCCCTCTCCATTATCGTCTGAGAAGAGCTCCTCATCTGATAACTGTGTAAGCCTGTACCCCTCTGCCAGTGCTATTACAGCTCTCCAGGCCCCCCCTCCCTATCCTGGGCATGTACTGCGATGTAGTCTGCAGTAGCCAAAAGGTTCTCGATGCTTACTGAAATCAATTTCCCCTCCTTCTCATTTGCTGGTGTTTCTGGTCTGAATAGGTAAGCTGCTGGCCTCCTCCAAATGTTGCCCTCAATTCCAGGCAACCATGCTATTGCCATGTCAGTCCCATACTGGAAGAGGTCTCCATCCACCGGCTAAGCCCGGGCCACTGTTTGGCCACAATAAGCCTGCAATATTTGTCGTGCTGTGAGCATGTTAATGCCTGGTGTAGAGCAAATTATGCCCTTCTCCGTGAAGGAGATGGTCATATTCAACCTGCTCATGATATCTCTTCCAAGTATGTTTACTGGTGACTGCTCTGAATACAGAAATGGAAGAGACATGCATTGATCTCCTATAGATAAGGAGATGTTATCAGTGAAGGGAACCAACCCTCGAGCCCCAGAAAATCCTTGAGTGTGCATAGCTTCACCTGACATTTTAAATTTCCCCTCCCTTATGCAAGACCTAGTTGCCCCGGTGTCAACTAGGAAGGAACATTTTTTGTCACCTATCGCCACCTGTATGCGTGGTTCCTCCGCAGTATTAGTTATTACTGATAGGATGGGACACATCAAAGACATCTGTGGGCTGTCCTATTGTGGATAAAGTGACTGACCACTTCCTGTGTAAGGGTTGTTACCCAATATTGTCACCTTCCCTAGCTGTGTCTACTGTAGGGGAGCATCAGTTGTTGATACTGCATTGTCCTGTATTTGTGTGAGCTGCTGTACCGGTTGTACTTGATGTTGATGTGTGGCTATCACCTGTTGCTGTGGTGGTGTGTATGTTTGTACCTGTATCTGTGGCTGTGGTGGTGCCTGCTGTGTCTGTTGTTGTTGTTGTATTTGTGGTTTTTGTATGTAGGCTGGTGTTTGTGGCTGGGGTTGTTGTGGTGGCGGCTGTTGTTGTGGTATAAATTGCTGTGTTCCTTGCTGTTGTTGGTAAAATTGCTGTTCCCCCATAGGCCCTTGCTGCCCTTGATCCCCCCAGGCTGCTTGGGGTGATCTCATCCTGCAAGTACGTAACATGTGTCCCACCATCCCACATATCCAACATATTGGTGGTTCTCGGGCCTACCATGGGAAACCCGCCGTGTTGTCTTGGTACCCCTGTTGTCCATTTGGGCTGTAGCCCAGGACCCTCCCCCTTGTGTTTGTGCAGGCGGGCCATAACCCCTCCCTCTCATCTGACCGCCCCTCCCCCGTAGCTGTTTAAATATCCGTTTCCCATCTGCATATACCCTCCTCCAGTGTATGCCGTGTATGGTGGAGGTGGGGGCATCTGCTGTGTTATTATTTGTGCTGGCTACTGTAACAGTGCCATCTGCTGTTGTGTTGTGTCTTGTGCAACCGTGACCTGTGTGTAGTTATTAGTGCTCCGTCCATGGCATATTTTGATAGTTTCTTCTGTGCCAATGTTGCCTCCTCTGCCTTTCTATCTTCCTCCTTTTGTTTCATCTTTTCCTGCCACATCCTGCAGTGGTGAACTATAGTTAATTGTATTTCTGGCCAGGCCTTAACTTCCATCCCCACTATTTTCTTCAGCTGCTTTTGTACTTGCTCCGGGAGCCCTTGTACTAGTATACGGTAGAAAGTGCTCGTTTTTTATCCCATGGTTCCCGCGTTTCCAAGTGCCACTTCTCCTGAATCTCCTGGATGTAATCAACAGGATCTTCATGGTCACGCATCTTGCGTGACGTTATTGCTCCTATGTCTGACGTGTCTGGTTACTGGATCCTCAATGCCTACCACAGCGCATGTCTGCAGTTGGCAAATGGTGATCCATCATGTGACGTGTCTGTTATTGTGTCCCCTGGAAAGCCCGCCCTTTTCCAAATGTCATCTGCAGCATCCCCCAATATTCAGATCAGGAGCCCCTTGACGTCCCCCACCGCTAGTTTTTGCCCCGCAGTGTGTTTTTCCATCTCATATATCCACTTCCTAGCTCCTCCGCTTATTGATGGAAGCCTGCATTTTATATTTTCTTTATCGGCATGCTTCCAGGGGACATATTGTGGTCTGGCCCCTCCCCTCTCCAGAAGTGACATTAAATTGTACTCCCTCACCTCCCCCGGTGTTTGTGTGGTTATGTTGGTGTATTCATCTTCTTCCTCTGTGTCAGGTAGCTCTTCAATTATGTCAATGTTACAATTGTTTGTTCTTTCGTCCCCTGCATCCTTCCTTCCTCTCCTGTTACCCTCTTCTCTCACCGTGGCCTGCTCACCCATTCTTCCTGCCTGCGTTCTGGGAGGTCCCTTAGTCTGCCGACATATGGGGTGTGCGCAGGGGTTGGTGTCAGTGGTCGTGGTGTCAATGGGCGTGGTGTTTGTACTGGTGTCGGTGTTAGGGGTTGTGGCATTTTTTTTGTTGCCTTCCTTACCTGTGTTTCTCTTGTGTTTACTCCTTCCCTCCTTTCGCATGCCCATGGTGACTCACAGTTAGTGCACGTTATGTGTAGCTTGTCTAAACTCTCCCTATTGCCATTTCTTCCACTTGTTCCCGAACCTTCCTCTTCCTTGCTGCAAAATCCATCAGGAAATGACAATCCCCACTCTGTGCATTTTCCCCCACTGTTACCGTCCTTAAATCTATTAAGTCCATTTCCTTGTGCTCACCTCCTTCAACAGCGGTCCCCTGTGTTGACGTTATTGCCACCTCCAAGTCCTGGTGTGTGTACTTTTTAACTCCGTGTTCCACTCTCCTATCTCTTTTCTCCTCTTCCTTCTCTCCCACTACTTCACCTCCTATTTCCGCTCGTTTCCTGTGTAGTTCTTCCAATACCTCTTTAGTCACCTTCGCAAATATCCTCTCTTCTTCTTCCTTTCTCCCCCTTATTCCCCCTTCCCTCTTTAATATGCTCTCTATTACTTTACCTTCTTCATACTTCCGGGCACTTTCAGATAGTATCTTCTTTTTCCACAGTTCCATTTCCCTGTCCTTCTCTTCCTCCTTCCTTTTCAGTTCTCGTTGCTCCACACATGACACACTCTCTGCTATTGCCCTCATCCACTCCCCCTCCTTCTTCCTCTCTTCCGTTCGTTCCTTTATCCTCGCCCGCTCCTCCCTATTCTCCTTTCTTTCCTTTTTCCTTTCTCGTGTTTCTTGCTCGAACTTTCTTATCAGTGCACTTCGTACTTCCCTTAATTCAGCCAACCTTTCCTCCAACATTTCTTCCTCTACCTGTGACAGTCGCCCTACTCTTGTTTTACTCACCTCGGTCCCTGTCTGTGCGTTGTCCATTTCTTCCTTGTTCACTCTCCTCACTGCATCCTCTTCTTCCCCTGTTAGTGTCCCCTGGAGCTTTAGGAGCACCTGTGCTGCTATCCATTCATCTGGTCCTATGTTTGCGATGTTTTCCACAGTTCTCTTCCCTCCCCCCATGCATGCCTGTGTTGTGCTTAAGTCTATCGTGCCGGTCGCCGCCACCCCCCTCTGGTAGCTATCTGTTGGGGTGTATGGTGGAGGGCTGTACGTGGGGTTTGAGTACCTCTCAGAGGCTGTTAATTGTTGTCTGGTGGCTTCTCTTAATTCTGTTACTGGGTACAACCCTCCTTCTTCCTTCTTCACTACCTTCGCCAGAGGCATATCTTCTGTCCCTTCCTTTTTCACCTTTTCTTCTGATACTGCAACCGATCCTTCTTTCTCCCTCTTTCCCTCTTCTGTGCACAGTGCGTTGCTGCGTGCCGTACCCACGCCCCCTCCATTCTCCTTCCCCTCTTTAACTTCCTTCTTTTCTTTTCTCCCTTTCTCCTCTGTTTCCCCTTCCATAGTAAACATTCCCATTGCCCCTGGCCTGGCTCCCTGGAACATCTTACATAAGTTAAACATCTCAATATGGTGAGCTAATTTCTTTCCTTTGTATGTGTTGTGTATGTATGTCAAAAGTGAGTGCTGGGTATAGGAATCAAAGCTGCCGTTAGGCGGCCTCGGTGTTAGCATTTTGGTATCTGTCCCTTGTGTCCAGTCAATGCTGTACTTTATAATTTTCTCCTTATGTGGTGATAGAGACGTGCAAATGTGCTGAAGGGGGGTAGTTAAAGCGCTTCCTCTCGTCCCCAACCCATAGTAGGTAGCCATATTACAATTTGCTTTTTCCCGATATCAACCTTTTTTACCTGGCCCCATACATTGGGGACTTCCGACTGTCCACTGAAAAGTAATACAATTGCAAGTGTACATTATTTGTTTCCCTAAATGTTACTATTATGGCCCTCTGCGGCCATGGCGCACGAAGCCCCCTGTGGCTGCGTGCCCTGTGTGGCGTGCTTTATAGCCGCCCCACCTTCCTTTTTTCATCAGACCTCTCCCTCCCCTTTCTCAACCCCCTTGTCGAGCGTGACCGGCGTTCTCCGTGCGCAGCCACCTCTTCCCCCGTGGCCCTTCCCCGTCTGAGCATGTCCAGTGTTCCCCGTGCATGGCCACATCTTCTCCCTTTGGCCCCTACCTTCTTGCACACTCTGTCCCCGGCCACCCCTGGAAGGGCGCAAGATGGGACGCGAGGTGTATCGTAGTGTCCTATACAAACCCTATGGGTGACGTCACCAACTTCTGCAATACACTGTAAGTACAAATTTCAAACTTCAGAAATACACGCTTTTTTTCTCACAATTATCCTCCATCAACCCCACAGCTGTCTTCTCGCCTCATCTGGACCAAGGTAATCCACAATCAATTCACTTAATATAATCGGTCTGCGCACACTGCGTTGCCTCGCGTGTGATACGCCCCCTCTCCAGAGGAGCTTAACCAGCCAATTATCTTCCGCACTTGGTAAACAACCTATCTAACTCCTGCGGGAAAACGTCATCTACTTAACAAGCTTCAACACTCAATTAGTAGGAAACCTCATCTATTCGTGGATCTACAACGTCAATTCATAGGAAAACCATACCTTTCGCCTACAGGTGCCCGGGATCTGGACAAATCAGTGCCTTCTAACAACCACACGTGGTAGCCTTGAGCTCCACCCAGTTCACTTTGTGACGTGGTAGAAGACGGCCCTCGTGCCTGTCCCACTACCACTCACACGTCTTTTGCCACTTATTAATCAAATCTTCTACAACACACTGTAAACGCCTCCCACCACCCTCATTACAATTCCTCCCCCCTCCCACACAACATTACATTGCTGGTTGGGCGTGTCATACTCACCAAGTCCTCGTGAGCCAGGGCCGCTCGACCGTGTGCACCCCTCCAAAGCAGCTCGCCACCTCCCCTCGTCTGGACCACATCTGGACACTCGCCAACTGCGGGCGGGATGCTTCTCAAGTCGGCTCCCGAGGGAAAATATCTGGATTGCGCTGTCCGGGTGTCTCGCAGTTCCGCGATGGTCCTGTAGTCCTCAAAAGGGGGCAGTGGCAGAGGGTGCCGCGCTGCCGGGTTGCCTCATTGCAAGTGGCCTTGGAATGCTCCCCTCAGGTTAGGTGGACCTCAAATAGATCTTAGCAGTGCCTCCAACTTGTCTGGGTGATTTTCCCGGGGGCCAGCAGAGCCGTCTGCGGACCTCTGGGGCTGGGGAAGCCCCAACTCCTCCTGCGTCCCAAAAGGAGCATGAGACACACCCAAGAGCAAGGTAATAACTGCTGTTTATTAGAGTAACGGCAGGGATACGCTCAGACCATATGCATCCGGAGAGGCTGTCGTCGTTAGTGGGGCTCGCAGGCCTTTTTTACAGCAGTATGACGCGCTACTTGCGTCACCTGGGAAAAATCGTCACAAAATCTAACGCCACTTCGGGTTGGTCCCCCGAGTGGTAGGGCTAGTATAGGTGCCTATGGAAGGAAATATTAGTGGATAAGGACGGATCAGGTGGTACACTTGGGCTGTCCCTAACAGTTGCTACACCGAAATTGTTACAAGGGGACACTTGGTGATTGGCTAATGGTAATGGCGTCACTGATGAGCCCCTTGTATTCTGATTGGTTCTCCCGCGAGCCCCCAAGCCTGGGACCATCGCCGTTCCCAGTTGGCGGTGTACCTGGCGTTGGCAACAATATGCAACTATGTGTTTGTGGGGGACAATGGACAGGTCTGCTTAAGGGCTGGTGCTCATGTCTTTCCCATTGCTGTAGGTGTCCAACTTGCCGCTTCATTGTTGCAGATTGTGTCCCAAATGTGGGACCCTGGTGACTTTTCTGTCTGGCGAGCTTGGCATCTTGTCAGTTCGGCTTGGTCACGTGTGGGGAGACCGGAGCTGGAGCAGAATTATGAGCATTAGATTTATGTTTTTCGGCTCTGAGTACTTGGCACTGGCAGGTGTAACCTTGGTACTGGGAGCGCGGCATGTGGGTTGCAACATCGCGGCCTTGGCTGTGAGCTCTCGTTGGGGGCTCGTTCTGCATGGTCAGCACTTGCATTTCGTCTTGGGAGGATTTTCGTCTGCGAGGCTCCTGCCTGGGGACTCTTGCTTGCGGCCTACTTGGGCCTAGTTTCTGAGTGGCGGTACATAACCCATAATATGGGGGTCGCGGGGCGACACAGTGTCACAAGCAGCATTACGTATACATGGTGTCGTCTTCATAGGGATAGGTAGCGAGAAAGCATCAGCAAGCATATACACAAGCTCTTCAGGCGTCTTGCGTTTCTGCGGTGCTGTAGAAGGCCTATGTGAAAAATAACAACGATGCATGTCCGTGGGTATGTCAGTCCGCTACGTCATATCACTGAGTATGTTCTTCATGTGGGTTGGTGTGTGAGTGACCAGTGTGCATGGTGGCACGTGTGTTCTTGTCTGTTGGATCTTGCAACAGGGTCAGATATACCACAGGGCCTTCTTGTTGACTCTTCATACATGTGTACACCGCAAATTCGATGATATAGGGCCTCATTACACAGTAGGCAGTAAGGGTTTACTGGTACCGGTATTTTACCGGTACTGGTAAACCCTTACCGCCTTACTACGAGGTCCCTTTGCGGGTTGGAGAATTTAACGCCTGCTTTTTGCAGGTGTTAAAAACCAACCCGCAAAGGGACCAGGGAGCTAATTACGGTACCGCAATTTGCGGTGCCGTAATTAGCACCTTCCCCATTCCCATTATGCCCTATGGGGCAAAAATGGGAATGGGGAAGGGCAATGGGGGAAGGGGGAATTACCGCCCCACCAACCTTGGAATAGGGCGGTAATTCCCCTTTCCACCAAGGCAGTGCCGGTATTTTACCGGCATGGACCAAGGTGCTAATACCTTGGTCCACCGCCGTCCGTGTAATGAGGCCCATAGTCTTGGCATTGCTTTCACATTAGGGGCCACCAACAAATAGCCTAAATAAAGTTTAGGATCTTCCACCAACCTCTGTGTCTGACTTGTGTTGGCATGCAGGTGCAACGTCCTAAACATGAAGGAGAATACAAGCTGTGGAAATTCTATTAGCATGAGGATCTGGTCATTTTAATTTCAGTATTTCTGTCATTTGTCACAGCATTTCTGACAACTTTCGAATTGGAATTAGTTTTGCCATGTTTCAAAGATAACTAGGCTACAGAGTACATGGTGGAATGATGGGCAGCAAAAGATAGTGTTACTCATTTTCATTAGCATAAGGGTATCTTGCCACCTTAGTCAGAGTCCTGCCATATCGAACTCGGCCCAGTCAGAGTGTGTAGATTTCTGTCATTTAGGGCACTAAGCCTCAGTTCTGACCCTCTGTTTTTGCATTTAATTAAACGTTATTCTTACTTCCCTTAGCAAGTGTTCAGCATGCCAAGGTCCTTGGAGAAAGGGCGAGGGACAGCACATATATACGTTATTGTTACATGGCCTAGCAGATCTCAGGAGCTGTGAGTGAATTGCAGAAAAACGGTTTGTGTACCTGACAGTTAGATACATACAATAATTGAGAAGGACATATGTTGGTGTGAATGAAGCCTTGAGTGGAGACAGTCAGAGCGCCTAAACTAGATTGTGGTTAAACTGCCCCCTAGGGAGTGTTGGAACAACTGGGTCTGCAATAGAATGGCTTGGTAGTATGACTACATTTGAGAAATTAATTTACAAGGAGTGGAGTTTCAGTTATAAAAACCACCTAGTTCTCTAGAGATAACCAGCAGACTCTGTGTCGGGGATTGCCATTTGTTTTAAAATGGGAGTTACAAAAAGTGTTGCCGGGTAGAACTGCTATGAGGCCTGGGAAATCATGGAGAGGATATTAATGCGTCTCATTTGATGACTTCACTGTTCAAACTCACTACATGATTGGGTCATTTCGGTTGGGCTGCACATCAGAAGTTAAATGAACTTGTTTTGACCAATAAGGGTGTTCCATTTTAGTAAATGTCAAAGGTATAGCTTTAGCCAATCAGTATGAAGTACTTTGTGCTGACTGCACAATTATGTCATTCTTAGGGGGCTGCACTTAGGATGGTCATGGGGAATGTGCTAGTCAATTGGGCTTACTAACTTATATTGTGATTAGATTTTTGTATAGGTGAAAGCCAATAGGGAAGGCAAAATTAACATGTACTTGATACTTGTAAGGTATTCTAATTTTGAGGTTTTTTTTTCCTTTATATATGTTAACCTATGGGATTGCGCCATTATAAAACACTTCCATGAATCAGGCCCTTTTTCTGAGTGTGGGCAGATACAGGCCGTTTTCCGTTTTCAGTTCTAAGGAGCTAATTGAGCCTCCCAGACGTAATTTGCATATATGGAAGCTATTTTCTTGCAAAACGTACACTCCATTATTGCTTGCTTGGTTTGATTTTTCCAATCGGTTTTTGGGCCTACTGTGCATTTTTGGTGACCGTAACGTGATATTCAGTGCCTCCTGAAAATGCAGAGGATCCACCGGCCGCACAGCCCGGGCCACAGAGTGCTGTGCACACAAATGGAGAGGAGAGTAGATGGCACATTACTCTTAATGTCTGTCTGGTCCCTGGAGTGTGGGCTGCTGGGCTGGGCTTTGCAGGCAGTTTGCAGGGGACGAGGCCTCTGGGGAATTTGAAAAACACATAGAACTTGCGTGCACTTTCTACATGAAACAAAGTGTTGTTGATATCTTCTGTTATTTCTTTTATATTGATATTGTGATAGAAGGTAGAACTCCTCGAAGATGGAGAAAGATAATGTTGTATGTTATTGTATGAGTTTTGACTAGCATTGAGGTGAAGCTCTGCCACAGCGGGGAAAGATGACATCATATAGAATAGCAAGAGTTAAGAATTGATGTGGGGAAGCTCCTCCTAAAATGGGGAAAGATAGTGCTGTATACAACGTAATGGTCCCATCACGAAAGGACAGGATATCCCTCAGCTCTAGAAGGAGAGTTTGAGGAAGGTTGAGTTCCCTCACCACAAGGCAAGGAGGCAGAGGAAGGATCTACATCATTGTGTATGTAGATGTATTTTTCTTACAGGTATCAGTAGCCAGCATGTACATAGTGGTATCGATTCATAGGCATTGTGAGCACCTTGTGTATATAAAGGTGTTTGTGGGTAGGGAGTTTTGGGTCATTGTGTGTAAGTGACTGTGTTTTGGAGTCAGGTATTTTTTCAGATTTATGTGGAGCATTGGTTCATTGCGGTGTTGTGAGTTGTTGAAATAAGGCATTGCAGGTCTGGTGTCTGTGGAGTGCTTGTTGTTTCGAGTAAGGTTGGAAACTTGTATTATTATGGGCACTCCATCAGAGCATATGAGCAAAACACTTCCACAGTATAAAGCAAAATTCTAAAATACCACCAAGAATGATTTCGGGAACTTCAAGTAAATTATTTAAATCTTGACTCGGGCAGGGCACGCATGACAAAAATGCATTGGAACATATGCATACACTTCTGTTGTCACCAAACATATGATTCCACCACTGGAATTTCTGATTATTTGTGTAAATCAGCAATTAAGATAAACACGCGTACCTGGACCTGCCATCCGGCTTGGTGTAGTTCTAGAGTGACACTAAAAAGCACAGCAATACAACACAATTTACAATTTTATTGGAGGTATTTCAAGAAGGCAAATATTTATTCCATCAGAATATTTAAAATAGACATGTGATGTCCAATATGAGAAAACACACATACAACATTAAAACAATACTAACAAAGGGCCAAGGGACAGAGAATTTCGTATGTAGTTAATAGGAAAAGGGGAAACCCGAAGAAACGTGGTGTGGTTGCCTAAGTCTTGGCAAGAGACCCTAATTACAAAAAACATGCAGAGAAATTGAGAGAAGTATATCTAAGGAAAATATAAACAAAAAAAGAGATCAAAGATGTTCCAAAATTAATAATATACACAATTACTTATTTACTTATGTCCCAACAACTTGTGGGGCTTCACCAAATGACATAGTCATTTGGTTTTCCTTTCATGTACAATTCTGTATCCATTATTATTAAAGATATAAAACAATGTGCGACCAAATCATTCAATTAATTTATAGTTAGCTAGATTAATTTCTTTTTACTGGCATCACCTGGATGTCTTTAAAGGCTCAGTTAACAATCACTAGAGACTTTTCTGTAAAAGGGTTTGCCAATGTGTGTGACATTTCACAAGCCTATTGGAGGGATCCGACGGCTTGTCAAAGTCCCTAAACAATATATGTTTTGGCGTTCAACGGTTGTAGTCAAGCGACTTTCCTCAGGCCATGTTTGAAGACCCTGTAGGGACATATAATAGCATGTCAGTGTCACTCTTGAAATCAACCCAAAATGAGCAAAGGCCCCATTGGGCACCCTGTGCCACTAACCCTACACATCTGTTATCAGAGCATGCAGGGTATACTTGAAAGATGGAAAATGTTTGAAGAGGAAGAGAATGCCCTTGTTGACAGTTAGAGGGAACCAATCAAGTACGTGTACAGGGCACCACCCACCCCCCTTATGGGTCCTTTCCTTTACAGCCCGCGGAAGCGTACTCCAAACCCCAGTTTTTGTACCCGACAGAAGACAAAAAGGGAACATATGGGGTACTTGGGGAGGCAGCCCGAGACCCATTAATTCCGGAAGTAAAAAATAATACACAAATATAATTAGAGGAGGTATTGAAGAAGGCAGAGGAGAAGCTAGAGAAAGGAGTGAAGGGACAAGGGGAGGGGCAGTGCATGGAGATAGGTACAGACCAATGGAGGGCGGGATAGATTGTAAAGCTATCAAAGATCCTAAGATAAATACAAGTGACGAATCCCCTGATTCAGAGGAGGGTCCAGAAGGTCCTCTAAATAGGAATGAATGATACTCTAGTGTAAAATATGACTCAGTATACACTCAAGAGGAATTGGGAAATGATGACGATGGGTGGGAGACAGAAGAACAGGAGGAAATTACACCCTGGGGCTGCCGACTCAGGCCATGGCTCAGGTGAATTGCCCTAGTTAAGAGAAAGAAACAAGCATCCCAGAATAAAAAAACTGGGAATGCAGTTCCCGTTGCTACAGAAAGGACCAGGGAAAGCCCATTGTGCCTGGGCCACAAAGGGATCAGTATAACTTAATGTGCACATTGCCGCCCCTCACAGCAGGAGCAGGGAAGTGTATATATGCCCTCGAAATGCAGACAGCAGGGATCATGTTAACATCAAGAGTTTGTTTTCCGCCCTGTTAAGGGGACAGGTGGATGAAATATGGAGGAAGGCGGGGTACAATGGAGTAAAATTGAGAACTAATACCCACAATGGCACACTATTTAACAACTGTCGAGCACAAATATGGAAAGCTTTGAGGGACAGGTACCCAGACCCCATTAGCATATACTCTATCATGGCCCACAAAATTAAAGCAGATGAGGACCACTCGTACTACAGTCAACCAATACTGGAAATATGGTGGTTGGAGACTGGGTAGACATGGGACAAGAGCGTGTCTGTCTTTTATCACATGTTCCTCAAGGGTCTTCCCCCTGAAGTACAAGTTATTTATTTATTATTTATTATTATTTAGTTGCGTTTGTTAAGCGCACTTGCAGCCAAAAGGCATTGAGGCGCTGTTACAGAATGTGAGAGGAACGTGTGATTAGCAGAGTGGATGACCATAGGTCTCATAGTTACACATAGATATACTGTAGTATGCAGGAAAAGGAATAGTGCATAAGGAGAATCGCATTGGGAGGCCTTTTAGACAAAGAGCCTAGTTTTGATAGCCTTACGAAAGGCTAGGTGTGACTCAATCAGTCTGAGATGAGGTGGCAGTGCGTTCCAGTGCGTGGCAGCTTGGGTGGGGAAGCTGGAGCCACCAGCGCGCACATTTTGCGTGGTGGGCGTGACAATTGTGTTGACATAGCGTGACCTTAAGGGTCTTGTGGCCGTGTGCTTGGTGATTCTGTGTGTTGGGTAGGGAGGGGCAAGTTCATGCAGGCATTTGTGGGTGATAGCGAGGGTCTTAAAGACAATTTTCTGTTTGACTGGGAGCCAGTGATCCTGCTTCCTGATTTCAGAGATATGGTCTCTTCTGGCGGCACCTGTGGCTGCCCTCAGAGCGTTGTTCTGGACTAGCTGCAATTTGGCAATGTTTTTGTTGGAGGTCCCAATGAGGAGGGCATTACAATAGTCTAGCCTTGATCCGATAATTGCCCTGGCAACGGTGAGGCAGTTATGGGGGGACAGGAAGGGCCTGGCAGCATTGAGGACTTTAGAGTCAGTGATAGGTAGTTGAATTAGTTGAATTAGGTAGTTGTCATCAAAGCAAATGTATAACCTGAAATACAGACCCACATAATACACTATTGTAGAATGGGGCAACAAAAGGAGGAGAGAGTAGAAAAAACCCAGAAGGCAGAAGACAAACTAGTACAGAAAAAGCTAGAAAAATTCCATATGGAAAGAGAAGCGATTAACACCAGAGAAGGGCACCAGGGCAAAACCCTTTGTATGGATGTACAGAAGAGCCAGGAGATGGCAGAAGGGAGATGGGAGGTTTCCGGAGAGGAAGGGGCAGTTACTTAAGAGGTAGGGGTGGGGCGGATGGGGAGGAATGAGACCTCGGTTTGGAGGGCAGTGTTGGTCTTCTGGGAAGATAGGACACTTTGCATGAGAATGAAGAAGTAGGCAGCCCCTGTATTGGCTAACTTACCACCCACCATCCCAGATTCAGCCCCCCATTTCCCCACCTGCCCCAGGTCCCATGCAGCCATCGCCGATCACCAAATCTCTCTCAGAAACACATGCAGCAGGCACTTGCTGAGCTTTGGGATAAAAAACCCTGCCACAAGGCATGGTAAATCCTTACCCAGGGGCGAGTGTGATATGGTCAATCCTTTCCTGCTCTCAGGGATGAATGTTCACCCACAATACGACAGCCTATAGAGGGATTTGACTTGCCCAGTCCTTTTAGTAACTTCTAAACCAGGAGAGGACCCATGGTTGGAGTGAAGATAGGGGACCTAACACTTTCCTTTATGGTCAACAAAGGAGCTACCAAGTCCTGCGCTAGGGAAGGGAAGTGTAAAGACTGGAGGATGATATCTGTGCTTACGCCCTCTGTATGGTAGGGTAAAGGCACAGAACACCCCAGCAAGGCTCTCTATTTGGAATAACGTGGTGAACAGCCAGACTAAAGCTTTCAGGAGGTAATTCAGACAGGTTCTTAAGCATAGTGTTTCCCCAAAGCCCCCACATAGGAATATCCACATACTATGTTAGGTGATTACACAGTTTCTTTATATAAAATAAAGTTTGCTACCACTATCATATATATATATATATATATATATATATATATATATATATATATATATATATATATATATATATATATATATATATAAATAATACCACTTTGTACTTGGAATACTTATTCAAAGAATGGTAAATATATACACTATATGTGGTACCACACATGACTTAAATCCAGTGATAGATGCACTAACTGTAGATAGTTTTAAATAGGCAGGTGGATTCTTAAGTTAGATATAACAGCATAACAGCATAGAATAGAGTAGAAAGACAGATTAATTATGAACAGTGGCAGAATGCTTTCTTTGGACTAGACAAGTAATTCTGAGTGAGCACCCCCCTCCCCTCACCATCTGGGAAACCTGTAAGGGGAAAGTTAGGGAGTAACTTATGTTGTCTTGTACACCCCAGTCCAATAATGGTAAATAACCTTGTGCTTTCTTTTAAAAGTTTCTACCACCCCAATGTACATGAGAGGCCACAGGAGAACAGGTTCCAGGATGAATCTGGGACTTCTGAACGACTCCTGAAGCTAGAAGATGCTGATGCTCGTCACAGAACCTTGGCAGGCGAAGTGGCAGAGTTTCTTGGCTTTGCTCAATGATTCCCTTCGAGGATGGACCCCCTTTGAAAGAAGGAGCCACTGGGATACTGAGTTCAAGAATAAAAAGGAACCAAACTCTTTCTGAAGTGCAGCAGTTTGGCCCTTCGCGGTGCTCTCCTTTGGTCGACGATTTCTCCAACTGCAGAAGTCCTGTGAAGAAGAAACTTATTGTGGGCTCCTTAAAGGATTGGCAAATGAAAGTAAGACTCCTGCCACCCTTTTATGACTTCTGGTGGTGACGGGTGAATAGGTCCCTTTTGGTGTAGGGTTTTGGAATACCGTGATTTTCTGACTTTTGGTTCTTTGGTGCTGCAGCAATGACATGGGCCTCTGGACAGTTTTGGGGAACCTGGACTCGACCAATGGAGTGGACCTCGGACACTCACCAAGTCTGGGCTCTCGGGACCTTAAAGTGAGCTTGCGGTGGCAGAAAACCCTACAGACAGACCCTCATCTTCTTCCAGCGACTCTGGAAATGTGGTCAGGGATGATGGCAAGGATGTCCTTTGAAATGTTGCTATGCAGTTTCTAACTTTTGCAGCTCCAGTTGTCCAGCAGCACTATGCCAGGGTACCCCCCTCTTCTGGGCAGTGGGAAGCAATGGCTTCCAGCGGTCACAAAATGATGCTCCGGACCCTGGGAGACACAAATGGACTTCTATGGCTCGAGATGTCCAGCACTCCTCTTCTAGACTTCGAAGATCCATTATCCAGATGGCAGGCACACAGGACTGGCTTCCTGTGTGAAGAGCAATGAAGAGCAGCAGTTTTGCACAATGGTCCCTCGTAGCTCAGGGAGCGGTGTCATTCGCAGGTCCTCTCTGGATCAGTCCATGGGAGACACGACAAATTTCAGATTACAGTGAAAAATAGCAGCAGCAGACTTCTCCTCCAGCTGGGCTTCAAGGAACAGCTTCTTTTTGCTTCAGCTTTGTCTTCAGCTTCTGAACAAATTGGTGAGAGGCCCCCAGATATACACATCTGTTTCCCATTCAGTCTGGCTTTATCCATCCGATCTAGAAGGAAGAGAGGAAGTGATTACAAGCACTTGATCGTCTCCACTTTTGAGCAGCATATATTATAATTGGGGTAAGCACAATCTATGTTAAACAGTAGGCTTTAGCGCTTTATTGAGCACGTGATCCCTCTGTACACGTCCATATCAACTGAGGTTACACTAAAGCAACACTTATACATATTTTACAGTTACCATCACGTGCTTTAAACACAGAGATATTCTGGGGGTCATTCCGAGGTTGGAGGTAAGTATTGGTTTTTACCGGCATGGCGGAAAGAGCGAGTCCGATCTGGTACCACGCCGCTATTTACAGGCTATTCCGACCTCGCGGGCACGAGCATTCCGCCATGCCGGTAAATCCCCTAGTGGCATACCGCTAAAGGGCCCGTTAAACCCCTTACCGGCATGAAGCGAGACGTTCTTAACAACACCGCCATCGAAGCTTCGCCGTCCGTAATTAGCAGTGACCGTAATTTACGGATACCGTAAATTACGGTCACCGCTAATTAACGGATATGGAAATTACGTCATCGCACAGGAACGGGAAGGAGTGCGGCGGCCATCTTTAAAAACACAATCCATTGCCATCCTCTCCAGGCAGCACCCTTGGGACGAACCTGAACCTCGGAAAAGGCCTACACAACCGCCAGCTATGCCCAAAGCCCCGAAGAAGTCAGCGGACCGCCTCTGCAAGCAGTGCTTCAGCCCCGAGGAGCTGCAGGCCATGGTGGGCCACCTGGAGGAGCACGCAGACGTAGTGTTCAGCAGCGACATGCGCAGAGAGGCAGTGGTCCGGAAAAAAAACATATGGGCAGAACTTGCCCAAAGGGTGAGCGCAGTAGGCACCACCCCCCGCACCCTCATGGACTGCCGCAAGCGGTGGGACGACTTGCGGTTGAGGGTGCGGAGCATCCTCGCAGCCAACCGCAGCCAGGCACTGCAGACTGGAGGTGGACCAAGTTCACCAATGAAACTAGCGCCATGGGAGGAGACATGCGCTGCATTGATTGGCACAGAATCAATCGAGGGCGTTGGTGAAATGGAGTGTGGGGCTCCGTCGTCTGCTGATGGAGGTGAGTGTCCAAAGTCAACACCGCCAATGGCAAATACATGCTGAATACACTTCCAAGCCCTGTCCAATGCACCTTGTCATACTGCCCTCCACCCATTCTGATAATGGCAGGACAAGTGCTACCACATAATGCCCACCAACCACAGTGCAGTAACTAGCACATCCCAATAAGCACACTGTGCAGCAGGCTTGGCAGTGTTCGAGTCAGACTGCACATGACCAGGCCAGGATTAGTGACTCCCACACCTGCGTACATATCCGACACATCCGTAGAAACCAGTGATGTAGTAACGGCCAAAATGCCACCAATCCAAAATGACTGAAATGTGAATGCTGCCATTAATGACATTAGCGTCTCACACAACCACTCATGTTGTACCTTTGTTCTACACCCACAGGCAGTGAGCATGAGGGCGATGAGCCTGAGAGAAGCCGTCCCACCACATCCAGTGCGAAAGGCAGGGACCACCGCGTACCGGCCAGGAAGGACAAAACCACCACAGCACCTCCAAGGCCCATTGAGGTTGCACCACCCCCATCCCTCACTGCATCAGCGCCTGCAACAATCACCACACCAAGGTCAGAGGAGTCCAGCATCTCTGGGGATGTGGCAGCCACGGCCCCTCTGCAAATCGTGGACAGCCCCTTGTCCATCTGTGGGGCATCAGAGGAGGACTCCTACCCCACTGTATACACCCCCGAGCCCTGCAATGTCCCCCAGGTGTCGTGCAGTGACTCTGGGGAGGGTGACACACCAGTCCGAAGTGCACGTGGCGATGCACCGGGAGACGCAGATCCCGTGCCCAGTACCCCATTCGAGGCCCTGTCAGGGCATGTCGACCCAATCCTCTGCAGGGATGATACGCCATCCCAGGAAGCACTACGTGCAGGACAGCTCACTGCCCTCATCACTGACTTCAATGAGGACAACCGCCAGGGCAGGTTGGAGTTACTCGAGGACCTCAGGCAAATGCGTCAGGTGTTCACGGAAAGCACCAACCGTGTGTGTGAGGCACTTGGACGCATTGCAGACGCCCTTGTGGAAGCACGTCCAATTCATGCGACTCAGCAGGAGGACACCCCCTCAACCAGTCCCCCCACCCCGGCAAGCCCAGCGCGCCGCTTGCTGCATTCTCAGTGGCGCAGGAACATGCCCCCCCGGGCACCGGGAGCATGGATCAATAGACAATGCTGCCACATGTGGCCTCAATGTGCCACACGGGACTACTGTTGTGGAGTTGGGGGGTAGGGGGCTGAGCGTGTGTATGGGAGTTGGGGGGAGGGGGGTGAGGGTGGAGGTTTTGTTGTTCACGTGTGAACCTACTAATACAATACACCGGTTGTGCATAAAAAATATCAGAGTGGACATTGATCAATGTGCATGTGTCTTTTAATGACTCACAGTGCATGGTGTACATGTATCCCCACAACCAGTGCCCGATGCCCTGTCATCCTGACACCCTCAGCTGACTTGAGTGTCAGAAATATTGTCCAATCAATGATTGCCACACGGCACATCCTTCCTGTGCATCTGCACTGTGATGCTGTCCTGCCAATTCTTCATCCACCCCCTCATCATCATCTGGTGGTAGCAGTCCCAGGTCAGGGGGCAGTGGCACGTTCCGATGGATGCACATATTGTGCAGCTTTACACATGCCATGGTGATCCTGGCCACCTTCTTGTGGCTGTTGATGAGTGCTCCACCCGAACGGCTGTGGCAACAAAATGGTGCCTTCAACAGGCCAAATGTCTGCTCTATGGCCACCCGTGTACGGATATGGGCCCAATTGTAGTCCTCCTCATGCCTGTTCTGTGGGTTGCGGATAGGGGCCATGAGCCACGGCTTCGAAGGGTAGCCACCATCACCTGCATGGAAGGGGAATGAAGGTAAGTGTTTGTACATTGATGGTGGCGAACTGTAGCAGTCTTGCATGGCAGCTGGTGATTCCGGGCCATACACACATGTCCCTGGTTGCAATAACCCCATTACTGGCCCGGCTATGTGTCCTGTGCCATGGAATGATGGAGGGGTAGCTTCTTCAAGATGGCTTATGGTGTGCACTCACATCTTGTTGCACGTGCACCGTATATGCGTGCAGCAGTGTTGGCCTGAATTCATTGATGTGTTGGGTTCTGTGAGTTTTGCTGGCAGGGGGTGTTGACTGTAGTCAGTAGCATACTTGTCTTACTGCACTGATCAGTACCATGTTGACTTGCACCACTACTATGGGTGTGCGGAACCAGTGACACGCTGCTGTATCCCTGTTGGGCTCACTTCTATGGACTCCCAGGGACGTCTGTCTTGTGTGGTGGGATGCAGGAGGCTGCGAGATAGTGCATATGCAGTGCATGGTGCAGGATGCCCTTACGGTGTGTGAGGTCCACCGATGAGTGGTGCTTGTGTTGTGGTATTGGGCCAGGTTACCTGTCGGACGAGTAGTGTTGTATTTTCTACATTCGAGCATCGCTGTGAGGTTAGGCAGTCATGTGCCATATCGATTGCCTTGGGGCACTGTGTTCTGTGGGGTGCACATCGTGCACCGGCGTCAACATTCCCACACAGGTGTAGTATGCACCCCCCCCTTTCCCACCAAGTTGGGGTATGCATCCACCCTACTCATGGCCCCAATGCGCTGCCCTGGCCCAATCAGGTGACTCACCAAGCAGCCAGGCACGTTGTCCAGCATGTTGCTCCATATAGCGTGGTAGCGTGGAGTTCCGCAGGACCAGGGGGTCATGTGTTGATCGGGGGTATCGGGCACAGCAATGTGTGAGGGCTTTACTGGCATTTCATACCATCTGGACGTCAATGGAGTGGTATTGCTTGCGGTTGCGATACGCCACCTCCATCGCATGTGGAAAGAACAATTCCACGTGGGTGCAGTCGAGGGCACCTATGCAATTTGGCATGCCTGCCAGTGCATGGTAGGCAACTTATGTATCCAATATCTCCTGGGGTGTCCGGGGTAGGGATATGTAGTCCCTTGTGTGTTTGATGAGGGCATCCAGCACTTGGTTGAGTATCTGTGAAAATATGGCCTGTGGTATGCCATGCATGTGCCCCACTGTATGCTGCTACGTGCCTGTGGCAAGGAAGTGGAGAATTCGTTTTAAAAATGAATTTAACATCAACAAAAGTTACTATTACACAGAAAGAGCCTTAGACATTGAATAGCTTTCAGTGAGGTGGACTAGATATTTAAAAATCCTGAGTAGAGGGGGGATTGCAGTGTGGATTTCTATGAGGCTCACTATGTCGTCATGTGTCAGGTCCACTATGGTGGTGATGGTGTCCCAGTCAAGGCGGTACAGGGTGTGGATCTGCTCTGGTGTGAGGTTGAAGGTGGAGGCTCTGATGCGAGAGATTGGGGGCTGCCGGCGTGGTAATGGTGGCTGCACCGGTAGGGCACGCTGGGCCTGTCTCACCCTCCTTCTCCTCCTGTGTATCCTCTGTGGTGCGGGCTGTGGTTGTTGTTGTTGCTGTTGTTGTCGTTGCTGCCTTGCAAGCAGGGCCTCCAGCTCCAGTAATCCTGCTACAATTGGTATCATCTTGGCGTGGGAGGGGGTGTGGTGAGTGGGTGTGCTCCTTTTGCGCTGTGCCAGACTCCATTGCCTCCACCTGTGCTGATTGAGTGCTCCTGTGCCTCTTGGAAACACTGCTCAGGGTTCTTAACACCTTCTTGGCGATGCCGGTATTTACTCCATGCCGGTAAGGTACTTTGCGGCCTTGTAGAGGCCGTTTTTTGCATGTCCGCATGACTTGGGATCAGCTCCGGTTTACGCCATGCCGCTAATTTCGGCATGGGGTGTCGTGCGCGCGCCACAAGACCGCTATTTAAGGCCTCGTACTTTATGGCGCCGTAATTAACGGTCCAGAGGGTCAGAATGGCCCGTAAAGGTAAACGATGCCAGTAATCCTTTACCGGCATCGTTTTTCCCTTAACACCCAACTCGGAATGACCCCCAGAGTCAGAGATAGGACTTAACATGCTGTAGCAGTCATAGGAATTTAGTGACTGACCCCTATCAAATTATTGGGATAATGTAAAATGTAACAATGGAATTGTGAAGAAACTTTTTCATGAAACAAATATGTCCACATGAAGAGTGATTTTGTTAATGGAAACCTTTGTGATGTATATATATTTTTTCATTGTACTAATATGATTTCTAAAGCAGATACTATGCTTTTTTATTAAAATACACCTGTGTGCAAAAAGTAACCAAGTGTTATACAATAATAACATTTTAACTTTTTTGATCTAAATGATTTTGAATTATTTAGTTTGCCTAGCAAGGTTACAAAAATATTGCAATTTATTTTTGCTGATTGCTGTGCCCCAGTTTGTTGCCCGTGTTTGTAAGCGGTGAACCCTCCAGTTTTTTTTATCAGTCAGCCAATCACACACTAGGGTATTCCTGCAGGCAGCCAATCAGGCTCACAGGCATTCAGTCCATTCACTCCACCCAGACACCCATAGCAAAGAATTTGAATTGGGGCAAGTACCCAGCCTTTCAGCACACTCCATTCACACAGGTCCCACCCCTGGGGCATACACACAACACACAGCCCCTGGGAAGGCACCAGTCAGTCTGACAGGAGGCAACCCCCGAGCCATATATGGTATTTCCACCCAACAGCCAGTCAGGATGAAGGGACAGAGTCAGGGGTTCCCATGACTTTGGGAAACAAAGTAAAAGGCAACAGAAACCAAGAACCCACTGTGGCCATCTTGCCTTCTTGTAAGAAGCCATTGATTCCTATGGCAGGGCCTGGGTTTTCCAAAAATGGAGGACACTCAGAGCAACTGCCAAGTCGCATGTAGCTGCCTCCAGCCCATACGCTGCTCTGTGGGCAACACACAGGAACCTGAAAACACACCTAAGAGGCACACTGGTGTACCCCCACCCAGGGGTGCCATAAGGGTATACCATGGGTGTTGTTCACCAACAGATAAAATGAAGAGCTGCACTGCCAGAAGTTTAGGCTGGACCTCAGTGGCAGAAAACAGAGTAAATACATACAGAGAAGTGGTGGGACAAGGACACAAGGCCCTGCCCTTCCATAAGGCATTTCCAGCATCACAGGAAGTTTCCTATGTCCAGTGAAATAATGGACACACAGGGATTCCCGGGGGCTGTTTTATCATTTCCTTTCGCCAAAGCTTTACCCATCACCATAGGCACACAGGAATTGTCAGAACCCTTATTGGATTCACGAGATACCTCAGTTTACCTACTCTGCAGGGACATCATTAGCAAGTTGAACATGACTTCACTGAGGCGGGCATAATGTGTTCTACCGTAGGCACAAATCCATAGCTGGGGCAACTGCAGAAGTAGCACTTTGTGGCCACAGTGCCCTGCTGGCATGTCACGCCACCCAAATCTGTTCCTCTATAAGGTTTCAGCTCTGTCCGGTTGTGTGCGTGGGATTGAGAACAAAACACTAAGCAATCTCATAGAATTTGTAATCAGACAAGCAGTGCCCCTGGAGGTAGCACTAGGCACCATTACCACATTAGATCTAGACGCAGTGATCAATAAGACAGAAAAAGTAATACTTTCGTGCACAGTTCATAATGACATCAAATGCAGTACAGTTAAATGTATTGACCTAGCACAGCAATTGTGAGAAATGTCTGGCAAGCAATTGTTTGAAGACACCGATGACACAGGGGAGATGATGTTTCAAAGCTGTATGGCCTGCCAGATAATCATCGAACATAGGGAAGAACCCCATACTGTGCTCCTTGCTAAGAAACTGCCACCACACCTGAGGAAAGATTTAGAGAAGGTGCCCAGTGAGCTGTGGACCAGTAGCCCCCATGGTGTAGGTCTCTTAAAATAATGGTGGCAGTTCACATCAAACTGAAAACAGAGGCAGTGTTGCCTAGGGTCAGGCAATACCCCATGACCAGAGAAGCAGACAAAGGGACTTATTCCACCATTGCAGCATTATGGCAGCAGGGTGTAATAGTGGCATCCGAGTCCCCATGCAACACAGCTTTGCACCGAGTGAAAAAAGTGAAACGGTCGTCATGGAGGATGGCTCAGGACTTACGCCTGTTGAAAAATATTGTAGAGGCAGAATTTACAGTGGTCCCCAATCCTGCCACCATCTTTTACAATATCCCTACTGTGGCAATCCATTTCACAGTAATAGACCTCAAAAATGCATGTTTCTCCATCCCATTGCACCCTGAGTCCCAGTATCTCACAGCTTTCACCTACAGAGGGTAGAGGTTTCAACACAGTTGTTTGCCACAAGGGTATTGTGAGTCCACAAGCATTTTGAACTGGGTACTGTGAATGGGCTTAGGAAACCTACAGGTACAGAGCACAGTAATTCAGTATGTGAACAACCGCCTAGTGTGTAGAACAACAGAAGTGCAGTGTAGAAATGATTCAATTGCACTTTTCACTCTATTGGAGTAGAAGGGATAGAAGGTCGACAAAGAGAAATTGCAATCCTTGCAGCAACAAGATATATCCCTAGGGAAGATAATATCAGCAGCAGGGAGGAGTGTAACACCAGAAAGGGCAGCATCAGTACACCACACCCCGCAGTCAATCACAGTCAAGCAAATGCAGCCATTCCTAGGATTATGTAACTATTGTCAGGCATGGATATTTGATTACTTCACCTACACAAAGCCCCAGGGGTTAAAAGAAGCACAAAACGTTAAGGGACCGCTCGTCTGGACAGATGAGATGGTCCAGTCTTTTCAGTAACTCAAAAATACCATCAGTAAATCCCCTGTTTTAGCAACACCAGGTTACAAAAAGGAATTCTTCCTGTTCTCACATTCTAACAGTCAAGTTATGATGGCTGTCCTCACACAACGGACATCAATGGGACACAAGCATTTGGCTTATTGCAGCAACTTCTTAGACCCAGTGATGCAGGGACATTTTCCTATTGACGAGGCTCCAGCAGCACCTATTTTTGCAATACAAAGGTTACCCGCAATCACACTGGGATGCCCTGTTACATTATACGTGGACCTGCAGTTTTTGCCATACTAGAGAAATCGAAATCCACTCTTACCACACAAAGGGCATTAGGATATGCGGTCATTTTGTCCAACCCTTCCATTTATGTAGCGAGCTGTCACATTGTCAATCCAGCAACATTCATTGCAGAGCCAGTGCAGCCAGGTGACATAGTGCACTATTATGCTACATACAAAGATACTTCAGATGATACTACCAATGTTAGGGAAGACCCACTAGAAGAAGGGAAACTACTATTCATTGATGGGCCAGCAATGATTGATCAGAGCACTGGGATCAGGAACACAAGTGGGCAGCAGTAGTGAGGACTGAAGACAGTGAGTATGAAGTAATGTCTAAGGTACGACTGCCCTCGCACTACTCAGCACAAGCAACGGAACTCATAGCACAAATGACAGCATTAGAAATATTTAAAGAGTGATTCAATAGCATTTACTCAGATTCAGCTCATGTTATATCAACAGTACACTCAGCCCTCTCCGGGTGGCAGAGGAGAGGGTAACAAAATCAGATGCCACCCCAGTGCAACATGCTGCCTTACTTTCTAGCTTAATTGAGACATTAACACACCCTAGAGCAGTTGCAGTAGTGAAGTATGCAGCTCATACCAAGGGTACACCCAATTGCTTATGGTAATGCTGCAACAGATCAGCAGCAAAAGATGCAGCATATCTGGAAATTCCAAATCCCAAAACCAGGTAGAACTAAAGGTTCCTTACAAGGCAATTCTTGTGACTCAGATTATTGAACTACAGGCACAGGCTGCCCAGCAAGACAAGAAGTTATGGATCAAAAGAGGGTGTTCTTTGTCCCTCACAGATCTAATTTTGAGTCAGAATATTTCAGGAAAAGAAGTGATGCCCCAGGAACTCCTTACAGTTGCCTCAAACAATTGCACTACCCTGCATATACCCTGCATATGAAAACAAGCAGTACATTGCAGCTGACGTGCAGGAAGAATAGTTTGTTCCAAACCACCAAGACCATCTTGATAATGCCATACTTAACTGTACCCCATGTCAAACGTACACTAAAGGTCCCACCCTTAAGACGTTGAAAGCGACATTGCCCTGCCCCTCAGAATCATTCCAGTATCTTCACATTAACAATGTGGACATGGTTGACAGGTGTAGTAACATTTGTTTTTTAATTGCTGTGACATGCTCATTCTTATTGGCTTGAAGCAGAGCCCTTGTGTCCACCCTGATGCTAAATCAGCAGCAAAACTTCTACTATGTGAAGTATTTCCCCAGTGGAGAGTATTTGATGTCCTCAGATTTAATAACAGGACTCACTTCTTTAATGAGCTTTTCAAAGAAATGGCCCTTCTACTGGGCATAAAGCACAGATTGTGCTCAATTTATCACCTGCAAGCCAATGGTGTTGTGAAATGCCTGAATGGCATATTGAAAGAATGTGTTGCTAAAATGTATAACACATTGAAAAAAAAAGTTGTCTTTATTGCCTGCCATTAGCATTATTTGCTCTTCGGAACCAGCCATGGTCAGATCATCAACTTACTACTCATGAGAGGCAGGAGGCTGCATACTCCACTCACACCTGCATGCACAGCCTATGATACCCAACATTCTGCACAAATGCTACATGATGAATTTCAGGGCTATTTTAGGGAGTTAACAAAATCTGTCATACTTATCGCCCTTCAGATTGAGTCACAGCCAAGAGAAGTAACCACACCAGCGATGGACACACCAAAAACACAGCAGGATTCAACACTCCACAGCCGCAAATGTTCTTCCCTGGTGATAAAATATTTATAAGGAACTTCACACAAAAGTGGAATCAACCAAGATTTGTATGACCCTACAACCATTTCACAGCTTTAGGCGTGACACGATTAACTGGCTTGTAACTAAGGACCATTAATACCCTTGTCCTAAACTGGAGGATATACCTCCTAGAAAAGTAGCCACTGAATTGACTGCCAATGTATGCTGAATGCCTTATGTATTTCCTGCCGAACTTGCAATTCATGTATATATCTTCCTTATATTAAGTATATTCATTTGTAAATATGTGTATCTTATTATAAATAATGATGTCAATATTGTAACCCATGCTGAAAGTAAACTTGCAATTCCTTGTAAATGCGCCCAGATACCCTTGGGTTTGGTGCGCCATATAAATCAATAAAACAAGCAAACAAACAAACAAACAAACAAACAAACAAACAAACAAACGTCATCTATGCCACGCCCACAGCAGTCAAGGTTGCTGGCCAGAAGACATGGGTCCATGTAATAGACACCCGTAAGGACAACAGATTCAACACCACCCCCAGGAGCAGAAGAAAAATATGAGGGACTTTGATATTTTTATGATCTCTCTGAACTCAATATGCCCTTTTGGGTGGGCAGACACTAATACATTTTCACAGCTGTCAGGAACGACAGATAATGTCAAGAATATTATGCATTGCATTGTTTTTCTTTTCTTCTCACGCTCTCTTTTTATGACTGAATACATATGGTTATTTCCTAGGGGTGGGTCCAACAATGTCACCAACATTTCATATATGCCAGTGAATGGTAGGGTACCTGTGACCAGAATTAGGAGGGATGTCTCAAACCCATGAATGTATTTAAGTGTAATGATATATTTAAAGACTACACTTAACATGGGGAATGTATCCCCAATTAAAGTACCGCACAATATATCATTTGAATTTGTTCAGTTCTAGCCCTCTCTATGAGTCATATAGTGCCACTGAGATCCCAAGAACCAGGCCGTGGTACAGAAAGACTATATATATTTATTTAATGATAGGTTCAATCATTATTTGCACCAAATGATAACACATGCCACCTTCTCTGTAGCACAAAATAAAGCTTAAAAACAAGATCTCACTTTTTGGGATTTCACGTTTGGGTCTCATGTGCATGGAACACAGGCCAAATAATAAATTCAACACTACTATTGCACAAAACCCCTGAATGTCAAAATTAAACCACACCTTGGGACATTACAAGATCATGAGCATTAGCCTTCGTTGATAAGGTTTACATTTAAACCATCAAAACCCTTTTCCTATTTTCAACAGCAATTTCACACATGCAACACTTTGTGCGTTTAATTTCCATGCACATTTGAAAATGCTAGCCGTTTTTAAAGCATAGCAGACCGTTGATAATATTTTGGATCCATAGAACCCTTCTTCTTTTCTATCAGGGTCATTTTTGCACTCTCAGGAGAGAGTGTGCACTTTTCAATTTGGAACTACACTTTGTTTCATTTAACCAAGAATTTTTCTAGCCAGCACCAACAACCCTGACATTTATTTACAGTCAGCACCCCTGTGCTTAAATGCCAGGTCGGGGAATGGTGACAGTTAGGAATTTTGTTTTTCGACACAGACACCCCTTCCCTTTAGGGAATTCTGAGGTTGACAAGGAAAATGGGTGTACCCAATTACTTTAACAGACTATTATTTTTATTCTCACTGGAAATGTGTTTTGTTAATTTTGAAGGTTAACAAAATCACCCTGTGTTATTTATCTATTGGGGAATTAATTTACTTATCATTTATCAAAATATACTAAGGATCTACTTCCCCAACCATTAACTAAGGAGAAGGTATTAAATCAAACATAACCACACAGTTGTTTCTGTTGTACAAACTGTTTATATTGTATTCATGTTTGTTTTGTGTGCAGGAAAGATATCAGCATTTCAGGACCCTCTCTTGGGGAAGCACAGGTATCTCGTCAGGCAGTTCAGTCATGGATAGCCCCCAGAATTCAGCCTTCAATTTTGCTCTCCTTGCAAAAATCCCAGCCTCGTTAGTATTTTCCAATTGCTGTATCTCAGGCAATGTTAAATCTCCATCCAGCTTTCAATAGTACCGCCCAGAGGATTTCAGGCAACTGGCCTGGCAAGTTTACATTTGGCAACCCACTTTTAATATTCATCCAGATGATTTTTACAGAGTTCTCCCCTCTATGGCTTTTGCAGCCACTTTTTAACCTCAAAGTCACACCTCTGAAATATTGAAATCAGGAGGCATTAACTTATTAGCCCAGAATTTGAATTGGACCCTTATGGTCCTCTCCACCCCCAAGGCCTTTTGCTCCCCTATGCATATGATATAATATGGCATTTATAATGCTCCTATACACAAGTATTTCAAGTGTGAAATAGGTGTGGATAGGCCCCTAGAGTGATGAACTTAAATCCTGAGAAGATTGAACACACCTACTAGTATTTACATTTTATTAACATGTCAGTTTTGCACTCCAAAAAGTCCTAAGTGGCAACTTCCTTTATTTTACACATGAACCTATAAAATTCAGCTAATCATGGCATCTCATTAAGATGACTCCCGTCTCGGCTGAAGCTCCGCCTGATTTTTTTTCACACTTTACTCGCATATAATAACAGTTATTATCACCAAACCTTACACCCAGTTACATGGTTCCTGATACTACTACCTCCATAACTTTTTGCCTCGTGACATTTTCTGGGGAGCTAGAAATACATTTTAGATTGTTACTTAAATTCCCAAAGTCACCTTTTAATCAGAAGTACATAAATACATATGCCTGTTCAACAGTATTTTAGTGATACCTGAACCATTACAGTGTGACATATGATGCTTGAGAAAATGAACAACTATAATATCCCTTTAAACTAATGGGAATCTTCAAAACATGTATGCAGATCCTGACTTTCATTTCAGGGTACACATTGCATTTCTTCTTGGAGCATCTGTTCCAGTCTCTGGTGCTTCATTGTTGACTTAAGCCTGCATTTATCCCACCAGACTTTCTTCTCCTAAAGCTAATGCTCAAGTTGCTTATCTCAGAGAACAGACCCCAATAAAACTCCTTCCCTGTCCCTGCATGAGTGTTCTGAATAGAAACTGGGCCCATCTCAGGAAATAGAAACTTCTAGCAACAGACACTCATATTTGTGAAGTTAATTCTGTGTTTGAATCTTCCATGCTTTACATATTGAATCAGCTTTTAATTGTTCTTGGCATTATCAATAACATGCAAGGCCCAATCAGTAGGTGGATTTCTCTTTAATTTGAAACAGCCTTTTTAATGTTGTAGCTGAAAATGAAATGCTGCCTTTTTGTCTGTCAGCTCACAATGTACCTTTCCAATTCCCTTCTGCAGGTTGGGATGCAGGTGCAATGTCCTACAGGTGTAGGGAAATACAAGCTTTAAAAATTCTATTAGCATGTGGATCTGGTCATTTTAGTGTCAGTATTTATTTCATTTGTCACAGCATTTCAGATAACTTTCAAATTGGAATTGGTTTTGTCATATTTCAGAGAGCACTAGGCTGCAGATTATGTGGTGGAATGATAGGCAGCAAAAGAGAGTGTTACACATTTCCATTAGCATAAGGGTCTCTTGCCACCTAATCCAGAGTCCTGCCACATTGAACTAGGCCCCATCACAGTGTGCCGATTTCTGTCATTTAGGGCAGTAGACCACAATTCAAATCCTTTGTCTTTCCATTTAATTAAACATTATTCGACCTTCCCCCAGCGAGTGTTCACCATGCCAACGTCCTTCAAGGAATGGCGAGGGGCAGCACATATATTTGTTTTTGTTGCAGGAGATAGCAGATCTCTGGAGCTGTGAGTGTATTGTAGAATAATGGTTTGTGTTCATGATGATAAAATACATACAATAGTTGTAAAGGACATATTTTCGGGTAAACGAAGCCTTGAGTGGAGACATTACCAAACTGTCAAAACTAGATTGTGATTATACTACCCCTACAGAGTGTTAGAACATCTGGGCCTGAAATAGAATGGATTGGTAGTATGAACAAATATGAGAAATTAATTTCCAAGGAGTGGAGTCTCAGGTATGAAGACACCTAGTTCCCGAGAGCTAACAGAAAGACTGTCAGGGTAATTCATAGAATTTCGCAGAAAAGTGTCGCAAGCGGCTGGCGCAGAGTGTCCGCGTGCGATTGTCTGCGCCAGGCACGTGCGCTAAAACCGATTTCCGCGCACAGCGTATTCATGGATTTTAGGCTCCCAAACCAGCCGTGGCGCAGAGTATCGCAGCGACCCTGCAGCAGCGCCAGTAACGCCCCAAGAACGCCCTCGCGCAAGGAAAAGCCATCAAAATCGCAAAATCATCGCAAAGGGCTGCGCTAACCCTGGACCAGTTTACAGGGCTGCCAAACAAGGAACGCAAAGCGGGTAACGTGCATATCAGGGGTATGCGTGAAGTTATACACGCGATTAGCCAGGGTACGTGTATTACAGGGGTACGCGGGAAGTTGAACACGTGATTGGCCAGGGTACGTGTATTACAGGGGTACGCGTGAAGTTTTACACGCGATTAGCCAGGGCACGTGTATCACAGGGGTACGCGGGAATTATCACACGCGATTTGGCTGGGTACGTGTATTACAGGGGTACACGGGAAGTTTTACACGCGATTCGGCTGGGTACGTGTATTACAGGGGTGCGCGGGAATTCTCACATGCGAATTGGCCAGGTACGTGTATTACAGGGGTGCGCGGGAATTATCACACGCGATTTGGCTTGGTACGTGTATTACAGGGGTGCGCGGGAATTATCACACGCGATTTGGCTTGGTACGTGTATTACAGGGGTGCGTGGGAAGTTACACACGCGATTAGGCTGGGTGGGTCCTCACAGGTGTTCCCGGTACACCCTCCACGGCCCCTGCAGGCAGCCCACAAAACAGGGGAATACCCTGCACACCTGCTCATGTCCCCCTGCACCCCCACCCCCCAGCAGTGCAGGGGCACCCTCCACCAGGCCCCCACTCATGTCTACCACCACCCCCACCCCCAGCCACCAGGGGCACCCTCCACCAGGCCCCCACCCATGTCTCCCACCACTCCCACCCCCCCCAGTCACCAGGGGCACCCTCCACCAGGCCCCCACTCATGTCTCCCAGCGTGCTACGTGTATTTCAGGGGTTCGCGTGAAGTTCCTCACGCGATCGGGCCTGGGGGAGCGGGCTACGTGTATTCCAGGGGTGCGTGAGAAGTTCCACACGCGATTGGCCTGGGCGCGTGTATTTCAGGGGTGCGCGGGAAGTTCCACACGCAAATAGCCTGGGCGCGTGTATTTCAGGGGTGCGCGGGAAGTTTTACACGCGATTTCAGCAGGGTACGTGTATTTCAGGGGTGCGCGGGAAGTTTTACACGCAATTTCAGCAGGGTACGTGTATTTCAGGGGTGTGCGGGAAGTTTTACACGCGATTTCAGCAGGGTACGTGTATTTCAGGGGTGCGCGGGAAGTTTTACACGCGATTTCAGCAGGGTACGTGTATTTCAGGGGTGCGCGGGAAGTTTTACACGCGATTTCAGCAGGGTACGTGTATTTCAGGGGTGCGCGGGAAGTTGTACACGCGATTTCAGCAGGGTACGTGTATTTCAGGGGTGCGCGGGAAGTTTTACACGCGATTTCAGCAGGGTACGTGTATTTCAGGGGTGCGCGGGAAGTTTTACACGCGATTTCAGCAGGGTACGTGTATTTCAGGGGTGCGCGGGAAGTTTTACACGCGATTTCAGCAGGGTACGTGTATTTCAGGGGTGCCGGGGAGTCCTACATGTGATTTGACAGTGTGGGTCCTCCCAGGTGTTCCCTGTACACCCTCCACGGCCCCTGCAGGCAGCCCACACCACAGGGGACTACCCTGCATCCCTGGTCATGTCCCGCAGGCGGCCCACCCAACATGGGCATGCCCCCAGCAAAGGCACATGTCTCCTTGAACTAATGAACACCAACTCATGTCCCCCACCACCCCCACACCCCCAGCACTGTGGGGCACCTGCCAGCAGGCCCCCACCCATGTCCAACTCATGTCCCCCACCACCCCCACCCCCCAGCACTGTGGGGCACCTGCCAGCAGGCCCCCACCCATGTCCAACTCATGTCCCCCACCACCCCCACCTCCCAGCACTGTGGGGCACCTGCGAGCAGGCCCCCACCCATGTCCAACTCATGTCCCCCACCACCCCCACCCCCCAGCACTGTGGGGCACCTGCCAGCAGGCCCCCACCCATGTCCCCCACCACCCCCACCCCCCAGCACTGTGGGGTACCTGCCAGCAGGCCCCCACCCATGTCCAACTCATGTCCCCCACCACCCCCACCCCCCAGCACTGTGGGGCACCTGCCAGCAGGCCCCCACCCATGTCCAACTCATGTCCCCCACCACCCCCACCCCCCAGCACTGTGGGGCACCTGCCAGCAGGTCCCCACCCATGTCCCATCCATGCCCCCCCCTGCACCTGGGTCCCAACAATCCCCAATCATGACCGTAATGGCCAGCCTCCCCTGCCAAAAGGCCCAACCAACTATCACATCCACCCACACATCAGAGGCAATTACATGTGACACACCCAATGTAAATAACGCAAATGAACATATGTCTGTCACACACAATCGTTGCAAGTGAATGTTGAAACACCCCACATGTCATGCATGAAAGCAATGAGATGATACTACACATTGAAGGATGAAATGAAAATGTATTAAAAATCAACTAGAATGGAAAAGAAATAGAAAAAACCACAAAGCAAAACAACCAAAAGAAGAAGAATGTTGATGAAAAAAAATTCGAAACACAAAGCACAATCCTAAAAAATGGTGTCCAAAGTCACAGTCACAAAAGAAATCCAAGTGTAAATGAAATATAAAACGCATTGCTCCATGTGTCCAAAAAAAATCCTGAAAAATCCATCATCCATCCAAGAACTATATACAAGATGATCCTGGGTCCATGAGCCCAACCAAATTAAACCTAACTATGTCAACTAACTAAAAACTGAACTATATGCAAGAAAGTGGCGCATTGTCCAATCGCAACCAAATAAAAAAAAATAATTTAAAGGAAACCTACCACTAACTATATAACTATATACAATGGCAGCGGGCAAGTCCTGCGGCTCACTCTCTGATGTTGCCGGCCAGGGCATCATCGAACTCCATGTCGATGTCCTGGAGGCGGGACTCTGTCCTGGCCCCGAGGTCTCGCAGGGATAACCCCATGTTCACCTCAAACTCCCTGCGAGCTTCCTCGAGGCACTCAGCCCGCCTCAACGCCCGACACATGGAGAACTCCGCCCTGACCATGGTGAGCCGCTCCTCTTCCGCCCGCTGCCGCTCCGCACCTATCCGCTGGACCAGCTGCTCCCACACGGAAGACACTACCATCCCAGGGTTCTCCTGCCCTCCGGCTGATGCCTGCCCCTCTGATCTTGATGGCCCGAGCCATGATGCCTCCCACGTCGAGCCTGCTGCTGCCTCCGACGCCACTGCCTCTGCCAGCACGACGGCATCCAGGATGATGGAAACCACCGACGCCGTCGTGCACGTACCCTGCCTGATGATGCCGTCACATCCTCCATCTGCTGGGGTCCAGTTGCTGTGTTGTCCACCCCTGCTGGACCTCTGACTCCCGACTGTGGCAGGGATGGGATCCCCACCGAGCTGGCTGCATTGGTCAGGGCAGGTCCACAGGGGGCCCTGGTGGCATCTGGGCCGGAAGACGGCAAGGAGAACGACTGGCGTATAGTCTCCACAGAGGAGGAGAGGGCCGCCAGATTGGCCGACACATGCAGGAAACCCCCGAACATGGCCGATCCCAATTGGGCCACGTCGGCACGGTGCTCTTCGTGATGATGTGCATGCTCCTCCTGGGAAGCACGCACGGCATCACGAATCACAGCCGTGCGCATCGCAACCCCAATCAGGACCTTCTCCACACGGCCAGGGGTCCCCTCGTCCGCAGGTGGAGGGGAGTCAGATGACATGGACATCCCCTCTACCTGCGGACGGGCCTGGGACGGGGCATCCCTGCTGGTGCAAGGTGGTGCACCCACAGGTTCAGGGACAGCGACATGCACAGGCCCCTCCACGGTGACCTGTGCTGCCTCCTGCCCCTGCCCCTGGACTGCACCACTTGCACCAGCAGGGATGCCCCCACCAGGCCCCATGTGCGCCTCAGTGGCGGCCTCCTCCTCCTCTGTGGAAACCACCAACCTGGATGGCTCCTCGCCGTCTACCGCCGTAGCAGGCCCCTGTGGGGGCTCACCCACCCCTTCCGCTGCAGCCGTGGGGGCATCCCCGCCGCCTTGCTCCACAGCGCCGTCTCCGCCCTCTCCTTCACTAGCCGCTGCGTAGAGGGAGACATAGAACACAAGCATCAGGGTACTGTACAATGGTCCCCTAGACAGGAAGCAATAGCAGATGAGTGCCACTGTCAAAGTACACTTCCATCATGTCACACCACAACACATGTGTCAGTCCAGGCAAAACACACACAGTGACTGTCATGGTGCGTGCCATGGACATTTCAATGCATGTCCAATGGACTCTCGAATCATACAATGTAATGGGACTCACATGCATCATGGGTCATGCCTATCACATGCACACACTTCACCTCAGTCACATCCATCTGGCCCCGTACACCCCAATCACAGTGCATACAAGGATGACTAGGCTGCATCAGTGAATCTGTACATTGTCACACACATGTGTCATGCATCCATGGCACTCACAAGTCACAGACACGCAGGTCAGGCACAAAGACATGGATACCACATATGTATCTGGCATCAGCACCCATCCCTCGCCCCCACCCATGTCCAGGAACAGAGACTGCCATGCTCTCATGTGTGCAATCTGCACAGGGCTCCCCATGTCGCATTCAAACACATGCAACAACCGTGCAGTTCACACATTACAGGTCGCACATGCATTCCCATGATGTCCCTGCACACATACATGCGTACATGGCCTATGTCACACATGCAGGCAAGTATCAGACAACCAGCACAATGCAACATGCCCTGTCTCACACAGCAATGCTTGGCCACTTACCGCTCAACTCCAGACGGGTCTCCCTCTCAAGGACCTGGGCGTGGAGCGCTGGGTGTGCGCGTTCCAGGACCCTCAACTGGATGGAACTCATGCGGCCCCGGCCCCCCTCCACGAGGCGCCGGGCCTTCATGAGGGTCCTGGACCTCAAGTCTTCCCAGCGCTTCTTGACCTTCTGGATGGTGCGGGTTGCCACCCCCTCCGCGTTGATGGCAACCACACAGGCGGCCCAGATCCTGTCCCGTCCTTCCTTGTTGGCGCGGGACGATCCGAAGAGGGCATCATACTGCCCCAGGACTTGCTCCACCAGGACACCAACTTCGGTGGCAGTGAATCTGGTGCCCCTCTGCCCCTCTGGCTGGGGGTTGCCACTGGTGCCAGATGTTGATGTGCCCGACATGGAAACCCCAGGGGCAGGAGTGGGTGGGCAACTGGGTCCTGGGGCTGGGCTGTGGAGCGATGTTATCCGAGTCGGGAGTCTTCTGTTCCAGCAGGGGTGGACACAGCAACTGGACACCTGCAGATGGCTGATGTGCAGGCACCAAATGGCAGGGCACGGTGGCAGCAGGCAGGCAGGCAGCAGAAGATGGCACGTGGGAGGCTGCTCGGGGCACTGGGGGGCAGTAATTCGGCCTTCTGGGCAGGAGCGTGGTCTTCTGTGTGTTTTCGCGTGGCCAGCTTGATACGGAGTGATTTGGCACGTGAAAATCCTGCACGTCAGCGTGAGAATCGAGGAAAGGCCCTTAGCGCATAAGCGCGTCAGCACGCGTACGCGATTTCATTGGACCAAAGGCCCTTACAGCGTAAGCGCGTCTGTGACGTTTTGCGCACGGGCGTTGCCCTGGCAGGGCTTGGTGATCCCGCGTGCCTTTATGTTCTGTACGTGCTTTTCGTGCGGTGCATGTGTTTTCCATCCGTTGGGGTTCACACGCTATTACTTCACAGCGGGTGTTGGCTACGCGTTCTTCTACACGCAAGGCAGACGGTGAGTGGTACCTCGCTCCCCCAGGCCCGATCGCGTGAGAAACTTCACACGAACCCCTGAAATACACGTAGCACGCTCCCCCAGGCCCGATCGCATGAATAACTTCACGCGAACCCCTGTGATACACGTAGCCCGCTCCCCCAGGCCCGATCGCGTGAGATACTTCACGAGAACCCCTGAAATACAGATAGCCCGCTCCCCCAGGCCCGATCGCGTGAATAACTTCACGCGAACCCCTGTGATACACGTAGCCCGCTCCCCCAGGCCCGATCGCGTGAAAAACTTCACGCGAACCCCTGAAATACATGTAGCCCGCTCCCCCAGGCCCGATCGCATGAATAACTTCACGCGAACCCCTGTGATACACGTAGCCCGCTCCCCCAGGCCCGATCGCGTGAGATACTTCACGCAAACCCCTGAAATACACGTAGCCCGCTCCCCCAGGCCCGATCGCGTGAATAACTTCACGCGAACCCCTGTGATACACGTAGCACGCTCCCCCAGGCCCGATCGCGTGAGATACTTCATGCGAACCCCTGAAATACACGTAGCACGCTCCCCCAGGCCCGATCGCGTGAGAAACTTCACGCGAACCCCTGAAATACACGTAGCACGCTCCCCCAGGCCCGATCGCGTGAAAAACTTCACGCGAACCCCTGTAATACATGTAGCCCGCTCCCCCAGGCCCGATCGCATGAATAACTTCACGCGAACCCCTGTGATACACGTAGCCCGCTCCCCCAGGCCCGATCGCGTGAGATACTTCACGCAAACCCCTGAAATACACGTAGCCCGCTCCCCCAGGCCCGATCGCGTGAATAACTTCACGCGAACCCCTGTGATACACGTAGCACGCTCCCCCAGGCCCGATCGCGTGAGATACTTCATGCGAACCCCTGAAATACACGTAGCACGCTCCCCCAGGCCCGATCGCGTGAGAAACTTCACGCGAACCCCTGAAATACACGTAGCACGCTCCCCCAGGCCCGATCGCGTGAAAAACTTCACGCGAACCCCTGTAATACACATACCTTGCTGAAATCGCGTGTGGAAATTCCCGCGCACCCCTGAAATACACGTACCCTGCTCGCACTGGGCCAATCGCGTGTGGAACTTCCCGCGCACCCCTGTAATACACATACCTTGCTGAAATCGCATGTGGAAATTCCCGCGCACCCCTGAAATACATGTACCCTGCTCGCACTGGGCCAATCGCGTGTGGAACTTCCCGCGCACCCCTGAAATACACATACCTTGCTGAAATCGCGTGTGGAAATTCCCGCGCACCCCTGAAATACACGTACCCTGCTCGCACTGGGCCAATCGCGTGTGGAACTTCCCGCGCACCCCTGTAATACACATACCTTGCTGAAATCGCGTGTGGAAATTCCCGCGCACCCCTGAAATACACGTACCCTGCTCGCACTGGGCCAATCGCGTGTGGAACTTCCCGCGCACCCCTGAAATACACATACCTTGCTGAAATCGCGTGTGGAAATTCCCGCGCACCCCTGAAATACACGTACCCTGCTCGCACTGGGCCAATCGCGTGTGGAACTTCCCGCGCACCCCTGAAATACACGTACCCTGATGAAATCTCGTGTGGAACTTCCCGCGCACCCCTGAAATACACGTACCCTGCTCGCACTGGGCCAATCGCGTGTGGAACTTCCCGCGCACCCCTGAAATACACGTACCCTGATGAAATCGCGTGTGGAACTTCCCGCGCACCCCTGAAATACACGTACCCTGCTCGCACTGGGCCAATCGCGTGTGGAACTTCCCGCGCACCCCTGAAATACACGTACCCTGATGAAATCGCGTGTGGAACTTCCCGCGCACCCCTGAAATACACGTACCCTGCTGAAATCGCGTGTGGAAATTCCGGCGCACCCCTGAAATACACGTACCCTGCTGAAATCGCGTGTGGACCTTCCCGCGCACCCCTGAAATCCACGTACCCGGCCAAATCGCGTGTGAGACATCCCGCGCACCCCGGTATACACGCACATGTATTTTTTGTCAGCGGGTGTCCGTGTTTGTGGGTACCCCTTTGCACGTCATTTGTCCTGGAGGGCCACAGTATAGGACATTCATCATGGCAGTATATAGGTGCTATTTGTTGGCGCACCTTTTGGCGCACTTTCTTACAGCCGCAGAGACGCTACCGCCTGCTTTCTTGTGGCGGTCGTGTTTGTGCCTGTGCGCTGGTTTGAGCGTGCACTTTTTTGCCCTATTCTATTGAATGAATACGTGTTGTAGGCGAGCGTGTGGGCGTTCCGCGCACTTGTGCCCTGTACTTCCCCCGTGACGCCCACGTTTTGGCAAGTTGTTCCCCATTCCGAGTGTTACGCCCGTGTTCCGCCTACTTTTGTTGCATGCGCCGCGCTATGTGCGAATTTCGCTGTGGCCTGTGCGATTTTCGCTGTGACCTGGCGCACGCTGTTAGATGGCCTGTGCGCCAACGTGCGCCGCGCACTTTTTTATCGCACATCCGCTGGTTTTCTCGCGCACGGACTTCCATGAATCGATGTGCGCTGCTTTTCGTGCAATTTTCGCACTTGCACTGCGATTTTCGCTATTCCACTGCGCCGCGCTAATTATTCCATGAATCGGCCTGTGTGTGTCAGGGATAGCAACATGTTTCAAAATTCTAGTTGCAAAAAAGTATTGCTGAGTAAAACTGCTAAGAGGCCTGGGAACTTTCTGGAGTTTCAAATTGAGTGAGCTCATGGGTCAGGATATTACTGTGTCTAATTTGATGACTTCACTGTTCACACTCACTACATGATTGGGTCGTTTCGGTGAGGCTGCACATCAGAAGTTACAATAACTTGTTTTGACCAATCATGATGAAGGATGTTGTGCTGACTGCACAATTAGGTCATTCTTCAGGGACTGCACTTAGGATGTTCACAGGGAATGTACTAAACAATAGTCCATACTAACATATATTGTGCTTAGCTTTTTATACAGGTGAGAGCCAATAGGGAACACAAAATTAACATTTGCTTGATATTTGTAAGATATTCTAATTTTGAGGTTTTTTTTCTTTAAATACTATAACTGAATGTGGGCAGATCAAGAGCAGTTTCAATTCAAACATGCTGACTCACCCTCCCGGATGTAATTTGCATGTATTAAGCTGTTATTCCCCAAAATCATGCACTCCATTATTGCTTCCTTGGATTGATTTTTCGGATTGGTTTTTGGGCGTACTATACACCTATTGAAAGTTCTGACAGCATCTCAATACCTGTTGTAAATCTTCAGTAAGTATAAGGTGCCTAGTGTTCTAGAAGACAAAACCGACTTTATTGTGCAATTCTTGATACTGGAAAAGCTGTCTGATCCAGGTACTCTTTTTATCGCTTGTCATAGCTGGTCTAAAAAGGAAACAAGCCATGATTTGTTGCTGCCAAAACATCTTAGGAGTTGGTGCAGACAGTACGGAATATTAAATCCAGGATAAGACATCCGCTCTGCCATGATTCAATTCCATCGTATATGTGATGATAAAATGGAACTGGGAAAAGAACAAGGGCCGTCTTGCTAACTGCTGATTTATGCACAGCAGCATAAGTAAGTGTTGCACATTCCTTTGAGTGGTATGTATCACGACAGGTAACTCTATGTCCTCTAGGTAGGAGTACCATTCCTATAGGTAGTCATGATGGCCAGCAGTTCCAGTAAAGTATAATTGTGATCGGTAGGATTCTATTTTAGTGAAAAGAAAGCAATTTGTTGTCAATGTTTGCTTTAGGGGTCTTCTTGCAAATTAACTCCTCCTAGAGCAATGTCTGATGCGCCGGCATCCTTTAAGTAGTGTAACTCCGGATTTGGGTGTCAGAGCACAACAGCATTTAGGAAGATTTGTATCACCAAACTAAATGATTTTCGAGCTTTAGTGGGTCAGACAAAAGCGATGGAGTGTGAAATTCACTGATTACTAGTTGCAAACAACGTGTCATTAATTGTCAATAGAAGTTGATGAAATATCTGAATCATTTTACTTCCATCCCTCTCTTAGTGGGGGCCAATTTCAAATGATTCATGTCTTTCTGGGTTCCATGTATATGCCCTCAGGGGTGATAAATTACCCCAAAAATTCCATAGAGGTGACATGGAACAGACATTTGGAGAGTTTAACATAAAATTGGTTCTCACTTAGGCACTGTAAATCTTTTATATGGCTCAGAAGATCTGGTGAATATATTAGTATATCATTAAGGTAGAAGATCATAAGGACATTCTTGTAATTATGAAAGACCTGATTAAAAACTCACTGAAAAGTCACTGGGGAATTGGAGAGCCTGAACTGTATCCCTAGATATTAATAGTATCCCAACTGGGTCTTTAATGTGGTTTGCCATTTGTCTCCCTCTCTTATCCACAGCAGATTATGGGCACCTCAAAGTTCTAGTTTTATGTATATCCATGCTTTACCTACTTGGTCCAATAGATGAGTAATAACAGGAAGCAGCAATTGAAACCTCATAGTCTTCTCATTGAAGTCTTGTTAGCCAAGACATGGCTATTTCCCTCCATCTTTCTTGTCAATGATGAAGAGGGTGTCAAGCGTCTGGATGGAAGGATGACATTTTTCCTTAAGCTTTCTTGGATGTACGCTGTTAAATTCTGTTCCGCCAGTCCTGAGAGAGCATAGATTTTCCCCAGAGACAATGTCACCACCGACTGCAAGTCAATATTGCAATCATAATCAAGTAGGGAGGGCACTGTTCTGCTTTTTTCTCGTCAGAAAGATCCACCCAATTTCATGCATTCATCTGGTAGGTCCACAGCAGCTACCACAAATTCCCCTTTTGACAAGGCATCCCCTGACACCATGCATTCATGGGTGATTATGCAATTGGCGTGATGTATCCCGCCTGTCACGGATTTGTTCTTCTAGCCAAGTCAGACTGAGTATCATCTTGGATTGTCATACTGACAAAACATGGAACATGTGCTATTCATGTGGACCACACCACATACACAGGATGTTAATTCTAAGCTCACTGGGGCCTGAGGGGATCATTGATCTGTATGTGGTATGAAGCATTTTGGCAGGCTCCTTCTGCACCAGGGGCAAACAAACTCAAGTCTTCCTCATATGTCTGGTCTATGAAATTTCCAGCTACCCAACAATCCAAAAGGGCCATATCAGTGAGGTTGTCATGGTTATATGCCATTAGTGTAGCAGGAATATGGAAATGTCTGCCATTTTATCCCACGTCTATCTTCCAAATGTGGGAGCCATGAAGGAGGCCCATGCCAGAACCCCACTCTTGTTTCCCAGCCTCCTTATCGGCAAATTCCTGATGTAATAACCAGCTTGGTCCATTTGCTCAGTATTTTCTTCCGGGTCAGGTGTGCTCACTGACTAGCCACCAGATGCATTGGATATGGGGGAGAGTCAGCACTGGGCCAGGGGCTCTCCCTACTGGGTAAAGCATCTCCTTGTGTTCCTGTTGGGGTTAATTGTGGTCCTTTCTATACTCTCCCCTGCATTCTTGTAGATGGGCCTCAGTGCTGAGGGTTAGATCTATTACTCCTTGAAGGGAACAAGGTAATTCTGATAATTCTGACTTTGCTAGTTCATCGTTGATATTAGCACAAAGTCCTCTACTAAAATGTGCAGCCAATGTTTGTTCATTCTAAGTAGACCTAGTTGTTTTATTGTGGTATTTGGCAATAGACTTTCACAAATGCATCACCCCTTGTCGTAATTCAAACAAATCTGCCTCTTGTGCATGTTCTGCATCTCTTTGAAAACAATAGTTGGAATTCCTGTTTATAGTTGGTGAAATTGGGGAGCATGTTGCTATTTTGGGCTAATACAGGGTTGCCCACAGAGGATCGTCGTCTGTGAAAATACTCCATTCAAATGCAATTTTGACTTGATTGGAGACAAAATCCTGGGGCCAATACATGAATTATATTTTGCATTTGTTGAAAAATGTTTGATCCGATTGGAGTCACCTGTCATTGTTCTGTTATGGGCAGCCGAATTCTCATCTTCAACCCATGGGAACCCGAAAGTCTAGCAACGGTTCCCATTTGGACTTGAGTTCTAAGGGTAACCACAGTCAAAATAGCTGTTTCAACCTCTGACTGATGCTGTCCAAGGAGTCCACAGCTGCCCCTTGCATACAGTGACTAATATATAAAGACTTCACTGTCTGTCATAATTTGTCATGGATGGGTTGTTTCCTTGAATAACATTGAGACACGTGCAGATAATATGCTTACGATTATTATTAAGGGAAGCAGTTATCTGAGTAGCGGGAAGTCTTCAAAGTAATCTTCTGTATGGCAGGATCCATGAGGAAAGCATTGTTTTTTTGATGGTCCACGGGTACAAGCCTCTGCCGTAGTTGGTGAGTTCTCTGACTGAAGCAGCCGATCAAAGGTCCTGGCAGTAGAGCCTGGCAGACGAGAGGCACCAGTAGAGATATAGGTAGAGAAAGTGGAGGAGGCAGAATAAGGAAGAAAACAACATGAAGAGCGGGTATGAAACTGAGAGGGCAGAGGAAGCACTCCCATATGTCAGGGCACTCCCTCGGTGCTGTCGTGAATCAGAATATCTGGGGGAGCGATGAGGAGTGCAGCCAGTGTCACTACAAATAGTTTCTCTGTAGTGAAGCGTAGATGTTAGAGGAAAGGGCCCTCTTACAGAGGCCTCTGGACCATCTGGTAAGTTTGCAAAGCACCAGCGCATGCTTTGTTCCACTCAGTAAATGGGCACTGTGATGCACACATACTGTCTGCATGAACATCTCATCTGATGGCAGGATTGAGTACCATCAACCGTTCTTGTGTTTGTGGGCATAATATCCACATGCCAAAAGACCATGTGGATCTTTGTAAAACACTTGCTACTATGCACCTTTCCTCTCAATCCTGATAGGCCACATCACTTCCACATTCACATATTTGTACTTTCAGAATAACCCACAAACTCATCCAATTACTAACAGTATATCATTACAATCTAGAAAATCCTTAAAATGTATATTGATACATCACTAAAAGTCCTACACTCTCCAGGGTATGGTTTGTATACTGTATGCAGGTGAATCAATTGCAAGATATTACTGACCCACCAATGCAGAATAAGACTAAAGACTATAATCATATAATTCCAAAAATGCTAGGCACAAAGAAACAAACAAATATTCAACATATTGAAATGGAGGAAAGAAAGCACTTCAAGGCAACACTGAACAACACACACAATAACCTGTGCAATTTAACACAAACACACACATACACACATATGGAAAAAGCATATACCTCTAAAACAAAATGACTCCAACCAAACACAAAGACACACACACATATATGCCATGTGCATGTGTACAGGAATGCCTTCCAGAACAAAAAACATAATGTTAAAAAACCTACGAGCAAGGAATGTAAAGCCCAATTGCACATCCATGCTGTCACATAAGTGTGCCCCTACATATTACTTAAATGATACAGGATATAAAAAATGCACAGCTCTTGCTATCAATAGATGACCTAAAGTTACCATGAATGGGAAATTGCTTGATGATTTAAATATTGCGTCTGGCACTTTACAACTATCATATATGAAAAGGACATCCTAATGTATACCTATGTTCACAAATGGAAATCTCATTGATACATTTCATGAGGCAGTCAATAAGGATATACAGAAACAGACTGATATCAACAGGTAGAGGTGTAGACAGGGTTGTGCCTGAGCGGGCAAGGCCCACCCAAAATCTGTTGCTGCTCACTCAACAGTGCTGTCTTGGCATTTACAGGTGTTCATGTCACTGCAGTGGGCCCAACTAGATTAGCTTCAGGCCCCACTTGTTAGACAATCCGGGCTACGCCTCTGTCAACAGGCATCTTAAATATAAATCTAATTTGACATATAAGGAAAGAACAGCATTGTCAGAGCTAATACACAATGATATTAATTGTCAAAGAAGCTGATAAGGGAGGCAATGTAGTTATACTCAACAGAACAGATTACATTCTAGAGGTAGCCAAAATCTAGATACACCGGGCTGCTACAATAAACTTAAGAAAAATCCTACCCCAGTTGTAATGGCTAAGAGCAAAACACTTATAACTCAATGGCACAAAACAGGTATTTTAACAGACAAGGAAAGGTTATTTCTTGCATGTGAACATCCAGTGATTCAGACAATATACTTGTAACCTAAAATTCCCAAACAATCTGAAGAACTACCAGAAATGAGACCAATGGTCGGTGGAATTGGTTTGTTTACTGAGAATATTTCCAAGTACATTGACAGGGTATCTAGACCAAAAGTGACCCAACTGAAATCATATGTCAGAGACTCCATGCACATACTTCAATTTATAGAACAATTGGAGTGGCAGACACATGATGGGCCTCATTACATGGATGGCGGTAAGGGATTACCGGTACCGGTAAGTGTACCGGTAGTCCCTTACCGCCTTACTATGAGGTCCCTTCGCGGGACCCTACCTTAACGGCTGGTTTTACCAGCCGTTAAGGACGGGACCCGCAAAGGGACCTTGGAGGTAATTATAGTACCTCAATTTGTGGTACCGTAATTACTGCCTTCCCCATTCCCATTCAGCCCTGTGGGGGCTCAATGGGATGGGGAAGGGCCAATGGTGAATGGGGAATTACGACCCCGCCAACCTTGGAATGGGGCGGTAATTCCGCCATCCACCATGGCGGGATCGGTAAATTACCGGCGGCAACCATGGCCCTAATAGCGCCATGGTTACCGCCTTCCGTGTAATGAGGCCCGATATCTTAGTTATGATAGATGTAAATGCTCCATACCTTAATTGAGCATCAATTGGCTTTGGAAATAATTGATTATGTTTTTGTAAGACGATTCAGCCTCCAATTTCTTACACTATCAAATGTTAAACCAACTGTTACAGTTCGCACTGGAGAATGCAATTTTTCTTTTTGATAGAAGCTATTACAAACAGAGCGGAGCCATAGCTGTGGGTGTTTGCTTTGCTCCAGCTATTGCTAACCTTTTATGGGTTACTTTGAACAAACTCATGTTTTGAAGAAGTTTGATCTATATAAAAACTTAAAGTGTTGATATAGATATATAAATGATATTTTCACAATATGGCATGGCTCAATCGAGGGACTTTAACAATTTTGGCTAATATTAATGACAAGGATTTTGGGATTGAATGTTCCTGTACCTGTAACAAACGTGAGATTAATTTTCTGGAGCTTTCTATTTTTGTTTAGAGGAAAAAATTACAGACTAGGATTTACAGAAAACCAACAGAGTTAAATTCAACCTTACATGCTACAAGCTGTCATAGACGCAATATTTTCAACAATATACCTATAGGTGAATTTATTAGCGCTTGCAAGAACGGTAGCATAGAAAGCACCTTCACGAGAGAATGTGACTTAATTAAGACAACGTCTAGACAAATGGTCTTTTCTCAGATGCAATTGAAATGCTTATAATAAGATCAGACAAACACATATGCAGGAACTTTTGACACCCAGGACTAAATCACAAGAAAAGAACGAGTGATCAGGTTCATTACAACACTATCCAGTGAAAGAAAGATCACCTCAAAAAATGTATTGAAACACTGCCACTTATGGAGAATACAAATCATTAATCAATTATTGTTCTTCTTTTGTTCTTTATGTTTGTTCAGTTTGTTTCACCCTTGATTTCTGATGTTTCAAACATTTTTGTTGACACAATGTTTGTACCTCTTATCATTTTTGTACACATTTTACATATATGTTAATGAAATATCTTTCAATTTACTTTATTTTATTGTCAATCTAAAGAGATGTTATATGATAGTGTGATATGATAATAAATAGTACAGATTATTTAGATGATGGATTGTTCTGTTGGTTTCATGAACATTACATATTTACATTACAAATGACTGTTTGATAATAAAGGCACATGAGTACAAAGGTCATTAGTTTGCTATGATATGTAAATAGCCCCAAATTAACAGAACCTTATGCCACTATGAGGCGCTTGGACAGGGTAAACCACAGTGATACCTGCAGTGCCACACAAAAGTCACAACACAATGTATGTTGCTTGTACATACACACAGACACACAACAAACCCCTCACTCGTGCATTGAACATCCACAAATCAAAAATGAAAACTTACCATGTCAATATTACTTTTACCAGATGTCTATCAAGGAGAGCCTGGACCAACACAGCAACGATGACGCAGGTAAGTCAAATGCATGCACTTGACCCGGCCTACAAGTGTATTACAAAATATCATGCACGCACATGATAATACAAAGATTTTGCCTTGAAAAATGACATGTGCAAAAAACTACCATATCCATGCTACAGCATTCATGCAGTAACGAGCATAAGTGAAGAGCCTCAGGAAGATGCCAGCCAACAGCTCAAAACAGTCTACATAAGAAACAAACTCAGATGGGTAGGGTCTTTACTGGGCCAGGTATGTTTTTCTCAGTTGAGAAACTGCACGGTTGACGTTTCTCAGCTTTTAAAAAAATACAAAGAAAGATGGCTGCCATGGATTAGGGAGAAGGCAACTACATGTAGTCCCTTCTTCTTTTCCTCCATGGTGGCCATTGCCCTAATGGAGATGTGGCTGAAACACTGTGTGTTCCTGGTGCTGGCGAGGAACAAGTGAGAGCAAGGTAAGTGGGTTGGGGTGGGGGTGGTTGAGTGATATTGAATTTAGGGTTGTGGTGGGGGAAGCATGGGAATGGGTGCACGGGCCATGTGCACACTTGCAGGGAAGATGGAAGCCTCCTGTTCCGAGGAGGATCGGCATGAGGGCTTTACCATAATGTAAAGACCCTGTTAGGAGCCTCCGATTGGCTTGGAGATGCTACTCCCTCTAGCCCCTAATCATTAAAAGAAACTCATTACAGCTGCCCTTCTGCCCTCTTGTCCACCACTTTCCACCCCACTATGAAAGTAAATTGACAAACACAACATCCCATGACAAATAAAAATTGGCCAATTTTTTTTTTTAAATGTCATTGGTTTATATAATTAAACCTTACATTTATGTTCCACCTGAAAAATATAAATGAGAATAGAGAAAGACGACAAGAAGGTCAGTCGCATTTAAATCCGTCAAACTGAACGGGAAAATCAAGTTAAATTAGGGATACTATATCATGCCAAAAACGAATCACAGCTGTAATCATTCTTCTATTATTTCCGGGTCCAACATTCTTGTGGACTTTAAGTATAGTTGAGCAATTATGGTGTGATTTGTTGTGAGAGCAGAGCACTCCATGAGGAGATGATATATTGTTTCAATGGAGACCTTTTCCATACAAAATCGACACGACTGGTTGCCAGGCAAGGATCGATTTTGAAGCCCATTGATTTCTTGTGTCGGTAAAATATTCAGTCTTAACTGGAGAAATAAATCCCTGATCAGGCGATCTGGAAATAGTTTCAGATACGGTGGCAGCTCATTGATAGGTCGGATATTTGTGCAGTTCAACGTCAGTTTGTACTGGTTTTTGATGGCTTGAGTCCTTATCCAATCAAGTCTTGCTCCTTGCAATTTCGCTTTTTGTGGCCGATAAAGCAGAGTGTTCATCGAAATATCATTATCGACCCTTTGGGCTTGAACAAAGTCTTTCCATTTATTCAGGGCTGCAGCATTGATGTTTGTAAATTTGAACGGACTATGTCCCACGCAGGGATACAGTCGGTATTCAGAGGTTTTCTGAGCAGATTGCGTTGCTTCCATTTTACTATTGAGTTTAAGGACTGCAGACCTAATTCGAATCTAATGCGTGCAGCAGGAACAGCATTGGGTAGAGAGAGAACTTTTGCCCAAAAAATGCATTCGAGTTTGTTCCAAATGTGGACGTGTAGGTTGATCATAGTCTCTCCACCATATGTAAGGATGGGAGTAACTTTCTGCTTGTAGAAAAGGAGAGTGGGTTTTATTAAAAACCTTCCACATTTTTTTTGAATAATTAAGGCTTGACGTGCCAATGTTCTTGCTTTAGTTATTAAGTGAGTTGCCCATGGTTCTTCAGTTTTAGATTGATTGATCCACATCCCTAGGTACTTGAAGGATTTAACTTGGATGATTGTTTCTCTGTTCAGATGGAAGGTGGGTTGTTTAGCTGAAGAGCTTGTTACAGTTATAAGGGACATCACTTTAGTTTTTTTGGTGTTAATTTCCAATTCATTGGTGATCATGTAGATATCGATGTTGTTCAGCACAAGTTGTAATCCTCTATGAGTCTTAGAGAATAACACAATGTCGTCTGCATATAACATTGTTGAAATCACTGTCAAATTCAATTTTGGAGGATTTGTTAGGGGAGAAGCTACTGAATCTTCAAGGTCTGAGGTAAAAAGGTTGTAAAGTGCAGCTGCTAAAGGACAGCCTTGTTTTAGCCCATGCCATGTTTTAATGGGATACAAGGCTGGCTTTAGATAATCTGATCCGAATTTCAGTGTTTGAGTACAAAAGTTTTATTGGTTCTATAATGCATCCTGGACATGCCCATTTCGTTAATTTGGCCCATAGCAAGTGTCTGTTGATTTTATCAAAAGCTAAGTGAAGGTTAATAAATGCAGCATACGTCTGGGTTTTGGCTCTGTGTAATTCATGTTTTATCAAATTCAGGATAAACACGTTGGTTGTCGTGCCAAAGTACTTAGTGAAGCCCGTCTATCTTACCGCATGTCTTTGTGCTCCAGCTGCCCGTTTATTGAGTTGTTGTAGTAGTAAATTTGCAAAAAGTTTGGCCAGGGGGTCCAGTAGGGAAATAGGTCAATAATTTGTGGGATCGGCAGACAGACCTTGTTTGTAGATTGGTATTAATACAGCTCTTTGCCAGGAACGAGGTATGTTTTTTGTTTTATTTATTAGGGCTTGTGAAAATAGTGTGGCCCATATCTCCATCTGGTCCTGGAGCTCTTGATACATTTAACTTGTTAATTGCTTCGGTGATGTCAACAAAGGTCCATTCAAGTGACCATTTGGAATCATGGGAAACTAGTTCTTCTCTGTTTCCATAAGGGCGTTGTTGGTATAGATATTGAAAGTGTAGTTTTCAATGCTCTTCGGAGACTTCAGAAATCAGGTTACCCCCTTGCTGCTTCGGATAGTTTAAAAGTTTCCATAAGTCCTGGGTATTACCCGGTCCTAGAGCTCGCAACATGGTCTCTGCATCATGTTGTTCTAAAATCATCTTGGTATTTTTAATCCAATTTTGGAATTTTTGTTCGGCTTTTTTTTATTTGGAACTTCTGAGTTATATAAGGACCTTTTTTGATTTGTTTTATCAGTTGCTTTCGTTCTTTCTTCTTTGCGGCTGTTATAGGATAATATGCATGCTTATGCTCGAGTGCCGGCATTGTTTTCCTGTTATTGGTTTTCTGTTGTAAATTATGTAATATCCATTCATAATTCAGTTTCTTTATATCTTCCATTTGGGTAGAGCCGAAGATATCCGGTAGTTGTTTAGTTTGCATTTTTGTTAACTTCAAGCGAGTATTGGCATTGTTTGTTTCCAACTCTGGAAGATCTAGGTGGGTCGAACTGTGTCTTGTTGTGAGCCATGCTCTTACTAGGATGTAATGATCACTGTCTTCGACATAGATGTTTTCAGCACATTGTATAGGTGCTGTATTGAACTTGATCGGTATATATAGTCGATAATCCCACGGCTCTGGTCTTGTGACCATGTGATGGAAGATTAGTTTGTTGGTCGATCACGTCAAGGCGCGTCATGTTTCTATGTAGCATCTCTTTAGCCCATCTTCGTGCGCGATATTTGAGGTTGTGTTCATCAAGCTCTAGGCCTGATTTAGAAAAGAGATGTATGTTCAAATCCCCGTAAATTTTGAATTCAATGCCAGGATAGTAAAGCGATGCTTCATCCATTGCAGTTAAAAAGTTATCTATGAAGATTTCATCTGCAATACTTTGAGGATTCCAATATGCATTAAGCACGCCAAAGTATTGGTCCTGTTTAGATGGGCGATCGAAGGCGTTAATAGTTTCAGAATCTGGATCGGACAGTAGAATTATTTTCTGAATCCAAGGGTTGATGATTTCATGTTTAACTTCTTTTAGTTGCAAATCCATCCTAATTAAGATCAATAGACCTGATCAGGGTCGTCCTTTTTGATTAAGAATTGCTGGGTTCATATATATGTTGAATCCGTCACACACCGGTTTATGAAGAAGCCATGTCTCTTAGAGACATATCACATCTGCTGTTGTAAATTCTGACCTATTTTGGCCAAAAGGATGACGGTGGCCTCTCGTGTTCCATGAACAAACGGTTAACAAAGTACAGACGTCGCCACTTGGTTGCTAATGTTGATGGTAATAGGTTGTCTCTGAATGTCTAGAGGAGTCATTCATTACTCTCCTAATCAGATGGCAGTCTGTGGAATGATCTAGAGGGTCTTCTCCCGAGTAGCAGGGGAGTAGGAATGAGTCCTCGGTTTGTATGTAGTGTTCGGGGAGAGGGAGGTGCTTGATATTGTGATTTGCAAATACATGGATAGCTCACTAATAGTGTTATGTAGGTCATGTTGCGCAACTTGATTGGATTCAATTGTTCTAAGATGAAATCCCAGAGCTTGAAAAACATCCATTTGGATTGTGATCATGCGTAAGATCTTGTTGCTGCAGCAGTGTATTCATATTGAGTCTAATTTATCTGGGTTGATGAATTCAACCAAGTTGATATCTTTTGTTGATATTGCAGTTAGATCGGGGATGGCGTGTAGGAGCCGAAGTACATTTGTTCGATTAAGGATCAATGTTTCATCATCTCCATTAACTCTTCCAGCTTTTCGAATAGAGGACTTTCTTGGGTCTATAAATTCAGGTAATTTCGGAGGGGCCAATTCTTGTTGCGGTAGCATGACGTCCTTTAGGGAAGTATCCGATATTACTGAACCATCTAGATTTATTCTAGCATTTGGATATTCAGGGCGCCCTGCATCTTCAATAGATGTCTCCGTAGAGGAAGTTGACAAAACATTTTCAGAACATGTTTGTTCGTAACAGTCTATTGTTATTTGCGAAGATTCATTCAATTGGATATCCTTGTGGGTACTTATGTTATGTTCTTGGTTTGAATATGTCGAAAGGTTTTTCAAAAGGTCCAATGAAACTGTATCTGTTTCATCTTCTTGGAGATTCAAGTTGCTGGCTAGGCTGACTTTGGATAATTCCTTCTTAGTGGCCAGTTTGGTGAATGGTATAGTCTGTATGGCTAGGGGGAGCGTTAGATTTCGGAAGAAAGCTCTCGAACCCCTTTGCTGTTTTTTCCTTTTTTGTCTTTGGTTGGGTAACTTGGATGGAAGTCGATTAGGCTCGAATATACTGAACATATCTTTCGTCTCTGAAGAATTTGGTTTATTATCTATCGGGTTCAAGGAGTCCATAGTTATTGGCACCTTTTCGTTCAAAGGGAGATTTCGGATAGCAATATCTCCGTGAAGCATGGTGCTTTCAGTAGTCAGGTCAATAAGAAGCACTTTGTCATCACCAGGTATGATTGCCACCGAAGGATTCGGGTTGTCATGCTTGGTTACAGTCAGAGATGTAGGTATTATGGGAGGCGGTGCAAGTAATCTGGACATCCGAGTTTGGCTGAAGTTGGTGATGACACTGGGGTCCCGTAGATTTAGACATATTTACACGCATAAGGTCAATCAGGGCATCTGTAAAATGTGTTTATTTGACCCTGTCCTTACGAGCTATGTATGCTAGACGTTGTTGCCACATCAGGCTTGCTTCCGCTTCTGCTTGAAGTCTAGTTTCGAGATTGAGAATCAATGCTTCGTGTATTTTTTGTTTAGAAAAAATAGAAGCAAGAATTGTCACTTGATCTTTAGCTACTTGGGCTTCTTGAAGCTTCATGTAAGGGATTAATGCTTGGGTGCATACTGCGATGAGCATGTTCTGCAGATCCACCATTGTCGTGGCAACAGATTCCTGCGAGTTGGGTCTCGCTGAGTTGTCCGGATGATTTCCATTTTGTATAGTAGGTAGGTTAGATGTAGGTGCTGGACCAGTATCGGAACCATCAGAAAGCGGTGTACTTGTTGTGGGGTAACCCTGATGTTTAGTTGAATTGCGGAGCAGAGGGTCATGAAGCTTTGGTCTAGGTTCTGATGGTTTCTTAGGGCTTTTTTTTGGACTCTTGCAATTCCATTAGGGCTTCTATCTCTGTCAAGTCCAACGAAAGTTTCTGCAGACATTGATTTGAGACCAATTGTGAGAGTTCATGCTGGAATTTTGAGTTAGAACATCGTTCGTGGAGAGATTTCCATTTTAGTTTTGCAGCTTTTGCTCGCTCTTTCTGTGCTGTGCCTTGTTCTACCCCATCTGATGCTAGGTGCGCGGATGGGGTATTAACTGCCATGGTCAGGGAAGTACAATCAGGGCTTGTCTGATGGGTCTCATCTGAGAGGGGCGTAGATGTCGTAGTTGGCGTGGGCATAGTTGAAAGATTGGCTTTCTTATCTCGGTGGTTAATTGTGTCCACTAAATTATGTATTTGCATCCGATGTCTAGTTTGTGGACCCACAGATGGAATGTGTTGCATCATTTCTATTGTTAGAGCGCACTGTTGAGTATGGAAACCACGCTCTAAACACTGCTGGTTGAAAATGATGTTGCACAATTGGATTATTGCAGGGGTTGTGCAGAGTCAAGTGGGTCAAAGGATTACCTGCAGTCCCCACTCGGTTAAATTACTATATTTCATAGGAGGGCTTGGTGGAAGCTTTCTTTATGAAGGCTTTGTCATTCAATAGAGATTGGATAGGTGCGTGGGTCAAAGGACTAGCCCGCAGTCCCCACGCAGTTATCTGTTGTTATGCTCGTGCAAAAAGGTGGACAAGACCTAAGGGATTATACTGCAGGAGACAAACGTTCCAATTAGTTGCTCGACACAGTGTTGTCAGGACCGCTTTCATATGGTGAAGGATAAAGTGGAATGCTGTTTGAGACCAGGGAAAATGCACTGCAATATTCGAGCGGGTGGGCGGGTCCTGCAGCAAAGCAGGAGGCTGGCTGGGCTGCTCGCTCCCTCCGGCTCCTCTGCCTGCAGGGCTGGGCTGGGGGTGGGGTGGCCCAAGTTCACACACAACAACTTGAGAAGTTGCTTTCAACTTTGCAGGAATTATCATCCGCAATGAATTTGTTGCCCTGCAAAGTTGAAAGCATCTTGTGCCTGGGGTGGGGGGCCGACACAGACTCTGTGCCGCCACAATCTGGAGTGGTGGAGCTGGTGGACATGTAGGTAAGTTGGTGGCTCTCTCTCAGGATAAAGTGGGCCTCCTCCTGACCCTGGGCATTATTTGTTGGCCACCCACCCCACGAGTCAACGAGGCAGCCCACAGCCAGCTGAGTCAGGCAGACAGTACCAACCAAGACTAATGACTCAAGTCGACAGACAACGACACCACAGCCAGGCCTGCAGCACTAGTGACAGCCGCCCAGTGCCCACACAGCCAGCCTGAGCCCAGCAGCAGCAGCCAGCAGACTGAGCCCCGGCACCCCTAAGAGTATACTGACCGAAGTGAGCCAGCCCAGGCCCCATGGCCAGCACCAGCAACACAGGCAGGTTGCAGGCTGCAACAGTTGTTGACGCGGGGCTCCAGGCGGCTACACTCATGACGAATCGAGTCATGACAGAAAGATTCACAGGTAAGATTGAACCACCAAGTGTTCAGTTTGCTTTTGGTGGGAAAGTTCTTAACACATTTGGCATAATATTCTGCAGGCTCTCGCTCATGAAGGGCTTCCCTTGGTCCTTGTTTCTCAGTTTTGGTGCTTCACAGATGCCTCAACGTGGGCTGTTCTTGGGTTCCATGCCTGCTGCCTTTGGGACAGAGTATAGTAGAAAATCCAGTTTCCACTGCAAAAACTGATTTCTCTTTCTTGAAGTAAATTCCTTTCCTACTGTGTCACATGAGCACCTTGTCAAGTATTCAGTTGTGCGCCATGCATGCACAAGTGTATTGTTCTGGTACTAATTGATTTTGTGTTTCTTTGAGCAGGCCTGTTATAATTATGCATCGGAACAGTAAGGCCTTTGGGCAGAGTCTGAATGCCATCCGGGTTACCAATGCTGTCTAGCGCTTTGAGTCAAGGTTTAACACGCTCTGCTGCTGATATGCACTTGTGATAGCTAGCTTCATGACAATCGCTGTGCCCTGTAATGAAACGACTTGCTCAGTAATGCTTGGCACTAGGCTCGGACTAGCCTATAGGGCTATGTCGGAATGAAAAACACAAGATGCTAGTGTGGGCCAGTTTTTGTGGTGAAGTGGAACATTTTTTGGGCAGTGTGGGCCAGTTTGATGAGTTACTTCACTATGCGGCTAGTAGTTTTGACCAGTGTTAATGAATACATATTCTTTAAAATGCGCAATTTGCATCACATTTCATCAAAAACCTCCCCCTTGGGTAATACTTAAACAGTCTGTCACAAAAAGAATGAATTGCCATTTGTAACTGTGGCCCACTTTTTCCATTGATGCCCAAGACAATTGTATGACCCAGACTCCGACCCTGCCTGCAATGGGTCTGAACGCCTTGTCCTGCTTCATGACACTAGGTCTTCTTAGGTTTCTCGGGTGACTGACGTTGCCTGTTCTGTGACATTGGGTCTAGTTTTTAATGTCCGGTTTCCTTGGCACACCAAGTGTACAGAGCCCCCTTTGGTTGTAATGTGTATATTTCCAGTGGTCACCCTGTCTTTAAAGTATTTGCAGTTTTGCTGCTAGGTGCGGTGCGCACTGGGTTTAGAGTTTATTTTGATCAATGGCTTCTTTCCAATCCAGATTTCGCTTTTTAGAGTGAGGGGTGAACCTAGGGTGGAGTCTGAACCTGAGTGAACCATCATGTTGCGCTTGCCTATTGAATACTGTGCAACACATGGGTTTGGTGCACTTGCATTTGGGTTTCGCAGCCTGTATTCTCAGTACTCTGCATGGTGGTTGTTTGCCGCTGTCTTCATCTTGTTTGCAGCTGCTGCCATTGCTTTCTACTTCCACAGTTTTGCTTTTGCAGACATTGGTAAAATGTCCTACTTTCTGGCAGTTGGCACCAGTCTTGCCTTTGGTGGGGCATTCTCTACTCCCTGTGATGTGTGGGTCGCTCCAGCAGCAGTAGTGCCCTTTCTTGTGCATTCTATCTTTGGTGCATCCAGTATTTGCGCCCTTTTTACTTTCTCTTGCTCCTCACTACGTTGAATTTTTGCGCATTCTGTTTCTGCAGGTCATCTGTGCATTTTATTACCCAGTGCACTGTTGCTTCTTACACACATTGCGCAGTCTGTGTGATTATTTTTTGTCTGTATCAGTTTTTCCCTCTCCTCTACCGCAGAACTGAAAGGCCTCTCTGCGTTTTACCTGTTGCCTTCCAAACTGGCAGGTGCTTGTTGGATTCCACACAGCACTTCAGAAAGTCATCCACAGTCTGACCTGGTTTTTGAAGGCAATTGTGGAATACCAGACGGTGCTTGAGTATGTCGCCTTTCAAGTCAAAGTGCATTGTTACTCTTTTTAGTGCCACTTAGTAATTGTCTTATATTTCTCCAGGGTCCTCTTGTTAGTTTGGCTATTGCACCAGATATAAGCTGAAACTATTGCATTAGAGTACAGCTAAGGAGAAATAGCATGAGGAGGGACACAAATCTTGTAGGTGTGGTTTAGTTATTTGCCCACCCATTGAGTGCCCATGGCTATGCTAATCCCTATGGCCATTCCCACCCAGTTCCTGGCCCGCCTCCACGCCAAAAATTCCACCTCATGGGAACTCTTTCAGCTCGCTTTAATCAAGCCTTACCTTCAAACTTTGCACTCGAAGTTCCTGCCAGTATTTTTGCAAAGCAGTTTTCTGAGAGTTAATGACTCAAATGAAGCAGTACTGCTTATTAAATGCAACTTTATTTTCATTACTGGTGGCAACGAGTAGACATGCTTTGAGTCTGGTTCTGCAAAATAAGTGTTTAACTATGTGATGATTTTTTTTTTTTAAAGAGAACAAAAGGAATGTTATCACATTCTCAAGCATTTACACAAAACATAACAACATGCAACAGACACATGAACCCTCCATAATTTATTTTTATTTATTTATTTACATTTTTAAAGCGCATCGAGGCGCTGTTACAGGAATTGTTCGTTTTCTTAGTTGTGTAATTGTTTTCTGTTTTTTTTGTCTTAGTTGCGTATTTATAAAGCACTTAAACACCCAGAGGTTTCTAAGTGCGGACCCGGGGATTGAACCTGTGTTGCTTCGTGTCGTCTTTCTTCCGCTGAGCTATACTCCCAGGACATAAATAGCAGTGTAAAGTCGTGAATTGACGCGATTCAGGGATGATGGTTTGAGGGCCACTTTTTTTGATGTGAGGGGTGGGCCACATTTTTGAGGTGAGTAGTGGGCCACTTTTTTGAGGCGACGGGTGGGCCACTTTTTTTTGGGTGTCCGGGCCTATTTCTTGTCCCAGTCCGACCCTGGGTAGACAGATTGAGAAAGAGGCTGTTGCAGTAATCCAGCCTGGAGAGAACGAGGGCTCTGGAGACAGTGAGCTTCTGGCGAAAGGTGAGAAAAGGTAGAATACCTCGGAGGAGGTGTAGCTGGAAGTGGGCCATTTTGGTAAGGTCTGTGATCTGAGCAGAGGAGAAGAGAGTGGAGTCGAATATGACACCAATGTTTTTTGCCCCACAGGAAGGTGAAGGTAAAGGGCTCAAAGTGGGTGGCCAGAGTGAGAAAGGGACAGCTGGAGCAGGGGTCCCATTGAGAAGTATCTCTGCCTTACTGATATTAAGGCAAAGATCATTGGAGGCGCAGCAATCCTGAACCGCAGATAGACAGTCAGGAATGAGCAAGGGAGGAGAGGAGGCTGAGGGAAGCCTGAAAGAGAGGAGAGTGTCATCTGCATAAAGTTGAAAGTTAGTAGAGAAGGTGGAGATCAGGTTGGACAAAGAGGCCAGATAGACATTGAAGAGCCAGGGTGAGAGGATAGAGCCCTGGGAGACACCGCATGTGGAGAGAGCGAGATGGTGGAGAGAAAGGACCCAAGTTGGACCTGGGAGGGCAAGTCCAGGAGGAAGGAGGACAGTCACACCAGCACTTAATTCGTGATGCCCAGGTACACACAGATCAGTTGATCAAGGTGGTGTGATTGACCACCATGTTGAAAGCAGAGGAAAGATCAAGGAGGATGAGGACAGAGGGAGAGTTGGAGTCAAGGTTGGAGAGCATATCTTCACAGGTGTTCAGGGAGCAGTTTCTGTGCCTCAGACTGCTCTGAAGACAGACTGATAGTCATGGAAGCCGGCAACAGATTCAGTGTGGAGGGTATGCTGGGAGATGTCCAGCTTTTCCAGGAGTTTGCACAGGGAAGGAGTGATAGAAATCGGGCAATAGTTTGCCGGACATGTACGATTGGCAGAGGGCTTTTTTAGGAGGGGGTGCACAAGGGAGTGCTTGAGGATGGAAGAGAACTATTCAGTGGCCAAAGAGTGATTGCAGAAATCGGTCAAGGCTGGAGGGAGGGTGTAAATGTGGTCCTTGATGATTCTGGAGGAGCAGTGGACAACCTGTTTGGATGACACTTTCATAGATTGGACTTGTCTAGCAGGGGTGTTGCTAGGTCTGGAAAATATCAGGGGCTAAGTTAATGTCAGGACTGGTGGGACTCGGGGCTAGCTAGCATTTTGTTTGTAGCACCTGAGATTCTATCAGGGGCTACAACCAAAAGACCCAGGCCTATAGCCCCCTCAGCCTCCGCCCGAGCAATGCCTCTGTTGTCTAGCGACATTGGCAGGTGTTGTCAGAGAGAACAAGGTAAAAGGAAGAGGGTAGGGAGAGGCGGTCAAAGGGGGCCTGAGAGAGGTAGAGGGAGAGGAAGAGGAAATCAAGGATAGGATGTCCTGATTTTTAGTAGTGACATGAGAGGCCAGAGCCACACAGAGGGCCTGGGGGAGAACAGGAGAGGTGGAAACTGACATACAATTAGCCAGCTCGTGCAGATTTTAAAGAGTTTGGCTGTATTGTTAACGGCCACAGAGAGTCTTGGATATGGACCCTTGGAGAGGACAGAGAGTCTGTATTGCCTTTGGAGCAGGCAACAAGCCAGTTTGTCAGATGATGCGCCCGAAGCCCTCCACTTCCTCTCAGCCACCCTGCACTTGTGTTTTAGGGTCGGTGAGGTCAGAGTCGTACCAAGAGTTGCACCTGGAGGTAGGCTTCAGACAGATTCTCATGACAGGGGCAAGGATGTCCAGAGTGTTGGAGATAGAAAGATGCACGTTAAAGAGGGCTGTGTCATAGTGTGAGTCAGCCGCAGGAGTAGAAGGAACAGAGAAAGTAGAGGCAAAGGCATCCACTGACACTTGCTTCATGGGCCAAATGACTGAGAAGAAAGGTGGCAGTGCTCGTGTAGGCTTTGCTCAAGGGGCAAGAAGTTTCAGGTGAGAGGAGATCAGGAAGTGGTCAGTCAAAGAGAGAGCAGCGTTGAGCAGGGTAGAGAGGGGGATGTCTGAGGATATGAGAACATCCAAGGTGTGCCCGGCAGAGTGTGTCAGACCAGAGGGTAGAATGGAAAGGGAAAGAGAGTTGCATAGGTTGCGGAAGAGCCCAGAGGAGTTATTAGAAGCATTCAGGTGGATGTTGAGGTCTGCAAGGAGAAGAGGTTGAGAGGTTGAGGCAAGGAGAGAAGAGATGTCAGCCCATTCTGAGAGGAAGAGGATGACCTGGCCACGTGGCCTGTAGAAGGTGGCCACTGTCAGAGAGAGGCCAGGAGAGATAGAGAGCTTGCAGACTAGGGATTCAAAGGAGAAGTGTGCCTGCGTAGGGATGACGGATGCAGGGAGCCCCTGTGGAAAGATCAGGGCCGGTTGGTTCTGGGCTCAGAGAGGATCTTGAAGCCCTCTGGGAGGAGAGTGTCAAAACTTGTGACAGAGCTGGCCATGAACCATGTCTCGGTGAGATAGGTGACATCCAGGCCAGGGTCTTAGAGGAGGTAGCATATGTTAAAGAAATGTTTGACAGCAGCGGGAGAGTTGAGAGTAGCTACTTGGAGCAGGTTGCCACATTTGAGAGACTTCAGGGGTGGGGTCCAGGAGTGAGATACACCCAGCGTAGGTGGTAGATATGCCTGAGAGAGGGCAGAGGCAGTAGACAGAGGTGGCATACAAGCCAGAGAGGTGTACGAAGAGGTGTACGAAGGCCTAGTTGACCATTTATAAATCAATCAAATGGTACATTTGACCGAATTCGGCCAGTATTATTCGATCGATTATAAAACATACCGAACATGTGGAGTGGGGATGTTTGGTATTTTTGGCCTTAGTGGTTGTGGGGGTGTCCCCTGCTTCCTCAACAAGAGAGGCAGGGGACCAAAAAAAAAGGAGGAAAAGGATAAAGGGACCATGCAGCGTCAGATCTGACCCGCGTTAGAGGGACAGATCTGACATTGCAGGGTTGCAGGGGACCTGGATGTGAGCAAGCAGGTAAGTAGGGGAGGGGGCGTGGGGTGGGCAAATTTGGGTTGAATGAGAAGAGGGATTGAGGTTGTTTCTTCATCTGGTAATTGTTGTCATGTAAACAGATTTATTTTCATCAGTTCGCTGCGAACAATTATCAGATGAACAAACAACCCCAAACCGTTAGAAGGAGTGGCAGGAGAAGGGAGGAAATTGATGAGACGTGGGAGACGCCTATCAAGAAGGAGCAGATTGGGCTGAGAGCCCTGGACCATGGAGGTACCATTTAGATAGACATTGATGATGGTCTTGAAAGATTGGAACGGGGTCACAAGGACCTCCCACCAGGTGCCACCATTAATGGTAGAGGAGAAGAAAGGAGAGGGAACAGAGACCATATGAGGGGTCCATAGGTCAGGAGAGGGAACAGCAAAGAGGATGTCAGTGAGAGTCCGTCTGGAGAAAGTGCTGATACCCACATCATGTAGTGAGGCCCTGGTTGGAGCCCAGGATATCCCTCTCAACCATTTTCCATCCAGATTTAGTGAGAGGGGTAGGATAGGAAATATAGTAGCAGTTTGAGAAGATGGGAGGGATTGAGAGCACCATAGAGGGTGTGAGGCAGCAAGAGGTGGGGGAGACAGCGCACTGCAAAAAAACGAGATACGACTTTCCTAAAGGAGGGACAAATGCCTAGTTTTAACACACCAGCAATGTAAGAACACCCAGATGTGTCTTCCCTAAAAGGAGGTAAAAGGGCCTAGTTTTAAAACACCAGCAATGCAAGAACACCCAGAAGCGACGTTCATAAAGGAGGGAAAAAGGCCGGGTTTTAACACAACAGCAATGCAAGAACACCCAGATGTGACTTTCCTAAAGGAGGAAAAAAGTCCTAGTTTTAACAAACCAGCAATGCAAGAACACCCAGATTCAACATTCCTAAAAAGGAGGAGAAAAGCCTAGTTTTAACACAACAGCAATGCAAGAACACCCAGATGCAACCTTCGTAAAGGAGAGGAAAAAGGCGTAGGTTTAACACACCAGCAATGCAAGAACACCCATATGCGACATTCCTAAAAAGGAGGGGAAAAGGCCTAGTTTTAACACACCAGCAACGCAAGAACACCCAGATGCAACTTTTCTAAAGGAGGGAAAAAGTTCTAGTTTTAACAACAGAATGCATCAAATGAGACTACCCTGGTGAGATGTGAGAGATTGCTAAACAATACAGTTCACTGAGATGCTTATGGGTGGTGCGATAAGAGAAATAAGAGTAATTGGAGGGCTGGGACAGTTTAGTGGGGTGCAGTGATTGCTGCACTGCAATCTACCTTGCCAGTCACAGGAGGTTGACAGCTGCAGGCTATTGCTTCAGCAGCTGACACCGGCAGACACCAATTGCAGCTGCATCTGTAAGAGCTGTTCTTTGCCTCTGGGTCCTTCGAAGCAGGGGACTGCAATGGGCAGTAGGGTTTCCCTTAAGGAAACAATTAATAGGGCCAAGCTCCCCAATGATGGGAGGTTAGCGGGACAATGAGGAGGGAGCCAAGCACAAGGAGCTACACAGGGAAAAACAAGCAGAGCGCAGAGCGCACACAAAAAGAGCTGGAGGATTGACCAGAAAGATAAACACAGCTTCAGCCACAAGATGCCAAGTAGCCTCATCTCGGCGGCAACAGATGAAAATTGGCAGCAACAGGGAGGTGAATGCAGGACATGGTCCTCGTTCAGGCTGAGAAACAGTTATCCAATGGGGGGAGGGGGTGGGACAACAGGGAGGGAGCCAAACACAAGGAGCCACATGGGGAAAAACAAGCAGAGCGCACAGCGCACTAAAAAAGAGCCAGAGGATTCACCAGAAAAATAAACAAAACTGGGCCACACAATGGGCCTCAATACAAGTATGGCAGTAAGGTAACAATGGTGCCGGTAGCGCTACCGGCACCGTTGCTACTGTACCGCCATATTATTGGCTTTGCTTGCGGGTGCCTGTCAGCCTGCCAGGTATGACCTGGCGGGCAGAGCAGCACCCGCGAGCATAGCAAGTCGGATGCTCCGGCACTGTTGTAAACGGTGCCAGTGCATCCAACAACCCCATTCCCATTGAGCCCTATTGGGCTCAATGGGAATGGGGAAGTACCGGTTCCGGCACCCACGAAAGGGCAATTACTGGGTCCGGCAGGGCCGGAATACCCCAGTAAATGCCAATTTGCGGGTGCTGGAACCCGGTTGCCAGTTTGAAGGTAGCCTTGCTGGTTTTACCGGCAAGGCTACCTCCAACCTCGTAATGAGGCCTAATGTCAAGTAGTCTCACCTGGGAGCCATTAGATGGAAAGTGCCGGCAAACGCAGGAGAAGGTACTCATTCAAGCTGAGAAAAGGTTATCCAATGGTGGAGGGGGCCCTCACTCATTATTTAGGAGTATTAGGTCCTATCACTTTAAAGACCTCTTCCAGAGATTCAGGACCAGGCTACTTGTGGCTTGAATGGTTCTAGCGGTTTCCTATCGGAGTGGCAGAACGATGTCTACATACACGCATGGCTACATCCCTATTAAGGACATATATGATCAAATTCGAATTTTGATGAGCAACGTTTGTTCATTGGAAGTTACCTATATCCAAGACTAGGCAATAATAGTTTAACTGTTTTTGCTCATCTGTCCACCTCCCCATCTATATGGTATGGCAGTGCACATGTGACATAACAGGGACCTCTCAGTGCTGGCACTCTCAGGCTAAAGTGGTTCCCATGCTTGGCCATTTAATCACCCAGGCCCCGTATAGCTGAATCCAAGGTGCAGGTTCCAGCCATACCACCCTAATGTTTGAACATGCAGATTGCTACAGCTTTGTCACCAAGAGTCCTTCTTCTCGTGAAAAGTATGCTTTCAGGAATAGGAATACAGCGTGTATTTTGTGATTCCGTTCTTTGGCAATTGTAAACGTACTTCATATATGCAGGAACAAAAAGTACCACACTGCAATAGGAGGTGCTCCTGAACGCCGGGACTGGCTGATTATTTCAAACCTCTCATGAGATAACACGGCCTATCTGTATACCGCCGAACTTTCACACCACAGAAGCCACTGTTTCACATAAGCATACAATATGACGTTCTGCAAAACGTGAGTACAATGTACAAGCACTCATGCATTCAGAAGGCATTGTTTTCATGTCAACAGAGTAGACAAATGACAGATTACTCAGTATTGTTAGTGAAAAGGACATTCATATGGTGCAGGTATTCCCTTTGGGGTAGGGACAGAGTGAGGATCTTTAAAGTGCTAATAAGCCCTTCCAAGTGAGATGGGACTTCACAAAGAAAGGGCTATTCCCACTATCCATTTAGTGTATTTCTTCCCCAGCTTTGAAATAAAATCAATGGCAAAGTTTGTACTTAAAAGTAACACGAACTGGGGATGCAAGGATGTAAAATTACCACAACCGCTTGTTGAAGTACTTCATCATTGAAGCCTGGAGCAAACAAAAAACAATCGTTGATTAGGAAATCCCAGAGACAGACCCCGCGACTTGCACTGCAAAACACATTGTGTGTGTGTGTTTGCAGGGTCCAAATGCATAGCAATCAACATAGTTAAGTGCCAATATCAAAGGGTGACATACCATTTTTACGAAATTAGACTGCTCCCCACTATTAATGTTTTATCTTCTACCTATCTTATATACAGCAGGTGTGTGTGAAATGTTCTTGCTGCTGTTATCCTCCAATGTGTGAGCTTTTTTCAAGCCCTTAAAGCAGAAGTGACATCAGAGGAGGAGTGGAAGTGCACTCTGGAGATATGGGCAGTACGCTTGCTTTAGTGTCCAGCCTCCATTCTGGACCATAGAGAAAAGAAGAGTAGCTACCTAAAGTGGTGCAGACCAAATACTGTCGTTGCTTAGATGAACACAGAAAGTTAAAGGGGGGCCGTAACTCTAATAGGTGTGTGGGCTATATAACACAACACTCACGAGTGCAGGGTCCAACTGGGCCGTATAATTGTCTCTGGCCCCAATGAAAAAGTGGCCCACAGTTCCAAATAGCAATTTATTCCTTTTGGGACACTGTTTGAATAATAACCAAGGGGGAGGTTTGTGATAAAGTGTGGTGCAAATTGTGCATTTTAAGGAATTTTTATTCAGCAACAATGCTCAAATGTAATAGTCGCATAGTAAATTAACTCAACAAACGAGCCCATATTGGCCAAAAAAGTGGCCCCTTTGACCAATAAATCTGACTGGCACCAGCATTCTGCGCTTTTGTTTTGGCCCTGGGCCTATTGCCCTATAGGCCAGTACGAGCCTGCATGAGTGTGACGTAGGGCAGAAATGGGGTAAAGAGAGTAACAAGGGGGCAAGGCTGAGGCAATGAGAGTGGTATTTAGTGTAACTGGAGAAGTGAGAATCAGATGGACAGAACTGGTGCAGTTAGAGTGAAATGGGGCAGAATTTGGAGAGTGGAAGTGACTTAGCATAGATCTATGGGAGAGAGTGTGACATGGGGTAGACAAGGGGACGAAGGAAGGAAATAGGGCAGAACTGGGGCAGTGAGGAAACATTGGGACTAAACTGAAACGATGAGAGAAACATTTCACAGAAATTAGGAAGAGATGGTACATGGCGTGCATGGTATTTGCTATGCCTGTTCCTTTGTCAAAGTCCTACATATAAATCCCATCACCATGTCGCTGCATCAACTAGTCACTCAAACACAATATTCTTGATACTATAATATTGACAGGACCTACTCAGGGTGTGAGTCTGTCTTCTGTGTTACTTCCTTTGTGCGTCTTTTCTGGTTGAAATATCACCTTATATCTCAATGAATAGAAATAGAAACATGAGCAGTGAGAGCTAATTGGGGTAGAAAGAGCAAACTGGAGCAGGGATAGAGCAGTGGCAATGACATGGGGCAAACCTTGGCCAGTAACAGCAAAACAGGGGAGAACTGGAGAAGCAAGAGCATAATAGCAAGGGCAGAATCGACCAAGTGAGAGTGGGCAGGAGAAGAGCTGAGGCAGTGGGAATGATATGTGATCAGACGTGGAGGCAGTGAGAGCTGCATGAGGCAGACATTTGGCAATGAAACTGATAATGGGGTGAAACTAGGGTGTTAGGAGGCCAAAAACAGGGTATTTATAAGGAAAATCCAGATGGAGTGAAATGGGGAAGAACCGGGGTGGTGAGATGCAATGGGAAAGAACAGGGGCAGAGAGAGTGGCGTGCACTTGAATATGGACAAATGGTGATATTGGGGTAAAACAGGGGGCACTAAAATGGACTTTGAGAAAAACTGGGGCAATCTGAAAGACATAGGGGAGAACTGTGGCAATAAGACTGGCATGTAACAGGACAGCGACAATGAGATTGACATTGGGGGATCATGAGCAGTAATGGCAAAATGGTTGCAAGGCTGTGGCAGGGAGGGAGAAGTATTGTTCAGAAATGGGGCAGTGGGAGTAACAGGTGACAGAACTAGGGTAGAAAGAGCAACACAGGGCAAAACTGGAACAGTGAAAGTGACATTGGCAAAAATGGGAAAGTGTGGGAGTTACTGGAAGAGACCATGGGAAATGAATAACATGGAACAGAACTATTGAAATGACAGTCCCATAGGCCAGAACTAGGCCACATTCAGTGACACTTGTGACAAACTGTGGCACTCAGAGCGACATGTGGCAGAAATGTAGCGGCGAGAGTAGTGTGGGGATGATCTAGGGATGTAAGAGGGAAATTGTGAAAATATTAGATTTTCACTTTCATGAGGTATGATTTTGTGGCAAGGGCGAGGTATCTCGTCCTTGGGATTACCTCCCTGTTGCCAAGGACGAGATACCTCGTCCTTGGCACTTAAGGGGTTAATGAAACAGAAAACGTTAGAAGGCATTGAATGGCAAAATACCAAAATCATCAAAAAAGGCCCATGCCAGTTAAAAGAACACATGATATGATATGATATGATATGTTTATTTATATAGCACCTATACACAATGTGTTTCAAAGCGCTTCAAGGCAAGGGAAGGGAACAAGGGAAAATACAATGACATTCTTACAGGCCATGATCAGTAAGGATGTGAAATGAACTATCGTACTCAGCCTGATGACATTTCAGATAGTGCAAGAGCTAAGACACGGATAAGGAAGGGAGGGGGAGAGTGGGAAGGAAATGGAAGCAGACAGGTGACTACCGTACTAGGCATGTTGACATTTCTAGTAGAGCCGGAGAAAAACAAGAGGTGAGGGAGAGGGGTGCAGAAAGAGAGGGGAGGAACAAAACAAGCAACTATCGTACTAGGCCTGATAACATTTCAGATAGTTCTGGATTGGGGCTGAGGGGTAAAGTAAGGGGAGGTGTGAGGAGACAGATGAGGTTGCTATCATACTAGATTCAGGGACAATTTTGATAGAGTAAGTGCATAGAAGAAAGTAAGGGGAGGAAGGGAGGAGAAAGGAGAAGGAAGGGGGGGGAGAACAGAGAGTAAGCAGTCAAAAAGTGTGGAGGGTGAGCAAATGCATACATGCATACATGCATACATACATACATACACAAATAAATAAATAAATAAATAAATAAATTACTGTGCCAACCAGAGCAAATTAGCAAACTAGGGAGGAATTAGTGCAGTAAGAGTTGCATGGGCACAACTGGTACCGTGGAAGTGCCATGGGACTGACATAGGGGCATTGCATGGGGTAGAACTAGGGCCAGAGGAGGGTGTGCCATGGGCCACAACCGGGGTAGTGGGAGTGATATGGGGCAGACAGGGGAATTATAATGACATGGGCCAGAATAATATGCGACAGGAAAAGGGAGCAGTGAGAGTCAAATGCTACAGAACTAGGCCAGTGAGAGTGGCATGGGGGAGAAATAGGGGCGTGATAGTGTCATTTGACACACCTGGCAACAGTCATAGTGCCATGGGGTATAACTGGCACAGGGAGAGTGACATGGGGAGAGCTGGTACAGTGCCAGAAACACGGGGTAGAAGTGGGACACTGAGACAGAAATGGGGCAATAAGAACAAATTGGATAAGACTGGGGCAGTGAGAGTGACGTGTGTCAGATATCGAGCAGGGAGGGTGTCATGGGCAGAAACTGTGCCATTAGAGTGATGAGGGGCAAATGGAAGTGGCATTGAGCAGAACAGGTGCAAAAACGGGTCTGCATGGGGCATTTGGGCAAAACTGGGGGTGGTGAGAATGGCAAGGGGCAGAACTTTGGAAAATATATTGACTTAGGGAGTAATGTAGGGCAGAAATGGAGCAATGTTTGTGGCATGCGGATTGCGTAAGAACTGAAACAATGGGCGTGAAGCGGGCACAACGTTTATGGCTGCACATTGGCTTCCAACATCATGGCCACAGGACTATTGGGTCAATCGATTTATGTTGGTATCCGTTAAATGACAACAATTGCATTGATTAGCTGTGCAAGTGTGGACCGTGAAGCCAGGCTATTCAATGCTGGCAACTTCAAATGTCCTTGAACTCTCTCTAAAGAGACGTGGTGTGAGGAACACGTATGCATGAACTTCTAGTGTGGTCTCTATAATTATCAGCTACAAACTCCAGCTGCAGTATGTATGTATGTCTTAAGGGGTTTCCGTAGTGGAAACCTGGCTGTAAAGATGAGATGGCTAGCGGCAACGCCCTCTTTTCAGCTGTCGGGTTAATGTTATTGGCCAGGTCACAGGTGGCCCACTCTGTGAGCGTGGGCAGTATTTACCTGTTGAGCTTTATTGCTCAGTTTGCAATGCACAGACCTCCCAAGAGAATTACATATTCCCGAGTTACTGGAGGAAGGATACAATTTTCTGTTTTTTATTTTATTTATGATTTAATATTTGGATCTATGACCGAATGCCTTTTACAAAAGACCACGCCTGCGGATTCCAGATCAAAAGGCTGCGTTGCGCAAGTTCGGCCCCTTGTAAATGGCCCTCTCTTGGTCCTTTTTGAGGGGCCCCCACACCTCTCTACTGAACCTACTTGCATGGTGCGGGTACCCACTGCAGCCCCTCCCACCTCTCCTCCCCCACTTTCCTGCTGCGGGCCCCAGCCTCAGGCTGCCTCCCTCGTGCTGTCTGGATAACACACCGCTGGAAGGCAGACGCACAGCCTGTCGGGCTTCCGAGGCCACGGCATCTAGACGGCAAATGCATTATTGTTATGTGATTGGCTGGTTTTACTGAGGTAAGATTGGGTGACTTGTCTGCCATCCTGGCGGAAGTGGACTCTAGCTGACTACTGACAGCACTTTGGAGCTGGACTGGGCCACACAGGCAGATGATGGAGGGCCCTCAATGCACGGCAGTGGTCCTAGGGCAGATTCTGAAGGCAACAGCGTTATGCAGGATGAGTCCCAGTGCATCAACTGGCTGTTGTCCTAACACTGAAAATCCAAGTTAGTGGCTAGACAAGCGAATCCAAAATGGTGCTGAAAGCGTAGTAGCAGCCAAGGTCCTTTCTTGGTACTTCACAGGCTATAAGCGCCCATAGCATACCTTGGGAACACACACAATTTCGTTTATTTTGGATATAACATTTTCAATCCATACAACAAAACAAAATAGTGTTCAAAACATTCCCAAACAGTAATGAATAGATAAAATCCACATTTGGGAGACTATAAAACCTAATTCATGAAAAAAAGCAAATAAGAATACATATTCACACATCATGCCAAGACAAGTTCTCTAGGCAGTTCCTGCGTAGCAGGGGCAGCCTGACAAATATGGAAAGCCTATACATTTGGTGCCATTTCCCTAAATTCAGGGTGCCATCTTGTAAATGCCACGGGCCAATCATGTGAGTATTTGGACCAACCACCTTCTAGTCGAGTCCCGATAGCCTGGGCAAAATAAAAGAAAGTGCATTGTATCTTCACATCTCCCTATCAAGCAAAGGCAAGGGTCCGAACGGTACTGGTCAGGTCACCCCTTTAGTAAGTTGGTTGCATGGAGCAGCCTGTTAAATCTTGCTCTGGTTTAAGATACATCTGTGGACTGGACTGTTGACCATCTGAAGGTCTTCCCGCAGGCCCTCACTTTTCCTGAGTCTAAAATGATTCCTCACAGTCTAGTTTAAACATGAATCCATCCTATAATGATTTTGCCTCTCCGTCACTGCCAGTCTAATTACGGCTCGTATATTTGAAAGAATAACAGCTGAATCACAAAACCAGGAGGTGAATCGTAAGTGGGAGAGAACGTTTCTCATATGAGAGCACCACACTGTTGTGTTCCAGCTGAATGAATATAAACAAGCTCTTTAAAACTGCCCCACATCATGAAGGCTCTTCCCTAAGCCACACCTCTGCTCAGGCACCAGCCCCGAAGTACAGTATCCCTTCCACTGCCTGACTAGTGTTGCCCTCGCTGTACACAATCACACTAGCTGTGGACTTTGGGACACCTACTAGCGACTTTAAGAACTCAACGTCTACATTGGGAACGCACCCACCCCTGAAGGACCCACACGATCTGCACCATAGGTGAATTGTGCAACAAATTTAGACCTCAGTTGCTGACCTTCTTGATGCTTCCCCAAGCCTACGATACAAAGACAAAATGGCCCTGGATGATGGCTTGTGTCTATTTTTTTGAATATGTACTTTTGGGAACCTACAGAAATGTCTTCATCACCTCCAGCTGTTTATCCTTTGGAATACACTTCAGTTTGGGGCTTTCCCTTCCTCCCATTGTCATCACCATAGATTTGGCTAGATTGGCTACAAACCAATGTTCACCTCAAAAAGTAGAGAAGTTATTCAACAATCTCCAGACCCCACCTCAGCCATGCTCAGAAGGGCAACATCATCAACAAAAAGCAACAGCGGGATCAGTCCCCCAGTAACTTTCAGGACATCACTTGCTGCTGTTAGCAAATAATTACCCAAACCATTCAAGAACAAAATACATAATGACAGAGCCAATTCACATCCCTGGAGAATGGCAAGGGAGAAGAACGGTTGTATAATGTCCTTGCCTGCCAAGCCTCATGGTGCACTTAACCTTGTATAATGTAATTAGAGCCCAAGAAGAGTAGCCATATGGGAAATACTTCCCAAAGTTGAATCACTGATAGATAATCTCCTTTGATAAATCATGACTTTAAGGTTATAGAGGGATGGTTTATGGTCATTGTTGCTTCTCGCTTTTTGGAACCCTTACTAGCATTGATAACAAATGAAGTTCGTCACCGCCCCTTCATAAAGCCAGTGGGTGGATGCAATACTTTCCCATAGAACTTGGTGTGAGAACAAACTAAGAATTTGGATCAATCACATTTAGGATGAGCTCTTTTACCCTTTTTGAAGATCAGTACAATTTCTGCCTTTTTCCATATTTCTGGAATTTTCCCTTATGGCAGTACACTTGCAGTAAAACCACACTCCGTGCGGTTACTTCTTATTTTTGCCAGATCCGGGGGGAACGTGATCTTTACCAGGGGCCTTCCCACAATTAATCTCATTGAGTACCCATTCAACTCAACAGGGTGGAAAGGATGAACAGGGTGGAACGGATGAACAGGGTAGAACGAGTGAACAGGGTAGAACGTGAGAAACATTTGAACGGAAAGGGTGAAGTATGTAGTTGGAAAGGATGAATGAAGTGGATGGAATGGGTGAAGCATGTGTATGGAACGGATGAAGCATGTGGATGGAAAAAATGAAGTATGTGGATGGAACGGGTGAAGTATGTGGATGGAACGGGTGAAATATGTGGACGGAAAGGGTAAAATATATGGAAGGAACGCATGAAGTATGGGAATGGAACGGGTGAAATATGTGGATGGAACGGGTGAACTGATGTAAAATGGGTGAAGTGGGGGGAACCGGTGAAATGGTAGAATGGATGAAGTAGATGGATGAACGGGTGATGCGTTCAGAACCGGCAAAGTGGGTGGAACCAGTGAAGTGGGTGAAACGGGTGAAGTAGATAGAACGTGTGAAATGGGGGGAACCAGTTAAGTGGATGGAACGTGTGAAGATGACGTATGTGGATGAATGATGCATTAAGAAAGGATAACGTGGCTAGAACGAATGAAAGGACCAGTTCATAAATTGGTTCAAGTGCATGAAACGGTTGAAGTGCTTGGAACGGATTGGAGTGCTTGAAACGAAGTGGAGTGCATGGATCGGATGCGAGTGCATGGATCGGATGCGAGTGCACGGAACGGTTTGGAGTGCTTGGAACGATCGGAGTACTTGGAACAGTCGGACCACTTGGAACGGATGGAGTACATGAAACTATTGGAATGAATCACCTAATGTAAACCACCATATTCACATCTCCACGCTTACTCTCTTATTTACACCACCACTCAAATAGAACACAGCGATACTATGACACCTTTCGGTATAGCTGTTTTCATATAATCATTTGCAACATACTCCCCATCACTCTAACTAAACACTGCTGGTTAAACACCCTCCAGCCTAGGCGTTTCTCCTCAGGCCTAACACAGCCATAAAGAGTATGGATAACAACCTGCCAGAGCGAACACATACTCTTGATCTCTCAACCTCCACACCCACCGCTAAGAAGCAGCTATCACACGAATGCCATACCAGCTGCACACATATCCGGTATTCACACGCACCTTTTGACTCTCTCTTTTCTCTCTACTGACCTGAAATTCGGTTCCCGAGGGTGTTCAACCTACCAGCGCCTTGAGACCATACCAATGGTACATAAGGCGCGATAAAAATGCAAAGTAACATAACATAACATAACTTCATCCAACATACATCAAATTACATCTCTTACCTACAACATAAGGGTGTTGGCTTCTTTAACTATAACCCCATACTCACGTACCCTTTATAAAGATCTGCAAAGTGATTGTATACTGAGATCTCACTCACACAATTTCCAGTAAAGCAGATCTTTGAGCTATTAAAGACCAGAATCACCTCTGGAAATTTTCCAGGGCTATCTCATGTACGGATTCCCAAGTTACCCTTTTAAACGCATTTCTTTTTCTACCCAGAAATGTCTTATATTGCTTTCTATCTGGCATGTGTGCCAGTGTATGGGTGGCGCAATTAGGAACTTTCTGCAGGTTTGATCAAACCAAACGTTGTACCTCTCAGTCTTCCTAGATCCCCTGGGTGTTCGGGCTTTTGAACATTCATCCCCAATTGTTTGTGATGGTTGTTAAAAGGCAGGTATTATAACTGCAGGATCTACTGTTGGCACCAGGAATTGTCACAGGGCTGGAAGGATCAAGAATAGGATATGATATGAAATGGTATGGCATTTATAACACCCCTATACACAAGTGTTTCAAAGCGTGATCAAATCCGAGCCATGTTCAACATAATTGTACTAGCAAGTGATACTCTTTCTATTCTCTTTAACTTCCCTGTGGTGCGGCCTCTCTTCCCCAACCTTGCTATGTAAGTCTTTGATGGGTCACCCCAGTTCCTCAGTGCAATAAGTGGGTCATGGTCGATCTCCATCCCTTGTACCACTGCAAAATCTACCACAATACCCCATGCTTCCAGATTGATGTAGCTGTAATCAATCAGTGACTCCAATGTAGGCAGACTGTTCTTATCATTGAAGGCTCAAAATGTCATGTACACGATTTCCTGCAGCTGCCCTCCTGCCTTGTCCCTTTTATCCTTAGTGGTCATCATGCTCTCAATACCCCAACCTTGATCCTCAAGCAAAACGTGTTCATTGTTAAATCATGGGTCCCCTAGTTTATCATTGAAGTCATCCATCACAATGCTAGCTGGCATGTGGCACAGCGAAACATCTATTGTTTCTTCCGACGCTTCCAGCAATCTCAATAGAATGCTCAGATTATCTCTTCAGTGGTTTATTCTTTCATTTCGAAGAGCCTTGTAAAATCTGAAATGGATAAGATCCCAGAGAAGGGAGCTTACCTAGCAGACAAAGTAGATCGGGGGAATCGATGTACATCTGCGCCCAAATCCAGGGCAGTGAGGTTAAAATCTGCAAAGCTAAACTAACTGCCAAATGGAAGTCATGGTTCCTTTGAGCTATTTTCTCAAAGAATACTTATCCTTCTGCTTTGAGGGGTTTGAGGTGCCAAGTCCCCTGAAAGGCAATGCTATCTGCCCTCCTTCCCCAATCCCACCAATCATCTTCCACTGGTCTCCTTTGTCACAGTTTATTACACGGCACACTCCATCCAGGGAACTCCTTCCCCTACAGTGAATGTGGCGCACAATAAAAACACTTTTCATTGTTAATATACTGCAGATTCTTTTGAGTAGGCCTCCAACCCGTCTCGCACCCAATTGATCCAAAACACCAAATCTGTTGTTTGTCTCCATGATCACCAGTCGGGCTTCAGAGCAGCCAGAGGCACTGAAACTGCTCTACTGAACACTCGTGAAGACTTGCTCTCAAATCATGACTCCAACTCTCCATCTGTTTTTATCCTTCTGGATCTTTCCTCTGCCTTCGATATGGTCAATCATGTCATCCTGACTAATCGGCTCCGTGACAACCTTGGCATCACGGACCTGGCACTTGACTGGCTGACCTCATTCTTCTATTCTTCTTTGAACGTCTTTCCCAGGTTCAACTGGGCCCTTTTCTCTCCCCTATCACACTCTCCACCTGTGGCGTACCTCAACACTCTATCCTCTCGCCGTGGCTTTTCAACATGTACCTCACCTCTCTGGCCCATCTGATCTCCTCTTTCTCTCCTCACTTCCAGTGTTATGCAGACAACACGCATCTCTCCTTCAAGCTTCCCTCCACTGCCTCCTCTTCCTCCTCTCTCATCCCTGACTGGCTGACTGATATTCGGGCATGGTGTGCTTCGAATGATATCTGCCTTAATGCCAGGAAGACTGAGATCCTTCTCATTGGGACCCCTGCCCCCTCCTTCCCCCCTACCCTCTGGCCTCCCTCTTTGGGTCCCCCTCACCATTTTGTGAGGCAAAAATCCTTGGTATCATCTTTATCTTATTTCTCTCCTTCTCTCCTCACTTTGCAGACCTTGCCAAGAAGGCTCCTTTCAACTGCACCTGCTCAGAGTCATTTTCCCTTTCCTCACCTTCCCTATGAAACTAAATGTCTCCAGAGCTCTGGTCTGCTCTAGGCTGGACTATGGCAACAGCCTATGGCCCAATCTTCCTTTATCCTCCCTTTGCCCCCTTTCAGAATAAGACTGTGAGACTTATTCTTGGTTCAGGTCCAGGCACAGCATCTCTGCAGCTCTATAATTTCTCCACTGGCTCCTGGTTGCTGCTAGAATCAAATTCAAGACCCTCTGCATAATCCACCAGGCTTTCTGGGTCCTGGGACCCCGCTACATCCATCTCTCTCTCTCTAAATACCTCCCTGCTAGAGACCTTTGGTCTTCTAGCTCCAACTCTCTGCAGATCAGACGCTTCGCTAAGCAGAGAGTGGGGGTATATCTCTCTCCTCTGCAGGAGCCCCCCTCTGGAATTGCCTCCCTGCCCCTCTCAGGCTTGAGCCAGATCGCCTTAAGCTCCAGAAGCTCCTCAAGAAGCTCCTTTCCTCTTCTTCCTTCCCTCTCCCCCTCCCCTAATAACACCCCCATCTGCCTCAGTGACTGGCTGCCTGGTTCCCTCTGAGTTCTACAGCGCACCAGCCCCCCCAGTCCACCCCCGTACTCGCACTTAGCATGTGGACCCTCACCACATGCACCTTATGCAATTCCCTGGCACTTGCCCTCCTGGCCTCCCCTTAGCATTCACCTAGCCCCTGTTGCCATTCTCCCCCACATACACCCTCCTCTCTCCTGCACTCTCTCCTCCTTATCCTGCACTTCCCTTCACACCCTAGCACTTTGCATTCACACAGACGGGCACTTCTCCCACACCCTCTACCTCGCACTTCTTGTTACTCTACTGGCATGATCTGAATGTAACAAGGCCTGGTAGGAACGTTATTGTTATCTTTCTCCCTTCCCCCCTTGCACCTTGAAACACCATTTTTGTATAAGTGCCTTACACTTACCAATAAATAAATTAAATGTCGAGGAATATGTTAAGGTTCCTTGAAAGTTACAAGGAGCATGATTTAGAGTGTGGTGGTCGCACCTCATCTCTACCATGGAAGGTTTGTACCACCCCAGGACACCTATACCAACTCATCATCAGTAAAGCACCACTGCAGTGAGATGCCAGCAAGCCAGCTCATGGCAACTCAGGTATGTGGCAAGTGGCAGAAGGGATATTTAACCACCTGTGGTATCAAAACATGCAATGGTGGAAATTACATTGAATCACTTCTGCCATCAAAACGAGCACCAACAGGATACACACTACTAACAATGATGCAAGTCACCAATCTAAAATGTGAAATGCACTCATGACTCTGTCATACATTAGTGTAATGAGCGCTGTCCTGACACTAATACATGCAAGGCGGACTCCGTAGAAATCCATTGGCTTTATGCCAGCATTGCATTGTCATTCAGGTATAAAACCAAATGAGAATGAACGTTTCCATACCCCCACTCCACCTACAGGAACCGTAAAAATCCCCTGAATGTAAAAAAGGTATTAAAGTCCCTGTATTTAGTAACGTCCGCTGTGGTGGACTATAAACTAAGGCCCTTTGAAGTAGGCATTTATTTGTGAGTTAGATTCATTTATTACCTCTTGGGTTTCAATGCTCAAATGATCTTGCAAGTTGGAGATAAAGGGAGTTATGAGGGCTTTGTGAGTTATAACACTGACTGGCAATCTATGATGAAGTCACTGCATTTAGCCCATGCTCTCAGGCGGAGGATGCTGAAGATTGAAACATATTGTTAAGGGCCATGACTATCTACTCTGCCATAAGGTGGAGAATAAAGTTGGCCTGCAAACATGCCAAATGGTTTTCACCATGTGCTTCATCCCCTAATTCATTGTTAGTATTTATGTGGGGGGTTAGTTAGACTGACAGTGTATGTATGGCTCTGGCCTTTGGACATCTGTGTGATATTGCTTTTCTGTGGCGCATATGTCAGGGGTATGCGGCTATTGGTGAAATACACGCTAAAGTAATACCGGAGAAACCAGACAGGAAAGAGAAGAAAATAGCAATTTGGGAGGCAACAGGAGATTTGAATCAGCCACTTTAACTGAGTGCACCGGCTCAGTACTGGAGGAGGGAACCCATTTGATCCCCTTTTGTGACATACATGCACATGCCATATCTTGTCAGAGAAGAATAGGAGCAGGACGGTTTGGAGGTAGTGGCAGGCAGGATATTAGATTCAGTGTCTCTAACTAAGTGATTAGGGTAGATAAGTCTAAAGGGTGCTTGGACACTATTTATTATTGTGATATTTAAAAAGAAAAAGGGTCTGCTGCAGTAATAGGTATATAGAGCCTATCCCTCTGCTCTACACAAGTAACTTGTTTCTAAAAATAATTTATAATCTGTGCTGACCATGGTAATTTTTAGCTCAAAAAAGAAGAATCTACACCATGATTGTGCTAATCAAATAGGCTATCTGTGATTCAATGATACTGTCCACAAACAAATCAACTTGCGATTCTAGTTCACATAGAATTCACATCAGTTCAAATCCACTTAGAAGTTATGGTTCACATAGACTTATACATATATTGCAGTTATATTTCATCTGACAGCCCAACTCTTGATCCTTCATTCGCATCATATCAAAAAGTTATACACATAATATTTTGACAAGTAGCGGACATGTTTCGACCAAAGGTCGTCCTCAGGGCTCTAATATGTCCTCATTGTCACTTCAAAATGTACAATGAAATAGCATGATACATGTGCGTTTTCTTAAAATTGTATTGTTACATACCGGAGGGAGAAGAACATGGTAGAGACAGACAAAAGACACAAGAGAAACAATTAAGGTTTCTTGAGTTATTTGACTTGTATCTATTCTATCTCGTATCATTTGCGTGTTTAATATGTTGAACTTTAGTTACCACAAGCTCATTCCTTGTAACCCCTACTAGCAGGCTTCGAGCGACAACCATTGTTCCTGATTCAGATTAAAATTAGGATGTGTGACCATTATTTACAATCTATGAGACATGCAGACAGTGTTCCAAATGATTGCATTTTAGCATGCCCTTGCTCATGCATGAATTGCTTCATAATTCTATATTCAGTGGTTTCCACCGGTAAAATAAATACTACTACTCTTAATTCATCCCTATGTATTGTAACCTTCACCCATGCATATTAACTATAAGTGAAGCTCCCGCTTACCATGGTTGTGTAACAAAATTAAGATGGGTCCTCTCTTCTTGCGTGCTGATGAATAAATATGATTACTCTAAAGTGAAAATAAATTCTGATTTAAGTCACATATCTCCGATTACACCAGCATAACTGTTTGTTTGACTCTTATTGGACTTACCGTAAACCGATTCCACTCAATTGACTTCCTAATGTAGGGCAACAGAATTGGAAACATCCTGAGAAGTTGAACTACTTGTAAGTATCAGGACAGTGTCATGAAAGTATTGAGTCTGGACAAATATATCGCCAGTTGCATGACACAGTGCACTTGCCCACCACCAACCTGGCAGTCTTATTAGATATCAAGCTCCTGCTGTATACGTTTGTCAAAAGTTTACTTCATGAGTAAAGTCGATCACCGCTGGGAAATCCCTTATTAACTTGATTGTTCCTGCAAGGCTATACCAGGGGTGTAAGATGAAGTACGTTATGGTTGTGGGGCAGACACTAGATCCGTCCAAGGGCCAGAAAGTCCACTTCACCAGGTGCATGTTAACCAGTAGTCAAAGAGTTGACAGAATGGCGTCGATTGCACATTGGGTGACCACCGCTTTCACTGCTAGTCAAAGGGGGTCGAGTTCATAATCAAACAGGGCAGCAAGTAACGCAGTGCAGCACCAGGTCACTTTGGGTACAGGACTTTAAGGCAGAAGGCACAGAGAAGTTGACGTCTGGGAGAAGTTGAAAGAGGCTGGTCTAGTGGCTGAGGCGGCAACACCTGCTATTGGATTTTGTAGATGTTGACAACTGACCAAAAGGTGTACTGAGAGAGGGTGGGCAGAGATAGGAGTAGCCAGGTGGTGGTGCTAGTCAAGGTACAAAAAAGAATAATAATAATAATAATAATAATATTAATATGATATGAATGCTTGTTAGTGCTCCCCTTCGCTCAATTTAGTGGGAAATTTTGGAGTGATGGGCACTGAGGTGAACGTCCAGAGCATCATGTATGGCAGTGACTTCCAGCTACCCACCTGACCCCCTCGCCGCAGTGCCAGCAATGTTGCCTGCATGCTTGAAGGGCCAATCACAGTGGCCGCTGATGTGTGGCGCAGCCAAACTTTCCATCACAGGGGAGCAGGAAGCAAACTAAGGCAATACAGGTTAGATAGCTGCAGCCAGTGCTGTTGGTTGTGCCGCTTTGGAATGCCAACATGCCTTAGTTAATGGTGGGGAACAACCTACACCTTTGGATGTGAAGGGGGATGCTTTCTCTGTCCCAGTGGAGGAGGTTAACATGGCAGTGGGGGTGTTAGATGGTCTATGCCTATAATATGTTGGTCTATGACACTGTGAAATGAGTTGACACATTGCAGTTGGACCCAGAACATAAAGTGCAGTCTTCTTGCCACACAGTGCATCACAGAGCTTGCCCACAGGAGCACACTCTCTGCCTTTACCTCCCATTCATGCAGGGAGAAATGTTTCCAAACTCAGTAATCGCCCAGTCTGGAGAGTGTTGAGGCTGCACCCTGGTGTCTGTCCCCTCTTGTAGCCTGCAGTGCTACCACTACACAACAGGAACCATTATTATCAATTCTGCCTCTTCCTCTCCCTCTGTCACGCCTCTGCCTCCTCCCCCAACCCTTCTTTCTCTCAGAGACATCTTTATAGTAGGGCAAAAAGAGCATGTGCGGTTCTTTCCAAATCAGGTCTAAAAAACAGGGTGTTATTTTAGTTTATAAAATCCAAACATACACAAATACTTGACCCTTGCTATATATAGGCACTGGAATATAGTTTGGTCAACTGTAAAAATTACTCACTGGGCTCAAATCCTAACTTCACCTCTTAATTAAAGTGTGTGATCCTGTGCAACTCAATTAACCTACCAAATTTCCCACTCTCTAAATATTTCAAAATCGGCATCCTCTAAGAGTGATTAAGTTCTCAGGGCACCTTTCAAAAAACCTCTCTCCTAGTTTACCTGGATAGTGTTAAGTCATTTATAATAAAACAATTGACCATTGATATATCGTACACCACAAAGTCAATAGTTCCTTTACTCACTAACAGCAATACAACTTCTAATCTCAGTCGAAATCCTGGTCTGTGCTCCTTCCTTTAATCTGTATGGGTTATCTATGCTATAGAATGCATATCTTTCTCGTTACTTCCCATTTGTTTCCTGTATTCATGCTTGAGCGCTTTTGTATTCCATGAGGTTGCTACTTGGAATTCTGTGTCTATGCTGGGGTATGCGTACCTTTTTCATATAGCTATGGATCTATGTCCTGCATTTATGCTCAGGCTGACGTTGCCTAGGCAGTGAATGTGTGCGTATTGGAAGCGGCCTCTGTATTGCTAGAGGAGAGGAGAGGAGGTGTGGCTTGATACGATCCTTGGCTAACGTGTTTATGTGCTGAGGTGCTTTCCTCAGTTGTTTGGAGTGGCGTGGTGCTCTACGCCACAGAGGTGAATGAAGCAGCTTACTTGGACACAGGGGCTTGGCAAGTCGAGCACAGACCAACCTTTGGAAGAGGATTGCGGCCATGTTCAGTGACGTCTTCTGGACAGTTCTGACGCTGCACCCGCTCTGATCCGCTGCAGCGCACTACCAAGAGCGCGAGCTAGACAAAAGCATGGGGACAGGGGCAAATGCTAAGGCTGAAGCTGCTGTATTGAGTGGTACTTTAGCGGCAGCCTAACAGCCATAGCAATAACCGCTCCTCCTATACTAGAAACACCAATCAGGTCTATGGCGAGTTCACAGAGGGAGTAAAGTGCACCTACAGTGCACCTACTGAAAGTATTTGGTGTGTGGGTTCAAGGTAGAGCCATTAACCACCTACTACGGGCTGTGAAAAGCCACAGTGACAGTGGTGTATGGGACTCTGCAAACCCTTTAACTGGGAGTCAGTGCGGGCAGTGCTACTGTGCCACCTATACGGTTGTGGCTTCAACTACGACTAAAGTTGATTAATTGGCTAAGGTACACTAATGGGTCTTTGGGCCTCTGACTGGTCTCCCACTGAATCTTGGAGCAGTTAGCTGGAACTGAACCTTGGCGTAGACAAACCCCTTTTCCTTTGGCTGGGCTGCCACTCTTTCGATTGGGCTGTAGAATCTTGAATGGTAGTTTTGGTGGCATTGTGGGGCCCACTGTTATTTTGGAGGGCCTGAGGGATTTCTTTTCTGGCATACATATTACACATAATCCCTGTATATATTATACTGCCATTGTATTTATGATATTACTGACAAAAAGGGAAGGACTACGAAGCAAGAGGAAATCTGCTAAATTGCCACCCCCTTGTGCATATTCTTTGCGCAGCGAAGGGGATCGCTACAGGTCTATCGAAAAAAGAAACCAGGATATGCCCAAAGCACGCAGCAAGTAGGGGTCACAGATCCCATTATTGAAAGGATGAATATCAACACAAATGAACAAATACCTAGAGAAGAGAGAGCAGATAGCCCTTCTGCACCACCTGTGGGATGTATTTACCCATGCATCCGAGCCGTACCTCAACACTGTGCAGTACTGACATGGAAAACATCATGATGGCCAGAGCTTCCCAGAGAATGCACAGGGAAATGCATGAAGAATAGGCTGCCACCCATTTTTGCCGATGTTATGGGCACAGAAGGACACTGCCTAAAACCACCAATGGACTACCCACACAGTAGTCTGAAACCATTGGGAATGGCAATGCTGATTGCCAAAAGCAAACCCATAACTGTTGGGAATTCATTTTCTTAAATCCCAAAAAGGGGTGCAGTAGCAGTACTCACCACTATCCAAAAGCCGGCGTTTTAAAACCACCCTGTGTTTCTCTGAAGGCAGGCTCAAAATGCCTATTTTCAAACATTGCAATATGTGCAAAATATTCACTGAACACCAGCAGACATTTGGCAGAATGGAGTTTTGTGTGCTTACAAAATCTGGGAAATGAAGAGCCCAAAACAATGCTTATAACAAAACTGCTATGGAGTCAGCAGTTTAAGTTGCACTGGATTTAAAGACACTAAAATCGAAAATGTTTAGATTAAATGAGTGACCTATGTTTGGTGTCACATGCCTTTGTAACTGGTGAAATGTCATAGTTTTGCACTTAGAATCAGCATTCTAGCTGCATGTGTAAAATTGCAAGTTAATTTAAAAAGCAACAAAAAACATGACAGTTAGCTGAAAGTCTGGCTTAAGGAACTGAATTCTGCCTGGCAACTACCCCATCAGGAGTGAAACTTGAGTCACAGCTGTGTTCCCAGGCCTAGCTGCCCTTTTGCTGCTCACACTAAGGATATGCCATCTATCTGATAATTGAATTACCTGTGCTCTACAGGAGCTCTGAACAAAGCCTGTCTTGACTCATGCAAAGGTTTTATTACAGCGGTCGTAAAATGTAGCTTCCTCTTGGCAGAAGCTGGGAGGGGCACTGCCTGTGAGAGCAAGCTGGCTTGGCAGAACTGGAAAAACCAGAAATTCAACCTTGTGCTGAGGGTAAACCACACCCCTTTGGAGCCAGAACATAACTTTAAAAAGATGGATCACTCATAGTACGGACATGTGAAAATTTTATAAATGACACCATAATTCTTGTGATTTTTCTGCCCACATTTTAAGAGGTTTTTCGACCCGGTGGCATGTTCAGGGGGGTTTTAGCGGAAAAGAGGATATTACTCAAAATGTGTGCATGGGAAAAATCTGACACTTCATCAACTAATGTCCATACTCCTTGCGCACATGTGTGTAAATTTGGGTTAATGTCAGAAATTGCAAAATCAGTTAAAAGTGCAAAATACTGCCATTTCTGAATGCAAGCCCCCAGGAAGAGCAAAGTTGGGACAGGGTATACCTCCTGTAATGCATGATGGGTGCATATGATTTTAAAACAATATGTACCTCTGAAAATATGTTTTTTGAGCAAATATAGATTGTGTGTAAAGTTGACAGGAGGAGTGGACTTTCTGCAAGCCATAAAATGACATCGCTCTGACTCACACTTAGCTCCCCCAATCAAATGAGAAATGGAAGTTTGACCAATTAGAAGCTGAGAGAGAGGTAGGGTCAGTGATGCTAGAACACACCCACATTCTAAACACATAAAAGCAGACAGACAGGACAGATAGGGACTTTTCAAATCCATCTGCCGCTGGAAGCTCTGCCGGAAAAATCCATACTTACCTCCATCAACCTTCAGAGAGCAACATAGAGACTTCAAATCCATCAGGCCAGACCAGAAGCAGAGTAGAGCTGACCTGTTAGCAGAACCAGAGAGAGCTGACCCAGATCACTGTGAAGTGCAGAGACCAGAGGCGAGTCTAAAACCCTGACCAGATCCGTGATGAGGCCCATTTCACTCAAGAACATAGTGTGAGTACATAGCAAAACTGTGCAGAACCAATCTCTTAGTTAAAATAATATAATTCAATCCTATTTTAATCTAAGTAGAACTGTCTCCTAACTGTCACCTGCCATTTGCAAAGCTGTCACTTGTCATTTTCTAGTTGCAAGCTGCACGTGTCTTTTTGAACTTTAAAATTTCAAATCTGAAAAACGACCTTTATTTAATCGCTCATATCTCCGCGACCGTTTGTGCTAGAGACTTGCAGTAACTTTCATTTGAAAGCATAGAATCTTAGCTTTGAATCGCACCAAGAACCACATTCCTACCCCCTATAGTTTTGCCGCAATCGTGAAACACGCATCTGCGAATTTTGCCGCGATTTGCAAATTTCTTCACGTGTAAAAAGACAGCAGTTTTGCTTTTCCTTGCCAAAAACTTCGTTTACCTGCTAGTTACTACTAAAGCATTGTTAAGGTGATCCTGAATTCATAGAGAGTAGATACCACTCACCCTGAACCTCTGAAAGGGAATTAAAAGCATTTCCAGCATATTTCTCATCCATTGCTAGCACATATAAAAGCATTTGGGCCTGTGTTTTCAAAACTCCTATCTGTTTTCTGTAGTGTAAGCTTGCTGGGGTGAACTGAATTACAGTTGATTGCATTTCTGAGAACTGTGTGCTTTCCTCCCATTTCCTTGCATTGCATAAAGAGGGGGGGGAGTGAATAGCCAGAGAAAAGTGATTACATTGTTTTGTTGAAATCATATTGAGTATTTTCTATACTGCATTTCATTCCACCTTGCATCCATTGGAAACCATAAAAGTATTGTTGCTATCTTATCCATCCTATAACCACTCATCATTGATTATAAAGAAGTGTGCTAGTGCCAGATTCTCCGTTGTTAATCTTTATCATATCAGATTAAGTGTGATATTCAATTATTAATTTATTATAAAGTGTGATATATATATCTATATTGTTTAAAGTCTCAAATAAACCTTTTAAACTTGCAAAACAGAACTACTTCTTGGCTCAGTGGGGTCAGGGGGATTCCAAGAGAGGGGTGTTATATAGGGGTAGTCATCCAGAACGCATGAACTGGACATAAAGATATATCAATAAGGGTTTTCATTCAGTATTCTAGACTAGGCGTTGACTTAGCTGTAGTGCGGGTTTGAATCCTCTTACACACCGCCTGTGGCCCTTGAACACACTAAAAAGCTTGATAGCCTCCAGTGTGCCAGGGCAACACGGTCAGTTGATGCTCTGCCACGGGAATCCTCTTACAAATTGGGGGCTCGAGCCGAGACGTTGGGTTAGATTTACCACTTGTGCAGCTTAATACAGTGTGCTAACTGACGGGATACATACATCCGGTCGGATCACCACGCTGCATTACGCTGTGAAGCATTCCTCAAAAGGGACACTCCAAGAAAAGTTCTGTTCTGCAAAAATAAAACACTAACTGCTGTAAGTCAGGACAGAGACCAATCTCTAGAATGACGACCTTGGTAGATATGAAAATAGCCAGAGAGCACTTCTTACATAAACTATTTGTGAGAGGTGAATGGGTTGAGCAGGGCCAGGATGCCTGGTTGCAGGCCATCACGCGACAGGTCACTGAAACAGGGTCAGACTTATGGAGAGATCAGGGTCCATTACATGTGGCCCTGAGTGAACTATATATGGCTCCTAAGGCCAAAGATGAACACGACAAGATTGTTAGGATAGCGGCATACCTGTACCTATATATGGGAGACATGCAGGATAGATGTGCTGAAAGCCAAAATCTGGCAAATAGGCAACAGATGGTGTTAGAGAAGGTCCAATCTGACCTGGTCTCTTCTGAGCAGAGGCTGCAGAGGAGCCAGGAGTCAGAAAATGACAGCAGACTGTACATCACTAAAATGAAGGAGGATATGGATGTGCTGCAAAAGGAAAAGTCAGAACAGGATACCAGATTTCTGGCCTTGCAGAAGGAACACCAAGAAGGTTTGGACTCCCTACTGCAAAGCCAGAAAAAGCTGGAGCAACAGCTAGACTTCAATAGGGCATGTGCTGAGCAGGTAGTCACCCTGCAAAGCCACCTAGATAGAGAGAAGGCAGAGAGCAATAAACTGATTTTGAAAGACCTGGATACCCAGACAGAGTTTGACCAGGAGCGCCAGAAAGCTGGTACCTTCCAAAGGCAGAGGGACGACCTGGCGGCACAAATGCAGGCTCTTAGTCAGGAAAGAGACGCCATAGGCCAGGAAGTCTGCCATTTAAAAAGGAAAATGGAAGAAAATCACCTGTCCCTCCAGGGGCTGGGTGACCTCCAAAAAGAAAACCAGAACTTGTTAGAGCACACCAGGAGGGTGGAAGAGGCTCTGGCAAGAAAGGAGCAGGCCAATAGGGACATTGCCCAGGAGGTAACCCTCCTGCAGCAAAGACTGGCCCAGTACTCCAGGACCAATCAGGAAGTACAGAGGGAAAATGAGGCTCTCTGCCAGCACAATGAGAGGCTCCAGCAACAGGTAGCGATGCAGGAGAAACTGATAGAGTCGAGTAAGGCCTTAACAGAGGAACTGAAAGCACAAATGCAGGCTCTTGCATTGCAACAGGGAGCAGGGGCGGATAGAGATGAGGTCCGCTGGGAAAGAGAGACTCCTGACCATAACCGCAGGAGCCCTAACACCAGGGGCCTTCATCTCCCCCAGTCCCTGGACTCTACCACCCCCATGTCCCCTGGCGCACATGAGCACAGGGCCATAGGGATGGCAGATTACTATCCAGCTAAGAGTATGGGGCTCATAGGCCAGTACCACTCAGGAACGGAGGGGTGGGCATCCGGGTATGGGCACCCAAGTACAGTACAGTTCAGTGGGGAACCCCAGGAGAGTAGGCCCATTAAGGGCATCCTGAAAACCTCTGCCCAGTTAGGTCAGTGGAGGGGGTACCCATCAAATCCTGGCAGCAAGGAGGAATCTGAAGACTCCTCTGAACTGCGCAGGACACAGGAGACCAGGTCCCCACATTCTGCCAGCCATTCCCAGGCTCGCAGAATCCGGGAAAACCTGGAAGAACAGACGGGAACCTCTGGGAGCAGTGCCTCTGAGTCCGAGGACGAATGGACGAGGGTTACCCGAACCAAAAAGGCCAATAAGGCAAAAAGGGCCTTGCTGAAGGACCCCTTAAAGCAGATTAAGGCGATCAGGAGCGTCATCACGCCTTACCATAAGAACGCTAAGTATTCTGTTTGGGAGCACTTAGAGTTGTTTGAACAAATGATGGAGACTTTCCATTTGAAGGACAGCCAAAGCTGTATTCAATATGTAAAGTGGACCTTCTCCCCGGAATACTCCAGTTTCTTTGCGGGGCTGGAGGACCAAAATCATTTAAGATGGTCCACCTATAAGGCGGCCATCTTGAAACATTTTTCTGTTCACAGAAATCCTCAAGAGGCTCGCAAGGCAGCCTACAATTTGCAATGCGGGGAGGATCAGGCCCCACAAGAATTTGTGCAGGAGTTAAAGCGTGCTTTTGCACAGACCACAAGAAGGGTGCGCACGGATAGCAGGGAATTTATTAATACGTTTTTCCATGCCTTGCCCAAATATATCATGACCCAGCTCGTGAGGGATTTTCACGAGAAAAGATCTTTAGACTGGGTCATTGAACAGGCTACCCGGATCTATGAGGTGCAGAAACCGGTAGATAGCAAAAGTAATGCCCAGAAAAACCCCAAAGCCAACACCACCCCTGCTGCTGCCAAGGTGGCAGAGGTAAAGGTCACCCCCGTTTTAGATTTGGAGATGGGGGGGCCTAAAAACCTACCTGCACCTAATAATGCTAGGCCCAGAAGGTCCTCGGGCCAGTCACAGACAGGGAGCCAGGGAGGCAGCCCCACAAATGGGGTCCCTCGCTCTCCTGATTATGTAAGTCCCCGTTACAAGGGAAACAGACCCATCCTGGGTTATGTGTGGACTCCTCCAGCCCAAGGGGGGAGATCCAGCCAAGCACCTAACCCAGGGAACTTCCCTCCAAACTTCCCACCGGAGGGCAGAAATTCTCCGAATCCTGGGCAGAACTTTTTCCCCAGGTATCCACCCAATTTCCAGCCCCAAAATCCTCCATCCTTCTTTCCCCAATTCCCTGAGCCCAGACAACCTAATCCGGGAGAGGGGAGGCCAAGGGTGGAGGGGTACCCAAATCTTCCCAACCAGGGGTACTACCAAAGAAGGGACAGCTACCCTTCCCGGGATCAGCCCAGGGGAGAAAACAGGGCCCCGTATCAGCCTGAGCGGGTTTCCCAGTTAGAGCGCCAGGTTCAAAACATGGTGCGGGATCTGGGTCACATACTGAGGGCTCAGCAGAACCCTCAGATGGGCGTGCCGGCGCAGAATGCACCCAACTCTGGACCTGGTGCTCCAGAACAATGACGGGGGCAGCACCCCGATAACTCACCGGTTCCCAGGGAGGAGGCACAAAGGGAAGGGGGGTGTAAAGGCTTGGAGGAAGCTTCCTTCCGCACTTGTAAACAGCCCCTGGAAACCCAGGAACCGGAAACAAAATCTCTTGCCCCTGAAAGTCTGCCTCCTAAGGAGCAGAGGGGGGGTAGGAGAAACAAAAGACCCAAACAGACTCAGTTTGAGGAGGAGGTACAGATCTTCCAATTTGAGGGAGAGGGATCCTCAGAGGATCCTGAGAAAAGGATCTTCTCCTTCAGAGAGGGGGGAACTCCTCCCAAAGAAAAATGGGTTCCTAGGGATGCAAATCCAGACTGGGGAGATGTGGAGACTGAGCTACCGCCGCCCACCATCTCATCCCAGAACCAACAGCAAGAAAACCCCCTGGTTCAAACCCATCCTGGTGACTGCCTCCAAAAAGGGGGGGGCGGCCCAGAACCGGAACCAGGGGAACCCACAATGGCTCTGATCTCCAGTTGCCAACTTTTTCTTTCAGATTCCCAAGGCTCTCCACAGAACTCTGCCCAAATCTCTTCGCTAGCGATGTCCAAAACCAGAAAATTAGCCCACCAGTTGTCCAAAAATGTACATTATCTGTGCCCCCTTGAGGAGAAGGAGGGAAGATATTATGCCCCGGTACAAGTACAGGGGCAGGGTACAATCTCGGCACTGGTGGACACTGGATCTCAAGCTACCCTTCTGTCCAGAAGGGCCTTTGACGAACTGAATGCAGGAAGGGGAGAGAATTACCAAATTCCTCTCACCTCTCTTCCTGGACAACTGCAGAACTTTGACAGGAAGGAAATTCCCGTCGAGGGGACGGCAGATTTGGACATTAAAATTGGGCGACATAAGTTGAAACACCCGGTCATAGTTGTTACCCCAGAGGGCACCCCTTGTTTACTAGGGAATGACCTCCTGAGAAGGTTGTCACCCCTAATAGATTGCGTAAACAGGGTCCTCTGGACCCAGACTAGCCGACCAATAAAATTAAAACAGAGTGTCAACCATGTTAGTTTAAACGGCACCTGCCACATGGTTGAACAAAAATCTGACCAAGTAGAATTTCACTTCCAGAATAGCCAAATTCCAGACGTGACAGTAATAGCAGTAGGACAACAGACTGGTGATGCAGGGTCCTCTCTATTTCTGAAAATCAACCTTCCTTCCAGTCTAAAGTGGTACTCCACGCTGGAAGGGAAACACTCTGAGATTCTATACTAATCCACAATCAGAAACTCCCACTCCTATAGTCCAGAAAGATGTGAAATCAGCTCAAAGCCGGGCTGATATTCAGCAAATTGGAGAGCAGTTGTTCATCCCTGTTCAGTTAAATGATGGGAAGGACTCTGTTCTCGCTCGAGTGTGTGTGAACAACGGTAAGAGCTTCATCAGCGAAGCCATGTTCCGCCAACTCCCAAAAGATCCAGCCATTCCCACATTCAAACTGATAGACAAATGGGAAATGGACCTGGAAGCACCTAATTCCAAACATCTCCTGCGAAGCAGGTGTATGCTCAAAATCTCCATTGGCAACAAGAGCATAGTCCACAATTGTTGGGTCGTGCGAGACGTCCCTGCCGCCTTTTACTTAGGCAGTGACATTCTCAATCGCTTTGCCATTAGTTTGGACCTAATAAACTTCAAAGCTTGGTCCCGATTAGCGGATAATCCCATGGGCTTTGATGATCCAGAAAAAGCATTTAGGTCAGCTCAATTGCTACCTTATGCAGTTGAAATTCAGGTTAAAGAGGAAGTCACCATCCCAGAAAGGACCCGACAATTCTCCCTGGAAGTGAAAGTTAAAAGGGGACAAGAGTTGAAAAACCCTGATGCTTACATACATCTAAATGCTTCTCTCCAACAGCAAGGGTTGGGGGTAAACCCAACACCATTAGTCAACATAGAACATGACACCATTCCAATAGAGGTGGATAACAGCGACTTAAAGAGTATTACTCTAGCCGCAGGCACCATTATTGGAATGGCGGTTGATGACCGACATTTCTCCATTGATCTTAGAAATGAACTGTTAGGACCAATCCCCAAGGACTGCTTTGACAGTGACAGTGAGGACAATACAACACCAGACAGGATTTTTACCCGGCATGGGGGGAACTTCCTGGTGTACACTTCCTGCCCTTATGGTAAGGAAGATGTGACTTGTGAATTCAGGAGGGATGAGGTGATTTTCCAGGTTCATGAAGGCTGCCTTGCCCACCTGAAGCCTCCGGTCCAAATCAGCACTCTGACCAGGGACTTCTCCACCCAGCTGGAGGAGGCCGCGGAGATAGCCAAACCAGAAGTCTTTCCAGGCTTCAGGCAGATGGTGGAAGAGAGAGTCAACCTAGCTGATGCCTGTGTGACTCTGGAACAAAAGCAAAAGTTGAAACAAGTTTTCTTGGATTTCCAAGATCTCTTTGCGGTAGACTCATATGACTGTGGTCGCACTGACATCCACACAACAACAATCCCCACGGACCCTGGCATGACTCCTGTGTTTGTGAAGCAATATCGCTTGCCTCTCGCATCAATGGAGTCCCTTACCGAAATAATTAAGAACCTTGAGTCCCGGGGAATAATCCGTCCCGTCCACAGCACCTTCAATAATCCGGTGCTGGGAATATTGAAGCCAAACGGCCAGTGGAGACTCTGCGCCGACCTTAGGGAGCTCAACAAACGGGTCCATACTTCCCGATGGCCTCTGCCCTACATTGACCAAGGGCTGGCTCAGATTCAGGGGTCACAGGTATTCACTGCAATAGACCTGACCAATGGATACTGGACCGTGCCTGTCAGCAGGGAGGACCAATACAAACTGGCTTTTACCTTTGGGGGCCAGCAGTACACATGGACCCGGACTCCCTTCGGATACCTCAACTCCGGCAATGAATTCAACATTTTCCTACATAAGGCCATGCCCGACCTGGGTGCGAGGGGTAACCTGGCTTATGTAGATGATGTCCTCATCAAAAGTTCATCTGTGGAGGAACACATAGCGGAGATCCGTTATGTTCTGACACAGTTGAGGGCCGCCGGAGCAAAACTTTCCTTTCAGAAAGCACAGTGGTGTAGAACCCGTGTTAATTTCTTGGGGCATGAGATTACTCCTCAGGGTCTCTGTCCCCAGGAAAAGAAAGTGGAAGCCCTCCAAAAATTGAAAGACCCCACAACTCTGCGGGAACTAAGGAGCCTCCTTGGACTGACTAATTACAGCAGAAAGTTCATTGAGGGCTACGCAGAGATCACCAGACCCCTGATTCATCTCCTGAAGGGGGGGTCAAGTGGGAATGGGGTCCAGAACAAGCCGAGGCGGTAAAACAACTCAAAAGAAGCCTCTCACAAGCGCCTTGCCTAGCTTACCCTGTCAGAAACAAGGAGTTCTTCCTGGAGACAGGGTTCTCTAATATGTGCTTGACGGCAGTATTATACCAAAAGCATGACAAGGTCAATAAAGTAATCTCCTATGCGAGCAAAACGTTATCCTCTGTGGAGGAAAAATTCAACGATTGTGAGAAGGCACTCCTGGCAACGGTGTGGGCATTGAAGAATTACCGCCCGTTTATCCAGGGGGAACACATCATAGTGGAGACTCCACACCAGCCTCTGCAATATCTCCAAAGTGACAGAATCCGGGCCGGAAATGTGAGTAATTCCCGAATTACTTCCTGGATTCTGTCAATGCAAGGCTTTCCTGTGGAGGTCAGATATGGCCAAAACAAGAAGAGTCCCCTCGAGCAAGGTCTGGCTGACTTGCATGATTGTGCCAGAGAAAACTGTCTCGAGGACGAAAGTCTAAAAATAAAGGACAACATGGAGGCATACCTTAATTCCCCCCACAAAGTCTTTGAAGAAGACAAGTGTGAGGGAATGCCCACTGTCTATGTGGATGGATGCTCTTACCATGTTGACAACGACGGGGAGAAAGAACTGGTGGCCGGCGTAGGGAATGCATGGGCGAATGAGTCCCCAGAACCCTCTGCTGGATACAAAATTGGTCCCCGAAGTAGTCAGGTGGCAGAATTGATGGCTGTGCATCAAGCCATCCTCACTGCTGTCCAGCATCAACTCCACGAACTGGTCATAATCACAGATTCGGATTATGTACGGAATGGGTTTGTGGAGCACCTGGTTAATTGGAAAACCAGAGGCATGTTATGTGCTAACAACAAACCCTTGAAACATGGGAAGTTGATCCAAAACATTGATGATCTGGTCACCTCGAATGAGATGACCATCTATTGGAAAAAGATCAAGGGTCATTCCAAAGTAGAGGGACCAGACAAAACTGGAAATGACCTAGCTGATCAGCTGGCCAAAACCGGGGCCATCCAAGGGGATCTAATTGAGATTGAGTCCCTGTTGGGGGAAATCCAGGTCACTGCCATCACTAGGTCCCAGACAAATGCTCACAACGACCTTTCAATTGCACAATGGAGTAAGGAGACCCCTGATGCTGATTTGATTACCGCTCAGAAGGGGGATCCAATAATTGGTAAATTTTACCAGCACCTTGAGGACCCTGAGAACTTTCCCCTGACGGATACCGATTATATGAGGAAAGAGGACCTAAGAGTGTTGATGAAATGTCCAAAAATGTTCCGAATCCAAGACGGTTTGTTGGTAAGGAAATCCAAAGCTGGCCACGATCAGTGGGTGGTTCCTACCTCATTCCGAAGCCTGATGTTAAGTCACGCCCATGATGCGGCCACTGCCGGTCATAGGGGGTTTCACACAACACTGGAAATCTTAAGAGAGGTTGCATACTGGCCACACATGGGGCAGGACCTCGACCAATACTTGAAGGGTTGTCTTGTGTGTGCACAATTTCAGCCGACATCCCTCGCACACCGGGCGCCTTTACAAAAAAGGGGGATGACACTGCCATGGTCAGATTTACAAATCGACTTTGTAGGCCCTGTGATTCGCTCGGCTAGGGGGAATAAGTACATGTTGACTGTGACATGCTTGTTTACCAAGTGGGTGGAAAGTCTCCCAGCCCCAAATTGCAAGGCAGAAACTGCAGCTGCCTTGATGATTAACCACATCTTTTCCCGTTTTGGTCTACCTCAAAGGATTGAGTCAGACAGAGGTAGCCACTTCACCAGTGAAGTAATGACAAAGATGTGGGAGATACTGGGGGTCAAGAGAAAGCTGCATATTGCTTATAGACCAGCTTCTTCTGGGGCAGTAGAGAGATATAACCGGACAATTGTGAGCATATTAAAGAAGTTTGTGGCAGATTCTGGGCCAAGTTGGGATATCCGATTACCTCTGGTCCTAATGGCTATCAGATCTACCCCTTCATCTGCAACCAAAATGTCACCATTTGAGTTGATGACTGGGCGCAAGATGGTGCTTCCTCAGCATTTGCTCTACAGGACCCAAGAGCAGACACTGATAAATGCCTCCACTACTCATGAGTATGTGGAGAATTTAAGGAAACACCTCCAACATGCTTTTGCTTATGCTCAGCGGAATCTAGAAAGATCAGCTGATAGCATGAAGACCCACTATGACCTGAAAACTTCCAGGAAGGAATATCAGGTGGGGGACCGGGTCTATCTATACAACTTCCAAAGGAACCAGGCCAAGCAGCGCAAACTTTTGCCTACATGGAAGGGACCATTCGAGATCATAGACAAAATCTCCCCTGTGGCCTACAAAATCCACATCCCCAAAGGTCCTTTGGCAGAGGGAGAAGACAAGTGGGTCTACATAAACCAGTTGAAATGTTGCCATCCCAGGCACACTCTGCAACAAATGGAGGAATCCTCTGGAATCCTAGCGGGTACTGTCTCAGACTAATTCAGTTCCAATCATAAAACATACCACATCTAGTCTCTAAAATATTGTGATTTGCATGAAACTGTCTCTTAGTTATACTGTTTTTTTTCAAAATAAGAATGTAATGTTTCGTTATGATGAAATGCATATGCTGCCCCACTATCTCAACAGTGGTGGAAAAATGTCTATGGATAGGTATTGCCGCTCTTCCTTTGTCGTCCTAGGAGAAAGAAAACCTGAAGACGGGCCAAGGAGGGCGATCCGGAGACCGGGAACGAAGATCCAATGGGCCCAGTGGACCGCCCAATATTCCCATCAGGTCCGGCGAGGAGAACCGATCGATCAGTACCGGATGGAGGAAAAGATGCTGAACTGTGCCATCTATTGGAAGAAGATGAGGAAACATCCCAGGTCTTGCGAGTCCCATTCGTGAAATAGAATGGCCATCGCAAGAGGGGGGCTTGTGGGATGTATTTACCCATGCATCCGAGCCGTACCTCAACACTGTGCAGTACTGACATGGAAAACATCATGATGGCCAGAGCTTCCCAGAAAATGCACAGGGAAATGCATGAAGAATAGGCTGCCACCCATTTTTGCCGATGTTATGGGCACAGAAGGACACTGCCTAAAACCACCATTGGACTACCCACACAGTAGTCTGAAACCATTGGGAATGGCAATGCTGATTGCCAAAAGCAAACCCATAACTGTTGGGAATTCATTTTCTTAAATCCCAAAAAGGGGTGCAGTACCAGTACTCACCACTATCCAAAAGCCGGCGTTTTAAAACCACCCTTTGTTTCTCTGAAGGCAGGCTCAAAATGCCTATTTTCAAACATTGCAATATGTGCAAAATATTCACTGAACACCAGCAGACATTTGGCAGAATGGAGTTTTGTGTGCTTACAAAATCTGGGAAATGAAGAGCCCAAAACAATGCTTATAACAAAACTGCTATGGAGTCAGCAGTTTAAGTTGCACTGGATTTAAAGACACTAAAATCGAAAATGTTTAGATTAAATGAGTGACCTATGTTTGGTGTCACATGCCTTTGTAACTGTTGAAATGTCATAGTTTTGCACTTAGAATCAGCATTCTAGCTGCATGTGTAAAATTGCAAGTTAATTTAAAAAGCAACAAAAAACATGACAGTTAGCTGAAAGTCTGGCTTAAGGAACTGAATTCTGCCTGGCAACTACCCCATCAGGAGTGAAACTTGAGTCACAGCTGTGTTCCCAGGCCTAGCTGCCCTTTTGCTGCTCACACTAAGGATATGCCATCTATCTGATAATTGAATTACCTGTGCTCTACAGGAGCTCTGAACAAAGCCTGTCTTGACTCATGCAAAGGTTTTATTACAGCGGTCGTAAAATGTAGCTTCCTCTTGGCAGAAGCTGGGAGGGGCACTGCCTGTGAGAGCAAGCTGGCTTGGCAGAACTGGAAAAACCAGAAATTCAACCTTGTGCTGAGGGTAAACCACACCCCTTTGGAGCCAGAACATAACTTTAAAAAGATGGATCACTCATAGTACGGACATGTGAAAATTTTATAAATGACACCATAATTCTTGTGATTTTTCTGCCCACATTTTAAGAGGTTTTTCGACCCGGTGGCATGTTCAGGGGGGTTTTAGCGGAAAAGAGGATATTACTCAAAATGTGTGCATGGGAAAAATCTGACACTTCATCAACTAATGTCCATACTCCTTGCGCACATGTGTGTAAATTTGGGTTAATGTCAGAAATTGCAAAATCAGTTAAAAGTGCAAAATACTGCCATTTCTGAATGCAAGCCCCCAGGAAGAGCAAAGTTGGGACAGGGTATACCTCCTGTAATGCATGATGGGTGCATATGATTTTAAAACAATATGTACCTCTGCAAATATGTTTTTTGAGCAAATATAGATTGTGTGTAAAGTTGACAGGAGGAGTGGACTTTCTGCAAGCCATAAAATGACATCGCTCTGACTCACACTTAGCTCCCCCAATCAAATGAGAAATGGAAGTTTGACCAATTAGAAGCTGAGAGAGAGGTAGGGTCAGTGATGCTAGAACACACCCACATTCTAAACACATAAAAGCAGACAGACAGGACAGATAGGGACTTTTCAAATCCATCTGCCGCTGGAAGCTCTGCCGGAAAAATCCATACTTACCTCCATCAACCTTCAGAGAGCAACATAGAGACTTCAAATCCATCAGGCCAGACCAGATGCAGAGTAGAGCTGACCTGTTAGCAGAACCAGAGAGAGCTGACCCAGATCACTGTGAAGTGCAGAGACCAGAGGCGAGTCTAAAACCCTGACCAGATCCGTGATGAGGCCCATTTCACTCAAGAACATAGTGTGAGTACATAGCAAAACTGTGCAGAACCAATCTCTTAGTTAAAATAATATAATTCAATCCTATTTTAATCTAAGTAGAACTGTCTCCTAACTGTCACCTGCCATTTGCAAAGCTGTCACTTGTCATTTTCTAGTTGCAAGCTGCACGTGTCTTTTTGAACTTTAAAATTTCAAATCTGAAAAACGACCTTTATTTAATCGCTCATATCTCCGCGACCGTTTGTGCTAGAGACTTGCAGTAACTTTCATTTGAAAGCTTAGAATCTTAGCTTTGAATCGCACCAAGAACCACATTCCTACCCCCTATAGTTTTGCCGCAATCGTGAAACACGCATCCGCGAATTTTGCCGCGATTTGCAAATTTCTTCACGTGTAAAAAGACAGCAGTTTTGCTTTTCCTTGCCAAAAACTTCGTTTACCTGCTAGTTACTACTAAAGCATTGTTAAGGTGATCCTGAATTCATAGAGAGTAGATACCACTCACCCTGAACCTCTGAAAGGGAATTAAAAGCATTTCCAGCATATTTCTCATCCATTGCTAGCACATATAAAAGCATTTGGGCCTGTGTTTTCAAAACTCCTATCTGTTTTCTGTAGTGTAAGCTTGCTGGGGTGAACTGAATTACAGTTGATTGCATTTCTGAGAACTGTGTGCTTTCCTCCCATTTCCTTGCATTGCATAAAGAGGGGGGGGAGTGAATAGCCAGAGAAAAGTGATTACATTGTTTTGTTGAAATCATATTGAGTATTTTCTATACTGCATTTCATTCCACCTTGCATCCATTGGAAACCATAAAAGTATTGTTGCTATCTTATCCATCCTATAACCACTCATCATTGATTATAAAGAAGTGTGCTAGTGCCAGATTCTCCGTTGTTAATCTTTATCATATCAGATTAAGTGTGATATTCAATTATTAATTTATTATAAAGTGTGATATATATATCTATATTGTTTAAAGTCTCAAATAAACCTTTTAAACTTGCAAAACAGAACTACTTCTTGGCTCAGTGGGGTCAGGGGGATTCCAAGAGAGGGGTGTTATATAGGGGTAGTCATCCAGAACGCATGAACTGGACATAAAGATATATCAATAAGGGTTTTCATTCAGTATTCTAGACTAGGCGTTGACTTAGCTGTAGTGCGGGATTGAATCCTCTTACACACCGCCTGTGGCCCTTGAACACACTAAAAAGCTTGATAGCCTCCAGTGTGCCAGGGCAACACGGTCAGTTGATGGTCTGCCACGGGAGCAAGAGAAGATAACACATTTTTTGGCCAACTCTTTCAATGACTAGATCTGGATGTCCTCCTGTAGTAGCGAGTTCTCCTAATTCAATGACTAACATTGACAATAACAACTCTCTGCTAAATATGTGCTTGAATTTAAGACAAGCTTCCTAATCGGGAAATGTGCCAAATACGGAACTTCCTGCATCCCTTCCTCCAACTAACTTGTCGATAACCCCTGCTTTTGAAAAAATAGGGAACACGAATCTACTGACAATGGCAGACTCGAGTTTGGACACCTCAAAAAGTATGATACAAGATGATGCTAATTTTAACGACCCTGCATTTATGCCTAGCTAGAATACAATGGGCCTCATTACGACTCAGGCGGTAAGGGTTTTACGGCGGCGTAAACAGCGCCGACCCTTACCGCCTGAGTACGAGGTCCCTTAGCGCCATGGAGGTTTTAACACCTGCTTTTAGCAGGTGTTAAAATCCATGGCGCTAAGGGACCATGGAGTTAATTACGCCACCGTAATTTACGGTGGCGTAATTAACGCCTTCCCCACTCCCATTATGCCCTATGGGGCAAAATGGGAATGGGGAAGGGTAAATGGGAAAATGGGGATTTACCGCCCCGCCAAGGTTGGAATGGGGCGGTAAATCCGCCAACCACCATGGCGTAAACGTAGTTTACGCCATGGTGGTAAAGTCACGGCCCAGGCGGTAACTTACCGCCTGGGTCGTAATGAGGCCCAATTGCTTTTACGATGGATGCAACAGAGAGCAAAAAAGAGGATCTTGCCAAGGGTAGTGGACGTGATTTTGACCAATGGTGTAGTGGACTGGGGACATACGCAATAAATATTAGAGGTGGATGTACGCTTTCAATTTCTGATCATTCAGTGTTATTTCTGGGAACAAACCAAATGAGGTTTATGCAGGAACTGCCAGCTATAAAATCTGCAGGGTACAGCCTGTACCCTGCCATGTAACAACCATTTGAAAATGCCACGTAATGCAGAAAGAGAAATAAAACTAAACAATTGTCTAAATACAAAAAACAAGTAGCTGTGGAAGCACCGAATAATTCATCGCCTTTGGTAGCTATCCCAAATATAAACAAGAATGGGACATCAGTGAAGCGTAAGAGAGACAATTCCCGGAACATGGCTGGTGACAACAAGCAGCATAATCGACCAGCCGGCAGCTTAGATAAATGGCTAAAATTTCCAGAGGAGTGTGTGTCACTTAGGCCATCAATGAAAGGAGCAAATAAGGCCAGCAATGAAAGGAGCAAATATATCCAAACAAGCAGACAACGTTCAAGTCATCGGGGGCAACAGACAAAAACGGATATTGGTACACAGTGGGCCTCATTACAACCCTGGCGTTGGACCATGGTGCTATTAGCACCATGGTCCATGTCGGATTCCGCCATGGTGGATGGCGGATTTACCGCCCCATTCCAAGGTTGGCGGGGCGGTAAATCCCCATTCACCATGGCCCCTTCCCCATTCCCATTTTTGGCCCATAGGGCTCAATGGGAATGGGGAAGGCGCTAATTAGGGCATCGTACATTACGGTGCCGTAATTAGCACCAAGGTCCCTTAGCGGGTTGGACTTTAACGCCTGCAAAAAGCAGGCGTTAAAGTGTGAATCGGGCGTTAAGGGTTTAACGGCGCCGCAGCCTTTTACGGCGCCGTTAACCCCTTAACGCCAGGGTTGTAATGAGGCCCAATGTATATTGACCATAGCCTGCAAACCCTCTCAGACGACAGCTGAGATTGTAGACTCAAGGGCAATGCTTAAGCCCATTACTGACAATGGGCTGACACACGTATCTATGCACATTCCGGCGATAGCCATGGACCAACTAGCGCCCCACACTAGCATTGCATGAAGATAGTACATTTGTGCATACTCACTGCTATGAACAGCATTATGACAAACCATCCAAAACTCCAGCATACTATCCAGGATGCATTTGTATTGAGGAAATTGAGCCTACCAGTTATAGTCCATTTTTAAATAGATGAAATCTGATGTAATGGTTCCAACAAATCAAAGAGTTGTCTGTCATGACGTCACAAGGCATTGAAAGGATCTAACTACCTGTTTTTCACAGTCAATCTAATTGGGTGGTGGTAAAGCGGAATGACTTATGCTATTCGCTGAGGAATTGTATAGCATGGGCTATTGTATGCAATTATAATATGGCCCACTGAAGGAGAATCGATTCAAGACCCCAGTGTATACTTTGGAGGGAAAAGTAGCAATTAAATCTGCATGGCCAAACAAGAGGCTGGGGGCTACAACGACAACAAACTAAATTGATACAGCAAACTCTCCCCAATAAGTGCTGGGCTCCTTCGGCTGACGAGCCATGGCATTGACCATTGTCCTGTCCTGACTTGGGCCTTTTTCTATCCTGGAACACAAGGTAATTTAGATTGTTTACCACACAACCAATAGGCTATGCTGCTGTTGCCATGACCGACATATTTATGTTACAAGAAACTTGCTCGGCGTCAACCTTTTCAATGGATGGCTTCCAAATATTTCTGCAACCTACGACCACAGCTTTGAATGGGAGACAAAAGGGTCGCCTATGTTTAGGCCCTAGACAAGGCAATGAGACAGTGGGGTACATGACTGGCACACCTTGTAACAACGGTCTGGCAGTGGAAATTAAGAATTGCTCTGATTGGAATAGTGTACCTAAATGTATATGATCCCCCTGAAAAAACATGAAGCAATTAAGGGGGTAATTCATGGATTATTTGCGCCGAAAAAAACGGGATTTGTGCGCCATTCTGCCCGCAAATCCCCATTTCTTAAACAGGGATTTGCGGGCAGAATGGCGCAAAAATTCTGGTTTTTTTGGCACAAATAATCCATGAATTACCCCCTAAATATATATATATATGATACAATAGGCATCAACAATTATAATATGATTGGTAAAAAATTATCAACAGTCATAGGACCACAGAGATGAGGGAATGGGGACCGCGAAGGATTATTAGGGGTTAGTTCAGAAAGTTGAAAAAAGAGATGGCAAAAGAAAAGAAAACAAAAAACTAAATACATATACATATCTCTTTGTTGGTCTGTAAACAAAGATTTCAAGAGTTTACACTTGTCTAACCATACTACCATTGGCACTTTAACAGTCTATGTTTGGTGGTAGTTTCTGTACTCTTGCTAAGACCGATGCGACGGAGAGCGTATTAACAAATACTTGTCTTACTAATAATAGACCCCCCTCGCACGAGGAAGCGAGTTAGCTCTATAGACGGCAATGTTAAGTAAGCAATACAGTGTGTGGTCCTATGACTGTTACTGATCATTTTTCACCAATCATATTATAATTGTTGATGCCTATTGTATAATTTAATGGTTGTTCAATTAATTTTGACATGTACACCAATGGATGTTTTTGGAAATAAAGAGTTACTGCCGTGATGTGAAAAAGGCACAAAAGATGCCGAAACACGTGTCGGTTACTGCCCTTATTCGAAAAAGGCACAAAAGATGACGAAACACATGTCATCATAGAGGGCCAAAACTTCACAAAATCACAAAGTAAAAACTCAAAAGAACTGCCAGCCAACAAACTGTAACTGAGTCTTTTTGTATAAACAGTGGCGCAAAGGTTTGTGTGAAAGCCTCAACTTGAACATACCACACGGAGTAGGGGAATTTCTCTGTTTTTCACGCACATGTGACACCTCAAAAAAACTTAGGAGATGAAATAGGGTGCAGAGGATAATAAACTGATATCTCAAAACTCTTCTTACTTCATCACATTGTTTTGTATTTAGTGTGATAATACCTTTGTTTTTGTTTTTTAGTGTGCATTTAGTTTAATTTACAAACATTTTAAGCACATACACAAATGTAAAAAGGAGACATTTCTCATGTATATAACACTCACATATATAAAACTTACATATATAAAACTGTTAATAAACTCCATAGATAAGAAATTCCATCAATAACCTTCTATTTGATTAAAGGATTTTCTATTTCTACAAACCATATCCACCTCATCTCCATTTTCTTTTCCATTTCGCAACTATAGATGGAGCTCCACATAGCACTGACCAAAGCAGGTCATAGAGGATGCTATGCATGTTATTTACATAGTTTGAATTAACCTTTTGCATACCATACAGCCAAATAAGAACAAGCAGTTAAAATGTGGTGACATGTTTCAATTTATCAATGACATAGTCTACAGCGGTTGTCATAATCGATGGAGGATTTTGCCTGCCATATTCCCACATATTCATTTGTGATGAAATAAATGCAAAAGGCAAAAGGCTTAATTGTATTAGCTATATGCATAAAAAAACGATATACCTTCCTCGTGGCTGCTATTGTTAAAAACCAGTGCTAGAAAACATGTAACCTGGGTTTGAACTGCTTGTGTTCCACCTTCTGCTACCTTTCCAACTCTGTTACCTCCTCTTCCACTCCCTTCTAACCCTTCATCTATGCATCCCCCTGATCCACTTCCTGCTGCTGACCCTCCTGCTCAAACAAAGATGATACGTTGCCAAAGACATCCACTTGTTCCTTAACAATTCCTCATTGTCATAAAAACTTTATTTCAGCGTTTGCTATAAGACCCATCATCTAAAACATACAGCTCCTATTACACAGATGGCAGATTATATTCAAAATGTGTAGATTTATATCAAACGCATAATTCACTATATAGTCATAAACATATCAACTAATCTCCTACTTCAAGCTGAAAAGTTAGAATACATGTGCCTATTAAACAAAATATGGGGAATTCCCCAGTATATATAAGAGGAAGACAGCACACAATCACATCTTGATTGCAAAAAATAACCCAAACCGCATACGCGAGAAAAAAGGGCATATATTTTATGACAATACAATACAGTATGTTCTAATGTTGATTAGCAGCACTTTAGGATGAAAGACTTCATTACTGTTCCTGAGAATGTAGACCATGTCCCAAAAACAGTGGTTAAAGTGCAAGTGCTAGAAAATACGGGAAGCCCTCTGTTCATAGTAGAAATATTATTGTATGCAGTTGCAATACTTATAATCAGGGTATACCAGAATCCGGCCAGGGAGCAGATACATGTATTATATGGACTGTTGGTCTAGTAATCTTTTTCCTATTTACTATGCACTTAATCTAGATTCCATTCCCAAGACTTTCCCCTATGGCAAATCTCTGGGCATGTGATGGATCTAGGTGTCCCTCTTCTGAATTCTTTTTTCATTCTAAGCCGCCAGGCTTTACCTAGATAAGCCGTAACTAGGGCAGTGGTATTTAATTGGTCGGTGAATTAGCACAGTCTTTGGGGTTCACAAAGACTGGTTATTTTGGTGTCTCAGAGCAACAGTATCAGGCCACTCCTTTTTATGGATCTAAACGCCATGCGGAGGAACAGAAGTGTTGTAGGAATTCACACTTGTCTGGGCAGAAGTGGCAAACTTGTGATTCGTTATTGTTATGTGTATTCAAGTTCATTCCCAATGGTAAGAACCCCAGTCTGAATATCAGGAAGAGATATTTCTGCATTATTTGATATATTTTATCCATGAGACTAAAACTCCCCTGTGGGTTTTACTGTCAGATTTACTCAACCATTCTCACTGCTGGAGACTTTCTTTACTCATTCCTTCCAGCTTTTAATTTTATTGGCTTCCCTAACCATATAAATTGCACCTTTCACAATGGTTTCTGGCTTGTGCCAAAGATCATGGAGGCCTCAATGGCCGCCTATCTGTTTTACATATGTGGCCACTTACTTATACGAGCATGCAGCTTCGGATCTAAGAATTTCCAACAGTTCCTCTCGATATGGTTGTAGCGATGGGTTGGTCCACAACCAAATCCAGTAACGTAGAGGTGCCACACTAAACCTCATACCTATATCTATAAGGTTTAGCTCAAGATGTATTAGTGTGTTAGACACACGCTTTGTGAGCCCTGGCATTCTCCTTAAGAAAACATTGTTCACACTTACTAATTTCTGTCTGGAGCTAAATCCCCACAATTCTGCCCAGTATACTGATCCTGGTACAGAATCCCCACAATTCTGCCCAGTATACTGCTCCTGGTACAGCTTTTTTGCTGTATAACTCAATGGCTGCGGCTATTGATCTCTTCCCAATGCTGTCGCTAAATTTGGCAATTGATTGCAGTGTTGTGGCTGCCAGTATGGCCAATCCATATGTGCACCAATTATAAAAAAAGCAAGTAATCCCTAAAAGCAACATATGGGGATCTGGCAACGGCACATTGCCTCCGCATACTTGTCCTTTACTGCTTTTTATCGTTTGTTCTGTCGTGTTTTCCGCGCAGGAGTTCATGTGGGACTCCTGGCGGTTCAGCTCTCTCTCCTTTGGTTTGGTGAACGGACCCGTGGGATACCCTTATGGCACCCATGGGTAGGGGTACAACCTTGTGCCCCTAATGTATGTTTTTGGGCACCTGTGTGTGACCCACAGAGCAGGGTACGGGCTGGTGGCAGCTCCGTGCTGAAATGACTGGTGCCCTGAGTGTCCTACATTTTGGGATGCCCAGGCCTTGTCATTGGAATCGGTAGATTCCGGATGGAGACAAAATGGCCCCCACGGACTCTTGCCTTCCATCACCTGTTACCTTGATCTTCCCGAAGTCCCAGGAAGCCCTGCCTCTGTCCCTTCCCCCTGACTGGCTGTTGGGTGGAAGTTCCGTATATGGTAGTGTGGGGAAGTGCCGACCAGACTGGCTGGAGCCTTCTCAACAACCGTATGTTGTGGGTACGCCTGTGGGTGGGACCTGGGTGAATGGAGTGTGTGACGAATATACATTCTATGTTGTGGCTGTCGAGTATCTGGTGGTTGACACAATGGTTGAGACAGCCCTGCCCGAAATCGGTATGAATGCAGCTTGGAGTGTTGAATGGCTCGGTACTTGTCCCAATACACATAACTTGTTGTGTGTGTCTGGAGAGAGGTGAATGGCCTGAATACCTTGTGTGCCTGATTGGTTGCCTGCCTGCATGAATGCCCGTTGTCGTGATTGGATGCTTGAGTGCGACCCAACAGTATATCTGGGGACCTCTCACTGCTAGGAATCGTGTTCGGAAGCTGAAGTCCACTACGATGAGTAACTGGAGTGAAGCTTAACCTTGAGCCCTGCTGGATGAGAAGAATTGCTGTTGCTCTCCTTCGCAATCGGAAAGCTGTTGTGCTTCAAGGACTGACCCAGAGAGGACCTGGTAAGGCGCCCTCTTCCCGAGCTACGAGGGACCATCGTGCGCAGCTGATCTTTGCCTAAGCTTCCTGGTAGAAAGACCTTCGACAGGCTGCCGACCCAATACGGGGACTGCTGCGGAACTCCAAGGAGAAGCGCCCAGACTGTTGTCCACCACTGTCGCCAACCGCCGTCGCCGACTGGAGCCGCCGTGCTCCTGTTGCCTAAGAACTTCATTGATCCAAGGACGCTCTCATCTGCGTCGTCGCCGCAGTATCCTGCTGGAGAAGGCCTGACCGTCGACGCGCCGAGGAGTATCCACCGGTGGGTTTCCCACCACCCAAAGACCACAGAGACGCCGACGACTCGACGCCCTTGCTGGGCCACAGTTCTTCAACTCATTGCGGTCAGAACTATCGACACCGAGGTGCCCCGCACGCCTCTTCCTCGCAGGACGTTTACGCTTCCCCGTCAATGAGCACCGCTAGGAACGACGTGGCCACTTCACTATCGTAGCTCGACCAGTTCTCCGTCGGACGTTCGATGACCCGTGACTCCTGCCTGAAAGGGAGGACACTCAAGAAGGGTTGTCGATTTCCCCAACGCGAAACACTACAACACCAAGGTACTTTGGGGTTGCCGAACTCTTGGGAAGTCTAAGGGTGAACAATATATGGACTGGGCTTGTATCTTTCTTCTACAGGTTGCCCAGGTGGGGGGATCTCCACACAGAACTGTGTTTAACGGTAGTTACCAGTATTCTGCCTATTGCTCAACCATCCTGCTTTCCTTCCTCTATCTACTGCTGGTTTTCCTCTTTATTTTGATCTGTGTGTCATCCTGACTGTATGCACTTTAATAAGATCGAGAAACGTACTTTAGAATTGTACATATTTACCATTGTTGATTTTCGGAGTACAAAGTGAGTTATCGTGATCGTGTATATGCCTTTGAATATTAATTATATAAAGACTGTGTTGTAACCGATACATTGTGTGGACATTCCTTCGTGGGTGCTCGGGGACTACACTGTACTTAAGAACCAGCTTGCATTACCTCCCGAGAAGCTAGGCCTTGATTGCTCGACTACGTTAACATAATTGAGAATCTTGGCAGGGGTCTCTGTGCCTGCCCTCTACCGAATAGAGAGCAGAAGTGCAGACCCCACCCTCCGGTCTTGACATACATCAACGATATCTTCATGATATTTGAAGGCACTACAGAAGACCTGAAAGCCTTCCACAGTTGGCTTAATGCACAAAATCAATATCTTAAATGCACTATTGAACCCAGCAAGGATGAAATACACTTTATTGACCTTCACATCACCCCTCTTAGGGGCCAACTTGTAGCTAAAGTATATTAGAAACCAACCCAGGACAGACATTGAACAGGTGCCTGCAGCGCACTCTGCCCCAGTCCAAGACGGCCGTCCTCATCCAGGTATTGTTAATAGTGATTTTGAGGCTTTGCCCACAACCATGCCGACAAAGGGGCCGGTCTGTGTTGAACACGCACACCGTTTTGCGTTCACTATGCCCACCAATACACTTGACGGCGGTGTCGGACCCGTACTGAAGAGACGTCCTGACCTGCCATGTGTAAGAAAATGTGATCTCTGAATTTTGAAATGTGGCGCCTTGCCGCGTCCCTATGTTTTTTGGGGGCAGTGCAGCATCGAATCACATGTGAATATCCAACTGCTGCATGCCAGACCATGATACTTACCCATTGCCAGCCCTCACTTTCTGCAGGCAATTCGCCCAAGGACTTGTGATCCGGGCGAGGACACAACTTTTCCCGTCCACACTTCGCTTCCTCCTCATGACTTCACACTTTCATGGAATCGAGGTATGCGAATGACACCAGTTTTGCTTTTTGCTCAGTGCACGAAGAGAATGACAACATTACATACATGCCAGTAAACACATGGTGAATGGGAGGTGTTTTCTTTGAAGGGTCCATCACTCACACGGTGGGAGCTGTTGCTTTTAAATGTCTACATTTATGGCACATGTCTTGTCGCAAAGGTTGACATCACATTAACTGTTAGGTAGTCACCACAAACCTACTACCTTTTGAGGTTTTGCTTACTGGGCTTTATCTTTGTTCCGCTTTTCCTAGGATACGGGACGATGGCCTAATCCTAATATACAGATTTAAAGGAGCAATGCCCATGTTTTACTGACCTGGTCCTGAAGATGATGGAATCAGCTCCCATAGTCATCGAAACCGGTCAACCTTTTTCTATCTAGTTATGATATCCACCAAAAGCTGATAGGATACGTATTTTGCAAAGAATTGATACCTGTTTTTGTTAACAGGGATTTTGGGCTTTGTGGACCTTGCTCTCGCCCTGCATACCTGCAGGATATTTTAAATGCCCATGAGTACCCAGCACATATGCCCTGATAACATATTGCAATGTTGGATAATAAACAAATAGGAAATTCCCCGTAGCAATCTTCATCTCACAAGCATATAGAGACAGTGGCATTGTTTCTCCTGTCATGGGTTACTTGTTTTGTGGGTTTTTAGAAAACGAACTTTGACGCCAAAATGGTTGTGTACTCTTAAGTAGGAACAGTCTTCTCCCCCTTTTAATTTAGATAGGCGGAGCATCACCGTCTCCCTAGGGACATCACCCCCTGATAGGGCCAGGGTGTGCTTCTGCTTAGGGACCGCGTTAGTGGTTTTACTAGCCACTCTAGCTTGAGCTGTTGTGTACTAGAGAGTACTCCATATCCCATTTTTGTGTGTTATAAGATGATGAGAGGGAACATAGGAATTCATTTGGTGCCCCCAATAAGGATTGTTGTTTTTGCTGGCCAAAAATAAAACACTCTTTTCTTTTTGGTCATTCCATTCACCTTCTGTCTTTAATATCTAGCCTAGATAATCAAACTGCTTAACTTAGTCAATTTGAATTCCTTTAAACTGAAGTTCTACTTTTGTTATGTGTTTGTTTTTGGGACGGCATACCATCGATTTAGTCTACAGACCATTTATTTATTTGTTTTTCGGACATTTATAAGGCGCTTATACAACAAGACAGTGTTTCAAAGCGCCACAAAGCACACGGGAAGGGAACAAGACAGAAAAAATAATCAATGGAAATAACAATGAATAAATAGAAAGAGACAGCGGGACTACTAAGCCTTGTGACATTCCGAGCGTTCATGTGCAGTGAAGAGAAAAGAGGGTGGGAGGGATGAGGGTATGTGCTGTTAGGGTCTCCTAGGGAAGGAAGTACCAGAGGTGCCCGTTGGGGAGGCAACAGGTAAGTGAATGGGCGGGGACATCCCAGGAGAAGAGAGAGGTTTACCGCCCAACAGGTAAGTCCGGGACCGTGGCAAACACCACCCGACAGGCAGGTGTGGGCCCTGTGGGCGCTGCAGGGGGGGAGGTTGCTAGGGGCAATTTGGCAGAAATCCAGGACCATATTTGACTATTGAGGGACTAAGCCGCCAATCTCAGCGACAGAGGGGATGGTTAGCATGGGAGGGGGAAGGAGGAAGAGAAGAGAAAGGTCTTGAGTTGTTTGCGGAACTGGAGATGGTCTGGTTCAAGATAGAGAGAAAGAGGGAGACTGCAAGGATGTCATTTTGGTGTTGGCGGAGGTCTTCCTTGCAACCCTTTTGGTCATCTTTGCTACTCCTAAAAAAAGAATTTAAAAAACATTTCTTTTTTTTTTATGGAAGCTCCTGGGCTGGGGGGTTCCACACAAGTGTACCACTCTGAGCTGTGACCCTAAATAAGAAGGAATAGGAATAACAGATAATTTGTCTTTCTGGAATTCTATACAATAATTGCTAGACTCATTAAATGTTTATTTCACACACACTTCAGGAGGTGAGTCACTGATTTAGGCTATTCTTAAACATTTCAAATTCACTATGCAGACAAAAACCTCCGGAAAACATTTAGAGTAGAATTAGCATCCATTTCGGACTATGCATTTTGCTTTTTGCAAGTTGCAGTTATAGCATATTTATTTCTACTGTTGTCTATGTTATGATCATCGCAAGACATTCCATCCCGGTGACAAAATCATTGTGCCTAAAAGCTTGTGTACAGTGTAGAAATGTTTGACCATAGCACATACACTGGCCCTTGATTTCATTGTGCCACAATGAATGCCTTGTTGTAATGTTTCTATCTTTCCTATCTGCATGGCATGCTGTTCAGGATGTTTGTTTGCATGTATGAGGTAACGAGTGCCCAGAGTAGGGGATGTCGTGTGAGGCCAACCTCTGAAGCCTGAAAAGTAGATCCACGCAGGCTTGACATGTGGTAACTTTGCACCAGACCTGCAGATGAACTGGCCTGCTGTTAAATCTGCTACCAGTTTAATGGTATCCTCTACAGAGTGTAATTTGATTTATGACTTTGAGATCATTCAGACATGTAATTGCTCATTTTACTAAAGCAGGTAAGATAGTTATAGCCTGTAAGATAGTTCAGTGGGTTGAGCACTTGCTGCAGCGATGTGTGTGTGATCAGCAGGTTGCAGGTTTGAATCCCGGCAAGGTCAACTCAGCCTTTCATCCTTCTGAGGTTGATAAATGAGTACCAACACAGGTTGGGTGATATTGTATGTATATCTGTTCTATATAAAGTGCATAAAGGCTATATAATAACATATCCTTATCATTTGGCCTTGGACGTCTGCTTGCATTCACAGTTATTTGGTAATATGTCATGTTATGTTATTGTACTTTGCATTTATATAGCACCTTATGTACCATTGGTATGGTCTGAAGGCACTGGTAGGTTTTACACCCTCGGGAACCGGAGTTCAAGTCAGTAGAGAGAGTCAAAGGTGCGTGTGAGCAACGGATATGTGTGCAGCTGGTGTGGCATTTGTGTAATAGCTGCTTTTTAGCGGTAGGTGTGGTGGTTGAGAGATCAATAGTATGTGTTCGTTCTGGAAGGATTTATCCAGACCGATTGTGGCTGCGTTAGGCCTGAGGAGAACGCCTGGCTGGGGGGGGGGGGGGGGTGTAACCAACAGTGTTTAGTTAGAGTGATGGGGAGTGAGGCAGATGTTGGTATGAGAACAGCTATACCGAATGGTGTCATAGTATCTCTGTGTTCTAGTTGAATGGTGGTATAAAGAAGAGAGTAAGCGTGGTGATGTGATATGATGGGTTACATGCTCTTTCAAACGTTCCATGCACTCCAAGCCATTCCATGTAAGTCGCGCAATTCTATGCGCTCCAATCCGTTACATCCACTCCAGTCTGCTCTACATACTCCAGTCCGCTCCACGCACTCCAATCCATTCCACGCACTCCAATCCATTCTACACACTCCAATCCATTCCATGCATTCCAATCCGTTCCATGCATTCAAATTTGTTCCATGTACTCCGATCCGTTCCGTGCATTCTAGGTTGTTTTATGCACTATATCCACGTATTTCACCCATACCATCCACATACTTCATCCATTCCATCACATATTTCATCCATTCCATCCACATACGTCACCCGTTCCATCCACATACATCACCTGTTCCATCCACATACGTCACCAGTTCTATTCACATACATCACTCGTTCTAACCACATACGTCATCCATTCTATTCACATACATCACTCGTTCTACCCACATACGTCACCCATTCCATCCACATATTTCATCCGTTCCTTCTGCTACGTACTCAGTGGCTCTACGTACTCATCCACTCTACGCACTCATCCGCTCTAAGCACTCATTCGCTCTAGGCACTCATCCGCTCTACATACACTCCGCACTCAACCGGTCTACGCACTCATCTGCTCTATGCACTCATCCGCTCTGCGCACTCATCTGCTTTACGCACTCATCCGCTCTACGCAGTCATCCGCTCTACGCAGTCATCCGCTCTACGCAGTCATCCGCCCTACGCAGTCATCCGCCCTACGAACTTGCCTGCTCTATGCACTCATACGCTCTAGACACTTGTCCGCTCTAAGCACTCGTCCGCTTTATGCCCTCACCTGCTCTACTCACTCACCCGCTCGACGCACTCACCCGCTCGGTGCACTCACCCGCTTGATGCACTCACCCACTCTACGCACTCACTCGCTCTATGCACTCACTCGCTCCACGCACTCACCCGGTATGCGCGCTCACCCGCACTTACGCACCCCTCCTCGCTTATGCAGTCATTCACTTTTACGCACTTGTCTTCTCCATACACTCGTCCGATCTACCCACTATTCTGTTCTATGCACTTATCCAGTCTACACACTCCTCCGTTCTCAAACATTCCTTTGTTCTTACACACTCCTCCGCTCTGCACACTCTTGCGCTCAGCGCACTCTTCCGCTCTGTGCACCCATCATGCTCTGTGCGCCCATCCGCTCTGCGCACCCATCCACTCTGTGCACCCATCCGCTCCGCGCACTCATCCACTCCATGCACTCTTCCGCTCCTCAGCACTCATCCGCTCTATGCACTTGTTCTTTCTACGCACTCATCAGCTATTTGCACTTATCAGCTCTACAGAGGCGTTCGCTCATGCGCACTCATCAGCTCTATACACTCATCCGCTCTATACACTCATCCGCTCTATACTCTCATCCACTCAGCACTTTCATCTGCTCCTGTGTTCTACACACTCCTCCGCACTTCCGCACTCATCTGTTCTACACCCTCGTACGTTCTACACACTCATCTGCTCTACACTCATCCGCACATTCATCTGCTCTATCCACGCCTGCATTCTACACACTCCCCCGCACTTACGCACTCATCCGCTCTACACACTTGTCCGCTCTACACACCCGTCCGCTCTACACATTCATCCGCTCAACACACTCATCTGTTCTGCACACTCATCCGGTCCACACACTCATCTGCTTAACGCATTCATCCGCTCAGCGCACTCATCCGTTCCACGCGCTTCATCCATTCTAACGATTTCATCCGCTCCATTCACTTCATTCATTCATCATGCATTATCGATTCAGGCCATGTCACTTGTCATCCGCACCGGATCCGTTCCATGCTCTCTATCTATTTCATGCACTACATCCGTCTCATGTACTTGAGTCATCTATTCTGTACTTTCCATTTCGCCCTGTACTCATACAGTCAGAGTCATCTGTATGTGTACTCATCAGTCTATTGTATTCATCTTTCCATCCTCTTCTCTATATTCATTTCGCCCATTTTGTTAATTTTGTGAATTACGCTCATTACATCCATTTAATTAATTTAAACCTCATTACTCTTTTCGTATGATTTATTAGTTTTATCCACTTCACTGCTTTGATCTACTTTACTCGTTCTATTCTGTTTGTCCTTTTAGTTTACATTACTGGTTATTAGTTGTTGATTTCTCGCATGGATCTTGATATTGTATTGTTATTTGTTTTATCGTTAATCAAGATCTAGTAGTTTGTTGGATTGATGTCATTGGGATGCTGTTAATCTGTTTGGGTTAATTTGCATACGGGTTGGTTTTAGGGGAAGAGCCAAGTTTTCAGTAGTTTGCGGAAAGAGATTAGAACTTCAGTTAGGCGGATGTGGGGTGGGAGTGCGTTCCACAGCGTGGGGGTCAAGGCTGAGAATGATGATCCGCCTAACCTGACTGAGTTTGTTTTAGGTATGATTAGGAGGCCGGCTGAGCTTGATCTTAGAGTAGATGGAGGGTGATAGGGTTTTAGCTTGTCTTGAAGATATTGCAGTCCAGTTTTATGCAATGCTCGATGAGAGATACATAAGGTTTTGAAAGTCACCCTTCGGGCCACTGGAAGCCAGTGCAGAGTCTTAAGGGCTGGGGAGATGTGGTCTCTCGGGCCGAGCGCAAGTAGCAATTTGGCTGCGGCGTTCTGTGCCCTTTGAAGTTTATTCAGTTGGTAAGCGTGGACTCCGAGGTAGAGGGGGTTTGCTAGTCCAGTCTTGATATAACAATTGATTGGACCGCGGAGAGTCTGTTGGGAAATGAGAGATATGGAAAGATGCGCCTAAGAGTTTTAAGGTGGTAGTGCCAGGACTTTGAGACGTTGTTGACTTGGCGCGAGAGTGTTAGGTCAGAGTCAAGGGTGCATCCAAGGTTTTTTACTGAGTTAGAGGGAGTCGGTGAGTTGACCATGGCAGATGGCCAGGGTAGTGGCTGTGGCAGAAGTTCGGAGTTGCCACATACCATGATTTCAGTTTCGGAGGGGTTTAACAGGAGGTGGCTTTGGGTCATCAAGAGCTCTATGTCAAGGAGGCATGAGGCGAGGTCAGGTCGGCAGTTGGGTTTTGAGTTCAGGAGTTTTAGAATTAGTAGAGTGTCATCAGCGTAGTTGTAACACAGGATGTTGTTGAATGAATTATTGGTGGGAGGGTGGTCAAGTAGATATTGAACAGGAGGGCAGATAGTCATGCTCCTTGTGGGACTACCGTGTCGACAGGTCGGGCTTTGGAGGAATAGGTGGAGAGTAGCGTTATTTGGTACCTATCATTGAGGAATGAAGCTATCCATTTGAGAGCGGTTCCACAAATTCCTAGGGAGTGGAGGCGGTCCAGGAGGATTGAGTGATTGATTGTGTGGAAGGCGGCGGATAGATCAAGAAGGATTAATGTGGCGCATCCCGCGGAGTCTGCTGTGATTGTAAGGTCATCCCAGTTTGAGGTTAGGGTGGTTTCAGTTCCGTGCCAGGCTCTGAAACCTGATTGTGCGGGGTGTAGGAGATTGTTGGCTTCGACAAAGGCATTTAGTTGGGAGTAGGCGGTTCGGTCAATGAGTTTGGCTAGGAACCTGGTGTTTGAGATGGGGCAGTAGTTTTTGGGCTCGAGAGGGTCGAGTGAAGTTTTTTTTATTAGAGGTTTGACATGAACCGTTTTGAATTCGTCGGGAAAAATACCCGAGGAAAGGGAGTCATTTATGATGGATATTGCGTGTTCTCCTGCGCAGGTAGAAACAAAAATTTCTTTGAGGGTTGTGGCCGGGCAAGGGTCTAGCGGAGAGCCAGATGGTTTACGGGCATAGAGAAGTTTTAGAAATTGGTCGGGTGATATTGGACTAAAGGAGTCGAACGTTGGTTGTGTAGTGGTCGCAGGCGGTAGGTTGGCCGGTATGGGGGGAGGGTTTCCAGGTGGATGTAAGAGAGCCAGTTTGGTGGTTAGAGCATTTATATTCTTTAGAGAGCCGTGGCTTAAAAGTGGAGAGAGAGTGAGTTGCACAGTGATTGTGAGGGGGTGGGGACGGTGGTAGTGCATGCCGGTTTGGTGAATTCGGAGATAATTTTGTGAAGTTCTTTACTGGGGTCTTTGCAGTTTAGGATTCAGGAGTTGTAGTGGGCTTTTTTTGCTTTCCGGATTTCGGCCTTGTACTGATGAAGGTGTCGGGCCAAGGTGGCTCTGCTCTCTTGGGTTTTGTCTTTCTGCCATTTGCGTTCTAAGTATTTATATAGTTGTTTAGTGGTCTTCAAATCAGGTGTGAACCATCTAGGGAACAGGCCATGGCGGGCTGATGGTTTGCAAGAGGGTGTGAGCCACTTTAGTGAGGTGTTGAGCCATGAGTCAAAGGCTTTGGGGGTTAGTTGTTTATTGAGTTGGCAGGTAGGTGGAGGGGACTGGAGGAGTGCGTCGGCTAGGTCAGGAACGATTATTAGTTTTTTCCAGCATTTGCGTAGATTCGGAGGTTCAGATTCGAGTACGGGAAGGGGGTCGGGCTGAGCGAATGGCGAAAGAAACAATGCAGTGATCGGACCAGATGATAGGGGTGGGGTGGGTTAGATGTATCCGGTTGTGGGAGCTAAAGTTGGCATCAAGCGTGTGTCCTTTATAGTGAGTTGGGCCGTTTATGTGGGGTTGGAGGTTAATTGCGTCTAGACTGTCAACCAGAGAGTGTGTCATAGTGCTGGTGGGGATGTCGAGCCATATGTTGAAATCTCCAAGACGGGTGAGGTTGGGATTGTTTAGTTGAAGCGTGCAATAGAGTCACAGAGATTGTTTGAGAATTGTCTATCGTAGCCAGGGGGTCTGTAGATTATTAGGAAGCTGTGTGAGAACGACGGGGAGAGGGATAGTTTAATGAGGAGTGATTTGCAGGAAGGAATGGAAGGTTGATTGTCGATGATTGAGGCGTGGAAGTGAGACTTGAAGACGAATGCTATTCCGCCACCTCTAGAGGGACGGTTCAGTGGGATGAGGGAGTAGACGGGGGGTAAAGCTTTGTTGGCCATTGGGGCAAAGTCATCAGAGAACCAAGTTTTGATGATGAAAACCAGGTCTGGTTTGTCAGAGGCGTGCTGTGTCTGTTTGTTGCTACAGATCGGGCATTAAATAGGATGCAATTCACTTCGGTAGGTGAGGTTGGTGTCGGAGCTGCAGTGGAAGGGGGTGGGGGAGAGAGTGGAAACTGGAAAGGGAGAGGGGTGGGGTGGTTGATGATCGACGGGAAAAGTGAGCGAGCCGAAAAGTTAGCAGGTTTTCGGGTGGGGCTGGATGGATGTGTGTGTTAGGGTGATTGGGTTTGGCACGGGGGATTTGAAGGTGGGGTGTGGGCGGTTAGGAGTTTCAGTTGCAGTCGGTGAAAAATCAAGGGAGAGGGGTTTCAGGAAGGGTGAAGCGACGGGGGATGGTGGTGATTGGGGGAATGAGGTGGAGGGTCGAGACAGGGGAGGCGATGAGTGCTGAGAGATTGAGGGGGACCAGGTACGTTTCCTCTTTAGTGTCTTTGTTGCGATTGGTGTGTGAGAGAGGGTAGGAGGGTCAGAGGGGGAGAGGGATGAAGCTTCTGTTCTTGCTAGGGCTAGGCCTGCAGTTTTTAGGGAGGGGAAGGGGTTTGGTCAGAGGGGATGATGGTGGGGGTTAGTGGAAAAAGTGGGGGGTGCATTATTGCAGGGTGGGGTGTGCCTGTTATGATAGTGAGGGGAGCGGGCATGATCAATGTAGGCTGGTCGGTGGTCTTAGGGTGGTTGGCTCGCCATCGTGCCCCTCTGGCTTGGTGTTTGGAAAGGGGAATGGTAGGGGATGTGAAGGAGGGTGGGATGATTTGGGAAGGGGGAGACGGGAGGCAAGGCAAACCGGAGAGTGGAGGTGGGCACAGTGGTTGTTTCCGGCCAACCCTGGTGGAATGGGTGCACTCATGGTTAGTACGGGCTAATTAGGTGTAGTTTCAAATGCAACTTACACTTTATTGGACTTTATTAGTTCGGCTATCTCACTGGGAGAGATTAGTCTTGGTTTCAGGGTTCCACTAAGCAGGGTGATATTATTCACTTATTCTAGGTTTTAGTGTAATAGTTGTAACTAGGCTGCAGATATTAGGATGTTTTGAAGTGTAGTTTACACCTTAGGATATGCTGTTAGGCGGCCTATTTAGTTGCAACTACAGCACAGTTACGCTGTTGGGTAGACTTTCTCCTAGCAAGCTGGAATACTGGCAAGCTATTAGGGAGAAATTGAATGTAGCATCAACACAGTTTCGGAAGGCTTTCTAATGGTAGTTCTAAATTCAATTGGGTCACGCTATTAGGCACACGTCTAGATTCAAGCAAGGGGCGCTATTAGGCCCACTTCTAATTTTGAGTTTTGTGCAGATAGGATATTAGCGATGCTTCCATATTCAACTAATAACTCAGCGCTAATGGACACACTATTGCACAGAGAGGGATATTATGTACACAGAGAGGATATTAGGCACACTTTCGAGTTCAATTTGCACAGAGAGGGTTTTAGGGATACTTCTGAATTCAACTAGGGACATTATTAGGCAAACTTCTAAATTCGGGTAAGGTTTGCTATTAGGTCTACTTCTAAATTTAGCTTTGCACAGAGAGGATATTAGGGACACTTCTAAATTCAACTTTGGACAGAGGGGATATTTAGGCACATTTCTAAATTCAAGTTTTGCACAGAGAGGCTTTTAGGCACGCTTCTAGATTCAACTTTGTACAGAGATGATATTAGACTATTAGGCACACTTCTAAATTCAATTGTGCACAGAGATGAATTAGGCCTACTTCTAAATTCAATTTTGTACAGAGGGGATATTTAAGCACACTTCTAAATTCAACATTTGCACAGGGAGATTATTAGGGACACTGGTCAGTTCGACTAGGGCATGTTATCAGCACACTTCTAACTTCAACTTTGTACAGAGGGCTAATAGGCACACTTCTAAATTTAACTTTGCGCAGAGGGGATATTTAGGCACACTTCTACATTCAAGTCTTGCACCGAGAGGCTATTAGGCACACTTCTAAATTCAACTTTACACAGAGAGGAAGTTAGGTACAGTTCTAAATTCAGCTTTACACAGAGAGGGTATTAGGGGCACTTCTAAATTCAGCTTTGCACAGAGGGGATATTTAGGCGCACTTCTAAATTCAAGTCTTGCACAGAGAGGCTATTAGGCAGACTTCTAACTTCACCAGGGCACACTATTAGGTACACTTCTAAATTGAACTATGCGCAGAGAGGTTATTAGGGACACTAGTCAGTTCAACCAGGCACGCTATTAGGCACAGTTCTAAATTCAACTTTACACAGAGAGGATGTTAGGCACACTTCTAAATTCAAGTCTTGCACAGAGATGCTATTAGGTACCGTTCTAGATTCAACCAGGGCAGGCAATTAGACACACTTCTGAGTTAAACTCTTGCACAGTTCTAAGTTCAGCTTTGCACGGGGGGACACTTCTAAATGCAACTTTTCACACGGAGGAAATTAGGCACACTTCAAACTTGACCAGGGGACAGAGAGACTATTGGGCACACTTCTTGATTCAACTTTCACAGAGAGGCTATTGGGCACACTTCTAGATTCAACTTTCACAGAGTGGCTATTGGGCACACTTCTTGATTCAACTTTCACATAGATGCTATTGGGCACACTTCTAGATTCAACTTTCACAGAGAGGCTATTGGGCACACTTCTAGGTTCAACTTTTCACAGAGAGGCTATTTGGGCACACTTCTAAATACACCAGAGCACGCTATTAGGCACACTTCTAAAATCAGCCAGAGCACAGAGAGGCTATTGGGCACACTTCTAAATTCAACATTCACAGAGAGGCTATTGGGCACACTTCTAGATTCAACTTTCACAGAGAGGCTATTGGGCACACTTCTAGGTTCAACTTTTCACAGAGAGGCTATTTGGGCACACTTCTAAATACACCAGAGCACGTTATTAGGCACACTTCTAAAATCAGCCAGATCACAGAGAGGCTATTGGGCACACTTCTAGATTCAACTTTTCACAGAGAGGCTATTTGGGCACACTTCTACATTCAACTTTCACAGAGAGGCTATTGGGCACACTTCTAAATACACCAGGGCACGCTATTAGGCACACTTCTAAAATCAGCCAGAGCACAGAGAGGCTATTGGGCACACTTCTAAATTCAACATTCACAGAGAGGCTATTGGGCACACTTCTAAAATCAGCCAGAGCACAGAGAGGCTATTGGGCACACTTCTAAATTCGACATTCACAGAGAGGCTATTGGGCACACTTCTTGATTCAACTTTCACAGAGAGGCTATTGGGCACACTTCTAGATTCAACTTTTCACAGAACAGATATTAGGCACACTTCTAACTTGACCAGGGGTCAGTGAGGCTATTGGGCACACTTCTAGATTCAACTTTCAGAGAGAGGCTATTGGGCACATTTCTAGGTTCAACTTTCACAGAGAGGCTATTGGGCACACTTCTAAATACACCAGGGCACGCTATTAGGCACACTTCTAAAATCAGCCAGAGCACGGAGAGGCTATTGGGCACACTTCTAGATTCAACTTTTCACAGAGAGGCTATTTGAGCACACTTCTACATTCAACTTTCACAGAGAGGCTATTGGGCACACTTCTAAATTCAACATTCACAGAGAGGCTATTGGGCACACTTCTACATACAACTTTCACAGAGAGGCTATTGGGCACACTTCTAAATACACCAGGGCACGCTATTAGGCACACTTCTAAAATCAGCCAGAGCACAGAGAGGCTATTGGGCACACTTCTAAATTCAACATTCACAGAGAGGCTATTGGGCACACTTCTAAAATCAGCCAGAGCACAGAGAGGCTATTGTGTACACTTCTAAATTTGACATTCACAGAGAGGTTATTGGGCACACTTCTTGATTCAACTTTCACAGAGAGGCTATTGGGCACACTTCTAGATTCAACTTTTCACAGAGCAGATATTAGGCACACTTCTAACTTGACCAGGGGTCAGTGAGGCTATTGGGCACACTTCTAGATTCAACTTTCACAGAGAGGCTATTGGGCACACTTCTAGGTTCAACTTTTCACAGAGAGGCTATTTGGGCACACTTCTAAATACACCAGAGCACGCTATTAGGCACACTTCTAAAATCAGCCAGAGCACAGAGAGGCTATTGGGCACACTTCTAAATTCAACATTCAAAGATAGGCTATTGGGCACACTTCTAGATTCAACTTTTCACAGAGAGGCTATTTGGGCACACTTCTACATTCAACTTTCACAGAGAGGCTATTGGGCACACTTCTAAATACACCAGGGCACGCTATTAGGCACACTTCTAAAATCATCCAGAGCACAGAGAGGCTATTGGGCACACTTCTAAATTCAACATTCACAGAGAGGCTATTGGGCACACTTCTAAAATCAGCCAGAGCACAAAGAGGCTATTGGGCACACTTCTAAATTCGACATTCACAGAGAGGCTATTGGGCACACTTCTTGATTCAACTTTCACAGAGAGGCTATTGGGCACACTTCTAGATTCAACTTTTCACAGAGCAGATATTAGGCACACTTCTAACTTGACCAGGGGACAGTGAGGCTATTGGGCACTCTTCTAGATTCAACTTTTCACAGAGAGGCTATTGGGCACACTTCTAGATTCAACTTTTCACAGAGTGGATATTAGGCACACTTCTAACTTGACGAGGGGACAGTGAGGCTATTGGGCACACTTCTAGATTCAACTTTTCACAGAGAGGCTATTGGGCACACTTCTTAATACACTAGGGCACACTATTAGGCACACTTCTAAAATCAACATTCACAGAGAGGCTATTGGGCACACTTCTTGATTCAACTTTCACAGAGCGGCTATTGGGCACACTTCTAGATTCAACTTTTCACAGAGAGGATATTATGCACATTTCTAAGGTGAGCTAAGGGACGCTACTTGGCACACTTCTAAATGTAACTTTGCATAGCGCGGCTATTAGGCACACTTCTAGCTTCAACGGTTAGTTTTATGCTTTTTGAATGCAACTACATCACAGACATGTTTGTAAATGTGAATTTCTGAATGTAATGCTAACACAATATGGAGATTTTACAATGGTTTAGTTTCTAGATTGAGTGGTAGGGTAGTAATGCGAGAAGTAATTGCTTCTGTCCCCGCCCTGCACTCCCCGCCCATGCTACACTTACTTTTCGCCGGCTTCTTGCTTCTCCTGCGGATACCTGCAGATACGACCTGGAGCCGTCTCTGTAGGAGTCGTCCTTTGCCTCGGGTCCTATGCCGCGGGGCTGCATGGGCAGGGGCTGCCCTGGGGACGTCGGTAATACGGCCAAAGGGCCAATCAGGGCACGGTGGGCGGGTCGGGAGGTGGGAGACACAGAACCAGGAAGCGGGGGGGGAGCGAGGGATGTGCGGCGGCCAGTCAGGAGCTCGGAGCACGGATGTTGGGAGATTCAGAGTTTTAGGAGGCAAAATACTCACAAAATGGGAGCAATACAGGGATTACTCACCGGGTGGGTCAGATGGCTTAGGGGCACACGCACCACAGGGACAAATTATTATAGCTTGGCAAACCAGGAAGCGAAGGTGGAACGGAGGCTCACCGGGGCCTAGGGGCACACAGACAAAATATTCTTTTTTTTTTGGGCAAAACCCAGCACTCTGGGGCTCAATCCACTCACCTCCTGGAAGCTGACACAAAGGAGGCAGGCAAGTGCAGCACGAGTCTATAGACTACAGCGCTGGACTAGGTCAGCCAATCAGGGTGGAGGGAGGGCTTGGGAGGCGGGAGCTTGGCAAACCAGGAAGCGAAGGTGGAACGGAGGCTCACCGGGGCCTAGGGGCACACGGACAAATTATTCCTTTGTTTTTGGGCTAGACCGAGCACTCTGGGGCTCGATCCACTCACCTGCAGGAAGCAGGCACAAAGGAGGCAGGCAAGCACAGCACAAGTATATGGACTACAGCGCTGGAATGGGTCAGCCAATCAGGGTGGAGGGCGGGCTTGGGAGGACGGAGCTTGGCAAACCAGGAAGCGAAGGTGGAATGGAGGCTCACCGGGGCCTAGAGGCACACATACAAATTATTCCTTTGTTTTTGGGCTAAACCGAGCACTCTGGGGCTCGATCCACTCACCTGCTGGAAGCTGGCACAAAGGAGGCAGGCAAGCGCAGCGCAAGTCTATGGACTACAGCGCTGGAATGGGTCAGCCAATCAGAGTGGAGGGAGGGCTTGGGAGGCTGGAGCTTGGCAAACCAGGAAGCAAAGGTGGAACGGAGGCTCACCGGGGCCTAGGGGCACACAGACAAAATATTATTTTTTTTTGGGACAAAACCCAGCACTCTGGGGCTCGATCCACTCACCTGCTGGAAGCTGGCACAAAGGAGGCAGGCAAGCGCAGCGCGAGTCTATGGACTACAGCGCTGGAATGGGTCAGCCAATCAGGGTGGAGGAGTGGGCTTGGGAGTCGGGAGCTTGGCAAACCAGGAAGCGAAGGTGGAACAGAGGCTCACCAGGGCCTAGGGGCACATGGTCAAATTATTCCTTTGTTTTTGGGCTAAACCGAGCACTCTGGGGCTCGATCCAGTCACCTGCTGGAAGCTGGCACAAAGGAGGCAGGCAAGCACAGCGCGCGTCTATGGACTACAGCGCTGGAATGGGTCAGCCAATCAGTGTGAAGGGAGGGCTTGGGAGGCGGGAGCTTGGCAAACCAGGAAGCGAAGGTGGAACGGAGGCTCACCGGGGCCTAGGTGCACACAGACAAAATATTATTTATTTATTTTTTGGGCAAAACCTAGCTCTCTGGGGCTCGATCCACTCACCTGCTGGAAGCTGGCACAAAGGACGCAGGCAAGCGCAGGATGAGTATATGGACTACAGCGCTGAAATGGGTCAGCCAATCTGGGTGGAGGGAGGGCTTGGGAGGCGGGAGCTTGGCAAACCAGGAAGCGAAGGTGGAACAGAGGCTCACCGGGGCCTAGGGGCACAGATACAAATTATTCTTTTGTTTTTGGGCTAAACTGAGCACTCTGGGGCTCGATCCGCTCACCTGCTGGAAGCTGGCACAAAATAAAAGGGCCTATACACACTTACATTAACGATACATATGGTGATTGAAATGTATATCACATTACAGTGATATGGTAACCATATATTTAGTAGTGTACTTAGGAACAATGCTATGTGATGCCACTTCGTGTTTTGTCAAGGGGTGAAAGGTTGTGTTCCATCACTTCCTCTGATGTCACTTTGGTGTGGGGTCAAATGACATCACTTCCTGTGATGTCATCTGAGATCAAAGGTTGTGTGATGTCACTTCCGCAGCCCCTGGCATTTCGGTGAAATGACATCCCTGGGAAACCGTTCCATAGGAGGGAGCCAACTGAGGAGAGAGATCTGCCCCCAGCTCTCTGCTTGGAGAAGCATTTGATCATCAGAATGTTGGAGCCAGAAGATCAAAGGGATCTGGAAGGAGCGTATTTAGTCAAAGAAAATTGCAGCCTGCATGGGCTCAGGCCCCAGTCAGCCTTGTGGATGATGCAGATGGTCTTGAATTTGATACTTGCAACATCTGGGAGCCAGGGGATAGATTTTAGAGCTAGAGAGATATGGTCCGAGGGCTTGAGACCAACGGTAAGTATTGCAGCCCTGGTCTGAATTAGTTGAAGAGGACGGAGCGATGAAAGAGGCAGGTTGAGGCTGTTTACACTAATCTAGCCTGGAGAGGAACAGAGCTCTAGAGATATTCAGCTTCTGGGGGAAGGTGAGGAAAGGAAGATTGCCTCTAAAGAGGTGAAGTTGAATTTGGGACTTCTTGGCAAGGTCCAAGATGTGAGGAGTAAAGTAGAGAGAGGAGTCGAAGATGACCCTGAGATTTCTGGCCTCAGTGGAAGGAGAGGGAGGTGAGGGAGGTGAGTACATAGAGGGTGGCCAGAGTGCACGAAGGAAGCTGGGAACAGGTGTCCTGATAGGCTGGATCCCTGTTTTACTGGCATTAAGATAGAGATCATTGGAAGTGCACCAAGACGGAATGGCAGGTAGGCAGTCAGGGATGATAGAGGAGGAAGAGAAGGGTGAGGAAGAGGATAGCTTGAGGAAGAGTTGTGTGTCATCTACGTAACACTAGAAATGAGGAGAGAAGGCAGAGATGAGGTGAGCAAGAGGTGTTAGGTAGATATTGAAAAGCCAAGGCGAGAGGATAGAACCCTGGGAACACCACAAGTAGGGAGAGTAATGGAGGAGGAGAAGGAGCCCAGGAACACCAGGGAAGGGTGGTCAGTAAGAAAGGAGTTCAACCAATCCAGTGCCCGGTCTGAGTTACAAAGTATATCTTGAAGCCGCTTTATGAGGATAGAATGGTTGACCGTTAATTTCCTGTCCCATTTTTCACAGGCACTAGAGAGCAATAGTAGCTGCTTTTTCAGGCCAATAGCGGTTTTAGCGGTTAAGATGGCATTATCTGCATATGCCAATTTTCTTTCCATTTAAGCCTTAACAATTGTGGGGCAGAGCACCAAAGGAAATGTTTTCAAAAGGGTGTTTACTAGTACAAAGTGTTTCACAGCAGGTTTCCCTTTTTCTAATTGTAAGGTTAAGGAATTAAACTTTTTTTGAACTTTTGCAGTATGTTCAGGGAATCTGATTGGCCTCTCTAGGCAAATTATGCACGTTTAGTCTCGTGTTGGGGTTCAGGCATGATTTGGAGATGCGAGCAAGCCCTATGAATGATATGATATGAAATGGCATTTATAACGCGCCTATACAAAAGTGTTTCAAGGCGTGACGAGGCAAGGGAGGGGGAACATAGGGAAGACAAAGACAACGATTTTACTAGGCCAGGTGGCATTGAGATTGCACAAATGCATGGGATGGGGGAAGGGAAAGTGCAGGGGGAAGAAGGTGGGAGCAGTGCAATAAATAGGATCAACAGTAAAAAATACATTAAATAAATAAGAAACAATAGGTAAAGTGCGGCCAGCTTGTGGCAAGTGCAGGGGTAAGTGCAGACATCAAGTTTCAAGAGCTGGAGGGAATTGTAGGGATACAGAAACAGCCCCACGTGGAAGGGTTGCCCAGGAGGCAGTGCAGGTGTGCAGCTGGCATGGGAGGGGACCTGGGCCCGAGATCGGAGGGTAGCCAGGTGACCGGTGCAATTTCAGTCAGGAGTTCAGCTGGGAAGAGGGGGAGAGAAAGCAGAAGCAAAGAGGAAGATCTTGAGGTGCTTCCGGAACTGGAGATGCTTCTACTCAGGTTTCAGGGAGGCAGGGTGGCTGTTCCAGAGGGAGGCCCCAGCCGAAGAAAGAGATCTACCACCAACTTGTTGCTTGGAGAAGCAACTGACCCTGAGGGAGTTGGAGGCGGATGAGTATAGAGCTTGAGAAGGAAGATATTTAGGAAGAGAGAGTTGGAGGTATTGAGGCCCCAGAAGGCCTTATGGACAATGCAGAGGGTTTTGAACTTAATCCTCACAGCCACTGGGAGCCAGTGCAGAGATTTCAGTCCTGGCGAGATACGATCCCTGGGCTTGAGGTCAAGGATAAGTCTCGCAGTCCTATTCTGGATGAGTTGCAGAGGACAGAGAGTAGACGCAGGCAGATTTAGAAAGAAGCTTTTGCACTAATCCAGCCTAGAGAGAACCAGAGCTCTGGAGACAGTGAGCTTCTGGGGGAAGGAGAAGAAAGGAAGAATATCTCTGAAGAGGTGCAGCTGGTAGTGTTACTTTTTAGAGACGTCAGAGAAGTGAGGAGAGAAGGAGAGAGTGGAGTCCAAGATGAACCCAAGGATTTTAGCCTCACAGGTGGGAGAAGGAAGAGGGCCAAGAGAGGCCAGCCAGAGAGAGAGACTGGAAAGAAGGGAGCAGGTGTCCCGATGAGGAGAATCTCAGTCTTACTGGCATTAAGGCAGAGATCATTGATGGCACACCACTCCTGGATAGCGGAGAGCCAGTCAGAGATGAGAGAAGGGGAAGAGGTGGTGGAAGGGAGCCAGAAAATGAGCTGATTGTCGTCTGCCTAGCAGTGAAAGTTGGGGTAGAGAGCGGTAATGCGGAGGGCAAGAAGTGCCATAAATTGGTTGAACAGCCAGGGAGAGAGGTTAGACCCCTGGGGAACACCACAGGTAGAGATAGAGATAGAGGAGAGGAAGGACCCAAGTTGGACCTAGGAGGATCTATCATAGAGAAAATTGGTAAGCAATGCCAGGGCCTGATCGGTGATACCCAGGTTATCACAGAGATGGTTGAGCAGGATGGCATGGTTGACTGTGTCAAAGGCAGAAGAGAGATCAAGTAAGGTGAGGACACAGGGGGTATTGGAGTCAAGGTAGGAGGGCAAGTCTTCACGGATGTTCAGGAGAGCAGTTTGTGTGCTTCTGCCAGCTCTGAAGCCAGACTGATGGTCATGGAGACAACCAACCAATTCAGTGTGAAGATTAAGCTGGGAGATGGGCATCTTTTCCAGGAGTTTGACCCAGAAAGGAGTGATGGAGATTGGGTGATAATTAGCAGGGCAGGAGGGGTTGGCTGAGGGTTTCTTAAGGTGAGGGTGCACAAGTGAGTGCTTCAGGGGGAAGGGAAGACTCCAGTTGCGAAGGAGTGTTTGCAGAAGTCAGCCAAAACAGGAGCCAGTGTGTCCATGTAGTCCTTGATGATTTTAGAGGAACAGGGGAGAACCTGTTTGATGAGACTTTCATGGATCGGACTTGTCTAGAAACCTTGTCAGGGAAGAACAAGAGCAGAGAAGGAGGGAGGAGAGGTGGCCACAGAACGGCCAGAGGAAGAGAGGGAAGTAGAGGGAGGAGGAAGAGAGGAAAAAGAGAGAAGCCTGGATGTCCTGAGTTATAGGGATGCAATGAGAAGCCGGGGCCATGCAGAGGGCCTGGGAGGGGACAGGATCGGAAGTGACTGCCGCAGGATTGGACAGCTCCTTGCAGATTTTAAAGAGTTTGGGCGAGTTATTAGATGCTGCAGAGACGCAAGCTTTGATGATGGCTCTCTTCTTGATATGGACAGAGAGGCGGTATTGATTTTGGAGCAGGCAGCAGGCCAGTTTGTCAGAGGATGTACAGGAAGCACACCATTTCCTCTCAGCTACCCTGCACTTGCGTTTAAGGGTGATGAGGTCTGAGTCATACCAGGAGTTGCACTTGGCTTTGGGCTTCAAGTGGATCCTCATGACAGGGGCAAGAATAGATATAGCAGAGTGGAGTATAGAAAGGGCTGTGTCAGGGTGTGAGTCAGCCGAAGGAGGAAGGGGGTGAGAAGGTGGCGGCGAAAGCCTCAACTCACACACGCTTCATGGGTCGGATAACCGTGAAGGTAGGTGGCAGTGCTGGAGTTGGCTTGGCCTGAGGGGTGGAGAGAGTGAGCTGGAAGGAAAGGAGAAAGTGATCATTCCAGGAGAGAGGAGTGGTGAGAGGAATAGAAAGGGGAAGGTCTGTAGAGATCAGAACATCCAGAGTGTGCCCTGCAGAGTGGACGGGGCTAGAGGGGAGTATAGGGAGTGAGAGAGAGTTTCAGAGGTCACAAAAGAGTCCAGAGGAAGGACATGAAGCATCCAGGTGGAAGTTAAAGTCTCCAAGAAAGAGGAGTTGAGTGGTTGAGACCAGGAGGGAAGAGGAGAGGTCCCCCCACTGAGAGAGGAAGGAGGAGATTTTTCCAGGTGGCCGATAGATGGTAGCCACAGTAAGGGAATCCTACGAGAGAGAGAGAGAGAGAGAGAGCCTGCAGACAAGTCTTCCGAAAGAGGAATAGGCCTGTGTAGAAATGACAGAGGCAGGAATCCTCTTAGGGAAGATCAGGGTTACACCCCCAGCGGAAAGATTGGACCTGGGCACGGAGAGGATCTTGTAACTGTCAAGTAGGAGAGTGTCAAAGCTTGTGACAGAGCTGGTTGTGAACCATGTCTCAGTGAGACCGAGGACATCGAGGTCAAGTTCTTCCTGGAGGCGGAAGATGTCCGAGGAGTGTTTGACAGCTGAGCAAGAGTTTAGAGTGGCAATATGGAGAAGGTTGCCTTCTTTGAAACATTTCTGGGGAGGGGTACAAATCAGAAGTACGCCTGCGGAGGTGCAGAAGAAGCCCAAGGGTGGGCAGAAGAGGAAGGAGGAGAGGGCAGGGTAGCCAAGGAGGCGACAGCAGGGGTAGGCAAGAAAGCCATGGCGGGAAGAGAGGGGACAGCAGGTGAAGAAAGGAAATTGATGAGGTGTGGGAAGCGTCCATCAAAGAGGAGAAGGTTGGTCTGAGGGCTTTGGTCCAAGACGGTACCATTCAGGTAAACATTAATAATTACCTTAGAGGAGTGGAAGGTGGCCAGGAGGGCCTCCAACCGGGTGCCACCATTAATGGGAGAAGAAGAGAAAGGAGAAAGGTAAGAGACCATATGGAGAGTCCATAGGTCTGGCGGGGGAACGACAAAGAGGATGTCGGTGAGGGTTTGCCTGGAGGAATCACTGGTATACATTTCAGCGATAGGGAGGCCTGGGTTGGAGACCAGGATGTCCTTTTTAAACTTCTTCCTACCAGATTTAATGAGTAGAGCAGGATAGTCGATAGAGAAGCTGTTAGAGAAGATATGAGTGACCGAGAGCACCATAGAGTAGGTAGTGAGAGGTGAGAAGAGGAAGGGGGCATGGGGGCAGGGTGAACACTACACAGGGAGGGGCACATGCAGACAAAGAGAGACGAGACAATAGTTGAACAGTTTGCTAGATGAATGCTTTGCTAAGAAGGCAAAACCAAAGAACAGCACTGCTTTCACAATGTACTTTAAACACCAGAGACAACACACCTAGGTGTGTATAGTGGGAGAAAGGTCTAGGTTTCACAATGCAATTTAGATACATACATAATGTGATTTGCATACTTTCACAATGCCATTTAAATACCGGAGAAAAATGCACCTAGGTCTGAGAGTCCTGTATAGCGGGAGAGAGGCCTAGGTTTCACAATGCAATTTACATATGGCCAATAATCACAGCACTATTCCAGCGTGGCACAGGCTAACATCACAGTATTATTCTAGTGTAGGTAAGGTTGCTATGTGGTGGAGTATTCGAGGTAGAGCGATGGGTCTATTCCTCACCCATGCCACTCCTATCTTACTAGTCGCTGCTGGTTGATGGTTGGCCACTGACTTCCCCTGCTGACACCTGCAGACACTAGCTGGAGCCACCTCAGTTGGTGCTGCCCTTTGCCTTAGGGCCCTTAGCTGCAGCGGCTGCCGGGCATACTGGCTGCACTGGAAAGGTAGTGGACACACCAATCAGGGACGGGGGCAAGCAGGGAGGCAGGAACCGGGAAGTGGGATCAGATTGAGCGATGGGAGGGGAGGGGGTGCACAACTGGGCTCAGCATGGTAAAGTTACACTAAATCACACGGGCAAAATGCCCTGGAGGGTCTTCTACAATGAGCACTCGCCTACATTGCAGATGTGAAAGAAGCGAGCGGGGGCTGTGGCGGCCGATAGGCCTTGCTGCAACAAGTGGACACACCAATCAGGGACGGAGGGCGGGCAGGGAGGCGGGAAGTGGGAACAGATCGAGGGATGGGAGGGGAACGGGTGCACAACGGGGCTCAGCACGGTAAAGTTACACCAAATCTCACAGGCAAAAGGCTTCTTCAATGAGCACTCACCTGTGCCGCAGATGTGAAAGAAGCGAGCGGGGGTTGTGTGGGCTGATAGGCCTTGCCGCAACAAGTGGACACACCAATCAGGGACAAAGGGCGGGCAGGGAGGCGGAAGTGGGATCAGATCGAGGGATGGGAGGGAAGCGGAATATGGACGGCAGTATGCAGCTTGGTCCACAAGATCGGTTTTGGGCAAGTTTGACTATCCTTGCTACAGGATTAATACTGGAAAGCACCTAGATGGTGGTAAAGGAGCTTCACACAGTTCTTGATTTCTGGGGAACCTGCATTTCTGCATGGGTTTGACTTTGGCCCAATGGTGTAGTGCCTTTCCCATTTCGATAGTTGTTGCTGAACTGAGATGTGTTTGCCAACAAGGTACAGACGGTGCGCTTCTTTGACTGCTTAGGGAACCATGTTCTGTGTTGCTAACCTGTATGTTGCTTCCTCCAGTTAAAATTCTACCATTCTCAATGTAGGACTACATGAACCAAAATGCAACGCAGGAAAGTGGGCGCCACTCACGCAGCACAAGGAATACGTAGGAATCGCCGAAACCTACATTCTCACCATGAGCCCAGGGATCCTGTAACAAAACGCCGTTTGTATTCGGTGTTCACTCAGAGAGTAAAAATTGTAAGACACGGCTGCACGAAATGAGAAGCAGATCGTCGGCGACTGGTGCTAACGAGGCCCTGATGCTGTAGCTTCACATACCGGGTCAGGCCGAGTTCACAGTGGGAGGCATTGCATTGTAGCGGGCGGGGGATGGGGTATTCCCCAGAGTTATTTATACTGCGATGGTATTAAAATGAGCCACCGCCGCAGCACTGACAGTCTAGCAGCGGCATGCGTGTGTGTCGTTCATCATTGGAGGCCTGTTTAGCCACAAATGAAGGGCCTGGAAGGAACCATTGCTTGCCCAGAGGGGAGGAGGGCGGCGCAGGTACCACTGCAGAGCAAGGAACATTGCTGAACACAAGACCGGAGGAGAACTGCTGAGCCCAGTGAGCCCTGGCTGCCTATCTGGGCCCAGGAGTACTAACCCAGGGAACACTACTGGGTCGAGAAAACTGTACTGGGTTTTGCTAAATCCACTGAGCACTTGTGCAGACTATGGGCGCAGACAGGGCATGGGTCCACAGCAGAACACTTTCTGATGTGCTAAGGGAGCACTGCTGAGCAGTGCAAGCACAGCGGGACCCATGTAATTCTGCTGTGCAACGTGTTTTTAGGAATGGTGAGCCATGCCAGGAGCATTAATGGGCGTTATGAGGACTACTGAGTGCAGAAAGCGCTGGTGATGACTAGGATTGTCGTTGAGCGCTGCTAAGCCTGGGGAGCCCCGATGAGACCTAGGATTGTCATTGAGCACTGCTGATCCTGAGAGACTGATGAATTTTAGATTGATGCTGAGAACTCCTGAGGCCTGGAAGCTGATCCTGAGTGCACTGATGAGACCTAGGATTGTCACTGAGAACTTCTAAGTCCAGGATGCACTGGTGAGACCCAAGATTGTCACTGAGCACTGCTTATCCTGAGAGCACCGATGAGACCTAGGATTGTTGCTGAGAACTGCAAAGACCTGGAAGCACTGGTGAGACCTAGGATTGTCATTGAGCACTGCTGAACTCAGGAAGCACTGATGAGACCTAAAGATTGTCGCCGAGAACTGCTGTGTCAATAGAGCACTGATGAGACCTAAGATTGTCACTCAGCACTTGTAAGGCCTTGGCGCTCTGGTTAGAGACCTAGGATTGTCATTGAGCACTGATGAGACCACAATTGTCGCTGAGCACTGCTTTGCCAAGAGAGCATTGTCGAGACCAATGATTGTTGCTGAAAACTTCTAAGGCTTGGAACCACTGATGGGACCTATGATTGTGTTGAGCACTGCGGAGCCTGAGAGCACTGATGAGAACAAGGATTGTTGCTGAGCACTGCTGAGTCAAGGGAGAACTGATGAAACCTATGATTGTCGATGAGAACTGATAGGCCTGGAGCCACTGATGAGACCTAGAATTATCATTGGGCACTGCTGACTATGAGAGCACTGATGAGACCTAGGATTTTCACTGAGCACTACTGATCTTGAGATCACTGATGAGACCTTGGATTGTCACTGAGCACTTGTAAGGCCTGGTAGCACTGGTGAGCGACCTAGGATTGTCATTGCGCACTGCTGAAAATGAGAGCACTGATGAGACCTAAGATTGTCACTGAGCACTGCTGTGCCAAGGGAGCACTGATGAGACCAATGATTGTTGCTGAGAACTGCTAAGGTCTGGAACCACTGATGAGACGTATGATTGCATTGAGCACTGCTGAGCCTGAGAGCACATATGAGAACAAGGATTGTTGCTGAGCACTGCTGAGTCCAGGGAACACTGATGAAACCTATGATTGTCGCTGAGAACTCATAATCCTGTAGGCACTGATGAGACCCAGAATTATCTTTGGGCACTGCTGACTATGAGAGCACTGATGAGACCTAGGATTTTCGCTGAGCACTGCTGAGCTTGAGATCACTGATGAGACCTTGGATTGTCACTGAGCACTTGTAAGGCCTGGTAGCACTGGTGAGCGACCTAGGATTGTCATTGCGCACTGCTGAAAATGAGAGCACTGATGAGACCTAAGATTGTCACTAAGCACTGCTGTGCCAAGGGAGCACTGATGAGACCAATGATTGTTGCTGAGAACTGCTAAGGCCTGGAACCACTGATGAGACCTATGATTGCATTGAGCACTGCTGAGCCTGAGAGCACATATGAGAACAAGGATTGTTGCTGAGCACTGCTGAGTCCAGGGAACACTGATGAAACCTATGATTGTCGCTGAGAACTCATAATCCTGTAGGCACTGAAGAGACCTAGAATTATCTTTGGTCACTGCTGACTATGAGAGCACTGATGAGACCTAGGATTTTCACTGAGCACTGCTGATCTTGAGATCACTGATGAGACCTTGGATTGTTGCTGAGCACTGCTGATCCTGGAAGCACTAATGAGACCTAGGATTGTCGCTGAGCACTGCTGTGCCAAGGGAGCACTGATTAGATCAATGATTGTCACTGAGCACTGCTGAGTCCAGAGAGCACTGATGAAACCTATGATTGTCACTGAGAACTGATAAGTCTGAAGGCACAGATGAGACCTAGAATTGTCATTGAGCACTGCTGAGTATGAGAGCACTGATGAGACCTAGGATTGTTGAGCACTGGTGAGCTCAGGGAGCACTGATGCGACCTAGCATTGTCGCTGAGCACTGCTGAGTCCAGGGAGCACTGATGAAACATATGATTGTCACTGAGAACTGCTAAGCCGGGAAGCACTGGTGAGACCTAGAATTGTCACTGAGCACTGCTGATCATGAAAGCACCCATGAGACCTAGGATTGTCGCTGAGAACTGTAAAGACCTGGAAGCGGTCTTAAAAGTGATTTAAACAACACCTTTAAGACTGAACTTTCAAGTCCGCCAGTGAACTGAACAAAGGTGCTCAGTGAAAATAAAAGAGAAGTAAGAACTCAGAGACACAGGGTTTTATTTTCTTGTATCTATTTATATAATGCTATTTATTTAGTGCATTTATCCAAAGCGCTTTACAAAAACATGAACAAAAGTATAATATAATTTGAGAAGCAATTCAATACCAATAAGTAAAGCAAGACATGAGAAAGAGACTATCCAACAGAGCATTCTTGAGTCAAGGCAACACAATCTATATTAAAAGATATTCTTTTAAACCTCTTTAAAGAAAGAGTAGAAGAATGCACATCAATAGGTAACAAGTTCCATGGTTTAAGGAACCGTACGTTGGAAAAATCAAAAGCAAGAAGGAGCACAGGGAGGACGCTGAGTAGGAACTGAGATACGGAACAAAGACAAAGAGTAGATTAATACAAGGAAATAAGGTCACAAAGATAACCAGGTGCAAGGGCATGAATGCACTCAAAAGTAATACAGGCAAATTAAAACTCAAACCTAGCAGGAATAAAGATCCAGCATAGCTCTGCTAAATATGGAAATACAGAAGAAGAATTTAAAAAGAAAGGAATATGAACTGCAGCAAATAAAATCAAAAGAAGAGGCGATGTAGCATAATGAAGAACGCCACTCTAGAGTAAACAACAATTTAACTTAGATTAACCTTAACTTTTCAAAAGTAATTTAGCTGGGGGAAAATGAGTAAGAAACAGACAAATCCTCTGAATAATATGAAGTTGATAATGAGAAGCGTGACTAGTAGGCCCAATATGATCTTGAATTAGCACTTGGGCTGGGGGAACCAGGAACCAACCAATAAAGGTTGCTCGGATCGTGGGATTCTGCCCACATTCGGAGCAGCCTCATGGCTGCTTACCTGCCCCGCCATCTTCTCCCACCCTATACTCCCCCCCAGTCACGGTTTCCTCACCTTCCGCTTTACCCCACTCCGCCTTCGTCCTGGCCTGCTGGCAGCCATGGAAATGGTAGAGTGGTTCTGCATGGAGCCCTGCCTTCCAGCTCCATGGCGGCCTTCTTCAGTATTTAGTATAAATGAACGGGACATAGTGAAGCATCTCGTTCATTCAAACAAAGGACATTGCTGTTAGCACCCCAGGTTTCCAGATTTAAACCCGGGGGTGCTAATACCAACAACACCCGATCCGGCCCACCAGACAGGTGTTATTGCTATAATGACATGTTTGAATCAAAAACAAATACAAGATTCCATGCAGAACTATAAATAGTTAATTATAGTGACTGGAAAGAAATACAGTTGGAAGGGGAAGAGACAAAGAAGCAGGTAAAAATGGGATTTGGGAATTTGTTAGAATTTAGCAGCAAAAAAGGTAAAGCCACCCAAGATTCACAAGATATAAAGTTGGAGATAGATTACCCAACTTGACAATTAAATCTGAAGTTAGATTTGGACATATTAAACAGAGAAGAACCAAACAATGATAATGTAGAAGAAACTAGAAATGATCAGTTAAAGGAAAAAACATTGCATCTAATCAGTCAATGTTTGTTAACCCAAAATATATGAAGGTAAGGTCAAGAGTGCCATCTTTAGAATGGGTGATGGCAGGGGAAGAAACAAGAGAAAGATTATATGAGAAAGGTAGATGAATAGGCTCAGAAGAAGATAAACAAATATATTAAAATAACTAGCTACATTAAAGTTATAGTTGCAGATGAACCACAGGAAATAATAAGTTCAAAGCTTTCATAAAATGTGCCCATGTTTTCCAGTAGAACGGAAAATAGTAAGAACAGCTAAGGAGTATGGAGCACAAAAAGAGACAAAATGAAATTCAAAAGAGTGCACAACAGTAAAAGAAAGCCTATGCACTGCAATTGACCATTGAGGATGAAGTAGAATACCGACACCACCACTAGTGCCTATTCGCCAATGGGTATGTGCGGAAATTGAACCAGACAAAGTAAGTGCAGCTCCAAGAGCAGTATCTATAGAATGTTACCAGGTTTCCGTAAGGCAGAGAAAAAGAAACGTTCATAGAGAAGGCTGATGAAACAGAGATGGCTATTGCTATGTTTGAAATGTAATTGATATGGTTGTCATACAAAATAAATGATCTGTGAGAAACCATTTAGCTCTTCAACTCATGTGTGAGGATTTAGAGAACAGAACATGGAGAGAGACCATGAAAGAAGGCTCTGAACTAAATAATATGGATGAGTGTATTAGCAATTGCTTTCTCCTCACACTTACAGACATAACCATGTCTTCTATAAGACTTTATAGGACACACAGAACACCCAGTTTCACCAAAATAAAGACCAATCACCAAGAGAAATGCTGGTGCATAGACAGCACTATTGAACTTCATCAGGACATAGCCCAAGACTCTCTTGGCCATGCAGGCAAATAAAACAGGTCACAGAAGAATTGCATTCATCTATATATCTATATGCAGTGAAAAACATTGTTAAAGGGACGTTATGATTACGTTGCACTAATAAAAACCTATGAAATTCATGGAATAAACTTTGTTAAAGGGGCATTATGGTTACAGCTAAAACTGAAAACCCCCAGAAATTCACTAGTTATGGTAAGCTAAGCAACCATAGGTTGCACCACCACTGTACCCTGCTGAAACTAACACCCAGGATATCAAATATCACATCACTTATGTCATTGATGACATCACTGATGACATCACATGTGAAATTAATTTTGATGAAAAGTCCCTACAAGGGGTTGTGTTTATAATGTTGGTAACAAGATGTCAGGAATGATTGAGGGACCTATCATAAACTACTTATGTATTAAAGAATGTACTCATCTGAACAAAACATTATATTGGAGTGTTGTGTTAATACAGGAACCTAATCGCACATACACATAGGCAATGCCTGCAGCATGCACCATAAAACAACATTAATTTTAATCTGGTACTTTTGAATAGTAAAATAATGAATGCAACCTTATCAGAGTGTTTAGTAATGTTAAGCATAGAATAAATAGCTAACAATTCAAGACTTACTACACACTTGTATTAGTACAAACAATACACATGAATATCCACAATGCATACACATCAAAGGCACATACAGGGAAACTAAAGTAAGGAAGAAGGAAACAGCATCACCAGAAAAAAAATGTCAATAACATTAAAGTTCATCTTTATGTATATGTCTAAAAGTAAATACCACAAACGTACAACAGCCATTTCTATAACCGCTATATAAGTGCCATGGGTGATATTAAGGGTGCTATTAAACACTTTTTGTATGAACACACTGGTTATCAAGAAATTCACTGGTGCATAGGGGGAGCATTCATACAGAATCAAACTGAGAATACACCCTAAGATATTGATCCTTAATTCTAAGGACGTCGTTTGGCGGTGACCAGGGGTTGTAACTGTGACCCCTGAAGTCTCCCTTGCTACCCGTGTGGTCCCCCTTGCTACCCCAAGGTAGTGGCTGGCTTTCTTGTTCAGGCCTCTTAACAAAACAGGGTGATCCACAAGTGTAACACTTTGAACAGTGACCCTAAATAAGAATAACAAATAGTCTTTCTGGAAATTTATGCAATAATTGCTAGACTAACTCAAGGTTTATTTTAGGCAGACTTCACTGGGTGAGTCAGTGATTTAGTCTCTTTTTAAACACCTCAGATTCACAATGCAGACACAAACTATATGTATTTTTCTTTTCACAAGCTTTGGTTATAGCATGTTTTTTATGCCGCTGTCTCTGTTACAATCATCACAAGACATTCCATCTCGGTGTCCTCGGTCACTTGACAAAATCCTTGTGCCTAAAAGATTGTGTACAGTGTTAAAATGTTTGACCATAACTCATCAAGTGGCCCTTGATTTCATTGTGCCACAATTAATGCTTTGTTGTAGTGTGTCTATCTTTCCCATCTCCTCAACATGCTGTTCAGGATGTTTGTTTGTATGTATGAGGTAACAAGTCCCCAGAGTACGGTATGCCATGTGAGTGCTCTGCTTTCCCTGCGCTACTCTAAATTATTTAGTACACAGCTATGAACCCTCCCAATGTTATGGAGTAATTCATGGATTCAAGCGCAGAAGTGCGCTTGCGGCTGGCGCACAGAGGGAGCGTGCGCCATCTTGCGCCAGCCGCTTGCGCCAAAACCCATTTTGACGCACTGCGTATTCATGGATTTAAACATCCCTGACCAGCCGTGGTGCAGTGCAGCGCAGCGACCATGCAGCAGCACCAGTTATGCCCCCAACCCCGCCCTGTGCGCCAAAAACATCCGCACAAATCCCCTACATGGCGCAAAGGCCAGTGGACCAGCATACAGCCCCCCAACAATGAAAACGTGCAAAAAACACCACTCAGCCCTCACGCGACAACCCAATCATGTGTAAAACTCCCTGCACACTCCTCGGAATATGCGTACCCCGCTTGCGCCCGGCCTATCGTGTGTAAAACTACACGCGCACCCCTCGGAATATGCGTACCCCGCTCGTGCCCGGCCAATCATGTGTAAAACTCCCCGCGGACCCCTCGGAATACACGTACCCCGCACGCGCCAGCGCAATCATGTGTGAGACTACCCACGCACCCCTCGGAATACGCGTACCCCACTCACGCCAGACCAATCACATGTAAAACTCCCCATGCACCCCTCTGAATATGCGTACCCCACTCGCGCCAGGCCTATTGCGTGCAAAACTACCTGCGCACCCCTCGAATACGCATAACCTGCTTGCGACCGGCCAACCCTATGTAAAACCCCCCGCGCACACCATGGAATACGCGTAGCCCACTCACGCCAGGCAAATAGCATTGAAAACGTCCTCCCTGTGGTGTGCGCTGGCTGCGGGGCATGGCCAGGGGTTGTAGGGGTGTCCCCTGTGGTGTGGGCTGCCTGTGGGGCATGTCCAGGGGTGATGGGCTGCCTGCGGCACATGGGGAGGGTGGATGGGCTGCCTGCGGGGCATGTGCAGGGGTGATGGGCTGCCTGCAGTGCATGGGGAGGGTGGATGGGCTGCCTGCGGGGCATGTCCAGGGGTGATTGGCTGTCTGCGGGGCATGTGCAGGGGTGATGGGCTGCCTGCGGGGCATGGGGAGGGGTGTAGGGTGGACCCCTGTGGTGTGGTCTGGCTGCAGGGGGTGCATGTGACTCCTCACCACACTGCTGCGTGAATCTGGGGGTACGCAAGTGAGAATTCCACGCGATTCTGCTGGTGCAAACGGGGTATGTGGATTCCGGGGTACGCGAGTGAGAATAACACGCGATTTTGCTGGAGTGAGCGGGGTACATGTATTCCGGGGTACGCAAGTGAGAATAACACACAATTTGCCAGGGTGTGCCCTTCAGTGTGTGTCCTCCCCTCTCCCCATGCCCCACAGGCAGCCCACACCACAGCCCCCCCTACGCCCCTGGCCATGCCATGCAACCATCCCATCACCCCTCCCCATGCCCTGCAGGCAGCCCATCACCCATGCACATGCCCTGCAGGCAGCCCACATGGCACCATGCACTTGTGAGCCCCAACACAAGTCCCCCCCACCAGTGACGGGCACCTGCCACCAGGCCCCGACTCATGTCCCCCCCATCAGTGACGGGCACCTGCCAGCAGGCCCCAACACATGTCCCTCCACCCCACCCCCATTGACGGCAACCTGCCAGCAGGCCCCGACACATGTCCCTAAACCCCACCACCATTGACGGCACCTGCCAGCAGGCCCCGACTCATGTCCCCCCACCAGTGATGGGCACCTGCCAGCAGGCCCCGACACATGTCCCTCCACCCCACCCCGATTGACGGCAACCTGCCAGCAGGCCCGACTCATGTCCCCCCCACCAGTGACGGGCGCCTGCCAGCAGGCCCCGACACATGTCCCTCCACGCCATCCCCATTGACGGCAACCTGCCAGCAGGCCCCGACGCATGTCCCTCCACCCCACCCCCATTGATGGCAACCTGCCAGCAGGCCCCGACTCATGTCCCCCCCACCAGTGACGGGCACCTGCCAGCAGGCCCCGACACATGTCCCTCTACCCCACCCGCATTGACGGCAACCTGCTAGCAGCCCCCGACTCATGTCCCCCCACCAGTGACGGGCACCTCCCAGCAGGCCCCGAAACATGTCCCTCCACCCCACCCCCATTGACAGAAACCTGCCAGCAGGCCCCGACTCCTGTCCCCCCCACAAGTGACGGGCACCTGCCAGCAGACCCCGACACATGTCCCTTCACCCCACCCCCATTGACAGCAACCTGCCAGCAGGCCCCGACTCATGTCCCCCCCACCAGTGACGGGCACCTGCCAGCAGGCCCCGACACATGTCCCTCCACCCCACCCCCATTGCCGGCAACCTGCCAGCAGGCCTGACACATGTCCCTCCACCCCACCCCCATTGATGGCAACCTGCCAGCAGGCCCTGACTCATGTCCCCACAAACACCACATCATAACTTTACAGACCTATGGCCCTAATGCCAGCCCAAACCCCACCCCCAGCCCCCAGTACAAAAACCCAATGATCCACTGCACCCACTCCCTAGTAAATTACCCATGCCATGAGAGTCTGAAAAGAACCAGCATGCCCATCAACAAATGTCCTACAGTGCCACACAGTGGCAACACATGACTTAGCCAATGCTCATGGAGACATGCACAAAATAAATCATAGTAGACCACACCAATAATGAAGAATAATGAAATGTATTAAAAAGAAAACCAAATGACAAAATGAAAACCACACATGCAAATGAAGAAATCATGATTGCAATATGAAAAAGAAAGTGAAATCCAAGGAAAAATAAAAATCCAAAACATGAAAAAATAAAAGTGGTCCATCCCCAAATTCCATAGAAAGAAGTCCTAAGTTGAAAAGCATAAAAATAATTACTCCATGTGAACATCAAAAAAAGAATTCATGTACATGTCCAGAAATATTGAAAACGAAAGTCTGATGGGCCCATTATCCCAAAACAAAAGGAAACCTACCAAAAACCCTATCTAAAATACAACTATATACAAAAAATGGAACAAAGTCCGTGGACTCCAAATCATAATAAAAACCAAATAAAACCTAAACCTAAATAACTATATACAAAGGCAGCGGGCTAGTCCGACGGCTCACTTATTGATGTCCCAGGCCAGGGCATCATTGAACTCATGTCGATGTTCCGGAGGTGGGCCTGTTCCCTGGCCTCGAGTTCTTGCAGGGATGCAGCCATGGCCTCCTCCAACTCCCTGCAAGTTGCCTCGAAGCACTCAGCCTGCCTCAAAGCCCGGTGCATGGAGTTCTCCGTCCTGACCATTGTGAGCCGTATCATCTCTGCTCGCCGCCGCTCCGCATCTATTTACTGGCCCAACCGCTGCCACACGGAAGACACTCCCAATCGTGGGTCCTCCTGCCCGCCGGCCGATGCCTGCCCCCAGGATGTTGATGGCCCGAGCCATGATCGCTCCCATGTTCGGCCTGCTGCTGCCTCCAATGCAACTGCCTCTGGCACCACGACGGCCTCCAGGCTGATGGAATCCTCTGGTGCCGCCGTGCATGTGCCCTGCTTGATGATGCCTGCACGTCCTCTATCTTCTGGGGTCCAGTTGGTGGGGTGGCCACCCCTGCTGGACCTCCGACTCCTGACTGTGGCAGAGATGAGTCCTCCACCAGCCTCAGGGGCAGCTCCACAGGGGGCCCAGGCGACACTTGGGTGGGAAGATGGCATGGAGGACGACTGACGCATAGGGGGTTGAGTTGAGGAGGGAGGTGCAGGAAAATCCAGTACATGGAGGAACCCAGTGCCGACGACCTGTCCTAGTAGTGCTACGCAGCCAAACAGGTATTGAAAATGACGTGCATTGTCCTCACAAGAACCCTGCACGGCATCCCGAATACTACATTGGCAGACACCCCACACTAGCTAGGACAGGCTCAATCCAGTCACGGATTGCCATGTCCGCAGGAAGAGGAAGGCCAGTTGTTGTATGCGCATCCCCGCCCTGAAAACGGGTCTGGACGGAGGCATCCCTGCTGGTGCCGGATGATGCAGTCGCAGGATCGGGGACAGGATTACACACAAGCACCTCTGTGGCGGCCTGTGCTGCATCCTGTCCCTGCCCCTGGACTGCACCACCAGCACCAGTGGAATCCCCAATTCCAGGCCCCATGCGTGGGACTTCCATGGTCTCCTCTTCAACCAAACACCCCACCAACCTGGATGACTCCGTGCCATCTTCCTCCGTCGACCCCTGTGGTGGCACAGCTGCTGTCCACCTCCAACCTCCGCCTCTTGGACTTTCCCTCGGCAGCTGCGGCCATGGACGGAGCACCAGACTCCTCACTCCCGGAAGATATCGCCTTGCGTCTCCGGCTGGCAGGATCCCTGCCGCTGTGCTCCACAGCAGCATCTCCACCCTCTTCCTCAGTCGACGCTGCAGACAGGGAGAGATAGAACACAGGCATCAGGGCACTGTATGATGGTCTGATACACACATGACAGTTGCACATGAGTGGCAGTGTCAAACTTCATAGATGGCATCACATTCCCCAACACTCATATCATTTGAACCCACACACATGCACAAATAAACTGGTATCATGCAACAGGCATCAGCATCCATACACACGTAACTGCATGAACAACCAAAGGTTGGCATTACGTCACAAGCAACATGCGGAGTGCCAATCACATGCACGCATGCCACCAGACAGACATGCATCTGCACATCTCCAACACCTGTCACAGTGCACTCATCGTCAACTAAGTCACATCTGCCAATCAGGTACCCACATGTCCGGGTCACATGCATCCATGGCGTATCACAGTCGTACACATGTCAAACACACACACGCACATGTACGACGTGCACATACATGAAGGTGGAACCAGCATCCAAGTGTCACACCCCAACCATGGCATAGTAGATACACAGAAATGCTAACATGTGTGCATCTCCACATGCAGTTGTGCATCATGCTTTGGAACACATACACCATTGATGTGCATCACACATGACTGGACTCACATGCAGCACGGTCATGTCCCTGCACATAGACATTCATACCTGGGCCATTTCAGACATATGTCCAAGCTGCACACTCCTGGCACACCTCAACATGCACTGCGTCCAATGAGTATGCATGGACACTTATCGCTCGACTCCAGACGGGTCTGCCTCTCGAGGACCTGGAGGTGAAGCGCTGGGCGAATGCATTCCAGGACCCTCATCTGGTCAGTGGTAAGGCGGACCCAGCACCCGACTGCATTCGCTGCATCCAAGAGGCACCAGGCCTTCCTGAGGGTCCTGGACCTGAAGTCCTCCCAGCGCTTATGGACGTGTTGCAGGTCGTGGGTTGCCACCCACTCCGCGTTGATGGCACCCACGATGTCCATCCAGATCCTCTTCCGTCCATCCTTGTCAGCGTGTGGTCGTCCAAAGAGGGCATCATAATGCTCCAGGACTTGCTGCACCAGGATGCCAACTTCTCCTGCAGTGAAGCTTGCAGCCCTCTACCTCTCTGCCGGGGGGTCACCAATGGTCCCAGATGGAGTTTGATCCGACATGGCAACCCCCGAGGCAGGTGTGGGTGGGCAACTGGGTCCTGGTGCTGGGCTGTGGAGCGATGGAACTGCAGTCGGGAGTCTTCTGTTCCAGCAGGGGTGGTCACAGCAACTGGACCCCTGCAGATGGCTGATGTGCAGGCACCGAAAAGCAGGGCACATGGCCAGCAGGCAGGCAGCAGCAGATGGGCCGTGGGAGGAGGCACATGGCTCTGGGTGGCAGGAAAATGGCCTTCGAGGCAGGAGCGTGGTCTTCCGTGTGTTGTCGCGTGGCCAGCTTGATGCAGAGTGATTTGGCATGTGAAAAAACAGCACATCAGCGTTTAATTCGAGGAAAGGGCCTTAGCATGTAAGTGACGTGATGCGCGCGAGCGTTTCCCTCGTTACGGGTGCATAGTGAATCCGCACGTGCAAAAACAGCACGTCCGTGTGTGAATGTGTGTAATTCGAGGAAAGGGCCTAAGCGTGTAAGTCACGTGCCGCACGCAGGCGTTTCCCTTGGCACGGGTTAAAGGTGAGCGTGGCCCAGCAGTTTGCTGTATGTGCTTTTCGTGGAGACCGAAGCGTGTGTTGCTACTTCTTGTTGTTTCACGCGCCATCACTTCACAGCGGATTGAGGACGTACCTCTTCTTTTGGCGGGGGTCTTGCCTACGTGTGTTTTTCTTTCCCACGCTAGTCAGACGGTGAGTCGCGCACACTATTTTTCCCAATGCGGGTCCCCCTGTGTATCGCTTACCCTTTTTTGAGGTCACAGTAGCCTGTGTGTCCCACACGTATGCGTTTTTTGTGTCCCTGGGTGCCACTGTGTACTGCGGGAGGTTAATTCCACACACGAGGGCTACCGGGGTTGCATGCATGGTTTTACTGCAGTTTTGGGGTGCCTGAGCATTGCGTGACCCGTCATGATCTAATTCGACACACGAGGGCTACCGGGGTTGCATGCATGGTTTTACTGCAGTTTTGGGGTGCCTGAGCATTGCGTGACCCGTCATTATCTCACCGGGGTCACATACAGCCTTGCAGGTGCACAGGGGTGCTGTGTACATCTAGTACCCCACCCCCTTGACCCCAATTGCCCAGGACAATTGTCATGCACACCTCCCATTGGCACTATTACATCTGTACCATGGTTGGGAGGCCACGAAAGGTGAGGGGTGCCTCAGTCGGGCTTCCTCCACGTGGTGGGTGTGGTCAGGGATGTGGCTGGGGTGACCAGGGAGTAGGGGGAGTCCAGGGTGACCATGGTGGCTGCAGAGGGGGAAGAGGCAGGGGTGTGCCACTTCGGCAGGTTATTCTGCCACATGTTGGTGCAGTCATGCCACCACCCCCTGCGGCTCAGAAAGATGCAGCTCTTGCATCTGACACTGGCGCCCATGTGACCTGGCAGTCAATTTCATCTACTGCCACGCACCCAACGGTAGGTGTAACTGCAGGTGCAGCTGTGGCGACCACCACCTAAGCTCAGGGTCGGCCAGTGCATGATGCGTTGGCACCTGAGGATTCCCAGGAAGCTTTCCAGGTGGTCAGGAGGCACAAGCAAAGTGCACACAGGGCTGCTCTGACCGAGGCACATGTCCCTGGGGCAGTGTTGTCATCTGCTGCCCCGAGCAGCCGGGTGTTGGCAACTGCATGGGCAGATGCAGCCAACACCACCCTGGCTGTGAGTCTGCCAGCCAGGACAGTCTCGGTCAAAGACCTTGGCACAGCGGCTGTTGCTGCGCTGGGTCCAGTCAAGAGCACCCAGCAGCCACTGACGAAAGTCAGGGCTTCCGTCCTAGTTCCACTTGCCACTCCCTTGGTGCAGTCCACCAGCGCCCCTGCCCCTACTGATCAGGGCGGCATTTGCCAGACAGGGTTCGGACCACTGTCCAAGAGGAGGAAGGTTGCTCCTGCACAAGAGGCTGGGACCCCAGACATGGCTCCAGCCTCCGGCACATAGAGGAAGAAGCCTTTCTGCAAGCAGGAACTGGACTTCTTTGTGGGCTTCGTGTCGGGACACGAACGTGAGATGCTAGTGGGCCCAAATTGTCACACTACGCCTGCCCAGCATTGGCACCACTGGAAGCATGGTGTGGAGGGTGTTAGTGCATTCGGACATGAGGTGCGCACAGCTCAGGACTGCAAAAAGCATTGGGATGACCTCTGATGCTCTGCTAAGCTAAAGCGTGCATCCAACTATGCCATGACTCTGGTGACTGGCAGTGGGCCAGCACCTGAGGAGGAAGAACTCACTCTGCACAAGGTGATCACTGCGGAGTTCATCCCGGCAGAATTGGTTGAAGGAGTGGGAGAGATGCTGGATTATGATGGCCCGTCCGGTGAGTGTTGTTGCGTGTTTTTCCAGCCCATGTGTTGTTTGCTTGTGTGATGTGTTGTGCTTGACTGCTATTACATGCTATGTGTACATGGTTCTCATGTGCGAGTCATGCAATGCTTCATTAATGCGTGCCTGTTGTGCTGCATGCTGGACATTTAGAGCAGACGGGGACTGTCGTCATCACCACACATGCACACTACTCACATGCTAGTCACCAGGCTGCCCCTCTGGTCCATGTTCATGGTCCAGCTCACTGACCCTTCTGCATGTAGCCTGAGGTGTCTCTCCACTCAGAACTCGGACTATGTCATCGCATGACTGGCGTGCATGTGTGTTCAGCCTGCATGCGGGTACTCCATGTGGGCATGCTCCCTTGCCCCTCCACCCCCCTGCACCTCAATTTCACCCTGGCACTGGTGGGTAACATTTTTGACTACTGCAATGGCCTGTTCCACGCTCCTGTGTACATGCACACTTCCCCCTGGCAACCTGCCAGACACATACTGCGGGGTACATCCTTTGTCCTTGATGCAGGGTGTCTCATTCGGACTGTACAGATGGCAGATGCTCGCCGGGACATGAGTGCCCATTCATGCTCCATGTGCATTCCATGCATGCCCCTATGTGTCCTTGGCAGGATGATAATTGTAGTATGTGTCCAGGATGACATATGTATCATGGCATTTGGTCATCCATTCCATGCTCACTCTGGCTCAGTCCTGCATCACGCACATGTTTATGGTGTCATTGTCTGTGTGGGGCACAGGCCTCCCCCTGTTTCAGGCCCCCTGACTCTGTTCAACTGGTGTAGTGCCTTCTGCACAAATGGGTGTACTACTGAGGGTTCATCATGTGTCCTGCTTACTGTCCCATTCTCATCTGCTGTGGTGTCAGTTGACTCAGATGATGCAATTGACACTCCTCAACACTGTTTGCCAATACACAGTTCTCTGGTCAACCTTTCATTGCCACGCAATGCCTCCCTGCATTTTCATGGAGAGGGGTGGGGGGTTGCCTGTGGCCATGCAACCCATTGCATGCACATTGCACATGATGGCTGAACTTGCCCTTACACTGCCTTCATGTTTATTGTTTGACATCATAACGTACTTGTGGATATAGATAGTTGGTAACGTACACGTTCTGCACTCCACCCATCTGCTTCTGAGCCATGTTACACCATTCTACATGCCTACTCACTGCTGCAATGTCAAAGTGACCTGGCATGTATGTTCAGATTGCCATTCCTTCACTGTCATGAAACACACAAGCACAGGTGCATCCTGTGACACATGTACTCTCTATTGGAACACACTGTCGGGTGTTTAGCAAAGTTGATTGGTCAATCTGTGGCCTGTACTAACTGGTATAGGCCTCAGATTGTTTATAGCCTTCCAATGGGGTTGTAATGACTGTGGAGGTGCCTGCACATGTGTATGTGTACACTTTCACATACATCAAAGCAAGCAGCATTGTAGCTGCTTGCTTTGCTGTATAGGATGCTGTTCATATTCACCATACAGGTGTATATGAACACAGGTGTATTTGAACACTTTCACATATACATATGCAGGCAGCTTCAACATTGTGTAGTGCAACGTTGCAGCTACACAATGATGTGTGTGTGTGAAAGTGTTTATTTACACATGTGTTCTCTGCAGCTTTTTTGTTGAATGACTAATATGTTGTTATTTAACGTAAATGCTGCTGAGATTTCAGCATTGCGCCCGTTATGTTCAACTGGCACAATCCTGAAGGTGCACTGTCGTGTAGTATGTTTACAGCCAGGCCCACTTAGCTAATCTGGTGGAGCCTGGCCGTGATGATTTGACACACCGAATAATGTTTTTTGGCAAATTCAATGCACAATGGGCTGTATCAGGCCCTGAGGGGTGTTCTGGAGGCTTAATGGACTGACAGCTCGGACCGTACTTGGCATTATGGTCCCTCATGCCTCGTTGCAGGCCCTCGCTTTGCTTGGGACATTCACTATGTCTACATGGCTCATGACGGCCGGTACGGGCCGAGCTGCAGATGGATGAAGCTATATTGGTGATGATGATTTAGTGATGCATGTGTACATGCATATTACGTGTGTCATGGTGTGTTTTGAATCCCTTGCAGCTGTGGCCATTTGGCTGTTCAGACATGCATATGGTACGTGCCATCTCTTTGTTGCCATCTGTCATTTCTGCCTGTGATATGTGCCTGACAGAGGTGGTGTGTGATGGAGGTGATATACTACATTCAGTACATGTGTAGGCTTTGCAATTTACACGCATCCATTTCTGCTTTTGGGATGCCATTGCATATCAATGCCCCTGGATGCATGTCGGAATTTCAGTTGTGTGTGACATGTCTGCTTCATGTGTTAGCTGTCAATGTGATGTCTATGTGTGTGTGTGTGTTATGTGCTTCTGACATGTGTACTCATGTTTGTTTTTTTCACGTTACAGGTGATGACGCAATGGAGCCAGAGGATGGTAATGTCATTCCGGACGGGTTGCTATTACATCAGCAACCCAGCACAAGTGGGGGTCGTGGGGTGGTAGACCACGAGAACCCACTTGTGCTCCAGACCATCGTGTCCAGGGCTGGCAATCAGTCAAGCTCTGATGATCACTCTGAGCACAATGTTGAGTTGGATGCGCGTCATATCCATTTGTCGCCGGTGAGTGATCCTGATGTGGACGATCTTCTGTCCGCGACACCTGCACTGAGTTGCCAGACAGTGTTGGAACCTCCACCTGTGGTGGTTTGGGACGCACGGTCACACTCCACACCAGTTGCTGATGCGCCTGGGGCATCATGTCCATGGAGGGATGTAGTCCTGCAGCCGCGGGCGGTGCCAATCCAGCGAGGCCCACGGCTCCTTGGGCCCTGCGGGTGTCATGTCTGGCAATGCGGTGGCCGTGCGCCACCGGGGTACACTGAGTGGGAGCAGTCCATGTATGCCAATTCAGAGCAACAGGTGGCAGCTACCGATAAGATCGCTCAGAGCATGGAACGTGTGGCCCAATCTGTGCTCCCCCCTGCTACGCAGGTGGAGCTCCAGCAGCGGCCAGCGCAGTCCACAGCCCGTTCACTCAGGCTGTGCATGGCCGCCTCAGACAGGGCACGCCGGGCTGAAATGGTGTCTCTGCATCAAGCACTTGCTGCTCACGCAGAGGCACACATGGAGGCCCTGAGGGATGACCATGAATCCCTCAGAGCTACTCTGGGTGTGCTCAACATGTCCCAGAGGCAGCGGTCAGAGGAGAGGTTGGAGCAGCTTGAGAATACCATCTCGGCTGAGCTACGTGCATGCCGGTAGGTGCTCCAAATGTCATGCGAGGCCATGCAGGCAGAACTCTGTGTTACACGTGCCACCTTGCAAGAGGAAGCACGCATATCACGTGAGGTGCTGCATGCTGACCTACGTGCCATCGCCACACAGGACCGGGCAAGCTGCGCATAGGCATGGTCAGGGAACTGTGCCATGTCCACCTTCTGATTTCCATCCAGAGGGTGAGCAGGATGACGGTTTATCTCCCACACAGGTCGGGCCGTGTAGGCGTTGAGCCCATGGATTTTTTTTTTATCTCAACATCATCGCATGTGGGTGTTGAGGTGCACCCTGTACCTCCCCCTCCTCGGTGCCCCCACACCCCGGTTCGTATGTGGCCATTTTAAAAAAATAATAATAATATTGTTTGTCTATTGTGCATTCATGTGACGGCATGGTGCTTTGTGGCTTTTGAAAGCATCCACTGTCTGTTCCAGCTGGGCCCATTCAAGCTTGTCTCATGTATGTGTTTGTGGCTTGGGGTCCAGACACATATGCCACTCCTGCTTCCCCTTTCCATGGGCTTGCAAGGATGGTTCAGTGTGACAACAATTTACACAAGGGCATTGGACTTTCGTCATATCTGTGGCCAGTCTGCTGCTGTACTACTTGTGTTTACACCCCTAGTGGGGATTATGGATGTTTTCTCCACGGCATGTCTGCAATCGAATTTTGGTGAGTACATTTTTGAACTGTCCATTCATTGAAGTTCATTGTGAAGTTTTTTCATTTCTTGCCTGTATACGTGTTTGATGCATTTCATCCTGTAGACGGTAGCCTGCACCCTTTAGCTGTCAAAGTCACACTGATGGTGGGAGGGGGCCAGGTGGTGACAATGTCAAGTTGGTACGTGTTGAGTTCAGCCCCTGGGGATTGTGGCAAAGGAGGAAGCATTAGGAATGTGACCCAAGAAGCAGAACTCACGGTCCAGTCCTCACCTGAGATGTCCGCCTATACTACTTCTCTGCTCCATTCCGTTTGGACGGCACATTGTATCTGTCTTCCCTCTTGGACTTCGCTGCTGCCTGACGGCGCAGTTTTCCTACTGGACTACAGCTCTTTTACTTGTTTTTCACACTCTGGTGCCTTTAGTCCCTGTTTTTCTTCCTGCTACTGTCCTTGTTGCAGATATGTTCACCCGTCTCTCGGGTAGTTATTTCCACGTCCTCTTACACTGCCTCGGTTTGCCTCAGTAATCTTCTGTACCACAGCATCAATCTCTCGCTCCTCCTGTCTTTCATCTACTACATCCATACCTTTATGTTGACTTTGGCCTTTTACCAATGCTATTGAACTGTTGTGGCTCTTAAGTTGCTGTCAGCTGTTTCCGGCTATCTTGTATTCACTGTGCCTTTCCAAACTTGTGCTGTCTCTGCCTTTCTTCGTTCACGCTATCAAGGATTGATTGGGTTCAGCTCAACCATCCAGTTGTGCCAGCCTCCTTGGTTATTTTCTACTCAAGTTTCAGCTCTACCCATCAGTTGTGGCATCCTCATTGATTATTGTGTACTCAAATTCCTACCCATCCTGTTGAACCATTGTACAACTGTGTGAAGTTATTCAATCATTCAGCTTGGACATGTGCTTGGCCATATTCTGCGACTTCAAGTCATCTACTGGAGACTCTTCCAGGGTTTTTTGGTGCCTAGAGACTTTTTTCCCTGGTTTGAGGGTTTGGCTCCTTGGAGTTCGCTGCGATTTGGTATTTTTACCGGTCAAGGTGGCCTCTGAGGGGGCTAGACCCTATTTACATGAAAGGAAGAAAAAGGAAACAAAGGGGAAGGGGGATCCTGAAGCCAGGTAGACTAGAAGGAAGAAGCCGACCGACCCCAGAGACAGTTCTTCTGAAGGTCATGGTGATGTGGAAATGAGGGAGGGGCTTTTGTTGTCAGACAGTACGCTTGTGCTACAGTGATTGGGCACTCTCTGACATTGTCAATGTGGGATACTATGTACATGATGTGTTCTGCTGGTCAATGGCTGTTCATGTGTTGGGTTTACTTTTCAGGTGTCAGGGGATTGGTGTGGTTTGACACACTGGGGTGTACACATGGGCAATGTTCACATGTGATGTTTACAGAACACTGAGGGTCACTTCATTTCACATGCATGTATTGAGTACATGTCCCTACTGACACACAAACCTACACAATGCACAACCACACATACAACCACCCTTCCATGCCCACATGTGCACACAGATTGCCTTCTCTGCCATGCTGTGTCCCTGCAGCGCATGATCACTTAACATTTGGGGATCGTGTACATGCGTCACTGGGTTATTTTTGTTGCTTGTGCTTTTTATATGATGCTCAAGGTGTATCGCCAACTCAATGGCCACTCACTGTGCTGTGTGCTGAGCGGTGTGTTGCAGGGGACACACACAGCACACGGTTTTGGGATTTGCGGATTTGGATTGGCCAATGTGCATGCCAACAGGCATTCTGTCTTTTGTTGATAGTACCACTGGTGGCATAAATTTGTGTATGACTTTGTATGTGTGGGAGGTTGTTGGTCAGTCATTTCATCTGATTCCATGTCAGGTGTGATTGTCTCAGGCCTCTTTCCATTTATCACGTGGCACTTCGTATCTAATTTGTCATGTGTTGTGCTTTTGGTTTGCTCTTTTGCTGTTGCATGCCATGTCATGGTGTGGCCGATGAGGGTGATGGGGGTTGGGAGGGGTTGGGTGATATGCCAGTAATTTTCATGGCCAGTTTTGTACGGGGGGGGTGATATGCACCTTGCATGTATTCCTTTTGGTCACACCGGATTGGTTATGTTTAAGTAGCTAGGGATGCACACTATGTAGCACTTCCGTGGAAACATTCAGGGTGGTAAGGTTGTGACAGTTGACTGTCTCTTTGTCATCATCGATTGTTACCTGGTATATGCCAGGTCTGTGTGCACTCCGCAGGGGTGGGAGTTTAGGTGAAAAATGTGGGCACAAGCTGGGTCCGGGATGCCTCGTCACATGCCCTTTCCCCTGCCATGAGCAGCGCCTGTGCCTGTGGTTGGGGATGTGTGGGCACCACCATGTCCACCGGTACACCCTGCCGTGTTGCCACATTGTGCAGGACACATGCTGTCATAATGATCCTGCACACTACTGGGGGTGCATATAGTAGCTACCCGCCAGAGCGGTCAAGGGAGCGGAAGCGTGACTTGAGCACTCGGAATGTGCTCTCCACTATGCCCCTGGTTGCAATATGGGCTGCGTTGTATCTTACCCTGGGTGGTGTGGTGGGGTTCCGTATTGGCGTCATCATGTGGGTGCTCAGAGGGTAGGCACTGTCCCCTGGGGAGGTGATGATGGTTGCCATTAGTTGGGTTTGTGTATTTGTCTGTGTGTGACATGCATGCATGTGCACAGACATTTGTACTCAACAATGAGCCATTGGTCACCATGCTTCCCAGATTCCAGGTCCCAGCTCAGGGAAGACATTCTGTATATGAAACTGTCATGGGTAGACCAAAGATAGTTTGCATAGACAGAGGTGATGATTCCATGGGCATCGCATACAACCTGTACGTTGATGGAATGCCAGTGCTTGCGGTTGCGGCAGATGTTCTCAGTGGCCCTAGGTGGACCTAGGGCAACATGGGTGCAATCTATGGCACCAAGCACTTTGGGGAAGTGTGCCACCCTGTAAAAGTGCTGGACCACGGCCTGCCTTTCTGCGGGTGTTATGGGCATGTATATGTGCCTGCGGACTGAGGCACACATTCATGATTGCCAACACCGGGTGTAGGCAGCGTGACTGTGTGGCCTGTGAGACACCCCCAACTATGGCAGTTGTTCGCTGAAATGACCCAGTGGCCAAAACATGCAGGACATTGAGCACCTTTTCCAAGGGGCTCAGTGCTTGGGAGCACAAGGTGGGTGATGTGAGCTCATCCTCCAACTCAGTGACCAGGTCTAGGATGATATGAGGTGGAAAGCTCTACCTGCCATAGACCTTGTCAACAGGCATCCCAAAAAGGCTGGTCCTGGGCAAAAGAATGCAGGGGCTGGCTATTCTCCTCCTCCTGCGGTGTCCCACGATCACTACTGCGTGGGGACGCTTCCACCTGCCTTTGTGTGGCAGACGTGTTTACGCCTGTGCGTGTCTTTTGGTGTGCGCGGGTTTCCCCTATTCCATTCCATGAATACGTGTTGTTTGCGAGCGTGTGGATGTTCTGTGTATTTCCCAGCAGTACATCCCCAGTTACGCCATCATTTTCACGCGTTGTTCCCCATTCTGCGTGTTCCGCCCCCTTTTTGGTGTGTGCGTTACACGTTGTGCGATTTCGCTGTGCACGTTGCGCACAGCATTCGGGATGTCGCAGTGACGTATGCGACCGTGTGCGCAACACGCGGTTGCGGCGCAGCTCCTTGGAAAAACACGCACACAGACCTCCATGAATCGCTTGCGCGCGTTTCGCACGCGTGCACAGGATTTTTCTCGCTTGCACCACCGATTTCGATGCACAATTGTTACATGAATCGGCCTCAGTATGTATTTTGCCAACCTCTGAAGCCTGAAAAGTAGATCCACGCAGGCTTGACATGTGGTCAGCTTTGCACCAGTCCTGCTGTTGAATCTCAGTTACCAATTTATTGGTATCCATTACAGAGTGTAATTTGCTTTCTAACTTTGAGAACATTCAGACATGTAATTGCTCATTTTACTAAAACCGTTAAAATAGCTATAGCTGGTAAGATAGCTCAGTGGGTTGTGCACTTGCTGCTGCGATGTGTGTGTTATCTGCAAGTTGCAGGTTTGAATCCCGGCAAGACCAACTCGGCCCTTCATCATTCTGAGGTCTATAAATGAGTACCAACACAGGTTCCGGGATATTGTAGGTATATTTGTTCTATACAAAGCATATACGCCTAAGTGCTATATAATAACATATCATTTGGCCTTGGAGGTCTACTTGCATTCTTGGTAATATGGGCCTATACAGACTGGTATTAACAATACATATGGTGATTCATTCTTGTATGAAATCTATATCCCATTACAATGATATTGTAACCATATTTATCGTAGTGTATTTAGGAACAATGCTAGGTGATGCCACTTCCTGTTTTGTCAAGGGGTGAAAGGTCCTGTTCCATCGCATCCAGTGATGTCACTTCGGGTTGGGGTCAAATAACATCACTTCTTGTAATGTCATCAGAGGTCAAGGGTCGTGTGAGGTCACTTCTGCTACGCATGGCATTTTGGTGAAATGACGTCCCTGCTTAATTCCTTGGCAAGTAGCAGTTGTAATAAGATGCTGTGGATTGTAATAGACCAATGGTGTATGGGGAGCAGTGGTGGCAACGTTACCATCCAGAGTCACAGAATCTGTTATTTAAATGCATACATTGCCAGTGGGTGGTATGAACATGCTCCTGCAGCCTAGACTCCTCTACCTCTCACTACTGTGGAGGCCCATGTGTGGGGGCCATCCAGGCACATCTACAACATTGCTGAAATCAAGTTGAATGCCTCGCCCCATTTACACATAACCTGAGCAGACTTTGCAGCACTTGGTTCCTTTGTGGCAGGTTAGATTCTGGAGGATGTCATCTTTTTTTAATTATTTATTTTGCATTTTTTAGCTCTGACCCATGGGGAAACAGCCAGGCCAACCTGGGGTGCAATTTCCCTTTTGTCCCCCGTGCCGCCCCCCCCGCCTGAGAATGGGTTCTTAAGTGTTTGTCACTATTGACCTTAAAAACAGGGTAGGATGACAGAACCACTGATAATACCTTTAAATCTTCTTCTTGCAGCGCTGCAACTTCAAGATAGGATTCTAAGCACTTTTTTGTGGTCAAGACAGTACTGGGCCTCATTACAAGTTGGGCAGCATTCCGGTAGTCAATCCGCCGGAATACCACCCAATGAAATTACCGTTACTGCCACTTGGTCTGGTGGAATTACTGCCGGATTACAATTGGCAGTGGCAGAGTAAATCCCTATTTGTTTCCGAGTCCATTGGATTCTTTGTTGCTTTTTTTCGGCAGAATTACTGATGGCAGAATTACTGCCGCAGTAACTCCAATTTTTCAGCAGAAAGTTGGAGGATTTACCTCCAACATGACGCTGGCGATAAATCCGCCACTCCAAAGGCAAACTCGTAGTATGGCAGAGCGGGAAAAGGGGCGGTAATTCTGTTACTGCCACTTTCCCCCCCCACCGTCATACTCGTAATGAGGCCCAGTGTCAAGACATTCAAGTCGGTTCAATGGGAGCCGGTACAATGCTCTTCAAAAAGTGGCAGTCTTTTTGAGATTTGAAGGCATATTGGAAGTAGGCGATGTTTAGTTCCCTGTGGTTCAACATCTCGATGGTGTCCTGACACATTGAACACAGGTGGCTGTAGTTAGTCATTTATGTTTGCAATGTATATCATTTTGTAATTAATATTCATTATTCAGCATTTCTTATACACTTGTATAGGCAATACATGTTATAGACAAATGCTCAATAGTGAACATGAATTTTGCTTGGATAATTGTATAGGAGGAATATGTAGAAACGAATGAAATTAGTAATCATTCGACTTAATCATGAATTGTTTTAGAATGTTGTGTATAAATGTAAATGTATGTCTGTCATTATATTTTTGTGATTGTATTTTCTACATTTGTGAGCACTATCAGTTCAGTTGGTATTTCTTTATGTTTATATAATTAGAACATATATTTGTGTTTTTGCTGTGCAATATCACTTTCTCCATTTCTTGCGATCACTATTAATGTAATAAGTGGATTAATTCCGAATTTGATGAAACGCATGCTTTGTTTGCAAATGATGTATACTATATTTATGGAGATGTATTTGACTCAGACGTTCTATCTCTCAGCTGCCTACAAGGTCCCCTGTCCGTTAGTGAAGAGGGGCCTTCACGAATTGTTTTATTTATGAGTAGGCCTGAAGGCATAGAAGCCAGTGTGGCAGAGTTAATGGAGGAAGGCAGGCCTGGGAAGAAATTAATTTTCAATTTTAGGAAACAGCCCCGAATTGGAGAACAGTTAATAGCCTGGGCAAGGTAATGGGCAACTGTTTGGAAGTGGGTGACGTTTAAGCCGTGCTAATGCCGTGTGCTACTGCATTACTACATTTTAGTTAAATGGTTTCAATTTGGCAAGGAACACATTCATGGAGAATGTACACATTCAGAATAGACAGTGATTATCCAAGACCATAAGGCTCAAGTGTAAAGAAGTAGTGTCCGCCGAGGATTGGAGAATGCTGTGTAATTGGGTGAGGGACAGCAGTGAGCTGGACATTTGAGGACATGGTTAATAGTCTGAAAGGAAGCCGGTAATTTAGGGGGAGAGCCTAGGGGGTTCTACGGAGGAGTTGGGAGTGAATAAGTGCCTGGAGAAGAGGCCGTGTTTGTAGACAAAAACAAATATTGGTTGAGGACACGTTTCAAATGGTCTTTTTTTAAAACAACCCTAAAAAGGTGCAGTAAACACAAGTATTGTCTTCCTTTGCCATTGACTTGAATACATTTTGAGACAAGGCAATATAGCTTTTGACTTCATTACTATGTATTATTTAATTATGTGGGTAGTAAGATAAACTGTGTATTCATATAGAATTCACATGTTCAGAATATGTTGTGTCTGCCCAGGATCACACGAGTGCCCTGCAAATACTGGGGAGCTGCGGCACAGCTGAACATTTGTTTTGTTTAACTGTTTGGGGCCATGGGGTTGTGATGTGTAGGGGTCTTGCAAAAGAGCTAAACGATTCCATTTAAACTCTCTGGGTAACACAGAGGATATGAAAGCATCTGGGTCAAACTGGAGGGTCTGCAAAGTAGTTGACAGAGAATACATGTCGCCTGGACAAGGGGCACACATATACTGGTGGTGGCGGTGGCGGCGCACCAGTGAAATGGTCAGTTGTGCAGATTTGACAATAACGCTAATATGGGGGGCAAGAAGAGGAGCAGGCCAGGCAGCAGACATGTTCGGCGTTTACATTTCTTTACTACACAACAGTTGATCTTGTTGAATTACTTAATATATATGTATGTTTTACTGTGGCGATGTGTCGGTACTGAACATCTCGAAACACATCGGTTTTGCCCAACATCACAAGACTGCACTGAAGTCCATCTGCCTCCCAGTACAAGGTCCTTTCCTCACGTGCTGCATACAAGTCAACTTCAGGGATATTCTGACTGGGGATGGGGAACATGAAACAAGAAGCACCACAAATGGGATGTGTATCGTTCTGGCAGAACACAGCTTCATGTCTTCTCTTTTGTGCTGTTGGGGCCCACATAAGGAAATAATGGTGGTGCTGAACTCAAATGGGGCCACAGGAAAAGGCGCCCATGCATGTGGAAGCTGGTTTTACCAGGCTGCAGGTCACGTGGATGCTCGCAGTTGCTTAATCCGTTACTGGGCAAGTGGGGTGCAGCTATTTGTACTTGTTTTGGGAAAAGTTGGAATTTGTTCTAACAATTACTGGGCATGTATCCAGAACCATGATGTAAGCACCCCTTTGCCTTTGCGATATTGAACCCCAAGATGCAAGGGACATTTAGTTGAACCTTGTCTTGTAACATTTTACTTAATAGCATACACTATAAATTTGGCCTGGTCTGCGGGAGCACGAAAAATAAAGCATTCTGATGAAATACTTATATCTTCCATAGTGTTGGCCTCATTATAAATTTGGTGGTATCTTGCTGGTTAATCCGCCAAGAGACCACCAAACTGTATTACTGTTACCGCCACTTGGTCTGGCGGTATTGCTGCCGGATTAGAAGTGGTGGTAGGCGGGGTTAGTCCCAATTAATTGGAGTCCATACGACTCCATGGGGGATTTTGGCGGTATTCCAAATTGGTGGATTTTGGCCGGTAAGGTGGCCGAATTACCTCCAGCTTCTTGCTGGAGGTTTTTCCTCCACCATAACCCCAAACTCGTATTTAGGCGGTGTGGTAATATGGCAGTAACGGTATTACAGCCACATTTTTACCGCACGGCCCCCCCTATAAGGAGGCCCTTTTATGTACGGACCACTGCCCTATGCACACATGCATAAGGTGCCGGCCTCCCCTGTCATGAAATCCTGGCTACATCAGTGTGGGGGAGTGCTCCGAATTTCTATTATGACTTTGCCTGGTGGCCATGCACATCACAGAGGAGTGAACTATACATCCCAGCACCGTGACATAGGTTAATGTGTTTCACCTCACGAGTGGTCTTCTGAACAGGGTTCTCTGGTTACAGGCTTCCGTTCTCTCCCGCCATTTCATTGCCCACTGGTGACACCGGCGCACAGTCCACGAGCCCGTACAGCCAGTAGCCGGCGCAATGTCTGGCAGTTTGTGTGGCCCTTTATTAGCATACTTTGTGCCAGAACAGAGCGGACGTGCAGGGTGTTTTGCTTGGCATGGACACCGGAGCTTGGTTACTACAACGGATCTGACACATTACAAGACAGTGGAATGTGTAAGGTGTTTACATTTCTTTCTCACAGCCAAGTTGCTATCCGGTTACTCGACAGTCCAGCCAAATCGAGCCCACCCTCATAGTAAGACTCAGATAAACGTGCAACACTGTTTATAACGCAGCCTAACCTCGGGACATACCACATCCCCTGTAACCCCCGTAGCCCACCAACTGTTCCCCTTAACCCTAAATCATATTCTGAACCCTTAGCTGCCAGCTGAGCCTATCCCTGGGGCATATCCTAAAACTGTGTGTATAACTAAAGGAAGGAATTCAGTACACCCAAATTAAGAATGCTCACACAACCCTGGGTTGCTCTACCCGTGGAGAGCCACCCTAGCCCTGCAGCCTACTGTAGCACCGGAGTACGCCTAATCTAGAGCCCAACCCTGGCACTTGGGCACACCGTCAGCATGGCTTCATTTTACACCCTTAGTGCCACAATAACCCTAGTTCCATCTGCACACCAACTCCGAACATCATCCTAAGGCCCACCATAAGCCTCGACCCCACCATTACCTCTGAATCTACAGTAACGCTGGTTTCCAACACAACCATAGGACCCACCCAAATTCCGAATCCAACCATACCACTGAAGCTCACCTCGACATTGTGGCACACCCTAGCTATAGGGCTCACCATAATGCACCGGCCTACCCTAACCGTTGCCCCGTGGATAACCTTGACCCTGTACACAAGCACAACCCTATGTCGACCCTAACCTTAAGTCCCACCCGAATTCTGGAGTCCACTTATCTTGTGTCATGAAGAGACCTGTGACGCAGCAGATGAGAGCACCACCGTAGAGCTGGGAAACCTTCACTCTTTTGCTGGACCATCATTGCACCGGTCACCATCTTACCACCAAATAGCGCACTGAGTGGCTGAAGTGGTCCCCTGATCTAGCAGCAGTAGAAGGGCCAGCTCCCTGATACACTAGTCTCCCCAGGCGTGCCAATGTACACAAAATGAGACCTCTATCTTGTAGCAGGGAGTCCTTCGCCCCCCCCCCCCTGACCCTTGTTGTAGGCCACCTTCTTGGTTTCAGGCAGTCTGATCATTTGCTCAATAGACCACATGACATCCCTGAGAGAGAAGAACCCAGACACCTCTGTGTACCTCCACTGGGCATCTGCCACAAATGGTCTCCAAACTAAGGGCACTTGGCGTTAAGACCATCCTCTTCTCCTGTGAACCTCCTCCAAACCCTGCTTCCCGACTACCCTGACGCTGATCAATTTTATACATATGCATTGTTTTCAACACCTAAATGTACACAATACTTATGTATTTCTTTCTGTCCTTAAAATGTCCCCTTGCTATGTAACCACGCATTACCCCCACACATCCTGGATCCCATGCACCAATAGAATCATGGTGAGTCTTTCCAGCAAACTGAAATGGAGCAGCCTCTGCGGCCTCTATTCTGGCGGTATGAACAGCACTTCTGGTACATGAGCTGATTAACCTACCAGATCAATACAAAATGCCAGTACAACCCTGGAGACCTCCCTTCACCACGGTGCATGATCATATGTTGGGCTACAAAAAGCCAGAGCCTTATTAAAACCCTGTAGCCTGTGCTAACGCTGAAGCTCATGATACGTCAGGAACTCATCCAAGCCTAGATTCCTACCATAAACAGGAAGCCATGTTTACTGTTTATTTTTTTTAATGTTTATATACTACCACAATTGACAGCTTGTGGCTACTTATGAGCGAAGAGACTTTAACCCAACACGTACCACTGATGCCCACCCTAACATTAGAGCTCCCCCTGAGCCAGTGATCCACTTCAACCAAGAAGTACCATAACTCTGGAGTGCACCTTCACAATGGGTCCTATGTTAGTCAGGGACCTGACATTCACCTAAAGAAAAATACCAGTAAGGGACAGTACCAATGTTGCATGGATGGGGGTTGAAAGCCTGCGATCCAGATGCTGAAGGGAGAAAAGACCATAGGTAATTTTTCCGAAATAATCTTTGGTCTTTTCTCCCCTGAACATTTATAACTTGGCCTCCGCCCCCACACACACCCCACCACTCCCCCACCACACCCACACCCCTACCACACCCCCACACCCTTACTTACCTTGTGTCCCTGCAACGCCTGTTCCCTTTCACTTCCGTGATTGGGAACCAGCGCCGCAGGGTCCGTTTCTTTTTTTTTTCTTTTTTCTTTTTTTGGGACGGCTGCGGGAGTCACCCCTGCAACCCTCGCTCACAATATAGTGAGCAAGTGTGTGGGGGACACACCCTCAGCCCTCAATGTTTAGTTTTTTTCGGGATGATTGCGCGGGACATCCCTGCATCCCCCGCTCACAATATAGTGCGCAAGGGTGCAGGGGACGACCCAGCAGCTCCCAGCCCAGCACCGAATGCGTGATCTGGTCGAACTTTTTGGCCGTTCGGAATTTTCGAACGGCCGAAATTCTGCCAAATCACGCATTCGGTAATTTTGTTTCACACATTTTGGCTGATTCCATGTTGCACAGCTGCTAAAATCCCAACATAGAACGAAATGCATGCACACTTTACTATAAATAGGCATGAGTATGACATGAATTGAGATATGTCTTGTATACATTTCGGTAGATCATTTATTTCTTCTTTAAAACCCCACAAAATGAATACTTACATTTATACTTGTGTTTTGCTATCTAGCTTTTTTACCCATAATTAGGAACACAGTTTATAATTAGCACGAAAGTTCCTAATCAAGAATAAAACTTGCTCCCATAATAAGGCTCGAACATACGTTGGCTAAGCCAATTGGTTTTCGCTGTCACACATCAAGTGAAGCTTCGAATGGTCTAAACAAAGTTGATGCGATGAGTAAAGGAGAAAAAATGAAGTTGACCCCATTACAAGTCACAACCATCAATAAAATACTTAAAAGGAAAGTAGGACAAACTTCAAACAAGAAAAGTAGAGCTAAATCAACACTGTTCTGTAAGGCCCCAGGCATCTGGGGCTCTTTAGATTGACTGGGGAGGCAAGCAATTGAAATTAGAGCACAGAGAGGAACTTCATCTTTAAACAATGATGCAACACTAAGCCGGATGTACAATAACACAGATTTGCAACCTACCACTTTACAGAAAAAAAACTTTGGCTCCTTTAGGTATGAGTAAGCACCCCGAAATAGAAATCTGTCGTCTTGTAGGAAATCCGACCTCCCCATTTATCTTCTCCTTCACCCAATAAAGAAAGAGAAGGAATCTGCCATCAGAAGAGGAGAGACTACGCCATTGGTGGGGAGTTCCTGGCAGCTTTGGATGACAACATGTGTTATAACTGTGTTATGGCTGCCTCCATACTGGGCTCCAATACCGGGTTCCTGCAATGAGGACTTACCGGGTCATTCAGACAGACGAGGACCCGGTAATTCCTCCTTGCAGGAACCCATCCCCATTCCCATTTGAGCCCCCATAGGGATCAATGGGAATGGGGAGGCAGGTAATAACGGGCACATTACAACTGGCCCGTTATTACCTCCTTCTTCCCCAAGCGGGACCCGGAAAGGACGCCTGGTTTTACCAGGCGTCCTTACCGGGTCCCGCAAAGGGAACCTCGTAATTGCGCATCCCGTAATGAAGGGTGCCGGTCCCGTACCGGCACCCTTCATTACGGGAGCGCAAGCCTCGTAATGAGGCCCATAGTATAGCCGAGCTGGGTTGTACAACTCCAGGCCTCGAGGGCCGGATCCATTTCTGGTTTTCAGGATGCCTGTCATTAATATTCATGAGACAAATTTGCATGCAATGATTCTAAATGTATACACATTTTTTCTCATGAATATTAATGCAGGATATCCTGAAAACCCGTCGAGGCCTGGAGTTGGACAATGGCAAGACATGTTGCATTTTAATATTTGCATCTATTAGAGGGTAGGCATAGTGCTTCTGCCAGAAACACTGCAGCACTACAGAACGGAGCATCCCAGCAAGTGGCTGAATTCCAAGGGGAGAGGTAAATGTGCATATGCCAATAAGACTAGTTGAAGGTGGAGAAACGTTGGAGCAGTGACTTGGGACCATACAGACATAGCAGATGCAGAATATGTGTGCAGTGATATACAATAATTACAAAGATTTGTAAGGGAGGCATGATGGCCAGTGAGAGATGCTGATGCAAGATAACACATGGTGTCACCCTTCCCGGTTTATAAGGTGTCTTTTGGGAGGAACTTTAAATCCCTGGATAGTGGAGCTTTCCTTACATGGACTTTTAGGGTGCAGAGAACAATTCCTAGCATTCCTTTCTAGCCATGCAGCCAAAAGAAATTTGGTAACGTAACGGGAACATCCTTCTGCCATGGTTGCCATACAGCTTTGGCAAATAGGACTAAATTCCAGGCAGCAGTAGGTGAGAATATTATTTTGCCATTAATGGCTTAAAGTAGCGATACAGAGTACCAATTATTGATGCACCAATGCACCTCTCCAGTCTCATCTTCACATGCTTAAACCTTGGAAGATGTCTTACTCCCCCAAGGAATACGAGGTGTATGGGCACATTTCTGTGGCATGCTCACTCCATATTGTAATTAGAAATTCTACCAACTTGCAGTCACTCAAGGGTGACCCTGTGAGTTCAGTGCTTTAAGTTGGATGAGGAATAAAGGGGGCTCTAGCAAGGGGTGTGGTCAAATTATGGGCTCTCACTGGGAGCAAAGCTTCAGAGGCGGGTACATTTCTATCATTCCTGCTCCTACGCCTGCCTGTAATTTTTGTCTTAATTACAGGCTCTGACACACGCAGGCAGCCCTATCAAAGTGTGATCTTGCAAGAGGTGTGACCAAAGTATGGGTGTAGGCCGGAAATTGGTTTGCGCTCACTTGAAGCCAAACTGGAGCAGTGGGCACATTTCTATCATACCTTTTCCCTCCCCGCCTCTCCTTATTTATATTATTAATAAGGATTGATTTATTTATATTAATCAGAGGCTCTAACCTAAACAAGGGGCCCTATCTAAGGAATGCCTGCAGGTGTTAGAGCCGTTGATTAAGAAAAATAGCAGAGGAGGTCCATTGAAAGTCATGATAGCAATGAGCCCACCTCTCCTTATGTTTCTTAATCAAGAGGTTCCAACACCCTCAGAGAACCTTTTCATCCACAAGAGTCTTGTGGTGGAAGGGCTGCCTGTGGGGGTTGGTGCCTCTGGAAGAAACAAAACAAGAGGTGGATGCACTACTATCGTATATATTTTGCTGCCCCCGCCTCTCCACATTTAGTGTGTGTCTAATAACCAAAGTGGTGGCGAGGCGGATCAAAATCCCAGCTTTCATTGCAGCCCTGAAGAGGCTGACAGGAAGTCCGGCAGCTGTATTATGATCTGATAATGTCGGCAATGCGTGGGCATTCTGATGCTGACCCCCTGGACTCAGGCTTCTTCGCACCACCTCTACGTGTATGTGCTGCCAGAATGCTGCTACCTTCCAGTTGATGGTATTGAACACAACATTCAGCAGCCCACACTGCTGATTGTTGTGCTAGCTCCACATATACCAGCCAGTGCATAATCCATACACAATTCCAACAAACACCAGCCTCACTCTGCCTGCCCACCTTTAAAACATGTGGTGCCCCTATAAGCACCCATTTATTTTTGCTCTGAGTCAACTCCTGTTCCTGAGGGTTTCACTCTGAAACCCAACTACAAATGTCACTGATAAGCTCCCATGACAGGACACTAGAATGGTTCCTCTGCATCAGCAACATTGTCATCAAGTTTACAACCACACTTCCAGCAACTCCTGGAAACTAAAATGTTCTGATTGCCTGTGGAGCAGTGCTGTTCTTTAACTTTCAATGTTCACACACATATGCCAATTGTAGGAAGGGCTGTGTGTGAATGAATTTGTGCAGTACATGCTGTGTAGTGTAATGCTTAGATTCCTAACATGGATCACTAACATGGGTACTCACATGTAGCATTGGGAACTGAAAATCGAGTGGTTTTGGGGTACTAACGACTAATATAGGGGTGGTTTGTGTGGACTAGATGTGTAGGCCACAGACTCTGATAGTGCTGACATCGCGGCAGGTGCACAAAACAACACGCTGACTGATCATTGCCAGTTTCAGACATAATGCAAAATTGAGAGTTGCAGTTTCAGAAAAAATGCAAAATTCATGGTTGGATGGGAGAATGTTTCATTTCTCTCATTAAGCTGCAGGAAGAAACAGTGAGTCCGAATGCAGTTTAAAGTCTGCTTACAAAATATGGGGCATGAGTTGAACTAGAAGGGGGTGAATGGGTGCTAGAAGGTACTGGAATGTGCTTGAATGTTCCGACACGTGCTAAGGTTGGAAGTGATTTCATGAAATGGGACAGGTGTTAACAGCTGATAGCTCCAAATAGGAGGGAAAAGATGTTCAGAATCCATATGTGATATAACAGAAAGGCTGGATTGTGGAAAAGAGATATAACTGGCTGTTAGAGACAAGGAGAGGTTTTATGCTGGGCTTTGATGGGGTTTGTGGCTTTTCTTTGGCTGGCTGAATCTTTAAAATTGGGCTCGGCTTTAACAAGTTTAGACTTGTAGAAAGTCGTGGGGTTTTTGTTTGCTGAATTTTCAAATTGATATGGGGCTTACCAGAAAAAGAGCTCCAAGGAACCGAGAGGGGTGTGAGTGATGAACTTTTGCCACCACTCTTTGGGCTCGTTTGGTGTGCTGCTCCGAGTACAATCGAGAGGCCTTGGAAGATGCTGAGGGCTGCCTGCGAGCTGACGATATCTGTGGGTAGCTGGCAGCATGACAAATTTCAGAGTAGCGCAGTGTCCTGGGATCCTGTCAGCTGAGGGCAGGGACTGCTTCTGAGTGGAGTCCAGGTTGCAGGCAGACCGGATGGGCTGGGTTCATCAAAGTCACACGTGAAGTAGAGCGAGTATTTATAGAGGCAAATAAGCTGGGACTCTCTTGCAGGGTAATCTGGCAAGGTGTCAAACTGACCCAAAAGGCATAACTCCCTTTTTTTCTAAGGTACTCAGGGAAGAGGGTAGTTACCTGAATTTAAATTAGTTTGGGGAGTTGTTCTGCTAAGGAGAGTCCATAATATCTAACCCAACCTTAGCTAAAGTGCAGGGGGGGAATAGCAATGGAAGCTATATATATAAAGCATTTTCTTTCAAAGCCAAAGTGGCAGCTAGGATGTCTCTGGTTACATGAAAATCACTAATGTTTGAAATGCTGTGCTGATCCACAAACAACAGTATATTCGTTTTCTATCCAATGCAAGGTGTTTTTCCTCTGTTTCACATATGTTCCGTTCAAATGTATCACTAATGTTGCTATGCTCATCACTATACCAAATGAGACAGGTTGATTGTATACATGTTTTTTCAGATGGATTTAGGAATATAAAGGTGTCTACAGGCATAATTGTAAAAGCGTATGGTGGTGTTTATTGTGTCGGGTTTTTATTGTGCAGTCTGTCCAATTTTCAGTGTTACAAGCACATGGTGTATGCCTGGCACAGTATAAGCCTGCTGGATATAGCCAAAGAGCCCGTGATATTAAAAAAAAACTGTGGCCACAGAAAAGTGTCAGGAATGTACCTAACATATTGAACTTGCACCACGCCGCTATCTTGGTAAATGCTGACTGTGTCTGAGCTCACTGCCATCTTACATTGGGGCACAGTTTACAACTCAAATCCTATCACGCCAAGGGTGGGCGCAACCACACCATCGAATCCTGAGAGCAGGTACCTGCACAATTCTGCTGCAGGTGGCAAATGCATAACAGGAATATGTGCAAAACGCCCCTTTTCACCTCACTCGTAAGCCTTGGCCACTGTGTAAACCATGACAGGGAAAGGTCCCTATATATTTAGTAAAATCCATAATTAAATCATTCTATAAAATTGAATAAGGATAGTGTGGTTTTAACATTCGGTGCAAAACGTATATGTGTTATCTCCTTAGGTATATCTGTATTTTCTCTAGTCTTTATACATGTTATAAATATGTAACCTTATTTTGTGTATTTACAACACAACCAAAGATAACCTTTGCCAGCTTTAGGCTCTGTACCTAGCACGTCATTAACATGGTTACATTTCATTTAGAAATTTAGCATATTAAAGTGTCTGCTAATACAGGTTTATTGCTCTGCAACGTGCACCCACCTCTCACTCACTCACTGAAATCATTTTTAGCAGCTTCCTTTCCTTATTTCTCACCTCAGATGGTGCCTTAACGTTGTGGTGTCAGATAGTTGGTGGGGTCTCCTCCCTTGGGAGGACTCATTTAGCCTGGAGAATCACCCCTGTGTACCTTGTCACTTTGGTGGACTCCTCTATACATCACCTGGATGGCTTCTGTGATAATCACTTGTGTTTAGAGTCTATACCACTTGATGGTGTAAAGTTTAAAGAGCTGTAAGTAACAGAGATTCCTACTATCCAAGTATGTGGTACTCATTACATCGACATTGAACTGATCAAAGGATGAGCCTGCCCACTCTGCATTCATATCTGCGTCTGGATCTTGGGGTTTCATTTTAGCCATTAGACAGGGTCCTAGCAGGGACCCAACCAGATACACCCTCCTCTCCCAACATGATGCCTCCATCACAGCAGGGTTTATCCTTCAATGCATGGTGCAGTGCTTTGCACGGTCCAGTACTACCTGGCTCTCAGGACTGGCACTTCTAATTCTTGCCAGTATTATTGAGTACCAGCAGTACACCAAGCTGAAAAAGAGTTCTGGTACTCGGTATGTGTAGAGGAGCAAGATAAAGACATCTCACTAAACTGAAGGGTGGTGTAGGAGAAATCTCCCATAGCCTTCTCTGTGGGAAGCAGTGGCCACTCCCTCCTCCTCTGTCCACCAGAGCTGTGCCCTGTCACAGTCCCCCCACATCCTGCAAACTTAAATGCTTAAATGAAAGGCGAACAGACATCCCCTGAAGACTCATGCATTCTCACCTCATCGAGCACAGGAGAGGGCGCCTCGCAGTGCCCTTGCCCACTTTGAAACATAGGATTGCAGCAAGGCAGGAACACCCTTCCCAGAAGATATTCTCTGATTGGAAACCAGAGGTGCAATTCATAAGGATGTGCAGGCTTGGAGATTCGCTCTATCAGTGGTCCAAGTGTACGAAAAGAAGTAGTGGACCTATGTTCCCTGTTGGCCTGCCCCCACTCCCACAAACCCCATTGCCATGCCCCCTACCACCCACAATACGAACCTCGAAACACATCCGCCTGATGTTTAACGGAATGTTCAGTGCAGTGCACTAAAAGTGCAAGTTTCAACTTCTTCCTACACCTTTATTTTAAAAAGAAACCATTCCGGAACAGTTTCTTTTTAAAATAAAAGTATAGGAGCAGTAAAATGTAATTTTAAAAAAGATAGAGGAGCACCGCTCCCCCCCACTTCGACCACTGCGCCATATGCGTACCTGCTCCTTGTTTCATGTTCCTGCCTGAGATGTTTCAGTGAACCATAACAGAGAGGGTGAGAACATGACTCAATTTGGGGAGAGGTGGGGAAGATTTGAGTGAGCAGAGAGAGAGTGGGGGGGTGAGAGAGAGGTGGAAGAGACTGGGAAGAGAAGGAGAAAGCGAGAAAGGATCCATGACACAGAGACAAAAAAAAAATGGAGTCAAAACATAAAGATTGGCAGAAAAAGAGAGCGGGGCACAGAGCGTAGCACAAATAAGGAAGGATACAAATAGAGGGACAGAGAGAGAGAGAGAGAGAGACAAAAACAGATGGAGACATAGAGGGACACAGAGAGCAAGTGCGACAAATTGAGACAACTAGAGAAAGACACACAGATAGAGAGATAAATCAAGAGATACACATAGAGACACACAGATAGTGAGATAAATCAAGAGATACACAAAGAGACACACACATAGTGAGATAAATCAAGAGATACACAAAGAGAGACACAGAAAGTGGGAAAATAGAGAAGCATACAAATATGGTGTCCAGTCAAAGGATCGAAAATAAAGGATCAAATGACCTTCTGCTCGAATGCAAAAGGATCGAAAAAAAAGGATCGCATTTTTTTTATTTATTTGTTTATATATATTTTTAGTTTGTGTTGGTAAAAAAAAGTGTTTTTAATAAAGAAAACGGGGTGTTGATGGGGGAACCCCCCCCCATAAAAAAAAAAAAAAAAAAAATTGTTCCTTTTTTTCGGTCCTTTGCCGAACAAAAGGCATTCGATCCTTTTGTTTTCGAAACTATGACCTACAACCTACAAATATAAAAGAGAAGGATGAAGTCTTGAAGGTGATTAGTGTAAATGAATATTGTTTGGAGAATATTGCTATTCTTAGAAAGTGGGTGGGTAAAAAGGTGATGTATGGGATAGGGAAACTGACTATAACCAATTACAGGTGTCCCCAACTTATAATGAATTGCACAAATATTGTAAAATTCCCTAATAAACAGGGCTCAAGATTATTTATGAGGTGTACGATGAATAAACTACAAACAAATCATGTAGTCAGAGCCTAGAAAAAAATATTGTAACCTTATGTCATCTATTTTGAGAATGCAACGAATTAGAGAATTTGCAAATAGAAATTGTTGGTCGTTTGATAAAGATGCTTAATGATGAAATATTTTGTAAAAGATGAATGTATGGTAACCAGGTTGCCATAATAATTGCGATTTTTTTTAATTCTGGGTCACGATTTACTGTAAATATATTAATTAAATATATAATTGGTAATGGATTCTGTGAAAATAACTGTTTGTAAAGTTGATTTTTTGATTTCTTATTTTATAAGGCGTAAGGTTTGATATAAACGGGATCATTTAACAAATAAATAAAACAATATAAAAGGGATCCAGGGAAAATAAATAGAGATGGGCAGAAAAAGAGAGTGATAGGAATAAAAAGTGAGACAGAAATATTTGCCGAGTAAAATAATCAGGGTCACACAGATGAGAAGATCACTCTCGAGCATTAAGATTGCAACATGGCCTATGAAAATCAACCTCAGAGTGGCACAAAGCATCTGTAATACTGGTCTAAATTGGTGCGAACCTCCACTCCCTTTTTGCTTTTTATTTCATGCACTGGTTTGCAAGCATTGAATCACAAAAGGCGCGGGCTATAGGTATTAACACATGACTATACTTGTTCTTATTTTATTAGACACTTAACACCAGCGATCAGTTTCTAGGCACCAGCCCAGGATACAAACCTAGGTTGTTATGCATTAAGCTGTTTTTAAGCTAAACGCGTTGCCCCTGAGCTATCCTCCATGCACAATGTTTTGGCTAGAAAAAATGATGTTGCTAGGTAAAATGTGTCTTCCACCTCTGTGAGAAAAGACCCTTTCTATTCAGTTTTACGAGTAGCGAATTGGAGAGCATATCTTGTCAGGGTGTGGGGGTGGGCTTGAGCAATGAGGGTGCGATCGCATTGCTTCTGTTGTTTGGGGGGGAGGTGGGGCTGATGTGTGTTTGCTGCAGGTGGCACATGAAAACTTCCGCTAGGTTACTCGGTGGGAAATTCTACACTGCATTGACCTATTTTGATAAGATTTCGTTTTTATATTTGAATATTTTAGTAGGTGTTCCTGGCTACTTATTCATTACATTCTTTAATTTCCTTTCACACTTGGTACATTTGGTAATTGACAGAGAACGTAACGACTTCTGTTCCAGACTCCTTCAGTTACACAAGCCACACCTCTTTTGCATGTCCTTAGTTACCCTACTTAGGTCTCGCCGCCCATATGTTAGCAGCGAACACCGGGAGGGGGCACAGGCGGCATTGGTAACCCCACTTTGCTCCCTTAGAGATGTCTGCAACCTTTAGTTTCTGACTTTACATTAATTCTAAAAATAGACTGTGTTAGTAATGCAGATATTTCGAGCAGAATCCTGAATCCACGCCCAATTTTGAATTATTTATGAGTTGAGTTAAGTTCTAAAGTAGAAAGTTGCACAAGTATCACAGCAAGTGGGGTGACTGTACAACTATGCATTTTTTCCAATCTCTTCTGAAAAATATTCTGTATAATGCAGTGTTTCAACCTGCGCAGGGGTCAGGATCCCTCACTTAGCTTGATAAATAGGAGGGGGGGGGGGGGGTATTTCTGCACCAGGAGTGAAAATCAAAGGTGCCCCCCCCCCTCCCCACAGCAACCCCTGGATTCCTCATCCCACGCAAAGCAGTGTCTGTGTTTATCTCCAGGGAGAGCGGGTGTTAGACGGGTCTCGCCTGTTTCCCCAGCCCGACTTCCCAGAGGCCCCCACCAGTAGGGTCGTCGTTTTCACGAGCCCCCTCTCACATAGGGAAGGGCATGTGGTTTTACTCAGTGGGGAAAGTGTCTGCGGCCCCAGAGCCCCTCATTTCCCTGCCGGTTTCTGATTATGTCTGTTAACAGGCGGTCCCAATTAAACTCTGTCTGTGGAGAAGGGAGGATTTATTGTGACACTGTGATACACTAACAATAAACACACAGCACTGCAGGCTTCCAGGCAAGGTGCAAAGAGCGACAAACTGGAGTCCAGCAGATAGGGGCCGGAAGAGAATTAATTCGGCACACCGGCATGGCAAGTGCGAAGTAGTGACACCCAGTGGACGGTTAGACTATGGCACTGCCGCAACGACATGAAGGGAGTAGACACGCTGCAGGGTGACAACAGTGCCCTGTGAGATCAAGGCTGAGGTATTTCGGAACAGGACGATTTGGCGTGGCCAGTTCGGCGCGGGCCGATTCGCCGCGACCGCTTTGGCACAGGAGACATTTGGGCGCCCCATTTTGGCACGCCCAGTTCGGCACAGGAACGTTTAGCCGCTGGTGTGTTTTGGCGCGAGGGGTTCTCTGTGATGTACTCAGTAGACAGATCCGGCATTGGCACATGTGCATTCCATTTACCACAGCAGCGCGGGGGAGTCCTGGGCACTGAAGCTGTCAGCCAGCGTATCCCTGAGAGGGACATCTCTCTCCAGGCAAGCACACCCTCGGCGGCGCTGCACCAAAAACATAGTGTCATTAGGCTGAGTAGTGTGGGTTCACTTTGCTTTTCTTACCAGATCCCTACCTAAGTAATAAATCACAGACAACTTATGTGTATGGAAAAGTTGTAGGCCGTAGGCATTTTATTTTCTTACAGAAAACACAACACAACAATACAAATACACTGCCATATGCTTTTGGGCACCTTGTGTCCAGTCCCGAAGTTGCCCAAGGCTCCTCCTGAGTCCTTGTTATCCCTGGGGCTTCGTTCCTGGGCACATGCCGCCTACGACATGTCTTGGACCGTGTACCGAAAGAGTACTCGGCGTTCCCTCTTCTGTCTGTTCCTTCTTTTCTTGGACCGTGTACCGAAAGAGTACTCGGCGTTCCTTCTTCTGCCTGCTCCTTCTTTTCTTGGACTGTGTACCGAAAGAGTACTCGGCATTCTCACTTCTGCTTGCTCCTTCTTTTTTGGACCGTGTACCGAGAGAGTACTCGGCGTACCGGCTCCTGCCTGCACCCCTCTTCTTCCGTTATTATTGTAGGGTGGGTTGGGTGGCAAACGGTTTCCTTTCCCTTATCCAGGCACTAAGAGCCTACCCGAGAGAGGTGATCTCTTACCTGTTTTGTGCTGCCTCTCCTTTTCCTGGCTTACTTATACACCCCCGGCCTTTTGTTCCTTCTTGGGGGCGGCCGGGTTACCCCCCTGACCCCTTGCTGTTATATTTTGCACCTTCCCAAGTGCTGTTTCCTGCCCTTCCTGGGCTTTTGTTACTTGTGGCGCCATTCGGACGCCCCTCCCTACGCTTTTGCGCCGTTTTTCCCCCACCCCGCGCCTAAACTCCCAGACCCTCTATCGTCCCGCATTTCATGCGGCCCGGGGCCTGGGCCATAGGCTGAGTAGTGTGGGTTCACTTTGCTTCTCTTACCAGATCCCTACCTAAGTAATAAATCAGAGACAACTTATGTGTATGGAAAAGTTGTAGGCCGTAGGCATTTTATTTTCTTACAGAAAATACAACACAACAAAACAAATACACTGCCATATGCTTTTGGGCACCTTGTGTCCAGTCCCGAAGTTGCCCAAGGCTCCTCCTGAGTCCTTGTTATCCCTAGGCCTTCGTTCCTGGGCACATGCCGCCACACCTGAGCGGGTGTTCCTTACGCCCGCTCAGGTCCCCCCCAAAAGCACCCTACCTACAACCTCGTTCTTGGAGTGCCCTAAAAATGTTGTCGGAAAAACCCCCATCCCTTTCCTTGATAAGTGTACCCCATCCTGGTGAAACATGTCCGGATTGCTCCGGTGTAAGCCATGTCTTATGAAGTGCAGCCCTGTGCTCCTGCAGTACTTTTCTACTGATTTATTTCATTTCCTTCTGGCTGTTTCAATTGCGTGCCTCTTCTGTGCCCCATACCAGACCCTTCTTGGTATTATTTCTGACATAAAAATCTCGGTTTTTCACCAGCTGCGGGCTATGCTATGCAGCGACTCGCAGATGTTCCTTTGTAATTTACCCCTATTTGTGCTCACCAGGTCGTTCCCTCCGAGATGTATAACTAGGTACTCGGGGGGGTCCCTGACACCTATCAGGTCCGACAGCCTGTCGTGGATGTCCTCCCAGTGCATCCCTGGCAAGCCCCACCAGGATGTAATTGTTTTTCTGAAATGTAGTCCTTGCTTCTCCTCTTCCAGCCACCTGCCTGCCCGGGTCACGAAAGAGTGCCCCACTATCCATGCCGATTTGTAGGGTCCGGCCTCTATGGAAACGGGGAAGATAAGTGTTATATCAGTTCCTTCCTTATGTATTTTTTAAAACATTGCGACTTCCATCCCCCAATTCTTCTCACTCCCTGTGCTCCCAGGCCCCCCGCCCATGCAGAGGTCGCTGCTGCTATCCTGAAAGAGTGTGTTCCAAATTCGGCTGGATCCCATCCTGCTTTTGCCACCGCCTGTTTCAATACTGCCTGAAACTGGTACCTGCTGAGTGCGCTGCCGTCCCTATCTATTAATAGCTGTCCGTCGACCTCTGGTCGAAGATCTAGGAATTCTTGGGTGATGCATCTGAGACAGTGGTCCTTCTCTCTGATGCAACTGAGATCTATTGCTCTCCCCTTCCCGGTTTGGTCTGTTTTAGATTTCTTTAGCATTATAGACATCCCCTTGTTTCCCATACTAATGTCTTTCCTTGCCAGGCCGTCTCCTGCCACCGTATTACTGGCCACCAGTTCCCCTACTCTGAAAGCCCCATAGTATGCTAGTGCAAATGCTGCCCTGAACAGTGCAGTTTTGTACGTGCTGCTGCATGTGTCTCGCAGCACTTTTAACAGAATGATCAACTTCCCAAAATTTACCGGCCTTCTGTTATCTGGTTTCTTCCCCTCTAATTTCGCTCATCCTCTCATAGCGTATTTTTATTTTAGCGCTGTCGGTCGGGTCTGGTATGCCCGCCACTTTTGTGGTATATGCCACCGCCGCTAGGTGCGCTGCTGCTGAGCTTTTCTTTTTCCCTTTGGCAAATGCCCCTTCTAGAAATTCACAATTTTTTTCCGTAGAAATGTTTTCCACCTCTTTTACACCTGTTTCCACCAACACATATTTTACATGCTTTTCGTACTGCTTACCCGTTTTGTACGTTAGGGCGTTCCTGGTCAACTTGTCGATGACCCTTTCCTTTCTCCGTTCTTCTCCAACTTCTTTTGAGTCGACCTTGTGGCCAACCGTGCTTTCCTTTCTAGTGCCTCCAACGGGACCCATGCCTTCCGCGGCGTGGGCGTTCTTTCCTTGTCGGCGCCCGGTCTCAGCTCCCCGAATTTCTCCCACTGAAAGCGAGAGATTGCATCAGCCACCACATTTGCTTCCCCAGCGATATGCCTCGCCTTTATGCATGTATTAATTTTTAGGCTTTCCAGTGTGATTGCCCTCATTAATTCCAACACTATCATGCATGACGCACTTCCTTTGTTTAACACGTGCACCACCGCCATGTTATCTGACCATACTGCCAACTCCTTGTTTCCTAGCTCTTCCCCCCATGCGCATAACGCGACCCATATCGGGAAGAGCTCCACCAGCGTTATGTTTTTTGTCCATTCCGCCACCTGCCATGTTTTTGGCCACTTGCCTGCACACCATTCTTTCCCCAGTATTGCGCCAAAACCAAGGCCACCTGCTGCATCGGTGAACAACACCCTTTTTCCTTCCTCGTTCACCGGTGAGCACCATATCACTGACCCATTGAAGTATTTCAGAAATTCTGACCATACTTCCAGATCGCTCTTGATTCCTCCCCCTAGCCTGACTCTGTGGTGCCCCTTGGTAGCACCTCTCGTTTTCAGCTCAATACTTCTCTGCAACACCCTCCCCTGTGGTATGACTCTTCCTGCGAAGTTCAGCTTTCCTGCCAGCGCTTGCAATTCTCTCACTATCGCTTTGTTTTTTCCTTGTATTTCCTTTATTGTCTTCAGCAGATCCGTCAACTTGTCCTCGGGGATCCGACACCTTCTTTTGTTTGAGTCAATTTCTATTCCTAGGAATTGGATAATCTGCGTTGGGCCCATGGTTTTCTCCTCCGCCAGAGGAAAACCCCACTTGCTTGTTATTTCCACGAATTTATCCAGGGTTGCCCTGCATAGCTCTGAACCTTTGGGCCCAACGAATAAAAAATCGTCAAGGTAATGTACCATCATGGACTCCCTCATCTCTTCTGCCACCGCCCATTGCAAAAATGAACTTACCCTTTCAAAATATGCGCATGAGATGGCGCACCCCATCGGGAGGCATTTGTCGACGAAGTATTCCTCCTCCCAATGCATACATAACCATCTTTGTGAACTGCTGTTTACTGGCAACAGGTGGAATGCCGATTTAATGTCTGCTTTCGCCATCCATGCCCCTTTTCCCGCTTTCCTGACCAGTTCTACTGCCTCCTCAAAGTCTGAATATGATACTGTTGCATCGCTCTGGGCGATGCCGCCGTTCACTGAGGCCCCCGGGGGGTAGGATAGGTGGTGTATCAGTCTGTATTCCCCTTCGTCCTTTTTCGGCACCAGCCCTAGTGGAGAGCATATAAATTCCTTGAATGGTAAGGCCATAAAGGGGCCCTCCACCCTCCCCAGTTCTACCTCTTTCGTGATCTTGCTGGTCACTATATCTCTGTTTTCGGTTGCCGACTTTAGATTCCTAGGAATGTCTTGCGCTCCCTGCCCGGTAAACGGGATGTTAAAACCTTCTCTAAAGCCTTGTCTGATCTGCTCTGCCGTTTCTTGGTCTGGGTATTTCTGGAGCCACCTTTCCATCCTCTCAATTTTTACCAGAGTGGCCCCCTTCCCGCCCCAGTTCTTATTTCCGCGTCTCATTGCTTCTGCCGCTTGGAGCTGCGGCCCTTGTGCACTTGGAGCTGCTGTGGTCACCCTTACATCTCTCACACTTGTGGCTGAACTTGCACTTCCATCTCCAGCTACAGGGTACCCCCTTTTCAAAACTCCTACATTGTCCTGGTTCTGCTCGTGTTGTCCTCGTGCTCCCACTGCTCCCCCCCTGTGTTTTCGGGTGCAGGCTGCTCTGCCACCCTCTCTGTGACCCAGAATTTCTGCTCCGAAAACTCTGGTCTCTATTTCCGTCATAGCTGGATTCGTACTTACTGCTATTGTATCTATAATCCGCTTTGTAATCCTTCTGCCAATACTGCCTTCTCTGCTGTCTCCCTGTGCTCCGCTCCTTGGAATCCCATTTCTCCTTTAGCACATTAAATATGTAGAGATTAAAGTTTTCTTCATCCCAACCCATATCCGGAAAGCAGTCCATCTCCTTTCTGAACTCGTGATCATACTCCAGCCATGCGTCACCCCCAAACGCTGCGTGTACCTTCAGCACCCTCTGCTGATACGCCACTAATGCTACCCCGTCTTCCGGGAATTTTTGTAATATAATTGTAGACATTATGGTGAAGGCCGACATCCAGTTGTCAAAATTCCTTACTACTGGCCCCTTTTTTAGTAAACTTTTCTCGTCCTCCTTCATGTCCTCTAGGGCCACATTCATCCCCCTCTTTTGACAATCTAACAATGTAAAGATATCGATCAATTCCTTCCTCCATATTTTTTCCTTTACTTTGTCATTTATGTACCAAGCCATCGCTTTCATTGACCTGCCCTGTGCGTCTTTACCCATGGTTGGCCTACCATATTTCGTCATGAGTGGCCCCCCATTTTCTGCCGCTGCCACCATCGGTGCTGCCCCCGGTGGTGTGTCCCCTGCCACTACGTTTGGCCCTGCCGGTGCACCTTGTGGTGCCAGGATTATTGGTGCCCCTTGCGGCACCGGGACTACTGGTGCCCCTTGTGGTGCCGGGACCGGGGTTTCCCTGGGTTCTGCCCCTGCCCCCCCCTGCCCCTCTCTGTTTTTCCCTGCTCACCACTCCTCTCCATTTTACCCAAGCCCTTAGATGATCCCTTTCTTCGTCATCACTGCTTATTTCAGTTGAGGAACTCCCCTGCTGCTCCGCCCTGGATCCCTTCCCCCGTCTTCTCTTATTGCCATTGGTTCTGGGCGACTTTCCCGAAACCGTGACGCAATTTTTAAACATTATTACGATTTTACTCCCCACATTATTATTCACAGACCTTTCTTTTTATCTTTTTTCTTTCTCTTGGTCGGTGCCTCTGTCTGTTCCTCCGATCTCATTGACTCCGCTCTTCCCCTTTTCTGTCCTTGCGGTACCTCGTCTTCTCCTTCGCTGCTGCTGGGCTCTATGAACAGCAGAGGTGATGTTGCCTTCGCCCTTTCTTCTTTCTGCATTATCTCCAGCACCCATTGTGCCCCATATTCCTTCTCTGCCTTTCTCGCCCATTCTGAGAATTCTTGGGCCCTTTTTGCTCTTCCTTCCGCCATCCTTCTCGTCTGAATTCTGTCAGCCACGCTCTCGTTTGACCACGGCGAAAGTCCTTTGTTCGTTCGCAGCTGGTACTTCTGGGTAGCTCCTGCTACGGCACCGTTGGGCGACTCCTAGCCACTGCATTTGGAATGAAATCAGAGAGGTAGAAAAATGCATGAGCCCGCAAGAGCAAACGTTTTTCCTTCCCCTTATCCAGGCACTAAGAGCCTACCCGAGAGAGGTGAGCTCTTACCTGTTTTGTGCCGCCTCTCCTTTTCCTGGCTTACTTATACACCCCCGGCCTTTTATTCCTTCTTGGGGGCGGCCGGGTTACCCCCCTGACCCCTTGCTGTTATATTTCACACCTTCCCAGGTGCTGTTTCCTGCCCTTCCTGGGCTTTTGTTTCTTGTGGCGCCATTCGGACGCCCCTCCCTATGCTTTCGCCCTGTTTTTCCCCCACCCCGCACCTCACCTCCCAGGCCCTCTATCGTCCTGCATTTCATGCGGCCCGGGGCGTGGGTCATATTTTTTTGTAGCTGTCCATTCCCGTCTTTACATGTTGTGTGTATGGAGTTCATGCAGGGCATCCCGCCAGTCACTATTGTTTACAAGCACACTTCTTTAAACGCTCACAGCTCAGCAGACCAAAGGTGTTCCTCATTGCAAACTGTGTCCACTGGCAGCTCACCAAAAACCTCCACAGCTTAAATCTTCCTTTCTCAGCAGACCGCCAGGATCGCGGTTCGATCGGCTGCTTGCCACCAACGCCCCCCTTGCTCCGCACCCCCCACCCCCCAGCTCGGCGGCAGTGGTCGGTGTGAAAACAATCTCTCCTTTTTACGGGGCACCATGTGATCTTGCCCAAAAAGAACCCTATCTCCAACACCACTGACAGACTGTCAGATACACTGGGTGCAATAAAAAATCACTGTGCACGTTACTGCTGGGTGTTATGAGGACAGGAAATCAAGCCTCTACACCGGACAGTCTCGCTCCCAATGTGCACAAGACATCCAGGCACACTGTGTGGCGGCAGCTATGTGCTCAGTATTGACAGGTGTGCTGTGGAGTCAGGTACTCTGCTGGGGTAATTTCCCTGCGGAGGCAGGTGCTCTAAGTGCAGACGTGGTGTGTGAGGGCAGGTGCCATTCGCAGGTTTTCCGTGCAGGCATCCGCTCTTGGCAGGCTGGAACTCTATGGGGAAAGTGTCTTATGGAGGCAGGCGCTCTAAACATTGAGGTGTTGTGTGGAGGCAGGTGTTCCACGGAATGACAAATGAAACTGGTATTCACTGTCTACCTGAGGTGGGCTATCCAGGTAGACAGTCTATGCAGCTGGGTGGCTTTCGGGAGTCTGATGCTCTACGCGTGCAGATTAGGTGCTCTGGCTAGTCCGGTTATCTCAGGGCCTGTGCTGTGTGCAAGCAGCTGTTGCGGGATGCTGCTCTACTCGGTGTAGGCAGATGCATTATGCAGGGAGGTGCACTGTGCAGGGAGGTATTATATGCAAGTATGTGCTGGGATGCGTTGTGCAGACAGGCGCGCTGTGAAGGGAGATCTCAGTGGAGGCAGGACCTATGTGCGTGGAGGGGCTCTGTCTAGGAATGTGCTCGGTGAAGGCATGTTCTGTGCAGGAAAGTGCTCTCTGCAGGAGGAAACTCTGCCTGGGTAGGTGTTCTGTGCAGGCAGGTGTTCTGCACAGGCAGGCACTCTGTCCAGATTCTACACAGAGTTTTAAAAAAAATCATTGCGGTTATTATTCAAGGCTGCATGCGAGTGCCGCCACCAGTAGAAGGTAATGAAACACACGCACATAGTTTGGTGCGAGGGACGTTTGGATGTGGCTGCAATGTCAGCCATGTCCAAACGACCCTCGCGCCAAATCGACGGCGCCAAAAAGGCTTCTGCACCAAAATGGGTGTGCCGAACTGGCCGCCGCGGCGAAGCAGTCGCGCCAAACCGGCCCGCGTCGGAATGGCGACGCCAAAAAGGAGTGTACCGGAGGTATTTAATGTAGCAGGTCGAGACCGGTACTGTAGTGACACCTAGTGGGGAGTTTGATTATGACGTTTGTGAAGGGTTTTGACCCATGTTGAATCAATAGACTGGGTAGATGTGGGGATGAGCTGTCGCCGCCCATTATTCTATCCCAGAACAAACTAAATCAATAGACTGGGTGGATGTGGGGATGAGCTGTCGCCGCCCACATTCACGCCAGAATCCAGGAGAACTGCGCAGTTGGCACAAGACCACTCCAAAGATACAACCTTCTTGTGGGGGGTTCCACATCACCACTCTACTGTAAGGATGCCATCAAAACAATGTTAAGCAAGGGTCCTATACTATCAAGCAAAAGACCACTCTATTGAAATGCAGTAATTCAAGACAGATCCCAAAAATGGATGCAATACCGGTACTCACCACTATCAGAAAGCCGGCGTTTTAAAACCACCAGACTTTTGTGTAAAACTGAACAGAGGAACCCAAACCAGGCCAAGGAAAGACTTGCTAAGAGGTGGATACAATGTAAAACTATATTCTGAAATGACTTGAAGGAAGTAATTATTTAATGTATATGTAAAAATTGTATGTTTTGATTTAAACTGGGAACTAAAGTGACATTTAGCTGAATTCTGCCTGACAACTACCCCCGACAGGAGAAACCTGCTCAGCCACTCTTCCTAGGCCTGGCTGCATCCTGCTGCCCCTGCCAAAAGGCGATCACACCTCCCTGATTGAATTAAGGGAGGGGACCTGCAGACTGCAGGAGGTTGAACAAAGCCCTGTCCTGGGCTCAGGCAAATGTTATATTGGGGGGGCCGTAAAGTGGCTTCCTCTTGGGAGAAACTGGGAGGGGCAGTGCCACTGCTAGCAAGCTGAGCTTGGGGGAAGTGGATAAACCAGTTATTCCACCATGTGATGTGGGAAGCCACACCCCTTTTTGACCAGGGCATAATTTTAAAAAGATAGATAACTCATAGTGCGGACTTGTCAGAATTATATAAGTAATATCATTATTCTGGTGATTTTTCTGTGCACGTTTTAAGAGGTGTTAGGACCCTGTGGTGTATTCTGGGGGGTTGCTAGCGGAAAATAGGGTCTTACTCCAAATGCCTGCATGTTAAAAATCTGTCACTTCATCAATTAATGTCCATACTTCTTGCGCACATGTGTGTAATTTTTGGTAAATGTCCGATATTGGTAAACCAGATAAAAAGCGCAAAATGTTGCCATTTTTGAATGCAAGCCCCCAGGAAGATCAGAGGAGGACAAGCATGGACCATAAGGAATATATAATGTGTACATGTAATTTCAACAAATTGTGTATCTGGGAAATATGTATTTGAATCAAATATAGATTTGTGGGCAAATTGACCAGGGGAGGATCCTCTGACCCATAAACAGTCCTTATCATGATGACAATCCATTTCCTTCCCCCAATCATGGGAGAGGGGAGAATTGGGCCAATGACAAGTAGAGAGGAGCAGGTTTAGTTATGACCAACGCACACACCCACTTTCTAAAGACATAAAAAGAGCCACTGCAAGCCAGACAGGACATTCACTTTCCACTTTCTTGCGGGACGCTTTGCCGGGAGACTCCAGACTTCAAATCCATCAACCTCCAGAGACCAGAGATCCAGAGAGACCAGAACTGTGCAGTGCTGAGAGCAGAACCAGAGACCAGACTGCTGTTCAGAACCACCCGCCGGAAGTCCTGTCCAACCTGACCAGACCTTAACGGCTTATTTCAAAAATATAGTGTGAGGACTCACTGTGCAAAACCAATTTCTAAATTTAAAATAATCTAATCCAAACTATTTTAGCCTATTAGAACTGCCTCCTAGAATCGTGTCATTCTGTCATCCTTAAAACTGAAAACTGTCATCTGTCATTTTGAACTTTTATATTTCAAATCCGAAAAACTATCTTCACGAAATCGGCCGTATCTCCGGAACCGTTTGTGCTAGGAGCGAATAGAACAACCAAATTCCAGACATGACAGTAATAGCAGTAGGACAACAGACTGGTGATGGGGGGTCCTCTCTATTTCTGAAAATCAACCTTCCTTCCAGTTTAAGGTGGTATTCCACACTGGAAGGAAACACTCTGAAATTCTTTACCAATCCACAATCAGACATTCCCACTCCTATAGTCCAGAAAAATGTGAAATCAGCTCAGAGACTGGCTGATATTCAGCAAATTGGAGAGCAGTTGTTCATCCCTGTTCAGTTAAATGATGGGAAGGACTCTGTTCTCGCTCGAGTGTTTGTGAACACGGTAAGAGCTTCATCAGCGAAGCCATGTTCCGCCAACTCCCAAAAGATCCAGCCATTCCCAAATTCAAACTGATAGACAAATGGGAAATGGAACTGGAAACACCCAATTCCAAACATCTCCTGCCAAGCAGGTGTATGCTCAAAATCTCCATTGGCAACAAGAGCATAGTCCATAATTATTGGGTCGTGCGAGACGTCACTGCCGCCTTTTACTTAGGCAGTGACATTCTCAATCGCTTCGCCATTAGTTTGGATCTAATAAACTTCAAAGCTTGGTCCCGATTAGCGGATAATCCCATGGGCTTTGATGATTCAGAAAAAGCATTTAGGTCAGCTCAATTGCTACCTTATGCAGTTGAAATTCAGATTAAAGAGGAAGTCACCATCCCAGAAAGGACCCGACAATTCTCCCTGGAAGTGAAAGTTAAAAGAGGACATAAATTGAAAAACCCTGATGCTTATATACATCTAAATGCTTCTCTCCAACAGCAAGGGTTGGGGGTAAACCCAACTCCATTAGTCAACATAGAACATGACACCATTCCAATAGAGGTGGATAACAGCGACTTAAAGAGTATTACTCTAGCCGCAGGCACCATTATTGGAATGGCGGTTGATGACCGACATTTCTCCATTGATTTAGGAAATGAACTGTTAGGACCAATCCCCAAGGACTGTTTTGAAAGTGACAGTGAGGATAATACAACACCAGACAGGATTTTCACCCGGCATGGGGGGAACTTCCTAGTGTACACTTCTTGCCCTTATGATAAGGAAGATGTGACTTGTGACGTCAGGAGGGATGAGGTGATTTTCCAGGTCCATGAGGGCTGCCTTTCCCACCTGAAGCCTCCAGTCCAAATCAGCACTCTGACCAGGGACTTCTCCACCCAGGAGGAGGAGGCTGCTGAGATAGCCAAACCAGAAGTCTTTCCAGGTTTCAGGCAGATGGTGGAAGAGAGGGTCAACCTAGCTGATGCCTGCGTGACTCTGGAACAGAAGCAAAAGTTGAAACAGGTTTTCTTGGATTTCCAAGATCTCTTTGCGGTAGACTCATATGACTGTGGTCGCACCGACATCCACACAACAACAATTCCCACTGACCCTGGAATGACTCCAGTGTTTGTGAAGCAATATTGCTTGCCTCTCGCATCCATGGAGTCCCTTACTGAAATAATTAAGAACCTTGAGTCCCGAGGAATAATCCGTCCAGTACACAGCACCTTCAATAATCCAGTGCTGGAAATATTGAAGCCAAACGGCCAGTGGAGACTCTACGCCGACCTTAGGGAGCTCAACAAACGGGTCCATACTTCCCGATGGCCTCTGCCCTACATTGACCAAGGGCTGGCCCAGATTCAGGGGTCATAGGTATTCATAGCAATAAACCTGACCAATGGATACTGGACCGTGCCTGTCAGTAGGGAGGACCAATACAAACTGGCTTTTACCTTTGGGGGCCAGCAGTACACATGGACCCGGACTCCCTTCGGATACCTCAACTCCAGCAATGAATTCAACATTTTCCTACATAAGGCCATGCCCGACCTGGGTGCGAGGGGTAACCTGGCTAATGTAGATGATGTCCTCATCAAAAGTTCATCTGTGGAAGAAGACATAGCGGAGATCCGTTATGTTCTGACACAGTTGAGGGCCGGCGGAGCAAAACTTTCCTTCCAGAAAGCACAGTGGTGTAGAACCCGTGTTAATTTCTTGGGGCATGAGATTACTCCTCAGGGTCTCTGTCCCCAAGAAAAGAAAGTGGAAGCACTTCAGAAACTGAAAGACCCCACAACTCTGCGGGAACTAAGGAGCCTCCTTGGACTGACTAATTACAGCAGAAAGTTAATTGAAGGCTACGCAGAGATCACTAGACCCCTGATTCATCTCTTGAAGGGGGGGGGTCAAGTGGGAAAGGGGTCCAGAACAATCCGAGGCAGTAAGACAACTCAAAAGAAGCCTCTCACAAGCGCCTTGCCTAGCTTACCCTGTCAGAAACAAGGAGTTCTTCCTGGAGACAAGGTTCCTTAATACGTGCTTGACGGCAGTATTATACCAAAAGCATGACAAGGTCAATAAAGTAATCTCCTATGCGAGCAAAACTTTATCCTCTGTGGAGGAAAAATTCAACGATTGTGAGAAGGCACTCCTGGCAACGGTGTGGGCATCGAAGAATTACCGCCTGTTTATCCAGGGGGAACACATCATAGTGGAGACTCCACACCAGCCTCTGCATTATCTCCAAAGTGACAGAATCCGGGCCGGAAATGTGAGTAATTCCCGAATTACTTCCTGGATTCTGTCAATGCAAGGCTTTCCTGTGGAGGTCAGATATGGCCAAAACAAGAAGAGTCCCCTCGCGCAAGGTCTGGCTGACTTGCATGATTGTGCCAGAGAAAACTGTCTCGAGGACGAAAGTCTAAAAATCAAGGACAACATGGAGGCATACCTTAATTCCCCACACAAAGTCTTTGAAGAAGACAAGTGTGAGGGAATGCCCACTGTCTATGTGGATGGATGCTCGCACCATGTTGACAACAACGGGGAGAAAGAACTGGTGGCCGGCGTAGGGAATGCATGGGTGAATAAGTCCCCAGAACCCTCCACTGGATACAAAAGTGGTCCCCGAAGTAGTCAGGTGGCAGAATTGATGGCTGTGCATCAGGCCATCCTCACTGCTGTCCAACATCAACCCCGCGAACTGGTCATAATCACAGATTCGGATTATGTACGGAACGGGTTTGTGGAGCACCTGGTAAATTGGAAAACCAGAGGCATGTTATGTCCTAATAACAAACCCCTGAAACATGGGAAGCTAATCCAAAATATTGATGATCTGGTCAAATCGAATGGGATGACCATCTACTGGAAAAAGATCAAGGGTCATTCCAAAGAAGAGGGACCAGACAAAACTGGAAATGACTTAGCTGATCAGCTGGCCAAAACCGGGGCCATCCAAGGGGAGCTAATAGAAATAGAGTCCCTATTGGGGGAATTCCAGGTCACTGCTATCACTAGGTCCCAGACAAATGCTCACAATGATCTTTCAACTGCACAATGAAGTAAGGAGACCCCTGATGCTGATTTAATTACAGCTCAGAAGGGGGACCCAATTATTGGTAAGTTTTACCACCACCTTGAGGACCCTGAGAACTTTCCCCTGACAGATACCGATTACATTGGGAAAGAGGACCTAAGAGTGTTGATGAAATGTCCAAAAATGTTCTGAATCCAAGACGGTTTGCTGGTAAGGAAATCCAAAGCTGGCCACGATCAGTGGGTGGTTCCTACCTCATTCCGAAGCCTGATGTTAAGTCACGCCCATGATGCGGCCACCGCCGGTCATAGGGGGTTTCACACAACACTGGAAATCTTAAGAGAGGTTGCATACTGGCCACACATGGGGCAGGCCCTCGAACAATACTTGGAGGGGTGCCTTGTGTGTGCACAGATTCAGCCATCATCCCTCACACACCGTGCGCCTCACCAAAAGAGGGGGATGACACTGCCATGGTCAGATTCGCAAATCGACTTTGTAGGCCCTGTAATTCGCTCGTCTAGAGGAAACAAGTACATGTTGACCGTTACATGCTTGTTTACCAAGTGGGTGGAATGTCTCCCGGCACCAAACTGCAAGGCAGAAACAGCAGCTGCCCTGATGATTAACCACATCTTTTCCCGTTTTGGTCTACCTCAAAGGATTGAGTCAGACAGAGGTAGCCATTTCACCAGCGAGGTAATGATAAAGATGTGGGCGATACTGGGGGTCAAAAGGAAGCTACATATTGCTTACAGGCCAGCTTCTTCTGGAGCAGTGGAGAGATATAACCGAACCATTGTGAGCATCTTAAAAAAGTTTGTGGCAGATTCTGGGCCAAGTTGGGATATCCGACTACCTCTGGTCCTAATGGCCATCTGATCTACCCCTTCATCTGCAACTAAAATGTCACCATTTGAGTTGATGACTGGATGCAAGATGGTGCTTCCCCAGCATTTGCTCTACAGAACCCAAGAGCAAACGTTGATAAATGCCTCCACAACTCATGAGTACGTGGAGAATTTAAGGAAACACCTCCAACATGCTTTTGCCTATGCTCATCGGAATCTAGAAAGATCAGCTGATAGCATGAAGACCCACTACGACCTGAAAACCACCAGGAAAGTATACGAGGTGGGGGACCGGGTCTATCTATACAATTTCCAAAGGAACCAGGCCAAACAGCGAACATTTTTGCCTACATGGAAGGGACCGTTTGAAATTATAGACAAGATCTCCCCTGTAGCCTATAAGATCCGAATCCCCAAAGGTAGTTTGGCAGAAGGGGAAGACAAGTGGGTACATATAAATCAGCTAAAGTGTTGCCATCCCAGGCACACTCTGCAGCAATTGGAGGAGTCCTCTGCAATACCAGAGGGGACCGCTCCAGATTAATTCAGTTCCAACCCTAAAATATCCCACATATAGCCTCTAAAATATTATGACGCTTGTAAGCCACTGTCTCTGAATTATATCTTATTTTTCAAAATTGGAATGCTACGTCTATTAAAGTATAAAATGTATATGTCGCCCCACTATATCAATAGTGGGGGAGAAATGTCTATGAATAGGTATTGCCGCTTTCCTTTGTCGTCCTAGGAGAAAGAAAACCTGGAGACTGACCAAGGAGGACGACCGGGGACCGGGAGCAGAGACCCGAGGGGCCCGGGGTACCGCCCAATATTCCCATCAGGACCGGCAAGGAGAACCGATCGATCCAACTGGGTGGAGGAAAAGATGCTGAACTGTGCCATCTACAGAATTGGAAGAAGATAATGCGGACATACCAGCACAGGGCTCAAAACATCCTTGGCACCCGACTTCCCCTCGACTTGAATCAAACCGTAGTCGGGCGGGGGGGTTTGTGAAGGGTTTTGATCCATCTTGAATCAATAGACTGGGTAGATGTGGGGATGAGCTGTCGCCACCCATTATTCTATCCAAGAACAAACTAAATCAATAGACTGGGTGGATGTGGGGATGAGCTGTCGCCGCCCACATTCACGCCAGAATCCAGGAGAACTGGGCAGTTGGCCCAAGACCACTCCAAAGATACAACCTTCTTGTGGGGGGTTTCACATCACCACTCTACTGTAAGGATGCCATCAAAACAATGTTAAGCAAGGGTCCTATACTATCAAGCAAAATACCACTCTATTGAAATGCAGTAATTCAAGACAGATCCCAAAAATGGATGCAATACCGGTACTCACCACTATAAGAAAGCCGGCGTTTTAAAACCACCAGACTTTTGTGTAAAACTGAACAGAGGAACCCAAACCAGGCCAAGGAAAGACTTGCTAAGAGGTGGATACAATGTAAAACTATATTCTGAAATGACTTGAAGGAAGTAATTATTTAATGTATATGTAAAAATTGTAAGTTTTGATTTAAACTGGGAAATAAAGTGACATTTAGCTGAATTCTGCCTGACAACTACCCCCGACAGGATAAACCTGCTCAGCCACTCTTCCCAGGCCTGGCTGCATCCTGCTGCCCCTGCCAAAAGGAGATCACACCTCCCTGATTGATTTAAGGGAGGGGACCTGCAGACTGCAGGCAGTTGAACAAAGCCCTGTCCTGGGCTCAGGCAAATGTTATATTGGGGGAGCCGTAAAGTGGCTTCCTCTTGGGAGAAACTGGGAGGGGCAGTGCTTCTGCTAGCAAGCTGAGCTTGGGGGAAGTGGATAAACCAGTTATTCCACCATGTGATGTGGGAAGCCACACCCCTTTTTGACAAGAGCATAATTTTAAAAAGATAGATAACTCATAGTGCGGACTTGTCAGAATTATATAAGTAATATCATTATTCTGGTGATTTTTCTGTGCACGTTTTTAGAGGTGTTAGGACCCTGTGGTGTATTCTGGGGGGTTGCTAGCGGAAAATAGGGTCTTACTCCAAATGTCTGCATGTTAAAAATCTGACACTTCAATTAATGTCCATACTCCTTGCGCACATGTGTGTAATTTTTGGTAAATGTCCGATATTGGTAAACCAGATAAAAAAATTGAAAATGTTGCCATTTTTTAATGCAAGCCCCCAGGAAGATCAGAGGCGGACAAGCATGGACCATAAGGAATATATAATGTGTACATGTAATTTCAACAAATTGTGTATCTGGGAAATATGTATTTGAATCAAATATAGATTTGTGGGCAAATTGACCAGGGGAGGATCCTCTGACCCATAAACAGACCTCATCATGATGACAATCCATTTCCTTCCCCCAATCATGGGAGAGGGGAGAATTGGGCCAATGACAAGTATAGAGGGGCAGGTTTAGTTATGACCAACGCACACACCCACTTTCTAAAGACATAAAAAGAGCCACTGGAAGCCAGACAGGACATTCACTTTCCAGTTTCTTGCGGGACTCTTTGCCGGGATACTCCAGACTTCAAATCCATCAACCTCCAGAAACCAGAGATCCAGAGAGACCAGAACTGTGCAGTGCTGAGAGCAGAACCAGAGACCATACCGCTGTTCAGAACCACCCGCCGGAAGTCCTGTCCAACCTGACCAGACCTTGACGGCTTATTTCAAAAATATAGTGTGAGTACTCACTGTGCAAAACCAATTTCTTAGTTTAAAATAATCTAATCCAAACTATTTTAGCCTATTAGAACTGCCTCCTAGAATCGTGTCATTCTGTCATCCTTAAAACTGAAAACTGTCATCTGTCATTTTGAACTTTTAAATTTCAAATCCGAAAAACTACCTTCACAAAATTGGCCGTATCTCTGGAACCGTTTGTGCTAGGAGCAAAATCTTTTTATCTTAAAGCTAAGATTCTAAGCTTTCCAACGAGCCTAGAACCGACTTGTAGTGCCTCCGTAATCGCGCTCGACGCACGTGACTAAATTTGCCGCGATTTGACATTTTGCACAATTTCAGCCACGTGTAAAAATCAGCAGCTTCTTGCTTTCCTTTGCTAAAATTCGTTTTAACCTGCTGGTTACACATAGAGCATTGCTAAAGTGAGCCTGAACTAATATAAACTAGATATCACCCACCCTGAACCTCTAGAGGGAATTAAAAGCATTTTTAGCACATTTCTCAGTTCATTGTCATCACATTCAAAGCATTTTGGGCCTGTGTTTCAAACTTCTACCTGTTTCCTCTAAGCTTGCTGGGGGGAACTGAATTTCGTATTGTATTTGATTGCATACCTGAGAACTGTGTGCTCCTCTTTCCATCTCCTTCCATTTCTTACATTGCATAGGGGGGGTGGGGTGAATTGCCAGAGAAAAAGCGATTATCTTATCTTTTGCTAAAATCATATCAAGTTATTTCTGTACTGCATTTTATTCCTCATTGCTTTTCCCTTGAAACCATAAAAGTATTTTTGCTACCTTATCCATCCTATACTAACTCCTCATTGATTGTAAAGAAGTGTGCTAGGGCCAGATTACCCATTGTTGATCAACATTATATCCATAAGTGTGATATCAATTATTAATTTATTATAAAAGTGTGATATATATCTTGTTAATTTTTCAAATAAACCTTTTAATTTGCAAAACAAACCTACTTCTTGGCTCAGTGGGGTCAAGGGGATTCTAAGAGGGGGGTGTTATACAAGGGTTGTCATCCAGAGTACTGAACTGGACATAAAAATACATCAATAAGGGTTTTCCTCAGCATCCCAGACTAAGCATTGACTTAGCTGTAGTGTTAATTGAATATCGCTTACAGTTGGTTGAGATCAGGTAGGGCGTGGCTAAAATACAACTGTTGTGATAGGGCCTCTGAATCCCAGTACCTTTGGATGTGTGCTAATGGTCAACTATATTTTATTAGTTTTACTGTCCCTCCACTCAGCCACACAATGTCTCCAATCAATGTTGTGCTCTTGCTCCAACAGACCACCAGCACGTCTGTCTACTTCACAATTACAATAGCTAATCTCTGTGAGCTAACCTGCAGTCCCATGAACCAAAGCTACTGTATGAACCCAGCGTGTAGTAGCACTGACTGGCACCACAAAACCAAGAGGCAATAGATCAGGACTAAAACTAACGGCACATTACCTATGGCCCATGTCTCTAATATCTTAGCTGTTTGATCCCCAAAGCATGGTACATGCCGTTTGAGAATAGTCTAATATCTTACCAAAAATGCAGGTACATCTACCGGTTTATGGTCAAAATATCGAATAAATAAATCTCGAAAAAATAAATCTCGAAAAAAAGGCCGAAAAAAAAAATAAGTCACATTTTTTTTTAATGACGTTTTTTATTCGAAATGGGGGGTTCCCCCCCCAACCCCCCTTTATTTTTTTTAACCTTTTTTTTTATCCCGGACCCCATCGACCTTATTGTTATTCGAGATTATTTTTTCGAGATTTTGACTGACCACCACATCTACCCATTCTCACAATCATCTAAGCATTTTTAAACCCAGCAGTACTTCTAACATACCCACCTACAGCTATATAAACCACAAGGTAACCAGGATGAGTTCCTCACCAACCCGAACCAATCCTCACTACCTGTAGCAATCCTGCCGTGCCCACAATCAAATCCTGCATCTCTTTAAGCATACAATGCCTTTAATCAGGAATTTGTATTCGTATTTTGTATTTATTTGAAGAACAGATATGTCAGTTTCAAACAGAAATGACTTACAATAACACATTTACAGATGGGGAAATCATTCCCACGAATGGTGCCTATACAATAGAATAAAGAAGAGAACAAGCAGGGAGCCAGTTTATGATGGTGTAAACATGACATATACCAGGGACAAAACAAATAGAAACAAAATGAATGTAAGAAAGCAAGTGATATTACTCTAAGTGGACAAGTGCTTCAAACTAAGGAGTACTAATTAAATATGCAAAATTACATAATTAAGCTCCACTCTGGGCAATGGTGGGATCAGATAGGGCGGATGGAGGGATGGTAGGGGGAGCTCCTGCTTTAGCAAGTAAGTGAAGTTTAAGCCAAGCTTTGAAGAGATCCACAGTTGGACCGTCTTTGAATGGTCAGTGGGTTCCAATGGAGCAGGGTGAGTAGTGAGAAAGAGCAGAAGTGAGAGGAGCACAGGGAGGGTATGGGAAGGTGAGGCTTAGTGCAGAGGAGGATTGGAGGGAATGAGATGTTGAATAAACTGAGATACAATCAGACAGGTACTGAGGAGAAAGAACATTCATGGCTTTATAGACTGGAAGAAGGAACTTGAAAACAGATTGGTTGTGCGTGAAAGCCAACCGGCATGTTGTCAGTGGCTAGAAGTGGGGGAACATCTGGGTATATTATAGAGAGTCTGGGTAGTAAAGTTGAGGACTTTGTCTAGAGGGAGTGCGGGTAGTAAAGTTGAGGACTCTTTCTAGAGGGAGGAAAGAGAAGAAAAGAAGTCAAGAAGTAGGTTTGAGCAGTAGTCCAGTTTGCTGAGCACAAGAGTGGAGATTATAGTTGTCGTAGAGTGTTTAGTAAGCAAAGGATGGATTTTTCTAATGTTTAGGCAGTTAATATAAGCAGCAGATGCATTGGTAGTGGTGAATTATTGCAATCATAGGCCGTTATCAAAGAGGACCCCAAGATTGCAAGCCTTTGGTGAGAGAGCAGGAAGGTTGGGCAGGAAAGAGATAGGAGAGGGGAGGGGAAGGAAGGCATTGGAAGCTGGACAAAAGATTACTTGCATTTTTGAAGTGTTCAGCATGGGGCAGGAGAGAGCCTAGTGACGAATTGCAGTGAGACCAGTCATAATCAGTTCTGAGATGACTGTGGTGAACGAGAGAAAGGAGAAGAATATTTGAGTGCCATCAGCAAAAAGTTAATAGTGAAAGCCAAAGGATGAGATGAGTCTTCCCAGGGCGGAGGTGTAGAGGGTGAAGAGCAAAGGTCCAAGGACTGGTCCTTGGGGGACACCAATAGGGAGAGTGGTGGGGTAAGAGGTTTGCGAGTTCCAATAGATTTGAAAAGATTGACCGTCCAGGTAGCAGGCGATCCAGGCAAGAGCAAATTTACAAATCCCAAGGTCCTGGACAGTGAGGAGGAGTGAGGAGTGATCAATAGTGTCAAAAGCAAGAGCAAGGTTCAAAAGGATAAGTGTAGAAGAGAGTTTGGGGTGGTGAGCATTAGAGATAAAGTTGGACACATGCAAGAGTGCATTCTTGGAGTGTTTCCCCCAAAAGACTTATTGAAGTGGATCTCCAAGGCCGCTATCCAGAAGGTACTTAGTGATCTGGTGGAAGACAACCCGCTAAAGGAATTTGGGGAATGAAGCCCTAGCTGGGGTGCCCTTCGTCCTTCAACACAATGGGCCTCATTACACGGATGGTGGTAAGGGTTTACCGGTACCGGTAAGGGTACCAGTGCCGGTAAACCCTTACCGCCTTACTATGAGGTCCCTTTGTGGGACCCTACCTTAACGGCTGGTTTTACCAGCCGTTAAGGACGGGACCCGCAAAGGGACCTTGGAGGTAATTACGGTACCGCAATTTGCGGTACCGTAATTACCGCCTTCCCCATTCCCATTGAGCCCTATGGGGGCAAAAATGGGAATGGGGAAGTGCCATGGTGAATGGGGAATTACCGCCCCCACACACCTTGGAATAGGGCGGTAATTCCGCCATTCACCATGACGGACTCGGTAAAATACCGGTGGCAACCATGGCGCTAGTAGCGCCATGGCTACCGCCATCCATGTAATGAGGCCCAATGTCTTTTGGATTCTCTCTGAAGTTTGCATTTACTCTTTGTGGGGTGTCTAATCTATTTACAAGTGGTGTGCCTTTAGAAAACTGAGCAGTCGACCTCTGGTAACCAACAGCCGGTGTCCGAATGCTGAAACTGCCCAAAGGAGTATATATGGCTTGTCGTTTACAGACATACCACTGTTAGGGCGAGTGTTCTGACAAATGAAATTAGCACCAAGCCCAGTGTGCATGATATGTTCAGCAGGATTGCAGCTTGAATTACTCTCACAGTCATATTTCTGTAGTCCCCAAATGCACTTTAAATGTATGCATAGCAGCCAGCCTCCCACATTCAGGACAATCCCTAGTCACCAAGGGCCCCACGCTCATAAAGGCCATGTGCATACCTACTAATAGTGTGCTTTGTAGAGGGGCCAAAAGTTAGTTACCCAAATCTAAGTCTTCTTTCAAGACAACTACAATAAGTCACACAGAAATATTTTAACCCCCTTATTTTCACATATGAATATTTGGCACTACAAAAAGGATTTTGTTGCGAATGTCATATTTTCTTCACATAATAGATGAAGCATGTTTCTGTCATGCACTGAAATACAGCCAGGTTACCTTTTCACAAATTATATTTTATTGTGATTCTTTAACCTTCGAAAGTATATTGACAAAACCCACAGGCCATTTATTTTGTTTCCGTATAAGAAACTGAATGCAATTTGACCGAATCCCACTTTTTCGAAAACGATTTTTTCGAAATATACAATGTTTCCGAATATTCGCCAGATCTTCTATTCCAAGTCTGTGATATGTGCACTTGTGTTTGGGAGTCTTCTATGCTGGGCAATCTCATGCTGTACAAAGAGTACAGTATTTTATGCATGGCTGCCATACAAGGATTGCTACAGGCTCAAAAATCGTCCATGCTGTGCAACGATTTCATGTCGAGGTTTCATGTGCCTGTTATGTGCGTGAAGGAAGCTTGCCGTGCAGCGTCCCATGTTGTGTCTGTTGTATGTGGGAGGGCAAGCTTACATTGATACTTCATGCTGTGCCTGTACTTTGTGTGAGGGATGCAAACTCTGCTGTACCTCATGCTGTAACACCTCTATTTCTGAGAAGATGTTTACACAGCTGCAGTACATTCTATTCCCAGTGCTTTTGTGTGGATCATCTTACATTTTCTTTTTCATTGTGTGCTATGTTTTTTCATTGTATTTTGTCCCCTAGCCCTACCGCCCATGTATGGCGGCCCTACTGCATGCTGAGTGTGGCAGTTCATCATCTGCATTTTATTTATTTATTTATTCATTTGTTACACGGCCAGACCCTGGGGGATCACGGCGTGGTTCAGACATCTTAGTAATTGGTCATACATTGGTGGTAGGTGTACAGAGGGTGTTACAAACAGCAGGTCATATAGATTAGTACCGATAGAGAAGAAACAGAATTAAATAAAGTGTTTACAAATTAAGCATATGAGTGTTATAGTGTTACAATGGCATAGGTTTCGCACTGAGCTACTATTGGTTGAATAGCCACATTTTCATGCTGCATGTTTTTCATTTTGTTTTCTCCTGCCATCCCTCCTGCACGTGTACAGCATCCCTGCTTTGTGTTGACTGCGGCAGTCCATCTTGCGCATTTTGCTGAATCTTTTTGATTTCACAGTATATCTTTCATTTCATTTTGGACCTCCAACCGTACTGTTACTCTGTTAGCAATGTTTATCTGCGCATAATAGAAATGCATTATTATTGTGCATTTTTTTAAAATGTGTCTTGGTATAGCATAGTGTGTAGGATTTTTCCCAAAACATTATATCTGTATTTAAAAAATAAGTATGCATTCACATTTTCCACATTAAGGTTCATTTCGAAAATATCACCTTTTCAATCACTTATCCATAGTCATTGTCGAACACTTTGCACTTTCGTTCGCTTATTTTCGGTAAAATCACCAACATCCATTTATTTAACCTCCCACTGAATTGCATTCTTCATATGTAGTATATACAAAGCAATCGAGCCCAGACTACCCCACCCTTTCACACCGTATGGTTAGGTATCCAGCAACAACCCAGGCAGGGTCTGAATTCCCCTTCAATTTGGTCAGTGATCAAAAAAGTAAGTTAACGCAAACGTGTATTCATCATAAACATATATAAAAAATTAATCTAAAAAACATATCAACCAATTAATTAACACATCCCATGCTTTGGGAATTGAGCTTGTGCTAACTGTCGAATCAAGAATTGTGAAGTTAGTATCCATGTGATAAAGTACACAGTATGTAGCATTCCATTCAAGAAGGGAGAACATAATGCTACACTGAATTTATATCGTTGTCTTGAGTAATTTGTGACTTTTCAAGACCTCCCCATAAAACAGAATTGTTGAAAGTCAAAATCAGAGTGAGGCAAGGGCAAGAAGGAGAGGGCAAATGAGCCATGATTACTTGCCAGGTATTTTTGAAGAGAGGTTTCTGGCCTGCAGAGGTTGCTCTCCCTGGTACCGGCCCTGTGCTGATTCTGTTAACATTTGAACTCCTTTCAAAGGGTCTGCTTTCACTACCTCAGTAGCTACCCAGTAAACAGGCTATGGGTTCGATCAAACTACAAGCAAGATGACACAGAGCCACACAGGTTCGATCCCCCGGTCCTCGCTTAGAAACCTCTGGGTATTAAGCGCGTTATAAATAACCTATCATATCAAATCATACAAGACAATCCTCCAGGACAGGCACTTTTCCGTGTAGGTCACAGGCCAAATCCATCCCCTGATGTCCTTTGACCGTGCGGTCACAGCAAGAGACGTGTTAGGTATGTAGCTCGCCTCGTGTTTAAAAATTATAAAAGCATTGCTCGGAGTCGGAGAGTAATATGACAACCAAACTAACCCTCATTTGTAGCTTCTTCATTAAACGCGTAATGATATGGGCAATATGTAACGTAATGTAATGTAAAATGATCTTATATAATGCCCATGCCCAAATATATACCCCATAAAAATAAAAGCAATCATGAAAATGCAGAAATCAGAAACAGTTTACTCCAGTTAGGAAAAACACAATCAGGTTTTTTTTTTCACTACATTCTGTAGTCAGAAGGTGTTTTTAAATGTAATTTGCCATAATATCTGTGGCAAAAAATACTTCTACCAGTTAGAGCTGGGGAAATTATGTGTTCAAGTGCCACAGCTGTAGGTTGGTCACTAGTCCTGCCTTTACCACTTAGAAAATGGGTGTGCTCGTGGTGAAATCATTATATTTCACTGTGCATCACCTGCCAAAGTAAGCAATCCCTAGCAGTGATTCCACGCACACTGTCCAACAAGGCCTGACTCAGGATGCTGCACTATATACGAGTGACCATTCATATATTCAAATCGCAAAGGTTTTTTTCTCTTGACCCAGACCTGGCAACTTTATGTAATGTAAATTCCCATGATCCCCTCTGGTACCAGACTCATCCGAAGATGTTATTTTTTGTGATGTCACTGATGACCATATACCTATGATAATTAGGAGGAAGGCACATGTTTTTCCACCCAGGGTCCTGCAAGTGCTAGGTCTGCTCCTGCTGACATTGTTACTATTTGCCCCACCCTCTCCTTTACTACAGGTGATGTATTAACAGAATTAGCTGAACTGTGTATATACTAAGACAGTGATTTATTTACAAACTGCACCAGAGAGAGATGTAGTTGCAACGTGCAGAAATGAAGTAAATAAACCACCTGAGAACATGGTACGCTACCAAAAATACTTATTTACATAGTCTCATGGTGTCTAGGACAGCCGCCTTTGCCTACGTCACCACGTCGTCCCAGCCACACTGTGAGGAATTAGACAATCTGCAGGGTGGGTGTGGGCCCGCCTGGCTTTTTTGAGATTTTATATGAAATTGAATGATGGTAGATCGGCCTCGGAAAATATGTGGGTTTAATCTGCACCCATTTTCCAATGCTCACGGCACGACATACACATAGACCTGTGTACTCTAGGAGGACAAAGCCTACAGGTGCAGCCCCCCTGTCATATTTAGTTGGAGTATGACAGTTAGGATTACACCTTGTCTTTCAGAAGGGGGAGGGAAACCCCTTCCTCCTGCAATGCCAGACTAACTAACTATCAAAGGCTCCATGGATCCGCCCTGTCCTTTTGTGTAAGCACTGCAGAATGGTGGCAGCAATTAACATAATTAGCATATTAATAGAGTATACTCCAAACAACCCCAAATGGGCCCTCGCTGCTCTGGTGAACAAAGGAAACAGGAAACCCCAACACCTTTGATCTGCATCTGTGTCAACCTGAAGCCACCTCCCACCTCTTATTATCAAGGGCAATTACCAGTCATGTATGGGATATGTGTGAAACCAAAGGGTTTCTCACCTGTTAGTCCCCGGGGATCTCTCTCTCTCAGGTGGCCAGGGCATGGCCATCACCTTTGGACCCAGACCATGGGGTTGGACCGATGCAGGAGGATCACCTGGGTGAGGGATCTTCAGGGAGTGGAGGTGAGGCAACCAATGGTGATACGTGGTATCCCCCCCCCTTTCTGGAGAGGAGCGCCTGCTACCTTTTTTGAAATATTTGCAAGGAACTTGGGGTTGGTCATCCTAAGTTACCTGGGGGCAACCAGACGTGGACTCCCTGTTCACTGTGCTCAGAGAGGCGCAGCTTCACCTCACTGATTAGGCCCAACAAGGCTGAAACACGTGTATGGGGTTGCTGTTGGTACTCTTGTTCATAGAGGAATTGCCATAGCATTTCGGTGCTGGACTGCCCATGTGGGCGGGACAAAGACTGATATGCAAATGGATATTTCCCATCTGTGAAAGGTACAGTGAGCAAAAAGCATGTGCTGCAAACTCTCATCTCAGAACAGGTTATCATGCCATGTTCTTTCTGGAGAAGAGCGCCTGCTACCTTTTTTGAAATTTTTGTTGAAATGTGAAAGACATTTTGGTGAACTGAAAATGAGTGAATTTAATGTGGAAGGACAAGCGGGCCTCGACCGACGTTTTGAACTGCCTTTTTAATAAGAACTGCCTTTTTAATAACCTGACTCAGAGTGTGTCATCCTGTCTAGGTGGGCCGCCTTACTCCGTACTGTTCAACGTGGGGAGGAGGGATGATTCAGCCGCCTTGATCCTTTATGTTATAACACTGACTTTGCTTTGCATATACATTCCACTTTACACCGTTTTTGTATAAGAGATAGGGCAGGCATTCGTTTTTTTAGTATAGGCCATTTTGATTTGACATAGACTGACTAGGACTATGTTTTGCTTATTATTTGATGGTAGAGACTACTCCCATCGTAGCTATAGGGCAAAGTAGGAGTTTTCCTAACCCCAAGAATGTAAGAAAGGTTTTGAAACTTGTAGCTCTTGTGTCAGTGTCATACCTGTGATACGATGCCTCCTTTACAGACTGCTGTTTACAGTAGTCATCCTCGCAGAGGCACCCCATTCAGAAGGTACGAGTATGTGGTTTGGCAGTGACCGAAAGTCTGGTCTCAGCGCAGCTTCAAGTGAAACCTGCCGCTTTAATCAGGAACCATAGATAGCTCAATTAAATAGAGAGACCCTTTGATTCACAACAGACAGGAAGTTGGGTGGGACTTAGTATTACATGTTTTCACCCCTTGACCTTTTATGTTGCAAAGCACTCTGGTTATTGATATTGATATCGATATTTTATTTCTATTGCGCTCGTACACAAGTGTTTCAGATTATGACCTCATGCATACAGGAGATTGTTGGTGGGCACCCAGGATTGGTTCATTAAGGTAGGCTTTACCTGCACCCATCACTTGGGCCGATTTGGCTTTAAAAGAGGGTTGAGCCCATCTTTTGGGCAGATCATCTGAAGACTTTGCAAGGAGTAACAAAAAGAACTCATTTGGACCCTGGCTGAAGGTACAGAGTGCTTTACAGCTTCCGCCAGTGAAGAAAGGCCAGAATTTCCAAGAGGGAAGCAAGATCCATCTCCTAAACATCTCTCAGGGAACAGAGGTAGATACTGAATCCAGAGAACCATCCAAGCAGCTAAAGAACCGGTACCCAACCAGCACACAGTCTGCCCTGCTAGACCTGGGATGTGCTTCTAGATTCAACTATATTTCATACTTATGGTTTATGAAGTAATGATGTTCAATAAACCCAGTTTGATTTAGCTAGACAGGGCCCGCATCATACCATTTAGTCCTTATTTTTTTGCTACAGTTTGATTGATGTGCAACTATAAAAAAGCATCTGTTTTTTTGTTGTTTTCTTGTTTTATTCGTCTACTCTGAAGCAGATTCTATGGAATTTAAACAGCTTAAATGTTTGTAGGGCCTGTGGGTCTACTGAATAAACAATAAAAAAAAATTCATTCATATGTGTGCCTTCTATCAGATTTAATTTCACAAAGTCATGATAGCCACTTGCTCTATATGAGAGTGTGGCCCTGTAGAATTGGTTTTTCAATTGGTTCATTTAGGGGACCTTAGGGGACCACCTCCCTGTGCGATATTTGTATTACTCATTTGTCCCCTTTATGCTCTTGAGTTTCCCCCTTCTGTCATGCCCTGCTGGTGCCTGCAACACTCTCCTCAGCTTTGGGCATCTGCCTTAAAGGATGGCAAGAGCACAATGAAGAAGCTAGGAGGAGTGCATCGACAAGCATCAACCAATGTCCACCTTAAAGGACATTTTCAAGCCACTCGCGCCCCTCGAGCTGCAACAGACTGCACCACTGACTGTTGTCATGCCGCAGCCACTAACGTCACCTGAGACACCGCGACCAGTGCTTCAGACCCGCAAACCAGCAATAAACCGACGATTCCTGTCCCCAAGCCACTGTGTAGGCCAACCTGCAGCTGTCCGTCCAGCCTCGCTAGCCGAACTGTCTGCCATCTGATACCTGCAGCTTTCTCCCATCTTAAACTCAGTTGCAGAAGCTGCAAAGTGCCATGAAATCGACTCCACACCTTCCAGCACCAAGAACATCTACTAGCACATGGTACATTGTGGTTCTGTTCCCCTGGTCCTTCTCCCAAGGCCCTAGTGACATTTTACGACCCATTGTTCCCTTTGTGCTGAAACCAAGTATCCTTGAACTATTAGGATTAATTACTTTACTGAATACCCTCCTGTCAGAAAAGTGGGCAGACATTTAAAGCATTCACCCACTTGTTGAAAATATCAGAGTCGTTGATGGCTGGTAACAAAGTTGACACATTTAAAGGGATGTACAATTGATTGCGTGTGAGCATGTATTAAAGAATTTTGAGATTGACCTACACTAGCAACTCGTGGACAAGACTATCACAGACACTGGTGAGCTTGCTAAGTCTGTCGACAGGTGTGTGAGTACTCTAGTCCAGAAAAAGGCTCAGGCTAGCACACCCAAATCGGAAGAGAAATCTTCAGACAAAAAAGAAAACAAGGATGGGAAGGACAAAGGTCTAACCCACTCCTCTTCGAAGTCAGGTCCCCAAATGTATGAAGGGAAATCCCAACTTTAGTTCAGCTGTACACACTGAAAAGAAGAGCACAGGCACCCCTAACACTGAGACACCTGCATTCTCACCACCTAGAGGTTGTTTTGTGTGTAAGGAGCTGGGCCATAGGAAAGGGGATCTTGCTTGCAAGGGTTTACCCAAGCAAGCCATAGTGAATGTTGGACTAATGGAAGAGGCCATCATTAGTGTGGGCCTCCTAGAGGAGAACCTTCCACTAGGCCAAAGAGTGGCCAAATGTGGATTAGTTACACTGAGTGGTAAGGGTACCGGGTCTCCAGAAGAGACCCCATTTCCCGATAATGCTCAACTCTATTAAGAACATGTGTATATCAATGGGCACAAAACTCCTGCGGTCAGATACACCACAACTAGCGTCACTGCTGTTACCCGGCAGTGGGTACAGCCAGGCCAATATATATTAATGGGCCTGATTGTAGTGTCAGTGGGTTTGACGGAAAGAGTAAGTGCCCCTTGGTGATAGTAGAGTTCAGCTGGCAAGATGAAATTACCCAGCGCTGTGTAGTGGTGAAAGACTCCATCCCTGTGTCATGTCTGTTAGGTAATGATCTTCCTGATCCCGGGATAGTAGCAGTGGCTACCCGATCAAGGGCCAAAGAGATCATCAGATTGAAAACTCTCACCCTTAGGGCCTGGAGTGATTCCAGAGGGCTTATTGGAAGAGCTGGCATGGCCGGTAGCCCCTAGTCCAGATCCACAGACTGCTGAGTCACCTAATCCTGAGTGAGAGGGGCCAGTAGCCATTGAGGACCCTACTTTGGTAGCAGGGGACTCAGTGACTTCAGAGTTACCTGGCACAGTGCAGGAACCTGAAGTGGAGGACCAGGTGGGCACAGATCTGAAGGGCCTGCCCAGGCTGGATGAGTTTGCATCAGGTGGGGCCCAGATAAGACTGACTTCTTCACAGCCCATAAAGAGTGTCCCACTCTGACAGGTTTGTGGAAGCAGGCGGAGGAGCAGGCTAAGGGCGAGGCCCCTGGACTGTTCAAAGTGTACTGGGAGGATGGACTCCTGTACAGTGGGCCAAAAGACTCTGAGGGCGAGGGCACCAGAAGGTTGGTGATTCCCCAGTGCCACAGACAGAAAGTTCATTTTGGATTTGGCTCACTAAATTGCTTTAGCGGGTCACTGCGGAGTGACTAAGACATCAGACCGGTTGTCTGTGCACTTTGATTGGCTGCAGTTCGGCATAACCGTTAAGGAATTTGTCCAGTCCCGCCCGACTTGTCAAGTTTCTGGCAAGTCAGGTGGTGACACAAAGGCCCCCTTAAATCCACTACCAGTGGTTAGGCGGCCTTTCGAGAGAATAGGCATGGCCAGTGTGGCTCCTTTGGATCCTCAAACCAGCTCAGGGAACAGATACATCTTGCTGGTGGTAGACCATGCATCAAGGTACCCTGAGGCTGTCCCTCTGAGGAGCATTAAAGCCCCTGTGGTTGCGAAGGCTCTGATTGGGATATTCTCCTGTGTTGGATTCCCAAGGAAATTGTTTCTGACAGGGGATCAAACTCAATATCAGTGTATATGAAGGCTATGTGGAAAGCGTGTTTGAGTATTCCATCCACAAACAAGTAGGCTTGTTGGGTGGTTCAACAAGATCCAGAAAGGCATGATAGGTGACTTGGAAGAGCACCTGAGGTGAAAATGGGATATTCTCCTGCCATGCCTTCTGTTTGCCTACAGGGAGGTTTTTTTCTAAAACCACTCACTTTTACCAAGCATACCTTTTTGAAAGACACCAGGGATGTCATTAACCTGATTGAAGATCTTGGGTTTGATTGCAGAACAACTAACTTATCTGCTAACTTTGGATATTACAGCTGTCTACACTAATATTCCTGAAGATGAGGCACTATTAGTGGCAGAAACAGCGCTCAACACACGCAAAATTCCACACACCATTCTGACTGAATTTTTGCTATAGCGTTTGATAATTTCTCTGAATCGTAACTTTTTCATGTTTGCCACTAAAAGATACTTGCAGATCAAAGGTACGACGATGGGGGCGGCCTTTGCCCTGAGCATTGCCAGTTTGTACATGGTGGCTTTGAAGACAAGTATATTTTTCACCACATCAGTTCACCCCTAATATCTGCCTTTGGTGCTGATACATTGAGGACATCCTATGGATCTGGTGAGGTAACATTGAGGAATTGCAACAATTTATAACATGGCTTAATACCATCACACCCAATTAACAGTTCACTGCCCAATGGTGTAAAGAGGAGATCATGTTTCTTGGCTTAACCATCAGACGCACTGCAAATAAGCTATATACCACATTGTACACCAAACCCACAGACCGCAACAACCTACTACAATATTGCAGTCAACATCCCCAACACCTTCAGGACAGCCTTCCGTACAGTCAACTGTTGTGCCTATGGTGCAATTGCTCGAAAAAAGCAGATTACCCAGGCCAATTGCATGATTGACAAATTTCATGAGAGGGAATATCCCTGCATCTGTTAAAAAGAACAGCCAAGAGAGTCTATTTTGGCAAACGTAAAACTCTCCTTCATTCTGTCAAACAACAGGCTAAGACCAATCAAATTTACACTTGCGTCACCACTTTTTCCAGATATACTCTTAGGTTAAAACAGCTAGTTTCCAAATACTGGACAGCACTAGATATTTCCCATTTGACTGGCTCCCAACTATGTTCTCCTTAAAAAGGGGTTACAATCTGCATGACAAATTAGTGCACTTAGCCTTGGCTACCCCCACGAAGCCACCCAACATTGCAAGGCTATTTTGCAACCGTGCTCCATCACCCATTGGTCATCATCCATGTGAAAATTGTGTGGCATTTCCGTTCACAAAAAAAAAACATTCAGTGAGTTACAAAACTTCTCTTGGATCATGCAACAGTTCACCACTTGTCACACCAAACATACTATATATGTGATTACTTGCCCATGTGATCTGTGATACATTGGTATGACCATGTGGAGAACCTGCACTCGCATTAATGAACATTGATCGAAGATTAAAACAGGTCAGACCCAAGCACCCTTGATCAAACATTTTCAGGAAAAGGGGCACACAGTCAATGACCTGCAGTAGTTCATATTGGAAGTCGTCCGCCCCGATATGAAAGTGTTTTCGACCATGCGCTGGTTACGTAAGGTAGAACAACATTGGATACATAGATGATCATATCTCCGATCTCAACAAGACCATCAATTGGTCCATTCTATTGTGATAGCGATCTCTAGCCCTGTTACTAACCACAGCTATCTCGAGCCTTGCTACTAACCCCTGCTTTCCAACTAGTGATTCAGCAACTGGACTGGCTGATATCTGCATTTGTACTTGCCATACTGGCTACGTAGCATTTTACTTCAGCACCTGCAGCCTTAACCTCTTTGCCACAACTTCATGTGCGCTGGCTTAAACACAGACTTGCCAACACTGTGTTCTTAACCATCTGGTCAATGGTTGTTCACATTTAGACCCTGTTACAAGATGGCCACTGCGTTTTCCATAGCCCACATTCCCCCATGGAAGAGGGACAGGTCCATGTACACATTCTCTTTTCTTTATGTCCATCCATTTGTGTTTGACATATTCTGACGTAGGAGACCAAACCAGTTTACTGTTAGCTTCAGTCCACAGGGCGTCCTCATTCAGACATCTAGGAACAGCATAAACTACACTTTGGCAGTGTTCTCATTTACGAACTGCCAGGTAAGTGCAGTGTTGCCGTAACAACCAGCCGTGTCGAACTCGGTTATGCATTAGTTAGACACGCACAGTTCCGGTCTCACACAGCAAAGGGTCCTTCTGAGGCACTCACTATACTTGTCACAGTATGTTAGAGAGGATGCCCTCCTGCTTGTATTTTGGGTGCAGCCATAGGGCCCTTACAGTGTTTACAGTGTGGGCGGTGGAATGCCCCATTGTAACTTGTTGCGATACTCATACAGTGTCTCCTTTTGGCTATATTCAGCACAATATTTCTGGTTCCCCACTTGAATGTATCACATGTCAAGAGGATTTGTTCTACCCTTCTTTTTTGTATAGAAGTCAATTTCTTGCACATAGGCATGCGCTCTAATCCCAGGGGGCTAACAGTTAGCACTGATACAGTGTTACTCTTCATTCCCCCATAGGAGCTTCACCTGACTAATCTTTAGAGGTAGTTCTGGTTTGTCTACATTACATGGTGGGGCTGTATTCTGATTCAGACCTTGGCCACCCTGTTTTCCAAATGAACTTTACGAGTGAAGACCTGTGGTCCAGGTACTCGATTCTTATCTAAATGACCTTGTGGTCTCTTGTTTACTTTGCTGTTGGAATGAGTCTGTACATTTACCCCCCACTCTATTGAACTATTTCAGCATTCATTGCTACTGGAAATCACAGATGAAGAAAATTTACTTTTACACGGTTGCACGCTGCTTGGACTCATCCCATATACGCCCTGAAAAGGACCGGGACCATTTCTTTCTGTGATAGAATGTGGACCCTTGTAGTGGCCCAAAACTTGAGCCGACGACAGACAACTTTAGGGGTTATTGTTGTATTTCCCATTCCTTCTCTGATGGCACTATGTACTTCAACTAAATTAGATGGGGCCTCATTACAACTGTGCCCATCTGGAAACACTGGTGCCGGTAAGCCTATCGGCATCTGTTGTTCCAGACCGGCACAGTACGACTCTGCGGGTAGGTGCCGTCCCGCCAGCCAGGGTCAGACCTGGTGGGCGGAACGGCACCCGCCCACAGAGTTTCACGGAAGCACCAGCACTGTTTTTAATGGTGCCGGTGCTTCCGTGGTCCCCATTCCAATTGATGGGAATGGGGACTTACAAAATTACCGGTGCCTGAATTCCCAGCCGCCATGGTCGTAATACCTGGTTTTACCGGGAAGTCAGGCGCCGGTAATTTTTTTCAGTTCTGGTGGCAGACTGCCGGTATCACCGGCAGGTTTAGCGCCAGACCCGTAATGAGGCCCATGCTCTTGAAACATTTTTGATGACTCCTTTGCTGATTAAGATACACTTGACATTTTAGTGTATGGGCCTCATTACGAGGCTGGTGGACGGCTGCCGCCGGTATTCATTTTCTTCCGGCAGCCAGAAATGAGCAATTACCGGGTCATTAAGGCCTTGCCCGACCCAGTATTTACCCATTCCTGGGCACTGGAAAAAATGTGTTTCCATTCCCATTTGAGCCACATGGGGCTCAATGGGAATGGGGAGGTCGGATGCATTGGCACCATTTATAACGGTGCCGGTGCATCCGACATGCTGTGCTCGTGGGTGCCTTTCATTCCGCCAGGTCAGACCTGGCGGAATAAAAGGCACCCGCGAGCACAACTCGGAGTTTGCCAGTCTGGATACAACGGCACCGGCAAGCTTACCGGTGCCGTTGTATCCGGACCGGCAAGCTTGTATCTTCTATATTTCTCTATCATTGTGTTTAGGTTTTAAGGTTATACACTGCCTTAAGTATGTAATAGGTCCCATTTGTGTTTTTTTTGGATCACATTTGTATTGGTCCCCCATGTTTTATTCATAATAAGGCAGCCATGGTCTATATAAATATATGTATAGATTTGATGGCAATTTTTGACTGTATATGTTTGTGCTTTCCAAAATCTGTTTTGTTTGAAGTAAAGAAAAATCTGTGTATGAACAGTACGTGTGTGTGTTTGATTATTATCATTTATGTCACAGGTGAACTTTTTTCTGGTTGCAACAAATACACTTTATTGTATGCATCTGTACTAGTACTGATGTTTTTGTTAGGGTGCATGTAGGACTCACATCCAGACTCTGAATACGATTACTTACATCCAACCTTTGAACTCGATTGAGCAATGTGAAACAGGCATGGGTCCTTTGCTAATATACGCCTACAGGGAGGTGCCACAGCACGGAGTAGGGTTTAGCCCCTTTGAGCTTCTGTTTCAACATCCTGTATGAGGTCCCCTCAGTCTAGTGAAAGAGGGATGGTAGAGCAACCCCTCATCCCCTACACAAGATGTGGTGGACCATGTACCTGGCCATCAGTCTAGAATGGCAAAGTACATGGAATAGTCAATGATAAACCTAAAGGCCAGTCAAGAGCTGATGAAGCACTGGCACGACCAGAAGGCCACAGTGACAGTCTATTCTCCAGGCTAGTGGGTGTGGATTATGGAGCCTGTCAAATCCAGGGCCTTTCTCGGACAAGTGGACTGGTCCTTACTGTGTGTTGGATAAAGTCATTGAGGTGAGCTACCTCATTGACCTGAAAAAACCTAAACAGATGTGCAGGGTCTTTTAGGTCAACCGGCTGAAACACCATTATAGCCAGGATGACTTGGTCTTGGCATTAGTGGCTGATGGAGAGACTGAGGAGGAGACCGATCCCCTCCCAGACCTCCTGCATACTGTAGCCACAGATGGGTCAGTTGAAGGTGTCAACCTTGCAACTGACCTTTCAGAACAGCAACTAACAGACTGTTGCTGCTTATTTCAACAGTTTGCTGTTCTGTTTTCTCTGGCACCAGGTCATGCAGATTGGTACACTCATGATGTGGACACTGGAGACAGTAAGCCGGTGAAGAGTAAGATTCACTGGATGACCAATAAGGTCAGGGACACCATCAAGGAGGAACTTTCCAAGATGCTGTCTCCAGGAGTGATAGAGCCATCCCACCGCCTCTAGGATAGCTCAGTGACGCTAGTCCCTAAATGACCAGTGGCGGGAAGACTGAAGCTTGCTTCTGTGTGTACTACAGGGGGCTCAATTCTGTCATGAAGACAGATGCTCACTTCCAGATGAACTCATTGACAAGCTTGGCACTGCCAAGTACATGAGTACCTTCGACCTTCGACTTCACGACAGGGTACTGGCAGGTCGACTTGACCGATAGAGCGAGAGAGAGGTCACCATTCTCAACCCCAGAAGGACATTATCAGTTAACTGTGATGCCCTTCGGATTGAAGAATGCCCCTGCCACTTTTCAGCAGATGGTTAATCAGGTTTTGTTTGGTCTGGAAAACATCAGTGTCGCCTATTTAGATGACATTGCTGTCTTCAGCCACACCTGGGAGGATCACAAATCCCATCTGAAACAAGTGCTTTAGGTATTGCAGAATGCAGGTCTGACTATCAATGCCATTAAGTGCCAGATAGCGCAGGGCACAGTGACTTACTTAGGCCACCTGGTCGGTGGAGGTAAGAAACAATCTCTCGAAGTGGAGGTACAGGCTGTGAAGGATTGGGACATCCCCCCACACAGACGCATGTGGGAGCCTTTCTAGCTCTCGCCGGGTACTTCTAGTCATTCATCAAGGGTTATGGGAGCATAGCCATGCCCCTGAATGTTGCAACTTCTAAGAAAATGCCTGAAGAAGATAACTTCCACCCCCGCCTGTCAAACCTCCTTTCAGGATTTAAAGGATGGATTGTACAGGGCTCTAGCTCTGAAAGTGCCAGACTATGGCCAGGAGTTCACTATCCCAACAGACACTTGTGATTTTGGGATTGGAGCAGTGTTAGCGCAGCTGAACTCCCAAGGGGTAGAGTAACCTGTTGCATAAATTAGCAGCCGATTGACAAAAAGGGAAAGTAACTGGGCTGTTGCTGAAAAAGAGGCTTGCGTGGTCATGTGGGCCATAAAAAAGCTCAAAACCCTACATCTTTGGGTCGCACTTTATGATCCAGACAGACCACCGGCCTCTTCGATGGTTAATGGCCATGCAAGGGGTGAATCCTAAGCTTCTCCCTTGGGCCATATCCCTAGAGGGATTAGATATGGACATCCAGCACAAGCCAGGCTCCCAGCATGGAAATGCAGATGGCCTCAGCTGGTACTTTAGCCTTGATGATGAACCAGACCCTCTTTAGGGTGGTGGTTATCATGTTGAGTCTGGGAGGCATGTGAGGAATTCGACCACCTGCAGGGTGGTTGTGCGCTCGCCTGGCTTTTTTTAAATTTGTATATGAAATTGAATGATGGTAGATCAGCATTCGGAAAATGTGTGGGGCTAATCTTCACACATTTTCCAATGCTCACTGCATGACAAACACATAGACTTGTGTACTCTAGGCGGACAAAGCCTACAGGCACAGTCCCCCTGTCATGTTTAGTTGGGATATGACAGTCAGGATTACACCTTATCTCTCAGAAGAGGGAGGGCAAAACCTTCCTCCTGCCATGGCCAGCCTAATTAACTATCAAACGCTCCATGGATCCGCCCTGTCCTTTTGTGTAAGCACTGCAGAATGATGGCAGCAATTAACATAACTACCATGCTAATTGAGTACACTTCAAACAGGCCCACATGGGGCCTAGCTGCAGAGGTGAACAAAGGTGACAGGAAACCCCAACACCTTTGATATGCATCTGTGTCAACCTGAAGCCAGCTCCCACCTCTTAGTATCAAGGGCAGTGACCTGCCATGTCTGGTACAGCTGTTTACAGTAGTCCTCCCAGCAGGGGTACCCCATTCAGAAGGTACGAGTATGTGGTTTGGCAGCGACTGAAAGTCTGGTCTCGCTGCAGCTTCAAGGGAGGTTGGGTTGTATTTTGTAGTGTGCTAGAACTGTTTGTTGAATAATAATAAAGTAGATATGTGTGCACAACCTTGGAATCATATCAAAATGTCGACCTGACAATTGCGATGACCGAAAATGCCGACTTCTTTTTTTTTACCCCCCCTTACACCACATATATATGGAGGCGGGTATAGAATATAAGATTAATATGAAGGGGTTGCGGGGGGGTCTTCCCCTGCATATATATGTGGAGTAAAGGGTTAAACAAATGTTTGCGTTTTCGGCGGTCGCAATAATCACATAGATCCTACAAACTTGACTGGACAGGCCCCTTGTCATTGGGTAATAATTTTATTTTTTCTGTGTTGCAACTAACCAATGATCCACAACCTTGCAGAGATAAGCCTGCCATTCTGTCCACCTAACCAAATTTGGACAAGGAGATTTATAATTTGCTTGTGTTTCCAATCTGTTCAGATCCCTTTTGGTGTACTAGAGATGTGGGGCTGATTGATGGTTTAGAAACTGATATTCATCCCTGGACCACTGGTGCCCCAGAAGTTGATTTGTCACACATGCCCATCATGCTTTAGGACACACCCTGCATTTGGCACTGACCCTTTTAGAGAACCTCACTTATAAACTTCTAATCTCACTAAAAGCACTGGGTTGGCCCATTTCTACAGGCAGGCAAACCGGAAAACGGCCTAGGGCAGTTAGGGGGATGGAGTACAGCAGGCACCCAGGTTAATTTTCCCTCCTGGGTGAGCAGGGAGCTGTTCGGAGTAACATCGTTGAGCACCACACAGACAGAGGCAGGGAACAAAAGCCTGTCCTGGTCATGTCCATCTACCCCCCCATGATGCAGACATTGGCCTAGTACTCTTCAGAGAGGTGTTTTTGGAAGGCTCCCTCCTCCCAAATTAGCATCTCTTTGTGAAACGAATCAAGCCCGGCACTAAGGCCCTTCACTATGCCTGTCTGCGCACATCACATCGAGCCAGGTGAGGCTGATACCCTCTATCTTCCCAGGTTACCCCCTGTGTATCAGTAGCCCTATCCAGCTTGGGCTGTTCCTTACAACCATGGAGCTTTGACTCCATACGAAGATGGCCACCGGTGTTCCCGGCCTGGGGACGCCTCCTTTCTGTGAGCAGCCTGATTGGCTCACTACCTTCCACTACGGAGAGTGCTAACTGGACGCTCTGCACTTTTCAAGCCGTGCTTGCATAGAGCTGGCAGGGCATTAAGGCCCAGCGCTAAGGCCCTTCACAATGTCTTTCTGTCCCTGTCCGTACTCTGCTTCAGATGCCGCAACCGCTATTCGACTGCTTCTCTGTACCTTTTGTTTATCATCAAGCTATTGTTTGAGGTCTTTCCATCGAAGGAAATGCATCAAAATGCATTTCCATCGATTTAAATCCATCGAATGCCATTGCATCGAAATGCTATCTTTTACATGTAAAAGTGCATTTCCTTTGAAACCCGTTCATCAAAAATATAAATGGACTGGTTTCAATGGAAATCCACTTTTACATGTAAAAGATAGCATTTCAATGCAGTTATTTTCTACATTAAAAAGCCCCCCCAACCCCCACGCCCACCCCCCCAACCCTAACCCTAATCTAACCCAAGCCCCAAAACTAACCCCTAACCCTAAACCCAATCTAACCCTTAATCTAACCCTAGCCCCAACCCTAACCCTAATCTAGCCCCAACCCTAACCCCTAACCCATATCAAACCCTTAATCAAACCCTAGCCCCACCCCTAACCCGTAACCCTAACCCTAGTTTCGAATATACCATTGAATTATAGTGAATGACAAGGCATTTCGATGGAAATGCTTTTCATTGGATATAATTCGATGGTAAGGCATTAGATTAAACTGATTTCGATGGAATGGCCAAATACCGAAGCTATGAACATCTGCAACCTCCTTCACATATGCTAGTTGCTTCATACCCCCCCCCCCAACCTTGTATGTCATCTTGACTGGTAAAATGAGCCCTGCCTCATCAGATTCCCTTTGTTCTTGCAACCTACATTTCTAATCATCCATTTAGCCCACTTCCAATGCTATTTCTGCATCTGGTCCTCCGAGCTTTTCATCTGACTGGATTTAGCCTGTAACCTGCATCACGTTGCAGCTCTTTAACCTGACCTTGATTCCCTGGCTAGCACTGCGGATACTGCCCTACCGCCTCTAGGGTGCAGCTCACTTGATAAATGGCTCATTTTTTGGCGCTTCTGATTATGCCTACTGTGTCCCTGCCACGCCACCATGCTGGAACCTATAGGCAAGATATGGCACAGTCTCTTTGTCATGGAATCTACTGCATCTGTATTGCCGGCAGATTGGGAATGATTTATACCATCCTCATCCTACATCCATGTAACCTGCACTTCCACCAAACTATGTAACCTGTAAGCACTGATCTTGTAAGAATTGTAATTGTAATTACACGCCTCTAGGCACTACGTTTGCCCATACTTGCACCTACATCAATGCTGATCTTTATGCTTCTTGCATTTAATCTGACATAGCCCCCGCTCCTTTGAGGCGAGGCTTTGACAAACTGTACACCCACACAAATGAGTTTCTATTCCAATCACCCGTTCTGCTTGACTATAACCACCTGTTTTGCATTCACTTTACTTTTATCTGACATGCTTGTCAGCTCATCTAATGTAGTTCCCCATACCATGAGGTGAGACTTTGCCAATCTGCATACACACACCTCTTTTGTCTCATAGGCATGTCTGCATGCCTGATGTGCCCCTGCATCATGAGGTGAGGCATTGTCAGTCTGCATGCACACACCTATCTTGTCTCAAATGCTTGTCTGCATGCCTGATATAGCCCCCGCACCATGAGGTGAGGCTTTGCCAGTCTGCATACACACACCTATCTTGTCTAATATGCTTGTCTGCATGCCTGATTTATCCCCCCGCACCATGAGGTGAGGCTTTGCCAGTCTGCATTCACACACCAAGTTTGTCTCATATGCTTGTCTGCACGCTTGATCTTGACTGCTAGCCTGATGTAGCCCTCTGTGCCATGAGGTGAGGCTTTGCCAGTCCACATACACGCACCAACTATGTCTCATATACTTGTCTGCATGTCTGATGTAGCCCGCCACATCATGAGGTGCGGCTTTGCCAATCTGCATACACTCACCTACCTTGCCTGTAACCAATATGCCTGTTCTTGCACTTCACCAAATGTACAATTATTTTCTTGAACTAGTGCCTAGGTGCCTCTGGGTTTTGTGTGCTGAAATAAATGCAAAAATAAATAAAGAAATAAATGCTTATACAATCTGATCATTTCTGCATTGCATACACTGTACTGCCATGCCAGAATGGAGGGATTGGGTGTTTATGGTGAAGTGAATGTTTTTTTTTTGTTTTTTTCTGCCCTGTGATAGCCCGCAGGAGTAGGCAGTTGTGGGGCGGCCATGAGTGTGAGGGGGGGAGGGGGTAAAGTAAATGTCCAAAGGAATGGCTTAATATAAGCAGAAGAGGAATAAGCATTTATTTATGGTATTTTAGCAGGTGACTAGGCTCATTTTCTTATTTGTGGGATATTTCAATCAAATGAGTGACTCCATCTCATTTGAGTATCATTGGAGTTTCTTTTGAAAATCATTGTTTTCTGGTATGTTAAGCCAGTCAAAACAAAATAATACGAATCCCAGAAGTCATGAATGTGTTTAATGAAAACTCATGACTGGAAACACATGCTCAGGTGACTATGCAGCAACCGTACCAAAACTATGCTCTTTACTGGGAGGCAAAAACAGTTTGAGTAAGTATGGGAAAATGTAATATTTGTACAAATTATGGGTCTGTTGCTGCCTTTTAAATTTTAGCAAAGGGGTCTGGAGTTGGAAAAATTGAAGGGTTGAAGGTTCAGGGGATTGAACTTAAGGGGATTTTCTTCCTTTGTTTGGTGGCAGTGTGTCTGTGTGTGTGCGTGCGTGTGTGTGTGTGTTTTATTTACTGTGAATAAATGAATGGGCTAAGGCAGACAAGAATTGTCATAGCAACAATTAATGATAACGTCAACAGTTTTGACGCGTCTAGAGAAAAGGTTTTCTTTCTTGCTACTGTTCGGATTGCGATCAAATGTCCATGTACATTTGTGATTTGCCTAGTGCTACAAATGAATGTCCAAGTTACCATAATTTCATAGGTTTTTCAAGGATATGTGAATATAAAAACGATTACAGTTATTGTCATCATACAGTAAGGAACTCACACCATTGCAAGGTATTCACAGAAATGGGCAGCGCTTGCCATCAGACAACACAGACTAAACATTGACTAGGCATTTCAATATGTTGACATTGCACTTGCATCACTTATTTATAATTTGGTGATTGTTATAGAGCTTCATGTAGATGGACCACTTCAAAGTTCTGTATTAATTAGTGTTATTACCCACTGATTTATTTGTATTTATTTATTTATTTCATTTGTTGATAGCACCCATACCAGGAAGTATCACAGAGCTAGTATCTGTTACAATGGGAAATACAGTCATGAGATGGTTGGTCAAGCCATATACATATTTGTTGAACAGTATAGTTTTACGTTTTTTTCTGAAGATTACGTATGAAGGCTCGTCTTGAATAGACGGTGGGAGGGCGTTGCAAAGCCTAGGAGCTATGACAGTGAAGCTTGGTCCACCTGCTCTTGTCCTGGTGAATCTTGGTGTTGCAAGGGTTAGTGTAGTGGAGGAGCATAGGCAGTGCGGTTTGGCGCTTTTAGCAATACGTTGTTTAAGGTAGGTAGGTGCATTGTTATGGATGTATCGGTGTGTGATAGATCAGATTTTAAACTCAATACAGGTTTTTATAGGCAGCCAGTGACCTTCATGCATAGCAAGGGATATGTGATACATGTGTTTCATCCCCCAAACTGCCCAAACGGCATTGTTTTGGATCAGTTGCATTTTGGTCAGATTTTCTGTTGAGGTTGCAGAGAGGATGGTGTTGCAGTAATCTAGTTTGCTGCCGATGATGGCCCTGGCAAGCGTAAGGCAGTTGTCTGAAGAGAGACATTTTCTACTGAGATGAATAAGTTTGGTGGAGTAAGCTGCTGATGAGTCAAGGGCCTTGATGTGATTTTGCATGGAGAGTTCTGAGTCTAGGTACATACCCAATGTTTTCACATGGCTGGATACAGAAGTGATGTTTCCATCGATAGAGAAAGAAGCAAAGGCCGGGTTCAGGTGTTTCAGTCGGTGCGGAGAGCCTAGTATAAAGAGCTCAGTCTTGTCATCATTCAGGCAGAGACGGTGGTCTGCCATCCAGGCCTGGGTGATAGTGTAGACTTGACTGATATTGACGGAATCTAGCGTGTGATTTCCATTAAGTGTCAGTAATACTTGAGTGTCATTGGCAAAGTTGAAGGGAAGGAAGTTGGAGGTAAGGTGGTGGCAGAGGATGTCGTGGTCAACAAGATTGAAGGCTGCAGAAAGGTCAAGTAGGAGAAGGATTGGGAGTTCTATGGCATCGTGTATGCTGTCGAGCTGGATCTTAAGAACAAAGAGGACCAGTGCTCTGCTTAGCTCTGAAGCCAGACTGGTGTGAGCAAAGAATTTTGTGTGCCTCAAAGTCGGTTTGGAGTTGGGTGTAGGCAGTGTGATCAAGAATTTTGATAAGGTATGCAAAAGTGGTAATGGGGCGGTAGTTGGTGGGGAGAATGGGGTCAAGGGAAGGTTTTTGAGTAGGGGTTTGAGCCAGTCTTTTTTAATGGCTTTAGCAAATGAGCAGGAGGCAAATGTGGCATTGATAAATTTGGCGATGATGGGTGCAAGGGGGTTGGTGCACATCTGGATGAAGTAGAAGGGACAGATGTCCCCTTTGCAGTTGATTGGTTTGAGGCCCTGGATGATGGTTTGGGCAGCAGAAGGCATGATGGGGGGAAGTGAAACAGGGCACAGTCATTGATTGGTCTGCTTGGTGGGGTGGGGAAGCATCCTTAGCTGAGAGCAGAGATTTCTTAAGTATAGTTTTGTCTCTGAGATTGTGGGTTTTGTTGGCCAGAGCTTTGTTTTTCGGGAAGCTAGTGATAGGTGGTGCTGGCGCTTCAAGCTCCTTAAAGATTTAGAAAAGTTCCTTGGTGTTAGAGCGGGCTTCGCTGATCCTGGAGTTGTAAATGTTGGATTTGGTGGTGATGATAGCAGCTTTGTAGGTTTTAGCTATGGAGCAGAAGGCTTCTTTGTGTGCATGGGGGGGGGGGTTCTTTCTCCAAAGGTGTTCCTGTGCTCTTTTCTGTCTGCAAGGGATGATTAGGTCATCTGAGAACCGGTTTTAGTGGATTTTTTATGTGATGTAGTTTTCAAAGGTGTATGGAGGTCAAGTGTATGTAGGAGCATGGCATTGTAGGCCGTGAGGATGGTTTTGGGATCATTGCTGTCAGATACTGGTGCGAGGGAGGCGTGAATGGTAGGTTTGAGCAACTCTTTGGTGTGTTTGTGGTTGTGCTTAACACTCATGGTACTCGATTCATTGCCCTCAGAAAGAAGAAGGGCCTAGTCGTGCCACCAAGGTTTTAACCTTGTCCATGGCATTCTCCCATTCCCAAACCTAGCCTGCTACACATAAGCTAGTCATCCGGTATGCAATTGTTTGCCAGATGTTTACATTATATGCCCAGCAACTCACTCTATTAGGTAGCTGTTGCCACCACCTGCCTATGGGCTCATGCCATTTTCTAGATATTGCCATCGTTAGGGGAGGACGGATATCTCAGGGGCAACATGTTTATCTTGGAAGCAAGGCAATGCAGCGCAGCACAGGTTTGAATCCCAATCCTGTACTTAAATAACCACTTGTTGGTATTAAGTGCCTTATAAAATAACAATTATAATTAATTATAATCCTATACTCAGACACTCACACTGTATACCAGGTTGTCTCATTACATGCTCATGTACTCACATCATTTGTCAAGTATTGTTAAACTGTGGCTAGGTATGCAGATCACATAGTAACCTGACTGCTTCACCTCATAGTCTACATACTTCTCTGGTCTTTCCTGATAGCGCTTTGCAGTAGTTGCACAGCCTTCTTTGTAACCTAACCTTACTTAATATATCTGTGAAGCTCCTTTTTTTATCAACCCCGCCTCTTCCATTCATTTCATAGCCATCTTCGATTCTTCTGCCCAAGCATTTGGAACGGCCTCTGAGCGCTGTGTTCACCAACTGAAGAGAGCTACTAGCTCTTGATACACTGACAATTCAGAGCAAAATTTAAGGAAAAATAGATTATAGCAGCAGCGAGCGATAGACACTTATGCGGAAGCATCCTTTAGGAGAGAGACAATCATTTATACAACAAAGATAAAGGAGATAGAAAATGAAATCCTATTTAAATTGTTGATGTATACGTTGTCTACTTATTAATGTTAAGTGCAAATCAAGGGAAAGGTATTTAAATTGCATTGATTACATTATTTTTGGAGAGGGATTGCAGTACAGTGTAGCAGTAAAGGAGCAACTTGGGGGCGTATTCTGGTGTTTCGGCTTGGGTACAGTATTGTCTAGAAACCTCCCTGGTGCCAAGTATATCCTTTTATCATTAGCACCCTGGTTTTGGCCGCTGCGCTATCAGGAGGCTTGGAACGTGGGCTGTAATGTAGGGTACAAGCCCCCATTCCAAGCTGCTTGGTTAGCCTGCTGCCCCTTCACCATTTAGCACCTATGTAGTTTCCTACACAGGTGCTAATCGTGCTTTTTTTGCAAAATCCGTATTCTATGCTGCATATGTCACAGCCATCAACATGGAAAAGGGACTTCCCGCCAGTAGTACTCTGCGGCGCCGAGCCACACACCAAAGGTAGGATTATTTTTTTGTAAAATAAAAAAAAAACACCATTAGCACCCTTGTAGGCAGTTACACGGGTGCTAATGGCGATATTATCTTCGGTGGCGGGCCGACCCTCGGTAACGACACCACCGTCCTCATTAAAAGGACCCTGCTTCTCTCGGGTCTTTGACCTGCCACCCAATCCCTTCCGCCCCGACCGGCACTCCCTCCCCCTGCACTTCTTGTAACTGCACTTGCAAGAACCGAATGACACAAGGCCTAGCAGGGCCGTTATTGTTGTTTTCTTCCTTGTTTCCCCAACCCCTTTTTGGTCTCCTGGCGCCTATACATTTGCTGTATAGGCGATTTAAAAATATCTAATAAATAAATAAATACATTATGATCCAACTCGCATAAAACAGAGTGCAGTCATGCTGGTCTCTCCTCCCCGCCTGTGATGAACTCTCTCTTTTTACAGAAGAATTCCTCCGGCTCCTGTGGCTCCTACAATGCGCGATTGAACCCCTCCTCGCTCCCCCCCCCCCTATTGCGTCCTCTGACCCCCTCGGCAGTGACGGCTGATCATTCTGATCAGATAAAGAGATCTGTGGGAGGCGCCCAATGGAATAGGAGCCCGGCTTCTAATCTGCAGTGGGCCGTGAGTGGCACGCGCTGACAGGCTCTCGCCCCCCCTCACCCTCCCATCCCTCGGAGGCTGGGTGATAAATGAGGCCGTCCATAGCTCGGGAACCGGGAGGGTCTGCCCGGGCCATTAACTCAGAGGCAGCTAACTGGCAACACCTGGATAGGTAGGGTCTGCCCTGCTGCTTTCAACACCCACACAGCAAGCACCCCCCAACCATGACCCCCAGGGGGCATTGAGTGGGCATATTACCGTGAGTCGCGACGTCTTGTTTTCTATTCCTGCCACTGGCCCACCGTGTGGTGTTCGACAAATCTATTTTCCTCTCTGCCTTGAGATGGCTATCTGAATATAAACTCTGGGAAATGTTACCGCGCGCGCCAGCCGCCCTCTGTTCTTTACACTTTGGCTTAATAGGGAGCGATTGGTGGGAGTTTCTCGGCGCACCTTCTCTGGGGACTCGATGTTAGTGAACACGCAGCTTCTCGTCGCGCGCCTCTGGCGCAGTGTCTACCCCCGTGGAATGGACCTGCCGACAGTAATTGCGAGGATGGGATTTAAAAGTCATCAGTGCGAATATCCCCGCGATCAGGAACATGTGCCGCGGGATCAGTATTTCCCGTTCACGGGGAATGTTCGGGATCATTTCGTGCAATTGCCCGCGAGAAGCGGTGAAGTGAGGCAGCGTTACAGTGAGCGCTATGCTCGTCCAGAGAGCTCTACCCGCACACTGAACTGCACACGTGTGTAGCGTGGAGCTGCGGGCTCTACCCGCACGGCGAACTCGTGCGCCCACCCACAGAGCTCGCCTCTAACCACACACTAAACGTGAAGAAACTGCGCAGACTGAGCCCAGAGCACTGGCCACACGGCGAACTCATCTACCCACGCTCGGTGAACTCATACAACAGCACACTGAAGCCGGAGCTCTAACCACACACTAAACGTGAAGAAACTGCGCAGACTGAGCCCAGAGCACTGGCCACACGGCGAACTCATCTACCCACGCTCGGTGAACTCATACAACAGCACACTGAAGCCGGAGCTCTAACCACACACTAAACGCGAAGAAACTGCACAGGCTGAGCACAGAGCACTGGCCACACGGCGAACTCATCTACCCACGCTCGGTGAACTCATACAACAGCACACTGAAGCCGGAGCTCTAACCACACACTAAACGCGAAGAAACTGCACAGGCTGAGCCCAGCGCACTGCCCGCACCGGGAACTCATTCAACTGAGCTCTGCCCGCAAACTCTGCTCGGATCTCTTGGAATTCAGGACTCCTCCAGCACACTGAACCCAGGGCTCTGGATTGAAGGCCCTCCTGATACAATATACTAGTGTCCTACTCGCACACAAAGCTCGCAACCCTTGTAAAGACATCTACCCAAGCTTTGCTCTTTCAGCTTCACTCATGCACTTATTGAAACCGATTCGTACACTGAGTTCAGTCCCCACTGAACAATTAAATCAGAGGTCTACCAAAATACTACACTCATAGCTCCAGTCACACACTCAGCTCATCTCTTTCAGAAAGTCCTCACACTACTACTCACATAGTGTGATCTAACAGTACTTCATCATAACATACTCACAGGTACTCCCAACGCACAGACAGACACTGAAGCTGACAGTCCTACTCAGGCGCTAGACTTTCAGCTGCATTCACCCAGCACACACCACATCCACCCTACTCACACAACAGCACACAGTCCTACTCACAAACCCACTTGCCAACCATAGTCACAGGTCTATTCACACATTAAGTTCACACCCATACTCACAAACTATAATCAAAGGCCATCATACTTTGGGTCACAACCCTACGCACACATGCAGATTACATATCTACTCAAACAATATACTCATAGCTCCATTCACAGTGTGCCCTTGCACGCCTACATGCAGACCAAAGCATATCCCTCAAAACGCTCGCCCTCACACACACACGTGTGACTAATCAGGCCCCCACTTATCTGGAAAACCGTTTCTCTCATTCCTCTATCAGCCCGCAGACATCCGCTCAAGCACACAGTCTCAAGGTACCCAGATACAAACCGCAGAAAGCCGGCGGGGCGAGCTTCCCAGTTCTCGCCTCCAAATTATGGAACTCATTGCCCAACGTTATTAGGAAAGAACCCTCCTTCCACACATTTAAGCATAAAGCCAAGATGTGGCTGGTCACCCAAGATGCCTAAACCTGGCACACTGTACACTCACTACGTATATATACTGTAGATCTTCTTTAATGGACCTTTATTTTTTTTAATTTTTTTTTTAATTTCATGTAGTTTATAAAAAAACTTTTTGAAAAGAGCAGACAAAATCCCATCCTTCTCCCACAGTGTGTCAGAGAAGTCCAGTAGGATCGAATTGCTGCCAAGTGACACTGCACTTTGACCACTAGTTAGGTACAAGTAACAGCCTCTTCGCAAACTTATTGGTTTCGTTTCCCAGACAAAGTTCGGCTAGGAGGATTTGATTCTTTCATGCAGATCCTTTCCACAATGTCTCTTTGTTCTGTATTCGCATCACAGCTTCCCTGACACACCGATATCTTACTTCCCACTGTTTTTCGTCTTGTCTATCCTACTTTGAGCAAAATTTCCAGATTTTGCAAGAAATTTGTTAGCCCAAAGATGTCTTTCTCCCTTGGGTTGTAAAATTTTCACCATAAATCTTCTCCACATAAGGTGGCGTACTGTCGTACCAAGTTTCCTAAGTACAGGGATCTCAGATCTTTCAGGCTTTCACAATACAGTGTTAGATGTTTAAGAGTCTCGTGCTGTTTATCACAGAAGCGACAGCTGACTATTGCTGTCGTTTTCCGTGCTCTTATCGCTTGACTCATTCTTGTGTTGATTAAGTTTAGTTGAAATTTCATATAAATCGCTCGATGTCTAGCGCTGGGAGTCTTGATCAGGTATTGCAGCATTTTCTTCCGATCTTTAGCTTCCGTAGGTGCGTCCTCTATAAGCTTGTGACGATTTCGATCGTCCACTGTCGTACACCAGTCCTGTTCCCATAACTTTTTCTTGACGTAGGTTGGATTGTTTTGCAGTGTGGCTTCATCAGTGCCGAGTTGCGTTAGCTGGTTTCTGCAGCCGGTTGCCCATTTGCACAATAGGGTATCTGAGTTGCTCTTAAGCGCATCTTGTAAGATCTTGAACTGGGGAGTGCAGTCATCTGTGATTATTTTCCGGTAAATGGATAACATGTTCCATAACACTCGGGCCTGCATAGAGATGAGATTTAATTCGTATCTCACACACACACTCGAGATTCCTTTTCGTATGTGCAGAACTCGCCTCCAATATTGGTTTTCCAATTCTGGCCACAGAGATGCAGACACTCCTAGGGCACTTTCCGCACCATAGATCCGCGTTGGTATAACTTTTTGGTTATAATGAGCTAGCACTGGTAACAAGGAGAATTTTCCAAACTTTTTATTTATGATTACACCTTGACATGCTAGTTGCCTGCATTTTTGTTTAACATTCTCAGTCCAGGGTGCATCATTTATGTTACTGTTAATCCACACTCCTAGATACTTCGCCTTTTTCACACATCTCAAGTTATCGTTGCACAGTCTCCATTTCGGCACACTTCTTGCGTTTCATTTATTATTTCTACTTAGATCTTGGAAAATTATTATTTCAGACTTTGCAGGATTAATTTTCAGTTTGTTTTCTTCCACATATCCCTCTAACGCAGCTAGCTTTCGTGATAATCCGGTTGGGGTTTGATCTAGTATTGCAATATCGTCTGCATATAGCAGACAATTTACAGTCAGCCCGTTGATTTTCGGTGGAAATTATTTTACAGCTTCTAGACTATCTCCAATAACTGACAAAAATAGGCCAAACAACGTTGCTGCCAACGGGCAGCCTTGTTTCACGCCTTGATTTGTTTTTATTGGTTGACTCAGTGTTCCACCGGAATCCAGCCTTACTTTGAATTCTGTATCAGTGTGCAGTTCTTTTATAGGTTGAAGTACATTTTCAGGGCAATTCCATTTCTTCAGCTTATTCCAGAGCATCTCTCGGTCAATAGTGTCAAAAGCACTGGACAGATCGATAAACGCTGCATATATCTTGCGGTTTTGGCGAATTGCTTCCATCTTCATGAAATTCAGAATAGTCAAATTCAGCCCACACCCAACTTCTTTTACAAATCCTGTTTGGCGAGGATCATGGGCCTCATTACAACCCAGGCGTTAAGGGTTTAACGGCGCCGTCGGCGCCGTTAACCCTTAACGCCTGATGACCATTTTAACGCCTGCTTTTAGCAGGCGTTAAAATGCAAGGCGCTAACCCGCCTTGGTGCTAATTACGGCACCGTAATTTACGGTGTCGTAATTAGCGCCTTCCCCACTCCCATTATGCCCTATGGGGCAAAAATGGGAATGGGGAAGGGTAAATGGGGAATGGGGATTTACTGCCCCACTCACCTTGGAATGGGGCGGTAAATCCGCCATCCACCATGGTGTAAACAGAGTTTACACCATGGCGGTAAAGTAGGGAACTTACCGCCTGGGTTGTAATGAGGCCCCATATCTTTTGGAGTCTTTAATCCATTTAAGTAGTTGGGTTTGGAGCTGAGACGCAAAGATTTTGCCAACCACATCAAGCAGGGCTATGGGCCGATGGTTCTTAGGGTCTGTTCGATCTCCCTTTTTAAAAATCGGTACCACAATAGCGCTCTGCCAAGAAGTGGGTATCTTTCTCGTCTGTAAAATTGATGTAAATAATGAGTAGCAAAATTCTGCCCATAAGTCTGGGTGTTGTTTTAGTTGTTGGTTGGTTAAGCCACCTGGCCCAGGAGCTCTTAATGTACTTAATCTAATGATGTTCCTATATATGTCTTCTTTCTTTATTTCAATTGACCATTCCTGCTCTTGAGCTGGTGATGTTGTTGCTTTTATGGAGTTGTTGAAGAATGCTCTCGCATAGTGCCTTACCCATATTTCTTCTAGAATCATGGATTTTATAATTGCGCCATGGGGGGTTGAGATGTTGTTCAAGTAGGCCCAAAAGTCACTAGTATTTCTGTTTGCAAGCGTTTTCATCATATGTTCGGCGTCTCTTTGCAACATTATATGTTTGTGGCTAATGGACCTTTAATGTTTGCTTTAACTTAATTTGCAATATAGTAACGCCCTATGTCCGCTTTTGTATGTATGTTACCCTTACCTTCTTTTCCCACTGTATGTACAGCCTGTGACTCTCCTTTCATGCTTGTGAATGTAACCTATGATATGCGCCCAGATGCCTTTGGGCCAGGCGCGCTATACAAATAAAACAAATACAAATACAGACACTGCAATCCTATTTTCACATATTGCTCACACACTAACAACGGTATCTGGTGATTAAAGAGAAAACTATTTCAGAAACTGGTGGGGAGGGGCTTGGGGAGTGCTTAAACACATAGGGAAATGGGGGACTTTGGGGAGATCCCCAAATAGAAATAAACTGATATTGTTTAGCTGTTTTTGGTTATTTGAAAGTTGCCACTCTGAAATTGTTTTCGCTATAATCAGATAGAAGCACTAACAACGCAGCTCTCCTCACACATTGAAGACACAGCCATACACACATGTTTTGTGCACAGATGCACCCCCCTACCTCCCTCAAACACACAAACCTTCCTATACTTGACACCAAGCTCAGAGGCCTACCCACACACCGCGCTCAGCACTCTGCTCACACACCACAGCCCTACTCAGATAAGGAGCTCACAGCCATACTCAAACGTAAAGCACAGATGCATATTCTAGTCCCATAGTCACAGTGCTGCTTGCTAAGCACGCTCACAGATCCATTCATGCTCTATGCACACAGCTGTACTCCCGTATATTACTCACACTGATACCAATGCCCTAATCCCACACTTGGGCACATTCATTTTCACACCTTGCAATCACAGCTCTGCTTATACGTTGATCCTTACTCGCACAATCAATTTCCTGTCCAACTGAGACGCTGGACTCTGAGACCTAGAGACGTTGCTAGGGGGGGAGCTAAGGAGGCTATAGCCCCGGGTCTTTTGGTTGTAGCCCCAGATAGAAGCTCAGGGGCTACAACCAAAACACTAGCAAGCCCCGAGTCCTGACAGTCCCGACATTAGCGTAACCTCATATCTTTTCCAGACCTAGCCACATCCAAACTCACAATCCTACTCACATACTAACAGGGACGACTTGTCCATAATGGGCGAGGGGCGTCGATCCACCAGGTCTTGGCCCCCTCTCACCTATTATGGAGGAGCCAGCCCAGTAAAAAAGGAGCACTCCCTCTGCTGTTGTTTTCAGCTGAGGAAGTGTTCTTAACTGTGAAAGGGAAATGTGAAAGGGAATCTATGTTTCCCTTTCAAAGTTACATTTCCCCCGCCGTGCAAGCTCAATGAGCCATGCAAGACTGGGGGTGTTTGCCTCCCCAGCTTCGCATTGCTCATTGGAAATGCTGGATGGGGAACTGCACATCAGTATGTGCAAGGGCGCACTTATGTGCCTCCTCACACATACAGACAGAGCAGGCTGAAGTGGGGTATCTCCAGGCCCACGCTCAGCCCCCTTAAACACATGTGCAGGAACCAGGAACCTTCCTGATTCCTGTTCATGCTTGCAGGGGGCTGGAGCACTGGAACCTCCAGACCCCCGGCAGAAGGTACGTTTGTTTATGCTCATTTAAAATGAAATTTAAATTGATATGATGTGTAGGGATGTGTTCATGCTTGTGTTGTTAGGTGAATGTATGATGATGGATGCTGGTGTGAATGAGTGAGTGCTTTCTGTGTGTATGTTGTGTAAATGTGTGTGTTTGTATGTTTGTTTATTTAGTATTATGTGTTTATGCTTGAGTAATGAGTGAGTGCATGATGGATGCTTGTGTGAATGAAACAGAGTGTTTGTTGCATGTGTGTTGTATAATGTGTGTTTCTAGGATCATGTATTTCTTATTTAAGTATGTTTATTGATGTTTGTATGCTTGTGTTATGAGTGAGTGCATGATGGATTCTTGTTTGAATGAAAGAGTGCTTGTTGTATGTATGCAATGTGTGCATGTTGTGTAAATGTGTGTGCTTGTCTGTTTATTATTTAAATATGTGTGTGGAGGCATGTATGCTTGTGGTATGAGTGAGTGCATGATGGGTACTTGTGACTGTGAATGAGACAATAAGTGCTTGCTGTGTGTATGCTGTGTAAGTGTGCGTGTGCGTGTGTTTGTGCTGGTCTGAGATGATTTTGGCGAGTGGAGTAAGAGGTTTGTACAACAAAGGCATTTTAGAAATGCCTTTGTTGCACACACACCCTCCTCACCGGCCAAAATCAGCTCTCTGTCTGAGGTGCTGTGGGGCCCAGGGGACAGGGATTGTATTTTTTTAATGGCCATCTATGATAGATGTCTTATAAAAAATGCCATACCTGCCCACTGACCTCCCAGCGCCTTGCATACACATATAATCACTTTGATTGTGTGTGTGTGTGTGTGTGTGTGTGTCTGGTGCTGTGAGGCCCAGGGGACAGACATGGTATATTTTTACTGGACATCTATGATAGATGTCTATTAGAAAATACCATACCTGCCCCCTTGCCCGCCCCAACACCTTGCATACACACACAATCACTTTGATTGTGTGTGTGTGTTTGGTACTGTGACGTACAGGGGTCAGGAATGATATTGTTTTACTTCACATCTATGATAGATGTCCAGTAACAAATCCCATCCCCACCCCATGGTCCACCAGGGCCTGGCATACACACGTAACCACATTGATTGTGTGCATGTGTGAGGAGCTCAGAACCTAGAGGACAGGTGTCATTTTTTACTGGTTTTATTGGGTATCTATGACAGATGGGCAGTAAAAGAAACATGCCTTACCCTAGTGCCCTCAGCACCTCGCAATCACATATAATCACATTCATTACTATTGTGATTATGTCTGACTGCAAGGCGCTGACACACCATGGAGCAGGCATGACATTTTTTACTCTGCATGACTGATAAAGCAAGCATGATAAGTGTTATTATGTAGCTAGACCTGCATGTTAATGCAACCAGTCTAGCCATTTCTTATTGTGGTAAGCCATTTTTTATTGGGCATCTTTGGTAAAGCATGCATTATAAGTGTTATTATGAAGCAACACTGTCATTTTGTATGCAATCAGTCTATCCATTTCTTACTAAGGCATGACATTTTGTATTGGGCATCTTTGATAAAGCAAGCAGGATCAGTGGTATTATTCTTACTGTGGCAAGACATTTTGTTTTAGGCATCTTTGGTCAAACAAGTATAAGTGTTTTTATGTAGCTAGAATGCCATTCCAATGCAGCCAGTCTAATCATTTCTTATTGTGGTATGACATTTTTGTATTGGACATCTTTGGTAACGCAAGCACGATAAGTGTTATTACGAGGCAGGACTGGCATATATTATGCTACCAGTGTAGCCATTTCTTACTGAGGCACACATTTTTTTTATTGTGCATCCTTGATAAAGCAAGCAGGATCAGTGGTATTATTCTTACTATGGCATGATATTTTGTACTAGGCACCTTTGATAAAAACAAGCATAAGTGTTATTATGTAGCTAGACTGGCATTTCAATGCAGCCAGTTCAATCATTTTGTAATGTGGTATGGCATGTTGTATGGGGCATCGTTGATAAAGCAAGCATGAAAAGTGTTATTATGAAGCAAGACTGTCACTTATATGCACTTCATTTAGCCATTGTTTGTTGCAGTATGACATTTTGTATTGGGCATATTTGATAAAATAAGCTTGATAAGTGTTATTATGTAGCTCGACTGGCATTTTACTACAGCCAGTTTGGATATGTTTTCATACTTTGGCATGCGTTTTTAATGGTAAACCAACTGGGGTATGTTCTTATGTGGGGCTACTGCCATATCTGTCTTTATGTTGGCGTCCCGATGCCCGCGGGCTTTCGGCGCCCTACAAATAAATAAATATTGGCAGAACAAACATGGACATGTTTTCTTATAGTATAAGTACTGTCATTATGCACAAAGCAAACATGAGTATGTTCTTATATGGGTATAATAGGGTATAAAGTTGCAGTCAGCATGGAAATGTATGAGCACAGCCAGTGTGAACATGTTTTATACTGCGACATATTGTGGGAAAAGGCATCATGAAAATGTGTTGGAGAAATGCTCCTGTGCACTGTTGGTGACTTGCATCTATTGGATTTTTTTAATGAGTTACCCTACAAAACCCAAAAGCAAACTGTTTGGCTGTTAAACTAATTTTTCTAAAAAGTATGCTCTAAAATGCACCATTTCACGCATTATCATAAAAGAATTTGCGGGCAGAGAACGCCTCAGAAACCCCCTTGAGTGGCGGGGTCCAACGGTACGCTCGGTCGCTCGACCATATCAGGGACAAATATTTACGCCCCTCCAGTCAAAAAATTTACCAGCCACCACTGCGTATTAACTGAGCTCAAAGATGTGTTCGGTACTAATCACACGTTCTGCCAAAGTCGCACTCACACACTGTACTCATGGGACTACTCACAAATTGGGTTCATTGTTGTCTTCACGCACCCTACAGTGCTGTCATTCCTACCCACACACCACTCCACAACCCAACTCACAAACTGTGCTTAAGAGCTTGTCCCTGATCGAGGAAAGTAAAAAAATAATTATGTGAAAGGATGAAGGCAAAAAAATCATTTTTACCAACACTCAAAAAGATGAAACCAGGAAGAAGCCACATTGCGAGAACTGGGTGTCGGATATGCGGACGCTCTCTTGGTATGAGCAGACTCAGGCAGTTCGACAACATCGGGAAACTGAGTACGAGGAGAGATGGGGGTCATTCAGGGATTTATGTGGATGAAGTGCAGGCTTTGGTTTATTTTGTGGATATTGAGGTTGGGGATTGGTAGGGGTGTATGTTTTGTCCTTTTTGTTTTGTGTTTTGTGTTGTCACGTCTTGCCATGAGATAGGAGGGTGGGGATGTGTTCGGATTTCGTTTTGAATAGCTGTTACTTGAGTAGTAATTTGCATTTTTTTGTGCTGATGTGTATGGAGTAATCTTTTGCTTGTTCCCATTCTGTTGTTACTCAGTTGTATTATGTTTTGTATAATTATTAAATAAAGTTGATTAAAAAAAAAAAAGATGGAAAAAAAAGATGAAACGATTATCTAGACCAATTAAGAAATGCGGCTCATAAAGGAAAACACACATATTCAGCCAATATGTGAATTAAGAATGAAACCACGACAATGGCTCTTTCACCATTTTCTTACAACCACACCTCGACAAATACATCAAGAAATAATATGCTCCTTCTCTAAACTCCATATATGGCCAATGATGCTCCACCATGACCACTTCCACTAGGACTGGAGGGTGGACAGAAATAACAAAAACAACACACTGGACAAATGCAATAATGAAAGCCTGATATGATGAGAAATGAAGTGCTCACTACGAAGCTGCACACACAGGGAGTTACCTATCCTTCCAAGGTCTGAAGCACACACAGCCACACCATTGATGCTGGGCCTAGACGAGACGCAAGGGCATAAGCCCACAATCAGTGGGTCATTCCGAAAGCCAGGTGTTGACCGCCACCTTGCGAAGTGGGCAAGTAAAGGGCATGATGGTATACCTAAAGTGCAGACACTTTGTGCATTAAAAAGGGTTACGCTGGTATGACAGCTGAATACTATTGGTATGAAAAGGGGTTAGGTGCCGCCTCCCACTTTCTTTTGACCTGCTTGCACTGCGAGCAATCCCCTCAAAGTTGAGAACATTTTTTGGGTAATTTGTGGGATGGGATTTATCAAGGACAGAGGCTGGACCATTAGGACGAACACTGTCAGAGGCTATAGCTTCTTTTCTTGGAGTAACACCTCTGCATGTTTGCTTGTGGTATAATCTGTCCACCACTTTATATTTGCACTCTGTGATGTACGGGTAGTATAGCTCAGTGGCAGCACGCTTGTCTGTAACCAAGATGATTTAGTGCAACGCGGGTTCGAATCCCAGCACTTCACTCAGAAACCTCTTTGGTATTAAGCAGGTTATAAAAAACCAACTATAATTATACGATATGCCTCTATAGTTTGAGGCTGTAGGGTTATGATTTGATGGAGTTTATCACCATCCTTCAGGGTCTTCAACACGTTCTCTGTGCTTGTCGCTCTGAGCGAAAGTTGTTACGGAGATGTTCATCAAAGTTTGATGAATCCTTATTTTCGATCAACTGCTCTCGTATATTCACTGTTCTTGTAATTCACCCAAGAGTAGGAAGATGTTTCAAGTCCTTGGTATCACAATTCTGAAACCATGTGTAGTTGGATTTTTCACAATGATACATCATGGACCAATATTCCAGTTGTTAATAACCAGTCTTTACAAGTGAACCCAATCTCTCTTAGGGATAACGTTGTCCCCAATTCAAAAGACGTTCTCTTTTGCTGGTGTATCTTAGGGAATTTATTTATTTTTATTCCTGTCCTTCCTCTTCTCACAAATGCCATCTTTCAATTTCTTCTCAACCGCTTGTTGAACTTCTTGTTACTTCAGGGCTGCTCGCATGGCATCACACGCCTTAATCAGGTAATGTCACTCTTATTTACCACAGCGTAGCCAGCACAAAGGTTCAGCGGTCACTTGCTCCTTAGTAACTTCCGAAGGACTGACCCTCTCTGACGTTGGCAAATACGGGAGTTCTGTAAGAGGACACCGACTGCTCTCACCATATCAGGTATGTCGAATCTGGGTGTGTTGTACTGTGCAGTGCTCAAACTTGCCTTTTTTCCCCCATCAGGGAAAGTCAAATCTGGGTATGTTGCATTCCAGTAAATGTGGCATTGTTGTTGGTTCTCTCTAGGCTTCCACCTAGATCCCGCACCCTGCAAGGTGTGCCATTCATTGTTGTGATCTACTTGTCCCCTCCTGTGTCTTCCTTTGTTGTGACCCTGGCTCCTCCTCCACCTCCACCTGCACATTCGGAGTTGTGTGTCACAGGGCTGTGCATCTCTCTCTCTTCCCCCACCCCTTTCTCCTCCACCTAACTCCTTTACACCCCCCATGGTGCTCTCTGCACCCCCCATCTTCTCGAACTGGTACTCTATCTCTTTCCCTATCCCACTCACTAAGTCTGGAAGGAAGAAGTTCAAGAGGGACATCCTGGTCTCCAACCCAGGCTTCCCTATCACTGACACCTACACCAGGTCTTCCTCCAGACAGACTCTCACTGACATCCTCTTTGTCGGGCCCATTCCAGATCTATGGACCCTTCATATGGTCTCTGTTCTCTCTCCTTTCTGCTCTTCTCCCATTAACAGTGGCACTAGGTGGCAGGTCCTCTTGGCCCCCTTCCACTCCTCCAAGATCATCATTAATGTCTATCTGAACGGCACCATCTTGGTTATCAACTTTCTCCCTCCTCCTGCTACTCCATCCGCCACGTGTCTGGCACCCTCATCTTCCTCCTCTGCCCACCCTTGGCAGGGTGTACCTCAAGCCTGTACCCCTCCACGGAAGTCTTTCAAATGTGGCAACCTGCTCCACGTCGCTACTCTCAACTCTCGTTCTGCTGTGAAACACTCTTCTGACATCTGTCACCTTCTCTATGAACTCAACCAAGATGTCCTTGCTCTCACAGAGACATGGTTTACAGCCGGTTCTGTCACAGGTTTTGACACTCCTGTGGGGCTACAAGATCCTCTCCGAACCCAGAACCAACTGTCCTAGAGGTGGAGTAGCCCTGATATTTCCAGCGGGGGTTCCCAGCCTCTGTCATCCCTATGCAGGCCTACTCCTCATTTGAATGCCTGGTCTGCAGGCTATCTATCTCTTCTGGCCTCTCCCAAACTGTGGCCACCGTCTACAGACTACCTGACCAGATCATCCTCTTCCTCTCTGAATGGGCCAACCTTTCCTCTTCTTTCCTTGCCTCTGCTTCTCAATTTCTCCTTCTCTGAGTTTTCAACATCCACCTGGAGGCTTCAAATCCCCCCTTTGCTCTGGGCTTTTCTGCAACCTCTGCAACACGCTCTCTCTTTCCATACTGCCCTCTGCTCTGACACACTCTGTCAGACATACTTTGGATGTTCTCATCACCTCAGACATCCCCCTCACTAATCGTGTCACCACTCCTCTCTCTTGGATTTACCACTGTCTACTCTCCTTTCATCTGAAACTCTCTATCCCTCATGCGAAGCCCCCCAGTACTATCATCTACCTTCTCGTCATTCAGCCCATGAAGTGTGTGTCAGTGGATGCCTTTGCCTCTACTTTCTCTGCTCCTCCTACTCTGGTGGCGGACTCACACCCTACACAGCCCTTTCTAATCTACATCTTTCTATTTTCAACACCCTCAACATCCTTGCTCCAGTCATGAAAAGCTGGCTGAAGCTTACCTCTAAGTGCAACTCTTGGTATGATTCTGACCTCGCTGTCCTGAAACGCAAGTGCAGGGTGGCTGAGAGGAGGTGAAGGGCTTCAGGCGCATTCTCTGACAAACTGGCCTGCCGCCTGCTCCAAAGGTAATACAGACTCTCTGTCCTGTCCAGGAAGAGAGCAGATATTCAAGCCCATTTCTCTGTGACCTTTTATCAACATGGCCAAACTCTTTAAAATCAGCAAAGAACTGGACAATCCTGTTGCAGTCTCTACCTCTCCCGTTCCCTCCAAGGCCCTCTGTATGGCTCTGGCCTCTCACATCTCTGCTAAAATTCAGGACATCCTGTCCTCTATCTCCTCTTCCTCTCCCTCTCTCGACCACCCCCCCTTTGACCATCTCTCCCTCTACTCCTCCTTTCTCCTCTTTCTCTCTGACAATACCTGAATAGGTTTCTAGACAAGTGCAATGTATGAAAGTGTCGTCCAAACAGGTGCTCCCCTGCTCCTCCAGAACCATCAAGGACCATATTGACACCCTTGCTCCACCTTGCCCGATTTCTGTAACCACTCTTTCACCACTGGAACTTTCCTCTCTCCCCTTAAGCACTCCCTTGTGCACCAATTCCTCAAGAAGCCATCTGCCGATCCTACCTGCTCGGCAAACTATCACCCAATCGCCATTAGCCCTGTCCTGGGCAAACTCTTGGAAAACCTGGCCATCTCCCAGCTCACTCTCCACACTAAATCTGTTGGTTGTCTACATGAATATCAGTCTGGCTTCAGAGCTGCAAGTGTCATGGCAATTGCTCTCCTGGACATACATGAAGATCTGCTCTCTAACCTTTATTTCAGCATTCCTTCTATCCTCATTGTCCTTGATCTTTGCTCTGCTTTTGACATGATCAAGCACGCCATCCTGATCAATCGACTCCGTGAGAACCTGGGCATCATGGATCAGGCCCTGGAGTGGCTGACCTCTTTCCTCTTGTACCGCCCCTCCAATGTGCAACTTGGTCCCTTTCTCTCCAACACTTCTCTCTCTACCTGTGGTGTGTCCCAGGGCTCTATCCTGTCATCCTTGTTTTTCAACCTCTACTTGGCCCCTTTGGCCCACCTGATCTCTACCATCTCCTCTCACTTGCAGCAGATGACACTTAGCTTTTCTTCAGGCTCCCTCAGCCTCCTCTCGCTCATTTCTGACTGTCTATCTGCGATTCAGGATTGGTGTTCCTTCTATGATCTCTGCCTTAATGGCAGTAAGGTGGAGATCTTTCACGTGGGACCCATGTTCCTGCTTTCCCCCTCTCACTCTGGCTGCCCACCTTGGGCCCTCTTCCTTCGCCTTCCTGTGAGGCCAAAAACCTTGGTGTCATTTTCGACTCCACTCTCTCTTTCTCTCCTCACATTTTGGATGTCGCCAAGAAGTCCCACTACCAGATGCACCTCCTCAGAGGGACTCTTTCCTTTCTCACTTTCCCACAGAAGCTCGCTGTCTCCAGAGCCCTGGTTCCCTCTAGGCTGGACTACTGCAACAGCTTCTTCCTCAATCTTCCTTCCTCTACTCTCCACCCTCTGCAAGTAATCCAGAACAGGACTGCGAGAGTTATCCTTGGCCTTAAGCCCAGGGACTGTATCTCTCCAGCCCTGAAATCTCTCCACTGGCTCCCGGCGGCTGCAAGGATCCAGTTCAAGACCCTGTGCATTGTCCACAAGGCTTTCTGGGGCCAGGGCCTGCACTACATCCAACGCTCTCTTCCAAAATACCTTCCTTCTCGAAGCCCTTCTCTCAGCTACCTCCAACTCTCTAAGGGTTAGTCGCTTTTCCAGACAGAGAGTGAGGGGTAGACCTCTCTCCTCTGCAGGTGCCTCCTTCTGGAATGGCCTCCCTGCCCCTCTCATAAATTGAGCCAGACCACCTGACGGTCCGGAAGAAGCTCAAAACCTTCCTCTTCTCATCTGCTTTCTCTCTCCCCCTCCCCTGATGACCTACCTGACCTACCTCTCTGCTGTACCGACTGGTTGCTTAGCTACCCTAAGAGTGTTACTGGGTACAAGGCTCTTTCTTGATCAGTAACCCTTGCACTGCCTCCGGGCCTACCACGCACTTAGGGGCTGTAATTGTAACCCTACAGTTCCTTGTTCTCCTTGCACTACCCAGAGCCGCTCTGCCCTGGCTGCACTTATTCGCAGCATTGCTGCCCTGGGTTCCCCTTCCCTCTCCCTTGCACTTCCACCCTCCCTTTCCCCTTACACTTCTCCTTCTCGCACTTGCACGATCTGAATGACGCAAGGCCTAGTAAGATCATTTGTCTTGTCCTCCCTCTGTCATCCCTCCCTTGTCTTGTCGCGCCTAGAAACACTTGTGTACACTTATAAATAACTTATCACATCATGTCATATCTGCCATAAGTGAATCCATCTTGGAAATCTTCCACCCCAGGTAAGGTGTCCTCCTGTAAAATAGGCCATACAGTGGTTATGTTTTACATATCTTTCCCAGATTTCTAAGCACCTTGTGTGTCAAGTACATTTCAAGACTTCATAAACCCTTTTACCTCAGCTGTGTATCTAGGTTTCTTTGCACATCATATCGCATGTGTTTGTTTTGACTTTCAGATGCTTCCTCTGGCAAGTGTTTGTCCTAACTCTTTTAATGTCTCTGTTAAAGTGCTTTTCTTGACCATTCAGCACCTTATATAGTAAGTGACTCTCTCAGTGTATGTTAATTGTGCCCATTCAACATTCACTTCTCAGCAGCTCTGGTAGCAGGGGCTCACGTTGTGTGCTCAACACCAGATGTGACCTTTGCTCTACTGAGTTCTTTAATACCTCCTGTGTCTTTTGTGAGAGCAAAGCTGCAGCACCTATTCTCTGCATCCAAGGCTGTCCGGAGATACACTACCACCTCGGGTTTATTTTCTGCACAGCGTGCTGTTTCCCCAGCTGCGCAGATACATCTTGGTTGTCACCCAGCCATAAGTATGTGTACATTTCATCCTTAGACTGGGTGGATCCAAATAGGGTCCGGCCCAGGGGTGGACTGAGAGCCATAAGAGGCCCTGGAAATAGTAAGTGGCCCCGTATTACACATTTTCAGCAAGCCCAACGCTTTTCCTATGGAAATATTTGGAAACACCTCCCAAAAGAGGCCCAGGGTGCAGAGGCCTACCAGGAAATCTCCAGAGTTCCCTATAGGACAGTCCACCCCTGGATCAGCCTTACCTCTTCAGACGTGCCTGGTTTCATTTCAATCAGGTAAGGCCTGAATGTGACAGATTGAGACGCGCAACGGCTGTTCATGATGCCCTGCGCACTGCAATGCATACCCCTGCAGTGAATACAGGATCCTTTGATGGTTCTCTGAGTCGATTGACGCCATTTTAGGATGCCTGCACCATGCGATTCAACTTTCATCCCCATGCATTTTGTAATGATAAATCCAAAGTGGGTTACATCGTTTTAAATGTTACGGGCAGTGCTCTGGCTTGGGCTACCAGATTGGTGACTCCGAGGAGCGTTTTGCTTGATCAGTATAACAGCTTTTTTACTTCTAGAGCTCTCTTATACCGCGCAGTAAGCGCTATTGGACTGCCAGCCGGGTTCCTTGCATGTTCTTTCTTACTTTACCCGATTCAGACAACTGGCTACAGAAACGGCATGGCCTGCGGAGACCCAAATTACCCTGTTTAGGCAGGATCTTTCAGAGGACCTTAAGGATGAGTTGGCACAGGTGCTATGTCCAGGGATCTTGGCTGACCTAGCTACTCTTGTGTTACAGCTGGCTCCAGGAAAGGCAGGTCCAAAAGAAATGCTTTAAAGACTGTTCCATGACCTTGCATCCCTCTCGCTCCAAAAACAAAATAGAAACAGAAATCACTAACTCCACAGGAGAACCCATGCAGGTTGGATTCAATGAGGGGCCCACTCTCAACTGAAGAAAGAGCACATCGCCGCAGGCTGGCCTTATGTATGTATTGTGCCTCTCATATGCATCTGGTAAAATATTGTCCCATACCACCACCATGGCATTCGGGAAATGCCAGTTCCCATTCTGAGATGGGTAAATTGAATGGGAAACCAGCCACGGTCATAGCTATGTAGCGACCAGACCCACAGAAGAGGATACACATTTGATAATAGTCCTGGTGGAAATATGTATATTATCCAGCAGCTGGAATATGTATGTATTCTGAATGGCCTAATAATCAACGTATTTCAAGAACCAATAAATGTATGTCCATGATAGTGGATGGAAGACCTCTATCCTCCAGCTGGTGGTAGAGTGCACCCACCCGGTGGAATGGTGGTAGCGTCTCACCAGCAAAAATGGACGTTCGATCTGATCACCACTGCACACTTTCCCTTGATTTTAGTCATCCTATGGCACTGGATGCATAATCCAATTAGGCTGCAGGTACCCCATTTCCAGGGTCAGAATACTGTTGTAGGCATTGTTCCCTTGCTTCAACCGAGACCATGCTTAATTACACATCACATCCCACTGCAAGTATATTGACAACCATCCTTCATGATGTGTAGCAGGATTACTTGGATATATTCATGGACAACCCTAACAAGACGCGTCCTCCTCATCAGTGAGATGATTGTGAAATTGATCTAATCCCTGGTTCCTCTGTGCCTTTCGGTAGGATGTTTGCACTTTCAGAGATGGAGAAGAGTGGATTCAAGGAATATCTCAACACCAATGTACGCAACCATCTTATAACCAAGTCTAAATCACCTGAAGGCGCTTTCCTATTTTTCGTCCCCAAAAAGGACACTGGGGAATTACACCCATGTTTGAACTTCAGGGGCCTAAATAAACTGACAATAAAGGATGAAAAGAGACTTCCTTTATATCGGATATCCTTATGGCTGTCCAGGGAGCGGTCATATTTACCAAATTGGACCTCCGAAGGACTTACAATCTGGTCCAAATAAAGGAGGATGATCAGTAGAAGTCCACTTTTTGCACACCCTTTGGCCATTAGCAATATCAGGCGATGCATTTTGGGCTACCTAACGCCCCAACTGTCTTCCAACGGTTTATGGAACACATATTTTCTAACCTAATTGGCCATTCTTTGATAGTCTACCGTGACAATATTCTTATCTTTTCCAAGAACCGGGTTTGCCATTCTTCTGACGTCAAATAGGTCCTTCATCGACTCTGTCTCAATTGACTCCACGTGAAGCCTGAGAAATGTTAGTTCAATATGTCATCCATGCTCTACTTGGCATTTCCCCAGATGGTGCCTCTTCGAACAAAGACGTACAACATTTTTTTGGGCTTGGCCAATTCCTATCGCCGATTTATACCACGTTTCACGAGTGTGGCCTTGCCTCTAACAAATCTTCTTAAGGTAAATAGGAACTTCCTGTGGACCGCTGACACTGCCCAAGCTTTTTCTACACTAAAGGAGGCATTTACTACTGAGCCGATATTGAAGCAACCGGATCCTGCTTGTCCTTTTATAGTCACAGCAGACGCCTCTAGCTATGCTATAGGGGCAATACTTAAGCAGAAATACGAAGATTCACATGAACATCTAGTGGCATATTACTCTCGTAAGCAGACTCTAAAATCCTTTATCACATCATCGAAAAAGAAGCTGTTGGCCATCAAGTATGCCTGTGAATAATGCAGCACATGGGGCACAACCTCAATTTGCAGTGCGATCCGATCACAGGTTCAAATGGAGAACATTCTCCCTTCCAAGATGGCCACTGTGTTTGGGCAAGTATCGCCCACACAAAGAGGGCCACCACCATCATCCATGGACATAGGTCGACAATTGCAAGAAGTGTTCTATGGATGACGGAGGGAGCTCCCGGTGTCTCAACGCACAGTGATTCGCGAGCCTACGCTTATTTCCAGTGGAGCCAGTAGGCTTTCTCCTTGGCATTCTGTCTTCCTTGTTTCCTGCCCTTCCTTCTCATTTCCCGGTTAATTCTATCTATCCCGTGATCACTATACTACCTCCTGTGATCCTCCTTCAGCCAGGCTCTAGCTATCTGGTCACTGCTCCGACTTCTTTGTGCCAGCCTTTCCTTTCCTCTATGCAGACTCCCGTCTGTATCAGCAGCACCTCCTTTTGGACAAATCCTTCCTGCCGTTTCTAAGAGCAAAGTTACAGCACCTATTCTATGCACCCAAGGCTGTCCGGAGATACATTACCATCTCGGGGGGAGGGGATTTCTGCATGGCATGCTTTTTCCTCTGCTCCGCCAATTCATCTTGGTCGCCACCTTGCCAGAAAGGGGTTTACATTTCAATCTTGGACAGGGTGGATTCGAAGAGGGAACGGCCTTACCTCTTGAGACCTGACTGGCTTAATTTCGATCAGGTAAGGCCTGAATATGACAGCAGTGACGTGAACCCTGCCCTTTGTGGCATGCACTTCTGCAGGGGTAATGGGTTGAGAGATGTGCTTCTGCACATGTCTCAGTAGTGCATCCAGCACCTGTCCCAGCACTTTGGAAAATTGTGGCTGCAACGTGCCATGCAACATGCCGATGATGTGTTGAAATGTTCCTGTGGCACAACATGCAGGACTGATACCAGCTTCAGCAGCAATAGTATGGCTCTTCGTATACTGAAGGCACTCTCAATGTCAGGCTGGATTTGGGTGAGGAGATTAGCTATGGTTTTCCGTTTGAGGTGATACAGTGTTAGCCACTGTTTATCTGTCAGTGCCCAGGGAAATGGTTTGACTCTGGGGATGAGTGCCCTCCTTGCCACACGTCTCCAAAGCATTGGCCCTTGTGGGTTCCTTTGTTGCTGCTATTGTGCTATCCTCTCTAGGGCAATGTAGATTAGGAGGCCATGGATGTCCAAGTTAGCAATTGCCATGGGCTGCCTGATGCTTGGAAGTGAGTTTAGGGAAAGTGTGTCCATTGCATCCCCTGTTTAAGTCGATTGGGTCCACCTGTGTGTTCAATTACTTCACATGGATGCATTACCCCATTTGGTAGCAGAAACTGCAACCATTTTTTGACTGAATTACCACCCATTTCTGGCATTATTTCAGGGTGTATTTCCACGTGCAAAGCAGTGAAATGACTGTTTTTATTTCTGGCACTAATTTCGCTGGTGGGAATAGCGCAGTGTTATTTTTGCCAGGTGATAGATGTCATTCGCCAGTGGTAATTCCACTGGGGCTAATTCCACTGGCAGAATTAGCGCCGAGTTTTACTGATCCTCAATTCGGCAGAGTGGTAACACCAGGACATTACAAGTACCAGCGGACCGGGAGCTAGGTGCCGGTAATATGTTGCTCCCCCACAGGGCTCTATGGTAATGGGGACCAGAGAAACACTGGCACTGGTAATAACGGTGCCGCTGCTTCTGAGAAAGTCTGTGGGTGGGTGTCGGTCTGCCCAGCAAGTCAGACCTGCCCACCAGACTTGTAGTTTGCTGGTCCGGAAACAACGGTGCTGGTTAGTCTACCGGCACCGTTGTTTCCGGACCGACAAAGTTGCAATGTGCCCCTATGTCTTCCAAATTATCGAGCAGCCATGAGGCGGCAGCAAGATGATGGATTCCACTGGGTTCGGTCTGCCTCTGCGTAAGTTAATTCAATGGGATCCAGTAGATCAAGCTTTTGCTCAAATCAGTTGCTCCCAAGGAGGTTGAGCCTGAGGTCGGGTTGCTTGAGACGGTCCGCGACAAGTAGTCAAGCTGGAATCTGGATGGTTTGATTTGTAGCAATCACTTCAAAGTTTGCTTAGAGTGCTAAAGTAGCACTGTGGGTCCACCAGCAATCAGAGTTGTTGGGCATGGTCAATCTGATTCGAAGGCACTTGAGGCAGTGAAACAGGATTGCAGCTGCTTCTGGGCTGCAGGATGTCCTAATCCGGGGCTCCAGTACAAGGTGAGTTCTCTTCCCCTGCCCGCCCACTCCAAGTAGCTTAGCTGGTTTCCTACAGCAGAAAGAGGCCTTAGTCCAGCAGCAGTCACCAACACCTTTTCAAGAAATAGGTTAGAGAACAGTACTCTCCTGTACGTTGGATGACTTCTGTCTTCGCCTCTATGGCAGATGATTTAGGAATTAATTGTAGTCCCAAAAGTGGTCCAAACGAGTATCCTTCTTCCTTTCTTGATGGTCCAAAGGTCTATCAACTACTGAGGGGGTGCCCATCTCCTTTTAAATGCAAAATGTCACAGGGTATTGGGCCAAAGTAAGCCTGTTCTAAGGGCTCCAATCTCAATGGTTTTAACAAGTGCCCTTTCCCTTTTGACTTCACATCCTGAGTGCATTACATGTAGGAAACGGAGTGGACAGGAAAAAGAAACAGAGCTCTCACAGAACCAAGATACTGGGATCCCTCTTCAGGCCTACTATTACCTTTGTGGCTACTCTAACTCTGCCCTCTTCACATGCCTGCTGACTTCAAAGGGACTCCAGTGATCAGCTCCATGGTGTAACTGTTGCTGTACTATGCCAGTGCCACCTTTGAAGCACTGTTTCCCAGGGAGTTTCTTGGGGATTTGCTATGAATGGGGGGAAGGTGTCACTCTTCCTCAAGGAGAATCAAATGGGCAGCGTGCTGGCTATTGTTCCACATAGCTGCAGACTAGGCAGTCAGACCAGACACTAATAAACATCAGTGAAGTTATAGATGCAGTCCTACTTACAGAGCTGACACTAGTGTGATATCAAACATCTGTGGCTGTATAACTTATTCGCCTAGCAATCACCATGCCACAACCAGGCATGGCTTATATTTAATGATGTATGTGCCACCAGACTGCCTAAGGTATGCAATTATCATAACAGAGGTGCAGGAGACTTAAAAGCCAATTCTGCGTGCATGTCCCAGCAGCCATTAGGTCTGTCCATGTGACCTTTAAAACTGCTCTGTTCTACTGAGGATCTAGAGCTGTAGATTACAGGAGAATGGTTACAAAAAAAGGCACTTGCATGACCTATAATTTTGGGATGGGGCATTTATGAAAGGGGATCTGATTAGCAGACATCACATTCAGAAACATAATTATCAGCATTATTGTGGCATTCAGTGACAGGCTGTGGTACCCCTAGATGCCGTGCTGGGCCAAGCCACCCTTATGGTCAAGATGCAGAGACATACAAGTATTCCCAACTGCCACCCTCCTCCCTAGATATCCATGGGTTTATCAAGAACATGTTAATACAAATAAAAAATAAATCTAATGGGAACAAACAAAATATGAACGTGCAAACCATTCCAGTTAACCAAATAAAGTAAATGTAACAAAAAAATGTGATCATTACAAATGTCAGAAAGCTCCAAATCTTCATGATCATCCATCTGTAAGGAGGAATGAGATTTCAGTGAACAGGGTTGTGTAGTACTGGTTTAACTGGGGACATGTGAACAAATGGCGGACCCTCCCATTGGCAGGCAGCCTAATTAATGTTTCATAGGAACTATAGGAACTAAAAGGAACTCTGCCACAAAAAGGGCCCAGTAAACTAGCAGCTTATATGCAGAAAATATGCAGAGAAACCGCAGAATGCAACATTTATCATCCTCTTAGCCATCTTGTTCGCAGTCTCCTTCACTGCACACATATGTCCTCAGCCAACGCCTTCCAAAGAGTCTTTCTTATCACTCCTCTGTACTCCTCAGTTAGTCACACAATAGTAGGTAGAGGAGTAAAAAACATATGGCTCAACCACAAGACTCTCCTTACCAAAGTATGAAAAGAATGAGGCAAATCAACAATCTGTTCCTTAGCAAGTGTGATTGGAGCAGGAACATTCTTACTACCCAATTCTAAATACCGCTTGGCGAGGTCATGTTGTATGACATTGCCGGGGCCTTGAATAGAGATCATAAAAAAATCTAAGTATCTCTATCTGATACAACTGTAGTGCTTGGGAAGTATTCTCATGTATAGTAAGTGGCTTTGGGAATTGAATGTAGAAAGGGACGTTCATGGGCGCACACAGGATAATGTCTCATTGTATATATTTTAGTGTATTTATTGTATTTTAGGAATTTTGATATGGTTTTAGTAAGTATTATGAGCACTAATTCTGAATATTTCAATGGTTTCTTGTTGTTTGAATATGTTTATATAATATGTAATTATGTGAAAAGTTTATTTATAAACTGTAACATATTAATTAATTATTATTATTATTTTTATTAACAAAAAATCAAAAGGAAAAAAGAAAGGTTCCAACGTGAATGGCAACCAATACCTCATTGCTCTTGGCATATTAACGTTTTGAAATCACAAAATGAAGTTGAGTCCCCAAAACAAATATTTCCACTTAAAACAAGCATCCTTCATTGCGAACAATTCATGCTCACTCATTGAGCAATTTCTCTTGCAGGAGATAAGAGGTTGGCAGAAGCAAACACAAGATGTTCCACCTTAACATTTGAAAATGTAACAAATGCCTGAAGTGTAATTTCCAATAATTAAGCCTAACATGTGTGTGGCATGGGTCTTGATCCCGTAAGTTATTGCCCAAAGTGAAGTCAAGTCTAATAAGTTGACGAAGGGAATTATCCCAAGAGATACCGACCCCCAAAGGTCAATATGACTATTATCCCTTTGCGGAAAAATAAAATAGTATAGTTTATGCAGTGTCAGCTGTTAGGTTGAGGCTGATGACAGAATGTTTGGAATTAGGTGTTTGGAGGTTGGTTGTTGTTTATAGATCCAGGGAGCTTGTCCTGAAATTATTCTAACGGAGCCAGTCCTGATGAAAACACTGTCCACATTTGATCAGCTGATGTTGTTGAAACTAGAGTGGACGGCTCCTTAGCGTCTCTTGAGCTCTTCATTTTTAAAGTCAAAAAATAGTAAATGTAGAGAATTGTCTCTTGTAGTAGAGACGTTTGGCTCATGACTTTTGTAGAAAAAAATGGTATTATTGTATTTTAGGAATGTGTTTGGCATACTGTATCTGATGTTTAGCACACAGCGCTTTAGATATTTTTGCTGCTATTGTATGGACTTTATATAGGTCTGTTTGTGCTTGAGATATTGTTGATGTTTAGCACACAGCCTTTTGTTCTGAGACTTTAGGCTGCTACTATATGCACTTTGTATATGTCCTTTGCGGTTTATATATTGTTGTTTTGATATTATTCTATGTGATATGTGACCTGAATGTCTGCATTGCTGCACATGGTGCATTTAATTGTTTAAAAATCGTGATTAAATATATGGGATACATTACTCACCGTAATCGTATTTCTGATGCTTGAAGCTGCTCAGATTCACATGCTATGCATAGGCCGACATCTAGTGGTAGCCGCCGAGTATTACTTATTTTGTTTTCAAAATAACAAGGGACGTCGACAGGGCGTGCCAGTAATACTATCCCTAGTGTGACATCTCCTGTACCCATGGACCTTCACGGGTTGAGGTACCTCAGATTGTTTTGTTTCTGACATGAGGTAGCATGAAGTATAGTGTAAGTACAGCTGTAATAAAGCAGATAAGAGTAGATAAAGCCAGAAAACATCTATGCACCTTCTACTCCACAGGGGAGTAAGGGTGGGCGCATGTGAATCTAAGCAGATACAGGCATCAGATACACGATTACGGGGAGTTATGTATCCTCCTGAGGCTTGTAGATCTGCTTAGATCACATGCTATGCATAGACTAGTGAGCAGTGTCTGGAGAAGGTGGTGGGTTGTGAGAAGGTACAGCGGCAAGTAGATGTTTTAGCATCGCTTGTCCCAGCTATGAATCTGCTAAAGAATGTGTGTCAATGCATTAATGCTGAGTAAAAGTATGTATGGAACTCCATGTAGCTGCTTTGCAAATGGCATCCAGAGGGACTTTTAAAATAAAGGCCGAAGTTGCTCCTGTACCCCTCGTAGAGTGAGCTCCTGGTGTGAAAGGCAGAGTTGTGTTTGATAGGGAGTAGCAGAGCTGTATGCATTTCACTATACATCTGGAAATGGCGTTTTTGAAACGTGATCACCTTCCCTGCTAGGTGCTCTGGAGACAAACAGTTGGTCTGCTTTTCTTAGTAGTTTTGTCTTGTTTATTTGTTTGTTTATTTTATTCATATAGCGCCCCTAACCCAGGGGTAACAGGGCGCTTTGAAGTACAGTTACATAAGTATAGTAGTCACTTTGACAGAAGGTAGAATACATACATACAACAGGGTAAAACACATTGGCAGACGGTAAGTAAATACATCAATAGACGTTGAATACAGAAAGGTAATTTGTCATCACACAAGTACTGTGCAGTGGTGATTTAGTTCTCACTGAGAATCCAAGATATGATGCTTCTTCTGAAGTTGTCGAATATTTGAATGGCCCTAATGTTGGCTGGGAGGGAGTTCCATAATTGGGAGGCTAGGACCGGGAAGCTGGAACCGCCAGATCTTATTAGGTTAAATCTGGGAACCGTCAGGCAAGACGTATCTGTGGATCTTGTGATACAGTGAATTATTTGGTGAGATAGGGTGGGGGCATGTGGTGCAGTGCTTTCAAGGTTGGACATAAAGATTTGAGATTGATTTTTTCATTTATGGAGAGCCATTTGTGTTGGATACTGGTTGCTGAGCTATGTTAATTACGGGTTATATTTAGGGCGGCTCTAAGAGTATTGTTCTGCAAGGTCTGTAGTTTGTTATTTACTGTTTTGTTGACACCTAAGTATAGCCCGTTACAGTAGTCCAGTTTGGAACCTATAAGAGCTCTGGCTAGGGTAAGACAGCTTTCAGCAGATAGCATAGGTCTGCAAGCTCTTATCAGTTTGCCTGTGTAGGCAGTGGCTGAGGAGGTCATATTTACTTGTTTGCTAAGGTTAGAGGTGGCATCTAGATAGAATCCAAGCATTTTTACTGCTTTGGTGACTGGGATGTTGCTCCCGTCAATATTAAAGATGTTGTAGTTAGGTCCTAGTTTGTTTAGTTTGGCTGTGGAGCCAACTAATAGTAGTTCTGTTTTATCATCATGCAGGCAAAGGCCATGGGTGGCCATCCATGCCTGAATGATGGTGTAAATTTAATTTATCCGAAGTACATCTGCCATATGAGCCTGTAAGGGGTAGGAGTATCTGGGTGTTGTCTGCGTAGTTGGTGTAGATGACACCCAGATGATCCAGTTTGTCATACAATGGCTTTGTAAAGATGTTGTACAAAGTTGGTAAGACGTAGGACCCTTGGGGCACACCGCAGGTGATGGGTATGGGGTCAACTGCTGCGGTGGGAGAAAAGACTTGCATGGTCCTCTTGTTCAAGAAGGATTGTATCCATGTAATGGCTAAGTTGAAGAAAAAGTTTGCCATTTTCAGGTGATCACAAAGTACCTTATGGTCAACCAAAGTCAAACGCCGCTGACAAGTCTAGGAGGACCAAGATGGCAAAACCGCCTTTATCTTTCAGGATGTCAATCTGGCATTTCAAGTCAACAAGGGCAGTCTCTGTCCCATGCTGAGGTCTAAAGCCAGACTGTCGAGAGCCTAGGAGTTTGTTGGCTTCAAGGTAGTCCTGGATTTGAAAATATGCAACCCTATCCAGAATCTTTAGCAGAAAGGGGACCGTAGTGATCTGTATGTAGTTTGTGGGAATGGTATGGTCTAAAGTTTGTTTTTTGAGTAGTGGGAGTACCCAGGATTCCTTCAGGTTGCTAGGTACTACCCCACTAGAGAAGGAGGAGTTGATAAGTTTAGTGATGAATGAGGCTAGATCTCTAGCCGCATCCTTGATAATCTGAGCTGGGCAGCTGTCACCCTTACAGTTAGATGGTTTCAGAGAGGCAATCATTTTTTGTACGTCTTGTACGGATACATTAGAGAATTTCAAACCGTGAGGCTGTGGGGGAGGGGGTGCGGGGTCCTGAGCTTCCGTGGGGTTTTTCGTGGCTACTTGTGTGGTGAGTAGTCTGTGTTTGTCCGCTATTTTGGTCTGTAGATTGGTAATTTTGTTAGTGAGCTCACTTTGGATGTTTGTGCACCATAGTTTATCTTTTAGGCACGTGTCTGTGGGAGGGTTGAGTGTCTCCATTTCTCGCAGGATAGTGAAGAGTTCTTTGGATCTAGAGCCTGCTTGCTTTATTCTGTTATTAAAGGTCTCGCGTTTGGTGCAGATTATCTCATTTTTGTATTTAGTGGAGATGGCATAGTTTTTTTAGTTTTCTTTTTTCAGTGCAGATCACTTTCAATTCATAGTATTTACATAGTAAATAACCGCCCTCCTTACATCTAGTGTATGGAGGTTCTTCTCAGCTGAGTTTGAAGGATTCTGAAAGAAAGCAGGTAGTTCAATGGATTGGTTAACATGGAACTTGGATATGAAACTAGGTGAAAACCTAGAGTGTGTTCTTAGTACCAACTTATCTTTGTGGATAAGAAAGAAAGGGTCTTGCACTGGCAAAGGTAGTAGCTCACTGACTCCTCTTATGGAGGTGATGGCCACCAGAAAAGCTGTTTTGATTGTTAGGTGTTTAAGGCTGGATTTGTGCATAAGCAAAAAAATGGAGGACCTATGAGCTTTGAGAGTACCACCTTGAGATGCCACCCTGGAGGCGGGTTGGAAATGGGGGTGGGGAGGTAAAGTCTCTTTACTCCCTTCAAGAAAGCCTTAACAACAAGGACCTTCCACCAGGACACCTTGTTTTGTGAAGTGGTGTACATGATGGAGTTGAATACTAGGCCAGAGACTAGTAAGTGAAGAATGAATTGAAGAATGTGTGATGCAGTATATTCAATAGGGTTTACATTTTCTGACTGGCACCAAATGACAAATCTTTTCCATTTGTTAAAGTAACAGTGTCTGGTGTTAGGTTTACGTGCCTCTTTGTGGATTTCCATACACATATGAGGTAGTTTTAAATTGCCAAATTCTATGACTTCAGGAGCCAAGCTTCCAAGTTCATAGATTGAGGATGTTGGTCTATTGTTGTCCCCCCGTGTTGGGTGACCATGTTGAAGGGGCACGGGAGCTTTATTGGGTTGCACATCACCAGTTTGAGCAGATGCGGAAACCAAGGTTGTCTTGCCCACATTGGAGCAACCAGGATTAGAGTTGATTTTTCCTGGTGCATTTTGTGCACTATTCTGCTGAGTAGCGGTGTTGGTGGAAAAGCGTAAGGAAACTTCCCTGACCAGATCATCCATAGGGGGTTCCCTTTGGATCTGGGTTGGGGGAACCTGGATGTGAAGTCTGGGCACTGTGCATTTTGGTTTGTGGCAAACAAGTCTAAAGGAGGATAGCCCCAGAGGGAAAAGATATAATTTAAAATTCTTCTGTTGAGTTGCCACTTGTGTTCTTCGGGTAGGGGATCTCTGCTTAGAAAGTCTGCTAGAGAATTGAGTTCCCCTGGAACATGTTGAGATACTAGGAACATGTTCCACTTGAGTGCCCACTTCCAAATGTTTTGAGTTAGCATGTACAGACTTGGAGAGTGTGTGCCTCCCTGCTTGTTCATGTTAAACATGGCAGTGGTGCTGTCTGTGAGGACTTGCACGGTTTGACCTGTTTGATGCACGTGAAAGGCTTGTAGGGCCTTGAATACGGCTGGTAACTCTAAAAGGTTGATGTGATTTTTGGAAACAGGTAAATGCATGAAGCTATCATCCCAAGCAAGCGCATTGCTTTGCATACGATTATTTGGTGACCGGCCAGATACTGAGGTATTTGCAACAGTATGTTTTGGTACTTTCGTTTGAGGGGAAGACTAGCCTCTCTTCGATTGCCCCTAGGAACTGTTTGGTTTTGCTTGGAACGAGACTTGATGAATTTTTTCCCCATTAATTGAGAAAAGAAGATTGATTGTCCTTTGGGTATTTTGCTTGCAAATTTGAGGGGATTCCTCTGTTATAGCCAGTCGTCCAGATAAGGAAACACTGGGATGGACTCTTTGCATAAGTGTGCTGCCAATACCGCTAATACCTTGGTGAATACCCTTGGAGCAGAGGCTATGCCCAAGTGTAGCACCTTGAATCGGTAGTGTTGGTTTGCTATTTTGAAGTACAGGAATTTTCTGTGTGATGGGAACATTGAAATATGAAAGTATGCATCTTTCATGTTCAAAGTTGCCGTGTAGTCCCCCTGTTTTAGCAGTGGGATTGCTTATTGTAGCGTAGTCATTCGTAATTTCGGAGGCTTAACATGTGCGTTCGCAGGGCGCAGGTCTAGGTCGTTGTTTGTCCTTGACTTGATTGGTGGTGTTTTTATGAGTTCTATGCAATAGCATCCCGCCACAGTAGAAAGTACCCACTTTTCTGACATGATCCCTCCCATGAGTGGGTAAAATGAGAAATGCGACTTACTACTGGAGAAGCATGGGAGAGGACCTGGAGCAGATGGTCATTGCTTTGGTGGGGTGGAGCCTCTGGAGGAGGAGGATCAGCCTCTACTTCTTGACCTTCTGTGACCCCTTTGAACATTTTGTTGGGAGGATTTCCCCTGCGAGGAACCCCAGGATGAAGTCTGCACACCCTGGTTGTAGTTGGAGGAACTCTGGGAGTTTTGTACTCTAAAACGGCGTGTATTAAATGCGCCTCTCTGAACAAAGGGTTTGTTTGTGAGCTGTCCCAGGGATTTGGGTGTGTCATGCTTAGCACTTTTCAGTGCGCCCTCAACGTGTTAGGCTCAAATACACATTTAAAATGGTGGCTTAGGTTTCCAGCTTGAAACCTGATTGGTGTGTTCATGCATGGCGTTTAATTAGGGTACTCTCAGCTACTACCCGGCCTGCATTATCTGCTGCATCCAAATAATTTTTCAGGATGCAGCTTGCCACCTATATTCCTTAAGCTACTCTGTTTAAACGCTGTGTTTTGAGGGGCAGAGTCTATTTGTTGTGAGATGTCGTCCCACTTGTGGTAATTAAAACTTACCAAATCAACTTCCAGGACACCAGTGGACCAGGGTTGAATATCAGTTTCAAAGCCATCAATTAGATAGATCGTAAAGTAAGACCCACGTAAAGTAAGACCCACAGATGTAGGGTTTCAGCTTCTATGGGGCCCACACGACCGCATACGACAGCACAGTTCCTTTTCCTTTTTGTCAACTGCCTGCTAATGTAGGCAACAGGTCGCTCTACCCCTTCAGAGTTCAGCTGTGCTAACACTGCTCCAATCGCAAAATCACAGGCGTCCATCAGGATAATGAATTTCTGACCATAATCGGGGCACGGCTTGAAGGCCATGTGAGCAGACGTGCTCTTGGAGGAGCTCTTGTCGGTCCTGAAGTTATCCGGATAAAAGGTGCTGATGCAATAGCCCTTTGAAGTAGAAAATATAAGCGCAAGCTTATGAAGGTGTAGTGCACAGATGATGTAAGTTTGGAGCCCACACGATTAAAGGAACATAAGCAAGAAGCGTGTGAAGCTCCCGAGACGAGGACCCGAATAAAGAAAAATGGTGAACGTTCGAACACAAAGGAACATCAAGTCAAGTGGAAGCGGCGCCCGAGATGTGTATGGCTGGAGCGTAAGCTGAGCAACGGGAAGATATACCCCCGGTGCGACATGAATGAGTTTATCGTGCTCTGGACGGCCGTGATTACAGTGCTACTGGAAGCCAGAGACCGTGCGGTGAAGAAGGGCGGCCGGCGCTAGGACCGCATCGGCGGGTGTACAACAGCGGCCGGATGTCGCGGCCCAGATGCAAAAGGCCTCCAGGAATCTGGGGGCTAAGGGAAGGTGAGCAATAGACCCCAGCCCGACGGAGGCCTCCAGGAACCATGGCCTACAGGGCCGTATTGTGAAGCGCTCACCAACGGGCATTGCAGCTCTGGGGGCACGCTCACCCGGCGAGGAGCCTGACCGACACAAATGGCAGCATCCGGGTTCGCCGCGCACCGAAATATATGGATGGCCTGATGACTGGTGCAGGGCTCGTGTAGGAAGGGAGGATCGGGCAGCTGGACCCTGCGGCCCGAAAAAAGAAGCAGCTTTGGCATCCCAATGCGGGATGAGGAGCGTGGACAGTCTGTCAGTTAATCACACGTCCGGGGCTGTGGAGACAGCAGCCTGCGGAGGAGCGGGATCAGGGGCACAGCAGCAAAGCGAGAAATTAAGCAGGAGGCCAATTTAACACTGAAACTTGTTTCTCAGGAGATCAGAGAGGCGAGCTCACAAACTGTGCTCAGCCGGTGCTACCCTCACCTAGACTTGTCAGCTGGGTCCTTAGCAAAGGGCTCATAACACTGCCCTACCCCACGGTAGATCAGAGAGTATCTTGCCAGTGGAGGGGAACACACTGGGAGGAGATCCCGAATGAAGAGGGGTGCTGTGGGTATTATAGGCACAGACTGAAAAGTGGAGACAAATACCCCAAAAGGCCTCAACCACCTAGCGTGCACTACACGGAGAGGGTGGGCATAAAGAGTGCGACACATGTGGACTACATACGGAGAGCTGGTGAACTTGTTCGGGCCCGCAGCCTGCCTGGACACAAGGTGCCTGGTCTGAATGGTCCTCAGTGTGGGCGGGCACCGGATCGTAGTGCAGCCTTATATTCCTACATGGGAAGACACAACCCACTCCAGCAGCGCATAGGTTGCTCCAAGGCTTGTCTGGGCCCTGGCGATAATAGCTATCTAATCCCACTGAGGCTAGCTAGTGGCGAGGCTCGCCCACGAAGCGGTGGCACAACGCCACGTCCAGCAAACCTCTGAGAACAAAAGGCAAGCAACCCACGTTAGACGAATACGCCAGGACACCACCGGGCCCGGAAGGAGCCAGGAGTAAAGACAAAACCCAGGCTGGAAGCACAGCCACCATGGGCACTAACCAGGAGATCCTAGCAGCGATCGCGGACCTGAAAGTGGCTTGGGAGACCAAATTGGGACTGGCTATGACCGAACTGAAGGCAGCATTGGAGCTTAAAGTCAGTGCAGTGCAAGAGGAAGTGAACCTTCTCTGGCAAGATGTCAGGTCACTGGCGGAACGCACAGACAATTTGGAAAAAGAGGTGGGCCCGAACACAGCGGACTGTAAAACTCATAAAGCAGACCTTCACGCCCTAGTGCAATGCGTGGGCAACCTAGAGAGCAGGGCAGAAGAGGCAGAGGGGCGCGCCAGAAGGAACAACATCCCCATTGTTGGCTTGCCAGAGGGAGCTGAGGGACCCAACCCTACGGAGTTCATTGAATCCATGCTACTGAAGGAAATAACTGGAGGTGTGTTATCCCAGGGGTTGGCAGTGGAAAGAGCGTACAGGGCCCTGATGAAGAGGCCGGCCCCGGGTAACCCCCCTAGGCCGGTGATTGCCAAGTTCCTGAACTATAGAGACCGGGAAAGGATCCTTGAACACTTTCGGAAGGGCGGCACAATACAAATAGGAACAGCAAATATAACCGCATACCCAGATTACACCCTGTTGGTACAACGCAGCCGCATGAACTTTGGGACGGTGAAGAGAAGATTGCGCAAAGCAGGCCACAAGTATATGTTGTTCTACCCGGCCGAAGCTGAAGGTGCTCCACAAAAACAGAACCTTGTTTTTCGAGTCTCCGGAAGAGGTGATGGGGTGGCTCGACAAGGTGATGGAAGAGATAAGTAAGCTGTGTATGCTGCACCGTGGGGATTGCAGCCTAAGACTATGGGACTTGATTATTGTGCAAGTTGTAGCTCATGGGCGGGCTTGATCAGCTTATAATTGGATAAGATCCGTGAGCACTGAGACTGCGAACACATTATGGGAGCCTCGCAGAGCTAGTCCTCATACCCCCATTTAGAATAGTTTAGTTAGGTCACTGGTAGTCCAATGACACCCTGCCGGGCTTCTGTCCTCGGCATACCGAGGCAGAACCAAACGCGGGGTCGCCTGAGATCCAGGGATGGAGCTGGGCATTTGTTGGGGAAGGGAAGGGTGGGGGGAGGGATGGGGTGTTGTGTGGGGGTTGAAGTTGGGAAGTTGGGCAAAGGGACGTTTGTTGGGAGGGAAGGGGTTACGAGCCAAAATGCGAATCTTATTAGACGGGTGGTAGTGGGGAGATGGAGGGTGGGACATCGTATCCATGGTGTCGGGGTGCCTTAGAGTGGCTACCTGGAACGTCAGGGGCCTCAACAGCTATTTGAAGCGTAACAAGATGATGATGTACCTGAAAAGGATGAGGATTGATGTTGCATTATTGCAGGAGACCCACCTCACCAGGGAGAAATTGGAGGTGGTCAAAAGGAAGTGAAAGGGGTGCATGGCGGGAGCCACATATTTGGCCCTCGCTAGAGGTGTTATCACTTGGGTGGCACCGCACGTGCCATTTCAGCTGCTTCAGGCTACGGGAGACCCGGAAGGCAGGATGATCATTATGAGGGGTATGTTGGAAAACCGGGAAGTGTGTATTGTAAACTTATATGCCCCCAACCAGGATACTGCGGCTTACTTTCGGACTCTGTATGGCAAAATTAGCCCCCTATTAGGTGGCGGGATCCTGTGGGGCAGAGACTTTAATTGTGTGCTCAATCCTATGGTTGACAGATCAGATAGTAAGCTAGACAAACCCACTCCTGCTGCAAAGGTGTTACAGGCCCTCCTTCGACCTAGTTGATGTCTGGAGGCAGCTGCACCCAGCAGATAGGCAATACTTGCACTATGCAGCACCACACGACCTGCACACGAGGCTGGACTACGTGTTCACCACTACAGAAATGGCTAAAGAGATGAAAAGCGTGGAATATAAGGCCAGGGTGCTCTTGAATCATTCCCCCCTGGTCCTGGAGTGGCGACACCAGCCTCCTAGGGCGCGGATTCCTACTTGCAAGCTCGGAGCTGAGGCTCTGCAGGACCCGGGATTCCGTGAGGACTTAAGGGAGGAGATCACAGAGTACTTTGAAATCAAAAGTGGCAGTGTTCGATCTATGGGAACCGCGTGGGAGGCATTTAAAGTGGTAGTGCGGGGGGTTGGCATATCGAAATCTAGAGGGCTCCAGGGGGACATAGAGCAGGAACTGCGGGGAATGGAGGAGAAGTTGGAGGACATCATGCGTACGGGAGGCACCTCTAGCGAAGAGGGGGTCAGGATGAGACAGCTACAACAAGCTAGTGGTGAACTCTGGGACAGGCTAAAATAAGCTATATGAAATATGTGGAGAGACAGCATGTGGGAGGAGACAAGCCGGGCAGGTTGCTGGCCTGGCTTTATAAGAACGAGGCACCATGGCCGGTGATCAGGGAAATTAAGGGGGAGGGAGGCCGGATCCTGAATACCCAGGAGGGAGTGAATGATGAGTTCCTGGGATACTATAAACACCTCTATGAGGACCCTGGCGGATCGAGGGACCGGGAAATCCAGGAAACTCTGGAGGATATAGGCCTGCCCACCTTGGATGACTTGGAACGGGCGGACCTAGATACCCCAATTACAATAGAAGAACTGGAACTAGTGATTCAGCACCTGCCCACCTGTAAGGCTCCGGGGTCAGATGGTCTCCCTAATGAATTTTACAAAACCTACAAGCAGGAGCTGCTCCCCCCATTGCTGGCTATGCTCAATGAGGCGTATGAGTATGGCAGGTTGCCAGAGTCCTTACGAGAGGCGGTGATCATTCCGCTCCTAAAACCAGATAAACCTAGCACAGATTGTGGGTCATACAGACCCCTATCGATGCTCAACCAAGATAGCAAAATCCTCATGGCAGTGCTGGCAAACAGGCTTAAGCGAGTCATTGGTAAACTGATACATACTGATCAAACAGGCTACGTCCCAGGCAGGAACATAACGGATAACCATAGAAGATTGCATCATATTATAGATCAAACGAAGGAGGACCCGGGTGAACTGGCGATTGTCTTGCTTGACGCGGTTAAGGCCTTCGATTCAGTTGGATGGCCCTGGCTGTTGGCGACTTTGGGAGGCTATGGAATGGGGCCAGCGTACCTTAGGTGGGTTAAAATGTTATACAGCTCCCCAATTGCTAGGGTTAAAATGTGTGCTACTATATCGGATAAATGGAAACTTAGCAGGGGCACTAGACAGGGCTGCCCTTGGTCGCCCATGTTATATATACTAGCGTTGGAACCATCGGCCGACTGTCTGAGACAACAATACGAGGAGATAGGGATCCGCACTGCGGGTGGTCCGCATCTTGTCTCATTATATGCTGACGATATACTATTGTATCTGCACTTCCTAGAAGAGAACATACAATACATTCTGGAAGTGATGGAGCAATACGCCGCTCTCTCCGACATGGCGGTTAACCCCAAGAAATCTAGCATGTTCCCCCCGGGGAGATACAGGTTTGTCCTACCCAGGGGCCAATACCCTGGCGCACCAAGTCGTTCCGATATCTCGGAATTGATATATACCATACGGCAGGAGAAGAACATAAACACAACACGGAAAAGGCAGTAGAAGGCATTCAAAATAGCATGGTATTTTGGTCCAGACTACCCCTGGCTATGATGGGGAGAGTTGCTCTACTTAAGATGGTAGTCTTGACTAGACTGTTACATTTCTTTGTAAATATCCCGCATGTGATCCCTAGGCGCTTATTCGCTAGTCTCCACAGTTTGTGCAGGGGCTTTATTTGGCATAACTCCAGGAACAGGATGGCTCTTTGGTAACTACAGAATTCGTGTGACAGGGGAAGAATAAACCTGCTGAATTTTGTGTTATATTATTTGGCGGGACAGCTGCAGTATGTGGCGAGATGGCTGTCTGAGGAGGAGACGGCTGAAACCAGGCTGTTGTGCATGGAACCGGCTCCCTTCTTTCTCAGGGAAGTAGTATGGCTGCCCAAGCCAAAGGTTCTAAGGATGGTGAGGCTGTTGGTGCTTGGTTGGGAGATGTGGCACAGGGCATGGCAGATGGTGGGATACCCGGTTCCGTTTTCTATGCAGGTGCCACTGGCGGCGCTATGTAGAGAGGACCCTCAATTGATACACGGGGTCCGAAAGTACTGGGATCCGATGGGCCTGGCCACCCTGGGAGACATATGGGAAGAAGGGGAGGCACTGGAATTCCAGAAACTGATAGAAGACACCGGGGTGCATAAGGGGCAGTATATAACCTACTCCAGAATGGTTAAACGAGTGCGAGAAAAGTGGCCGGCGGTGCTATCTCAACAACCGGATGCCGCCATGGAGACGATATATGACATTTCAGAGGGTGGGCATGAGATATTCCGGATATATGAGCTGCTGGGATCTAAAGTGAGGAGGGAATTGCTCCAATTGAGACAACTCTGGGAAGAAGAGGTGGGGGAGCCCATGTCGGATGGGCTCTGGGATAGGGCCCAAAGATATCATAAAAAAGTGTCCCGGAACGCAAGGCTCCAGCAGATCCAATTATATGTTACACATAGAGCATATCTCACCCCACGAAGATCGCCAGATTTGGTGGTCAGACGACTCAGAGATGCCCCAGGTGTGGGGAGGAGGAAGCCGGGATGTTACATATGTTCTGGGCCTGTCCAGAGGTGGGAAGATTTTGGTCAGAACTGAAGACACGCTTAGCCGGAAAAGGCATCACACTGGAGGTGGAGTCGGCCTGGGCATGCATGCTGGGGGGTTTCCCTAGGCCACCCAATCTAAGGCACATTAATAAAATGAAAGACCTGGCATACATTCTGGCCAAACGGAGGATTGCGATGTGCTGGAAGGCTGCTCAGAGGCCAAGGATGGAGTTGTGGTGGGCCGACCTCATGAAATGGGCAGAGGCAGAAACGGCTGCTTGGTTTGATGTGGTCTGTAGGGGAGGGGAGGAAGAGGTAGGACCCCTAATTGAATGGAGGCAGTTGGTGGCAACTATTGTGGGATCCCCCCTGCCCGATCTCAGTGATGATGATATGGATAATACGATAACAATAGACCCGCCGGTAGAAGTACAGGCTGATGACACGGACACATTGGCTCAAGTTTAGGGGGTTGGTGGGAGCGGGACTAAAGAATGCAATTTGTAAATGTTTTGCTGTCGAACTTGACTTAATTATAGCAATGTTTGGTGTGTTGTTAAAAAAAATAAAAATTGTTTAAACAAAAAAATAAAATGAATTCCTGACCATAGTCTGGCACTTTCAGAACTGGGGCTCTGCACAGAGCATCCTTTAAATCCCAAAAGGAGGTTTGACAGGCGGGGGTCCAAGTTACCTTCTTTGGGATCTTTTTGGATGTTAAATCATTCAGGGCATGGCAATGGTCCCATACACTCTGATGAACGACTGGTTGTACCCGGTGAGACCTAGAAAGGCTTTCACCTGCGTCTGTGTGGTGGGGATGTCCCAATCCTTCAAAGCATGTACCTTTGCTTCAAGAGGTTGCTTCTTTCTGTCACTGACCAGGTGGCCTAGGTAAGTCATGGAACCCCGCTCTATCTGGCACTTTGTAGCCTTGATAGTCAGGCCTGTATTCTGCAGCACCTGAAGCACTCGCTTCAGGTGGGATACATGATGCTCCCAGGTGTGGCTGAACACAGCAATGTCGTCTAAATAGGCGACACTGAAGTTTTCCCTTCCAGACAAAACTTAGTTAACCATTCTCTGAAAAGTGGCAGGGGCATTCTTCAATCCGAAGGGCATCACAGTGAACTGATAATGTCCTTCCGGTGGGTGAGAATGCCGACAATTTCATTCCATGTCAAGACGACCTGCCAATACCCGGCTGTCAGGTCAAAAGTACTCATGTCCTTGGCAGCGCCAAACTTGTCAATGAGCTCATCTGCCCGAGAAATGAGGTGAGCATCTGTCTTCGTGACAGAATTGAGCCCCCTGTAGTACACACTAAAGCGAACTTCAGCCTTCCCACTAATGGTCTTTGTAGGGACCTTAACCAGTGGGCTAGCCCAGAGGCTGTGGGGTGGCTCTATCACTCCTAGGGACAACATCTTGGAAACTTCCTCCTTGATGGTGTCCCTGACCTTTATGGACATCCAGTGAATCCCACTCTTCACCGGCTTAGTGTCTCCAGTGTCCACATCATGGGTGCACCAATCTGTGCAAACAGAGTCAGAGGAAACAGACTTCAAACTATCTCAGTAAACAGCGACAGTCTATCAGTTGCTGTTCTGATAGGGCTGTTGCAAGGTTGACACCTTTAACTGACCAGTCTGTAAATTCAGTGTGCAGGAGGTCTGGGAGGGGATTGGTCTCCTCCTCAGTCTCTCCGTCAGTCACTAACACCATAACCAAGTAATCCCAGCTATAATGGGGTTTTAGCCAGTTTACGTGAAAGACCCTGTACATCTGTTTAGGTCCTTTCACGTCAATGAGAGCATTCACCTTGCTGACCTTTTCCAGCACACAGTAAGGCCGAGACCGTTTGTCCTGAAGGGCACTGGGTTTGACAGGTTCCATAAACCACACCCACTGGCCTGGAGAATAGACTGTCACTGTGGCCTTCTGGTCGTGCCAGTGCTTCATCAGCTCCTGACGGGCCTTCAGATTATATGTTGACTGTTCCATGTACTTTGCCATTCTAGACAGTTGGCCGAATACATAATCCACCACATCTTGTGACTGGGATGAGGGTTTGCTTTCCCGTCCATCCTTCACGAGACTGAGGGGACCTCATACAAGGTGTCCAAACAGAAGCTCAAAGGTGCTAAACCCTACTCCATTGTGTGGCACCTCCCTGTAGGCGAACAGAAGGCATGGCAGAAGAATATCCCATTTTCTCCTCAGGTGCTCTTCCGAGCCACCTATCATGCCTTGCAGGGTCTTGTTGAACCACTCAACAAGCCCACTGGTTTGTCGATGAATAGAGGTAGAGAACTGATAGGTGACTGCACACTCTTCCCACATAGCCTTCATATATGCTGATATGAAGTTTGATACCCTGTCAGAAACAACTTCCTTTGGGAATCCAACATGGGAGAATGTTCCCAATCAGAGGCTTTTCAACCACAGGGGCTTTGATTCTCCCCAGAGGGACATCCTCAGGGTATCTTGTGGCGTGGTCCTCCACCACCAAGATGTATGTGTTCCCTGAGCTGGGCTGGTTTGAGGATCCAATGGACCCACAGTATCCCTGCCTTTTCTCTCGAAAGGCCACCCAACCATGGGTAGTGGAATTAAGGGGGCCTTTGTGGCTCCAACTAACTTGCCAGAAGCTTGACAAGTTGGACAGGACCGGACAAATTATTTAACTTTTACGCCAAACTGCGGCCAGTAAAAGTGCGCAGACAACCAGTCTGATGTCTTGGTCACTCCCAAGTGACCCGCTAAACATATTTGGTGAGCCAAATCCAAATGGAACTTTCTTTGGCATTGGGGATCTACCAACCTTCTGGTGTCCATGCCCTCAGAATCCTTCGGTTCACTGTACAGGAGTCCATCCTCCCTGTAGGCTTTGAACAGTCCAGGGGCTCACCCTTAGCCTTCTCCTCTGCCTACTTCCACAGACCCACCAGAGTAGGACACTTTTCTGGGCTGTGTAGAAGTCAGTCTGATCTGGGCACCCATCTGATGTGAACTCATCCAGCTTGGGCAGACCCTTCAGATTTGCGCCCACCTGGTCCTCCACTTCAGGTTCCTGCACTGCGCCAGGCAACTCTGAAGCCATGGGGTCCCCTGCCACCAAAGTAGGGTCCTCCGTGGCTACTAGCCCCTCTCCCACAGGAGTAGGCAACCCAGTAGTCTGTGGAACTGGGCTTGGGGCTACCAGCTACGCTGGTCCTTCCAACACGTTCTCCAGGCCCTAAGTCTCGCAGAGCATCCAATCTGTCAATTTCTTTGGCCCTTGATCATGTAGCCGCAGCAGCTATTTCGGGATCTGGAAGATCATTACCCAACAGACATGTGACAGGGATGGAGTTTTACACCGCTACACAGCGCTGGGTCGTTTCACCTCGCCAGGTAAACTGTACTATCGCCAAGGGGCACTTACCATCAAATATACTTAAGCACAAATCAGGCCCAGTAATATACTGGCCTGGCTGTACCCATTGCCGGGTAACAGCGGAGATACTAGCTGCGGTGTCTCAGGCCGCAGGAGTTTTGTGTCCATTGAAGTACACATGCTCTAGATAGAGTTGAGTATTATTGGGAACTGGGGCCTCTTCTGGAGATCCGACTCTGTGTAACCAATCCACATTCGGCCACTCCCTGGCCTAGTGAGAAATCCTCCTCTGAGAGGCCCACACTAATGATGGACTCTTCCTGAAGTCCAACATTCACTATGGCTTGCTTGGGTAAGCCCTTGCAAGTAGGATCCCCTTTCCTATGGCCCAGCTCCTCACACTTGAAACAACCTTTGGATGGTGCGAACGCAGGTCTACCAGTGTCATGGGTGGCCGCGCTCTTCTTTTCAGTGTGCATGGCTGAACTAGAGTTTGGGGGTTTCCCTTCTTTTTTTTGGGACCTGACTTGGAAAAGGATTGTGTTAGAACTTTGTCCTTCCCATCCCTGTTTATTTTTTTGTCTGCCGTTTTCTCTTCCGGGTTGGGTGCTCTCGCCTGAGCCTTTTTCTGGACTCGAGTGCCCACAAACTTGTCGGCAGCCTTTACAAGCTCCCTGGCGTCCGTGATAGTCCTGTCCACTAGATGCTGGTGTAGGTAAACCTCACAATTTTTCAACAAATGCTCACACGAAATCAAATTGTACATCCCTTTAAATGTGTCAACTTTGTTACCAGTCACTCACCCGTTCAGATATTTCAATGACAAGCGTGTGAACGCTTCAGATGTCTGCCCACTTTTCTTTCTGAGATCTCTGAAGCTCTTGAGATAATGTTCTGGGGTTTTACAGAACTTCCTGGCTCTCATAAACAGGCCTTTCCTCAGGCATTAACTGAAGAATTGCATCAGTCCTTGGTGTTGGTAAACGACTCATCAGGGCTGCACCCCACAGCACTTCATCCACCTTTTGTAGCTGGAATGCCAGCTCAAGTGCTTCAAACCAGTCCAAAATATCCTCCCCCACCTCATAAGCATGTACTAAAACTTTGGGGATGTTCCATCGGGGCTTATACGGGGCACTCTGGTTTGAGCCCCTTCTGCTGTTCTCGCTAGAGGCGGACCTGTCGGCGTCCCCCTGCTCTTCAAGCGGAAGCTTGCACACCTCTATGGCAGTCCTGTCCCGCTCAATGGCGACCTTGTCTCACTGTTTCTATTCCTCTAGTGCTGGTCTCCTCTCCTCAAGTAGGACTTTTCAAACTGCTACCTGATTAACAGCCGGAACAAGTACTGGGCCACTCAGAGACTGTGCTGAGGCCTGGGACCTGTGGGATGCCGCACTAGCCCCTGTTCTCACTGACACTGTTGAGTGTTGAGAAACCACACTTGTCCCCGGCAGGATGATTGGTGAGAAATACTGCTCATGTGGTCGTCCTTGTCATTTACCCCATCTGGAATGTGTTGTCCAGTCGGGTACACAGGTTCTAGTCCGTCCTCCTGGTTCTTTTCCCCAACTGGCCTCGCATCTACCCAAGCTTGGAGGCTGGTCACCAACACAGGTTTATTAACCTTAATGCTGTGGGGAAGTCCCCTCTCTTGACATAAGACGCGCAGGACATCCTTGGTCATGCCTTTTATAGTCTCAATGTCAAGCTCCATGACAATTACTATTACCTAGCAGTGACTAAAAGTTGCCTGCAACAGTACTTTTATCGTTGGGTGACTATAATCTGAGTGCAAGGCTCCAACTGATCCCACCCTGCCACCAATGTGACAAATCAACTTCCGGGATACCAGTGGTCCAGGGATGAATATCGGTTTGTAAACCATCAATCAACCCCACACCTCTAGTACACCAGAAGAGATCTAAACAGATTTGAATACAAGTGAATTATAAGACCTCCTTGTCCAATTTTGGTAACTTGGACAGAAAGGCAGGCTTATCTCCGCAAGGTCATAGATCGTTGGTTAGTTGCAACACAGTGAAAATACAATTATTACCCAATGATAAAAGGGACAGTCCAGTCAAGATTGTATAAAAATATCTGCTTTATTATTATTACAACAGACAGTTCTAGCACACTACAAATGCAACCCACCCTGTAAAGGAACACAGAGGACAGAGAGTTTCACGAAGGAAAGGGATGCACTCGGGATACTGCCAGGAGGGTAGTTGGTAAAGTAATCAGTCTTAATGTTCAAGGTTGTTCGGTTCCAGCACCAAGGGGGCAAAGGGTTGTAACTGTCTCTAGGGGCCTTCGGAGAAGGAGAAGGGGAGCAGAACCACAATGTACCTGGTGCTGAAGAGGTCAATGGTGCTTGGCAGCGTCAAGGCTGTTACAGGGTACTTCACAGCGATTATAACAGAGTTAGTGGCGGGAGACAGCTGCGGGTAGCAGACAGAAGGCAGTTCGGCAAGCAAGACTGTATGGACATCTGCAGGCTGTGCAGAGCGGCGGCTCAGGGCCAAGAATCATTTTCTCTGTGCTGGTTGGCAGATCTGGAATGTTGGTCGAGGCGACTCAGATGGCTCTTGTGACTGTGGCGTGACAACAGTCAGCAGTACAGCTGGATAAGGTTCAAGGACTCGACTGTCTCAAAAATGAGCTTAAAAGATGAATGCTGGATGATACTTGTGTGTCCCTCCTCCTAGCTTCTTCACAGGGCTCATGTCCTTTCTAGGAGGACGGCCCAAATCTCAGGAGAGTGATTGCAGGCAACACCCTCGTCCTTTGTGCAGAGACTCTCTGGCACTTCCCACCTAGGACGCTTGCTGGCAGAACCTAGCAGGGCACACTGTGTGCTGGCTGAGTACCGGTTCTGGAGATGCTGGACGGGTCCTCTGAGTCCGGTATCACCCTCTGTTCCCTGGGAGATGTTTAGGGGAGGGATCTTGCTTCCCTCTTGGAACTCCTGGCCTTCTGTCACTGGCGGAAGAATTAAGGTAGACTCTACCTTCAGCTCGGGTCCAAATGAGTCCTTCTTACTCCTTTAGAAGTCATCGGATGATCAGTCAAGTGAGTGGTTCATCCCTCTCTTAAAGCCAAATGAGCCCCAGTGATTGGTGCAGGCTAAGCATCCCTTAATGAACCAATCCTGGGTCCCCACCAACACTCTTCCGTTATGCATGAGGTCAGGACCAGAGTGCTCTGCAACAGGACAGACTAGGGGTGACAACACATACCTAAGTTCCACCCATCTCCCTGTCTGTTGTATATCAACGTGTCTCTCTGGTTAATTGAGCCCTCTGTGACTCGTGATTAAAGCGCAGGGTTCCCTTAAAGTTTGCGCTGGGAGCAGACTTCCTGTCTCAGCCAAATCACATCCTTTGTCCCTCTGAAAGGGGTCTGCTCTGCAGGGACACCTGCGGTAACTGCTGGACTCAGACATGCATTTCAGTGCCTTTCATACGGAGGGGTGGGAACTAGCTTCAAGGTGACACATTGCATTCCAAAGGGGTGTTAGTCCTGCCTTCCTGTCCTCTTCAGCAACCACGGCCCCTCAGCAGGCTTGCCTCAATTATCTTGTTAGTATGCACTGCCACCAGCCGGAGTATATAAAAGGAATTCAGATCCATAGAGCCTTTGATATTTAATGCTTTGAGGTATCCAGGCTGTCACATTCCAGCTGAATATGACAGTGGAAGAAGGCCCCTTTAGGCTGTGTCTTCCCAGAGTACACATGACTATGTGCTTTGTGCGGGAAGCAGATGAAATGGGCACAGATTTGCCTCGCACATTTCTCGGAGGCTGATCTACCATCATTCATTTTCATTTTTAAAAAATCAAAAAAGCCCAGGTGAGCGCACTCTACCCTTGCGGATGGTCGAATTCCTCACAAGGAGTGTAGTGTTGTTGGCTATCCTTACTTGGTAAGCAGCCAAGGAAGCTCCTTTCCTGTCCAGTGTCTACATTGTTTTGCTCCCCTTGTCAGGAGGGGATTTGGCAGAGGCTAAAGGTGTGCCCACTCTTTTCCTTGCGGTGGTCACCACGAGAGAGTCAGGCTTTAGCTGCCCCCTGATGTACAGTGGGTCTGACAGGGCTGATCTAAACATCTCAATTAGATGGTTGACTGCCCTTGTCAGGTTGAAGGTAAGTAAACAGGCTGAATGCGCCTTTGGATAGATTAGATTGTCCACTACAAAGTCTTTGTTGACTTGTGCCTCCTGGGTTCTATTTTAAAATGTTCTGCTGTTTTTAAAAGAAGATCATTATGCTGCAGCTGATTATCCACAGGAGAATCAGCCACAGGTTGATCAATATGGTCTGGAGATTGAATGATGTATACATCATCATCAGCATCATAATATTGGTCTGTATCCTCAATGTCCCCTTGGTCTCCTTGGATTGCTATTGAGCAAGGATCGTGCAAACCTGAAGTGTCAAAATAATATAAGTCGTCAGATATGTTTGAGAGTTAGAGTTGCTAGGCTGTGCCGTGTCTAGGTGGGGTGTTTTGGCATCAGGCTGCTTATTAGCTGCTTTGCCTTGAGGGGGCCCCTAGAGCTTGGTAAATTGATCAGGGTGTTGATCAAAAAAGTTAACAAAGCTAGATATTCTCCTCATTAGCCTATCAAATTGTTCCAGGGTCCATTGAGTCGAGCTTGCCAGAACTGCGGGAACAGGGGTAGGGAAAGGCCCTGGTGTAACTAGTGTTTTTGAGGATAGGGATATCAAAGATTTTTATTTTAGTTTTTCTGATGTTTTGGACTTGAGGAGAGTCTCTGGGACATGTTTTTTAATGGGTTCTCTCATTTTTGAATTATTAGCAAGGGCCATCAATGTGTCTTTCAACGCACGGTCACGAGTACCCGAGGACTTGTCTGATTTGCTCACATTGTCGGAAACAGACTTTGACGTCTGTTTTGGGGGCCTGTCATGTGGTGAACGCAATGGATCAGAGGATAGGGACTTTTCAGACCTTCCCTTCAACACCGGGTGTGGCTTATCAATCGACGACACTGTCGACTGTCGGCCATGGGGGGGTGTGTTTAGTGTGGTGTGCAGTGTGGGTGCTTCAGACACCGTGTGTCATCTCTGTAGCAGAACAGCCAGCCTGCCTGTTGGTGTCGGGGACTCGCATGAATGAAACGCTGGGTCCTGATCACCCTTGGCATCGCTTAGAAAGCCAGTGCTGCCATCGCTGGAGGCTCCCTCGATGTCCATGGTGGCCTTGGCCTGCATGGTGTGGTGGGTCCATTGTTTAGTCTTCTGGTCCTTTTGTGCCTTGGGCCGAAACAGTTTGCAGTACTTGCACTGTTTTTCGGAATGGTCCCTAGGAAGGCACACCCTCTGTGACTCCTTCAAGTGAAACGTCCTGTTACAGGAAGGACAACATTTAAACAGTGTGTTTTCCATAGTATGGAAAGTTGGTGATGTAAAAGGAAGAATAAGAAAATAAGCATACTCTAAATGAGATTAATTATTACCTCTCCCCACTCTCTGTACTGTGCACAGCCGAGGTAGGCTGCAGTCAAAGTTTGTTGAGACGGATGAGTAGTAGTTGTCGATGAATGGTCTTTTCCTAGAAAGCCGTCCCCGGAGATCTTGCGGTGTATGGCCATTGAAAAGACAGAAAATATAGAAAGTCTAAATTTAAACTTTGTATAAGTAAAGGGGTTAGACAGAAGAATGAACCCTGCAACTTGCGTCTGACTATGATGGCCAGAAAGAAGGCAGATCCACAAGTTATCTAAAGCCCTAATTCCATGTATCCTGCTGCTGGCAATTGTCCTACCTTTGGATTCAGTTTTGAGGTAACCTCATTAGTGTTATGACACGTTTTAATGCAAACCTGTGTGTTGATTTCAAAGGGTAGCCAACGTTTGCTGGAGCTTCACAGAGGGCTACGGAGTCTACATTTTGTTGTGCATTTTGATAAAATGTTGATGAATGTATCCTCAATTCAGGGCCACCTGAGTAATGCATGGGAATACTGCACAAAACTTCCTGTAAAATAGGCTTCTGATGTATTCCTTCCAACACACACAATGGCCCTCATTACAAGTCTGGGGGCAACCGTGCCGGTAAAACTGGCAGGCTGCCCTCGGACCGTAGGGATTTACCAGCTCTAGACTTGCCAGAATTACCAGAGCATTACAGCCCCAGTGATCTGGTAATTCCTGTGCCGGCATTCTGTAAATCCCCATTCCCGTGGAGTCCTTTAGGAATGGGGTAGTAGAAACACTGGCACCATTTGGTAATGGTGCTGGTGTTTCCGCATCCGTCTGCGGCCGGTGGCTTTACGCCCGCCAGGTCAGGCCTGGCGGGTGTAACACCACACAGCCACAGAACTCATAGTTAGCCGGTTCGGAAAACTGTGCCGGTACGGTTTTACCGGCACCGTTAAATCCAGACCGGCTAACTTGTAATGAGGCCCAAGGTCTATATTCATCCAAACAGAAACACACAATCGGTTCACTCTCTGTTGCATGATCATAAATATGTTGAGAAGGCAAAGCATGATCACCCGGCTTCGGAAACACATCTGTAAATTCTTCATACTCGATGAAACTGCAGAAATAGTTTTCAGCAAAGTGTGTTCCAAAGAACCTACCTCATTAGTCGTTGGACCATAAGATCTTACCGTTGGAGCTCAACACAATGATGAAAGCACAATTATAGACAAGAATTTCTTTTTAAATAGTGGTTATGTTTCTTATCAAATCAAGGAATCTTATGCATAAAAAGAGTGTGGGGAGATGCAGTCAAATTCAAGGACGACAGCCAAGCATAACCCTGATGGGGTTTACCTATACATTTAGAGAGTGAGAAAAATGAAGAAGGATTCCATTCACATTATAGACAACATGGCGTCAAACGACTGCCTTTCCACAGAAGGAGCTGGAACTCCCCCTTCCACTGCAGGAGCAGTGGACCGCATGGAAGTGCTTCAGGCGTGCACCCGGACTACCACCTGGCTGCCTGCCCATTCATGCTGAATTGTGATGAACGTCAACCGACTCCGGTAAAAAAGATTCTAAATTTACTGGCTGCAAATTACACCACCATCCCTTCCTATGGATGGCCTCTACTTCACGCAGATTGCACTTTAATTAGATGTATTGCTATACTTTATATCCACTACCACGAGGCAAAAGCTCTTTCAATATGACCACCCGCATCTGAGCCTGATGGCATTGTTCTGAATCTCAGCACCAAGCCCTATCCTCTATGCCTATTGGCCACCAGTCCCTTTTTCCCCAACCAATTGTGAGCCGTCAGGCTCGAGCCGGCCCACACTAAGGCACTCACAAAGGCACATTGCCTGTCGTGAGCCTGGAGGCCACACAGCACTGCCTTTCCACAGAAGGAGCTGGAGCTCTCCCTTCCACTGCAGGAGCAGTGGACTGCATGGAAGTACTTCAAACGTGCACCCGGACTACCACCTGGCTGCCTGCCCATTCATGCTGAATTGTGATGAACGGCGACCGACTCCGGTAAAAAAGATTCTAAATTTTCTGGCTGCAAATTACACCACCATCTATTCCTCCGGATGGCCTCTACTTCATGCGGATTGCACTTTAAATAGCTTTATTGCTATACTTTATATCCAATACCATGAGGCACAACCCTTTCAAAATGGCCGCCCGCATCTGAGCCTGATGGCATTGTTCTGAATCTCAGCACCAAGCCCTATCCTCTATGCCTATTGGCCGCTAGTCCCTTTTCCCCCAACCAATTGTGAGCCGTCAGGCTCGAGCCGGCCCACACTAAGGCTGGAGCCGTATGGCCCCCGCACACCGGCATCCTCACGGTAAGATCTGCCCCACCCTTATATGACAATTCATATGCTGCTTGTTTCCAGTTCATGTCATGTGCGTGATTTTTAATCATGTATCTCGGATGTAGCGCTCCCCGCCTACTTCCCCTGGCAGACACGACTCTGCTTTTGAAATCACTTGGCCGCTGGCACTTGTACTCGCAGTACAGTCAAATGAAGTCCCACGAGCAAACTTCTCCACTGGCCGCCTCTACTTTACCTTGCACACGCAAGCTACTTTTATGCAAGTATGGCCTCCTGGCTCATATCATTCTAACATTACCGGCATCTAACTCTGCTGACCACCTGACGCCTACTTCCTAAATCCATTAACAACACTGTGAGCCTTATGTGCTCTGCTCTGTATATGCCTCTGCTCAATCTAACACTTGCAAATATTCTGAATGCAGTTACATTGTGTCTTAGCTCTATGACTCTGCAACCACTCTGCCAGCACCTAGTCATTTGTGCCTTTGTTGATTTTAGTTGCCTATGCATAAACTGTAAGATCCTAGCTGCTTATACATACACTGTACCTAGCCAGCATTGCTCCTAGCAATCTATGACTTTGTTGATCTTATTGCCTGTGCCTCTGTTGATTTTAGTTGCCTGTGCACAAGTTGCCGATCTTACCTGCCGGTGCATATTTAGCCAGCACTGTTCCTAGTCATTTGTGCCTATGTAGATCTTAGTTACCTCTGCTTATACTGCACTCAGTTACTACACTTATTCTGAGCCTAACCGTACAACTCCTGTGACCACTGAGACAGCACTATTTATTCTGAGCCTAGCCTGGTGATTCTCATTACCACTGCACCAGCATTGTCTCTAGTCATCTGTGCTTACACTAAATCTTTTCATAAACGCTCATCTTGAATCTAGCTACCCTATCCAGCCTGACCGTTGTTGACATACTTTAGCCAACCTTATATGTCACACTTACCAGTAGCTAACCCCATGTACAAACCATGTAATTGCCTGCAATCTACACTGTCCTACTGAGGACATCCTAAACCTAGTTAATACACTAGACTTCATCATGCCACATACTCTGCCTCCACCAGTGTATGCGACCACCGTTAACATACCCACCAACCAACACGACCTGGTCACAAGACCATGTAACCTCTCCCGAAGAAACCTGAGACTTCGTGCTAGACTTCCCAAAATTTACGAACCTCCAGCCAATTCCCTACATCCCCTTTCCAATAACGCATCCAGAAACCTAAGAGGCCCTCAGACTATCACCAAAACCTCCTCCCATAAAACAACTAACACTCAGCATCCACTCCAGCTTAATAGCCGACTCACTCAAGACCCTACTACACACCCAAGACACCACCACAACACCCCAGTACTTCCTATGTTGACCACACAAACTGGTATAAGAGGAGCTTTAATAAATGCCCGTTCCATGGTGGCACATGGCACAGAAATAGCCAATCTACTCCTAACAGAAAGAATTGACCTCCTCGCTATCACCGAATCTTGGCTTCACTCAGCAGCTGGCCCAGCGATTATGTTAGCCATTCCCGAGGACTACACCCTCCTAAGAATAGACCGCACCACCTCCCAAGGTGGCGACCTTGCCTTAATTGCTAAAACCAGCCTAGCACTGAGACTCATGTCTCCACCAAATGTAGACTCATGTGAATCCCTGACCGCCAAACTGACCATCTTGGACACCCAGACCATATATATCCACCTCATTTACAGAACCCCGGGTCCTCTAAGTTCCTTTGAAGAAGATCTCACCAATATCCTATCCAAAAACCTTAAAAATGCCTCACCATGCCTTCTGCTAGGAGACCTCAATCTCGGCTTCAAAGACCCATCGGATCCTAACGCTGCGCAGATTAACAATTCCCTTGAGGAATTAGGGTTTACCCAAAAGGTAACTGGCACCACCCACACTAAAGGTAGAACCCTTGACTGGATAGCGGAGCACAATTGCCAGACATCCATTACCTCTATAATACCTCTGCCCTGGTCTGACCGCCATCTGATCTCCTTCTCCCTAGAAGCCACAGATCCCCAACACGCTGACAGCATAGCTCCTGCCATTCCCACTAGAATTAAAAGAACATTACAGCTCACAAACTCATTCCATTGATTCTTCCTACCTTAAACTCTCTTCCTGCCCTCACAGACCTTTTTACATTGATTGAAGAGTACAATAAAGTAATGTTATCTGTTCTAGACACAATAGCACCGTTGAAAATTAGAAAGTGCAAACAGAAAAAACATGTGAATACATGGTTCTCTCCTCACGCAATTAGACTACAGAAACGCGAATGCAAACAAATGTGGAGACTAGATCCATCTGATACAAACAAAAATAACCTCATTACACTAGCCCAACTGTACAAAAAAGAAATAATCCTTGCCAAACAAGAATCCTACAACTTGCACATCACCCAAGCTAACTCAAATACAAAAGAACTGTTTACTATTCTCAAAGAAATAGAAATGCCTATCCAAGCCCCAGACATATGCCTTAAGGATAAAAATTGGTGCACTAGCATCCAGAGTGCCCAGCTAACAAGATAACAACCCTCCAGGCGAAGATTAATAATAAAAAAGAATCTCTCATCCATGCTTCTAATCCCATTAAATTCCCTGCCCCTCTGCCCCAGAACCTCTCACTTCCCGCCTCTCCCACGATAGCTTCATTTCTTTTTAACTTCAAGAAAGAATCCACTTTAGAAGTTGAAAAAGTAATCTTAATTCTCAAACCGTCCAACCGCCACGGCGACCCTTGCCAAGCACAAATGATAAAAGATGTGGCACGGGACCTCTCCCCTTTCATTACCAAGCTCATAAATTCCTCATTCTCCACTGGCACCATTCCCAACAATCTGAGACAGTCGTGGGTTCTCCAACTTCTCAAAAAACAAACACTTGGCCCATCCATACCCACCAACTATCGTCTCATTACTACAGTTCTGTTCCTGCTAAAAATTCTAGACAAGGTGGCGTACGTCCAAATCTAACAATATCTGGAATGCAACCACCTTCTAGGAGTACACCAGTCAGGCTTTAGGCCTCAGCATGGAACGGAAACTGCATTGATGGACCTCAAAGCACAAATAGACACCCTGAGAGACAATGGCAAAACAGCATTACTACTGTTACTTGATCTCTCAGCGGCGTTCGACTTGGTCGATCACAAGACCCTCTGCTACCACTTGAATTCTGCCACGCACTTCTCACAAGAAGCCATAGGATGGATTCAATCCTTCCTCGACAACTGAACTATGCGGGTCTTCTCTCCCTCGGCAGCTGCTGACCCGATACCTATTATCTGTGGCGTGCCCCAGGCTCTTGCGTCTTGCCTACTCTGTACAATATCTTTACAAAGCCCCTTTTTGATTATCTAGATGGTCTGGGTATCACCTACACTAACTATGCAGATGATACACAGATCCTCATCCCGCTGACGGGAGACTACAACAAGGATTTGGCCTTTGTGAAAAAAGTGTTCCTCATCATCCAGGCATGGATGGCATCTCATGGTCTATGCCTGAATGATGACAAAACTGAACTCCTCATTGTCAGTACCACGGCCAACCTCAACAAACTGGGCCACCTCTACTCGAATTTCATAATAGACAATAACAACATCATACTAGCCAAGGAAGTCAAAACTCTTGGATTCTATCTAGACTTGACTGTCACCTTCAAAAAACAAGTAAACTCCATGGCTTCAGCTACTGCTTATACCTGCTAGCTAATCAGAGCAGCTAAGCCCTTCCTTTCACCCAACAACTGCATTACCTTAGCAAGAGCCCTTGTATTATCCAAATTGGATTATTGTAATGCCTTATATGTAGGGAGTAACAAATATATCACCAATAAGATCCAGATCTTACAAAATAATGCCCTGAGAGCAGCCCTAAATATACCCAAGAAAGCCTGCATATCCGACCTTACAAGATCCATCAACTAGCGATCCATAAAAGACAACATTTTCCTCAAAACAGCTTCCCTGACACATAAATACCTACACCAGGCCGCCCCACAATACCTCACTACTAGATTCTCGAGACAATCCTTCAACCGCCCCCTCGAGAACAGCTACCGCTAACGTTCTAGTAGTGCCCAGTTTCAAACGCAGAAAGACGGGTGGAAGCAGTTTCCTCGTCAAAGTCGCCCAAAACTGGAACTCACTCCCACCTACCTTAAGGGAAGACTTACCCTACTTTCGCTTTAGATCCAACCTCATCCACTGGATCAAGGAACACAACATCTGACCCCTTACCATATCCTGCTTACACCATCTGCCACTACCTGTACTTAATGTATATAAATGTTCTTGATGTTTCTTGCCAAAATATGTTTAAACTGTATAATAACATACAGCATTGTAATGTAATGTATTGTAATGTAATGTACTTTAACTCTAAACTACATATACTTCTACAGCAATGTAACCTAAGCTGAACAACCCTCTTTATGCTTTCTGCGCCCTAATACCCCCGGGTCTGGCGCACATTAAAAATAAATAAAACAACCAAACAACCAAACAAAACAAATGAACATGCAAATTAGTTGGGTATCACTGGCATCCCAAACAGCTTAGAATAGGTCTTATACATTTACACTCCAAAGGCCTCAGAAATCATCATGTGACAACAACATTGTGTTGGTCCACAAATGTACAGTATCATTTTTAGAATGAATAATTGCTCAGTCTGAGCAGAGCTGATACATATGGTCTACTGTTCCACTTGAGGAAGAAACATCTTACTACCCATCCTCTCTTTCCTCCCAAAACGGGGGTGCAGGTGGGGGACCAATTTGTATTGCTTCTGCATATGACCCTCTTCCTGAGGATGAGATGGATCATGGAAAACACCCTGGGCCTCATCCTATGTTTGCCTGGAAACAAGGGTGCCGGTAAGCTCATTGGCACCCTTGTTTCCGGACCGGCAAACTACGAGTCTGCCTGCTGTGCCCAACAGGTCTGACCCTGCCGGGTGCAGCAGCCACGGTAGGCAGAGCCTTCATGTTAGCGCTGGCACCGTTAGCAACAGTGTCTGTGCTTCCGAGTCCCCACTCTTATGGGACTCTATGGGAATGAAATCTTACATTTTACCGGTGCCTGACTTCCCGGGGCGCCAGACTTGTAATAGCCTTTGGCACCGGGAAGTCAGGCACCGGTAAAATATTACTAGTCTGGCGGCAACCCACTGGTAGCGTCAGCAGGCTTACTCCCGGACTTGTAATGAGGCCCCTTGTGTTGTATTGTTACACTAAAGGACATTTAGTTAAAGAGCTGTTTATCCTGTGAAGCGTTCGACAACTACGAGCTCCACCAGATTAATAACTCTTTAAGTAAATGCCATTTAAGGTAACCTCATAATATAACCACCTCCAAAACCTGCCCAGTCCACTATCCCTACTGATGACACAGAATACAGACACATCCCTCTGCCCCAGTTACACCTCTAAATCCCTTTCGGCACTGTTAGATATGTTTCACTAACTGCACATATTAACATCTCCTGGCTACCATAAATGCTATGCCACTAATATATGCCATGCTACAAAGACTGCTTCCTTGTAACCTTCTAATGTAGGCCTGTAAACCTAATGCATAAGCAATATGAATTGGCTCTTCACCTTCAAAGAACATTGGGACCTCCACTGTCAACTCTACCTTCTTCACTTTGGTACTTAGAGGAGGAAAACACCTTCACCAACTTGTCCTACTCTGCCTTTTCCTTCCCCGCTCTTGTAAATGATTATCAATCTGTGCATGAGTTAAATGAATGCATGTAGATGCATTGGGCAAACCACTGGACAAACCACTCTTGACAAGTGATCCTAAATCCTTTTTTGATCCTTTATTAAAATAATAGTGTACTGTTCCCCCTGTCCACTTGGTCTCAGGAGGCATCTGTCGCTACCTTGTGACATTAGAAGGAAAGTTCATTGTTTCCCGCTGTAAATCACATGAAGCTTCTTGAGCCATTGGATACCTGGTTGATCCAACATCTTGTCTACGCTCCCAAATTATGCAACCTCATTCCGTCCACATCACACTTCACCACACCTTACTTAATTTCAGAAAAAGAATCAAGAGAATCCTGTTCAAGGAGGTATCCAGTCATTTTAGTGTGAACAGAAGAGTGGTACATAACTGAGCAGACAATAACACTGAAAAACACTGAAAAGATTAAATAAATGTATAAATCGTAGTGGGGTAAGAGGTAAAATGGGTCGGGATGGCGTGGGATGGCTTTAAAAGGATGGAAAAAGTGGGGCTTGGGGGTGACACCCTCGAATAAAAAAAATATGTTTTTTTCGATGTTTTGTGCACTCTGTTATGTACGTGTGGTCGGTAAGATCACATATAACAGTTGAAGGAGCAGCTTCTTCACACCCTATAGTATAACCACCCCCCAAACACACCCCTTCATGTATCCTACTATTGACCAAGCAATACAGACAAATGTCTCTCCCCCAGTTACACCTCTAAACCCCTTTCAATATCTGAAAATGTCAACTTATCCCAGCTACCATGAATGTGAGGTCACTAATAAACGATATGCTAGTAAGGCGGGTCCCTCTCTAACCATTGAATGTATGCCTGCAATCCTTGCCAATGTCCAGTTCTCTGTTGCTTCCTGAAGCTAGGTATGTGAACAATAAGTACCAAAAATAAATCAATATCAAAATACATATTCTGGTGAAACAATGCCAAAAAGACCATGGCCCTCATTACGACCCTTGCGGAAAGTGACTGACCGGACCGCCACAGCGTAAATAGCGTTTCCGCCATTGCACGATGGAGCAAAGTGCGGCCCATTCCGACCCATCGGGCACGAGCACCACGCCATGGCGGAAGTGCAAAGTCCGCGATGGTGGAAATGACCCCAAAACGGCCCACACCGCCGCCGTACGGCGCCCTAGGTGCAATACCGCCACCCATCATAGCGGACACCGCAGTGAGCGCCAACCGGAAAGTACGGCGACCGTAAATATACGGAAACGGAAGTAAAAACATGGGCCCGGAACGGGAAACAACACCCCGTACACCTATAAAACCACAAAATACACACAACCACTAAAAACACCACCCTGAGACACATCCCAACCCGTCATCCACCCTAGTGAAACCAAGAAAAATGGGAAAAGTAGCGAAGAAAGCGTGCGACCGCAAGCGGCAGGTCCACTTCTCCCGTGAGGAACTCACCGTACTCACAGAGACCCTCCAGGAGAATGCCGCCGCCGTCTTCTCCACGCAAATGACCAGGACGGCACTTGCGAACAAGAAGGCCATATGGGCCCTGGTGGCACAGCGGGTAAGTGCGGTGGGGACCGCACCCCGCAACCCACAGCAATGCAGGAAGCGGTGGGACGACCTGCGGATACGCGTCCGTAGCATACTTTCTGCCAACCGCAACATTGCCACAGCCACCGGGGGAGGGTCGGAATCACCCATCAAGTTGACCCCCTGGGAAGAAATCTGTGCCTCCACCATTGGAATGGAGAGCATAGAGGGAGTCGGAGGGATGGAGAAAGGAGTGCAGACATCCGGAGAATCAGGTAGGTGGCCCAAATAAAACCATGCCAAATCCACAATGTCCAATCATGTGACTCACGTGTGTCCACATAGCGCAACAGCAACACATGGCCAGGAGAACGTCCACACACATTGGCCGGATAGCGCACTTTAAAACACACAATAAATACATAAATAAGCAAAAACCCCAAAAACACCCACTACACGTACAGCAGGCACACCCTAACTGCAGGCTGCCAAACAACTGCACCCTCACTCCACACACAAATGAAAGCACCTCCAAGGCCCCGACCCAAATCACCCTCAGGTACCACCCCAATGCATGTGATACATTGCCATTCCAATTCCCACAGACCCATTAATAACGCTCGCCCTCCTTTACTCCACCACAGGGTCCGATCCAAACGACGAGCTCCAGGACACCCCTACCAGCACACCTGCAAAGAGGGCCAAGACCGACGGCCAAAGACCCTCCACCTCAGCTGCACGCATCAAGACACGGCAGCAGCACATATCAAGTGGCAGCACACAGGAGGGAACATCAACAGGCACCCCAGCAGCCAGCATGCCCACAACAGCACCACCACAGGTCCCCCCAATGGATGCCACAGAAGGTACTGCCTCTGGTGGCAGCAGCACCATAGGTGACACCCCATTAATGGCAGCATGCTCCGACACAGAAGACGGGGATGTCGAAGTCATCCATCCATGACCTGTCCCAATCCCCCTGTCTGTTCCATCCCGTACACCATGAGGATACCACGCAGGGGCACCCACAAGACGACGACTGGCCATCCCCCACAAGCCCTGTGGCAGGGCAACATGAGGCGAACAGCCCCTCTGTGACACCACCGCAAATGGCCATGGCCCAGCAGAGGCAACAGTCCCTCGACCAGTTAATCGTGCAACAGCAGCAACTGGCCACGCTCCTCAAGGACCATGCCGATGGATGTGGGGGCACTAAGGCAGACATAGAAACATCAACTGAGACACTTAGGGCACAAATGGAGAGTAGCACCGAGAGCCTGAGAGTCCAAATGGAGAGTAGCACCGAGAGCCTGAGAGTCCAAATGGAGAGTAGCACCGAGAGCCTGAGAGTCCAAATGGAGAGTAGCACCGAGAGCCTGAGAGTCCAAATGGAGAGAAGCACCGAGAGCCTGAGGGGGGAACTGCATGCGACGTCCAAAGACGTATGTGCCGAACTTGCCGCAGTGCGCCGTGTGCTCACTGAGCTCTCACAAACCCTTAGGGACATGCATGGACGTGAGCAGGCAGAGACATCATCCGTTGCAAGTTCCGTCCAGGGCAGCCCCCAACGTAGATCTGGGAGGAACCTGCGCTCCACATGCAGGGGTGCCCCTGATACCCGCAGAGGGGGCTTGCAATAGCGACTGCCCACTGACAATGAGCATCTTTGGACACTGGTGTTCGGGGGGGAGGTGGGAGGGTGGAGGGGGTGTGTTGGGCTCACTTGGGTGGCGGGTCGATAGGGTGTTCCACATGATATCACATATGCCATAAACAATGCACGATCAAACAATGAGATGTGTGGACAATGATCTTTGTGTACTAGGCCATCATAGGCGTACAGTCCATATTGTGCATGTACCAGACACACACAGTGCCACGAGTCCCGTGTCCATGTATCAGCCACCAGGCGTGAGTGCTAGAAGCATGCATCTATGAGATGCTGACGAATTTCACGGCCCTCCTGTGCCTCGCAGACTCCTTGAGGTGCTGCCACATCCCCACCCTCATCATGACCATCTTCAGGTGCTTGCAGTTCTGCGTCAGGGGGCATGGGCACATTTCTACGTACGCACATGTTGTGGAGCATGACACATGCCATCACCATCTTTGCAACCTTCTCATGGCGGTACAGGAGTGCCCCACCAGACCTGCTGAGGCACCGGAAACGAGTCTTCAGTAGGCCGAATGCCTGTTCAATGACTACACGGGTACGTGAGTGGGCATGGTTGTAGTCCTCCTCATGCTGGTCCCGTGGGTTCCGGACTGGTGTGAGGAGCCATCTCTTCAGTGGATATCCGGCATCACCTGTATGTGGACGATAAACGAATTATGTGGAATGCCATTGCTACGTACGCACCTCCCCCCCCCCCTTCCTGCCAGGTCATTGCCGCATCACATACCCCACATCATCATGCATGAAATGAGACTCACCGAGTAGCCAGGATCTGTTCCCTGCGTGTCGCTCCATGTAGCGTGGTATTGTAGAGTTCCTCAAGACCATAGAATCATGGGTTGATCCAGGGAATCGGGCACAACAATGTGTAATGATCCTGTTGGAGTCACACACCATTTGTACATTCAGTGAATGAAATTGTTTTCGGTTGCGGTACTGGTCCTCCATGGCATGTGGGACGACCAATTCCACATGGGTGCAGTCGATGGCACCAATGCAACCCGGTATGCCGCCAAGTGCATGGAATCCCACTTTTGTGTTGGTAATTTCCTGCTCCGAGCGTGGTAGAGAGATGTAGTCGTCTGCGTGCTGCAGGAGGGCATCGAGCACTTGCAATAGTGTCCGTGAGAACAGTGGCTGAGAAATGCCATGCAACTGTCCGACTGTGTGCTGGTAGGTGCCTGTGGCCAGGAAGTGGAGTACAGACACCACCTTCAGTAGGGGTGGGATGGCGGTTGGGCTATCTATCATGCTGACAAGGTCAGCCTGTGTCATGTCCACAATGGCGGCTATGGTGTCCCGGTCCAAACGGTAGAGGGTGTGGATCTGCTCATCAGTGAGGTTGAACGGATGTGCTCGGAGGCGTGGGATTGCGGGCTGCCTGCGTGGTGGTAGTGGCTGTGCTGGCAGCCCTTGCTGGCCCTGCCTTGCCCTCCTCCTCCTCCTGCGTCTCCTCCGTGCGGCCGGTTGTAGTTGGTGTTCGTCTTCTTCTTGGAGTTGGAGTACTTGCAGTGCTATCAGGTCCCCCAGGGCCAACATCGCGAGTCCTGCCGGTAGCATTTCGGAGTGGTTGTGGGAGGAGACTGGGCGTGCAATTTATGTGTTTTCAGGCTGTATGGCCTCCACCTGTGGTGATTCATTCCACCTGTGCAAGCTGCTCTCCCCTTTGGGCGAGCACGTCCCGCACACAACGCTGCAATTCGAGGAATGGCATCTTGCTATTACAATCATGTATTAGTACCCGATGGCCGTGTAACATTGGTTGATATGTTCATTCGGCTATGGTCCCATTGTTTCACATGCATTCTTTGCAGTCGCGAACAGACTTGTGAAGGGTCAGTGGAACGTAGTACTCGAGTAACGGTGGACCCTCATGCATCACTGTACCGAGGTTCATCGACGGGCGGGCCTCCCATTTGTGAGTGAAGGCAGTTGCCATTTTCACACACAGCCGCACTAGATGGATTAATTTGTGATTTCAAGCGGCCACAGATGCCTTTTCGACGTGATGTTGCAAATGAGGAATTCGAAGGGCGGCGCTTTCGGTCTTCAGCTAGCGGCGAGGAGATGCCCACAGGTCTGACTGCAAATATAACGTTCTATTATTCAGTGTCCTTGGGACAGGGGCCATGGCGAGGATGCAATGATTGATATGAATAGTTTGGGATGCGCAATAGCGAAGTGGATGATGAGGCCGGACGTTCCCAAATACATGTTACTTCACAACACTGGAATTACGGGCTGGGGCACAGTGGATTTTGCAGGCTGCATAACGCACAGACTCAATGGAATTCTCACATGTTATGTGAGTATGGAAACAGGCGTTATCATTACGGGATGAGGGAATGATGAATGGATGCATGGGCAGATGATTTGATACGGTGTTTGCCATGTACAGGGCTTCTTGGAATCTGTCCGCCTCCCCTGCGCTATGTGATGCAGGGCTGCCATAGTGGGACCATCGTCTATCTGGCCTTGTTGAGCCCTCCCTGTCTCGACGCGCCTTCAGACACTTGTGTCCATGCACGTTACCAATCCCATCTGATGGATTCTGTTTTCACAGACGCATGCACAGGTACACTCGTTTGTGATGGTGTTTTCACCTCGATATGGATAGTTATGAGTCGCAAGTGGTTTTGGGGTGGTGATGATCCTTTCGAGTGGGCTAGCATGCATATGGCTGTGGATTTAGTGTGATCATTGAAGTGAGTTGTTCGAATGTAGTTCTGATGGCCATTCTTTTCTTTTTCTTTTCTTTTGGTTGACAGGTATCTCCTCCCCTTTTGCCACTGCCATCTGTATGCCACTCCTGCAGATGGGTTTTACTCCCGACACCTGCTGCTTCGTGTTAATCAGTGGAGCAGCATTACGATCTTATGGGACGATCGCCAATGGGCCACATGCCCTTACGCAGTACTAGTGGCTCGGAGCAACATTTCGGCCTTTCAGCTGGACTAGTGCCTCCCTATTGGGACGGCCCTGCGGTTCTAGGCGCTTCCATGTTGCCTTTTCGTACGAGAATGTAGCCCCTGTGTACCATGAAGGAACAGGGCGTCACACAAGAAGTAGCTGGTCATTTATTGCGGATGCAGCCCACAATGGTGAAATGTGTTTTGGAGTTCATGGCCTAATGGCTGTATGGGCTTGGTGAATTTGTTGTGCATTAAATTTCTATTCTGATATGGGCCGTGTAGCGTTCTTCTTTGCAAGTGATGTGGCATATTCCTATTTGGGGAGCGATGTATTGTGAGGAGATCTGCATTGGGTTCCAGCTTCGGAGTATAGTTGCGTGGTACTGTGCTGGGCGCGTTTGCCTACGAAGCCCAGTGAGGTCAGGGGTGAGGGCTGCCAATATGACTGTTTGGATGATGTCATGCTCAGGGGCGGGGGATTAGGTTTTGTGTAACAGATGCCGGTCAGCCAGGTGGATTGGTGGAATGATGTGATTATCGGAATATTGCTGGTCACAGGTGCCTGTGTTTGCGTGCGTTTCTTGGTGGGAGACTGGGGTCATGTCCATTGGTATAGCTTCTGTATTCATGCCATCTGTACCCTGCAGCCCCCATTGGCCCCTCTTGTGATTCTTTTGTTCGTTGGCATGCATGGGTGACTTGTACATTTCACTGGTTGCATTGTGACTTCGTTGCACCTACGGGGAGTTGTACTATGTGGCCAGGGAGCGGTGTACAGGCACTCAGTGGGGCCGTTTACGGTTGATTCGCGATGCCGTACTTCTCACCATGGCGGAATGGTACTTTCCGCCGTGCTTGATGGCGTTAAGTACATGTCCGCTAGGGTCGGAATTCGCGTACCCATGCGCCATGGTGCTAATTACGGTTTGGCATGGCGCGCGCGCGTGTACTTGGTGCAGTTAGCGTTGGCGTTCACTACGGTGTCGCTAATGGCATCGTACTTTACGGTGACGGGTCATAGTCGCACCGAGCGCTATTCGATGGCGGTATTGCATTTCCGCCATCGTTTTTCAATTTCCGCCAGGGTCGTAATGAGGGCCCATGACATTATCTAGAACGAAGGTGACCCCAAAGAAAACATCCACAATTGAGCCGGATCTGTCAATTTCCCATTCACAAGCCCACAGCTACAATTTAGCATTAAACAACAGTAGGACCTGTGGATACCATATTATGGTGGAATGGCTAAACATAATTTCATGCTCATATTTTCACTTCTTAAAATTTGAACCTCAGCCATCAGATCTTGTAATATATGTATCCGTAGAGCAAGAACGGATTTAGACATGCTTATTTCACCCATTTCCTTAATCTCTGCAGAAGAGGATGTGTTCCAGGGAACAGTACATGTTCTCCGCAGGGGTTTGTGTCAAGCATAATACAGAAAGAGGTTTGGCTAGTGTTGCACAATGTTACGAAAGAAGGAGATTGCAGCAGGGTTTCCTTCTCATCTAAGATCTTATTACTTCAGCTATTTACGAGGAAAACCAATCTCCCACTAAAACATTTGCGGGAACACACACTGCCTACACGTTCACCCTGGATGATTAATAATGGCACCTCGAACATGATGCGAATGCTGGGGATAAGCAAAGGAATCGCAGGCTACAGCCGCCTCTCACTGTTCTTACTATTACCAATACTAGCATTGCAAGCTTCAGCAATCCAAAATCAGTTTATCTGTGTGCCTTTAAATGTAAATGACTGAAGGACAGGCAGGTGACTGACTGGTTCTTTAATGCTTTATAATCAGAGTGAGGTTTTTCATGAACACTGTACCATGCTTATAGACCAGATCAGAACCTACATCATGAGAATGTAATGTGATGACTTCAAGCAAAATTGCAGTCCTTCCTGTATACATACTGCATGATACCCTGATGAAAGCTGATAGCTTTATTGAGACTAAAACACATGGGTCCATTTGTGCATTAGCTCGTTGGAGTGCAGCAGGCATTGGGGGCGGTGTTAAATAGATATCCCGGTGACCCCCCTTAAAGGAGTTTGTATACTGAGTGGGAAGGGAATTTACTATTTCCTCTGCTGTTGGATGGTCTTACTATTAAACCGTTCATGAAGGTTTTGTGCTAGACCTGTTGGTTTCCAACACGCAGGTTATATTTGTGATAATTGAAATGTAAGGGAACAAAAACATGTTTGTTTTAGAAACAACATGTTATTATATGTTAGTAGGCAGCAAAATCATGGGCAGATAAAACCAAGCGGAAAAAGGCTAAACCTAAAAATCAGTGAAGCTGGGGGGTCGGGGATGGCGAGGTTAGGGATATTGGGCAGAGCGAGGTGCGGCATTGCAGTGGGTGACAACCTCCCAAACAATTTCGACAAGTTTAAGGGGATTTGCACTCAGTCGTATTAGCTCCATATTTTTACATTGAACCATTATGTGTTACACTGTTGTGCTTTTGCATGGACTTTTGGCCCTTTGGGTTCTGGGTGAGTTCTTGGGAGCAAAGTGAGCATTAACAAGTTTGTTATTAGGTCACCTGTGTGGGGCAGGCCATTTCCTGCGTGCAGGTGTGCATGTGCTTTGTCTGTGGTATGCATTGGGGTTTGGCTCGCTGTTAGTGTTCAGGAAAGTCGGCAACTGTCGCCAGCAATGTTCTATCTTTTAATACATAAAATACACATTGGGCCTCATTACGACTTTGGAGGCAGCCATGCCCTTAATAAGGGCATGGCTGCCTCCAAAATCGGGTCCGGGTTCCCTGAATGGGAAAATACCGGGCCATTCCGACTTTGGAGGGCCTGGTATTTCCTCCTTCAGGGAACCCTGACCCGGTCCTTCCCCATTCCCATTCGAGCCCCCATAGGGCTCAATGGGAATGGGGAGAGAGCTAGCAACAGGCCCGTTAATAACAGGCCCGTTGTTAGCTCGCGGGTCCCGCGAGGGAACCTCGTAATAGGGCGGAATGGGATTAACAGCGCCGGCACCATTACCGGCGCCGTTAATCCCATTCCGCCCATCTTGTAATGAGGCCCATTGTGTTGGTGGTTGTCATGTTGTGAATCTTTCAAAATGGTTTTCTTTGATTTAGCTCATTTAATTGTGAAGGAGGATTGTTTTTCCTCAGAAATAAAGTAATTCAACTTATACTTGGTTCTCGCTGGAATATCTTCCTTTGATTCAAGGTTCTCCTTGATTCCAGTGGATATGTGTTTGAACATGTCCACCAGAACATGGGGGTCATTACGAGTTTGGAGGGAGCCAATGGTGTTATTGGGGTGTGGCCAGCGCTCATGGAGTGAGGACGTGCTTTCCTCGCGCTCCTGCCCGAGATCCTACAACGGACCGAATCGTTCGGCCTGCTTAAGCTGAACAAGCACATTTGAAGTAGCTGCGGGAAGAAGAACCGTTTCCCTACCCTCGACGAAGTTTCCGCATGAAAATTGGACCGGGATAACGGTTATTCGAAGTGAACAGAGAGGAGGCCTCCGCCCAACAAAATGGCGGCGCCTGCCGGTCCTATCTGAGGCGCACCGCTGGAGGGCGGATAGCCTCCGGAAGCGAGAGAGAAGGGCCCGCTGCAACCAACCCAGCGATCCGGCAACACCCCGGGGGGGACTGACCCCCGCTGCCAGCTGCGGCCCGGGTCTCTGCCTCTGAGACCGCGAGCCGAGAGGAGGAGATGAAGGGGAGGAGCCTCCGTGCGAGACCGCTGGGTGCGCCGACTCCCAGGACCCCGCGCACGCAGTGTGGAAGAGGGGCCCCGAGCGGTGCCGGCTGGTGGGAGACTGCAAGAGACACGGAGAGACACGAAGAAGGGGGAAAACGATGGGCGGTTCCCTCCAGAACATCCACGAGCTGACGACTCCCCATCTGTGGCGACCGCCCTCGCAATCGACCCTACATACACGTCCCTGCTGAACGTGAAAAGGCCACGGAGCACACCCAAAGACAGGCGATGTCGCCCCCAAAAGCAAACTAAAAACCGCGACCATGGACTCCTTCACCGCGGTCAGGGCGAAACAACAACAGGGAACAGAAGCAGCAGACGACCCGACGGCTAAGGAGGACGATCCAACAAATATGCAAGTGCTACAAGCCATAGCAGCGCTACGAGCGTCCATCAAAACCAGGATCGATGAAATCAAGTCGGACATGCAGCTGATGAGACAGGACGCCCGTAACCTTACTGAAAGGGTGACCATAGCGGAGGCAACGCTCCAAGACAATGTTAACGACACCACAGAACTTAAATCTAAGGTCCAAGTACTTGAATTGCAAGTAGCGCGGCTAGAGGCGTGATCAGAAGACGCCGAAGGACGTGCCCGCCGCGGCAACATTCGAATCCTGGGGGTACCGGAAGACACGGAGGGCCCAGACCCGACCGAATTCGTAGAAACGATGCTATTGCAAGAAATTGGGGCCGGCAAACTAACCCAGGGCTTCTCGATAGAACGGGCCCACATGTCACTTCAGAAAAGGCCCCCACCGGGCTCCCGACCGCGCCCAATTATTGCAAAAGTCTTGAACTTTCGCGACAGAGAGACTATATTGAGATTCTCAAGAGAAGGAGGGGAAATCGAGAAACATGGTGCCAAAATAGTCATTTATCCAGACTATACTCCTGTGGTGCAGCGAGCACGGAACTCATTTGTACCGGTGAAAGCTAGGTTACGCAAGCTAAACTTCAAGTACATGCTAATGTACCCGTCCCGCCTTAAGGTACTATATAAGGGGAAAACTATCTTTCTTGAGACTCCGGCAACGGCAAATATGTGGCTTGAGGACAACAACCTTGCAGATGAAAAGGAAAGCACCGCACATGAAGTCACAGGCCATTGAAAGCACCAAGCAACAGGAAAAATAAAGGTTTGCACAACTGCCGAATGAATATCGGACTGCTTGAGATTTACAACTCCACGAACGCTACGACGGGCAGGAGCGCACCGACCCATGCGAATAACAACGAAGCTGACGCATCCCCCTGAAACACGTGGAGGCCGACTGCCGACACACCACCCGCACCAGGAGGCCCGGAAAGGCCTGTAAGGATCGGGTGCCCCCGAGCACTGCAAGTTTGAGGCAACTGCTGGGGGCAGTTTTGAGTTGAAAGGTTTGTTGCCCTCATTCACTAGAATGAGGAGTGTTAATGTTAATAAGTCTCCAAGTGACACTGAGAGGGGAGGAGGAAGGGAAGGAGGAAAGAAGGTGGCTCGCGTCTCAACCCCAACACAGACAGACCCCTGGATAGCAGGCCCAAGCCCGGGGGCGGTAGAGACAGGGAAAGGGGGGACAATGTGTCCGTTACTGAACCCCTATGGCTGCGACCACCATTAAAATAATGACATGGAATGTAAGGGGTCTGAGGACTTATCTCCGAAGGAACAGGATTAAAACCTACCTGCAGAGAAAAGGCGTAATGATAGCATTACTACAGGAGACCCACTGCACAGCGGACTCGGTGGCCAAGCTACAAACGCATTGGGGTGGACAGGGATTTGGTACTACTTACTCTAACTACGCAAGAGGGGTCTAGACCTGGATCCACCCACAGCTCCCATTCCGGGTGGACAAAACAGAGATAGACCCAGAAGGTAGGTTCGTCGTAATTTGGGGATTCATTGAACAAGAAGCAGTATGCATCATGAACTCCTATCTCCCTAACAATAACATACCGTCCTACCTGAACACACTGTACCCCAGAGTTGCACAGTACAGGAACGATCTCTTTATTTGGGGGGGAGATTTTAATTGTGTACACGACCCAAGGCTGGACAGGTCCACACCACAGCTGGGAGGCCAATCGACCGCTACGGCAGCACTGTCTGCCATGTTGGGGAGGCTGGACATGACGGCTGTGTGGCGGGGAAAAGCATCCTGAAGCACGCGAATACTCATTCTACTCATCTCCACATAAATTACACACAAGACTAGATTACATACTCATAGACGGGGAACACTTACCCCGGGTGGAGGGAGCACAATACCTGGGAAGGACTATCTCTGATCACTCCCCGCTCTTGATGACATGGAATCACAAAGGCCCCAGGCCCCCCATTCCCATGTGGAAAATGCCCACAGACGCCCTGAAGGACCCAGCCTTCCGAGAGGAATTACGCAATTCTATTGATGCCTTCCTAGAGGTTAACATCGGAAGCGTAGCTTACAATAGCACAGTGTGGGAGGCTCTAAAGGTGGTAACCAGGGGAGAAATTATTGCAAAAGCGGGAGGTATCAAGAAGCTGCACAGGAAAGAACTAGACCTAGTGGAATGTCAGATTGAGTGACTTGAAACTACCCCGTAGATTCCCAACAAAGAGAAGAGGAGCTTGTGAAACTTAGAGAGAGGAACATAACTGCGTGGAACAGGCTGGAAAGGTTCGACTATACTGCCAGAACAAATAGAGCACATGTTGAGGCGGACAGACTGGGCAGATTACTCGCCTGGCACAGCCGAAAAGAACACCCAAAACACCCCACCACCTCACTACAAGATGAGGATGGAAACACACACTATACACAGCAGGGCATAAATGACACTTTTACTCGCTTTTACACCCACCTGTACTCACACGAGGAGCTGGTCCCCCATGAACGGTTGGTAGAAACATTGGAGGAGATAGGGCTCCCCAGGCTATCCCGTGAGCAAGCCGACTCCCTTGAAACAGAAATCACGCCCGAAGACATTACCGATGCAATTAGGTCCCTGGCCACAGGCAAAGCACCTGGAACAGACGGGTTGCCCACAGAGTTTTTTAAAACGTATGAGTCCTCCCTGACCCCCCTATTACACGCAGTATACCAGGAGGCATACAAAGAAGGAATACTACCCGAAAGCATTTAGGGAGACGCTTGTGATTCCGATCCTCAAGCCTAATAAACCGGCAGACCAATGTGACTCATATCGCCCGATTGCAATGTTAAATTATGATGTTAAAATCCTGACTACGATTTTAGCACAGCGGCTGTCTAGAATAATAGGAGACATAGTTCACCCAGACCAGTGCGGCTTCGTGCCGGGCCGTAATACGTCCATGAACCTACGTAGGCTGCAGCATATTATAGCGCAAACCGATAAAGACAAGGACTCATACGCACTGCTGTCTCTAGACGCAGTCAAAGCGTTTGACTCCATCTACTGGGAGTGGCTTGTAGCAGTGATCAGGGAGTTTGGCTTTGGTCCCGGGTTTATCAGGTGGATTAACATCTTGTATGCTAAACCTAAGGCAAGGGTGAAATCTGGGAAGTATGTGTCGGAGGCCTGGGATATATGCAGGGGGACTAGACAGGGCTGTCCACTATCCCCAATGCTTTATATACTTGGACTAGAACCCATAGCTGTCTACTTTAGAAAGCAGTTCTTCGATGCAGGCATAAAACTGGGAGACGTGGATCACATCATCTCGCTCTATGCGGATGACGTTCTCATATACGTCAGGGACCCACACCTCAACGTACCAACCATGCTAGAAGTGCTAGACAATTATTCCAAGGTCTCTGGGATAAGCTTTAGCAGGCCGAAGTCTTGTATTTTCCCCCTAGTGGCGCTGAAAGCAGAGAATTTAGAAGCACTCCCTGAGGTGGGGATCCAGTGGCAGAATATGTCATTCTGCTACCTTGGAGTGCACATTATGCATACCCCCGAGTTAATGCATGAGCGAAACACAAAGGCAGCACTCCCAGCTCTATGCAAATCAATGACGTTCTGGGCGAAACTCCCCCTTTCGATGATGGGCAGGGCTTCGATAATTAAAATTATTGTTCTCCCACGTTTCCTTTATGGGTTTCAAAATGTACACTACTATATACACAAACCCTTCTTCGGACTGCTTGAGACCATACTGCGAGAGTTCCTATGGGGGAAAGGCAGGCATAGGATAGCGTTGCAGTTGCTAACCCTACCATATAGCCAAGGCAGTATTCAGCTTCCAAATCTAGAAAGATATTACATAGCAGCACAGCTTAGTTTTGTGACCAAATGGCTAGATGATGAACCCACATCTGAAACACCTTTGCTACAGGCCATGCTGCCCCATTTCCATCTGAAAGAACTGGTCTGGGCGCCATCCAAACTGCTGGGAACTTTACCCTTGTTGGCTGATCTAGGGAGGAAAATTTGGCACAGGGCGAAAATGCTCACTAACTCACGGAATTCCTATGCCCCGGAAGTTCCCCTTATCGCAGACTTATGCACAACACTTTCTGATTTGAAACACATCAGGCACTGGGAGAGGGAAGGGGTCTACACCTGGGGAGATCTGTATGATGAAGGCACTTTCAGGGAGTTCACCTCGTTACAGGAGACGGAGGGCATACATACCGGCCAATTTCTATGGTACCAAAGAACCCGTGGTGTGGCCCGACGCAGATGGGACTCGTGGCCAGAAGAACCAGCTACAGACCCACTCCTCACTTTGATGTACAACTTGGTAGAGGGCGGTAAACCCATTTTGCAAATATTATGGCCACCTGATCGACATGCCAAATCCTCGGAGCATGGATATGAAAAGCAAACGGGAGGTGGACATAGGCCGGGAAATGTCTGAAGGGGAGTGGAACAGAGCTCTCACATTCCCCAAAACGGTGTCCAGAAACCATAGATTCAGGCAGATTCAGTTGAACATTCTGCACAGAACTTACCTGACCCCGTGCCACATAGCCACCTTCAATCCCCAGGCACAACCGACCTGCAACTGGTGCAAGGGGTAAAAAGCGGATCTGATCCACATGTTATGGGAATGCCCCAGAACAAGGGCTCTGTGGGAGAAGGTCCAGCAAACCTGCAAAAAAGCAGGCCTGAGCAAATATAACTGGACACCCGATGAGTGCCTCCTAGGAACCTACCCCAGACCAACCAAACTCAAGCATGCGACAAGGCTCATGGACATATCGTGCATACTGGCCAAAAGAACTATCGCAATGGCCTGGAAGAAACCCATGGGCCCTCAGTTCAAACTATGGCACAAAGAGACTGAACGGTGGGTGCTAGCCGAGACCGTGGCATGGGAGGACTGTGTGGCCAGATCCACGGATGACTCTAGTATGTCACTCGAGGCATGGAAGGAACTCACCAGACACATGTTCCACCCCTCGGATGATAAACCTCCCTGAATTGGAACTCAATCTAGGCCCATGTGGGTCTTATCATAAAGCCAGCAGCAGCGGAAGTGCTGCAGAGGATAGAGACCTTTCGGAAGCCCTCCACCCTTTTGAAGTTGCCAGATGGTTCCCCTTCGCTCCCACCCTCCCCCCGTAACAGTTGACGATATATGAAACGGACAGAATATGGAGACAGTTATGGTTGTTTTGTTTTGTATTTGTAATTTTTTGACGTTAAGTTGAACATGTTTATAGCTATTTGAGAATGGCTCTATTGCACACAACTTGTTTGATATTATTGAAAATGCCAATAAACAAATTTGAAAATAAAAGCCATGGCGCTATTTGCGCCATGATTGACTCCAAACCTGTGTCCGGGTCCGGGTAGTCGGAATGGTGACTTACCGGGCCATTCCAACCTTGGAGGACCTGGTAAGTCCCCATTCAGTAAAGCATTCCCCATTCCCATTTGAGCCCCCATAGGGCTATATGGGAATGGGGACGGAGCAAATAACGGGCCGTTATTTGCTCCAAGGTCCCTTAACGGGTCCCGCTAAGAACGGCTGGTCAGACCAGACATTCCTGCTGGGACCCGCTAAGAGACCTCGGAATATGGCGGTAGGGGCTTAACGGCACCACCATCCTTAACGGTGCCGTTAAGCCCCTACTGCCATACCTGTAATGACCCCCCATGTGTTTAAAAGTCTTTACACATCACAGGTCAACAACACCATTGAGTAGTTCATTTGCAGTTGTTTAGCCTTCCAGGATGCAAAGCAATGAAGCTATCATGTCCCAAAAACAATACTTAGGGCCTGATTCATGGAAAATTGCACATTGATCCCGTAAAGACTGTGTGCCGAAAATGACTCTGCGTGGCCCTACATGCAAAGATTCCAATGAAAGGTCTGTGTATTCATGGAATCCTAATCACAAAGCAACCTGATCTGCAAACAAAGCCGAGCTGCACGAGGAACGCCCACAACATGCCCCTCCCGCAATCCAAAACCATGGCCATAGACTAACGGTACAACGTCCTTTCATCGCAGGATGTTTTTTCATGGGTTTTCTTTTACCGCAAATGTTTTAACGAAAAAAACATTGAAGTTTTTAGGGGGGGGTAGAAAATTATATATATGGGGTGTGGGTATTTGGGAAGAGATCAAACATTAAAGGGAATGGAGGTTTGGGGGGACACACCCCAAAAATAATGTAAAATAAATTTTCATTAAAAAATTCACAGTAAAAAACCCTGCGAAAAAACAGACCGTGATTAAATGACATGGAACCAGACCAACCATTCCACAAACATCCACGTCCACCTCTGACCCATCATCCAGCACCCCCCCCCGGCAACACTGTGAGAGAGTCCCCGTAAGTAACGGCTACACCCCTGACAATCTGCACAAGCACCCACGTAAGCAACGGCTGCACCCCTGCCAATCTGCATGAGGTCCCCCGTAAGTAATGGCTGCACCCCTGCCAATCTGTACAAGGACCCACCTAAGTAATGGCTGCACCCCTGCGATTCTGAGGACCATCCACCCAACTCCCTACGCACCCAAGCTGCTGCTATATACCCCTACTGCAAATCACCTCTGACACCAGCCCCAGGCAGACCCTCAGGTCCTGATGCCACCCACTAGGCTCCCTCACCTGCGACAACACACCAGGAGGACCCTCAGGTCCTGACACCACCCACCAGCCCCCCTCACCTCCAACACCACCCCCAGGCAGACCCTCAGGTCCTGATGCCACCTACCAGCCACCCTCACCTCCAACACCACCCCAGACAGCCCCTCAGGTCCTGACACCACTCACCAGCCGCTCTCATCTCTGACACCACCCCCAGGCATACCCTCTGGTCCTGACAGCACCCACCAGCCCCCCTCACCTCTGATAGCACCCCCAGGAAGCCCCTCAGGTTCTGACCACACCAAACAGCCCCCTCACCTCTTACATCACACCCAGGCAGACCCTCAGGTCCTGGCGGGCACCAACTAGCCCCCTCACCTTCAACACCACCCCCAGGTAGCCCCGCAGGTCTTGACACCAGCCACCAGTCCCCTCACCTCCGACACCACCCCCAGGCAGACCCTCAGGTCCTGACACCACTCACCAGCCCCCTTCACGTCTGACACCACCCCAGGCAGATCCTCAGGTCCTGACGCCACACACCAGTCCCCCACACCTCTGTCACCACCCCAATGCATACCCTCAGGTCCTGAAGGCACCCACTAGCCCCTCACCACCGACACCACCGACAGGCAGCCCCTCGGATCCTGACGCCACCCACCAGCCCCCTCACCTCCAACAGCACCCCCAGGCAGACCCTCAGGTCCTGACACCACCCACAAGCCCCCCCTCCTCTGACACACCCCAGCCTGGCCCTGTCACATGGCACCCCTATCAGTCCCATGTTCACCAACAACTTACCTCAAATCCACTGGCTTTCCACCAACATGAAGCACACCGGTCACATATCCACACCTAGACTGAACAACCGGGGGCACTGATGCAGCATTCATGTCCGTAGCTCATCACAGGACTCCCTGGTACATCACAATCATTTTCTCAGCAACAGGACAGCAGAATGTAGCACCAGCTACACCATGAATGCACCATGTACATGCAACATAGTAATGCAATGTGACGCATCATTGTGCCCATGTGCCATTGAAATGACCTCATAGTGTAGGTGAATGAGCTACGAGGACACAAGTCCAAGACATCACTGATAGGACAAAATTGGATGTAATGTGTGTGCATAGTAGCAGGTACAAATCAATGAATGAAGGGAGTTGGGTAGGAAAGCATAGCAATCAAAGCCCCTGCAACTTACATAAGTTGAACAGGCATGTGTTCGGGTGATGAGAAGGATGTCTGAGAGTGTCTGCGCCAAGGAGATGGATGATGTGTACAGCTAGACTTCAAAAACTCACATGTGAACATGAATAATTTGAGTGGCAGATGTGCAGCATGATATGAGAGCATCTCTGGGTGGTAACTGATGTGCATAGGTGAATGGCCATGCATCGGGAGGGGCACACCTACCGAAAAACGACTGCACAAGTGATGAGCGTATCCCACACATCCACAGTGAATCCCCCAACCCACGTGACAAAACCAAAGCATACCAAAACCAAAGTAAACCAAATGGAGCACATGAACAAAGAGACACCAACAACTGTGTGATGAAGAAACTCAAGTCTGTATTATGAATATGTACACTATTAAAAAAAATACCAAGTGGAAGGGGGAAATGTACAAGGGCAAAAATGAACAAAAGTGCAAAAAGAAAATCCACACAAATAACTATATACTCAGGCAGCATGCTCAATAGTCTCTCATCACTTCCTACAGGGGAGAGTCGCATTGCTCGTCCTCCACTTGGAGGTGGGCTACTGTCTCTCCTGGATGGCTTGCAGGCCCCACAACAACCTCCTCCCCCCTCTGCATTCCGAAAGCCTCCTCTAGGATGGCAGCCCACCTGAGAGTCCTTCTCTCCACCACCTCTGCCCTGGCCCTAGCATCCCTTGCCTCTCCACCATCAGCTGCCTTCAGAAATCTATTCTGGCGCACACAATTTGTCAGAGTCTCCTCCATTCCTCCTGCCAGGCAACTGAACTGTCCTGCCTGTCTTGCCTCCTCAATGTTGTACGGCCCTGCAAGGATTGCCTGTGGGCAATCCTTATCTGCTGCTGCCTGGCTGTGCATATGCTGCGCAAGTACTGACTGGATGTTACACATTGGGTGGGGGGCATACAGTGCCAGCACTGTCCTAGAGTGCCAGCTGTCGCACTGATGCCTATTCCTGTGTTGGTGCCTGAGCAGGACCGGTGACCACCCCTTCTGTAGAAGCTGGCACTTCCACCAGAGGCAGGGATGTGCTGCCCACCAGACTGGGCAATGTGGGTGGGATTGGCATAGAGGGGGCCTTGATGTCACCTTGCAAGGAAAGCTCCCTGGAGGATTACTGGGGCACAGAGGAGTCAGTTTTGAAGGGGACAAGTGAATGTGCCAGCGCACAGAGACCACCTGAGAGAAGAGCATGTGCCAGCTAGCTCAGGTAGAGGCACATTAAATCATGATGCTGTGCCAGGTCCTCACAAGTAGCTGTCAGAGCATCATGAATCATGGCCACCCACCTCGCTAAACCAGTCAGCAGGGTGGGCACCAACTCAGGGCTGGTCTCCCCAGGGACAAGGGGGTACTCGGTCTGGATGGAGGCATCCACTTAAGTGTGCAGGACTGAAGCAGATGGACCACGGACAGGAGGTTGTACAGCTACCTCCACATTGCCCTGCACATCTGGGACCTACCCTCAGCAGCTCTTCACGATGTTATATGCGCTCCCCCAGCCAACTCTACCTCAGATGAGGTGGTCTCAATGGTGGCTGCCCAGGGTATGCACTTTGGCCTGGGTGGCTGGCCCCTGTCTTTCTACTCCACAGCAATGCCTCTGCCCTCTTTAAGTACTGCAGCATCTGTGGTAAATGGGACAAAAGACATTAACAACAGTTATCCGTGTAAATGCATGAGTGGCATACACAATATCAACATCACCAGTCATGCAGCATGTAGCAACTAGGAAATTACACACATGCAATGCACACACACATGTATCTGCCCATGAAATGTATCTGCAGGTCAACTGCTGCATGAGTATAGTGTGGAGGATGAATCACAGCCATGACACAGGCACATCTCAACACAGAACATTGTTGTGGGGCCACAAAAACATCACACAAAACAAGCAACACCACCATATCAATGACCAACCAACACAAGGATGACGTGCAGCCTGTGGCATGGGAATTGCACCAGGGCACCTGCCCACACAAACACAATCACCAACATGCATATGTGACAGCATGACCTGCAATCACACAACAAGTACCGCCACACATATCTGCTAATCAATTGCTCATGTTGTGTGGCACAGCATACACATATTGCATGTACACATGTGCCCCCGAATACAGTGGGATGAGATGTCACATCCATGTCCTGAAGATGTCACCACAACAACTTTGCATTCACACACATCCATACACATGTGTCTCCCATAAGACATTCAACTTCATATATGCACTTGCAGTTGTGCCACATCACTCACATGCCCACAACAAAGCATGCCTGCATCCATACTGTCGCTGCACTTGGTCCATGATCTCACACAGCATGTACCAAGTCCAACAAGTCACTGCTGAACAAACTGCCAATAACCATGCATGTGCCAGTATACAATCTCTAACACCACACACACCCAGCAATGACATGATGCAGCCAGCTGCTACGTCTCACACCACACAAAAGCTGCAAACGGAATGTGTCATCTGCAAACATACATGCCACACAGACACTGTAGAGCATCACTCACATGGGTACTCACCAGCAGCTTCCAGACGACTTCTCCAGGCACAGATCTGGGCATGAAAGTTCAGATAGAAACTCTCAAGGACCTGCAGCTCTACCTGGGTGAATTGGTGGCTGCCTGCATGGTACACCTCCATGGTGAGTTCCTTGGCAAGGGCAGCCACCACCTTGGAATGGCTATGGGCCTTGAGGTAATTCCAACGTTTACGGACAGTGCACTTCGTGCGGTCTGCCTCCCCCTGTGTGTTGATGGCAGCCGTGATGTCATCCCCGATCTTCAGCCTTGCATCATTGCCCAGCTGTGTTGCTGGGTTAAAGAGGGCATCATAGGCACCTAGGACCCGATCCATCAGGATGTCAACTTTGGTGGAGGTGAAGTTGGCAGCCCTCTGTCTCGATGTGGGTGTGCTGTACACTTCCAATGATGTTGATGGACCCGACAAGGCACCTCCGAGGCAGGTATGGCTTAGCAGGGCCCTGGGTAGGTGCTGTGGAGCAGTGGTGGTGTTGGAGGGAGATGTGGAAGTCCCAATTACAGAAGAGGTGGTCACAGGCACAACACAGGAGGGCATGATAAGTAGGACAGCTGGCACTCCAAGCCAGTGCTGGACGCAAGCAGACACTCACACTGAAACAGACAGCAGCAGACAAGGAGTGTGTGAGGCAAAGCAGCAGGACCGGAGGAGGCAAAATTAGCAATTCAGAGGCAGGAGGAATGTAGCAGCCAATGACACAGTAAAAGCCCTTAATGTGTCAGTTACATTGTACACATGGGACGCAGCACACCTACCCGGCACACCTAGATGGCTCACTGCAATGGTGCTGCAAAATAAGGTGGGGTAACATGCACTATTGGTTGTGCGCGTAAAGATACGAGTCAGACGAGAATTGCAAACACAGATTTGGGGGTGCTACACAACCCGTTTCCTTCTGGTAACGCATACAACATTTTTCTTTTTGGGGGGTTCCGCTGCGCATATGCCCATTTATTTTGCATGCATTCATATGCAATTTGTGAGTCTTGGGGTGCCTCTGTGTATCGTGTACCGCTGTCTTTCACTTTTGGAAGCTTCCTGGGTATCGAGTACGCAATATTTGAGTTTAAGAGAGCCTCTGTTTATCACATACTGCTTTTATCTCTTTTTGGAAGCTTCCTGGGTAACGAGTATGCAATAATTGAGTTTAGGGGTGCATCTGCATATAGTGTGCTGTATTTTTCACATTTGGGGTACTTTGGAGCCTTGCAGGAGCACACATCTACATCGCACATCACGTAGCCAGTTCCCTTACTCATAATGCCCAGAACAATATCTTGGTGTGCCTTCCATTTATCCTTTAAACCTGAAACTTGAGTGGAAAGGCCTGAAGAGGGAAAAGGAGCAGTCAGGCTCAGGGACGTGGTGTGGATGTATCTGCCCCAGCCCCAGGAGGACGTGGTGGGCCTCAGGCCCCAGGTGACCCTGCACTTGGACGCCAATGTGGTCGCAGACAGACAGGTGAAGCACCACCACCTAGCACCTCTCGGGCCAAGAAGGGATACCCTGCATAGCAGGAAGAGGCTCCATCCCAAAACACGGCACAAAAGACGGTTCCACGGAGGAAAAGGCGCATTACTGATGAGAAGCTCCAGATCCTTATTGACTACCTAACCGATCACTATCGTGAGATGTGCCAGTATGTGGGGAGTACTCATATACCAGCACAACGGAAGGTGCATTGGCAGAGGGTGTCAGACCAGATCAACGCTGTAGGTGTGGCGGTGCGCAATACAGAACTTGTGTATGTGTAGTGCTACATCTGGCTGCAGTTGCATAACATCCTTGGGGAATTCATGTTTGCTAATGTTTAGACTCTTGTCCCATGACATTTATTCTGGGAGTATCCTGTGTGGTGGACATGTGTGGCACATGTTTGTGTGACAGTACACATCACTTTCTGCTGGCCTACACAGCAGTGACAGTACATGCATGCAGGGTATAAATGTCAAGAACAAGTGCACATTGCCACACCCCATGACTTGCCCCCTGACAGGCACATACCACCCACAGGATATTCCTCTGTGCCATGGCCAAATAATGACACACCTACATGTACTGTTGTGTGCATACTTGTCCACACTTGCGTCATCTGTTTCATCAGGAAAGACATGCCAGCTACATCGGCCACTCAGATGTGGCATGATGGCTCTGTTGTTCCCTGTATCATGTGAGATGTATGTCAGGAGGAGCAGGTACTCAGTCCAAGCATGTAACATCATGAACAATGACCCATCATCCTGGGATGATGTTCATAGACAGGGACTTCAATGGCATCTTTCCGGGAGGCATTACTGTAGGTAATGTTTGTTGCACCTACACTATACTCCTGGACCTTGTATGATCTTCATAGTATGTCCAACAAAGATGGTTCAGGATATGTCGTATGGGCTCCACATTTGCACAGAGACACCCACCTCGACATCATGGGTGAAACGTGACCAAAAGAGCAGGGCCATGCTTCTACTGACAGTGCTGGCATTTGCATCTCTACTCAGCACTGGCCTGCAGCCAGTGCATCCCATGCAGTGGCAGTGTAGCAAGGGCATGTGTCATCATGGGGTTTTGAATTTGAGGCGAAATCTGTGATTGATACATGCCATAGATAGCATGTACAGTATGGCACACTTGTGGTAGTTGTATATGTCAATATTCCCACTTCACTATTCAAGGCACTATTGTCGTAGTGCTGGTGCAAGGGTATACCAAGTTGTGCGGCCACACATGCCAAGGACATATGTGGTGCTCTACATAGACCCATAATGAGCATTAGCAGTTTGCATTGTATGAGATGGCAGTGGCCGTTGCCTGACAGTGTCATACAAAACGACAGTCAATGACTGTTGGTCATTCACTCATGGCTAGTCATCGACTGACACTTCCTATAACCATGTCATGTGAATGGCACTGTCATCACAGACAATGTCAATTTACAATACATGTACCTGAATTCTGCTAGCCATACAGCATGGGACTCATGCCAACATGGAGCCCCACAGAGGGTGCCGGTAGACCTAGTGTTGTCATTGATGTGACACAAAACACGGTGACAGTCATATGTGTGGCCACTTTACTGCCAAACATAGGGAGCCCTAAACTGAGAGTTTTGTGATTTTGAAAGCACACACATCTTTGTTTTAACACATACGCTCTGCACAACGATGCAATGGGCCATGCCGTCCTGGTCAGGGTGCATGATGGCATTAAGGTGACATGTGGCAGTGGTTGTCATGTTGGGTGGATGGAGTGGATGCCAATGGTGAGTGAATGCATGTATGCCGTGTCCCAATGTACCCACGGGTGCACTTTCAAAAGGATTTGGAAGTTTACCATCTCAGGCATGCAGCAGATATATTGATGGTGCTAAATGGTTGAACAGTCTTAATGTCTGTATTGATTGGACATGGTTGTCCAGTTCTCAGTTGAAATTTATTTTGTGCCATGTTTTGATGTTGGTAATATCTGGGGATTTGGGTGGCTGACTATGCCATTTGATGAACTTCAGCATTACAATGCCTCATGTGCATTACCAAGGTCGGACTGAGACAAGAAATAGACCCGGTCACCCAAAAAAAAGTGACCCACCCCTCACCTCAAAAAAAGTGGTCCAACCCTCGCCTCACGACCCTTGACCTCTGATGACATCACCGGATTTGACCCCACCCCAAAGTGACATCCCGGGAAGCGATGAAACACAACCTTTCTCCCCTTGACAAAACACTAAAATGCTGTGAATCTAAGCAGATGTCAAATGATAATATGTTATTATATAGCACTTACGCTTAAGCTCTTTTTTATAGAACAAATATGCATACAATATCACCCAACCTGTGCTGGTAGTCATTTATCGACCTAAGAAGTCTTTTTTTAAAAAGAAAAAAAATGGAAAAAATATATATATTTATTTTCAATTTAGTTTTTTCCCAAACCGGCCCAGGCCAGAAACCGGTCCCCACTCCCTTGGGCCGGGCCGAAAGGCCCGAGGGGCCAATCCAACCCTGTGCATTACTTGTCCTTGGGTTGAGTGCTGACATGACAGTTGCATGGACCCTCAGTCAATGTGTACGCCACTTTCGTACATCAATGTATCCACTGACGGCATTTACAGGACCTGGGGGGGAGGGCAGGTTGCCGCTTGTCAGCAAGAGGCATACATTTGTGGTTTACAGCTCATAATGTGGGAAGTCACTATGTCAGATGCTTGCATATCCTGCCATTTTGTGTCTTTTTAGTCTGGAAGCACATGACTCAATATGTCATTCTCTGTCCATGTGCAGGTGAGGATCCACCAAATGCAGAGGAGGAGGAGAAAGAAGAGCCGTTGGTATGTCAGACCACCAGTGGAAGCCGTGGTGTCGTTCGCCATGAAAATCCAATGGTGGTACAGATGATTATCAGTCGTGCTGCAGCCTATTAGGACTCTTCTGACTCTGCTGATTTGGATGCTGAACCAGATGTGTTCGCCTTAAAGGGGAAGAAGGTGAGTGCATTCATCACTCTGTGTCCCGTCTCCCTCTTGCCCTCTGTCATCCTTCTCACCAGCTACACTTGTAATTCCACTCCCGGGACATCACCTCCTCATTTGGTGTCCTTTTCCTACCCCACATCCATGGTTGACCCAAAGGCACACACATGAGGCCTGACATTGGGTGTGCAGAACTTATATGCCTGCATTCAATGTCCCCACTTGGGCCCAAATCCCAGGGCTGAGTAACACCTATTTCCAGAGTGCATGCTGTTCTGTGCTTATTATCTGTTTGCTTTGATGCCAGTGATTTCTCTGTTGGTCAATTTTGCTGTTGTGATGTTGATGGTTGCCCACGCTTGATTGTTTTTTACTTCCAGATGTTGACACTCAGTGGTCCATGCCTATTTTGTTGTTCTGTACGGGAGTTGTCATGGCTGTCCAGTATCTTTACATTGATGCAATCCATGTCTTTGCAAGTTCAAAATGTTGTTTCAACAGGGATTCAGTGGATGCGTGTTAGGTGGGTACCTTGTGCAGGTAAGTCGATGGCACTAAAGGTGGCACTTGGGGTGTTGTTGGTTGCAGGGAGTCTGACACTGTGTGGGGTTATTATTCTTTTCCTTGTACTGAGGTGAGCAGGTCCAGTTTCATGGGTGCATGTGACACATGGTGTTGGTAGGCTGGCTTGTCTATGCATGCTGTTTATGAAGACAATCAGGGTGTCACTGGTTGCGGGGTTATTGTTGTGAGGGAGGCTGTCACTGTAGGTCGTGTATTGGTAAGTTGTCACGAGGGTGGCAAGTCTGGCTGTATGTGTGCTGGGACAAATGGTGATGGGAGTGATGGTGAGTGTTTCCTTGCAGTTTTTGCATGTGTCTTGCCTGCCACATGGCATCCCTTCACTGTGCTTTCGTACTCATGTGTACATACGCAGACAGTCCACTCTTGATCATTCTACCACTTCTGTGAGTACTGTCCTGAGTCAAAACCACACATAGCACTGCATTGATGGTCATTTGGGGGATGCCACGTTCAGGCACACACCATTGGCCAGGTGTTCTTGTTTGCCATTGTGAACATGTACGGTACACAACAGACATTTTGCAGCTTGTTGACAACTGCTCAGTGCATCTCAACACTCCCTTCAGTTCCAAGCACATTGGTCCCTGTTCAATGCAGTCCCTGTGAAGTCTGCCTTCCCTTCCTCTTGCCTGTTGCCTGCTCCCTTTTGTGTGGCTGAGTCCTTTGGCTCTGTTTCTAATTCCTTTCTCATGTCTGGTTGTCTCTTTTATGACAGTTGCCTCTGTTCGCTGCCATCCTGTATGACTGCTGCCTCTGTGAACAGCTGCCGGATTGTGTCTTCAATGGAATTGCTGATGTGTTTGCATCTCTTCGTCTTGGGCTTTACATCATCTGCTCCCCTGCCAGTGTTTACTGCACTGTCCCGCTGCCACGTTAATCAGGGGATGCCTTATCTTGGCATTGGGAGTACTAGATTTGGGGTTTCCACCCTCTCAGTGATCTCTTTTTGGTAGTCCTCAGAGTGTCAAACTGACTCTGGCTGGATCAGAGTGTTCACTATGTCTCATCACCATGGCAAGGGCTAAGTCGTATCTAATCCTACACTGCATGGCACTCTGGTGGGCAAGCAGTATAGGTGTTGTGGGTGGGTAAGGTGTCACTGTGTGGGTTGTTTTCATTGCATTGGCGTGAGGTGGGCAGATCTGGCTGCATGGGTTCAGAGATACATGCTCAGGGGGCCACATATTTCAGTGTAATTGGGTGCATGTATGTGTTGCCTGCCCTAATCTTGTATTGTATTTCTCTACAGAGGCATTCTGCTGGGGGAAGATGGTTGCTGCGATTGAAGGGTACTTTGCTTTTTGTATGCATTTACAGGACACATCATCAGCGTTGGGTGGTTTGCAGTCCTTCAGAGGGGGGCATCTGTGCATTCCAGGGTACATCTGGTGCAGGCTCACAAGCTAAACGGTGTAAGGTGAGATGTGCATCTTTATTGCCGTGTACTTGCGTTTCTAAAAATCTGCATGATTATTTTGATGTGAATGTGTTTTGTGAGCATGCTTGCTGTCAGGGAATGGGTTGCCCACTCAGCCTGTATATTATTGTGGAAAATGCATGGGGGTCAGGGCACTCCTTGCATGTGTTAGTTGCTCATTAACATGTTGTACTGCGCCTTCCTACTTGCGTTCTCATTTATGTCGTTTGGGGGCTATGTGCAGAATAGTTGCTGATGTCCATGTGATGCTGGTCAGGGACTTTGTTGCTTGTATTGTGTGCTTTTGGGTGGACTACATGGACACAGTTGGTTCCAGTTGCTATGACTGTGTTGATGATTTGTGCAGAGCCCTACAGATAAGTGTTGTATCAGCCAATTTTACTCCCTAAAAATGTGCACATACCCACGTAATATAATAATGGGGAGTAACAATACTCCCAAAATATAACAATGAAAAATACATGTGTAATCTTGCACCCCTGCTTTCACCCTGACAGCGACATGGATATATTTGGCCCAGTGGTGCACGTAGTACCACAGGTGTGCAATACCATTTTAACTGCTTGATTGGAAGTAGTAAGCATGTATCTTTTGATGAGCATATATGACTAGGTGCAAAGGAATATATCACAAAATGCAGTTTGCTTGTTAAAACATATTTTTACTTGCTTCTGAATTACTCTCATTGGGAATTGGACTTACATGTTTACTCCCTATAAAATCATTTTACTGCCAACTTTGAAAAATAGGGAGTAAAATACTCCAACTTACAAATCTTATTGGGAGCACTGTTTGTGCCTGTTATTTTATGTCTAATGGACGCACACAATTTGCCTCTCCCAGACACCCATTCTCAGGGTGTTGTCATGGGCACGGTGGTTAGGCCCCAATTTATCATTGAATGGCACCTGGGATGTGGCCTCTTTGTGCACGCTCCACAGGGGGTGGTTTTTAGGTGAAGTATGTTTGCACCAGCTGAGTGTGTGTAGCCTCTCCACGTGCCCCTTGGCCAACCAAGGGTGAGCTGGGGCCGGTGTCCCACCTGCATTTCTACTGGTATGCGATGCCGCGTGGTGACATTATACAGTACACATGCTACCACTATGATTTTACAGACTACTTGTGGGGGCATATAGCAAAACCCCACCAGAGTGGTCAAGGGAGAGGAAATGTGATTTAAGCATCCCAAATGTGCGCTCCACTATGATCCTTGTGGCTACATGTGCTGAATTATATCTTACCTCAGCTGATGTGGCAGGATTCCTGTATGGGTGCATCATGAAAGGTGAAAGTGGGTAGGCACAGTCCCCTGACAATTTGTAAATGGTTGTTATTGGCATTCATTGTCATGGTCTGTTGTTCAGTGTGCCCCCCACCTTGCCTCGCGAGCTGGCGTGGCGGGGGCTAATGGCGCCCTGGGGGCGTGGCGCCCCGGGCGGTCGCCCGGCTCGCCACCCCTAAGGATGGGCCTTGGAAGACCCATCAGCCTACTGTTTTTGTTACTTACAACTTCAGAGGCATAGGTCTGCGTGATGTGATGTGATGTTCCTTCACTTAGCTCATGTGTCCACATGTGCTGGGTGTACTTCTGTTGCTGCACATGAACATTGGCCCACAGTCCGCGCTCAGGTGTGGGAATCGGACAGGCCTTCATAGGAGGCTTGTATATTATTCTCCTGGGCACAGACTGGGTGAAATACTATCCCCTGGGCCCAGACTGAGAGCGAGTGGCATACTTAGGGCCTCATTACACGGAAGGCGGTGAGCCATGGCGCTATTAGCGCCCTGGCTCATGCCGGTAAAATACCGGCACCGCCTTGGCGGAAAGGGGATTTACCGCCCCATTCCAAGGTTGGAGGGGCGGTAAATCCCCCTTCCGCCATTGCCCTTCCCCATTCCCATTTCTGCCCCATAGGGCTCTATGGGAATGGGAAAGGCGCTAATTACGGCACCGCAATTTTACGGTGCCGTAATTAGCTCCGAGGTCCCTTAGCGGGTTGGTTTTTAACGCCTGCAAAAAGCAGGCGTTAAAGCACCAACCCGCTAAGGGACCTCGTAGTAAGGCGGTAATGGTTAACGGTCACCGTTGCCATTAACGGTGGCCGTTAACCATTACCGCTTTCCGTGTAATGAGGCCCTTAGTGTTAGAACCAAGGTGTACGCCACTCTGGCCCTTTGAGCAAAGTCTGTCATTGGAGGAGCAAAGGTTATTGGGTGTGCAGTCGCATTTGTAGGTGTCTGTGTGTGCCTCTCTGTCGTTAACTACATGTGTCTATGGAAACGTGTGTAGATGTCTGTGTGTTTGTGGCACTTGGCTGGCAGTGCCCCCTCTATGTGCTAGATAGCGTGGGGCTCTAATGGTGCACATGATGCATTTACTTGGCCCGTGGTTGAGGTGGGCAGGGTGAACTGGACATTTAGAAAACTGGCCCGGATTTCTTTTCAGAAGCAGTGCATAAAACGTACATGACAATTCGCAACGCTGAGGAATTTAGAACCTACATTGCAATTCTGAAACTGACATCACTTTTATAGGAAACATTCTGGGGATTTTCAGAAATATGCATGACATACATGAATCATTTGGGGCCTGTGAAACTTGCACGGCAATATTTAAGGCATGAAAATGTGCTTTACTGTGGTGCTTACCACATAGACACGAAGCCAGCCTGGCAATTTTGAAATTGGCATGCCAATTTTCTTGGGAACAATACAGAAACTCGCATCACATATGCTGAGCTGGGAAAATCCGGACCTGTCAAGGTCGTATTGAATATGGCATGTGAAAAGTCTTAACAGGTCCCTTCTTTCTATGTGCAATAATTGTCAACCCGACCTGACCATTTTCATGTCAAATGCATAGACTGGCATGACGATAAATGATCACCCAGGGCATTTAAAAATTGCCTTTTAATGTTCGAACTAGCCTGAAAAATTCGGAAAGCAGTGTCTTTCACAAGGGAAATTGAAAAGTAGCAGGGCAATGTGGAAACTGGCACATTTCCGGAGTACATTTTGAAACTGGCCTGACACTATGTGATTTCTGGGGCATTGTACAACTAACATTGGAATGCTGAAATGTGGGCAATACGTGCGAAACTAGGGACATTGAAAATGGGCTTGTCGGTACGTAAATTAGCACAGCAATGTGAAAACCTTTAGGCTATAACATGGATCTCTACTCTGGTATATTTGCAAGCACCCGGAGTGGTCATCATATTCTGTCAGTATCTTTATGTATTTGAGCAACACCCTCAAATAATGTAAGCAATACTCAAACATTAAATGGAACGTCCCTTGCTTATTGTGGCAGATCTTAGCTGAAGAAAGCAATTCTGATAGTTTATTATTTTTTTTTTTCGGACTCATTGGGCCTCATTAAAACCGGCAAGGCTACCTCCAAACTTGCAAGAAAGTTTGGCACCCGCGAATGGGCAATTACTGGGGTATTCCGGTCCACCAGACCGCTAATTGCCCCTTCGAGAGTGCCAGAATCGGGTTATCCCCATTCCCATTGTGCCCCATAGGGCTCAATGGGAATGGGGATGCGTGTAGCACCGGCACAGTTCATTACTGTGCCGGTGCTACAGGCTTGCTGTGCTCGCGGGTGCCTTTCATTCCACCAGGTCAGACCTGGCGGAATGAAAGGCAGCCGCAGGCACAACTCGTAGTCTGCCGGTCCGGGAGATACATACCGGTAAGGTTACCGGTACCGTAGCCCCTGGACCAGCAGGCTCGTAATGACCCCCATTGACTTAACTCAACACACCCAGGAGGAAAAGCAGAAAAGCTCACTGCACTAATATGCTTGAAAGTAGGGAACACCCCTGGGCCCATACCAAAGGTAGATCTACCAAAGTGCTACACATGTGGGAAGGCGGACCATATCACCATATTTGATATGGCATTTTGGTTGAGAAACCCTCTACCAAGGTCCTCACTGTCCCTATGCAGACAAATGGTCGGAAGGTACACGCCTTGCCTGATTCGGGTAGTTGTTAGAATATGGTCAGGTTCAAATGTTCCTTTTCTGAGAAGGTGGATTTAATTTGTCTGACATGCATACCCTGTGTCCAGGCATACCTTGATGTTTATGTTTATGTTTATTGAGTTTATATAGCCCTTTAAGCCAAAGCGCTTTACAGTATAACGACAGGTACAATAGTGAGAGAAGCATATTTGCAAACATGAAACAAATCATTGGAACAATTTGTAGAACAATTTACTTAAAGGAGGGGGAGAGTGGGAAATGAGGAGGGGAGAGGGGGTAGTCGATGGGGGTTACAATGTCTGTTTCGTGGTCAGGGGTGTGGGAGGAAGGGAAAAGGGGAGAGGAAGGGAAGGCGGAGTGTTCTGGTGACCTCCAACACCCCGAAGTGGATTCAGTGACCAATTTGAGGTCATAGGGCAAACGGAAAGGAGGGAGGAGGGCAGGGGTTGCAAAGGGAGAGAGGCAGGGAAGGGGAGTCGGGGGGAGTGAAGAAGAAGGGCTTTCATGGAGGAGCAGAAGGATGAGTAGGTATGGGTGGAGCAGATGGAGAGCGGTAGGGAGTTAGAGTGGAGGGGGGCCAAGAGTTAGAAGAAGTGGAAGCGTGAGGAGGCACATGGGGCTGGGGGTACAGTGAGAAGGTAGAGATCTGCTGAGCGTAGAGAGCGGGAGGGGGAGTAAAATGAGAGGAGGGAAGAAAGGCAGGTCATGGAGAGATTTGTAGACAGGACAGAGGAATTGAAATTTCAGTTATGAGAGGAAGGGAAGCCAGCCGAGTTGAGAGAGAGAGGTAGAGATAGAGTCTCGAGGGCCAAGAAGACATTGGGCCTCATTACGACCCTGGCGCTGCCGGAATGAAGGGGGCCGGTACAGCACCGGCCCCCTTCATTCTGGGAGCGCCGATTATAAGCTTTCCATTGCGGGGCCCGGATCAGGCATGCTTTCCGGATCCCGCGAGGGAAAGAGGGAGGCAATAACAGGCAAGATGTAATCTGCCCGTTATTACCTCCCTCCCCATTCCCATTGAGCCCTATGGGGGCTCAATGGGAATGGGGATGGGTTCCTGCATGGAGGAATTATATCTCGGAGTAACCTGGTAAGTCCCCATTGCAGGAACCCGGTAATGGAGCACGGAACTGAGGCAGCCATGGAGCTAATAGCTCCATGGCTACCTCCATTCTCGTAATGAGGCCCATAAAGTACGGATAGAGGAGTGGTAGATGGATTTTAGGGGAGTCAGTTGAGAGACAGGGAGTCCAAAGAGGAGAGAGGAGCAGTAGAAGAGGTGGGAGAAAATAAGGGAGGAGATTAGGGCCCTCATTACGATACTGGCGCTAAACCATGGCGCTATTAGCACCATGGTTGGTGCCGGTATTGTAACGAGTCTGCCAATGTTCAATGGGGAATGGGGAATTACCACCCCATTCCAAGGTTGGTGGGGCGGTAATTCCCCATGGAATTTGCCCCATAGGGCTCAATGGGACTGGGGAAGGCGCTAAGTACGGTACCTCAAATTGCAGTACCATACTTAGCACCAAGGTCCCTTTGCGTGTCCCTACTTTAAAGGCTGGTCTACACCAGCCGTTCAGGCTGTGTCCCACAAAGGGACCTCGTAGTAAGGTGCTAATGGGTTAACGGCACCGCAGCCTTTTACGGCGCCGTTAACCCATTAGTGCCAGGGTCGTAATGAGGCCCTAAGAGTTTAGAAGCATGGAAGGTGAGAGAAGAGCGGATCTTGAGGATGTTGAAGAGGTGGTACCAACAGGCACTAGAGGTGAGAGAGATGTGGTTGGAGAAGGAGAGAGAGGAGTCGAAATGGAGGCCGAGATTAGAGGCGTGGGTCGAGATGGGGAGGTTGGAAGGTGGAAAGTGGATGAAAGGACGGGGGAAGGGGAGAGAGTGTTAGGAGGGAAGAAAAGCACCTCAGTCTTGTCAGTATTGAGGGAAAGGAAGTGGGATGACATCCAGTTTTTTATGGCCGTGAGGCAGGAAGAAAGAGTGTGGTGGAGTTCTGATGTGAAGGAAGAGAAGGAAAGGAAAGGAAAGGAAAGAAAGAGCTGGGTGTCATCAGCGTAGAAGTGAAGGGAGATGCCAAAAGAAGAGATGACTGGGGCGAGAAGGGAGGTGTAGAGAGAGAAAAGAAAGGGTCCAAGTACGGATCCCTGGGGGACACCATAGTTCAGGGGGAGGCTGGAGGAGGTGCGGCCACCCCAGGAGACAGTGAAGGTACGATTGGAGAGGTAAGAGGAGAGCCAGGAGAGGATAGCGCCTTTGAAGCCGAAGGAGGACAGAGTGCTAAGAAGTAAGGGGTGATCTACGGTGTCAAAAGATGCAGAAAGGTCAAGGAGGATGAGAATTGAAGATTGCTTAGCATAGCGAGCAGTGAGGAGAGAGTTGAGGACATAGGTGAGGGCAGTCTCAGTGGAGTGTTTAGGGCAGAAACCAGATTGAGAGGTGGAGAGGAGGGAGTGGGATGAGACGAAGGCAGAAAGTTGAGAGTAGGCTAGGCGCTCGAGGAGCTTAGAGATGAGGGGGAGAAGGGAGATTGGTCTGAAGTTGGAGGCAAGAAGAGGGCTAGCAGAAAGTTTCTTCAGGATAGGGATTATGGTAGCATGTTTGAAAGCTCAAGGAAAGGTGGAAGAGGAGAAACAGATGTTGGAGAAGGTGGTTATGTAGGGTATAATGAGAGGGTACATTTTGGGGATGAGGGAAGTGGGGATGGGATCAGAGGGGGCAGCAGTAGGGTGAGTTTTGGACAGGAGATGGGAGACACAGGCTGGGGTGATAGGAGAGAAGGTGGACAAGTTAGCAGAGCTGGAAGAGAGGCGGAGAAGGAAGGAGAGGAGAGGATGTTCTGGCGAAGAGAGAGGATTTTGGATGAGAAGAAGTTAGCAAAGTCAGAGGGAGAGAGGGGAGAGTTCGTGGAAGGGTCAGAAGTAGGAGGGTAAAGAAGGCGAGAAAGGGTCTGGAAGATACGGCGGGGGTGAGATGCTTGTGAGTGGAGGTGGGTAGAATAGTAGGAGCACTTGGTAGATGAGAGGGAAGAGTCAGAGAGAGAGTGATATGAGAAATAAGAGGATTGGTTTGTCAGAGAAGGGGATTTGAGCCAGCGTTGTTCGAGGCGACGGAGGAGGCAGAGCAAGGACAGAAGATGAGAGGAGAGCCAGGGTTGGGAAGGTTAGTGAGAGGGGGAGAAGGAAGTAAGAGGATAGAGTTGGTCAAGACTAGAGGTTATAGAGGAGAACAGTGAGGAGAAGGCGTCATCAGCTGAGATGTGTACACAGATGTGTACACCCAGCCGTGTCTCTGGTACCCGGCAGTGGGGGAAGCATACGAGAAGGAGATGGCAGTGAGGCCGGGCCATCAGAGGTGCTAATCCTGGGGAAAAGTCTACTTTAGTTTGATATCTGGCTCTACAAGTCCCAAATTGAGAATCAAAATGCGAGAACCCAGAAGGTGGGAGGCTGGTCTGTGACTCTCCCCCAGATCTAGAGTGGCCCTAGGACTTTCTTTTCAGTTCATAGGGCCCTATGCATGTCCCAAAGCCATGCACATCTGGGTATCTAGAGAAGAGTGAGACCCAGGTTTCCCCCGCACTTATAACCCATAGGGAAAGGTTGGAAAATGAATGGGGAGATAATTGAGAAAGTCACCTGCTTGGTGATGAGGGCTGGCTGTGTGATGGTCCTAGGGACCTAGGATCCCTCTAAACCTCTGATTGGTGACCCCAAAGGAGATGTATACAGTAGATCCACTGGGGTACTGCTCCGTGGCCCACTTGCATTGCAGGGGTCAGTTATTTGGGCACTAGTATTCCCTTTTAGTGGAAGGAAAAAGATACCATTCCTACCCTCTGTGGCTATGCCCACTGCAGCCATTGACCTAGAGTATCTTCCGAGCGCTAATATGGTACCCAGGATATAAATCCACCTGAGACCGAAATAACTGCAAGTGCCTTTAAAAGCACACCCACATATTTCTGTTCCCTCTATACTGGCCTCTTTTCTAGGTTCCGGCAACCCAGACATGATAAAATGCCAATATCACAAGTCTGCAAAGTCTGTGGACCCACTAACAGGTCTCATGACCCCATATGAAACAATGCAAGGAACACACCCATGTGCCCCCACAAACCCCAGGAAGAAGTTCAAGTGCCAGGGCCTGCCAAAAGAAATACCTTTAGAGGCTATCTCATCTCTGCAGGGTCGCAGGAGTAGCTCCAGGAAGCGGAGAGACAGGGCTTTCAGGGCAGCATTCTAAAATCCAAGATGGCCAGGCCACCTGATATAGACTCTGTCCCATTAAGGATATGATAATGATATGATATGATATTTTATTTATATAGTGCCTATACACAATGTGTTTCAAAGTACTTCACAGCAAGGGAGGCAAGGGAGAGAACAAGGGAAAAATACAATGGCATCCTTAATAGCCATGAACAAGAATGTGAAATTAACTATTGTACTCGGCCTGGTGACATTTCAGATAGAGCAAGTGCAAAGATACAGATAGGAAGGAATGGGAATCAGACAGGCGACTACCATACTAGGCCTGACGACACTTCTGGTAGAGTCGAAATTTTACAAGAGGAGAGGGAGAAGGGATGAGAAGGAGGGAGAGGAACAAAACAAGTGACTATTGTACTAGGCCAGACGACATTTCTAGTGCTAGAAGGGCGGGAGGAGAACAAATTTGGGAGGGGGGAGGAGCACACGTTGTTGCTATCATACTTGGTCAAGGGACAATTCTGATAGAATAAGTGCATATAAAAGAAAAGGAGGGGGGAGAAGGGAGAGGAGGAGAGAACAGAGAATAAACAGTGAAAAAGAGCAGAGAAGCCGAGGGGAGAGTGAATACAGTTGCAGAGGTCAGTTAAACACATAACGTTGCAGGGAACAGAGAATGGAGGCAAGGAATCAAGAAGGGCACAGCATGATTCAGGGCCACCCTGACTGCGAGATCCCTGCAAGGTCCACCATGAGAGTTGAGAAGGTGAACGCCAAGTCAATGTGTTCATAAAGTCAAATCCAAGCATTGGCAACATGTCGGTGATGGTGAAACAATAGTGAACCGAGACAAATCCAGTAGTGAAAGAGGACACACTCGAGGGAGTCGCCAAAGAGGGCCCAATCACAAAGCACCTCACAGACCCCAGGTTTAAACCAACAGCCAGAAAGCCACCCAGGGGAAGAGCCAGGACACTATATAAACTGTGGCTCCCAGTCAGTTACTGGGGTTTTTTGGAAGAGAGAGGACAGTGGTTGGGCCAGGAGCAGTAGCAGGATGAAGGAGTTTTAAGAGAGTTAGAGGAAGGAGTACCAATGGTGCTGGAAGAAGGTTGAAGAAGGAGCAGGAGCTCCAGAGCGGGAGCTGACCCTGGGGGAGATTGGTGATATCACTAAACACTACATTCACAAAAAAGTGAAATATGGCTACGAATCACAAGGTACAACCCTATATGTCATATTCTCACATGCACAGTAAATAACAGCCACCAACAATATTTGAACAAGTGAATGCTTTGACCTCTTTCCGATCAGTCAATATTTCTTGAATATGCAAATGTATCTGCACTCTACAGGGGTATCATACAATCCTGGATACTCAAAATATATGGGATTTCCTATGGTCTATTTTGCAGAGGAAAGGGTGCCCCTAATGATGAATTTTCTAAAGACCTCTTGCTTTTTATTAGTAAATGCATAGACTTCGCCATTCAGATTATTTCCTTAAATTATTAAATTATCTCGCAGACAGGTGCACTGTTTGTTGGCAACTCTCTTACTTCAATAAGTTGACCACCCCGCAAGGGTTTCAACTTTTGGCTCTGCAGATGTGTTGGTCTGCAGCTTCCAATGGCCTCTGCAAGCATAATGAATGGTCTGGGATCATGGAAGTTGTAGCCCAAAACATCTGCATAGCCAAAGTTTGCAGACCTTTTTCCTTCACGTTACTGTTTACTTGGGAAATCGGTAGCTCCCACTCCAACATGCAGGCCTTCTTCTGATGGTTTCTTAGTCAGGCTTCTTTTTGCACACTCTTGGCTGTTTGAAGAACAAAACAGCATATATATGCGGGTGCTAAATTGCACTTACAAACAGAAGAATCCACATCTTTAATGTGTATGCCAGACATTCTTTATTTTAGGCGTAACCATGCCGACAACATGTTTCAGAATTCATAATGTGGTTTGTGTGTGGTTAAGAATGGAAATCGCAGAAGCATATCAAGATACCATCCATGGTCTTAGACATTCAGTAGTGAAATGCCCTACCAAGAGGTCAGGCATAGCTCTCCCTCATCTTAAGAACATTGATTGGTGCAATTATCCACAGGTGACAAAAATGCACGTTACTTTAGAAAATTCCACTTATAATAATGCATTGATCATTGCTAATTCTCAAGAGGGCCCCTGTGGGGCAATTGCATTGTAGCTTTGTGCCTATGGCTCCAGGATCTGACCTGGTCAGTGGGGCTAGGAAGCGACACATTAAATTAGGTCTAGAGATAACATGTTGAGCTTGAGCTCATGGCTGGCAAGGTTTTATGGTTGGTACAAAATGTTCATGTCACCGAGTATTAAAATGCGCTTGAAAGCAGATTGAGTTCTTAAGTGAGGCCAGCCAAGTATTTAGCAAAGGCGGGATTGATTTTAGTGGGGGTTGGGGCAGCTCTAGTACATTAAATGGATGGTACTTTAACCATTGTTGCTGGGGAAGCACTGTCCACAAATGTGTTCAAATGAGTGGCTGCTGGAACCAGTCCTATGGACAGTTGATTAACAAATAAATGTAAGCCATGTCACTTTTGACTTGGTGGATCATGGGAATATACAATTAAACTCATCAAACATTGTGATTTCATTTTATTGTCAGCCTGGACTTTAGTAACCCATTCCACTGAGAGTCCCTCTGTGCATCAGCCATAGGGAATTGTTTCACTAAAAACCAACCCTTTGGGTTTAAAGGTTCAGCTTAGAAGTCCCTTCTCTTCTAGCTGGGAAAGGCTTGTCACCTTCCCCAGAGGATAGGAAATACCCCAGTAGAACCAGTGCGGGGCCTGTGCTTCACATAACAGGATATGCCAGCCTACAGGAAATCACACATGGATGACAATTGTCAGAATCCGTTGGATGCAGGGCAATCAGGAGAAGCGGTGGAGTTACAGTAGCCCAGGAGAGAAGTACAGCCCAGAGAAGGGACCCACTATCTTGGAATCATTAAGGGCACTCACAGGTTCCTAGGCCCCTTTCTCACTTCTAGCACACAAAGCACCATAGGCAGTACTGACCTCACCATTGAAACGATTCACGGCAGAAAGGATTGGACCATAAAATATGGCCAGCGCGAGACCCATGCACTGTAGCATGCACTGTAGCAGTCTGACTATTTTAGGGGGTTTGACCACCCCTTTCATAGAATCGTCTTTTGAATACAGAAGGTTTTGAGTTGAAACTTTATTGTGCTAGAGGGAAAATACCTGCCTGATGATACACTGGTACTGAGGACCATGTCTGCTTGAATAAGCAGCCCTGCAAGTGCTCTCTGACAACCTTCCTGGCTGGGAAGTTCAGGACAATCACTCACCTTATCCTTTAAGACCCTGTACAGTGACCTACAGCAAACCAGGGACAAAGGAACAGCTCTGGGCTCTGGTTCCCTCCATAAACCATGTGTAAGCTACGCAAAGTGTCATTGTAACTCATTGAATTGCACAGTGTGTTGGACCCAGCCAACATGCTCACAGACTAGACACTGAATCTGCACTAAGAATGCACGCAGGCTCCCTGGATCAATGATTTTGAGCCACAGGAACAAGCCCTAAAGGTGATTATGTTCCCATGGTCTGCCTTAAAAGGACAATTGTAATAGTTAAGTCCCAACTCGTGTAGAGGAGGTCCCAAGTATAGCCCGCACTCCAACTGTACATTTTGAAGTACCAGGAACATTCACACTGAGATATGAGACGTATGATGAGCAAATAAACCATTATAGAGCCGGGAAGGAAATAGTGACTCAAAGGGTGACTAAAAGTGGTAAAAGAGGATACCGGCGAGGACGCCCTAGAAGAGAGGGAATACCGGGGGGAAAACCAGAGAAGAGAGAGGATTCACCTTATTCTTACGCTTTAATATAGTGGGTAGAAGAAACTTGAATGCAGAGTCCTGAATGAAGAGGAACAAATAGGTCACCACAGCAGTTAAAGACGCATGTGAAAGGGATAGGTTTAAACTCCATATCGGGGTGATATTAGAGGAAGAGGTATATGTGATCAGCTGGAATTCATCTAGTCTGTTAATATCTGTCTTATGTGTTATTTGTTGTGACGTCGTAGGTCGTAGGTCGAAATTTTTCCTTCACGAACTAGCATGAAATGTACACGATTAAGTAACTGAGATATTGTAGTATACGAATTTATGTTTATTGATTAAAAAAGGAGATATAACATTTTTTTGGGAAAACGGGATTGGAGCTTGCTACGATTGGTGCTCGCTCATATTGTTGGAATTGGTTAAGTGATGGAACACATTTACAAGTGTTGTATAAAGTGAAAGTGAAGAAAGTTAAATATGGAAGACATGACTCCATTAGTACACCGGTGCAAACAGTTGCCAAAACACGCAGCTAAGCTGAAAAAGTACAGTGCAGAATGGGTTAAAGGAACCGCCCACAAAATGTTTATGCCTTGGCCCCAAGGTGGATCCTTATCTAAAACAGTCTTGCAACACATGATGACATACTTGCACGCCACATACACGGGCAAAGGGCAAAAAGTTAGACAAACGCCTAGCTAGTCTAGAGTTGTGGAAAATGTACCAACAGTATAAATAGAAGGAGCCGCCAGTAGATTGGATACTTAACGTATGTGCAGAGGGGTGTGTGATGCCCTCAGCACCACCCGCCATGTCTGAAACGAAAACTGAAGACAGTAAGGACGAAGGGTTATACCCATTAAGAGAACTTAAATCAGCCACAGGATGTAGCAACCCGGAATTTGAGTCACCTACGCAAAGTGGTGATGAAAATCTAGACCTAAATAGAGATAGAGATATCACCTGCAAAGTCCAGAGGGACAAGGAGAGACGCGAGAACGAGAGGAAAGACCAGACACAAGCCAGTACATCTCTCGACATGGAGAGGGAAGGCAAAAGATGGAAAGGGAATGAGGATATAACTGATGAGATAGCACTCACACAGAATGAATGGATAGGAGGTCAGATTTTATTGAAACTCGATAGTAAAGACATTGATGACCAAAACAAAAGGAGAAGCTAGATGATGTACAGAGAAGGGAGAAAGAGAAAGAAAAAGGATTGAGAGACGAAAGAGTAAGGAAGAAAGATAGACAGAGATGAGAACAGTTATATTGTGAAGAGCAAGAAAGGCAACACGATCGTAAACAGAGAGTAGCCAATGATCAAGACAGTCAGGAGCAGCGAAGGATAGAGGAAAAACAGAGGCTACGAGAGAAAAGAATAAAGAGACAAAGGAATGGGTGAGGAAATCTGAAGGGCAAACGAATGTAGAGACACAAAGAAAGAGGAAGAAGATAGGATCAAAGAAGAAGCGAGGAAGTGCAGAGAGTTCGATGACGATGTAGAACGCAAGCGAAGATAGAGAGCATGCAATCTCAAATATCTGGAAAGAGAGGTTAAAAAACCTGAGCGAGTAGTAGACTGGGAAGATATAGAATAATTATTTCCTGAGTACGATTCAGTACCAGGAACGTCTAGGGCTAATATCGAGGATGACTTCGACACCAGAAGCATCGGAGAGATGATCGATAGAATATATGATGAAATGGGGCTAGAACAAGTACCCCAAGGGGAGGGGGAAGACGAGCGCCTGGAGAGCACTCAGTTTTATGATACTGAGGACGTCTCCCAAAGTAGTGGGAATAGAGAACTGTCCCTAGATAGGTTGGAAATAAGTACGAACAAAGAGAACGCAAGAAGTTGCATGAGTTGGGGACAGACAATGTTTGACACCGAAAGAGAGGAGCATAAGGAAAAGGAGGAAGGGAGGGGATGTTAAAAATGATTCTCAAGGGGGAAAGGAATAAGATGGTCAGATACTAGTGAGTCTGCACCGAGGGCATTAGGATCAGCTACACAGTCAGACCGACATGAAGAAGTATCTCACGGTCAAAGGAGGGTGTCTCCACCACCCTATGTGAGCCGGCTAAGGACATTGCCAGGTAGACGGCGATGCAGGAATATTACTCCTGCAATAGACAGAAGAACAATGAGAAAAGAGAGAGAGGGCTATACGTCCCAATTTCCGTTGCTCGAGAAAGGTGGAGCAAGACCACAATATATTCCAAGGCCACACATGGATCGGGAAAACCTGAAAAATAAGCTTCCAATGCTGACATCGGGAGCCGGAAAATGGATACACGAGTTAGAAAAAATGATGGGAGGGAACACGTTAGCTATAGGGGATAGCAAAGGTCTCTTAATCGCCATACTTGGTGATAGAGCAGATGATGTGTGGACACGGACAGGTAACCCTGGTGTGACCACAGTTAATACCGCACATGACGGAGCACCATTTAACAATTGCAGAGCCGCAGTGTGGAAAGCATTGCGATCGCTGTATCCAGATACTTCCGATATGGGAGCTATCATGACTCGGAAAATGAATGAGTCGGAAGACCCGTTGATTTACATACAGAATTTCCAAGACGTGTGGGTACTTGAGACTCGGGAATCTTGGGGGAAATCTATACCTGTGTTCTACCATATATTATGCCAAGGGCTGCCAGAGCCGGTACAGAAACAGCTCAAGAAATTGATAGGAATCGAGGCCAAACAGAGGTCGAAAATACAGCTGACCATCGCACACTATTGCAGGCTACTGCAAGAAAAGAATCACAAAAAGGAAGCTGCACAGAAAGGTGAAGAAGCAAAATTAGTGCAGAAGAAATTGTCAAAATATGCCCTTGACGGAGCAATGATAACTAGCACAGACGGATTGAACATGCAACAAGCCAATAATCCACGGCATAATAATCATGGCAAAACGGGGTTTTACCGCAGGGGAAGAAGATTTAGAGGACAAGGATGGCAGAGTAATCAGGGAGGTTTTCAGAGTAATCAGGGAGGTTTTCAAAACATGCAAAATGGCAACCCAGATATGTCAAATGGGAAAATGATCAGACCACTGCCAGTATGTTGGTTGTGTGGGATGACAGGGCATCTAGCACGCACATGCAAAAGTTAAGGCATGATGCAAAACAGCCAAGGAACAGGAGCAGGTGTAGTGAATCCACCTGTATTTTTACAGCAGGGGGGAAATGGGGTTGCACAGAATCACACAGTGCAACTGCAACCACCAGGAGCACAGCAAGGCTTGCAACCTCAGAATTTGAAGAGCTTTCTCAAGGACAGTCTCAACAGCCACCGATGCAACTGTCACAGACAGTAAGTACAGGACAGGCCATGAACCGTGGAATGAGGAGTAAAGCTGGTGATGGAGGAAGTTCATTCGCACAAGGTGGGACAAAATTATATATGGACTAGGACAGCTCACTGCGAACCCTGATGTTTTCTAGCCTATCAGTGACACCAGATCGTCACCAGGAACCAAGGGTGGATGTCATTGTAGGGGATAAAGAAAGTTCCTTCCTAGTTGACACGGGTGCAATACGTTTGTGTATATGTGAAGGCAAGTTTTCTTTGTCCGGCGATGCTATAAATACTCAGAGTTTCACATGAGCTACAAGTCGTGTTCCTTTTACAAACGCACTTCCAGTCTCTAAAGGAGAATGTGATATGAATGTACCTTTGTTATATTCGTGACATACCCCAGTAAACATCTTGGGTCGAAATCTAATGACGAAGTTAAACATGACAATCTCGCTCACGGAGGATGGCATAGTATGCTCCACTCCAAGAATGCATTATCTGAACGTATGCAAAATGATTACAGCATATGCAGGACACACAGCTATGAGGGCTGTACCAATAGAGCCAGAAATATTCGCGTACGGAGTACCTGTGCTAATGGCAGGGCTGCCAGGCCTTGCAGAAAAAACCATGAGGACCCCAGATGAATTTCTCTTTAGGCCAAGGGTACCTATGCACGAGGAAAAGGGACAAGTATTTCCCTTGATGATACACACAGCTGAAATACGAGGGAAAATGGCTTTGATTGATGGTTGTGATAATGAAGGCTGACAATGATGCACAGTAATTGCCATTGAAGAAGGATACAGATTGATGATGTCACTGATGACGATCTGTTTGATGAGCAAGCAGATGAGGGAGAAGCAGCAGTTGAGGTGAACCTCACCTTTTGGGTGAGAATGATCAAAAGGAGAAGTGCCTCAGAGAATGATGCTGGCACAGAACCATCCTGAATATTTCAAGAAAGACATGGCCCAGGTGCCTGTCTCAGTGTGGACCACAGGCCCCTATGACGTAGGCTTACTGAAAGGGGTCGCAGAAGTGAAAATCAAACTAAAGCCAGGAGCACTTTTACCAAAAGCATGACAATATCCCATGTCCAGGGAGGCAGATGAAGGAATTTTTAAGAAGATTTCGGCTATGATGATACTGCAGTTTAGCCTGTCAAGAAATCAAAGCGAGGGTCTCGGAGGTTAATTCAAGATCTGAGGCCAATAAATGATATTGTTGAAGCCGAGTTCCCTTTAGTCCCGAACCCGGCTACAATCCCATATAATATACCTGTTGAGGCAAAATATTTCATGGTGATTGACTTGAAAAATGCATTTTTCTCAATCCCACTGCACAAAGACTCACAAGATCTGACATTATTCAGACACATTTAGACAGATGTGTCTGAAAAGCACAAGGCTACCCCAGGGGTATTGTGAGTCACCTTCTATTTTTTAACAGAGTCCTGCAGATGGACCTAAGCAATATTGCATTAGAGAGTGTTGTCCTACAATATGTGGATGACATCTTAATTTGCAGCACAACAGAGGAGTAATGTAGACACGATTCTGTTCAGCTATTGACTATATTGCCTGAGAAAGGATATAAAGTTGACAAAGAGAAGTTACAATACTGTCGGCAAGAAGTGCTATTAATATGTCAGCTAATCTCACATGAGGGGAAAAGAGTTACCCCCGAAAGAGCTGAAGCAATACTGAACACAGCCAAGCCACATACGGTAAAACAGATGCAGAGTTTCTTAGGCCTTTGCATTTATGTCAGGGCATGGGTCTTCGACTACAGGTCATATACCAAGCCATTGCTTCAAGCCCTAAAGAAGGCACAAGGGACAAAGGAAAAGATTGAATGGTCTGAAACCATGGAGTAAGGATTTGCTGAACTCAAAAGAGCCATTTGCACGGCACGCCAGTTTTAGGGATTCCCAGTTATGCAGAGGAATTCTACTCTGTGAATCCTAGTTGCAGGGTGAAGAAGAAAAATGTACGAAGAAGCCACAACATCTTTTGTTGACTTTGAACTTTGGACTGAGGCACACTGAAGTCTTGATTAGAAAAGGATATGCCAAATTTTGATCAAGGACACATACATTGGAAGAAATACAGTATCCAGATTCCTTCTACACAGAGACCTGGTTCGGAATCACTTATCGTGCCCCACAGTAGTGGCATCACTGAAGATGTACTATCATATTTTGATCTAGTGCTAAGAACATACCCGTCATTGGTGGGGAGGCTCACCAGTGTCACTGACTTCTTGAAGATCCTGAAAACGAAAAAAATATAAGGAGGCTGCTTACTGTAATTGTCGAACAGTTCCTCCTACTTCCGGAATACAGCGAGGTAAAAGCAAATGTCCCAAGCGGAGGAATAAGCGAATAGGCTTATCAACATACTATTCTTTCGCCTAATTGAAGACTGTCCAGGTCTTGTCAGAACTACAGACGTATTGACATTCCTTCGAGATCCAGAAAATACAGAACGTCTAAGCATAATCCTAAATGGAATTGTGAACCAAGTTGCTCTTCATGAACACCGAAATTGCAGAAACTGTTCATAGTGAATGAGAGCCAATAGTCCCAAACCTCAGCAAGGGCAGGACAAATGTCCCTGTCACCAGAAGATAGCAGATTGGCAAACAATGTCTTCTTTCGCCTAATTGAGGACTTTCCAGAGCTTGTGGGAAGACCTGTTGATGTTGACTTACTCACGTTCATCAGAGACCCAGCAAAGTCTACCCAGTTTAGCATGCTCCTGCATGGTATTGTAGTGCAAATTAAACTCTCCAATCTCCACCAGAGTTTCCAGAGGAGACCGTGAAGCTTTCCGCCGAGGGACAGATCGAGAGAGCAGTGCCAAAGATTTCATTTCTTATTTTTATATTGACAAAGGACACAACATGTCTTCGGGAATGAAGCAGATCAGAGGAGTGGACTGGGAGCTAATATATTTTGAACATGTCCAGTAAAGAGACTTACTGAATTATTGCTTGATTTTGGCACTTCCCATAGCCCGACAAGAGAACTGTGTCCAGAAATACTAGACAATCCAGTGTTCAGACAAAGGGGAACAATTGTTTAGTACATGCAGCTCGCAACCAGAACCAACAGAATCCAGAGAAAATATTGTTTAGAAGGTACATTAAAAGTTAGCATATTTCAACAGATGATCGAGATGGGGATTCAGAGCAGCAATTTCGTCCTCCCCCAGGTGGAGAGACGTCCGTCCTTTCCTGGAAGTAAATGCTGCCGATGGACCTACAGGGGAATAATGTATTTATGTATTATATTTATCATTATTTAGCTGTCGCTGACTATCAGAACTGCATTTTTTATTGGTGTACAAAGCGTTCCAATCCCAGTATATCCACCTAATGTTGGATACATGAAACCTACGAAATCACCCAGACCTTACAGAGTCATTCCCTTCCCTAGGAAATCTGATGGTGGAATGAGTGAACTTGAGATGGATGTGATTAGCAATGACACACACACTCCTATGGTGGCAAGCAAAGTGAAAAGCCGGAGACAGGGTCGCAGAGTATGAATGTAAAACGGTTACTGACAACCACATGCACACAAACATTGAATGCACACACGCCAGGCCAACTGTCAATAACTGCAGAACCACAATTCAAAGCATGGAAGAAGAAGAGACTGCCCACTATGGGAGCTCCACTACAAATGCAGTGAAAAGACAAGTGGAAAAAACTGAACTCCTGAAGAGACAAGAGGAGCCGGAGAATAAACCCACAGAGACCCCTTCAACAAGCACATATCTTCCAGTGAAAGGGACAAACACAAGTTCTACAATACAGCCATATACTAGGCCAATGACAGAGTGGATATGGACACTTTTGACCAAAAGAGAAGGAATGCAAGAGAAGGTGGAGAAGAAACCAATCGAAATAACATTAATGAACAACCCTAAAGCGACACTGATGGAGAAGAAAACAAGGTCAATGGAAATTTCACAAGCACAGCTGATAGCAGAATCGATCTGGCCGTCATTAGCCAGAGCCAGGAAGAGGCAAGAGGAAATAGAAAGGATCATCAGGCTTTCCTCCACTCGACTAGCCCAGATGAAGATACCTGCATCATGGACCAGGATACCTGAGAATCCTCCAGCAAGGAAAAGCCATAAAGATGCATTCAGGGATGTAGTTATAGCAAACTACACGAAAACCTTAAGGATTAAGAGAAGCTTACACGGAGACGACAGTGAACTAAATGATTACTTGGACAGCACAACATTTGGGAAACCACATTTAGTACCAGCACATGAAAGAAGTTGGAAGACGAAGTTCAGAGAGGGAATGTTTTGTTTGTGCACTCCTACCATATAGCATGGGGAAGTCCAAGATCTTTGTAGCTGTAGAGGCTGATGTCCAGACAGCACACTGTCTCTCGCACGTAGCAATGTGTAAGACCAGAGACCAGTTCATGGGAAGTAATGCTTCATTGAAATGGGCAACTGAAGCAACTGATCCTGATGAAGAAGATTATGGGCCTCATTACGTGGTAGGAGGTAGCCATTGTGCTATTAGCACCATGGCTGCCTCCAAATCCGTGTCCGGGTCCAGGTAGTTGGAATGGGGATTTACCGGGTCATTCCAACCTTGCAGGACCCGGTAAGTCCCCATTCTGAAAACCATTCCCCATTCCCATTCGAGCCCCCATAGGGCTCAATTGGAATGGGGAAGGAGCTAATAACGGGCCCGCAAACAGCGGGCCCGTTATTAGCTCCCTGGTCCCTTAGCGGGTCCCGCTAAGGGTGGCTGGTAAAACCAGGCGGCCGTAGTGGGACCCGCTAAGGGACCTTGTAATGCAGCGGTAGGGGGTTGATGGCATCGGCATCCTTACCGGTGCCGTTAACCCCCTACCACCGTACTCTTAATGAGGCCCATAAAGACAAGAAACAGAGCTCATACTAAGAACCATGTGATCAGGTACGATAAACCTGGAGTGAAAGGAGCTGAAATCAGATGGGAAGTGAACAAGAAGCTAAATGTCCAAGGGAAAACTCCTAAGAAGAGGCTTGTAGTTGAAAGAACAGAGGCCAAATGCAAGTCTGGGGAACAGTACTTTCACCAGATGGATGGGAAAAAGGGGAAGTGATTTGCAGGGCATGGATGGTCCTCGGAGCCTGCAAGGAAGCAATTGAAAATTAACTAGGATATGCAAGCCATTATGGCCAAAGCTTGCAAAACTATTGACATGTGTCGAAGACAGAGGGGGACCCTTGCAGATAGTGCCATTGGAGAATCTGAAGCTGTGCTTCAGGACTAATGGCACAAGGAAGATGGGAAAGAATCAGAACTGTGGACACATTTTTGATGGTCCAGGGATGGTGCATGGAACTACAGTAATAATGGATCATTATTGGGCATGTGGATCAAATGCATACATCAGACTGCCGAAAAACTGGGGAGGTATATGCACACTAGTGAATGTCCACGTTGCAGCGTTGGTGATCCAGAAGAGTGACCTGAGCATTGACAGTTTCCTAAAAGCAGATGCTCACCTGAGGAAGAAGAGATGTGTGGAACTGCTGACTAGAATGAAGAGAGAACATTACTTTTCTGCCAAATCAGAAGAAGCTTTTCATGCAATCCCATATGAACACAGGCTGTTCAGCCTCACCTCATCAGTGTTCACAACAATCTTCATACCAAGATTCCAAGTTTGAGCAAACACTAAATGGGTGCAGATAACCAGAGGCGAGCTACTGCAAACCATCAACACGACCATAAAAAAGGAGGAGTTAAGGGCAGTTTGGCTGATGACTCTCCAGAAAAGATATGTGCCTTGACATGATCACAGCTATGGATGGAGGTGTTTGTGCAAAAATTGGAGAATCATGTTGCAAATTCATACCCTCTCACGACGAAGAAAATTGAACCTTAACAGAAGCCATAGGTATGCTAACGCTACAGAACCAGATGATTGATGAAACTGACAAAGCTGATGATGACAGCTGGTTTGGATCACTATTCTCATGGGTTCTGCAATGGATGGCAGATGCATTCAAGTTCCTCGGAGCCCTGCTAGTGATGATATTGCTAGGAGTATGTGGGGGTCATTCTGAGTTGGGCGGTAAGGAGACCGGTGCCGGTAATCCCTTACCGCCCAACATCAAGAGCCTTTACTATGATAACACTGCAACTATTTTTGGTGACGAAATGTATCAATATGTGTCTTCCTTGATTACTAGGGTCGCCTTTGTATCTCAACAGATCGAGCGCACGTGGGGCGGGTCGAAGAGCTCTCAACAATAAGACACCAACGAGGAACAAGAGAAGGAAGGACTATGCACTATTGAGGAGGGAGATCATGTGCTCCTCTGCAACTTCAATAGAAAGTGGAACAGCCCACGCTTTAGCGGCCCCCACTTGGTAGAGGCAGTGGCTCCCAGAGCAGTGAAGTTACACGATAAGCGCACCTGGAATCACCTACATGACGTGAAGCCCTACAAACATCAGGCCCGCCCTAGCGTTGACGACAGGGCCATTGCAAGACCAACAACATTAACAATGTCGGCTACAGAGAAGGATACAGCAACCAACGCTGAGGACAATTGTATCACTACCCCTGACCACTCCTCAGTAACAAACACTGCCATAGACTTTGGACACTTGCCCATAGCCCACCCCATGGTCACGAGATCACAAAGTAAACAAACCTCTGCCCAGCCCAGCCACAGTCCCCCGGGCCCCAGCCCTGCCAAGGCCACCACCGATTGAAGGACATTGTATAACAAACTTGGAAGTTACACACACACATATAAAACACTTGTATGTTTTTCTTCAACTTTCTCTTGCACATGCAGGTACCGCATATCATTGTATTGTTTAGAAAGTGAAGTAACTAACAGTGTGCTCTGCCCAGGAGTAGATGCTGCCCGCAGATGATAAAACCCCTGAGGCCCTATCACACCAATTTGTATATCATATAAGAAGGCCAAAGTACCTAAAAAGAAGAAGGGTATGCGTATATTACACCGCATTTGTTTTGGCCATAGAACAATAATTTCCCCATCTTCACAAGAACTTGCCGGCTCTAAGAGATAGGTCACTAAGATCAGCGTGGGAACAGCTCTTCGCCTGGCACTGAACGATTACTTGATAGGGAAGGCTTAACTAACAAATACTAACAATAATAACAAGCACATTAAGGATTTTCAGGCGGACACCTTTAACGTCGCAAGAATAAGCTGCCGGACTGCATCGAGGTAAGAGCAAAATGCCAGTGAGAATAGCTCTTGTGGGTGCTGGAACTGCAGTTATAATGGACCACTATTGGGCCTGTGGGGCTAAGGCATACCACACCTTGCTCCATTATGGAATGGAATATGTACCATGGTACACATCAACGTACCATCACTGGTAGTGCCTCAAAAACATGTTAACATGGCCAATTTCCCCAAGATGGACAAAGGGAACAAGAGGAGGAAAAGGTCAATACAATCACAAGAAGGAGAGAGAAATAACAACAATAACATTCTACCAAGAATGAAAAGACAAGGAGAACCCCTGACAGGAAACTACCTGCGGGGAAGATCGTAATCAGCATTCACCTCCATCCCACCAGAACACAGATTATTCAGCAGGGCTGCAATGTTCTTCTCGTCAATAATACACCCAGGACTACAAGCATATGCGAATGCAAAATGGCTTCAGATCACCCGGTGGGAACGGATGATGACGATTAATTCGACAGTAAATGGATTCAACGCCATAAAAGAAGAGCTACGAGCGGTAAGAATGGTAGCATTACAAAACAGATATGTGCTGGATCTTCTCACAGCTATGGAAGGAGGAGTGTGTGCGAAAATTGGACAATCATGCCGCACATTTATCCCTGCTAACAATGCAGATAATGGGACACTTACTGAAGCAGTATCACAACTGGCCCAGATGCACTCCAAAATGATGGAAGAAAGCAAAGGAGTAAAGAAGGATACTAGTTGGTTTTCATTCATATGGTCATGAATGCCCTCATGGCTGTCAGATGGACTGAAGATTATAGTTGGATGCATAATATTAGCTGCAGCGGTGTTGATTGTAATAAGGTTCTGGAAGGCCAGGAAAGCACGCACTACAGACGAAATGATAGAAATGGTCGGCATGCACCCCTTGATGCCAACTGATGATGACCAGCACACCGACGTGATAATAAAAGAAAGAGAGAGACTGCGTAAACAGATCCTTACCAACCACTTGGATCCGCCACCTGTAAAATTGGAGAACCCGAGAAACCCGAGGAGCTATGTTGGAAGATGGGTATACTGCAAACCAGGTGGCAACTGTGTTTATATGTACTGGTCGTTCGAAGATCATGTCAACCACTATGGATACTTGGCTGGAATAACTAAAATATGGAGAGTAAGAGGAGATAAAGAAAAAGATATGTTTGTGGTCGACAAGTCGACCAGAGGGGGGACTGAAGTGGGAGAATGGGAAAACAAGCTCCCCCCAATCTCACCAAGACCATGGCCTAGAGGATCATGGCCTAGGCACCGCCCACGGGACAGGTTCGTCTATCTACCAGATGACAAAATACCCTGGTTTAGGAACATAAGGGTATGCCCACCAGCCTGTCCGACTGAAGCCGACACCTGCGGCATGGATGAACTTGACTAAGATAACAGCCACAAGTATCCACATCGTTAGAGATGCCATAACGACTCAGCCAACTGCCAAGAGCACACGTGCCACCATGCACATTGGTCACTCACACACCAACCTACATGAAGAACATATCCAGTGCTATGACGTAGGTGACTGACACACCCACTGACGTGCATCGTTGTTATTTTTCACATAGGCCCTTTTATAGTAATGCAGAAACGCAAGACGCTTGAAGAACTCATGTATACGCTTGCTCACGCTTCTCCCACCACTCACCCTGTGACGACACCATCATGTATGCCTAACAGTGCTTGTGACACCATGTCAACCCGCGATCTCCATACAATGGACTATGGATCGCCACCCATGAACTAGGCCCGAATAGGCTGCAAGCAAGAGCCCCACCATGAAAATCCTCTCAGAGCAAGAGTACAAGTGCTGATCATGCAGAACGAGCCCCAGCGAGAGCTCACAGCCAAGGCCACGATGTTGCAACTAGCATGCTACCAGCCCGGCACTAACGTTACACCTGTAAAAAAGCCAAGCCCACAGAAACGAAATACAAATCTAATGTGCAGAATTCTGCTCCAGCTACGGTCTCTCCACACGTGACCAAGCCGATCTGACAAGGTGCCAGACCCACGAGACAGAAAGTCGCCTGGGTCTCACGTCTGGGACACAGGTTGCAACAGCGAAGCGGCAAGATGGACACCTACGGCGATGGGAACGACCCGCTCACAAGTCTATGAGCAGACCTGTACGTTGTCTGCACAAACACATAGTTGCACATTGTTGCTAATGACAGGTTCACCGCGAGCTGGGAACGACAATGGTCCCAGGCTTGGGGGCTGGTGGGAGGACCAATCAGAACACAGGGGGGCTCATCACTGACGTCAGTAATATTAGCCAATCACCAGGGGTCCCCTTGTAGCAATTTTCAAGTATCTAATAGTAGGGACAGCCCAAGTATACCACCTGACTCATCCTTAACCAGTAATATCCTTCTCCATATGTATCCTATACTAACACTACCACTCGGGGAACCAATCCTGAGTGGCAATAGGTTTTTGCTAACTTTCCCAGGTGACGCAGGTAGCGCGTCATACTGCTGTAAAAAGGGTCTGCGAGCCCCACTAAGTGTGAGAGTCTGGACGGACGCGTACGATCCGAGAAACATCCCTGCCGTTGTTATAATAAACAGCAGAACCACCTTGCTCCTTATGTGTGTCTCCTACTCCTTTTGGGAAACACGGGAGGAGTTGGGACCTCCCAGCCGGAGGTCAGCGGACGGTGCTGCCGACCCTGGGATAATCACCCCGACAGAAGGATGTCCCAACTGTGACCCTCCTGAGAAGGTTGGACACATTTTCCAGGGAGCAGGAACACTACATTTGAGGTCATCTGAAAACTGGTGCTTCAAAGAAAATCCTGTCATTAAAATGGCCACCTTACACTAGGGTGCTGATCACTGGAATACGGTATTGTTGCTCTTCTGACTGATAATAACAGAAGGAAACATGACATTTGCCTTTGGGGTTGTTCATTGGGTCAATATAGCCATCACCCCGACATTGGGGGCGTACCCGGGCTGTACCATCAATCCGAGTATAGACAAGCCAGAGATAAGCGTGGGCCTTGGTCAGAGATCTGGCCTGTTACCGGCTTGCTTGTCCCGCACAGGCTTGATAGCAATTCGCACCCCAAGGCTCCATATGGAGTGAAAATAGATTTTTTATTGTTTAAGGGAGACGGGCATCGTGAATATTGTGCAAGCCCAATCTCCTGTAAAATGAAAAAAAAGTCAGCCACCATACAAAATAGAAAAGGGACAAAGCCTCTTTTCTATTTCTTTAATGGTGGCCCGAACTGAAAAAGAGCAATGGTCCCAAAATCCCCAGCAGGTAAGTAGGGTGGTGGTGGGTGAGTAGGTGTTGAGGGATGATGGGGGGCAGAGGAAGGGGCAGGGCAGAGGAGGGAGAGGGGAGCAAGAGGAAGGGTCGGGGTGCCAAAGAAAATGGCGTTTCCCAGGGAAGGTCTTTGTGTGGCTTGTTAAAAGTGTGAAATACACTGGCAGTTCTTGCCCATGTTTCCAGCCACTTGATTGGCTGGCCGCCCTTTACCGGATGCAAATTGTATGTTGAGACCTTAGGCGTGATTGAAAGAGGCTGCTTAATTATAACGAGGAACACTCCCTTCTCAGAAAATCCCTTGGATAATCCAATATGCCCTTTTACAGTAACTGTGAGATGAGTGGATGTATCCCTGCCATGTGTTCCCCCTGTTCAATGTAAGGATATTCCTCTTTTGGAAATTATCAACCTCTCAAGTGTGAGCAGCTGCAGAATTCTGCTTCACCAGGAGTGAGGAATAGTTCATTGCTGAATTTTTGAGAATAGACAAACCTCAAGTGCCAAATTAGGAATAATCCTCTGTGTGTGTGCACACCTATACCTACTTCGTGGGAACAAATATTGCTTTGCCTACAAGAGTTCTCCTAATCTTCAGATGTATGTGTACCTGCTATGAAGCACACCGCCTACAAAATCTGTTGTGGGATGAAGCCTATCCCATTGAGCTGGCCCTCTCTTATGTTGTTTGGGACCAGGTGTCTCTTTGCATCACCCTAGATATTGCCAAAAGAATGTTCTTGCAGGATCCATGCGCATTTAACTATTGTGCTATGGTGAAGAGAGCCCTGATATCCAGACAGGTGAAGATGTGATGATATATAGTGTCCCCGTCCTCTTCCAGCTTACCTTGAAAGCCCTGCTTCGCATCTCAGTTGCCATAAAACGTCCTGTGCCCTCAGACACTGACAGAGTTTCACCATAAGAAAAGTCTTGAGAAAAGGCAGTAGCAAAGCTTTCTCACAGCCCTCGTCAGTTTGGGTACATCTTGGTTGCAGGACATTCTAGTGGCGTCCTCTGCAAATACCATAGTTTGAAATCAAGGATTATACAGGTGCATTTCTCCATTTGATACATTTGTAAAAATGTAACATGCACACAGAGGCGCTGCTAGTGGGGGCTGAGAAGGCTACCCCAGGTCTTTTGGTTGGAGCCCCTGATAGAAGCTAGGGGGCTACAACCAAAAGGTGAGCTAGCCGCGAGTCCTGACAGTTCCGACATTAGCGTAGCCCAAAATCCGTTTCAGACCTAGAAACACCCCTGCATGCACGTATAGGTAATATGCACTTACCAAATGAAGAGCACTTTATGGGTGGCTTATAACTTCAGCAGAAAAGTAATGTAGACATGACTAAATGTATTGGAGGTTCTTCTGTGGTTGGATCAGTAGCAGCAGAGTTATAAGGAACGTCCCAGACTGGAATTTCTCATCATCAAAACAGCAGTATTAGTGTGTATTGCTAGAACCTCTCGAGGAATTTGCGACAAACTTTCAGGAAGAGCAGCTGGCTGGTCTCGAAAGTATGCTTTCACAAATATGGTGCTGATCCATCGAATGATTTCTATAAAATTGGGTCAAAATTAGGCTAAAGGCATGAGTGATATCTGAATTTGGTCTGCAAACTTTCTTCTGGGTGTCTGCGTTAGCCAAACATTTAAGGCAAGGGGATTGGAACGTTTGAATACGTAACATTTTCCAAACGCTGCTATTGTTTTTTTCACAAACATTTGCTGGGTCCCCAAACTGCTGCACTGCAAAATCTTTCCAAAGGGACATTTTGCAGATCTCTGGGTCCCCTCACCTGCACAGCGATTGAGGGTGGGGGTAACTGAAATATGCAAAATGCTCCCGAAAGTTCAGAAAAAAACATGTTTTTTTCAGAGGGCCAAAACCTAGATCCCCAAACTTGTGCATGCAGGAAAATCGTTGAAACCAGTCATATTGCACCACCCTGGGCCAAACATTCGATCTAAATCGAGGTGAGCGTTGGACACATAGCAACATGCACCCAAAGGGGTCCCTGGACCTAGACTTATTAAATTAAAAAGCTTTTTGACAAAGTGGACAGTGACCGATGACTCCACAATTGGGGAAAAGTGGAAACTGGGCCTGGCTACATGCCAGGACCAATGCCCACGTTGAGTAGCCATGTGGCCGCTGCAAATGACTGCAGTCTTATTCACGCTTACATTTCAGTTAGAATGGGTTTTTCATGCTTTGTTTCAAAAACCCACCATAACAGTGATGCTGTTTGCTAAAAATGATCCAATGCTCTAATCACAAGGATGTCAGACTATATCACAGACATGATCCCTTATGATGGTGAAACACGTATTTGTTTCTCTGTATCCTTGAGGACTGCCTGTCTTGGGTTGATAACGTGGTTAAAAGAGTGCGGTCCCTTAAGTCAAAAACAATTGGGTTTGTTCAGAGTCGGACGGTCCATTATGAAAGTGCTGGTATACATGTATAACAGCACCCTACCGGACCGGCCGACTACAGGTTTGCCGGTGGGGCACCTGAGTAACTGCCGCTAAAAGCTGGAGGTAAGGCAGGTGCCCCACCAGCAAAAAAAAGCTGTCATATTGGCACCAGTCTTGCCAGTGCCGTTAATGGCAGCAAATTCCCTCATGGAGTCCTATGGGATTTACCCTGAATCTCCTTGTGCCGACATGAGAAGCGATTTCAAAATGGCTGGCGTTGGTCTGGCATGATGGTTGCCTAGCAACCAGGTCCGACGATAAACAGGCCACGATTGGCCGTCGCGGCTACTTCCTGGTGCGCAGAGCACTGGAAGGTGAGAGCCGGCACCACACCCAAGGGACCCTTAAGAGGGCGGTATCCTGCCTACGCCCACATCTTCCTGGATTCCCTGATGCACGGATGGGAAGGAGCCCACTCCCCCCGCTCCTCGTGGTAGCAACGGAGCACTGCGACTAAGGAAGAAACGTCGCACAGCTGATATTGGGGTAAGCAGAATCTCTGCTCTAACCCTGCTCCCCAGGCCCAATCTACCTCTTTATGGATTATCTGCACTGCTCTCTGGGCCCTTTACCCTGAATCTTCTTGGGCCGACTCGAGAAGAGATTTCAAAAAGGCCGGCGTCGGCCTGGCATCATGGTTGCCTAGCAACCAGGTCTGACGATAAATAGGCCACGATTGGCCACCGCAGCTACTTCCTGGTGCACAGAGCACTGGAAGGCGAGAGCCAGCACCACATCCTAAGGCACACATTCCAAGGCACAATCCTGTCAGTGCCTGTCGTTGCCTAAGGGGCCTGCCACGCTATCCTCCACTTAGCAGGGAGTGTGCGTACCCATTAAGCATGCCTTCACATATACGACTTGCACAATCCAACCTGCTGCGCACACGTTCTCCTCTACCCAGGCGTGATATTGTATTACTGTTATAAACTCCTCCTACTCCTAGCGTTTCATTAACCACCGCCTGCCTATTTGAAACGCAACTTACTACGGCAACATACAACGGAGCAGCACACTGCTGCATAAGTGCTCAATGTGACTTTACCCATTACCACAAACTGTGCATGACCCTTTTCTATGCAAGCTGCCTTTCAACACAGAGCACAGCTGACATCAGAGGCGCAGGAGCCCTCCCCACTGCAGGAGCAGTGTCCCAACACCAACGCTGTGTCTATCTAGGGTAAGGTAGGCCCCCTGCCTGATTTACCACCGCTTCCGAAGGAACCCCCTTTTTCGCTCAACACACATGGGAATTGCGCGATATTTCTACTCTACGATCCCTGAGTAGCAGTAAATGCATTTCAGGCACAAATCTGTCCTGCAAGCATTCGTTTTGCATTCATTATCCGTGCCTCCATTGGAACACACGAGGTGCTCCCTGTCCAAAATGGCCACCGCCCACCTCACCGAAGCTGCCTAACTTTGCTTGCACACAAAACTGAACATACGTGCTCCAATTGGCCAGCCACCCCTCCTAAGGGCCAATCACGCACCGGCAGGCGAGTGCCGGCCCTCCCACGAAGGATCCTCACAGCCTAATGTGTGAAAGTCTATGTTTCCGGCCCTGAGCTGCCTAACGTACACTAGCCTAGTCTGCCTACCCTGAACTAGCCTATTTTGCCTAATGTGTACCAGCCTATTTTGCCTGCCCTGAGCTGCCTAACGTACACTAGCCTAGTCTGCCTGCCCTGAAACAGCCCATTTTGCCTGCCCTGAGCTGCCTACTGTGTACTAGCCTAGCTTGCATGCACCGAACTGTCTATTGTATACCAGCCTATCTCGCCTGCCCTGAACTAGCCTAGTTTGCCTATTGCATACTAGCCTACCTTGCCTGCCCTGAGCTACCCACTGTGAACTGCCCTGTGCAAGACCAGCCCACCTGTATTGCTTCCACCTGCTCCCCCTCCCGGCACAGCAAACTACTGCCAAACAAATTGGACCACCTTATTTCAAATATGAATATAAGAAACCTTGCCTAAACCTCTTTAACAGTTACCATTATAATAATCATCCACCAGACTACCTTTACTAATTGCCTTGCAGTAAAACACGCTCCAACGACCATGACCAGTACGAAATCCATACCTTGTCCAGTCTCAGAAAGGAATATCAAACTTCGAGCTAGGCTACCCTGCCTCCATGATCCACGAGCTAATGTCCTATCAAAACAGAACCACCACCCAAATAATAACCGCTCCAATTCTAAACTACCCTGATAAAACAGCCTCAGATACCCTGCAAAAACTAGCCAAACCTAAAACCAGCCCTCGCAAACCCATCAAAACTCATTCTCATACTGTCTAGCCCGCCAACCTCAACCTGGCCCTAATAAATGCTAGATCCCTGGTAGCACACACTACATACATAGCCGACCTGATCACCTTAAATAATCTCGACCTCCTAGCAGTCACTGAGACCTGGCTACATGATGCAGCAGGTCCTGCCCTAGCCTTAGCGGTCCCTGAAAACTGCCAAATTGTCAGAGCAGATAGAACTAACACTAGAGGAGGAGGTATCGCCATCATAGCTAAATCACAACTAGCAATCAGACTTATACCATCACCTCCAAACACATCGTGCGAAATGCTTATAGCAAAAATACCAATATCTAGCTCTAAGACGCTAACAATCTACCAAGTGTATAGGCCTCCGGGACCCATTAGATCCTTCGAGGATGACATTTCAAGCATCCTCTCCAATAACACAAACCTCTCAGGTACTCATCCTAGGGGACTTCAACCTTGGCTTTAATGACCGAACAGACAATGACGCCAAAGCTATCACTAATATGCTCTCAGAACAAGGACTTATCCAAAAAGTAAACCTACCAACACACTCAAAAGGCAAAACCCTTGACTGGGTGGCCGACCTAAATTGCAACCTATCAATTCCATCTCTCCACTGCCGTGGACTGACCACCACCTGATTACCTTCACCAGGGTAATAGACAAACAGACACAAACAAACATGACTATAGCTCCTCCTGAACCTACCAGGAACAAAAAAGATATCACAATGGACAGACTCTTACCACTTATCCTGCCTTCATTAAGCCGTCTATCTGCATCCACAGACCCTAACATAACATACTAGTCGACACTTACAACACAACTATTGCCACAGCATTGGACTCCATCGCACCTCTTAAACTGCGCAAAAGCAAATCACAAGCTCACCTACACGTGTGGTTCACCCCACATTTAAAAGAATTTAGGCAACAAAAAAAAAAGGAAACTGGAAGCCTTATGGCAACACACACCATCAGCAGACAATAAAACAAACCTAACGAAATTTGCCGACCACTACAAAAAATAAATAATTAACACCAAGAAAGACCTTTACAACGACAGGATTGCCAAAGCCAGCTCTAACACAAAAGAGCTCTTTACCATACTATGCGAAATGGAGGCACCGATCCGTCCAGCCGACAATATAACCAAAGACAAAGCCTGGTCCACCAACATTCAAAATGCTCTAGCCAACAAAATTATACTCCTCAAAGGAAAAATCGCGAATAAGAAATCCTCCCTCACCAAACATGATGCTCATTCACAAACTACCGACACACCAATCAACAAACCAGATGAATTTAAATTCTCCAAAGTTTCCATCCTTGAAGTAGAGAAAATCATCTACTCCCTTAAGCCAACTAGATGGCAGGGCGGCAACTGCCCTGCACAACTAATCAAAGATGCAGCGAGAGACTTGTCACCATTTATCACCAAACTCATCAATGCATCCTTCTCAACTAACACTGTCCCAAGTAATTTGAAAGTATCCTGGGTTTTAGCCCTGCTGAAAAAACAAACCTTAGATCCAGCCATTCCAACTAACTACAGGCCCATCACGACGGTTCCCTTTCTTTTAAAGATTGACAGATTAGCGTACATCCAGATACAACAATATCTGGAAACTAATCATCTCCTCTGCACCCGCCAATCAGGTTTCAGACCGCAACATGGCACTGAAACTGCATTGATCGATTTAAAAACACAAATTGAGGCACTCACTGATAAAGGGAAAACTCCCATGCTGCTCCTCCTCGACTTGTCAGCTGCCTTTGACATGGTGCACCACGAAATCCTTTGCAAACACCTTGCCTCAACGGCTCACTTTTCTAAGGAAGCAGTAGCATGGGTTCAATCATTCCTCAACAATAGAACCATGCAAGTATTCTCCCCAATAGACTCAGCAGAACCTATCTCAATAACTTGTGGCGTTCCACAAGGATCATGCATCTCACCCACCATGTACAATATCTTCAAGAAGCCACTGTTTGACAAATTTGACAATCTGGGGGTCATCTACACCAATTATGCAGATGACACCCAGATCCTCATACCCCTTTCGGGCAATTACATCACTGACACGGCTCTCGTGAACAAAATCTACCTCCTCATTCAGGCATGGATGGCCACGCACGGCCTCTGCCTGAATGATGACAAGACCAAACTCCTAATACTAGGTACCGTGATCAAACTTAAACTCAACAACGAGTACTCCTCCTTCAACATTGATGGCAATAACATCAAGGTTGTAAAGGAAGTAAAAACACTTGGATTCTACCTCGACTCCACCCTAACCATGAGGAAACAAGTCAACTCCCTAGCGTCCACATCAGCATACACATGCAAACTAATTAGGGCCTGCAGACCCTACCTATCCCCAACTAGCTGCATTTCCCTCGCTAATGCCCTTATACTCTCAAGATTGAACTATTGTAATGCCCTCTACATGGGGTCTAACAAATACATCTTAAACAAAATCCAAATGCTACAATACAACGCACTGAGAACGGCACTAAATATCCAAAACAGAGATCACATATCTGCGATCAGAACACAAAACCGTTGGCTGTCAATTAAAGACAGAATTATGCTAAAATCAACTTCCCTGACCCACAAATGCCTCAACAATACCGCACCACAGTACCTCTCCGACCGGATAGCCAAGAAAACTACTAATCGCCTGACTAGATCCTCCAATTCTTGCTACCTTAGCATACCGCGTTTCACCCTAGCCAAATCTGGCGGCAGAAACTTCCCAGTCATGGCAGCCCAAACATGGAACACACTCCCTTACTCACTCCGGGCTGATCAAACCTACTCCAGTTTCAGACGAAACATACCAAAATGGATTAGAACCAATGATCTCACCCAACAATTTAGTGTCAAACAGATCAAGCTAGTATCTGCCACCATATAAATTGGCACTGAAACCTCACCTCTTACTGCCTTCCTTAATGCAACTCTATATATTGTAATGTATTGTATATATCTTTAACTGCCTGCTGGTAACCTGTGACCGGCAATTCTTTCACTGTAATTCTATGACTGTAACTCTATGTATCATTAAGCTTAAAGCCTCCGTGTACTGCTTGCGCCCACTTACCCTCGGGTTTGGTGTGCCATATAAAAACAATAAACAAACAAAAAAACAAACATCACTCCAGCACTCGTAATCCGAGTGACGGAAACAGTAATAGCCTTTGCTAGTATCCTGGCGGGTTTACCGCCAGGAAACTGGCAATGTTATAATGAGGCCCAATGTTCTGTAGCAAAAAGCATGTGTTTTGGCCAATTTGAAATACGAATGATGCATTGCTCAGAGCCTCAGTACTGGAGGTGAAATGCCATGGATCGCCACTCTTTCGTGCTGTGCCATGTTTGACCTATTGTACTCTAAAAAAAAAAAAGAATTCAATTATAATGTGTGTTAAAGGAATGTTAAGGTTACGTTGACTTAGAACCAAGTTTAAGGGATGGCATGGTTGAGCTGTCTGATGTAAACCTACGAAATATCTTTGAAAAATCTTTGCTAGAAGACCATTTAGTCCGTTTTGGTTCCTTGGGACACAAATATGCACTAGCTATGACGCCATCCATGACATCACAGACGACATTTACAAATAATGGCAACACTGATGACATCATAAATGGGTACTCATTCTGCAACAAACGATGTAAGGGCGAGATAGTATGTTGTAAGCAGTTGCCAGTCAATATTACTTTGGAAATTGTTAAGTGTGCAAGATCCTGTGGTATTTACAGTGTACTTAAATATAGCAGACATGACATATTTTTGTGGCAAAGCAAAATGAAAAAGGACACGTTTGTTAACTGGAGAAAGTGGTTGGCAGCACAGTACACATTTACCATAGACAGATTTCAAGAACAATTGTCATTCTCCAAATGCCATTCTATCAGCCTTGGTGCTCCAAGACAGTCCTCAGAGAGTGCCTGTACGGCATATTTCAACTGTACATGTATCCTATATGTAAACAAACTATAATAACATTGTGGCAACAAGCATTGTTAAAGCAAATGGCCGAGGTAATATCTGCAAGGAACAGTATTAACAATGAATATGTGTTGTACACATATATAGATTCTTATCAATAAGCAGAGCTTCCAGTGAACTTGACAATACACACATTGTTTGCTTATTGTTGTTGGAGAGTGTGTGCACATCGGTAATTATGTGATTCATCAGTGATGTCACATAGATGACACAGTTTGTGATGTCATGTGATTTCATGGGTTGTGTCATGATCAGTGCAGTGAAGCGACCAAGTATTTTTTTTTCTTTAGGAGCTTAACTGGTAAATTGGCGATTTTTAGTTTTATTTGTTTTGCAACCATACTGCCCACTCAAAGTTGATTCACACATATATACATTCAATGAAAAATTAGCATGCACTGGTAAAAACCTATGAAATTCACTGGAAAAACGTTGTTAAAGGGACGTTATGGTTACAAGTAAAACCGAAAAACCTCAGAAATTCGCCAGTTATGGTAAGCTAAGCAGCCATAACTCACACCACCCCCCTGCACTGCTAAGACTAACACCCAGGACATCAAAGATGACTTCACAAATGTCATTGATGACATCATTGATGACATCACATATCTGGGCCACTTGTTTTTGTTCACTGACATATTTAGGCCAGGTGGCTTTGTTCACTTACAGTCAGAATATTAAAATTCAAAAGGTGCTATATATCTAGACATTAACCCTGGTGTATGTTCTTGAAGTACTTTCCTTAGGGTTTGGTCTCAGCTCATGGTGCACATAAATGGGGCAATAAGCAGGCCTCAAAGACACAATGGGACTCATTACGAATGTGGCGGCCACGGTATGAACAGTGCCGGTAAGGGACCGGCACCGTTCATACCGGGCTGCCACTAGCGAGTTCTGCAGCGGGTCCCGCTCTGTACACCAGGCCAGACCAGACGTGTGGAGCGGCACCCTCTAGCAGAACAGGATGCTAACAACGGACCCGTCATTAACGGGTGCGTTGTTAGCATGCTCCCCATTCCCATTGAGCCCTCTGGGGTCTCAAATGGGAATGGGGACATACCGCTCCGGGTCCCGTGAATGGGAATTACCAGGCCCACAAAGGCCAGAATGACCCGGTAATTCCCATTTTGCGGCACCCGAACCCGGGTTTGGGGGGAGCCATGCCGCTAAAAACAGCATGGCTACCTGCAAACTCGTAATGAGGCCCAATGTATTTGTATATACTCGTATTGAGGCCCAATGTATTTGTATACATGAAGATAAACTTGAATGTTATTAACATTTTCTGGTGATGTTGTTTCTTTCTTCCTTAGTTTAGTTTACCTGTATGTGCCTCTGATTTGTATGGATTGTGGGTCTTCATATGTATTGTTTGTACTAGCACAAATGTGTAGTAAGTCTTTGATTGTTAGCTAGTTATTACATGTTTAACATTACTCAAAACTCTGATAAGGTAGCATTCATTATTTTACTATTCAAAATTACAAGATTATAAATATTGTACTTCTATGGTGCATGCTGCAGCCATTGCCTATGTTTATGTATGATTAGGTTCCTGTATTAACAACACTCCAGTATAATGTTTTGTTTAGATAAGTACATTCTTGAATAGATAAGTAGTTCATGATAGGTCTCCCAATCATCCCTGACATCTTGTTATTAAGTTTATAAACACAACCCCTTGTAGGGACTTTTCAAAATGTATTTCATATGTGATGTCATCAGTGATGTCATCAATGACATTTGTGGTGTCATCTTTGATGTCATGGGTGTTATTCTTAGCAGTGCACGGTGGTGGTGCAAGTTATGGTTGCTTAACTTACCATAACTGGCGAAGTTCTGAGTTTTTTCAGTTTTACTTGTAACCATAACATCCCCTTAATGTTTTTTCAGTGACGTTTATAGGTTTTTACCAGTGCATGCTACTATCCTACAACCTTCTAATATCATACTTACCCCAATATAGCAACATTTGTGTCCAATTTACAAAGTTTCACCTTAAAACTATGCAATTTCCCACCTTCTAGCATAATTTCAAACACTTCTATGCACGTTTTGCAACTTTTTCTATTGTTTTGGTGTCCGTCGACGTTTGCGTAACATTCTCCCCAAAAACAGCATTGAAACCCTATTTCAACTTCATTGGGCATACATCCTTTTACATAGAGTTTAATTTTAGATGCATCCTTAGAAACCATTGTCCTGATCATCTTCAAGGTCACAATTTAGCCTCTTCACAATGACTCATTACATTTGCGGTGTGTTTTGTTTTCCATTTCCTTATTCCATTCTTATTGACTCAGTTGTCAAATAATATACTCTCTCTCGCTTTCTCCGAGTTGTATACACGTTTTAACAATAGTCTCAGCATTTGTTTGCCTCGTAAGTAAAATACTTTAGACTGTTCTTTGATTATTCCGTGGCTACATAAACCATAATTGTTCAAACGTGACCTTGGGAATTAAATCTTGCTTGACTGTTGTGGTTGCAGGCATCTCCTGCGGCTCTGCTCAGACTACAGCCCTTCTGAGTGTAACACAAAAAGATAAACCCATGCACGAAAGATGTTTTCTCTGCATTGTGTTCTCTCAACAAAAAAAAGCTTGCCACTATGGATTTGCATTTTATATCATCAATGCATTCCTCCCCAGACCAGCTTGCCAGATACAAATCTAATAACCAGGAATACGGTTGGCCCCAACGTTGTTTAGAAAATACAGTATTCTCAAATCCGTGAAGCCCTGGAAGGAGAACTGTGTCTGATATATTGCAGTTGACTGCTTGACAAAAAATGGATTAAAAAAGGCAAACATTCCCTGACTGGAACTGAGTGTTTTTATGAATAAAAAGGTTCGTGTATCGAACTCAATCTGGTTAACTCATTCCATGCTGCATGTTTTGAGATTATCCTTTGGTGTTTTTCAAATAGGATGCATAGTGATTGTCTAAGGATTGTTTTGAGAAGGACGTAAACAAAATAGGTAAATATAGGCAAACGATCAACGTGAAATGTCCCTGCCTGCTGCTGACACCTTATAGATAGCTTCCTGCCTCACGCCTATATTAAATGTCCAAATTAAATATTAGCTACCTTTTAAAATAACATATGAAATAACAGGTGATGCAGAATAGGCACCAGGGCATCCTCACAGAAACATTTCACAGGGGCAAGTGCAATTGTGCATGATAGGATTACAACACATACTGCCCTTGTGCAAATGTTCACTTTTCAAAATCATGTTTGCAACAGGGTGACATTTGCTGTGTGCTAATATGGAATGGTATTAACATGTGGGCAAATGTTGGCCCAGTGCAAGTATGCATTGAAAATACTTTTTTTGCACTAAAGCAATACTTGACCTAGACACAATACCCTTCAAAACTGCACTTGCAGTAGTGTAGTTTCTGTGGTGAGATCCCAGGAGCCCAATTAAACAAAGTACAACTGCATTTTGTGCATGCACAAAAATCATTTGCAAATACACAGTTGAATAAGTGATAGTGAAAATTTAGTGCAGATTGACTTGCGCTGAACTACTGTAATTGTATATGCTTAAACGTCATTTGCAAATGCACAAAGTACTACTGAGCTTACGCAAAATATTATGTTATGAAACTGCATATGCACAAAGCTCTTATGCATTGACTTATTCACTGTTCACTGAAAAATTATATTTCAACTAGTATTTAATTCGTTATGTGATTTTACTTCTAAGTTGGTTTTGCTAAAGCATTGCACATATGACTACGTTTGAAATTGTACCAAACATGCCAATGATTACAATTTTTAAAACCATAAGGCCAACTTATGTGACAGAATAATGATGGAGAAAGGCAATGGAAAGGCGTTTTTAAAAGGATGAAACATTAAACGAGTGGAAGCAGCTCAAGAAGGAAAGGGGAACACATGCCAACAAATTTAGAGAAATGATTAAAAAGCAGAATTCGTCAAAAGGAGGGGAGTGGTTGGGGAAGAGACATTGGTATGAGGAACCGACAGAGAGCACGGATTAGATTTCAGAGAGTAATGAGAGCTGGCAAACAGGCTGGACCAAGACCAAGAATGCATTTAAAGGCCACACAAGGAAAGGAAGAAGAGTTGGGAGTGGCACAAGAGCCAGCCAATGGAGATAAGGTGAGGTGACATATGAGCAAAATAAGGGAGTTTGGAAACGAAACAGTTGGAATGTCTGCAGATAGACTGCAAATGAGGGAGGAAGTCATTGGTTAAACTGGGTTCAGTGCTCCATGCATGAGAAGACAAGGCGGACAATTAGTATCTCGGCAGCACACGGTGCTATACAAGTGGCGATTTTTCTACTATTATAGATGGTTAAAAGATGACACCAGGATTCTGGGCTGGAGAAGAGAACAGAAGAGAAGAATGGAGCAAAACATTGGCAAAGGAGGGAGAGAAGACCGCCTGGAAAGGATTTCTGTTTTATGAGTCGGGGTTCTGCAGCCTTTGGGTGTCAAAAATGTTTTGGACTACAAGTGCCATCATCTCTGCCAAGCATCATCAATGCTAGGATTTCTTGGTAGTTGTAGTAAAGAAACATCTGGAGAGCTGCATGTTGCACACCCCTGTTATAAGGGCTGAGATTAAGCGACTGGGAAGACATCCTCCAGGAGGATAGCTCAGGGACAATGCGCTAGCCTTGGAAGCAAGACGACGCACAGCGACGCAGGTTCGATCCCCAGGTCTGCGCTTAGAAACCTCTGGGTATTAAGCTCATTATGAATAACCAATTACAATTACAATCGCAGAAAGACACTTTCACAAATGATCATGCAAGCATTGTGAGAAAGAGGAAAAAGCTGTAAAAAAAAAAAGCTGAAAAAGCTGTAAAAAAAGGTAAATAACTTATGAAGTATCAACATACAATCTTTGCGTAAGCCAAAAAAAGGCATAGCATGAGCAAAAGATAAGGTGCTGCTTAAAAAGAGAAAAGGGCAAATGGCCGGGGGCAGGTAAACTAACTAGGAAGGAAGGTGAGGATTGACCTAAAAGACAAGAGTACGAGCAAATAGACAGACAGATAAGAGGCAAGGCAGTCAGAAATGTGCCAATGTGATGAATCGAACAAAATGTGCAAAGTAGCGGGGGTGGGAGGGCGCAAAGCCGTGATAGAAGCAGCAGAAATATAAAGTTAAGGTGCAAAAACAAAGTGAGCTAAATATTAACAGAGCAAAGAGCTGGATATGGATAAGAGGCAGAGTGAAAGCTAGAAGGCAATGTATAAGAGTGGGTCAGGATCAAGGGATATCAAGGTCGATGAATAATGAAGAATGAACACAATCTCTGAGAAGTTTGGCTACACAATGAAGAAGAGAGATACTGCAAAGCTTTGCCAAAAATGGGTCATAAGATGTTTCAAAATGCAGATTGTAGCAGATTGTAGCATGTCCGATAGAGTTCAGGAAGTAATGAAATGGCACAGGAAGAAACTGAGGAAATGGGTGAGTGCAGCACAGCAGCCTTCATCAATCAATAACTTTATTTCGGCCATGAGGCCATCTAAGTATATCATGACACATGATAACTCATCGACAATAACAAATCAAACATTCCATCCTTATTGTGAATGAATCATATACCATGCCCCTATGGCCTGCTAAAGGAGCACACTTCCATTCCTGGGTAAGACAGGCCAGCTATCTCATCCCTTGCCGCACTGATTAAGCCCAAGTGGAATTGCCCAGCAGCCTTCTGCCCAGGGGGACTCTGTTTGCACCACACAGGCCGGCGCAGGCTGATCTCAGGATGGGCATCCATGTTTCCCCCAGGATGGGCTCTAACTTCAATCATTGTGTTAGCTGGGGCGTGACATCTCCTGACGGAAGCCGAATATGCTTATTCCCATGCTGGGCTCCTGAAAGTCAATTTGGTCATAGTCATGGGCACTTTCTGTCTGGTAGGGCAACCTGTTACACCTTAAGATTAGTTCCCGTGTTATTAATAAGCAGCCCCACACAGCTCGGATCCAGTGAATGCACTTATTTGCAAGGGTGTGCTTGGGTTCGGAGTGGTTCAGGGGCAGTTTGGGGACCCAATGTAGATAAATTGACCCCCCACCCTAACAGGGACTGTCTCCTTGCTAAGGTTGGCAGTATGGGTCAAAGGCACGTGCACAGCTCCACTAGGTGGCTTTCAAAAGATGGCTTTAGACCCAAGGTCACCTTCTGCCCGACTAGCAGAAGACTGCAACGGTGGGTGTGGAATGGCCTTCTGAGTGCTAGATGTGTGGTCATGCCCCATTGAGGCTAACGGGCCAAGTGCACTGTATCAGTTGGGTAACATCAAATTTGTTGGCTCACGTTACAGCCACTGGTGCACCCCAACCTAACAGGATCAGGGTTTTCGCTATTAGAAAAAACGTTGTTGACAAGCGGTACAATCGGCAAGACATTTGGATGCTCCCTTATGCTTTCCTGGATGGTAATGCCTCCCTTTTAGTCCCTCCTTTTGTGTGTTCTTCCAGCAGCCATAGGGGTTCGTTTTTGATAGACACTAGTTTGGACAAAACAAAGTTGCCTTTGCATGCATGGGCTACTGAATCATCCACCCCATCCTGGTCAGCGATGGACATTGGGTTTGGTCCAGAATAAGGGGAGGCAGCAGGGGGAAAGTGGTGGGAGAGATTGACAACAGAGTGATAGCCACCATTTGACCCTGTATGTTCGACCAGCCTCTGTGTGTTTGCGGGGCCCCTGTTGATCATTTTGCCAAAGCCATTGTCCCCCCCCCCGCCTTCCCCTCGCCTGTGGTTTGTTTGGTTGCGTTCTGGTAAGGGTGCTTTTGTTCCAGCTGTCTTTCATTGGTGTAGTTAGGCCTCCTCCTAGACTAGCTGCTCCAAGAGGTGCCAATGATGTCAAGGTTAATCAGCAGAGATTGTCTAGAAGTCAAACCAGGAGGGGTTATTGGGGCCATCGCTGCAGGCATAGGTGGTCCTGAGGGGCCTCCTGAGGTACCGTTGGCGTGGATTTTTGGACTTTGTGTGTCTGCAGATGGGTGTGGTCTATGCCAGGCCAGGGGAGTTTTGATGTGCTGTTACCCTGTCATGATTTACTGGCTGCATGCTTGGCGAAATCCTTCATGTCCCAAAGCACAAGGCTGCTGGTGGCATCCATATCGCTTTTACTGGAGCCTGGATCAGGCTCATTTGCCTTGGTAATCCGCTCAGGAACTTTGCCCCAGGGGTCCAGGCTTACGGGGACGTTGGTCGATCCTAATAACTGATTAATTTCACTAACTGCCTCCCCCAGTGTATTAGAAAAGGTGTTTGGCCTGCTTGTTGCTTCACCTGTTAGCGGGAGGTTGGGGGGCAGTGGGAATTTTTCTCTTGATCGTTAAGACTTTCCACTTGGGCGATAGCAGGGTGAAAGCGGGGGCATAGCAAATGAGTGGGTGGGGTTGCAGCATGTTGAGAGGGCTGTGAAGACATGCCCTTGGAGTTATTGCAGCTGCTGGGAGTCATTTTAAAGTCTAGGTTAAATTGCGCGCCCCAGCCTGTGTTCATACCGCTGCCACAGGATAACAGCAATGTAGTTCACCCCTTGCCTGTCTGCTCACCTCGTCAGGCGTTGACGAGTCGTTTGGGGGTCTTTAACATGTTGCCTCCTCTCCTCCGCTCTCCCGGTTGGCAAGCAGATTTCTGCAGTAGTAAAACAGCTAAGGGCCCACAGCAGCATCAATGATAGGCCCCGAGAGGCCTCCCTCCCGCAGGCCCCAAACACACGTGCCATTGTCCGCCGCGGGGCTGCAGGAGTTCTTTATGGGCTGGTGTGGGGGCTTAGGCATTGCTCTGAGTAACCTCCCAGACCATCGTTCTTCACCTGCGAAGCCATTACTAAAGGTGAAAGACCAAATGCAAATCATGCTTGGTCTGGCAATTGTCAGGTGGTGAATGCTCTGGGCGTCCGTTGCAGGCATGGCACCCCATCACCAATTTGGTATGCAATGGGCCACAAGGAGCCTCCAAGGTAAATGTGATTTTCCTGCTCTTGATAGCTTCCAGGTTAAAAATCCCACAGCATCTTTCTTGTAAAATGGAACACTCCACTACCTTCTCCAGATACCACTGTTGCCCTGGAAACGCACACTTCATTCATATCCCTGTGATGTCATTTGCTGCAGGAATCAATAGGAAGGACTGGGGATCATAAAATGCAGGTGAGGAAGGAATGCAGAAATACCCAGGCATATGGAAAAGCACTTGGCACAGGGGAAGAGTGAGATATAAAGGAAAGACTTTAAGAGAAAACCCAATAGACACACGTATGCAGTTCTCTATGGTGTGCACAGAATCGCCATTGTCTAATGGGTTATTAACATTCCCAATTATTAAAAGTATTATGCATTGGACAAATGATCCCACAGAATTCGTCATTTTTGATTTTCCCTGTGAGTTATTCCATGGGCCTGAGAAGCAACCTGTACTCTCACAAATACTGGCGCCATATCAGGGTCACAAGCTATGGTTGGTTAATGTGGAGATGTATGTCCATGGACATATAAATCAACAGAGAAAATGTTTTCAAACTCCGGAATCACCTGTCTCAGTTTCTTTTTTTTAAATCTATCCTACAGGAATTGGGCAGACTAATCTTTACTCCTATCATTTGAATGAAGCCTGGGAAGACTTGTTGAGTTGCAATTTCTGGAAGCATCTTCGAATTGGGTGGAATGCTCACTATTTATGGTGTGTCCCTGGATAGATGATTCCTTAGTATCACAGTAGTTAATGATAACTCAGATCATTATATCATGTTCCGGCGTCTCACAGGTAACGTCCTCCACCGCATAAGAGCACAGGTAGTACACTAAGAAATCCACCCTTGTTGAGTGTACAGAGGTGCAGGTTTAACAGTATTAGTATTGTTGTAAATGTTTTATTATTAAGTACATTGGTTTTAGATAAACCTTCACACTATGGACAACATTATAAAAAACACCATTGGCTTAAGCATATAACATCACAAAATGTACAAAAACAGTAAAATAAAATTCATTACTTCCTTAACATGAAATATTCCTGATACTCCAATTAAAACTATTGAGTAGAACATTAATTTGACTATCTGCAATTCCATTGTTTTGCATAGATTATCTACAGTTATATACAAACTTGTTATTACAGTTTTCAGGTATCTCATCAACAATTGGATATGTTAGGTCAATTGAAAAATATTTTCAATCAATTGCCATTCTAATAGAGGTGTCCTGAGACAAAATGATACTTTGGGTTTCATTATTGTCAAACAATATTCAAATGTTATTGTCTTTAAAATATACTAATGGAATTGGACATAAAGAAAGTCCTAGTTGCTGAAGAGCGTTATTTAAATTAATAAAGTTTCTTAGTTAAAAAAGGTTTGTGTTTTCCTATTTTGTACAGGTGAGGTACACTGTCTGAAATGTCCAAAGATAGTAGATTCTTCCTTTATTTGGACTTCAAAAGCACAGAAGAGCAATTGAGTGGACTAAAATATCTTCTTTTTCTCACAATCACTAACATGAATAGTGTTTCCCCTTAACAAGTCTTTGTTGTTAATAAAATCCCAAAAATAGTTCATTCGTGTCATTACTAACATACAAATCTAAAAAAACATCTCACGATCCAGCAATTATGATTTATCGTTTTGGTCCCAATACTAATCTTCAATTCATGCCTGCTAGTAATCAGACATTTGTAATCCATAGTCTCAAAACCATATTCCCATTTAGTTAGTGGATTAAATAAGGAACTTGCAGATCTTTTTGGAATTACCGTAGCAGCTTTTTGCTGATTGACCCTCTTTCCTGTGTTAGGCCGAGTTTGAGAGAACAGGATCCTTACCACCATTCATTCCGATGAAGAAGAATGCCATCTCTCTTTAGGATTAGCTAGTTTTATAATTTTATTTTCTGAATTATCCATTGCCTAACCTTTAACATCTCTGAAGGTCATCCGTGGATAAAACATCAATATGTCGTTTTCATAATGTGCAACATTGTGGGTGCCCCTCTACAGAGCACAGAACTGTGTCAAATAACCTGTTATATGGGATATATTCCACTCAGAAGGGTGTACGACTATGTTTTAGCTCACTCCACCTTTCACAGAGGAGAAATATCTATTTGCACATCAGTCGGGTCCCAACCACAAGGGCAGTCCAGTGCCAAAATAATAGGCAAATCTTTTGTGACCAAGAGTACCATCAGCGGCACCAGACATGTGTTTCGGCCTAGCTTGGCCTCATCAGTGAGGTGAACCTTACGCTCTCAAAAGCACAGTGAGCAAGGGTTCCTCATATGGATATTTATTTTCAAAGTGGAGAACCACTCATTGTTTGCTGTAAGGTTTTTTTAAGGAAATGTGATGGAAGTCCCTTTATTAACATCATTATCCTTCACAGATATGATGGTGATGTCAGGGTATTTCTGAAAAGGATTTGTACTCAGTCTGAATGTTGTTCACTAAAGTGACAAGCACCATTCAAGCTGAGGCAACTGGTATACCTTTTTTAATGTGATTAGGCTGCAGTTCTTGATCAAGATGTCCTGGTTTGCACAATCTATCAAGGATGAAAGTGTGCAAAGTAAATCACCCCCCTTTAAGAAAGGTGTGCCCTCAGAATGTGTGAGTCAATGTTGCCCTATTTGAATTTCTAATTCTCTAACCCCATCTACTGGAATCTCATTTCATTCGAAATTAAGGAGTCATCCAATGAGGGGTTTGAGGTTAAAACTATGAATTTCACCTTTTTCTTGGTTTTCAAAAGATCATGATAATCTGATCGCCTTTATCTGTAAAAGCCAATAGAACACATTGGCCCTCATCACAAGGTTGGTGGAATGGGTTTACCGGCACCGGTAAAGGTGCCGGTAAGCCCATTCCACCCTACCACGAGATCTCCTCACGGGACCCGCAATGGGTGCCTGGAAAAACCAGGCGTCCATTCCGGGTCCCGCGAGGACACCAGGGAGCTAACAACGGGCCCGTTATTAACAGGCCCGTTGTTAGCTCCATCCTCATTCCCATTGAGCCCTATGGGGGCTCGAATGGGAATGGGGGTGGACCAGGTTCCTCGGACGGGGAATTACCGGGTCCGCCAAGGTTGCGATGGCCCGGTAAATCCTCATTCGAGGAACCTGGGCCCGGAATGCGTTAAGGAGGCAACCATGCTGCTAAAAGCGGCATGGTTACCTCCAACCTCCTGATGAGGGCCATTGCCCCTAAGCCGGTATAAGTGTGAACAACCTCACATCTTTCATGTCCAACTTGCAGGGAATGTGCAAATTAGTGAACAGTTCAGAATGTATCATTCACATGTTTGTGGAGTCATGATCTGGACCTCAGGCTGCAACCACATGAGCCTCTTGGGCCTCTTCCTCAAGATCAGGTGAAGGTGGGTTGGTCAAGTGCTCTGTATAACAATACATTTTAAAATCATAAACTGAGAAGGTCCCCAGGACACACCCTTCTCATGTTCCAGGTTATGGCCGCCACTTGGAGTACAGTCTAGAGAATCACCTGGAGAGGCAGGAACATCCTTACTGTTCAGTCGCTTGATAAAATATATTTTATTTTATTCCCATTGGGGCCCATGTCTAGGGTTTTCCTGGTTAGTCTTATTTTTTTCTTTTAAATGAATCACTCTCCTTTTAGGCTTGATTCGTTGTTCTCTTTGGAGACATAAGACTCCTGGTCCTTTCTCAATGAAATTCTCCTCTCTCTCGAAGGTGATTGTCACGTTTCCCTTCACTGAACTGCACATGTTGTTTTTGATTTTTGATTCAAATCAAGGGATACATAGGTGCCACTGCTCTTTTTTTGTACATGTTTTTCTGGAATCATATGAGTGTTTTCCAACAATAATAAAGAATATTCCTCTAAGGATTTCAATATCTTTTCTACCATACCATTATTTTCCTCTGCTCTGTGTGTACTTTTGTTTGGAATATTTTATTCTCATCATATTCCACTTTAAACCATTGTTTCAGCTTGAAAAGTGGTTTGAGGAACATTAGAACTAGGATTTACCAGCTGGACCCCGATCATGAGACCAATGATCTCTGCCCATTGTTTTACCTGCTGCTTCAACTGAGAAACACTATTCCTGCCTTCCTGATTGTGTGGTGTTCTTTGCTCATACCTCTGATCCGCCTATGGAGCATAATTGTCTCTTATAGTGGAGTGCTCCTGATATTTCTTATAATTGCTGTTGTATGTATTAATTGGCCTACACTCACCCTGTTGTGGATGTCACATCATGGAACCTAAGAAGAGGCAGAGGGAGGTTGTCTTGATAAAAGGACCTAAGAGGAGGTGATTGTTTCTTTCCTGAGAGGAATTCGGATTCGGATTCCCTTTGGAGCCAGAACCTGTGTTCTGATTATCTCTCTTTGGGGTGAGGGAGGGAGTAAATCTGTAGCCCGGGATAGGTCTAAAACCAAAGTGCTGGGGTCTATGTAAGTCTCTGCTTTCATCATAACAGTATTTTGCATGCCAGTTGGAGGACTAACCTGCCTTCTTTGAATGAACTGAGGCTTGTCTCTGTATATTAGTGTCCTCATTTTTGGTGGATTTGGTCCTCCAGTCCAGCAAAGAAATTAGAAAATGGTGCAGAACAGGGACGTCATTTAGGGGTTGCCAGAGGTCGCAACTGCGACCTCTGAGGTCTCCCTTGCGACCTCTGTGGTCACCCTTGCGACCTCTAGAAAAAAAAGGAAAAAAAAGGTGGTTTTTTTTGTAATGCAAGCTCATGGGCTGTGGCCAGCACCATGTGGCTCTTTAGTTTCGGAGTGGCTGGCTTTCTTGTTAAAGCCCCTTAAAAAAGAAGAAAAGGATTGACACAAGTCTAACACTTTCAGCACTGAACCTAAATAAGAAAGATTAGGAATACCAAATAATGTGTCTTTCTGGAATTCTATACAATAATTGATACTCATTAAAGGTTTATTTCAGGCACACTTCAGGTGGTGAGTCACTGATTTAGTCTGTTCTTAAACGCCTCAACTCGGCCTTTCATCATTCTGAGGTCGCTAAATGAGTACCAACACAGGTTGGGTGATATTGGGTGTATATTTTTTCTATATAAAGCGCTTAAGTGTAAGTGCTATATAATAACACATCATTATCATTTGGTCATGGACGTCTGCTTGCATTCACAGTAATTTGGTAATATGGGCCTATACACACTGATCTTAACGATACATATGGCGATCCATTCTTGTATGAAATGTACATTACATTATAGTGATATCATAACCATATTTTTTGTAGTGTTCAATGATATGTGATAGCACTTCTTGTTTTGTCAACGGGTGAAAGGTCGCGTGCCATCGCATCCCGCGATATCACTTCGGAGTGGGATCAAATGACATCACTTCCTGTGATGTCACCAGGGGTCAAGGGTCATGTGATGTCACTTCCGATACCCCTGGCATTTTGGTGAAATGACGTCCCTGGTGCAGAAAAGGACAATTTTATGTGCTTAAAATTAATGTTTACATTTTTAAATCCAAATGATACCATCATCTGTTCATACAATTCAAAATGCTACCAAACCGAATATTTTGTATTTTTATGAAATTTTTTCACACATCTTTTTATTGCTATGATCTGCTTGATTGGATCATTCTCAACTTGTGATTTCGGTTTCCTTTTGCTGTATCTTCTCACTTCAGTCTGATTTCCCTCATTAGAGTCAGAGTCACTCAAGCCCTCCCCTACCTTTTTACACACCTACTCTTCCTCTCATGATCACTGTAGGAAGGCTTGGTTCTCTCCCTTGGTTTTCTCCATGGCTCAACTGGGTTATGGGTCCAGAATCCCTTCAGATGGATTGTAAAAAATGCTATTTCTCCCTGTTGTTGTTCATAATCAAAGTTTCAACATCTATGTATTGTTTCTGGGTTTCCCTCATTTAATGTGGGAAGGGTTTTTTAAAATACCCCTTCTGAGTTGCATTCCTTGTCTCTTAAGATTAGCCAGGTGGGTCAAATGATCTCTCTGTTGGATCATGCACTGCACCGCTTGTTATATAAACTCATGTTGATACATTTATTCACTGATTCAGTGTTTTGATGAATTTTCAGTTCCCCATCTGTGCATTCCTTATATTCTGAGTTGGCCACCCCATCTCCTTTCAACTCAAGGTCTAGGTATTCCTCTGGTTCTTCTATCTCTCTTGGTATGTTTAAGAATGTTAAATAGTATACTTCACATGGTCAATGTCTTGGGTAGGACCCAATGCACCAGATCTACTAATATTACTCAGGAAGGGTCTAGGTAGTGTGGGGAGCATCTCTAGGACAACACCCCTTCCAGAAAAACGTGTTTGTCTTTGAATTTTAAATACGTATTCAGAACTAAACCTTTGTTAATTCATCTATCACTTTAGCATGAACTCAACTATTTCAATAATCATTTGCTGTTTGCATTGCACTAGTTATTCTCATGAGTCAACAAGACAGGTCTGGCTAGATCCGAGTGCCTGAGTTCTAGAGGTAAGTGATTCTTGTGTGTTTTGCAACTCCTTTTGTAAGGAAACTTGTTTGTCCTGACCGGCATGTATTTCATTCACTGACTCTTGATTGTAGTGGAGAATAAAAGGGAAATGTAGATTGGCTTAATCTAAAGTGAGAAGTGCCAGAATGTTGCATTGCTGCTTCACCTGTGATGTATTTTTTTTTAATTAGTATGTAAAGCGTGCACCTGTGGGATTCAGGCAATCACCTACTCCATTGAGAGACATCACTGATGCAGGACATGGAATTTGCCAGACACCAGGAACATTTCTTTGAACTGCGTAGGGCAAAATGTACTTTCAAGATCCCATGGATCGGGTTAGACCAACTTCAAATTTACAACAAAGAATGCTAATAGCCACTTTCCTAAAGCAAAACTTTCGGCAATCTTTTAATATTGTGCCTTTCTGCATTGCTACAATGTACTGAAAGTTAAAGGACTGGCACCAGTTTATATGTTATTTGGAAAATATTATCAAACTTATGAACTGAGTCCAGTAATATCATTACATTTCCAGTTTGAAAACCACACCAGCCAATGTATTCACTTGTAATTCATTAACAAATTGTTACATATTCCTTTTTCTAATAGCCTTCAAAATCAAGTGGGCTTTCCTTTCAAGAATATATCTCAGAAAGATATTGTGCTGCACTTAAAACTGCAAGTGAAAGTCTTTTGTAAATATATGAAATGGTATAGTTACATGTTAGACTTCATACGGGGAATACATTACTGTTTAATTCTATATGAACAGATTGGTTTTCCGATGTGGCTTCCCAATGTTAGATTTCTGTTAAGTCTTCAGTTAACCTGGTCAAAAGATGAACTCATGTTCAACCCAGGATGTGCTGTGCCAATGGTGGGTGGGTCTGATGCTACGGGGAGAGGCTTGGCCATTGGGATAAAAAGACCTATATAATTAAAGGCATCACGGAAGCCGATTAACGTTCCTATAACAATAATACCATCTTTTCAATGCTCGCTCAAATAGAGAAAAATAACTGAAATGAAAATCAGAATTCTGGGCCTTGGACTGATACAATCTAGGATAAACACATGACATGGAGCTCTGTTTTCCAAACTCTGAAGCTTAAAATACAACCAAATAGACGTATTCTGTCACCTCTTCACATGAGTTAGGTAATAAAGACCAACATATGCCCAATTAATGGAACATAAAACAAAGAGGACTTGGAGAGCTGCTTACATGACTCATGGTGCTAGCACAGGGTTTCATAATTCCAGGAAATGAAACTCAGTTGAATTAGCATCAGAAATACATTTCAAATGATTGATTCTCTACATAACTCTACAACCATATGACCTAGAATTAAAACAAAATATATTTTGCAACCACTAGATTAACCTCTATGAAATGAGACCAATTGGTAAAAAATGTACTCTTGGGCTCCACTTGTCTCGGGCTACCACAGATCATTGGGTATTTTAATCCCTTTGTTAAATCAATAATATCACACAAAGACGTCAGAGGTTCCAAGAGATGCTTTGTTTTCCCAGTCACATGATTTCCTAAATGCTCTGTTCCTCCTTAATTTGGAAACTCCTGCTGTGCCCGATGGCTCAGCACTTAACCTGTGACTTTAATAAAGGTTTAATCTGCCAAATGGCATGTGTCAGATTAAACAATGATCCAGTCCCCTTCTACAATTTTGATTGGAAGGATTCTGTAATTGATGTCTTTCTATAATGAAAACCCCAAAAGACCCTCCCAGTAGCCTACATTGTCCCGTGAACATGGTGTGAGGAACTGTCAGAGTCATATTGGTTGACACCTATGGAAAAAATCTGTCCAGCTGGATTCATATATTTATTTTTGATATATCCTGTAGTGTAAATAAGTGAGGTGGTTCTAAATTAGAACTTCTTGTTTGTGCAAATATTCTACACTGTATACTGCTCTTTCACATGTCTGTACCCTTATGTAAAGTGGTGTTATTATTAGAAGCAAATTATGCACAAAGTAGGAATTTTAGAATGAGATTTTGATGTGCATCTTATCGGGTAAATTGATTTCAAATCTGTATTAGATAACTTTGTGGGATAAACGGTTTAAAAGTTAAGAGGAGATTATTAATTAATAGATCATTCCATGCACTGTTTAAAACCTTGTAACTCCATCTGTTCAAAAATGGATGCAACCTTGAAATGAAGCCATGCGGTGCATCATTTACAGCCATCCGCTGTTGATAAAGAATAGGATTTTCAGAAATGTCCCACTTAACTTGACAGATTGCTTGATTAAGAATTTTATCTGTAGATCAGTAAATTAGTTAAAGAACACTTTGAAGCTTAATGTGCAGATATATTCTTGAGACTTAATGGTTTCAATGTCAGCGGCTAATTGATTTCGTGACCATCTTCTCATGATCAGTCAGTCACATCTCTGACAGTGAAATCATAATCTCTCAAAGTAATGGTTCTCATCAAGTTAACATTTTAAATTTGGGACCAGCATTTGGTACAGTTCTCAGCCTTAAGAGGTTAATTGTCTTGAGTTTCTAGGCATTAGAAAGCAGATACATTGCATATCCTGCTTAATTTATTTCCAAGGCATAATTTGAAGGCCCAGATTATTGGCTGCCTCTAAATTCCTTCTTTCTTAGTTCAACTGTAGGACACTTATTGCACTTTCACTAAATTATATTTGCCACTGTCTTTCTCTGGAAACATTTAAAATGATTACAAAATGTGCAGTCTTTTGGGACATTAAATCAGAAACATGCAATTCTGTTGAGTGGATTAAATAACATATGCACAATCATTTTTTGAGGCTGGTGTGACTTAAAAATGAGTCTTCTTGTCCAGATAATCAGTCCTCTGTGTTTAATTTCCTTTTTGTTAGATAACAGAAATTCAAATGTCGCAGTGCATTATTTTAGATTTACAATGTATGTGAAATATTTACAAATATATCCAAATAATGCCTTTATCTAAGCAAAATCCCTGCAGCACTGGTGAGCAGAGGAGCAGAAGGATGGGATAGACATGGGTGAGATAGGGTGGATAAAGTAGTGGCAAACTATGGTGGTAGAGTGTGGTGAGTTAGGGTTGGAATGGGGAGTAGTCTAGGGTATGGTGTCAGAGATGAACAAGGTAGGGTGGGTTTGGAGAGGAGTGAGTTATATTGGAGGGGGTAGACTGGAGTGAATTAGGGTAGGTGTTGGCAGAGAAGTGTGTGGTAAGGTATCTGGGAAGTAGGTAGGTGTGAGGTAGTTTGTGTGAGTGGGGGTTGAGAGCAGTGAGGTACAGTTGGTGGCAGATAGTGGGTCAGATGAATGAGGGAGATGGGAAATGCAATTCAACAGAGGGTAAAGCAATCACTATTCTATAAATCCTCACGCATATGATACTCTAACTCTTTCAATTAAATTCAAAGCAGAGTTAGCCAGTTGCTACTAAGATTCCTACCACACACACACACACACACACACACACACACACACACAAAACAAAGCATTTAGCAAATCACATTTGTGCAAATCAAAATGAGAAACCCAAAAAAAGCTAGGCAATACTGGTGTGGATAGCGGTTGATGGAAAATGTGCATAAATTCACTTTAGTGATATCATTATTGAATACAATTTTATGTTTCTGGCATTGTCATTTGCTGAAAGGTGAACAATGTGTGTGGGGGGTCGGAGTATTTATCTTATTCGATTTGCTGCATATCCTGCCAATTTAATGCACAGTTTACAAGATGTCTGAGACTTGATAAAACAGTGATGGCTGTCCCCTTCCTACTTGCCAATCCTGTCATTTTAGGTTTTGTCTCTCGTGTATACCGTGAACACTCCTTTGTGCACTGGTCCATGGCAAACTCTCTTTACATATTGCTTCTGCACATGGATCTTGATTTGAGAAAGCCTTGAGTTCTCAAGTATACAGGGGCCTGTGATTCAAAGAATTTGCCCATGGAAGTATACACTCATGTTTTATTTTACCCGACATGACATTATTTGTCCTTGAAAGTACTGATTTGTGATAGTGTGGCCCCAACATGCCAGTATTTGCTCCTAAAGTACACACGCATGATGCTTGGTCCCCTCATGACATCATTTTCCCCAGGAAGTAGAGGCTCATGATGGATTGGTGTCAAAATGCCATAATTTGGCCCTGGACGTTCACAGTGATGATAGCTCGGGCCTAACATGCATGGAAGTGCAAACTCAAGATTGTTTGGTCCCAAAAGCCCATTACTTATCCCTGAAACTATGCATTTATGACGGGCTAGTCTCATCATTCCACTTACTGATGGCTTTTATCCCAACAGGCTTTAAATTGCCCTTGAAAGTATATACTCATGGTGGCTTTGCACCAACATGCCATTATTGGCCCCTGCAAATACACATGCAAATACACAGTTATGATAGCTTGGCTCCGACATGTCATTATTTGCCCCCGAAAGCACAATCTCATGGCTGCTTGTCCCCAAAACGGCCGTTATTTGCCCCTCAAAGTATTCAGTTATGACAGCTTGATTCCAATATGCCACTATTTGTGCCTGGAAATATACGCTCATGATGGCTCAACTAAATATGCCATTGTGTACCCCTGGAAGTATACATTTGTGATAGAAAGGCCCTAACATGTCATCATTTGACTCTGGAAAATGCACACATGCCATTATTTCCCCCAATGTACACACTTGTGATGGCTTTACCCCAACATGCCATTATTTGCAGCTGGAAATACACGCTCATGGTGAAATCGCCTCCACAGGCCATTATTTACCCCTGGAAATACTGGTCATGGCTCGGCCCCACATGCCATTATTTGCCCTCTGAACTGCACACTTGTGACAGCTGTGCCCCAGTGTGCCATTATGTGACCCTGGAAAAACACACTGATCATGGCTTGGCCCCAAACACCATTATTTGCCCCCTGAAGGACACACTTGTGATAACCTTGCCCAAATATGTGATTATTTGCCCTTGGGAATACACATGCAGGATGGCTTTGTTCCCAACATTCCAGAATGTGTCCATGGAAATACACACTAATTAAGCAATATGCCCCGAGCGTCTGGGGCATTACCGACTCAGTTAATGCCCCGGGCCCATAGGTAAATCCCCGAGCGAAGCGAGGGCCTTATCGGAGGCCCCGGGGCATTACCCGAGCTAGCAATGCCCCAGACACGAGGGGCATATTGCTATTAGTACCCCAGCCCGCATTATGTGCGTGACTGGGGCACTAAAAGCATTTTTTTCTGTCCCGAAACGCTGCGGTGTTTCGGGACAGAGAAAAAAAACGACCAAGAAAATGGCTGACGCCATGGAAAGGGAAAACGGAGTCCATTTTCCCTTTCCATGGCGGCAGCCATCGGGAGCGGATGCGCTGGGAGCACTCGTTCCCAGCGCATCCGCTCCCGAAAAAGGATCAAATAGAAGGTAAGTGGGGTTGGAAGGGCAGAAGTGGGACAGGGGAAGAAAAAAAAAAACCTACCTGCGTCCACGCCGGGGACGCAGGAACAAGAAGAAGGTAATTTGGGGGGCGGGTGGGAGGGAGGGAAGGGAATAAAAAAAAAAAAAAGACTTACCCGAGTCACTGGCGAGGGGTGAAGGCAGCCTCTCACCCGCAGGGAGGCTCGGAGCGGGGATGGCCCGCTTCGAGCCTCCTCATTGGCTGAGGGGCTGCCACGCCCCCCCGCCGGGGACAAAGGACGTGGAATCCTGATGAAGGGATTCCCGGCATGGTAACAGCTCGGCGATGGCCAATCGGAATGGCTCTTTCATTCTGATTGCGCCCTCGCCGGGTACTAATGATCTATAGGCCCAACATGCCATTATGTGTCCCATGAACTACAGAGTTATCGATTTCCATACCCCAACATGCCCTTTTTTTGCCCTTGGAAATTCACAGTTATGTAGGCTCTGCCAAAACTTTCCATTATTGGAACCTGGAAGTGCGCAGCTGAGATTGTGTTGACCCAAAATGCAACTACATACCCCTGGAAATACACAGTCTTGATGGCTTTGCCCGAACATGCCATTATTTGCCACTGAAAGTGCACATGATGGCTTTGCCCCAACATGACATTATTTGCCACAGGAAGCACACCATTATGAAGGCTTTGTTCCAACATGCAGACCCCCAATGATGGCTTGTCATACTAACTCGACTGAAGCCACCAGAACCACCTTTAAAAAAATCTCTAAGCTCTACAAAACCGCCATTACCAATGCCAAAGCCACATCTTACAATAACAGGATTAACAATGCTAAATCTGGAAGCCGCGAAATCTTTGCCATACTTGAATCTTGGTGCAACTCCATTCAATCTGCCATGCTAAAAAAACTTGAGACCCTACAGGCCAAAATCATTGCCCCCCAAAAGGATCACCAAACTGATTGCCAGTTCTGAAAGATCCCATGCCCTCACTACCCACTCCAATTCCTTCCCTTTATTCAACTTCAAAGATATGAGTGAATCAGAGTTCATCTCACTCCTCCAAACCATCAAACCTTCCAACTGCAAAGGTGATATCTGCCCAGCACAAGTCATCAAGGACTGTGCCCCATCCCTAGCCCTATCATCACGGCATTCATTAATGCCTCTTTTTGTACCGGCTCTGTCCCACTGGGACTAAAGGAAGCGTGGGTTTGTCCGCTCCTCAAGAAGCCTTCCCTTGACCCAGGCAACAACAGGCCCATTACCACTGTACCCTTTCTACTGAAAATACTGGATAAAGCAGCCTACCTGCAAATTCAGAAGTTCCTAGAGGACAACCACATCCTTGGACTCAGGCAATCAGGATTCAGGCCTCGTCATGGGACTGAAACGGCTCTCCTTGATCTAAAAAACCAAATCGATGACCTCATCGACGCTGGCAAACCTGCGCTCCTCCTGCTCCTCGACCTGTCAGCCGCCTTTGACTTGGTCGATCACAAAACTCTATGCCAACACTTATCCTCTGTGGCTAACTTTTCTGACAAGGCCTGCAAATGGATAGACTCATTTCTAAAAGACAGAGCTATGAAAGTCTTTTCTGACTCCTCCTGCGCTGACCCGCGTACTATCAAATGCGGGGTTCCGCAAGGTTCCTGCACGGCCCCTACCCTTTACAACCTCTTCACGAGGCCCATGTTTCTAATCCTGGACTCTCTGGGAATCTCATACATGAGCTATGCAGATGACACCCAGGTACTGATCCCCCTCTCGATGACTACCTGTCCGACCAGAATACCCTGAACTCCGTTTACTGAACAATCCAATCCTGGATGGCAGAAAACTGGCTATGCCTCAACAATGAGAAGACCGAGTTGGTGCTGGTGGGTTCACCCTCCAGCCTGAGTAAACTGGGCACTCTATACTCCTCCTTCACCATTGACAACATTCCCATTACCATCTCACCATCCATCAAAACCCTAGGTGACTTCTAAGAACCTGACGTAACCATGAATAGGCAGGTTAATGCCATAGCCTCTATGTCAGCTTACCACTCCAAACTCATCAACGCAGTCCGACCCTTCCTTTCCCAACAAAATTGCCTAACCATCGCCAGGGCCATCATTGGATCAAGGCTCGACTACTGCAATGCCCTATTCATAGGCACCTCTGCCAAGAATGTGGCCAAACTCCAAATTGTTCAAAACAATGTGCTCAGAGCCACCAAGGGTCTCTCGCATAAAGAACCCATTTCAGAACTCAGGAGACAGGTCCATTGGCTTCCAGTTAAGCAAAGCATCATCTTCAAAGCCCTAGCCCTGACTCACAAGTGTCTCCATGACCTCGCTCCTCCCTATCTAGCACAGAGAATCACCAAACCCTCTACCTACAAACCATCCAGATCCCAGTAGTCTAACCTGCTATCCATCCCTAGAACACGCAAAGCCCTTGCGGGCGACTCTAGTTTCTCTTCAGTCGCACCCACTCTGTGGAATGCACTCCCACCACACCTTAGGCTCATTGACTCTCACTCAGCGTTTCGCAAAGCAATCAAAACGAACCTCTTTATCTGATGTATCTTGTGATGTAACTTATTATGTTCCAAAACATGTGACCCTGTAATATGAACAAGTTCGCTCATGGGCGGCTTCATTGTAACCCTCAAGTAAGCCCTCTTTAGCTCTGTTACAGCGCCTCGATGCCTGCGGGCTGCTAGCGTGCTCTACACATCCAAATAAACAAACATATGCCATGGTCTATAGCCTCCTTCCTCTGCTCCTAAAGCACAAGTACACTCACACATCACACATAAACATTCATACACAGAGACACGTTTTCATTCACAGTGCATGGAACACTCTCATATATATATATATATATATATATATATATATATATATATATATATATATATATATATATATATATATATATATATATATATATAACGATGGCAGTGGGATTCCCCCTTTGCTAAAATTCTGCGCCACTCGCTCCAGAGAAGTTATAATACTCAGACCCCTTTGAAAATTACATATCATCTTTATTAGGCTCCATGTGGGCAAAACGAACACTCCATCATTCTTTGCGGTATAGGTATTTTCCCTGGCACTGCACGCGTCTCACGCTCTGGCTTCCAACATATAGGCAGCATGGGGATGGTGCTTTGAGTGGGGGTACTTGGCTCCACCTCTACACAAGTTTCTTCCCCATTTATTTTTTGCACTCACATCTAGAGAAGGTAAGCTGGTAGTCTTTCCCTTAGCCAGTGTTGCCAATTTTTCAATTTCTTGAATTTTATGATAGATGGAAAACTGTTGGACATTCTCCCGGGCCTCTATCATTTTGTGTGTTTTAAATTTGTGTAACTGCTATTTATGTGGCTGTTTGTTGTATTTATGTACCGCCTTGAAACTAGTTAATACGGTAATAAGTTTGCACTTAATACATATTTTTCTATCTTTCTTATCTTTTTATCTAATAGCAATCACTACCAGTCAATGTAAAAGGGAGCTACTAAAAGGCAGACAGGTGAAAGAAAAAGACGCCAATAATTCCTCGACCGGTTGAAGTGATTATAGAATCCCCAGTCAGAGGGTTAAAAAATAGGATCAACCAGGCTTGACAATGAAATAAACAGGAGAAGACCCACATCTTACCAGTCTCCGGACTGCGTGGACATGCCTCCCGAAAACCTTAGAATGGTGCTCCACTTAACTTCTTTGTCTGCCACACAGTTGTGGACTGGCCTACAAGGAAGTCTGGCGATTTGCCAGTGGATCTCTGAAACATGGGCTTCTTTTGATTTGGATGAAGTAAAACATTTGTCACAAAACTTCCAATATGTGTTAATATGGGAGCATTTTGCAAAACATGTCCAGGGCCACTTGTGGTCCCCAGTCTAGCAATGCTGCCACCAATGTTGTTAGCCGTCCGCAGGATTGGAACAGAACAGAACACCAAGCCACCTAACTTTGACACTTAGACATACATTGCCACGCATCACTCTGAAAATGACTTTAGAGTGCTCAGCTGTGGCAGTGTCAGGGGCCTGAGGGCAGAGAAATGCCTACAAAGCCGAGGGCAGAAAAGTGCACAAGAGACTCGAGTGTAAGGAGTTGTGCTGACAAGAAAGGATAGGCAATAACTACAGACAGGCAACAAAGGCAGTGAACATAGATGCAGGGAGTACAAATAAGATAAACACGCTAGGTTCACACTTGGGGTGTACACAGAATGGGGTAAGAGTTTCCCAAGGATCAGGGGAAACTCTAGCCTTCTGACCTGGTTACTATTACAGGGCATCACTCTGAATGCTCTTGGAAAGGAGCAGCAGGAGTTGGGTGTCTGTGCCTGCACTCTAAGGCACAACCAAGGAAACAGTCCTCACAAGACGGAAGCCTCTACAGGTCCATCAGGAACTGAACAGTGACTGCCCCCTGAAAAAGAAACCAGCACACTTAACACTATGGCACGAGGTACAATATAACACAACAAAGGAAAGGGTCAGAGATTGCCTACTGGGAATCTCAGCAGCCAAACTCTGCACAAAGGAATTACACAAGGCACACGTAAGGACAAGAACAGTAACAGAAATATCCAGGGAAAGAACAGAAGTCAAAGTGAGCAAGGTTCAAGACAGAGAATGGAAAAGAAAAGCATAAGCAAAAAGACAGGAATCTAAGCACAAAGGTACAGGAGATTGGAACTGCAGACTTGAAACTAAGGATCGGAATCAAGGAACAGCGGACTGAACTGTAGACCAGGAACAAGAAAACTCAGGACCGGAAATGTGGACATGGATAACAAGGGCTGAACTGCAGATTGGTAACAAGGAATACAAGGAACTGTAACTCTGGACTGGAATAACACAGGCTGGGCTGCAGATAGATGAAAAGGAAACGCAGGACTGAAATCTAGGAAGCTAATTCCAAGTAACACAGACTATGGGCAAGGAACACAGAACTACAGACAGGAAACAAGAGAATTGGCAGTAGAAAGAAAGAGACTACAGACAGGGAACAGAGGACTGCCAGCAGGGGAACAGGTCAGGAAGACAGGGGTACAGGGTAACAGGCAGGGGAGTTCAGGCAGAGTAGCATGACTGCAGGGCATCACGTGTCGGGATAACAGGGCACTGGAACAGGAGCAGGTTCTGGAATTAGCAGAAATTGAAGGATCAATGCATGAGGGGCTGGCAGCGAATTTATTGCAAGAGCCTGGTGTTCCTGCCGGCAGTTGCTTAAATACTGACTTGTTCAATTGCTGAAGCAGTCTTGTTAGCAGCACCTGGCGCATCACACCTGAAGTTAATCTGCCTCCACCCTGTCTGGTCCTGGGAAAGTGAAAGCAGCATTGTTCTCGAGGGATTCTGTGGATTGTAGTTCTAAGACTGCTGCATAGGAATAGCCGGGCAATGAGAACTGCCACAAGGTGCATTATGGAATATGTAACTTGTGAAATTAAATAAGAAAGTACTTGAGTCTTGCAAACGGAAAGTAAAGGCAATCATATGAATAGGCATTGTCTGTGTAGGATTATGGTGTTGAATGAGTCCCAAATAGTCCACATTGGGTGCCAATTGGTGGTCCAGTGGCACAGTCGTGACAGGAAGTCTGATGGCATGATGGGCAGGGGTTTCATGGTCCTCCTTCCAACAAGTGATGATTTGGTTGCGGCCTAACTGTGGCACTTAGCTGTACTTCCTTTGTTATGAAAGGAGATTTAGTGCACTCAGCTGCGGTGGTGTGATGGCATGATGGACGGGTGTCCCGAGGTTCACTTGTGGGCTGCTGATGTCCCGCCTGCTGCCTCATTGTGTTGCACTTAGCCATACTAGACTGTGCTTCACTCTGAAAGTGGCTTTAGAGTGCTCACCTGCAGTGCTTTCATGACATGATGGGTAGCTGTTATGAAATCCTCCTCCCGGCTGTTGATGTCCCACACGCTGCCTAACTGCGGTACATAGCCTCACTTCCTGTAAATAGTTTACTACACTTATATAGCACAAACAACGATGTGAATACAATCCTGCCATCAACAACAGGTGTTACTATTCCTGAATGGAAGCCACTTTATCAACCTTGGATGCGATTTCAACCTGTCACCTCCATTTTAAACGAAGATCTTTGCTCATTGGAAAACGCTTTGTAAATCAGGCCCTACCTATCTGAACATCTTAAGCAAGCTTGAGCTGAAGCTCCTAGCTTTCAATAAAGAGTTAAACCAAACAGCCCTGCAACTACGGGCAAAGGTCATGTGACAGAGTCACTGGCGAAAGGGAGTGTAATGCCACTTCCGCGTCCCCTTTGATCTTGATGAAATGGAAATGGCGTCAAGGAATTGGGCAAGGACTGTATCAGGGATGATGTAAACACTGGCCTGAAAAGAAAAATGGCATCAGGATGTAAACTCACGCGGGAGCAACGCATAAAGAAATGTCATAGATAAATATTAATTCCGCAGCACTACTGGGATATATCAAACTATTAAAGACGTCGAGGCATAAAAAGCAAATTGCTAGCCTCAAAATAACTCCCACACCAGTGTGCCTTACATTGTAGAACAGGAAAATACTTCATGAATGTAAAACAACGTCGAAATATTCCCCTGCGCTGAGAGCGTCCGGGGGGGGGAGGGGGCTGTTTTCGGCCGGAGAGTAAGATTGTGGAATTCGCAGATGTACATTTTGAGGGAAAAAAAGCCTGATGCACATTCACAAACCTTCACTTAAGCACGGCGCGGCCATTCATTATAGTCCAGGTTAATTTAATAACTGTTAATCAGCGGATTTCCCTACAGTTTCCTACGGATTATGCGCTTAAATATTTTTCTAAATTCATCAACGGTGACACGTTAAACGAAGAAACGTGTCCGCGGAGGCCGGGCCAGTGTGCGCCGCATGAACGCGAGCGAGCACAATCCCTCTGCTTTGATATTGGCCGTGCAGATGGACTCCATCAGAGAGAGGAAAAATGCAGATCCCGGCCGGCATAAGGTGGTCCAATTTGCACTGACCGTGAGTGTATTTGCTTAAAGTCTATGATGGATCCCTGAGTTCACAAATCATACTCTATATTAGGTATGCGCAAAGTAAAGGTCCCCAGGGAATCAGAAATGTGGCGCAAAAGGTTCCACTAATGCTCTAAGCCAGTGAAACACCTCAGGCACATTGTAAAGCTTGTGTGTGCCATTGATTGATATTGATATTGATCATTTATTTCTATCGCGCAGGTACCCAATTGTTTCAGAGCGCAACAAGACAAGCGAGGGAAACAGGGGAGAACAAAACAACGATCTTACTAAGCCCAGTGACATTGAGAACGCGCAAGTGCATAGGGGGAGGGGAAAGGTGCATGGAAGGGGGAGAAGTGGAAAGTGCGAAGCAAAGGAGAAACAGATAATAATAAATAAATAATAAAGGCAACAAACAGTGGTAGTGCAGCCAGCAATAGGCAAGTGCTAGGTTTAAGGCAGCAGGCAGGGTAGGTCTGATAAGTGCAGGACGAAAAGGGGGGGGGGCTGTATGGGTACAGATACAGCCCCAGTGACCATAGATATATTGGTCCCATAGTCTGGACAGAAATGCCCTCTGCACAAGTCAATAAGTGTCCCCAGGCGCATTGAAGTCAATGCAGCGTTATCAGTGGAACGGATGCGCATCCAAAAAAGAAAAGGAGTACAATTGATTTTATTCTATTTATTTCTTTTCACAAGTTGTGGGACAATGTTTTATAAAAATGTCATCTTCAAAGCAAATCTGCCTACTGATGGAAAGGTAATTGATCAGATGGGCAATAGACTAGGTGTCTGTGGCTTTCCACAAGTGAGAAAATGAGTGAGCCATGTGATCAGATGCCCTAAATGGGCATTGCGGGGCCTAACTCTGGACCATAGTTGGGACATGAACATGTCAATGTGGATGCCAGGCTTTCCTAGAAGGACCTGGTTTTGATCGCTCCATCAATGCCGCTGTGCAAACTCAAGCCTCACGAAAGATGTCAACAGGATCGCTGGCAGAGATTACAGGTAACCCCTCCCCGGAAAACACCCTGGAAATCAGCAAGGGCTCCTGGCTGATCCATAGTATACATCCCCCTGAACTATCTGTTGCCATCCCTTATGACCACTGTTGCAAAGCAACCTCCATAGCCCGGTTATCCGTAACATCTTAAAACAAGTATCCAACCAGCAACCCCAGAGATTACCCACTTCATCGCCTGAAAGCACCACGCCTTCCAGGCAACCAAATGTCTCAGGTCAACCCAGAAACCTGCAACAAAAACACCTGTTCCTTCATCCCAAGAAATGTGTTGTAAGGTGCTCTCTTCATTGACCTTCCTCTACACCCTCTGACAGTATGAGGTGGTTCATTCCTCTTCAGTGCCTGACCTCTGGACAGATATCATTTTAATTAATTTTGGTGGAGTTATGTGACCATTTCTCCAACACGCTGTGCAGAAATGTACTGCAAACAGCATAATGAAACACATAAGGATACATTGTCCTATCTCCCGCAGTGTTAAGGTGAAAACAGTGTAAAAGGGATGTGCTTGGTTGTACACTTCCTTTAACACTCTGGTGGACTTTTCAGTTTTAGGCAGGAGAAGCGGGTGATTGAAGGAAATCAACGTTTTCCCGCCTAGGGCTGGGAGGATAGCTCAGGGGCAACGTGCTCGCCTTGGAAGCAAGATGACGGCGAGCAACACATGTACGATCCCCGGTTCCGCACTTAGAAACCTCTGGGTATTAATCGAGTTATAAATAACCAATTACAATTACCTCATCCACTCACCTATCTAAACCAATACTTCCATGCCAGCATGTGATTTCCATGCTGGTCCGAATGCATTGGATTCCTTTGTGGTCCACCAATCTTTGGCGCTGCCTTTCCTGGCAGGAGTCATTTAGGTTTGTTTGCACTACAAGGTGCAAATAAACCCAGGCGAACCCAGATATGCATGCATTTTTTGCCCTTTTTTGCAGGTCCAACCTTTTCTTTTTTTTAAGGAGTGCCGTTTATACTTATCACAAAGATCTAGATAGAGTGCTAGTTATCAGAAAAGGCTAGATTTGATTTGATTTTACGTTTGTAATGCACAATCTCTGGAAAATGAATTGCCTCCTGGAACAACATGAATGTTTAAAGAAACTACAGGTGCAATCAAGGAAGGTAGATGGACCATTAGCACAAGAAACGTGTTTCACAATCCTACTAATAGTCTCAATACGATGAAGTGACTACTGCTCTGTAGGAGAAGATAAATGAACAGTGGCTGACCCCCTCACAGCCCCACACTACTACTAAACCTGCATTGATGCCAATCATAAAGGTGAAACAGGCACAGCTAGAAAGGTATATCTCCTTTGCCTCTTTTGGTAGCGCAGGCCAAAGCAGGCTATATCTTTCGGATGAGTGTGAGCTGATAACAGTAGCAACCCAAACAGTGTTAGTACAATTGTTTAAAAAAAAATAATGTCCAAATAGGGGGTCAATACAAATATAAGAACTTTAATAAAACTTTCAATGCAAACAAACTAGATAAAAACACCAGAAACCCACTGCTGTAAAAGAAACACAAAATACTGAACATTGCGTTAACAGGCATTCTGAATTGATAAGCAGGGGTTTTTCTACAAGGATTTCTGCAACGGACAATGTCCAAATCTTTGTTCTTGTTGAAAAAAGTAGAGAAGGGGATTCAAAAGCCACAATGGTCCTAAAAGGTGGATCAAGAAAAAGGGCACTTTCTCAGTACCTTTAGGTCTTGTCTTTAGTGTTTGACAGCAGCAAGCTAGGCTTCTCAGTGCTTTAGCTGAGACAGAACCACTGTTGAGACATTCAGTTTGATCCATTCCCACTGGTGCTCGAGTAAGATGACCCCACAATGTCAAGCCCATGATATGGTCTTGACAATAGGTCGAGCCGGCATCTGGATGGTTGAAAGTGCAGGAATGGATTCAAAGTTTTGTATGTCGAGCATTGATGAAGCAGCTGCTTCTAGGCTTTTGGGTTGCTGGGAGGTCCAATCCAGGGTCCGCAGGGCAAGCTGAGCCCTTCAATTATGTGCTTCTACTTCAGGAAGATGGCTGGCACCTACAGAGTGTCCTTCGCCTTCAGTGAGTAGGATCCTGGTTCCAGAGCAGCAGAGAGGCCTTGGTCCACAACATTTCTTCCCCATGGTTCCCTAGGGATGGTTAGGCCTTGTGTGCCTTCTGTCTTTACCTCTCTGTCCTGAGGATCTTACAATAGGCTGTACCCCACCAGAACACCAAATGTCTAGTGAATCCTACTTGATTTGAGAGTCCAAATATGAATAAAAGAAAGAGGGGGTGTCCCCCTGATTAAAAAGGCAAAATGTCTCATGGAATTGGCCCCAAGCAGGGCTGCTGTAAATTGTCTAATTCAGGCTGTTATAGTAAGAGCCCTTTGACTTCTGACAGCACACCCAGAGTACCTTCTCTACAGGAAATGAGTAGGCGGACAGGAAGTGGTAGAGAGCCCTAATAGAAGCCATGATGGCACAACCCCTCTCTCAGAATATGTCTCACTTCTGGCTACTCTAACTCCACCCCTTCACATAGCTGCTAACTTCAAAGGGACTCTAGTGGTCAGCACCCTGGTGTGATTGTGGCCTTGTTTTGCCAGTTCTGCCTTTGAAGCACATACTTGCATGTTTTGAATCATAGGTGCTGAAGATTAAAACGCCACCTCTATCTGCTGTCACTTGTGTTCCAACACAGGAATGCAAGTGACCTTTGACCCTACCCTGCTGCCACAGTAGGGTTGGTGCTGTTGGCGTAAGGAGACTGATATAGACACATGAATGCATTATGATTTTGGCATGCAGCGTTCATGAAAGGGAGATCAAAAACATACTCACCTGAATCATTTTAATTACTAAAAAGCAAGTGGAAAGGGGGGTGCTGCAGAGCAGCCAATCAAGATGGCTGCTTATCCGAGAAGCGCCATTCCGCGTCACAAATCACTGTGCATATCACAACATAACTGGTGTTGCGAGGTCAGCAGCTTGTGCTGTAAAAGTATATTTTGCATGAATATCGTCTGATAGTAAACGATTGGCCTAAGCATATTTGCATCGCACTATAAATTGCATTGAATGAACCTGTACAGGCTGACTATGCCGCCATTTTGAGTTATCCACCATTTTGATCGCCTCTTGCTTTCTGTCCCATGTTTAGAATTGTGTTTCTGGCTCCAGCAGAGCAAAATTAACTTTGTACTTTTTCCATGATGTCAACGTAGATAAGAATGTTGAAGCTGCTAAAGTGGATTGTGTGTCCTACACTGAGAAACCTTGGAGTTAAACAAAAGCCGTACTAAGCAGTAATTTAGATACCATCTGTTCCAATAGTGCCTTCTCCATTAAAACAGCAAAGTAGAATGATGAATAGTTGAACATGCTCTTCCTGCAGAAATCTTTGGTTTTGCTCCTTGAAACTAAACTGACTTTAAACTCAAGAACAAATGATAGACAAATATAAGCGAGCAAAATAAGGAATCTTACCTTTGTGTCTTATATTTGAAAAACATGTGAAATGTTCAAAGGAAAACAACAAACTATTCAAAGATGTCTAAGCATGACTTAGTTATGTGGATAGGCCATGAACCCTAGGTAAATGTATTACATGAAGATTGACTGGACGATGTGTCCGGGATTGTGGAAAACTTGTATAAATACTTGTGTTTTTGAAATGTCCAGCGCTCTCTCATCTCACAGTGTCTGCTTGCATACATTGTGGGGTATTGAGAGCCAGCCAGCTGCCTGTTAATAAATGTACATGGTACCTTTGGAATTGTGACTGGCGTATTTCTATTATGTGGTATTATGCCTCGATATTCTTTAATCTTTCAGATGGTGCCCGAATAGGGACCCTCAAAATTGATGTCACATCACATTGAGGCTGCCGGACTGGGATTGGAGAGTGACGGGGCACCCTGCAAAGTGAGACGCGATTCCTCCGCAGTACTGCACGCCCGATCCCTGGACGTTGAGCAGCGTTTAGTAGGGCATCACGACGAGGGTCCCCGTATCGAGGCCTGTTTTGCAAAAACACCAGCCACGATGATTTGATGTCCGATCAGACCCCGAAATCAGGTGAGTCGTACCCTGATTCTTAAAATCCTGATATTTGTTGCAAGTGTTGTCTCTGCAGAAAACCAAACGTAGCCAGGTAAGATCGCGATTTAACTATGCCTGGGAAATTGTCATCCTGTTTCAGGGTATTATTCCGCAGGGAAAGACAATCTTTGAAACAAGACCAACCAGCGCCACCCGAAAGGTCACCGGCTTATTTAATGTATTTTAAGTATGGCCTGGGAGCTATCGTATTTAATGAAATTTGGCACAGACAGACCAGACATGTTTCCGAACTTCAGCGGCCAGTTTATGGTAGTTTTGAAATTGCCCGCCTAGAGCATTTAGAATCTGTATTGTTGAGAAAAAAGTCTAGGCCTTCAGCATTTGATGCAGTTAAAGATTGGAGAAAGGAAGCTATGCAGCAACTCAAAAGTAGAAAAAAGCATGCACGTAGACGCATGACGAATGCTGGAAAGCATTATTGCATGATCAGCAGAAACAGTCAGAATCCATTAGAGGTATGGATAGGGCTTTCAACTAGATGTGCAAAAGATATATCCCTCTCAGGATTTTCATACATCAGATGAGTTAATTAATCAATTATTGAATGAACGTAGAACTGTTTCAACTGCATCACCTCCTTATGTGCCTCGCCCCATTGTTGTTCCTCCTCCTCTTGTTGTTGTTCCTCTTCTTCCCATTGTTGTTCCTCCTCCTGCACCTCCACCTGTGCCAACAGTTGATGTCCCTATATTTCCATCTGCACCGCCAGCGGTATTGCCTCCGCTACTTATTGTACAAGATTTGTATGAACTCTCTTTGCCAGGTAGTTCTGCTCCACCCGTAGTGGTTGAAGGGGCGGGAGCTGATCCAAGAATAGTGACTTCTGGCACAGTATCTAAAGACAGAAAGAGAGAATTATATTCATGGTCTAAAAAGTACATAGAAAAGGGTGATGAATCGGCTGTTTTAGTTGCGATTCCTGACCAAGGGGGTATTCCTGAACAACAGAATATTTTGATAGAACGGATGGGAACGTATTTAGTTGATATATGGAGTGATTTGATGGGCATGAATGTCCCACAGGGGTTGAGGGATTTTAATGTCCTTGCCCGCTCAAGGGACACTGTGGCGAAAGTATATGAGCATGTAGAGAAGGTATTTGAGTTTAAAAGGGAGCTAGATCGGTTACAGAAAGATGAGATGGATGATAATGGACGGCAGGCTTCATATGTGCAGAAGCGATTTCTTCCTCCATTTAAACCAATGAGTGAAGAAATGCGGATTTGCACAAGAGACGCTCTTAGATGGATTTTGGATGTTTCAATTTCTCCCATTGAAGTGCATGACACGTTTAGTCAGTATGCTCCGGCAATGCAAAGGAAAGTGTTACAGGTGATGGTTGAGTATTTACAAGATGAATTTATGAACATAAAGGTATGTTGTCCCGCAGATTTGATGGTTATTTATAAAAGAGCATTTTCGCCCGATACTGCATTGACTTCTTTGTCACTTGATTTAGCCTTGTTGCTTAATAGAGGTTCAGATTTGCCTTCTTTACAATTGCCGATGAGGGAGGTTCCTCCGATATTTGTTCCAAAATGAGAGATTCCTACAAATGCAGCAGCAGGAACACCTGCCACCACTATTGAAGCACACTATGTCTCACAGTTTGTCCATGTCCCGTTTTCTAGACAGGAAGTGAATACCATTAGACAATCAATTCCAGATATTAGGAAGAATCCAACAGGATTTTATAAAGAAATTGAATCTGTCTTGCATTTGCCAGTTTTCACGCTGGGTGATATATATGTGTTGTTTCCCGTGATCCTTCCTGCTGATTTATGGAAGCAGATTAGAACTGTAGATGATCAGGCAGGGATGGGTGTTACATGGGATGCCTTAGTACGAGCAGATGGGGAAAGGAATGCCGGTGAGAAACCGCCACCGGTGATACTGATGTTGCCAGATAGAATAGTGACTAAATTGAAAACTCTGGTTCCTGAAAAAATAATTATATGGGATAAGCTTACGGCTTGCATGCAGGGGAAGTCAGAGGGTGCGACAGAGTATTTTAACAGATTTGAGCAAGTATTTTTCAGATTTTAGTGATCAAGCTTTAGTACAGAGCCATGAAAGAGGCTATTTGTTGATAAGTTTGTGTGTGGATTGTTGCCTGAAATCCAATCACAGATCATGACTTCTGAGAGTGCTTGGCAAGCGAAATCACAATCTGAAGTGTTACACATGGCACAGTACTATGAAAATAGGCTTAATACAGAGAAGGAGAAGGTGGAAAAGAAAAAGGGAGACCGGAAGACTAGAGTGTTATTGCAACAAATAGCTAGAGGAGACAGAGGTCGGAATACACACTTCAGAGGCAAGTTTACACCACAAGTTGATGCACAACTGGGTCCCATACACATAAACCAGTGTGCATATTGTAGACAGGAGGGTCCTTGGCGAGCACAGTGCCCGATCCTACAGCAAAGATCAAATAGTACGTATGGTGCCATGGGTAGACGATCCAGAGGCCGTCCTGGGATAGGGGGTCCTGGTAGGAGTCAGTTTGCACAGAACCAACAGACACCATCACAAGATAATCCGCAACAGAGTGTCAGTAGTGGGAATATTTTTGATAAACCTTTGAATGTCTATTTTTCTGAAGATTTTGGATCTGACGATATACTGTTCCGTTAGGAGAGCCTGAAGCAGGGTCTGGAACCGATACATATTCCCATTGATCAGAAAGGGCCCTACGTTGAAATGAAGGTGGGGAATAGGGAGCATCTCTTCTTGATAGATAATGGAGCACAGGGATGGGCGTGGCCACCGTACGCCGCGCTGCCGGTCCTGCAATAGTTCTCTCAGGGCAGAAGACAACCAGCACTCGTGCTGCTTAGATTTCCCAACTATTATTCTTCAGCAGGTAAAAGGTAAAAGCACTGAGGAAAGTTGCCGCAGCGTTTATAACAGCGCACTTCTGGGGTGGGCATGGCCACCGTACGCCGCGCTGCCGGTTCTGCAATAGTTCTCCCAGGGTAGAAAACAACCAGCACTCGTGCTGCTTAGATTTCCCAAATATTATTCTCCAGCAGGTAAAAGCACTGAGGAAAGTTGCCGTGGCGTTCATAACAACGCACTTATGGGGTGGGCGTGGCCACCATACGCCGCGCTGCCGGTCCTGCAATAGTTCTCTCAGGGCAGAAGACAACCAGCACTCGTGCTGCTTAGATTTCACAAATATTATTCTGCAGCAGGTAAAAGCACTGAGGAAAGTTGCTGCAGTGTTTATAACAGCGCACTTCCGGGGTTGCCGTGGCCACCGTACGCCACACTGCCGGTCCTGCAATGGTTCTCTCAGGGCAGAAGACAACCAGCACTCGTGCTGTTTAGATTTCACAAATATTATTCTCCAGCAGGTAAAAGCCTCTCCTGTTACACATACACCAGATGTATGATGTCATTAATGTGCAATGGATTGCTCTATGGTTGTTTATGATATTACTGTGCTATGTTTATTTTTCATGTTGTCACTAAACTAGTGAAAATAAAGTTTAAAAAACAAAATACTAAAAACCAAACAAGCTCAGGCTATTCTGCCCTGGCCAAATTGCCATTCGATCACACATGTGATCAGGAATCAAGCACGTTTTCACTACCAGAACATTTCCCAAATCTGGCTGCAGAACAGCAAAGCTTCTGTTCCTGCATGGTTGACGTCCTAATAAATTGATGGCAAGAACCGAGAGCATTTCATGGATTTTTTCTTCTAAGTGTTATGAGGACAATACCTATAGGATTTCTAAAGTTAGGCAGATTATGTGTAATGGACACAAGCTTCCATCAGAAGCGAGTGGAAAGGCAGACACAGACGAGATACTACTTCCTGTTTCTTTTAACCAAGTTCATGCAAGCTGCTGCCATTTGAAGTATTTGGGGCTGCTACACATGAAAGGCTGACAGACCATTGCTAAGTGCATTGGCATAATACAAATACATCCGAATTTTGCATACCCCAGGAATCTACCTTACTGAGGGAATATTTGGCACACATTTTGGCAGTTTGCCAAGCCTAAATTAAGCACTCTTCACTGCAATTCCAATCTGGGAGTTTACTCCAAGATGTCTCGCCACGATCATTCCCACTCATGTTTCTAACCTTTGACAGAGAGGAAGCATCACAACCGAATGGTTTTTGGTGGTATTGGATTAGTGCCCAGTGTTTTCGGGAGGTGACCTAGGCCCTGATGTTCTTTGCTCAATTAAGTTTGAAACTGGTCATGGCCATCTCTCCTTCATCTAAGCCAGGTGATACTGCAGAGAAATGAGCCACTGCGCTGTTATCAGAAAGAGCTAAATACCTGGGAAATGATCAAGGTTTAGGTGAAGAAGTACCAACAAAAGATTGAGATGAAGAAAACACACTGAATTTCAAAACAGTTTGAAAAGCATCTGATAAAGCAAATTCATGTTATCCAATTGGGGGGGCCGAAAAATCACCAGCATACACCAACCCCTCATTGATCGATTGTGCATAAAGAACAGTTGCATGGGTTTCAGTGAGAAAGTGCACCATCCATACCGTACCGCCTTATTCCGAATTTCCCTCGCGGGTCCCTGACAGCCTGCCAGGTCTGACCTGGCGGGCTGTGTGGCACCCGCGAGGGAAACACATGAATGCACCGGCACCGTTATAAACGGTGCCGGTGCATCCATGCTCCTCATCCCCACTCTGTCCTATGGGGCAGAATGGAGATGAGAAGCCTAGCATTACCGCCACCCGCGAATGGGCAATTACTGGGCCATTCAACACGTAATGAGCCGGTAAGTGCCCATTCGCAGGTGACGGGGCCGGATGCGAGTTCGGCGGCAGGCTGAATATGATATGTAGATAGATAGATAGATAGATAGATAGATAGATAGATAGATAGATAGATAGATAGATAGATAGATAGATAGATAGATAAATTCACATATGCAAACCGTTGATCCAAAAGAAAACAGCATGTCAATACCTTAATTTGGCTAACAATTCATTTATTTCAGAGCGTTTCATGGTCCTGACACTTCCTCAGGCAGGAATGAAATTAAGCCTTTGAAAAGCATTACAAAATGACAGCTTAAATAGCCCCTCCTGTGTTTCTTTTAATTGTATTTATTTTTTAGGTTTTTGGTTGAGGGACTTTTTGGTTGTTATCCGTGAGTTGTACCTCGCGACTTAAATTGTATTTAGATTCCATTATCCTTGATTCAAATATGTGTATACTTGCTTGTGTCGCATAGGTGTGAGCATCTACGGAGACTATGGGCCTCATTACGAGTCCGGCGGTAACCTGCCGGTTTTCCCGGCTCGGTTACCGCCGGACTCGTTTTACCATTCCGCCTCCGTGATTCCCGGAATTACCGGTGCATTACAACCCGGGAATTCCGGGGCGGAATTCGGTAAATCCCCATTCCCATTGAGTCCGATAGGACTCAATGGGATTGGGGACCATGGAAACACCGGCACCATCTCGTGATGGTGCTGGTGTTTCCACCTCCGCCTGCAGGCTGGCGGTGTTAAACCCGCCAGGTCAGACCTGGCGGGAATGACACCTCCGCCTGCAGGACTCATGATCACCCGGTATGGAAACAACAGTGGCAGCGGGTTTACCGCCACTGTTATTTCCATACTGGGTGACATGTAATGAGGCTCTATGAGCACCTCTACTCCGTTGTCAAGTGAAAATGGGTTGGTGTGTGCTTACACCTTCTTATGCGCCGGTTTATATCTACATCATTTTTGTCACATCAAAGTTTCTCACAAGATTTGTGTGAAAGTTCTTTATTTGTGCTTTTTAGCCCTTGGTGAATGACACGTGTTTCGGCAAGCGAGCTTTCCCTTTTTCAAATCCGGGCTATTTGTAGTTACCAACAAAGAAAACAACATAAAATATGAAACATGGTTTGCTTAAACATTCATGCTACTCACAAAACATAAAGAAGCAATGGTTTTCTAGATGCGACAATATGTGTGGTTGGTGATTATTTTGAGGTTCCATTGCAAAAAGAGTGCAAAAATGTGAAAAAATGTGAAAAAATAGTTTCTTATTATTTATTATATATATACACAGGTATGTGAATAAACAGTAGATAGGTTCCATATCGGCCAGGGCTGAAGCCACGAGGGTGCAAGGGCGTGGGTTGCTGCCTTCTGTCCCTGGAGGAATGCTGTCTTCCACCGTGCTGAAGCGCTAAGCCATGCCCCCAACATAAACCCAGCATAAGGGCCTGCCAGGGCTGAAGCCCATGAGGGTGCAAGGATGCGGGGTGCAGCCTTCTGTCCCTTGAGGGACGCTGTCTTCCACCACACTGAAGCACTAAGCCACAGCATCAGGGCCCGCGAGGGTCTCGACATAAACCCAGCATCAGGGTCTGTCGGCGCCGAAGCCTGCGAGGGTGCAAGGGCGCGGGGTGATTCACAACACAGGGGTGTTCCACATAAGAAGGGAGTGAGGCCCTAGGTATTGGAGCTGTATTATGCATGATTGCCAGGTATGTCTGCTAGTGGAACGAGAGCAAGGCAAGAGTTGGGCTGAGAGCATGGACCGCAATGGTGGGTGTCTGATTAGCCCCTGAGCACCGACCTGTTGCCATCTCAGACACCTCTGGACGATTCCGGATGGAGGCATCACCTATCTCTCCCTTTCCCCCACTTCTTTTTGTAATTAGTCTGTTTTCCAGCCTACCGCCCAAGACCACCCAGAATCCAAGTCTGATCGTAAGATCTAAGTGTTGAGAAGCAAACGGAGGGACTGCTCAAGGTGACATGATAGGGAATGTGAAAACAAGGGGGTTCCTGGGAGTCCCTCTACCGGCCATTAGTCCCGGTTTCGAGAGTCTTAGCTAGATTATTTATCTCACTATCTCTTTCACAAAGGAGAAATATCCATAACATATCAGCCTTTGTACTCCCCCGGGGAAGTCCATCACCAAAATGCCAGGCAATTCTCCTCTGAACAAGAGTACCGAGAGCAGCCCCAAACACGTGTTTCGGTCTGGTTGGACCTCATCGGTAGGGTGGAGCTGTGCTTCTCTAAGAGCAGTGAGCCAGGGGTCCACGTCTGGAGTACCCTAGTAACTTAGGGGAGACCCAAAGTTACTTTAATTTTGCAAAAACAAGGGACGTCCTGGGAGTCCCTCTACCAGCCATTAGTCCCGGTTTCGAGAGTCTTAGCCAGATTCTTTAGCTCACTATCTCTTTCACAGAGGAGAAATATCCATAACATATCAGTCTTTGTTCTGCCCTGGAGCTGTCCATCACCGAAATACCAGGCAATTCTCCTCTGAACAAGAGTACCGACAGCAACCCCAGACACATTTTGCGGTCTGGTTGGACCTCATCAGTAGGGTGGAGCTGTGCCTGTCTAAGAGCAGTGAGCCAGGGGTCCACATCTGGATTACCCTAGTAACTTAAGGTGAGACCCAAAGTTACTTTAATTATGCAAAAAGGGAGTCCCTCTGCTGGCCAATAAGACCCGTTTTCGACTGCTGATGAGGTCCAACCAGACCGAAACACATGTCTGGGGTTGCTGTCGGTAATCATGTTCAGAGGTGGATTGCCTGGCATTTCCCCAGGCAGATAGCACAGCGAGTAAAGCGCTCGCTTTGACATCTGTGCAGAGCCTGCTCACGCAGGTTCGAATCCCAGCAAGGGCAAACTCAGCCTTTCATCCTTCAGAGGTCGATAAATGAGCACCACACACCGTGGCAAATAAGCAGCGCTCAGATAACCGAGGGTTCGTGGCGCTATATAAATACAAAACAAAAATAATTGGTGGGTATTTAGCCACTAGCTTTTTCTCCATGCTCTGTTTCTGCCACATGATGTGTTTTGGAAACTTAAGTATACGTTTTGTGTTAGGATGCACATTGATGGCCTGATGGCCGAAGAAAAGTTATCTGATGATGATGAATAAATGATGAACCATTCCCCACCTCTGAAAAAGTTAGCAAAGCAAAGTTAAGCAGCTTCTGACAATGTTGAGGGTTAACAAATGCAAATCAAAAGTGGCCCACGTGTATAGTGCAAAGGTGGGGAAATAATAAAATAATATAGAAAGCAAACAAGTCACCTCATAGCTACTGTTTTAGGAAAGAGTGGACCCTTCTGGGAATTTCCAGAAGGGGGAACCCCCACAGCAATCAAGCAATCATTGTTCATTCTGGCATTACTGGTATTTCCACTGACAGCTGTGAAGACCCCTTATGTAGCTGAAAGGGATTCTTATGTATCACTCTTAACACAAGTGTCATGCATGACACATAGGAATGAGTGGGGAAGTGTAAAGGGGAAGCAGGCTGGTAAAAACAGGTCAGAGCATGCTGCCCATCCATGACTTGGATCACTATTGAATAGTGGGGCAGGAGCTGGTGATTGTTGAAGAAGTGCGTTTGTAGCTATTTTCTGAATTGTAGGAGTGATAGTGAAAACCATTGTGCATGTATGTTTTCCAAGATCTTCGAGCTGTAATTGGAAAAGACAGGTCTGGCGGCATACATAACACAGCGGCAGAGGATACCCAGTTTGCTCCTCTAATGCAACATATTGAAAGGATCAGGTATTTTCTGGGTCAGATTGGGTCTGCCCCACTAGCACCCTCAGCAGGGCCCACATCATTCTTTCAAGTGTCCATTTTTGGTATGGGCCCACCTTCTCCCTGTTCGCTTCGTTACCTGTGCCTTAACTAAAGTAAACTCAACGAAAAAGTAATGGTACATTTTAAAACTGTCTGGTGGGTGGTGTTTGCTTGTTTGATACACAAGAATGTTTTCATATTTTTGTGGGATTGCAAGTGTTATGTACATTGAGTCTATCAAGAAACTGCATGTGTGTGTGGAGCTCTCACTCAGGCTATGGCAGCCCACCCAGCTTTTTTTCATTGCACTGTGTAACGTGTGGTCTTGAGTTGATAATGGAAAAGAAAATGCTACAAATTCGAAGCTACAACGAATAAAATCATCAATGGTTGGGATACACCCGCCAAGTAGGGTCAGTTGAAAGCTATCCCCGCTTCACTAAATTACTACCAGGAGGTTACTTTATCACAAAGGTGCTTTGGGATGTAATGTTATCTTATAAAGCTTATATACTGCGCCAATCAACAAAGTCGTATGGCAACAGTACCCTGCCCTATGGATGAGTAACTATGTCTTGTATGTTTGACAACCCAGTTATTACTTTACAGGCATGTCGATGTGCACAGGAATGCAAAAGGACGTGCATGAAAAAAGCTTCAGTTTACAGAACATGATTTCAGAGCTCTGTTTCTGCTTACTTTAGAGGAACAAGAGTGTGAATGACGTATTGGGTTTAGGTGAGAAAAGTGAGAAGTAGATTGTTTGCATCTCAAGCTTTAGAGTGCTTCAGAATGTTAGAGGTGGGGGATCTGGCTTAGCTCTTAGAGCCAAACACGTGCCAAGCATGCAAGACACCCTACCCTCCTACTTCACCACCCAAGACCAAAAATGAATATCCTTTCTCACCACCCTAACACACAAGAACTCAACCTGCTGACCTGACACCCAACCCGACTCCCCCATAGAATAAGACCCCTACCAGCCATCACTGTCTCCCCTCCCTATTAGCCCATCACACAAGACGGCAAGCTGGTATCCTGCTTGCCCATGCTGATCATGCCAGAGACCTACCTGGCAAACTGCCTCCCACTCCCAATGGCGCCAGATCCCTAGCTGGCGTTATGCCTTCCCACTCTCTTGGCCTCACTGAACAGGAACCCTACCTGGCAAACTGCCCCCTCACCACAGAATAACCCGACTGGGCATCCTGATTCCCCACTCCTTAAGAGCAGGAGATCCCTACCTGACACCCGTTCAACCCCATTGTGTAAATCCAAACATACAACCATACAGACCTGGTGTCCTGTTTCTCCTTCCCCCACAACACAAAGCTTATGTGGCGTGGTGGGGTATCACCTGGAACATGCACTGCTTTCATTATTAGATGCATTGCGGGTATCTTTCTAAGGGAATTCTGCCTTGCTCGCTCCTTTTTACTTTTGTAGCCTAATACCCTTGTTGTGTTTCAAACCTCATTTTAGAAATGTGCCCGAAAACACAACAACGGTACCAGGCAATTAAAGTGAAAAAGGTGACGCAAGCATGAATTTCCTCAAAAATAGACTTAAGACATAACTAAAACACAACAAAGGTCCATGGTTGCTAAATTGCAAAGCACACAAACACACCGTTCACAACATAAGCAGAAACCCGCCATGCAAGATTTTCTATAATGATTCTCCAGATAGTAGAGTGAGGAGGTGGGCCTAAATTAGTGCTTTGCGGGAAGATGTCTGATACTCAGGTAGCGCTTGAGCCAACCATTACAAGCTCTAGTGTGCGTTAGAGTATTAGGGGTGTGATGTCACGTAAGGTAAAGTGATCTTGTATGGCACCCTTCTGCCATGTTGTTGCCCTCGTTGCAAGTGGCCCTGTCAGAGAAGAGTGTGTGGGGCAGTGTGGCTCTTAGTGAGATAGAGGGAGAGCTAGTTGTGAAACCTTCAGTGTGGATGGGTGCAAGCCAAAAGTGCCCAAATCCTGAGTGTGATTCTATAGGGATGCCAGAGACAGTCAAGTATTTATTATCCAGATGGAAGATCCCCAGATGTGACACTGTATGGCACTGTGGGACAAGGTTAGCCGCTGAAGTGGGGATGTGTGATAGATCTAAAAAGGAGAACTTTCTAATAGCCTTATTAATAATCACCTGGTTACTTATTGGTGTGAACTTGCAGCATGCAGGGAATTTTGTGCAAATAGAGTGAGGATACAGAAGATATTAAAGGTGAGTCTGCCAAGTAGGGGCATATAGGGGTAGTAGACATACTAAGGGTACATGTACCGGGGCCAATCAATGTGTTAGCCATCGATTCCGATAAGGTCTCATTGGGTCCGACTTGGATGATCTGTTCTACGATAGGCTTTTGCAGGCAAGCTGAGTGTGGGCTCATAGTGTTTCATATCACTTTGAGTAGAAGGCTCCTTCTTACTGAAATAATAGTTAAAGGGTTTCCTAGGTAGAGTTTTGCCTACCAGTCTCATGTTGATCTTAGAACGCAAAGCTATTTTCTAAAGGACATGTGTACTTCTACAATGCAAATGTATTTTTTAGATAATTTGGAAGTTTAGTTGCAAGGTAGGAGAAGCTGGATCCCATGTGGAATGTTTGGTGTATACCTGTGAACATTCCTAAGGTAAGGTAAAGTAAAGTGATTGTGATTGTAGGCCAATTATGTTGGCCTTGCTGCATGTGGCTCTGTAGAAAAGTGGGTTGGAGGGTTTCAGAGTGATATAGGGAAAGGCACAGGCAGAAGCCGGTTGTGTTAATGGTTGCAGGTCAGAAGCACCTGTTACATGTGCGCTTGTATCAGAATTCTCTGTCCTGGGCATGGCGGGTGTGGATTAGCCATAAAGGCAGCCCCGTGGTTGCAATGGCTGCAGTGAGGGTGTTGATAGCCAATGCACAGGGAAATACCCTGTTTAGTATTCTGGACCTTTTGAATCACCAGATTGGGACTGAGTGAGGTGTATGGTTGCAAGGTTTTAGTAATCAGAGGTTAGGTGAGAGGGAAGTTAAAGGAGGTGGTGAGTCAGAACTTAAAAACATCATGGATTTGGTGTATAGTGCTTCCTTCGTCTGAGGGATTGTGGTCAGGTCAGAGTGTCGAAGGAAAGAATATAGGCAACCAGACAGGGGTACCCCTTGAGTGGTCACCTGCAGCAGTTCAACATGACTCATTGTATAAGGAACACATTCTAATAGGGATTATTATTTTTCAGTTAGAGAGTTTTTTCTAATTACGATTGATTTGCCTATTTACCATAAGGTATGAGGAGGGAAGATGGAACTGTGTTTCTCAAACCATGTGGTACAGCAGAGTGTTTTCCAAAGTACAATTTTTGCATGGTGAGCTGGGCAACTTGTCCATGCATGAGGCGTGGAATAGGCGATGGTTGATTTTTAATTGTGTTGCTTTCTGTTTTTTGATGTTCATCCAATTTGTGAGGGGTCAGCAATGCAAGGCGGACAACTGTTTGATGATTATTCATAACATGCTATTTTTATTGTATACCAAATAAAGTTTTTAAAAAACTCACAATCCCTACTCTGCAGTAGATTTCCAAAGCTAAAGGGAATCACTCTAACACAGGATGTCTGGCCCTCACACTAAACAACAAATAAACAAAGAAAATATATGGCAATTCAAACAACATATACAACATTCACTGTTTCTCGATAACCTTTCAGTAGCCTGGGCAGATTCCCTCCTGCAGGATTCAAAGTGAATTCTGCTCCAATGTTCAACCAAAGAAAGAAAAAGGGAAATCCTTTAAGGTAGGACAGTCTCAAATCAGTTCTTGATGTTCCAATGTCTAAGTAATTATTTGTTAACCAAAGTACCAACAATAGCAAATCTTTTCTACTTGGTGAAATATGAATTTTCCACTTCCTCAGAATAGAGCAAATGGTAATTCCAGCCACGAAGATTTGTCACCACTTACAGCAAATAAAGGAAACTTGGCACAGTTCACAAGAAATGCAACTTCTATCACAGTCAGTGCAATACAGTTCTTGGTTAACAGTTAGAATGTCTTTAGTTTGTGAGAAACCAAAGGGTGTCTCACCTACTAGTCCCCGGGGATCTCTCTCTCAGGTGGCCAGGGCACAGCCATTGCCTTTGGATCCAGACCCTGAGGGTGGACCAGTGCGGGAGGATCACCTGGGTGAGGGGTCTTCGGGCCTGGGGGTGAGGCGACCGATGGTGAGACACGGTATTCCCCCTTTCCCGTACACATGACCCATCCTATTTTATAGGATTCCCCAATGTCCCAACTTCCCCCCTTTCTACAGAAACACTGGGCCGAGGAAGAGGGCAGCTGAGAGTAAAGAGGCTAACCCTTACATATCTCATTGGACATGTCCCACTAATCAGGTCAGGCAAAGTCAGGTACTTGAATTTAAGTGCATACATCTGATACCAATTAGCCCTCCTCACATGGATAAAAGGAAGAACATAGTGACACACTCTGAGCAAGGTGCAACACGAGCAAGAGCAGAACTTCTGGGGTGAAGGCGAACCTACTGGAGCAGAGCGACGGACCGAGGGACGAGAGCAAAGCGTAGAGAACCCCAGGAGTTCCTTGCAGGAGGTTGTTGCCTCCAAAAGGCTGTGAAAGACACATGGAGAAGGCCAAATCCCAGACAAAAAGACTGCATTGGGTTTCAAGGACACCATCAACCCTCCCCGGTGAACGGCAGAGTTGGGGGGGGTGAGGCCAAGCCTGTGGTATTAACCGTGACTCGTGAATTAAAAACTGGAAAGCCATGAAAGAAATGCACACAGCAAGCGACATTATAGACTGTTGTGTGTTAAGGAAAGATTGAAATTACAACAGTATATCGCACAATTGAAGTCTGCACAGGTGTGAGGATGAGATGCAAAAGAAGGTAGACCTGTGATGAATAATGAATTACTGATAACTGTGAATCTAGCAACACTGAGTATCAGAGTGGTCTGGCGAAAAGAGGCAGCCCACTCAAAAGTCTCAGTGAAAGGTGAAATGTTTTTGATAATTAAGCGATAAAGTGAATGAACTATAAAAAGCAAAGTCATGAAAATTAACCCCAGGAAAAAGGGGGGGGTTAAAAGGTGAATGTTGAATGTTGAACTTTTGTGCTTATGAAAAAATACTACCCAGACCAAGAGACACTTAAGCAAGTAACACAAGAGTGTGAGCTGAAGGGAATGTCGAAGTGGTCCTGCACAGGTGTAAAGTAAAAGCATGCACATTTGAAAGTCTTCGACATCAGGAAAAGGTCCGAGCCCAACTAAGGGAGACCAGAAGTGTGATAAAAGGATGTGAATTAAGCTTGGGTAAGGGAATCCCTGCAAGTGTTGTGTTAGGAAGGTTGCAGCCCAACTGAGGGAGACCCACGTGAACATTATGCTTTGAAAGGTCCAAGCCCAACTGGGGGAGATCGGCATTAAGTGTTTGTTGAACTGCGTTTTGAAAACTGGAAATAGAGACTTTAACGTGGAAGGCCAGGCGGGCCTCGATCCACGTTTTGAACTGGTTTTGTTATGAGAACCTGAGCCAGAGTGTGTCCTCTTGTCTACGGGGACCGCCTTACTCCATGCTGTCTAACATGGGGAGGAGAGCTGACTCAGCCACATTTATTCGTTATATTCTAACACTGATTTTCCTTTCCATACATATTCTCCTTTTCACACTTTTTGATACAAAAGATAGGGCAGGCATTAGGTTTTGTTAGTGTAGGCCACTTTGATTTACGGACTCAACTAGGACTGTTTTATTTATCATTTGATGATAGAGACTACTGCCATCCTAGCTATAGGGCAAAGTTTCAACAACTTCACACTGACTCTAGTTTACCATGAGAACAGTCTCCTTTGCCTCCTCTGCTTTGTTTAGGCTACTGCAATGTTGCATCTACTGATAACCAGATATACCACCACAGCTTCAGTACTTTCGGAGTACTACCACAACTTCAGTAATTTGGACTTTTGACATGATTCACTTTCAAGTACTTCAACATCTTCAAGTAGACAAGGCCCTCTTCCTCTGAATTTCTCTTTTTAAAAAGGGGCAGCCTCTTTGCCTTTCTTGTCTGCCTGCCACAATAACAACCTAGGTTTCCCTTAATGAGCCACTTCTCCCTTCCTTTCACAGTCTTTGGCAATATAGATTGTGTCAACTTCAAAATAATATTCACAAGCAGCCAGTTTCCCTTCCCCAACTTTACCTTCACCTTTCTGGCAACTTTTAGCCCAGGTAATTACCCAGAAGCCTTGGTGCCACTCTCTTGGCTTCAGGTAATGCCTGTACACTTGTATCTTAGGCAAGGTCGAACTGTTATTGGATTCACAATTATAGTTAGATTGCTTTTTGGCTCTGAGAAACGTTGGTTTTACTCTTACTATGGGGGAGACACTTAGCTTGGGCAATGCTTGCTCTCCTCTTCAATGGTAGATACACTGTTTAACTGCTTAACTTCTTTTATATGAAAAGTATATGCGCCTGAAAGCAAAGGATAGATTTTAGGCTTCCTTTGGAAATCACAATTAGGCACACGTGACCACTTCTTGACATAGTTTTCAAAGGTTAAAGAGTTGTATAGGAAATGTATGCCCGCATGAAACTAAAGGATAGAGACCAGCCTTCCTTTGGGAATCACAATTAGGCACACACAACCACTTCATGAAGTGGTTTTGAAAGGTTAAAGGTTTTAACAATGGTATTATCAATGTTAGGTATTCAGCAATGGCCTTCGCAATGTTCACTCTTCTTAAAGAGAGACACGCGACCACTTCTTTATGTAGTTTACAGTCTTTTAAGGGTTTAACAATAGGTTTTGGCAGCGTTTGCTCTTCACGTGAGTAACAAGGAATTACCCAATACACGCAAGTGCTACTTTTTCATTGTTCCCTTATTAAAGTTTCAAAAAACAACTTCAACTCGCTTTTGACCATACGCAAGTGAATGGGAAGCTGGAAAGTGTTGCCGGCAATGCTCACGCAAGCTATTAAAACACCTGGCTTCACTCACTGGCTTCTGTAACACTTGCTTTGCTGGTTGAACGACTTCCATGACTTCTGTCACAACTTCTATTCCTTCTGGTTTCACAGGGACCCACACCCTTTCTCACTGAACGTGTCTCCGGGTTGGCCGCATGTTTAAGGAGACCCTCTCACTCCTGATAACCATGGCTTGATAACAACTCCTCGCCTCGGTCTCTGACACATTCTCTGCACGGAAACAACAGCAATCATGCTCACATGGGGAAACTCAGCTCTCCTGCATGCCTCCCACTGTGCAACCTCTGTACTTCAGAGTTTGGGGGAACAGGTGCCTCTAAGAACAAGCAGGTGAAATCTGCTGTCTCCATGTTCCAGCGTACTTCTGGTTCTCCCACTTCTGCTTTATTTCCCAGCTTTGTGCCTTCTTCTTTTGGCTTCTACTGCTACAACTCACACTCCAGTCACGGTTCCAGCTCTTTCTGATTGCCTGCACCTGAGCGGGTCTTTTATACCTCCCAGATTCCTTCAGGTGTGGGCTGTTAGGCTTAATTGCCTGACTACTGCTACTGCATGCCTCTTTAGCCCTCTTCCTTGTCCCAGTACTCATGGGATTATGGGACTTGTGGTCCCCAAAAACAAAGTTAGTTCTCTTAAATAACTTCTGATCTCTAAGGGTATCTTTAGTCCCCGTAAGGTTATCTAAGGATAAATCATTAGGATTTATAATTGCAAAAGAAGGCAGTCTTTGTAAGGCAATACTTCTAGATTTCATACCATTATACCTTTGGGAGTAAGGAAGGTGTTTATCCTGCAATACTTTGAAGGGTATTTCTGTGGGTATGGCTTGTTCAGATGTTATAGTACTGGTACCCAGTGTCACAGATTGTATATGTGGTTCAGGGACACTATAATGACAGTAAGCCATTACCTGTTTTGGCAATTTGGAAAGATGTTACCTTTCAAAGAACCCACACCGTGTCTCATCCCACGGGATCTCCTCACCACCCTGGGCCTTGTCCACTCCAAGGTGATCCTCCCGCAGTACGCCACCTCCAAGGTCAGGAACAGGAAAAGTCTGCCTTTTCCTGGCCACCTCGAGGAGACTTTAGGCAGGGTTTCAGTGAGGGAACCGTAGGATTCTGAACAGTAAACTCGTTGTCTATAAGGAGTTCAATGCTATTGACAGTTTCTGTAGACAGAGGGCATGTTCCCCCCTCTTTGGACAAAAGCTTATGTGTGGGCTCTCATGGTTTTGTCACCCAGATCATGTGCTCGGTTTTGGTAGCCTTAAATTTCAGTCGGCTTGTAGTAATCCAGGAATCCAAGAGTTGAGACGTGTGCTGAGATCTGGTGAGTTTGTTGGAGAGTCATTGGTGAGCTTGTAGATGATTTGGGTATCATCATCAGGGGAGGTAGGTACGCAGAATAGGAAAGAAACTGTGATGAAATTCTCATTGAAAAAGACCCTATCCAGGGAACTTCCCACATCGCGAGTGAGTTCTTCGACCAGTAATTTGAAGTGCAGAGCACCCAGGTTTTTGGAGAGTGATTTCTAGCCAGATATTGAAGTCTTCCAGTATAGTGAGGTTTTGGTACTCTACCGAAAGGTTTGCAACTGTGCCACATTGTCTATATCGGAAGGCTTGTAGGGTGGTGGTTTATAGATGTGAAGGAAGGTCAGTGAATAGCTTTATGAGGTGGAGCATAATAAGTGTGATTTGCAATCCGCAATGAAAGAAGGTGACGTTTTAACTTTTATGTATTCTTTATGTATGAGTTTATTCCCCACTCATTTCTTAGCTGTCCTGTTGGCAAATCTTATCTTTCAGAATGAGGGGATGACTTTGTGTATAATGTATATTTGGCCGAGTAGTCAGTTTCGCGAAAGCCAGGTTTTCTGTGAGGTGTGGAAGCCAGGGGGTCTGGCTGGGCTCTTAGAACCAAAGATGTGCTGAACCAGCAAGATGGCATACATGGCTCCCTGTCCGACCACCAAGACATGTCTCTACTTGACATCCTGCCTCACCTACTGCTCCCCCACAGCTCGAGAACCCTACCTGCCATCCTTCCTCCCCACCCCATTCCCCCATCATAACAAAACCCCTGCATGGCATTATGTCACCAAATACTGACCACACCAGCCATTTGGACAGAGCCAGCCGAAGCCATTGATAGCTTGCTCGCCTCTGTAGAATATTGATCCTCAGCAGTAACTTTGCATCCACTCTGGCGGAAGAGAAAAGCAATGTTCTTGTGCAGCTTAATAGTTATACAAAGTGAATATCCTATTCAATCTGAATAAGTAGTATTATCTGCCACATTCATTCTGCTGGGATAGTCACTTGCGCACCTATTCTGTGGTAAAGGAACAGTGATGAACAGTACTTCTTCTGGCACTTTATTAAAAACTGAGACAGTTTTTCCTGTAATAGGCACAGTTCGGGACAGCCCAAAGTTACAGTGTTTACAAATGACGTCAGCACGCATTACGTGCTCTTAACGTCACACGTATACGTCCGATCCAGATCACACACCCCCTTTTGCTTTCACGCGCCACGCTTCCATGAGAGGAACTTCTGCAGGTAAGTGGCTCTTAGTTCACAAAAGGTAGCAGGCGCTCCTCTCCAGAGAGGACATGGCATGATAAGCTGTTCTGAGGTGAGAGTTTGCAGCACACGCTTTTTGCTCACTGTACCTTTCACAGATGGGAAATACCATTTGCATATCAGTCTTTGTCCCACCCACATGGGCAGCCCAGCACCGAAATGCTATGGCAATTCCTCTCTGAACAAGAGTACCGACAGCAACCCCATACATGTGTTTCAGCCATGTTGGGCCTCATCAGTGAGGTGAAGCTGTGCCTCTCTGAGCACAGTGAGCAGGGAGACCACATCTGGTTGCCCCCAGGTAACTTAGGGTGACCAATCCCAAGTTCCTTACGCATATTTCACAAAAGGTAGCAGGCGCTCCTCTCCAGAGAGAACATGGCATGATACCCTGTTTATAAACATAAGTTGATTGCGCTTTGACCATTTTGAGTACCCTTAGATACTCACTGTGTGTATTCTATCTCTGTAGAGACACTTTACATACATCTCCAACCAACTCAATCTGAGACTTCCACAGACTGGCACATATAAATGCATTAGATCCATCGACCAAACGAGATTGCTTATATGCATACAAAACAACATGAGATGTTTGATATTTTCTCAAAGATTGAAGCCACTCTTTAGTCAATGGAGTTAGAGAGGACAAGGACTTCCCTGGGCCAACAGAGAAGGTGATATACATTTTTAGATTATCCAATATTCCCCTTTTCACATGTCAAAACATTACACTTAATAGTTCTTCTGGTTTACTTTATAGACATATGTTTAAGCGAGAAGAATTTCAGAATTATGAATATAATGAACACTTTGCTCTGATGAAGGGATACCATGTCCCGAAACGTTTTAATTTGTACTTGAATGTTTACTGCATCTGTACTTTTAGTACATTGTTTTTTGTTCTTATAATATAATGCTTTCTTTTTTTATTGAAATAATAAATTATTGTGATATCATTTGAAAATTATTACAATTACGTACGTTTGGAATGTTATACATCTTGAAAAATATCACTAGTTAATTTTTGAATTATTAACAAAATCTGACTGACCCTGTGATTAGTATATAAGAGGTGCAGGGGACGCGAGTGTCCACCAGTTTAGGATGCTTGAAATATATGCTTCAGGTGTTGGATGCAAAACCATGTGGCTATCATAAAGCCCTGCAAGAGTGGGCCAAATGTCAAAGAATAGGTCACTTTGCAAAGATAAGCCGGAGCACAACCAGAAATAAGTAGAAGGTAGAAGAAGAATGAAGCAGCAATTCAGAAGAAACAGATGAAAAGAACCAAGTGAGAATACTGAGTGTAAAAGTCAGGAAAGGAAATAGGTGAAACAAAGAAAGTCCTATTGGAAAGTCAAAGTAGGTGAGACACCCATGTGCATGATAGCAGATTCAGGATCAGATCTTAGACTGCAATCTGAAGTATACAGAGGAAGAAAACAAACTGAAGAGGACGAAGATAAGCTGCGGGTCATACAGAGGTATAGAGCAGGGATATCATTTGGGGGTCATCAGGGGTCGCACTTGTAACCCCCGAGTTCTCCCCTGCTGCCCCTTGTGGTCTCCCTTGCTACCCCTAAAAAACAAAAAAGTTATTCTTTTTCTTTTTTTATTTAAGCTCCTAGGCTGTGGCCATCGCCATGTGGCTATTAGTGTCTGGAGTGGCTGGCTTTCTTGTTTAGGACTCTTAAAAAAAAACAGGAGGTTCCACAAATGTAACACTTTGAGCTGTGACCCTAAATAAGAAAGAATAGGAATAACAAATCATTTGTCTTTCTGGAATTCCATACAATTGTTGCAATACTCATTAAAGGTTTATTTCAGGCACACTTCAGGGGGTGAGTCACTGATTTAGTCTGTTCTTAAACACCTCAAATTCACAATGCAGACAAAAACATCCAAAAAGCATTTAGAGTAGAAAAAGCATCAATTTCAGACTATGTATTTTTACTTTAAACCAAAACCAACATCTTTGGCTTGATGTCTACTGCCTATGAGGAAAGGTCATGAGATGTGCCCCCAGAATAGACATCTGTGGATACTCACATTTTTTCTGAGTGCCTAAATAATGAACCGTGCCCCCATAGGGAAGTATTGAACAGGCCAGCGCTCCATTAAAACAAATTATTGATGCTAACTTTTTCATAGAACCTTTCGACAGATACAGGGTCAATGCTCACAGGACATTCATTTTCCCCACATGTTGTGGGGCAGGGGCAACAGCTGGACCAATGAACTTTGGGCCCGATTCAAGGAATTTTTTACACGGTTCAAAGTGACTTTGCACTACTGAAGCGTGACTTTGTACTGCCGACACAAACCCTGATTCATGGAACTGTGCAAAGTGTATTTTTGCAGTGCAAAGTCAGTGCAAAGTCATTTTGTACTGCAAAAATGATTCTGCACTGACTTTGCACTGCATATATACACTTTGCACAGTTCCATGAATCAGGGTTTGTGTCAGCAGTGCAAAGCCACTTTTCACCAGTGCAAAGTCACTTTGAACCGTGCAAACAATTCCAAGAATCGGGTTTTTTGTGTGTACTGGATACAGAACCTTTCAATACCTATATTTAAATAAAGTCCTTGTACCACAAGCCCAGCGTTGACCGCGGTTTGGAGTCTGTACAGAGATAACAAAGCTGCCCTGCGCGGGGATTTAGGGGGGAGAGGTCGTAGTTATAATAACCCCATTGAAATGCTGTTTATTTAAAGGGTATTTCTGTTCCGATTCGGCAGACTGCCACAGTGGCTCCGTGCTGCCATGTCCTCCGCTTCCCATGAGCCCGGACTAGCCTTGGCAGCCCTCTGAAGCGCATATCAAGTTAATGCCCCGATGTACGTACGCACACGATAATAACTTTGAATAAATAAATATGGAAAAACATATTTCCAAATGTCCCAGGAGCGCTTCCTGATTTGGCAACGTCTAACATCTGGTTCTCTGGGATTCCGGATCATTCGACGCATGTACATTCAAGAGAAAGACGCTGGGTGTGTACTGCACTGTGTGCAGTAGGACGTACACATTGCATTGTCAGTAGTTTGCCCTGTGCTGCACCCTATAGCCATCAGTACATCACTAAACTGCAGTCTTCATAAATCGCACGTTCCACGTTCACTGCACTCCGTGGCATGGCCTCCCTGCTGTGGACTTGAACATGTCCAAACTTCACTGGCCATTGCATTCCCTGGAACCATAATTAAGGAGGGAAACCCAACTATTGTAAAACTCCAAAGTGACTGGTGTCCATGCCTTCTTAACAGCAGACCTTACCCATATCCCCAGCCCTCATAGTCTAAACCCTGCCCGCATCCACATCCTCACAGCACTACACCAATCCCTGCCCCAGTCAATTGAAAATGGGCCATGACATTAACAACGCAGCCTTGGGCAGGATGACGCCATTTTGAAGAATCAAATTCCAGCCTGATGATTCTCCCTTTCAAAGGCCCACCCATCCCAGAAAACACTATTTGTTCAGTAAAACGCAGCTGAAGAACAGATCGCCATGAATACATTTTTATCAGAGTCCATCACCATACCTGAAGAGGGCATCTTGGTTGGTTCACATCTCATCACATCTCACATCTCATCTGTTGATATACCCCATAGTAGTATCTATCTAAAGAACAGGATTGATGTTTAGAGGTAGGACTGCAAACCTCAGTCTATTTGGACTTGAGTGACAGTGCAAGCTCTACTGAGATGACCTGCTCCCCCAGCCGTTTGAAGGTTCCATGCTACCCCTGGATACATTACTTCTCAGAACCCCTCACAGAAGAGCAAAGGACTGCTGCTTCTAGTTTGGAACAGCAATTCAGAATGAGGAATTGGCGGTTCTTGAGTCGGATTTCCAGCCCATCCCTCTGACTTTCCATGTTCCGATGACCAGGTAAGAGGCTTTCTGAAACCCATCTACAGTGACATCTCTTCCACATAAGGAATAGTACACCATACAATGTCAAACATTTGATCATTCTGAACATATTCACATCTTTCTAATTCACTCAGAGTTGTTGCCAGGATGTAATGTCTCTATGATAGCAATGTGCTCCACTTTCTACCCTGGCTCTCCCACCAGTGTTCGCCTGACAAACTCAGACATTTCCACAGCCATAAGGCCTAAAGCCTTTCTCATTCTGGACAATAACTGGCCTTACTAAATGACGAACATAACACACTCAAGTATGTTTTCACGCGGAAACACATCCTGGCAGACCTTTACCCTGCACATGACATACACTGCACAGTCTTGTACATGTTTAGAACCTTCACATGTCCTGCCTATCAGAGGTCGAATCAAGGATTTATGTTGCCATGGATTAAGTGCTATTTTCGCATCCCTCTCCATCCATCCTCACAAGGGTGCAACATGGCTAAAATAGTGCCCTTCTGTGTCTCTTAGCCGGTGGGCACTAGGCTTTTGCCTAGAATTGCCTTCATGTGGCACCAACCGTGTGACAGGTTGTTGCTCTATACGCCATAGAGAGATTTGTGGAGGACCAAGGGTGGGCTCCGCTGCCTCCGCACACACAACTCTTAATCAAATATCAAGCATTGGATTCACAAGAAGACCTTGTGGACCGTTTATCAGACAACAGCGAGTGGGGGAAAGGTTCTCCTCGGGCACTAAAAGCGACTCCAGATATCCAAACAATGTCTAAAGAAAGAACGACAGATACTTTTCATGCTCTCTGATGTAGGTACTGCCACACATTATACTGTAGAAGCTGCATTTACTGTGTGGCTCTCTCAGCCCTGTAGCCCACTACATCGTTTCACCACCACTGTCTTCCCGAACGTCCATCCCCCCACGTTCCATCTCCCCCACTTTCCATCGGAGGCATGCCAGGCAGTGCAACACAGAATATAACACTCACCACTCTAAAAGTGGCTCCTCGTTGAAGTCACTTCAATGGGGTGCCTGGAGACAAGAATTCTCATTTGGATTCAAGAAGATGCTTTAAAGACAAAACAACGTTGATCAGGAAGTGGTACAGGATATAGATTTTAAATGAGTTTTAGGTTAGCCTTGACATATCGATGTTTCATCCAGAGTGTAGAGAACGGTCCCTTCTCCCGCTTTAGGATGCTGGTGTTCCAGCACCTGAAGAATGGGACCTGCACCCCCTTGCTATTTGCAAGGCTCAGCAAGGTTGGACCTCTTCCTAGTTCAAGAGATCCCTATTTACAGTGGGAGGGTGTGATTCTCACGTACAAGCCAACTAATTGCACATGTGTCTCAATGGGAAATATTACAGCCTAGCAAGAGACTTCACAGGTAAGAAATTCCCTTAGACCTATGATATAACATGGAATGGTGACATATTACAGTCTGTTCGGAGGAACTTTCCTGTGGGAGCAGTAACACACATGTCTGCCAGAATGGCCCTTGGTAACCCCTTTCTTTCGAAACCCATTGTGTTTATTTCACTAAAACACAGCAGGAGCTGATTTAGGTGTGTAAAACATAGAGGGATTCAGAGTTCAATTCAGCACTGGCCTAAAGGGACCTCGCATTGCCACTTGGCTGGTGTGGTTTGGTGAAACCGATTACATTCACATTAACTCCCAAATGATGAGTTTTCTTGTTTTTTCACACAAGAAACAATGTTTGAAATGTCATAGGTTAGTGGCAATTTCCAAGAGCCTGAGCTTTCTGCTGCCATCCCGTTAAAACGTGTGACAAATGATATCCCCTGAGTTGCATGTTCCTTTATTAAAGTGGGTCTGAATTGTTGGAACCAGCTAACACAAAAGATAATAGAACATGTTGGATGATGGATACTGCTTGGCCAAAACAATGTTCACTAAACAAGAGGCAAAAAGGTCATGCCCCTCCCTCCTATGAATCCATCTAATTTTCAAACATGTTTAATGATGAACCGTTAATTTTAAAATGTATATCTCTCCTCAGACAGGGAAATAATTATGGTTACCTGGGTGACAATCAATAATTGTATGTGACTGAGGCCTGTAGGATTATTTAGCGTGTTTTTGGAGTGCAGCGCCACTACATGGGATCAATATATAGCGTGTTTTTGGAGTGCAGCACCACTGCATGGGATCAATGTTTTGCTATAATGTGGTACAGCAAGCCATGTGTTGCCAATGTGACATGGACATGTAAATGAAGACAGGCTACTCAGTCAAAAACACAGCAATTTTTATCACATTTAAAAACGCATTTTTTTTCTTCTCTCTCACCTGAAATGCCTCTGTTGCAGGAGACACATTAGAGGATTAATGAACTAATATAATTAACAGTACTAACATGATTCTAATCAAATAAAATCAGAATGTGTTTTCCAGTGCAAAATGAGGTGGAAAAGACAGGCTCTGAAAGTCATTTAAATGTGCACTTGGATTCATTTTTTTTTCTCTGTTCACTGTGTTAGCTGGATGCGAAATCTGCATGCCAGCAAATGAGTAGATACAGTTTCTAAACCGTATAAGCCAAGCCATTATTGAAAGAGGAGGATAGATTATTGTGTATTTTAATTGGTGACACGTCACCTTAAGGGCTGTAACAGAGGTTTCCTGAAGAATCTCGGGGAGAGAGAAAGGCAGTGGACATTTTTACACAGCTTGGGTGAGCAGCCTGAGGGGAATTGCTGTGGGGCTGCCTGATTGAGGGGCATCGTTCCAGTGTATTGCTGACCTTCACAGGCTGGAGATCCCAGTCAATTGGTACCGGTTTGAGGACCAAAGAGTGCAGATTGGAACTGCATGTCCTTGCCGGGTGTTACAAAGGGAAGCCCCGAGCCATTTAAAGAAGGTGACCTGTCCAGAGAGTTCGCGTGCTGATCTGCTACAATTTTTCTGGTAATTATCTTGCACAAAGCGAGAATGCGGTGTGTGAATGAAAGCTATTTCAGTCAGGCAGCGTAGCGATAGCTGCGTTCTAATGTTGCTACTCAGAAATGCAAGTCAACTGATGCACTGTTCTTTTTATTGTTGCAAAGAATCTAATGAAATGCCATGTATTTTGCAATTGCTTCTCTTATGTTTATTCTAGAAAAGACTGCCTCGCAAAACTGGAAATGTATAATTTTGAAATGAAATTGATGTAAATCACAATCCGTGTAAAGGCTTCTATTTGCTTCTGTTTTTCTCTGGTGCAGTTAGCGGGAGGTTATTAGGTAATATATGTCAAGCATCCCATGTGTAAAAAGTTATGTTATGAGTAATTATAAATAGCTGTGTGCGTGGTTCCACTCAGTGTATGTGCGTGTGACTTCTGAGTGGAACACAATCTGATAGTCTGTTGGACGTACATGAGTCAGCAGAGAAAGAGGCCTCTGGAAATAGTTTCACTAATGTAAATAAATTAGTGATTATACCACATGTTATTGTGAATACTTTATGGAAGCATAGCTCACTTGTGTAGATAAATCAGTGATAACTGCCATATGTGGCACTCCATATGAAAATGTGGTGTTCTTGAATAATGTAGAAGCCTGAGGCCTCTAGAGATCACAAGAACAGTCTAAACAAAAGAAAGGGGTTTTGTATGTTGGGGCCACAAATAAAACAAAGAAATTATGCTCATCACTATACCACAACGAAATGCATACCAACTAAATGTATCTGTGTACTGAAATAATGCATAGCCACGATACCACCATAATATCAAACCCAATCTGAATGCAAGGGGTGATTGTTGCTAAATTACTTTTATTCTTGGTGGTAAGAAAATACCGCTAGGCCCCAAATCTACACAAAATACCCTACATATTTATGGTGCGTTGCAGGCCAGGAAAGTGATCATAGAGCACCTACTGGGCGTGGCAAGTGTGTCTCACACCGCCATCCGTACATTAAAGGGAACCCATTTCATAATAGCAATGTGTCACTAAAAACAAATTTCAGAATGTCTCAAAGGGAAACCACATTCTCAGACCTAGTGCAATATTTAGAGGCAAAGTTATTCGCACATGGGACATGGTCCTCAAACAGTACCTCAGAATGGCATGACCGCATTCAGGGTGAGGTGCAGATAGAAAAACTAGACAATATTTTTGCAGAAGGCAGCATAATTCAGGTCTGCCTTCTAAGGTTATTAAATGCAGCCGATAAAATGCAGAGAAAGACTGTTTGATATGGCTATGTGCCAAAATCTGGTTTATTTTGAATAGGTCCCTGCGAATGCAAGAAAATGACACCCAGCTAATTAACAGGTTAAAGACTGATTTAGATGGGGCAAGTAAAAATCAGGAGATGTTAAGAGCAGAATTGGATGTATGCCAAAAAGACATGCAGTTAAAATGCAGAGATTTTGATGTTCAATTGTCCAAAAGCAAGAAACAATTTGAGGACAGTGAACAAGAATTGGTACACTTAAAAGCATTGGTGGACCACATTAGACAAGATAAAGATGAGGTTGTGTCAGAGATGCAGATTTTACAAAAAGAACATTATGAGAAAGAAAGTGACCTCCAAAATGCGGAACAAGAAATGGTTAAAATGCTCCACGAAAGAGATAAGAGGAATAAAGAATTTAATGAGTGCCAAATGCAAATGTGCGACATGCAGGAGGTAATTAATAAAATGAGTGATGAAAACAACTATTTACAAAACGAAGCAAACAGGCTCCTTAAAAAGTGTAAGGACTTAGAATAGCAAATGTGCATTCCCATGTCCCGGGAGAGGCGGCAGGGTACCACATTCAATGGAGTTGAGGTGAATTCTATTTCTACCCAAAGGGCTAGTGCCCCAGGGACTGGGCCGGTCACTGAACTTGGTTGCAGCGCCATTGGGGGATTTGATACTCCCATTGGGGGCCGCCACCAATCCCATACACCTGGAACCAGGGTTGAGTCACCAAGTAGTGCAATTCCATGCATTGCAACAAGTAGCCCCATAAATATAATGAAATCCATTAAAGCCCTGATCAAACCATTTAAAAAAGGAGGGGAATGCTGCATTGAGGATCACTTAGAAGTGGTTCATGACATTTTTAAAGCACTCCAGATACCTAAGGAACAGTACAGGCAATATTTTCATTTAACTTTAGATGCCCCGACGGCCAGTATTATAAGAGGATTGAATGAACAGCAGAATATGACATGGGCAGAGTTGGAAAAAGAGATCAGGCGTCATTTTTCTCCTTTCCAGTCTTTGCAGGAGGCAAAGAAAGTCACTTACACAATCACTGCTGAGCCTAATAGATCCCCTCGCCAGTTTTTACAAGACTTAAAAAGAGCATTTTCTCGCTTTGATGTATCTTTTGACCCCAATTCCAATGAGTTTAAAACTGCCTACTTCTATGGGCTGCAGAAAGACATCATATCCCAATTGGTCCATGAATTTGACCGTGACAAGTCCCTCGAATGGATTGTACACCAAAGCACAAAACTATATGAGGTACTCTATTGTCAGGGTAGAGAAAGTGATAGAATGAGAGATACTAGACCTAAATCTAAAGAACCCTAAGCAACAGTGATGGAAATCAGGTCAGCCAAAATGTCCCTTGAGTCTGCTCAAAGTCCAAGTAAAAATAATTTGGCACCTGAACAGAGGGGTAATCAACAAAGGTCATCACACACTGCACCAATGTTCCAATCACATGATCCTAGTAATAGGGAGAGTTACATCAGCCCCAGGTACTTAGGAGATCGGCCCCGGGCAGGCTATCAACCTGATATGTCAGGTATGAACAATAACCAGAGACAAAATCAGGATCAAAGAAATTATGGTCCTTATCAGACATTGGGGACACAAAGCAGATTTGATCCAAATACCATGATATATGGTAACCAGGATAGACCCCGATATGTGGATCGATTTGCTGATAATGGGAATCAACATAGGGGCCAGTACCCACAACCTGAGAGACAAGACATGAGACAGAACATGAACTACACTTCACGTCAGTACAATGATTCCCCACCAGGGGACTACAACCAAAGGATGGGTGCACCCCGCTCCCCTCTGCAAATGAATCAAGAGTTCAGGAACCATCCCAATAGAAATCATTCTCCTGAGAGGTATCAGAATAGATCCAATCAGGGTGAAAACAACCAATATCGATCTAGGCCACAGAGAGAGGATTCTAGAGAGATGGAAAGATTCCAGTGTCTCGAGGCCCAAGTGAAAATGTTGGCTGAGCAAATAGGAAAGCTCTGCACAATGCAAAAACAGTCATCAACGGAGGGGGCAGATGGCCATAGCAATGATCGGGGGGCTTCTGAAAAGTGACTAAGTACTTATGATACCTGCAGCGCCGAAAAGACAGTTTGCTCTGATGTAATTTTGCATAATGACACTGAGATGCCTAATGATTTAAAAGTGAAAATACCAGTACATGAACATGTAACAGAAAATGCAAATACTTCTAAAAGAGAGGTACAGTTTAACCTAGAACTAAATCAAACATTGGCGATATGTACAAATGAAATAGGAAAACATGAAAACCCAAAAGAACAAAGAGACAGGTTTAAGAAAAATGACTCATGCATGGGGAATACCAGTGAACCGGGAGTAAGTAGCGATGCTATAGCTCCTTCCCTGGGCAATCCAAACAATGACCAAACACATGCAGGAAAAAGAAATGCTCAAAAGGAGGGTACAGGTCAATCACCTGAAGAATTCTTTGAACCACATATTTTTGAAGAGGTTAAAAGGGCTGGTACCATACTGGATAATCACAAATGCACAGAATTAGACAATGACAAATTGCCAAGTGATGTTGTTACACATGTTCAGCTGGAGGGTTGTAGTGTGACCTCTGATGATACCTGGATGGATGGGCGAACGGTGGCCACACTCCAAAAAACCTCTGAACATGGGGAAATGAATAAAGTCTCTCACACAGGAATGAGCAAAAAGGAGGGAAAAATGTCTTTCCATTTACCGATGTGCTTAGCCAAAAGTGAAAAAGGCCTGAGAAAGGTGAGCCCTGAAATCAGTAAGAATTTGCATTTCCTATGTGTGTTAGAGGAAGTTGAAGACAGGTATTATGCTCCCATCATTGTGGAAGAAAAATGCCATACATTTGCAATGATTGACACTGGCGCACAGGCCACAATTATGTCTAAAGAATTAGTAAAGAGTATCAATGAAGGGAGATCCCCGCAGAATCAGATCACAGTAAAGGAGAATCAAGGTCCAGTGCATAATTTTAATGGGGAGGAGGTGCCTATTGTAGGCGCCACCGAGGTTGACATAAAGATAGGTAAACACAGAATGAAACAGGAGGTATTGGTCACATCCATTTGTGATATTCCATTTCTAATGGGAACAGATTGCCTGAAAAGATTATCTCCGCTCATAGATGGGGTGAATGGAGTACTGTGGTCCTTAACCAAAAAACCAGACCTAAGAAACTAAAATCACAAAACAGCAAAATAAATGAATGTCACACCGTTGCAAAAACAAATGATGCAGTGGAGGTGTATCTCCAGAATAGTTGCATACCAGCGTCATTGTTATATTAATGTGTCAAGAAAGGATGCAGAATGAAAATAAAAAATTACCTATACAAATATACTTAGACCCAAGGAAAGAATGGCAAACTGCCATAGATGAGCACACCTTACGTTTTTATTTGAAAGAGAAGACATGCAAACAGAATACTGCTTCTAGAGCAGGTTCAGAAAAACACATTACCACTCTTGCTGAAATACACATGGAAGATGAACAACCATGGGTTCATGTTGGGATAAATGACTATTCTAAAACAATAAAAGCCACTTTAGCGCTTGAACAGGAAAGGAGCTACATTAATGAGAAATTGTTGCAAAAAATAATGGAAAGGGAGGAGATCCCGAAATGTAGGATTAAAAACCAGTATGTTTCTGGTTTGAACGATCCAGACTTTGAAAACCGAATTGCAGGTAGATGCATGCTGAAAATTAGCATTGGACAAAAAACAATTTACCATAATGTTTGGATAGTGTGTGGAACACAAAATGACTTTTACATGGGCAATGACATCATGCACAGAATGTGTATGGTGCTAGATTTCCTTAATCAAAAGATATGGTCACGCATAGGTGGGCCGGCACCTGAATTTGAAGACAAAAGAAGGGCTTATCATTGTGCACAGCTGGTCCCTTATGCAATTGAATTACAAATGAGGAAAGATACTGTTATCCCTGCATTCACAAAGCAGTTTGCAATAACACTGAAATGCAAAAATGGACAGCAGATGAAAGATTCTGATGCATTTGTATGTCTCAATGAATCCATAAAACAGCAAGGACTGGATTATGAATACATTCCATTGGTAGATGTGGGTGAAGGGTCTGTAAAAACTATGGTGAATAATAAAGGTTATCAGAATATTCATTTAGAGGAAAACTCCCCAGTAGGAATGGCCATACAAAAATCACATTACACAGCAGATCTAAATAACATGGTGATTGGAAATATCCCTGAAAAGTATGTAGATGCTAAGGGTGAATCGCCAGAATACCTGGACTCTCAACCCAAAGGGATATTTAAAATGCATTCTTATGATTCAAGCGAGACAGTGTGCTGTCATCAAGAGGACTGCATAACATTGAACTTAAATGAAAATGAAATAGAAAATCAGCCCATTGAAGTGGAAGCTGATATGCCAAAACATTTAAATGTGGCAGCTTTACAAAGAGACACAGCCACACAATTAGAGGAAAGCACCGAGATTCCCATGCCGGAACATTTTCCAGAATTCTCCAAAATGGTAGAGGAGCAGATTTTATTAGTGGATGCATGTGACAACGAGGAGGATAGAAATGAATTAAGGAAGATATTTATGGAGTTTAAAGATGTATTTGCAAAAGATGCTTATGATTGCGGGCTAACTAATTTACATGTGGTCACACTTCCGGAATGGTGTAGCAGAAGCCCAGTATTTGTACGCCAGTATAGACTAGCGCTAGCATGTTTAGAATCATTGGCAGAGATTATTAAAAATTTGGAGTCGCGGGGAATCATCAGGCCCATTCATAGCACATCCAATACACCTATTTTAGGTGTGTTAAAACCAAACGGTCAATGGCGACTGTGTGCAGATTTGAGAGAGTTAAATAAAAGAGTGCCAGTATCTAGATGGCCACTGCCATTCATTGATCAGGGATTAGCTCAGGTACATGGTTCAAAAGTGTTCACCACATTAGATCTCACCTCTGGATATTGGTGTGTGCCATTGGCAGAGGAGGTACAGAATTTATTTTCCTTTTCATTTGATAAGTCTCAATATGCATGGGTTAGAACTCCATTCGGGTACGTCAATAGTGGGTGTGAATTTGGCATATTTTTGAGTAAGGCTATGCCTGATGCAGCAGAAAGAGGAACCATAATTTATGTGGATGATGTCGTGCTAAAAAATAAAAGTTTGAAAAACCATTTTGATGAAATAAGACATGTTCTTGGCCAATTGCAGAAAGTAGGTGCCAAAGTATCTTTACAAAAAGCACAATGGTGCAAGAAAAAGGTGAATTTTCTTGGCCATGAAGTGACTGAACATGGACTAAATCCACAAAAGAAGAAAATAGAGGCCATACAGAAACTAAAAGATCCTAAAAATGTGAAAGGGGTACAAAGTTTATTAGGAATGACAGGCTATAACAGAAAGTTCATTGAAAATTATGCTGAAATCACTCAACCATTGACTAAACTGCTTAAACTGAATACACCCTGGAAATGAGAAAGTGAGGCAGTGGCTAAATTAAAGGAATGTCTTGTAAAGGCACCATGTTTAGCATATCCCATAAAGGACAGGGATTTCTTTATAGAAATAGGTTTCTCTGAACATTGTATGTCAGCAGTGTTATCACAAAATCATGATTTAAATCACAAAACCATTGCATATGCAAGTAAGGCATTTTCTCAAGTTGAAATTAAATTCAATGAATGTGAAAAGGCCCTATTAACCACTGTGCGGACGCTACAACATTTCCGCCCCATTGTTCATGGAGAAAAGGTGATTATTGAGACAAATCATCAACCTTTGCAGTTTTTAGAGAGTAAAAGAATTAGGTCAGGTAATCTAGCGCAGTCCAGAATCACTTCATGGATGCTAGCATTATGTCATGATCACTGCTTCCAAGGAGCCAGGACCAGCCCAACGTCCTTGGAAGCAGGCCCCTAACCCTAATCCTAGGCACCAGCCGGTCCCTACTGGGACCTTTTGGACCTTGTCCTGGCGCCAGTGGCACCAGGCTCATCAAAACCATCGGTCCCGGCACTGGAATCGCCGGGCTCATAATTGGTGTGAAAGTGCTTGGGTGGACTTACCTGCAGCAGACCATGCTGCTTACTTACCAGCCACTTAGAAGCCCTCTGTGAACAGGAACTACTTTCTTACCTGGGTGGTGCAGCTCCACTCCCTGGATACAGCACTGGAACTCTTCTGGAAACTGGAACTCTTTTCTTACCTAGGCGGGGCCGTGGAAGAAGACGCCTCATCACTCCAAGGCTATTTAAACCACACCCGATAGATGAAACGTGCTTCGCGTTATTCTGCATCTGCAGCAGAACGCTCACCGAGTCTGTTCCAGCCTTTCTTCTTTCGATCCTGAACCTGTAAGAATTATACTTACCATTCCTGTATCCAGTCAACATCAGCACCTGCAAAAGACAAGAAACCACAGGTTAGCAAGGCAAACTTTACACGCAGTGCTTACTCACCTGATCCATCGGCAGCGGCCGTGTCTTCACGCTGCACCTTCGCTTGCAAAGACAAAAGCATTGTTATACTTACCAGCACGCCGTGAATTCCGGATTTCTTCATTCTGCATCGCCGCCTGCGAAGACAAAGTATTGTTAAAACTTACAGCATTCCGCTGACTCCGGCGCTGCAAACCAACATCTGAAAGAGAAAAGAAAAAGACATTAAGCAGGTATTTACTTACGCCCATCACGCTCGTCGCAATAAAACGCCTGCGAATACTCCGGCATATCATTAACACAAACTAAGCTGCAAGGAAAGAGACAGTTAGAGCGCTTGCCATACTTACGAATTTCCAGGCGCTTCACTCCATCTTCCATCTCAAGAGTCCTGCAATACATAAGGGGAAAGCATTATACAGAGTCTTCAATATTAACGTGCCACGCTTTTAAAGACTATAAAGACAAAAGGTGTCCAGAAACTCACCGCTCGTGCAGATAACGACGGTAACCATCCTCTGAATTCAAGAGGCCAATGTTTCACCAGTGCAGGAACTGGCAACGGCACCCTGCACCAGACGCAGATGGAGAGCCCAGCATTCACCTATCTAAGGTGAGCACGTTGACCTGGGGGGGGAACTCTACAGAAAAGCTGGGAAGAGAGAGAGAGAGAGAGAGAGAGAAGGACATTCAACAACCCAGACATTTAACCCCCATATTCTTTCACCTGCAGAAACCTCACTCTTCGAGTTCGACACACAGTGCGAAGAGTTTCGACCCCAGAAGCCAATCGAGTCCTGCACATCACTTTTTGAGTCACAGACACCTTCCTGCCAAGACCCGCGCCTCCGTGGGAATCAGGTGAGCGTTACACATTACAGGGTTTTCCTGTAGAAGTGAGATATGGCCAAAATAAAAAAAAAGCCCAATTGTTCAAGGTTTAGCAGATTTACATGACTGTGCAGCTGAACCAGTATCAAATGAAATAGAAGGGGAACCTAATTTGCAGGAATTTGAACAATCACCACACAAAGCTTTTGATGAAAAAACATGCAAGGACTTGCCAACTGTATAATTTGATGGTTGTGCCTTTCACATTAAAAATGACAGTGATAAACAATTAGTGTCAGGAATAGGGAATGTCTGGTTGAAGTGTGAAGGTATCCCGAGTATAGGGATGAGAATTGGTGCTAGGAGCAGTCAGGTAGCGGAATTGGCAGCCATTTATAAAGCAATTGCTACTGCAGTTGATAATAAATTCAGTGAAATTGTCCTGGTGACTGATTTTAATTACGCACGAAATAGCTTTGTGGAATATTTACCTGGCTTGAAAGCGAGAGGCATGATTACATACAATAAAAAGCCACTTAAACATGGAAAAATGATACAAGCCATAGACAAATTGTTGTCAGAAAATGATTTAACAATATACTGGAGGAAAGTTCGTGGGCATTTGAAAACTCCAGGAGAGGATAAGGAGGGAAATGATGAGGCAGATCACCTGGCTAAAATTGGGGCTGTGATGGAGAATTGCTACCTATTGAACATTTACTGGGTGAAATACAAATTGATGCAGTAACACGTTCTAAAGCACCAAAGGAGACAGATCAACCAGTGGTACAGTGGAGTTATGATACACCAGACCAAGATCTGATTGAGGCACAAAAGAATGATCGAATTTTGGGAATATATTATAATCATTTGATAGATCCTGAACAAAACACTTTAACAGAAAATGATTGTATGGGAAAAGAAGAGTTGAGGGTGCTATTAAAGAATAAAAAGCAAATAAGACTACAAGATGGACTCATGATTAGAGAGTCCATAACAGGACAAATACAGTGGGTGGTACCCCTTTCATTCAGAGGGTTAATGCAACACCATGCGCATGATGCTATAACTGCAGGCCACAGAGGCTCACAGAAAACAATGGAAATTCTAAAAGATTATGCTTATTGGCCACATATGTCCCAAGATGTAGAATCATATACTAGAGGATGTCTAGTATGTGCCCAATTTAAACCTGCTTCACCAATGCATAGAGCTCCATTAATGAAAAGAGGCCTAACTCTTCCATGGTCAGATTTGCAAAGAGGTCGAGTAGGGGGAACCGTTATATTTTAAGTGTGGTATGTTTGATTTCGAAGTGGATTGAGTGTATTCCTGCACCAGATTGTAGTGCGCAAACAGCAGCCACATTGCTGGTGAACCATGTGTTTTCAAGGTTTGGGTTGCCACAAAGAATACAATCAGACAGAGGAAGTCATTTTACAAGTGCTCTAATGAGTAAGGTATGGCAAATACTGGGTGTGAAGAGAAAGCTACATATCGCATATCGGGCAGCGTCTTCAGGTGGAATTGAATGCAGCAATAGGTCTGTTGTGGACATTTTAATGAAATTTGTAGCAGACGCAGGTTCCAGCTGGGATTTACGCTTACCTTTGTTTCTGATGGCAATCAGATCAACTCCTGCCAAAGCAACAGGTATTAGCCCTCATGAAGTTTTAACAGATAGGAAAATGGTGTTACCACAACACCTGCTATACAGAACACATGAGCAAACACTTATGAGCGCATCCACAGTTCATGAATACATTGATGAACTGAGGAAGCATTTACAACATGCATTTGCTTTTGTACAGAAAAATTTAGAAAGAGCTGCTGACAGTGCAAAGACATATTATGATAAAAAGACATCAGTAAAGGAATATTGTGTGGGCGATCAGGTGTATAAATTTAATTTTGGAAAAGGTAAACAGAAAAATTCCACATTTCTAGCAGCCTGGCAGGGGCCATATCGAATTATAGAAAAGGTCTCTCCTGTCGTCTATAAAATTTTGAAGACTGAAGGTGAAACAGCAACAGAACAGTTTGTTCACGTGAATCAAATTAAACCATGTCACCCCAAATATGAGATTAAACAACTTGAGCGTGTAGAATAAAGTCCCTTGAACATAAAAAATGTAAAGTGAATGGGTCTAGTCAATAGTAGTGGCAGAGACGTTAAATAAAGATGGTTGATTATGATAATGGCACATAAACACTCTAATATATGTACATATGTATATATTAAAAAAATGGAAGCTGAAATGCATGAAGTTGGTGTGCAAAATGAAAATGTATTATATATTGAATGCTGTTTTATGTATGTTTGTTTTCTCTTTAACCTATGTTTAATTTCAGAAGGCGAGAGAAAAGGGACGAAATGTTTTGCAAAGCACGTTTTATTTTTGGCAAAAGGGTGAAGTTAGTATTGTGCTATATACTTAATTTGTTTCTTTTCTATTTGATTTAGAATAATAACATATTTGTACTTGGAGGACACAGGACCAGAGGACACGGGAGGCGATGGAATCTTGGAGTCCCGTGGAAGAAGATCAAATGATGCCTGCCTCCGGGTGGAGGTGAAGACAAAATAACCGGAATGCCAAAGAAAAGATGACTTCTATGGAAAAAGGATCCAAGAGTGCCAAGATGGAAGAGCACCCGAATGAACCAAATGATGTGACATCGCCGGTCGGGACATGTCAGAGGCAAACAAGTGTCCCGGAGTATGGAGTTCCACGTATTTATTATTTTTATTAATTATTTTAATCTGTTATGTTAATTATTTATTTTAACTATTTGTTTTATTTTATTGTTTTGTGATTAAACTTCAAGTATAAAATTAAAACACTGGACTATAGACACTTCCATTGGGAAGAGAAATGTAAATTATTTTATAGGAACTGATGGACTCAAAGATTAATTTTGATATTATGATGATTGAACAGTGACTTTTCAGTTTCATTTTTTCACATATGAGTATTGATTTTGTTGGATTGCTATATGTTAAAAGAGGAAAGGGGGCAAGTTGGATTTCTTTCAATTGTGGCTTGGACCATGGCCAAAATTCTCCGAAAAAAGGAGGGGATATGTAGGATTATTTAGCGTGTTTTTGGAGTGCAGCGCCACTACATGGGATCAATATATAGCGTGTTTTTGGAGTGCAGCACCACTGCATGGGATCAATGTTTTGCTATAATGTGGTACAGCAAGCCATGCGTTGCCAATGTGACATGAACATGGAAATGAAGACAGGCTACTCAGTCAAAAACACAGCAATTTTTATCACATTTAAGAACACAATTCTTTTTCTTCTCTCTCACCTGAAATGCCTCTGTTGCAGGAGACACATTAGAGGATTAATGAACTAATATAATTAACAGTACTAACATGATTCTAATCAAATAACATCATAATGTGTTCTCCAGTGCAAAATGAGGTAGAAAAGACAGGCTCTGAAAATCATTTTAAACGTGTACTTGGATTCATTTTTTTTTTCTCTGTTCACTGAGTTAGCTGGATGCGAAATCTGCATGCCAGGAAATGAGTAGATACAGTTTCTAAACCGTATAAGCCAAGCCATTGTTGAAAGAGGAGGATAGATTATTGTGTATTTTGATTGGTGACACGTCACCTTAAGGGCTGTAACGGAGGTTTCCTGAAGAATCTCGGGGAGAGAGAAAGGCAGTGGACATTTTTACACAGCTTGGGTGAGAAGCCTGAGGGGAGTTGCTCTGGGGCTGCCTGATTGAGGGGCATCGTTCCAGTGTATTGCTGACCTTCACAGGCTGGAGATTCCAGTCAATTGGTACCGGTTTGAGGACCAAAGAGTGCAGATTGGAACTGCATGTCCTCGCCGGGTGTTACAAAGGGAAGCCCCGAGCCATTTAAAGAAGGTGACCTGTCCAGAGAGTTCGTGTGCTGATCTGCTACAATTTTGCTGGTAATTATCTTGCACAAAGTGAGAATGCGGTGTGTGAATGAAAGCTATTTCAGTCAGGCAGCGTAGAGATAGCTGCATTCTAATGTTGCTACTCAGAAATGCAAGTCAACTGATGCACTGTTCTTTTTATTGTTGCGAAGAATCTAATGAAATGCCATGTATTTTGCAATTGCTTCTCTTATGTTTATTCTAGAAAAGACTGCCTCGCAAAACTGGTAATGTATGATTTTGAAATGAAATTGATGTAAATCACAATCCGTGTAAAGGCTTCTATTTGCTTCTGTTTTTCTCTGGTACAGTTAGCCCATATAACCTGATAAAAGGGGAGATTATTAGGTAATATATGTCAAGCATCCCATGTGGAAAAAGTTATGTTATGAGTAATTATAAATAGCTGTGTGTGTGGTTCCACTCAGTGTATGTGTGTGTGACTTCTGAGTGGAACACAGTCTGATACTCTGTTGGACGTACATGAGTCAGCAGAGAAAGAGGCCTCTGGAAATAGTTTCACTAATGTAAATAAATTAGTAATTATACCACATGTTATTGTGAATACTTTATGGAAGCATAGCTCACTCGTGTAGATAAATCAGTGATAACAGCCATATGTGGCACTCCATATGAAAATGTGGTGTTCTTGAATAATGTAGAAGCCTGAGGCCTCTAGAGATCACAAGAACAGTCTAAACAAAAGAAAGCGGTTTTGTATGTTGGGGCCACAAATAAAACAAAGAAATCATGCTCATCACTATACCACAACGAAATGCATACCAACTAAATGTATCTGTGTACTGAAATAATGCATAGCCATGATACCACCATAATACCAAACCCAATTTGAATGCAAGGGGTGATTGTTGCTAAATTACTTTTATTCTTGGTGGTAAGAAAATACCGCCAGGCCCCAAATCTACACAAAATACCCTACAGGCCCCCAAACTCTTAGTTCCCTATCTTCACATAAGGACACAGGACTATATGGTGAGTCCGTGGATTTATTTAAGTATAATATAGAGGATGTCTGCTAACAAAAGTCTCTAACACTATCTTGTCTAAAGACATGACTCCAGTGAGCTGTCATCAGGCTCTGATTGTTCCCATTAAAAAAAAAAGATAATGGGAACCTCTCAATGTTCCATCACACATCCCCACTTCTTGATGCCACCTCTAAAAATGCTGGAAAATGAAGTCTCTTAAGTTTAGATGTGTGGCTTTCCACAAATAACATCTTTGTGGAGGCTCTAGGGGTTTTAAAGAGGGAATCAGAACTAAGCAAAGGGTAAATGTCTACCTTTGGGTTTATGAATATTTCTCGGATATAAATGACCTATATGGTCTTTTCTTGGGCCATTGACATGGTGAATAGGCCGAGGTAATGATGTTCTCTATAGGAGCTGAAGATGCTGCCTTCTCTTGCGACTATAGTTCAATTGCTCCACCAGGATACTGAGGCCAGTGTAAGGTTTGGCTTTGGCACGAAGTTCACAGAAAGTGCTCCTGTCACCAGGGGCATCTGTCAGCAGAGTGTATGTATTGGTGCCCCTACTTTTCAAACACTACCCCAATTCCCTTCTTTGTGATGTTCCAAAAGTTGATGGGGATGGAGGGGACGCCAACACTTCCCTTACGCTATGCAGATGATACCGTCCTGCTGCCTAGGATACCTTTATCACTCCAACATGGTATTGATAGGTAAACTGCTTTTATCTTAGTTAGGGTCCTGCCTATACATTCATCGAAATCTAAAGTTTTGATTGTGGGTTCTATGAAAATATTTTCATGAACTTTTATGAAATGACTTGGGGTGGTCCATTCCTTTACAGACAATCATAGAGAATTCACATATACTAATAAACAGGCAGCTGCTAAAAAAACAGTCAAGCAATGAAATAATGCAACTCACACATTTCCTACGAAGGCAATCAAGTAGATGCTGCATGAGTATCATGCAAAACCTTGAGCAAATGATCTATGTGGCTCAGAACTATTGGGGATACAAAACACTGATGCCCTTCAGAAAGGCGAGGAACTTGAAAAGAATTTGGAACTTGATGGTTCGCCACCAGTTTTTGCATTTCACAACAAATGATATCAAGGTTGCATTCCTGGTGAAGTTAGGTGTAGTCCCGTTCAAGTCTATATGTCTCTGTAAAGCAGCCCAATAGCTGACATTACTTTGAACATTCTGACTAGCTCCAGGGGCTCTGCTGGGAAAATCCCTTGGCTTTCACAAACTAAAAAGTGCTGACCTCCATCCAATAGCATCACAAGTGAGCATGAGAAAGTTGAAGAAAGGCAGGTTAATTGTAAATACCAATATAAAAGGTAGGATACACCAGGGTTCTAAGCGTTTTGGGGCAAGCAAGATTGGTGCCCCAACAGTTTCCAGAAACTGCTCCTGAGTCAGGGCGCTGTCTCTCCCCCAACCACTTATGAGCACCTGAGGTGATTACTCTTGTGAGGGACCAGCGATTCATTCACAGGCTATGAAAATAATGTAGGGAAATGCGATGTCCTCTGCTCAAGCAGGACAGCCCAGACTACAGACCCAAACATTGAGGCTGTTCAATTAAGTATATGAGGTACGTGATTTGCAGACATATTACTCTTAGGATGAGTAATGTGGCAAATGAAATGAGAACTAAAGCTAGTTTGCATTGCACTCTCAGAAGGGGTTTAATACTTTAATCACTGCCACAGACTTATTGGTCAAATATAGAAAATATGTGCTTACTGTTATGTTCCACAAATGAACGTTGATTGTACTCAACACAGCCAGCAACCCACCGTAGTGCTATTTGCCTCTCCCTCTCCTTTGTCAAAGATGATTTATTTACAGGATGAGGATGATTGACTCACTGATTGAATTTTGAATATACTAAGAGAGAAAGAGTTTGTTTTATTTTTAGACAGCAATATATTTGCTAACCGAGTCATATAGATTTATTTACAATGTACACACTGGATGCAAACAAGAACAACATCTTGAATGGTGCAAAATATTTTTTTGCTGGGTCTCATGATGCATTGTTTAGAGCAGGTGGCAAACAATTACGGTCATGGAGAGTACTTATGTCAAGCCCCATATCTAGAGCCCCGCCCCAATTTTGCATCCCACTTTAATCACTGAAATGTACCGCTCAGCAAACACAGCAATAGGACTCGTTATTTGGTGAATTATATTTATGAGGGATACATTGAGAGATATTCAATGTGGATCCCAAAGACTTTCCATAGAAATTGCTGAACTTCCTGAGCGTTAACATGTTGTCTATCAGAACTACTTTAGCTATTTGGTTACAGATAGATGAAAGTTAAAATGTGCACCTGTTTTGTGCTCAATATGACGAAACCCTCATCCACTTTGCGTTTTTTTGCCCGAAGAGTGAACAAGTTGTTTGTTCCACACGGGTACCGATCCTGAAGTTGTGAGTGTTTGCTCAGTGTTGATCTGCCTTTCGGTATCTACTGCTTATTCCAGACCCATCTGAAACATGGCCCATTGGACATATTTGACCAAGCTAATGAGAGGGATTGATTTCCATTCCCATACCAACAAATCATAGAGAGGGGTAGGTGCTATATTTATTTGTGAGCTGTTGGGAATTGTTTGGTAAACTGGTGTTTGGTCTGAGAGCCTCTCAAAATAAAATTCTCTTTGGGACATATTGGTTAAGTGACACCTCTCGGAGAGTGACAAATGCTGCAAATCTAAGCAGACAAGGGGTACATTGAGCCACTTACTTTGGTTTTGCAGTAAGACTAGAGAGTTTCGAAAGGGGTCTGTGAGAGGTTGGGCCTAGTGATGAACTGTGCCATTCCAGGGAAAGCTTCCCTTTTGATTCTTGGTGATGTGTCTTTATTAGTGAATCTGCCCTTTTCAAAGAGGATCTGGCTGCTTTCGGAGCTGCATGCTTACGAAAAGGATGGTCCTACGTGAATGGAAATCATCCAATTCTTTCTGTATCGACGATTGGGTGGAGGTGTTATTGATCGTGTCCACGTACGAAAGGGCAATTTTCAAGAACTCTGGAGACACTGATAAATGTACTGCAATATGGGGACTATTCCTGGATGTAAATGGCTGATATGCTTTGAGATGTGTTTCCTGATACATTCTCATCAATGCAATTTTCATTGCATTGTTGTTCTTGTATTGCAGTCGTACTGTACATGCTATGTGCATGGTTTTATGATTAATCTTTTTTTTCTTACATCTTGGCGTCATGTTTGTCCAGCTTGCTATAACCTGATTGTTCTATTGCTCACCAGCACCTCTTCTACTGTTTATGCTTTTACTGTATTACTTTTGCCAAATCTTATTGTTGTTTGCCAAAAAAGGCCCCATAATTTAGGCTTACCCTGGAGCCAAGGGGGGTGGATGGATCATACCTTTTGATGAGAGCGATTTGCTAAGGCTTATTAACAAAACAAGCCGATCGACAAAGTCTTGCCCGGATGGCATCACAGACACGATGCTGAAGGCAGCCCCTGATGAATGGGCATCGTTTATGTTTTCACTCTTTGAGCAGATCTTAAAGACAGGGACAATTCCCAAATCTTGGCAGTCTGCAGTGACTGTTCCAATACATAAAGGAGGTGATAGGGCTGATCTGGACAACTATCGCCATATCTCTCTCCTTGATGTCATGGGGAAGATCTTCGGGGGGATTTTGTTGTCTCACTTGCAAAAATGTATAGTTGATTCAGGTAGATCGGACCCTAGATAAATAGGTTTTATAAAGGGCAAGGGGATGGACCTGAACCTGTTCCTATTAAACATTCTTAATGGAAATGCAATTGACAAAAAGACAAAAATGTATATGGTCCGTATAGACATTAAGAAGGCATTCGACACTGTGGACAGGGAATTGCTCTGGGAGAAAATGGAAGAGTGGAGGTGCCCCGAGCCCGTGCTAGCTGCGATTAAAGTGTTATACACAAATACCAACATTAGAGTGAGGCTTAACGCCCAGGGCCTCTTATCACACCATATCGTCATGCAAAGGGGGTTAAAATAGGGCTGCCCTTTTGCCCCTACCTTGTTCAATACATTTTTGTCAGACCTAACTGCCATCATGGAGGGAGTGAACGCTTTCCCCCCCAAGATTGGTAAGAATAAGATTGACAGGCTATTATTTGCAGACGATCTTGTCCTTGTGGACCTGTTCTCTTTTGGGTTGCAGCGAAGCTTAAATGCATTGCAAGAGTTCAGGAGAGCTAACAGCTTAGAAATGAACCCCAAGAAAACCATAATTATGGTATTTTGCTCCATAAAAAGAGGGGTGGGTCTAGACACAAATGGTTCTTGAACGGGACTCCCTTAATAGAAACCCAGTCGTTAATCTATTTGGGGGCCCATATTAACAATTGGAGGAATGATGGCCAAGGTGAGTCCGGTTCTGATCTTTGGGGCGGAGGTCTTTCTCTTTACATCACATAAGATAAGGGCTTCATTGGAAGGATTTTTTGGAGAAAGCAGTTGAAGCTGCCAAACTCAGTAGTGAACTCAACCATTAGATATGAACTAGGCCTCATCTAAATGCACAAGAAAACAGTATGGAAATCCTTATCTCTATTTCGCAAATGCTTATTTGTGCCCCCTGCATCCCCATTCGAAATGATCAGCAAAGAGCTGGGGGGAAAAGATTCTGGAATCCTGGGCCATTGGGAGTGTTGTTGTAGAGCTTTGGTTGAATTGCTGGACTCTAACATTGAGGTCTTGTTGACAAACCCTGATAAAATAAAGAAGACAATCTGGGAGCAAGACTGGATTAACACCTTAGAGGAAACAAACAACCACTGACTGCAATTTGACCTAGGCAAAGAGGCCAAGGCATTTGGTTTAAGACAGAAATACCTAAAGCTCTTCCCCTCCCCGTGGTACAGGACCCAGTTCATGAGACTAAGACTCAACTTGTTCCCTACCAATTATATTTTGAAGACGTATGGTAAAGCGAAGAGTGGGAATTGTAGATTTTGTAGTGGGGTGGAACAAGTTGAAACTTAACGTCTTGTTTTGGTAAATTGCAGGGGGTTGACGGAAACGAGAGCAACGTTTCTGGGTGAGTGTATAACAAAAAGGCATTGTAAGGGGGTAGATAGCTTTGTGACGCACCTCATGGGTGGCGAAGATGTCTCTATGATTTATGCAGCGATACAGTTTCTGAAGACAGTCGATCAAACATAAGAAGGGGCTAACTACCATCACCAGACATCAAATATAAACAGGGGTGAAACACAATCACCATAGGTGAGCCCTTGTCAGTGTGACTTGCTTTTCTTTCAGACGGGGGGATGGGATGGGGTCTCGGAACAGTTGGGATGAACCAATGGGAGACATATTGTAGGGTGTTTTATTTCCTAAAAGGTTTTGATAAAAGTTTGTAATAAACTATGTAATCAATAAAAAAGAAATAAAAAAAAGATTTGTTGTTTGCTTTGGTAGATGAAATAATAAACATTTTAATCTAAAAAAAAACTGGTGTTTGGTGAGCCATCTTTTCTTTTAATTTGTTTGCTAGTGGTTTTTCTTTTTCCATTTCTTTAACTTCTGATTATGTATTTCTCTATGTTGTTCTCATTAATTGCTGAGTGGATTAAAACACTGATGTATTTGTTCAAACCTTTTTATCCTCAAACTTTTTAAAAATGTTTTCACTTCATGGATTTTTACCTGAATGCGTTTTTATGATGATATTAAAGAGATCAGTTCTCATTGAACCCACGCAGATAAATAGTGCTAGCACAGCACAATATGTTTACCATTTCTTTGGAAATGGCAGGAAACAATCTATGAAGGGATGTACAGATGATGCTTTATCCTGACCTCATAGGCACCCTCCCAAACCCAACACCGCTACTCGACAACACAACCTGTGATTTCTCACACCATTGAGTTCTAAGTCTGTTTGCCATCATAGAGCACAGACAACCTTCTGACATTGGGCTCATTAAGTGGTTTAAGACACGTTCCTTTGGAGTTAAAGGTGATAGAGATGGAGATTGATAACTGTTGGCACATTTAGGTACATGTCTAATGTCACTATTGTAGCAATAAGACCCGAGGCGGCGGGCCAATACCGCCCCAGGTAATGCCTCTGGGGCGTAACCAAGCCCCGGGAACATTACCGTGGGCAGTATTGGCCTGCCGCCGAGGGTCTTATAGCCATTAGTACCCCGGCCCGTTAGACCGAGGTACTAATGCCATTTCTTTCTGTTTTGAAGCGCTGCTGCGTTTCGAAACAGAAAAAAAAATAATTGCAAAAAATGGGCGCCGGGAAAGCGAAAATGTAATCCTTTTTCCCTTTCCATGGCAGACATCGGGAGCGGATGCGCTGGGAACAGAAGTGTTTCCAGCGCGTTCGCTCCAAGAAAAGAAGAAAAAAGAAGGTAAGTGGGGTTGGGAGGGTGGGAAGGGGGACGGGGCAGAGGAAAAAAAACGTACCTGAGTCCCCGGCGGGGGACAAAGGTAGCCTCCAGCCATAAGGAGGCTCGGAGCGGGGATGGCCCCGTTTCAAGCCTCTTCATTGGCTGAGGGGCTGCCACGCCCCTCGCCAGGAACAGAATACCGGCACTCATGGCGTACACGGGAATACCATGTACCATGTACCACACGTTGTATTCCCAGTGCGCAGCGCGTGCCGGGTACTAATTGGAAATCCAGCCCATGAGTGATGTGCTGTAAAATGAATTTAGAGAATGGTTTCCAGATCTATTCTGGTGAATGAGTATTGACAACAGGGGGTGTTTTTGGTGTTTACAACACATCGCCAAAGTGCATTCTGAGACATGAGGCCAGGTCCAATTAGCACATGGAAACTAACTTCACTTTCTTCCAATATCAACCATGGTTTTCTACAGCCCCTATTCAAACTTTTAATACACATGCGTGCTATCCTGAAAATGACAATGACAAACCCAAAACTCGAATTCCACAAATATCTTTTCAACCTCAGAATCTATTGCAAGGTCCTTTTATACTTCAACCATAGCATCTGCCTCTTTATTCGGGGCCTAGAGTGTTAATCCAGATACTGATCAACCCGAAGCCCCAGATGTTGCTAGACAACCATTAGCTATTCACTGCACACTTCAGTGCTTCGAGATCCACTGCCTTCTTCATATATGTCTACAGATCCTCTTTATGGTGCTTTTGAAGAAGAAGATCCATTGCCTTAGCTACATCATCTATAAACTGTCACACCAGAAGACCCATTGCCTTATCCAGGTCCCCCAAATGTGGTGGTATCAGAACTTTGATCACCTTATACGGTGGCTTAGCTAATCATTCAAGTGATGCCCTGACAAAAGATGAATCACCCTACCAGGGATTTATCCAAATACTGTAGGTGCTGCCATATTAGAAGATTCAATTCCTTTTACAGATCCTTCAAGTCCTTTACTAACAGAAGATCCATCACATTATCTTTGACTTTATCTGCATCCTCTGCTTACTGCCTACAGGAAGACCCAGCACTAATCTAGAGGTGTATGCAATTCCCCAAGTGCTGCCTTTTAGATTACATTCTTGGTGAGGGACTGTTTGTGATGACACCTGCTGCAGTACCTACGCGCCCCGTTAAATTAAAAGGGTTTGTCCATGAGAGTTGAGGTGATGTTAAAGATCTTGCGTCGCACCAGGTTTAGCTACTACGGAGACTTAGAGTCCCTCCACTCCGTTTGTGACAATATATAATGGTTGTGTTGAGCTATCCCTTGATAGTGCGCCGAAAAATAATGGAATGGCAAGTAGTGATGATTAATCAATTCCTGTTTATTTTTGTGATGTTAGAGCCTTTGTGGATGTGGTACATTATGTGAAAAGTTCAAAGCGAAAAAAGAGAGGGAGTTTAAGATCAGATAGTGCCCGAAGGGGACATAGGTCTACCTCTAAATGTGAGAGGAGTGAACAGGTTGGGAAAGAGTAGATAAACATGCACATGGCAGCTATTTAGTGACAGTGCAGGCGCTTTTTCTTACCTATATAGATAGCTCATAAGTCACTGCATAATGCATAAAGGTGCTGAAGTTCACAGGGATGAATCCCTCCTAAGTATAAAACATATAAACAAGTTGTTGGAAATGGATTCCAGGGATGTAGTGGCAACTTATTTGAACAAGTGTTTAAGTTTAAGTAAAAAAAAAAAAAAACAAAACACAAAAACCCCTACGTAGTGCGCAGGCACGCAATATGTAAGAGTAAAACTAGGTCAGTCATATGTTATGTTTCAACAATATACATAATAGCTAACTGATGGTTCATAAAAGCAACCCGTGGTGACATAAATTGTAACGGCTTCAAAATGCTAACCGTGAAAAAAAAAAAAAAAAAACGAACGAAAATACATAGTTCTGGAACACGTGCATTTTGGTAAAGTACACATGTGAGGTTTAAGGAAAGCATCAAGTCTCAGAGGGAAGCCTCTGTGCTTGCCCACACAAAAGAAAGGGTCCTACCTGATACAAAGAAGTCCTCCGTATGTACGAGTGTCCTGTGTTTACCACATTGGGTGTAATGAATAAAAGGCAGAAAAGTCCTATGTCTGTTACTATTACTGGCGGCCATATTTTGGGAATGGGAAGCGTACTTGGGCTGCGCATAGTGGTTTATGTCCCATTTTGTGATGGGGTTGCCGCATTTTGAACTTGGAAACATATACTTAAGGTGTGGGATTAAGCATGAATATAGTCCTATAGGTGCCTGTATTGATGTTAGAGAAATACATACAGAACACGAATTTGGTGCAAGTACAATATATTGGATGTAGCATGATGAGATGAATTCGTGGCTGATCAAAACGAAAATGGGGTATTATGGGAAACGTAGTGTGCAACTGTTGGTAGTGTTTCCCGCATGAGAAAAGGGGGATTATGGGAGATGTAGTCAGACTTCAATGTTTAGAATTGAAGAATCATGGGCGAATACGTGACTGATCAAAACGAAATAGGGTATTATGGGAAACGTAGTGTGCAACTGTTGTTGGAGTTTTCTGCATGAAGAAAAAAAAAAAAAAAAAAAAAAGGGGATTATGGGAAATGTAGTCAGACTTAAATATTTAAATTGAAGGATAGTGGGAGAAAGGAAGGCAGTTTTAACAAGAGAAATAAGTGAGAAATCAAAGGCGTATCAAGTTACATGATTAACACAACAAAGTAAATTACATATCGTAGTATGTCAGAAGTAATTATAAAGTAATGCATATAGCAAATATAACAAGTTGCATAATTTTATAAAAAATGTATCATTTCATTGTCGGAGTTTAAACCCCACTCCACTGCTCGATGATGCCAAATCAGTCTTGCTTCGGCTCTTCTGAGAAAGAGTTCCTGGTTGCCTCCTCTTGTGGTAGTCTTGATTTTTTGTAGACCAATAAACTGAATGTCCAATTTATTGTCCATTTGATGCTTTGATTGCCAGTGTTGTGATAATGGCAAATTGCTGTCTTGACTTCCGATTACTGAAAGATGCTCTCTTATCCGAGTTCTTAGTTCACGAATGGTGGAACCAATGTATATCAATTGACATGTGCATTGAATTGCGTATACAACAGATTTAGATCGGCAATTAATTTGCTGTTTGATCAAAGTTTTTATCCCTTTTGCATCTGTGAATACAGTTGTTGGTGAGTGAGCATGTTTACACATGTTGCAGAAGCCACATTTTCTAAACCCAGTTGGTTGTTTAAGCCATGTTTCTTGGGTAATTTGTTCTTGTTCTGGTAAGAAAGAAGGGCTGACACACATTTTTAAAGTTTTGGCCTTTTTAAAGATGAGAGTAGGAGTATCTTTGAGATTTTCTGAAATATGGGGATCAAGTTTGAGGAGATGCCAGTTTTTCTTTAGTGCTCTTCTGATTTCTTTGTTATTTTCACAATAAGTGGTGATGAATTGTACCACTTCTTGGTGTTGTTGTGGTTTTGATTTTGGAGTTAGTGTCATTGTTCTAGTCATTTGCATGGCCTTGGTTCTGGCCTTGTTGATGTCTTTTTTAGGGTACCCTCTGGCAATGAATCTTGTAGATAGAAGTTCACTTTCTGCTTGAAAAGATGTGGTATTAGTACAGTTCCTTTTTGCCCTGATGAATTCTCCTTTCGGAATATTTTTGATAACTGGTTTGTAGTGACAACTTGTGGCGTAGAGAGTTGAGTTTACCTCTGTTTCTTTTCTGTAGGTTTTGGTTATTAGTTTATTTCCGGAGACAGAAATTGTGAGGTCTAAAAAGTCAATCTCGAAATCACTGGATTTACCTGTAAATTGAAAACCAAAAGTATTGTTGTTGGCTTGTACTAGAAAGTCCATAAGAGCAGTTTCTGGTCCGTTCCAAATCAAAAAAACATCATCTATATAGCGCGTCCATTTGACAATGTGATTGTTGTAGGCCGGTAATTTGTAGATAAAGAGGTCTTCAAACATGCCCATTACCAAGTTGGCAAGGGCTGGGGCAAATTTAACGCCCATTGCAACTCCACAAGTCTGCTTGTAAAAATGATGATCAAAAATGAAAATATTGTTTTCCAACGTAGTGAGTAGCATTTCTTTAAGCATGCAAACGTAGTTAAAGTGTGATGAGGATTCCTCCTGGAAAACGTAATCTATAGTTTGTAGTGCTAAGTCGTATCCAATTGAGGTATAGAGAGCTTTAACATCCCATGTTGCCAGGAGGAAGTGTTCTTGCCATTCAATTTGAGCCAGTGTATTAATAATGGAAGTACTGTCTTTTAAGTATGCTTGTACCTGAACCACCTTAGGTTTGAGTATGTTGTCAATATATTCAGCAATTGGTTCAGTGGCCCATCCGATGCCACTGACTATTGGTCTCCCTTCTGGGATTGTTTGAAAGGGTTTATGTACCTTTGGTAGAAAGTAAATGGTAGGTATCGTTGGTTTTGGTATGAACAAATGGGTTTTCTCATCATCAGTAATCAGTCCTTGCCTATGCCAGTTGTTGATCTGGCTCCTCAAATCTTGTATAATTGCCTTGGTAGGATTACTGGTTAGTTGTGCATAGCAATTTGGGATTGAAAGATGATTGTGGGCCATTTTGATGTAATCTGACCTGTTCATTACAATGATGTTGCCTCCCTTATCAGCTTCCTTTATAACAAGTTCTGTGTTGGACTGTAGGTCTGATAGGGCAGATATTTCTTGTTTGGTAAGGTTATGTGCTCCTTTTATCCACTTTGTACGGGAGAATCTGTTGAAACTGTGATATAAGTCTTGGGTTACAGCTTTATAGAAGGCATCTATCATATTGTCTGGTCCAAACTGTGGCAAGAATTTAGATTTTGGTTTGAATTCTTTGGTTGTTAGTTCTACTGGATGAATCTCTAATTCTTGCATAGTTGCATGTATTGGATAATCTTGTCTTTCTTCCAGCGATCTTAACAAATGAATGTTTCCTAGTTCCTCTATTGTGATATCACTAATTGTAGGTCTAGTATTCAGTTTTCTACGCTGTTCCACTTGAGTAGCAAAGAATTTTTTCAACTTAAGTTTACGAATGAATTTGAATAGATCTACATGGAGTTGAAATGGTTCGCAGAATGCAGTAGGGGCAAAAGACAAGCCTCTATTGAGGAGTGTAATTTCATCTTTAGTAAGAATATGGTCTGATAGATTCATGACAAGGTTATTCACTTTGGTTTCTTGGCTGCTTCCCTTGCTGCTGCCCTCGTTAGTCGTCGGTATGCGTCTAGATTGTCTGGATTTTCTTGATCCTCCTGATCCTCGTCTCCCTCTTTTCCGACTGAAAGTTGGGAAGTATCCGGTATTTTCGGTAATTGAAAACGGACCTGTTTCACAGGCATGTTTCTATTGCCTTTTTTGTAGCGTCTAATCTGATTAAGGAAACCATGTCCCTGTTTCTTGGTAATGATTGAAGTACTTGGTTCATTAGATTCAGCTTCTTCTTCAGCTTCTGAACTAGCTGAGGAAGTATTGGGAGTTGTCTCCTTGGATATTGGTTTCGTGAATTTGTTATATTTCTCCTGGAAAGTGTACACTCTGTCTTCACTATAATCCCGGTCGTCCCTATAAAATTTTCTTAGTTTTCGCAGTTTTATATCATCCTGATATTCTTTTAGTATTTCATACATTTTGAGAAAGTTTTTTTCCTTTGTAACCTCAAGAGCTTTGGCTTCATGTATTTCTTTCTTAATAGAATCTATTTGAGCTATAGATCTTGCTTGTTCTCTTTTAGCATGTTCAATAAGCATCTGGAGCATTTGTTTGGAGCAATGGTTAAGATTAGTTTCCCAGTTATTGGCTAGGTCATGGTCTTCATCTTTATTGAAATCAGGAAAAATGAGAATACGTAAACCTCTCGGTATTTGATCTTTAGAAAGATAGTTTTTTAGCGAGACAATCTCCCAAAATTTGTCGATTTCGCGGCGAGATACCCTTTCTAATCTAATGAATTTAGATCTGAGATCTTCTCTTTTAGGGGTAGTAGAGGTAAATGCATGTGTATTATTACCCCGTGGGGTGAAAAGGGTATCTGCTTCTTGTTCTCGATTTTCTAGGTATTCCGCCATTGTTGGCTTAGATAGAATTAGCTTGAGGGTCTTGCGTGGTACAGTGATGTCACAAGGACAAGTATTGCATTCTTGGTGAGGGACTGTTTGTGATGACACCTGCTGCAGTACCTACGCGCCCCGTTAAATTAAAAGGGTTTGTCCATGAGAGTTGAGGTGATGTTAAATATCTTGCGTCGCACCAGGTTTAGCTACTACGGAGACTTACTGTACCAGAAGATCCATCACCATATCCATGATGTCCCTCCAGGCATTGTACAATTTAAGGAGAATTGTTGCCAGATGTATCATTATCATATTATCCACACACTGCTTCACCTATAGATCGATAGCCTTTCATGGAATCAGTACCTAGCTCCTGACTGCACAGTATTAGAGGAAGACTCAGGGAGGGTTGCAGAAGATTCTCAATACTTGTCATATACTGATTGAGCCTCTGGAACTGCAGGGCCACGGTCTGTGCAGGCAATACGTGGAACAAGGGAAGCTGCCATTTAGCGGCCGGCTGTTGACTCTCTATTTAGACGCCCTCCTCATGTCCTACTATGGGCCATGCAGAGATGGGATTAAGGGTCTATCACGTTTCTCCCTGTATCCATATGCTGTGTTCCCTTCTGGGCAGAGGAGAGACAAGGAGTGGTGTTGGACCGAGGGTATAGGCAAAATGCACACACATATAAAGTGTTTGTGTAGATGGGGAAGCAGAGGACCAGTAAGTGCCAGGTACAGCACTTTGTCACTGACCGTGATATGGGACAGGACATGGCAACAATCAATAAAACGTGGGTATAACAGTGGCAGATTTTGCATACATTGTTCCATGGGCCACGAACAGCATGAACATGTGTTTTACAGAGGAGGTCTAGCATACAGTCAGACACTTTCGAGATGAAAATATATTTTACAGGACAATTCTGACATATTATTGGGCAATTTGAGTGTGAAAACGTGTTTCACAGGGAAATGCTGGCATATTTTGAATTTCTTTTGCCACAACCAACGTGAAAGGATGCAGTACTGGTATATTGTGTAAACAAACCTCTTGGTCTGTTTTGGGAACAATAATCTTGAAAGCGCAGAAATCCTGGCATACACTGTTAGTACAGACATCATGATTTTTCTTTGGGCACAGCCAGCATTACTATTGGTCTCATCAAATCTGCCAGTTTACCACCAAACTCTTTAACTGTTACCTACACTCAGTCCCGCGGGCTTACCTCGTGGCAATGAGTTGCATCCTGGTGGTGTAAGCGTCCATTTTTGAGATTACATAAGGATTTTTCATGGATTTATCACCATCCATAATACCGCATGGTAACGCTTTTGGCTGGATGTAAATCTTCCACCTTCCTGCCAGAAACCATAGTACGGTGGTGCAGTGATGCAGTGGTAAAGTGGTGGTAATGAAATGAGTGCAACTTTACTGCCATTTTTTCTCACACCACCATTCTCAGAACATGACCCTATGTGCTTTACAGGAAAATGCTGGCATATATTGACAGATACTGGACTGAGAAAATGAAAGTAAGCTGCGTTGGCACATTATTAGATGTTCATTACAAGTTTGGTAGTGCAGGAAAAAAGTAGGGGTACCCCCATTTTTCCTGCACCGCTAAACTATAAGTTTGCCGGTGTTACCTCTGGCGGTATCACCGGAAGGTAATACCGCTGGTTTTTGGAGCTAAACGTGGAGGAGTTACCTCCAGCTTCAAGCTTTGTCACTTTAAAACCATATTTCCATAATGCTTTTAACAAATGATCACAAGGCCTGTCGAAACATAATGGGGATCATTAGTAGTCTGCTGGTATTAGGTATTAAGGCGATAAATCCACTGGAATACCAGCATACGGAATTAATGATACCACCACTTGGTCAGCCAGTATTACCACTGGAGGTATTACCTCTGGCGGTAATACCGCCAGATTACATGTGGTGGTTTGGTGGTGTAAATCCCCATTTTATGTTTGCCAGTATTACTTCTGGTGGTATTACCGCATGGTAATACCGCCGATTCTTGAAGGTAAAGTGGAGGAGTTACCTCTAATTTGAAAACTGTAGAATGGAGGTGCTGGAAAAATTGAGGTAAATGGAATTACCTCCACTTTTTAACATACCACAAAACTCGTAATAAGCCCCACTGGGTGCCATTGCAAGTTAGGTGGTAATTCTGACGACCATCTGTAATCAGTCACAATCTGCCATAGGACAATATAGGGATTTTGGAGAAATTACCATAGGTTGTAATTCTGATGTGGTCATTACTCCATGCTTTGGTGCTACTGTGGGGGAAATACCTCCAGCCTAGAGTTGTAGATATCTCCTCCACGTTACCGCCAAACTCATATTATGGCGGTGTGATAAAAGTGACAGCAATTCAATTGCAACCAGTTTTTCCTACACTGCCATAATTGTAATGAGCCCCACTGCCTTCTTTTTATAGGTGTGAAAAGTTGTATATGTGAGTTTGACGCTGTATGGCATTAAGAATGAATAAGTATTGTTCAGCCACATGGTGAGTTGTAAGCGTTGTATGAGTGAGCCTTTGTAAAAAGTAAATTTTATGGCAAAATATTTTTTTAGAAAACAGAATTTAGAAGCGGCATTTTTCTTGTCAAAAATGTAAATTTGTGGCTGAATTGTAGGTGTTTCGTCCAATTTTGGGATGGATTGTTGTGTTTTTCAATCAAATTTAGTTTTGCATTGCTGACAATATATGGACCGAAATCACAAAAAGTGATAAAAAAACACCGAAGTGTTCTTGACCTGCAAATCTAGCCAGTTTGGGTGCATGCCGGGGATACGCAGAGCTCTTAGGCACAAACTCAGGAGTTTTAGGAAGCACTCCCTTTGTGTCTCTTTCTTTCTCCTGTTCCTGTGCATCTACGTGAAAGCTCAGATTCACAAGAAGGAAAATGCTGACAGGCAGACAAGGGCCTTTTCAGACTTTACTTGCATTGAAAATCCCAAATAAAAAAATCAAAAACCTAGCATGAGGATTTCTATTCTTTTTAGTTTGGGCTGAAAGTTAGTGACTGCAACTTTTGTTAAAGTATTCTTGTGAGTATGGCTTATCAGCCTGCTGTCAGGATACAATGATATTTGATTCTCTTTTTCCTTCCTGTTGTGCATGCATCCAATAATAGTGCATTCCCCCTATCTTGCTTTCTCCTTTCTGGTGCGCATGGAACGAATCAGATTGTGTCCTGCCACTCACCATTCTTTTTCTGCGGCCATGGGTGGGCATAAGCAAACACAAGACAACTCCAGATTCCTGTTCTGTTTTGGACATTTTTTTTAGTCTCAGTCACAGTCTGCCTTTCATGCCAATACTTGGCCCCTGTCTTTCTCCTTTCATCCAAATTTTTCTCCTTCTCCTTCATCACAGCCCTTCTCCTTTTCCTTCTTCTTCCAAGTCGTTCTACTTATTTCCAGTCCTTCTCCTTTATCCTGGTCCTTCTCCTCCTTTGTCTCAGGAGTTCGTCATAACAGTTTTTTGTTGTTCATCCTAGCACTTTTCCTTCCCCTCAGTCCTTCTCCTTCATTGCAGTCTTTCTCCATCTCCTTCATCTCAGTCCTTCTCCATCGTCAAAGTCGTTTGCCTACTTGATCACAGTCCTTATCCTATGTACCAACCTGCCTCCTTCATCTCAGCCCTTCTCCTTCTACTCCATCCCAGTCCGTCTCCTTCTCCTCCTTCTTCTTCTTCCTATTCTTCTCCTTCTTATTAGTATCTGTCTTCTTCTTTGTCCCCGTCTTTCTCCTTTTTCTTTTCCCCACTCCTTCCCCTTCTCACGAGTCCTTCTTCTTATCCTTTGTCACAGTCCTTTTTCATCTCCTTCAGTTCTTCTTATTCATCCCAGTTCTTCTCCTATGTCATACACCTTCTGCTTCTGCTTCTCCTTTGTACCAAGTATTCTCGTTCTCCTTTATCTTAATCCTACCACTTCACCCAACTTCTCCATCCCTTTCCTTCCATTCCTTTTACTTTTTCTTTGTTCAAGTCATTCTCGTCCATCAAAGTTATTTTCCATTGTCCCAGTCCTTCACCTTCATCATAGTCCTGAAACTTCACCTTAATCCCAGCCCCCCTTCTCTTTAATTTTACTCCTTTTGTTCATACATCCCATACTTCCCCTTTTCCTTCATTCCAGTCCTTCTGCTTCTTCCCTGTTCTTTTCCTTTTTAATACCATCTGTCTGGTTCCAGTCCGTCTCCTTTATACCGGTCCTTCTTCTCTTTCATCCTAATCTCTCTCCTTCGTCCTAGTCCTTCTCTTTCGGGCCAGTGCTTCTCCTTCTCCCCATTTCTTCTACCTCATCCCAGTCCTTCTTCTTTGTCCCAGTCCAACTCCTCCTTCTTCATGCCAGGCCTTTTCCTTTTTCATCCCACTTCTCCTCCGTTTTGCATTCTCCTCCTCCCCAACCCTTCTTATTCTTCCTCATCCCCTTCCTTCTCCTCCTTCATCTGAGTATTTCTCTTTCTTTGCCCCAGTCCTTCTCCTTCTTCATCTAAGTGTTTGTCCATCTTCATCCCAGTCCCTCGCCCATGTTGCAGCTCTTCTTCTTTTTCTTCTTTTTCTTCTTTTTCTTCTTCTTCTTCTTCTTCTTCTTCTTCTTCTTCTTCCTCTTCTTCTTCTTCTTCATTCAGTTCCTGCTACTTTGTTTCAATACTTAATTTCCTTCTTCGTTCAAGCCTTTCTCATATCCCCCTAGTTCTCTTTTTGTTTTGATCCAGTACTTGCCTTTCTCCTTCATCCCAAACCTTCACTTTCGTCTTCTTCAAAGTCCTTCTCCTTCATCCCAATCCTTCCCTTTCTTTTTCATCCCAGTCCCACTCCTAGTCCTTCAACCTAATCTTTCTCCTTTGCCCTACTCTTTCTCCCTGTCCTTCAACATAATCATCCTTCTTCCTCCCAGTCCTCCTACTGTTTCCTAGTCCTTTTCCATTCCCCCAGTTCTTCACTGTCGTCACACTTTGTTTCATTCTCCCTTGTCCTAAACTGTTGCTATTGACCCAGCCCTTTTCATTCATCCAAGTCCTTCTACTTCTACTTCATCTCACCCTTCACCTCTGTCCCCTTTATTTTCCTGCATCCCATTTGACCCCATCTCCTTTAGTCCACTCCTTCTCCTTCTACATCCCAGTCCCTCATCCACTTTGTCCGTGTTCCTCTAACTCACCTTCTTCCCAGTCCTTCTCTTTTATGCTAGTCATATTCCTTCATCCTCATCCTTCTGCATCTTTCTAGTACTTCATTTTATCCCTCTCTGTCGTTTGAGTCCTTCTCCTAAATCCGAGATGTAACTTTTCTCTGGGCACTATTCCTTAGTCGTACTCCTAAACCTTAGTACTTGTGCTTGTCCTTAGTCATAGGCTTTTGTCCTAATCCTTTATCTGGACACCAGCCTCATCTTAGTCTTTCGCATTTGTCCTTGTCCTGCCCAGTATCTCAGGCACAGTCTCTCAGCCGATTTCTCTTTCACTACCCCATCTTTATTGTTTTATCTAGCATTTCCCCTTATATAAATCCCTGATTCTCTCTCTACCTTTCTTTCTTGTTTACTGTCTTTCTCTCCCTTTCATTTTCCCTCACTGTGGAGTGTGGTGTGGTCGCAGTGGAAATGGTGTGAGAGAAAGAATTCAAGGCAGACTGGAGAGTTTGCAAGGAGGCTCGACACTGAAAGCATGAAAAGTGATGCAATCTACGAAAATGGTGCTCTCTTATTCTCAAACAACCACGCCCCTAAGCTTGCACATGGATGTTAGCATGGTATTTCGATATTCCAGAAATGGAGGTTTGCTTGTTTGGAGGTTTGAGGTATGCATGAACTGTAAGCTCCCATACTGTGCTTGAAACTTGCACAAACTGACTGCTTAGAGCAGTTCCTTCAATTGTCCTGGAGTTAATGGTAAGGCATGAGTGCGACCCAAATGTTTGTCAGACAGAAATGGGTGCATGGTGTCTATGCTAGTGGGTCTTGCTTGCTTCCATTATAACTCGCATGATGACATCGACTGATAAACTAGTGCTGCCTCTTGATATAACACAATAGTCTCATCTTGCTACGAAAATAATTATCAAGCAGTACATGCCCTTCTATTCATTGCCTGCATTCTATTTCAGACTGGTACAGTCCTACGATTTGCTCTTATACTGTAGGGATTGTTAAGGGTTACACTATTCTGTTGGACATTGTTTATGGTTCTGGGCTAGGGTTTGCAGGTGTTTTAAGATTATTGAACATAGCAAGCAAAGTGGTATAAGGATCACAAGCATTTTATGGGCCTCAATAGCAGGCAGCAGAGGTGGACTGGGCTACAGGGAACTCTGGAGATTTCCCAGTGGGCCTCTGCACCCTGGCCCTCTTTTGTGTGGTAACCTATTTTATTTCTCATAGGAAAAGGGTTGGGCTTGCTGAACATGTGCAAAATGGGGCCACTTTGAAAAACATATTCAGGGCCTCTTTTGGGTCCCAGTCCAACCCAGGCAGGCAGTGTAACGTGCAGGCTTCATGCCTCGGCTAATTTAAAATACTAGAAGTATTTCCTCGGCCAGCAGACTAACAGCAATAATAGTCATGCAATTAATAAATAGCCATCCAGCTTGCCTGTTCTCTGATAGTGGTCCATACTTCATGGAGTTCACTCAATGTCATGCCTAAAAATGTAAAACGCGATGAACTGCAAATGCTAAAATGAATCAAATGTATTTCAACTGACCGAGCATTTGAAAGCCAATGTTGACAATGTGCACCCAGCAACTGTGTGGGTGGAGGGCCAGACTCGGCCCTTCACCCACTTGGGTGCTGGTGCCAAATGCATAGGAATCGTGTTTGTGTGCACCTCACTGAGGTATGCATGGGTGAGAGGGTCTGAAATACCTTAGTACTGGCAGGTTTTCTGCATGCAGGCCTCCTTTGTGAATGAGGGGGTTGCATGGAGTATATTTTTTTTTAACTGGCCTTCTATTTTTGAGATGTATATCAAGTTGTTCCCACTCAAAACTCTGACACGGTTTGCAAGGCCGAAGAGTCTCTAAATGTTTGCCTCCCAAGTGTTGCATCTATAACAAATGAGCACATGGTCCCAAAAAAAAAGAAAGAAAGAACAGAGGTTCCACAATTCTAACACTTTCAGCAGTGACCCTAAATAAGAAAGAACAGGAATACCAAATAATGTGCCTTTCTGGAATTCTACACAATAATTGCTAGACTCATTAAAGGTTTATTTCAGGCACACTTCAGGGTGCGAGTCACTGATTTAGTCTGCTCTTAAACACCTCAACTCAGCCTTTCATCCTTATGAGGTCGATAAATGAGTACCAATACAGGTTGGGAGATATTTTATGTATATTTTGGATATATAAAGCGCTTAAGCATAAGTGCTATATAATAACACATCATTATCATTTGGCCATGAACGTCTGCCTGCATTCACAGCAATTTGGTAATATGGGCCTATACACACTGATCTTAACGATACATATTGTGATCCATTCTTGTATGAAATGTATATCACATGTATATCACATGATGGTGATATCGTAACCACATTTCTCGTAGTGTACTTAGGACCAATGATATGTGATGACTCTTCCTGCTTTGTCAAGGGGTGAAAGGTTGTGTTCCATCGCTTCCCGCGATATCACTTCGGGGTGGGATCAAATGACATAATTTCCTGTGATGTCATCAGCGTTCAAGGGTCCTGTGATGTCACTTCCGCTACCCTTGGCATTTTGGTGAAATGACGTCCCTGTAGTTAAAGGCAAGTGACACTTCACATTTCGCATGGATTTGGAAAGTAGAGCATAACCGTGCATGCCTGGTGGTGTGTGCATCTCTCTAGCAATAGCCAGGCATTTCGAGAACACTGCAACTGTCTTTGATTCATTGAGAGACATCACTCACGTGATGCCCAGTCCGCATCTCTCTTCCTCTGTCCCTGATGGGTCAACAGTTGCTAAATGGACTTTGTCCTGTCCTGGGCTTTATCTCTGGCAGCTCTCACAGACTCTTTCCTCACAGGCCTGAGTGTTGGGGTCATTTCGTTTTCTTACACAACATCCTGGACAAAGAACGCCTCATTGTGGCGCTGGACTTCAGGACATATTGTGCAAGGCATGCACACGCTGCGGGCCTAGCTCTGACAGGAAGCGAGATAATAGGGGGCCAGCGTGATAGACTTGCAACACAGCATTTCAGGGGAAATTCTGCAGGAGAAGATGCTAAAGGGAAGTGTGACTCCGTCCCCGCAATGAATGCACCACTAGCCCCTAGTAGAGTAGACAGCCATCACCCAAGCTCCTTCCCACATCTTCCAGAGCTCTCGAGCACCGGTACCTCATCTCCCGGTAGCAAATGCCCATTGTTGCTGACCGATGTACTGATTGCAAATACACACGTCAAACATACTGCCCACTCAGAGCTTTCATAGATTCTATGGCCCTCATTACATGTTTCCCAGAAAAACATGGGTAATTCGGGCATGCCGGTAGGACAGTTTCCGGCGGGCTAACTGCCGAAATTAACAGCACATTATATGACGGCGGGTGCGTGCGCATACACCTATGTTGGAAAAAGTAGTACCAGTGAGCTGGGATTACCCGCATTGACAAAAAAGGGGCAGTTTGTTTGGCAGAAATTTGGTGGAAACCCTGATTCCGGCACTCAAACTACCAGAATCACTGGTGCAGGTATTTCCAATGCCAGAATTTCTGGCGCCGGAATTACAGGCACCGGATATGTTGTCTTTAATAACGCTCAATATCATGTTATAGTCTTGGAACTACCAGAGGATAATGAGGGCTATTGCACCCTGAGATGCAACCCATACCCTGAAATGTGACAAGAAATCTTGAAAACGACTCATTTTGGAGCGGATAGGGTTTGGATCACCAGGGAAGAATTTGAGTACTTGAATGTCTCTGAACAACGAACCCAGGGCATTATGCTCTACCTAAAAAGAACTTAGGTTTAGTCACCCTACGTTTCCTAGGGTCATCCAGACGTGGACCCCTTGCTCACTATGCTCAGAGAGCCACAGCTCCACCTCACTGATGAGGCCCAACAAGGTTGAAACACTTGTTTGGGGTTGTTGTTGGTACTCTTTTTCAGAAGAGAATTGCCATAGCATTTCGGTGCTGGACTGCCCATGTGGGCAGGACAAAGACTGATATGCAAATAGTTATTTCCCTTTTGTGAAAGGTACAGTGTGCTAGAGTGTTGCTGCAGACTCTCGAGTGGGTGCCTTCCCAAAGAACAGGTCATTTAGCCTTGTTCATTCTTGCAGAGGGGCACCTATGGACTATTTTTTGATTGCTAATCAGTTTTATCTGCAAACACGAGGGACCGTGATGGGAGCGGCTTTTGCGCCCAGATTGGCCATTCTTTTATGGTAGCCTTTGAAGAAGAATTTGTACTTTCATATAACAACCCATTTAAAACACAAATTGCTAATTTGTTTAGATACATTAATGACATTGTTTTCATCTGGACAGGCACAGAAGAGTCCCTTTTGAATTTCTTGAACTGTTTGAATGGATGTCATGCCACCATTAAATTCACCATGGAGTTGGACCTTCACAGGATTAACTTCTTGGACTTAATAATAAAATCAGGAGAAGGATGCCTGAGCTGCTCATTATATAAATTATTGACTGATAGGAACACTCTAATAGACCACTTGTTAAATCACACTGACCGTGTGCTACCTGACAGGTGTTGACTGACAGAAGAGTGAATGCACCACGGCTTTACTCCTTTCCGGAGAACAGTGGATGGTTTTGAATGAATCCACCTGTCTAGCTACAGGTAAGAGGTTCACACTGACCTTTCAGAAAATCTTCTAAAAAACTTCTAAAAATGTTATGAAGGGCGCCTGCGGGCACCAGGTACATCATGGTAAATTCCCATTCTGAGACATAATGGATATGCTATCTTCATTTGAAGTAGTACCACAAGAGGCTATCTTATATGTATATAAAAATAAAAAATGTTCTTTAGATACAACATATAATGATTTTACTATATTCTATAACTTCTCCCAAAGCAAGAGACAGAATGTTGTAATAAGGTCTGAGCATTTTTGGCAATTCTTTGGAAAGTCTATTCAATGGTTCTGTTTTTTTGTAATTTATTTACAGGCTCCTTTGAAGAAATTTGCTTTTCTCATTGAAACTGAGAAACTAATCTAAATTTGGACAGTGAACCTCACGAGGAACCAACTGCACTGGTGTACCCAGGTTATTTAGAAACCTAGGTAAAACCTGGACAACTTAATTGTGTCCCAAGTAACATAAGCTTTCTTTGCTGATTCTTGTTCCCTTCTTCGTTTTATCAACAGTTACACCCTCTAACTTGGGAACATTGCTTCTGTGAAAGAAGAGATTGTTGTAATTGTAACTCTATCTGCGGATATGAATACTCCTGACGAATGTCCCATGATAATAGAGAGGACTGAAACATGTCGAGTTAATGATTTTGAGTAATAGCCAAGTCTGATAAATAGATTTGGAAACCTCACAGAGGTCTGAAGAACAAAATGAAGGATTAATACCTTCATGTGTAGTTCTGCTTTAAGTATCGGATGCACTTTAACATCTATTCTTCTATTTTAGAAGTTTTTTATGTTGCTTATATTTGTATATATTTCTTAGAGTTGTTTTAAGAAGTACTGTGTATTGTGGTCTCATATAATGAGAATTTTAAAAATGTATGTATCTTAATAAAATAATGTGAATGTAATCTTTAGTAGTTCTTCTTTGCGGGAATAACTGTTGATAATTCCTTTTTCTACTTTTCAACTAATGAATGACTGATAGGAATACCTGTGGGATGTTTCAACCCACGCATCCAAGTCCTACAACATCACGGGCAGCAGAAACATTAGAGTGGCCACCGGAAAGCATGCTGCTTGCCAGAAATCATCCAAAAATGCACAGTAAAAATCTAAAAAATAGGCTGCCACCGACTTTTGTCAATATTAGTGAGCACAGGAGGTCACTGCCTAAAACCACCATTGGGCTACACACACAGTAGCCTGAAACCATTTGGGAATAGCAATACTGATTGCCAAAAGCAACCCAGAGCTGTTGGGAATTCATTTTCTTGATGTCAAAAATTGCTAAATTCATGGCTCACCAAAACCACTAAAAAGGTCCCACCTCCTTGTTGGGGGGTCAACATCATTCTCCCGCAAGAATCTACATGAATCTGAGGTCCACAGAAGTGTATCTATATTTGAAAAAGTATATTTGGAGGATTGCTTACTGGTAAGACAGCTGTCAAAAATAGGTGCAGTACCGGTGCTCGCCACTGACCGGCACTGGTGATCTAAATTCCAACAGGAGACCTGTATTTCAGAAGCTAAACAGTAACCTGAGTTAGCTGAGACTTCAAAAGGCTTGCTTTTCTATGAGAACTCTTCACACCTAGTCTTCTCAGCAACAACGCAGGAAATCGCATGGTCCTGTTAATCAGATGGAGAGTGGCACCCTGGTATGCTAGCAGGAACACAAGACAATGGATTCTTTCAGCTGAATAGGATATGCTGATTTGGGTGTAACTGTCCACACTGCTCTAGGAAAAACAAGACATATGACCTCTGAGTCAAGCCAAGTTTCTAGGGGCGGGGACAAACCAATGGGTGTATTGAAGTGAAGGCAAATATATGTTTTATAAGAATACTGATAACTAATTGTAACCAGCTGATAGAAATTTACAATTTTGAGATTCTCAAAATTACACTTTCACTCACAGTTGAAGACGAAGTTGGACGCTGTGGGATGTTCTGAGGCCAAGCCCTGTAATTATTAATATTGTGGATGCAGTGTTTATGCTAGAAACCTAAGAACTTCCAGTAATATGCTCAGAGAGGGTGTGTACCTCTGTGTAAGATTTGGTGCAAAACCCATCTTGCGAAACCCACTAAAATCGCGAATAAGTTGTTATTTCTGAACCCAAGCTCTTAGAAAGAGCAGGGTTGAACAGAGACCTGTCTTAATTAATTTGTGATGTACCCATGTATTCTCAACAACTTGCGTATCTGGGAAGCATGTTTGATTATGAAAAATTGATTTTCTTGAGAAACCAAAGGGGAGTGTTCTTTCCTTCAGCCATAAAGATGATACCTGATGACTCATTCTGACACACAACTCCCTTCTCCAGTCAGAGGACAGTAAATCCTTTAACCTATCAGGATCCTCAGAGGGTTGGGCATAGAAAGTCAGCCTCCACACCCCCTTCCAGAACACATAAAAAGAGACTGCTGAGACCCAGATAGGGACACTCATTGTTCCACTACTCATCGATTCCTGCACAGCACGCTGCCCGACCATATCCAGACAAAAACTCCAGACTCCTGAGGCTCCAGGCTCCAGGACCTAGACTCCAGATAGACTCCAGAACCAAACTCTAGAACTAAACTCTAGAACCTCGGGGAAAAGAGGCCTAATCCACAAGCGGAATCCTTTTCAGAGGCCCCAGAATCCAGTAACCTAACCAAACTATTCAACAGCCTTGCCGTGCTGTTTTGTTTCTGGCTAGCATTCTGTGCCAGAACCAAACCCAGACCCAGAAAGCAGAGCTGTATCCAGAACCCGTCAGACCCAGACCAGACCGCTGTGCCATGCCGATAGCAGACCAGAGGCCATGCTGTAAGCAGAACAAGTGCCTGACCGTCCGGTGGCGAGAGTGCAGTCCCAGGCCCATTCCAGTCCAAAATTAGGAGTGAGTATCCAGTCTAAAAACTGTACAAGACCAATCTCTTAGTCTAAAATAATCTTATTTAAACCATTTCAACCTGACCAGACTTGCATAGAAATCCTGTGTCCATTCTGTGATTTCAATTCTGTAAAAGCGTCATCTGTCATTCTGAAAGATTTACTTTATTTTTGAAAATCTACCTCCACAAAAACAGCCGTATCTTTTGAACCGTACGTCCTAGAAGCAAAAATTTAACTGTCATTTTAAAGCTAAGATCCTAAGCACTCGGAAAACGTGCCGCAAATTGAAAAATTAGCTCCTGTCAAAATTGCTGTCTTTTGCTTGCAACTGCTGAATTTCATTTTCAACCTGATAATCCCTCATGAATCATTGCTAGTGTTCACCTGTCCCAATTCAAAGTCACTATCACCTACCCTGAATTTCCTTTAGTGAATTAAAATCATTTTTAGCATAATTTTCACTTCATTGCAATCACATTTAAAAGTATTTTTGCCTGTTTAAAAGCTTACCGGTTTTCTACAAGCTTGCTGGGGGAAACTGGAATTTGAACTGCATTTTGATTGTATTCCTGAAAACTGTGTGCTCTGCTTTCCATCTCTTTATATTGCCTAAGGGGGGGAGTGAGTTGTCACAAGGGAAAAAGTGATCATATTATCTCTTGTTGAAACCATATCAAGTTTATTTCTGTGCTGCATTCTTTCCCATCTTGCATTTACTTGAAACCATACAAAGCATGCTCTGCTACCTTATTCTTTCTATACCAACTCCCAAGTGATCAAAGAATTGTGCTATTGTAATATTACCCATTGTTGATCACTATTATATCATAAGTGTGTTATCAAATATTAATTTATTCATAAAAGTGATATATATATATATATATATATATATATATATATATATATATATATATATATATATATATATATATATATTGTTTAATGTTTCCAATAAACATTTTAATTTGCAAAACAAACCCACTTCTTGGCTCAGTGAGGTTAGGGGAATTCAAAGAGAGGGGCGTTATATAAGGGTTCCTCATCCAGATTTAAGAAGTTGACATAAAAATATATAAATAAGGGCTTCCATTGGGTATCCCAGACTAGGCTTGACTTAGTTGTATTGCTGGATTGAAGTCACATATACATCACAGTCCACTTTTCATGATTCCACCCTAGGGACCTCAAGGAAACACTACCATTTGGGCAATTTCTCCACTTGCGCAGGAACTGTGCCTAATTGGAGGATTATTATGAGCATGCAGAGCATTTGAGCACAGATCTTAAGGAATGAGGATACCCTAAGCAACGTGTGTGCCACTCATTGAAGAGAGCCTGGTTTACACCTAGAGAGACACTCCAAGTACCCAAGAATCGTGGCTGAACAAACAAAAGTCTTACCTGTGTCAATACATACAATACTAACACTTATGACAGCAAGAAAATGTTCAAGAAATATTGGCCCATGGTGAGCTCATGCCTACGAGAGGCATCATTAGCTCTCTTCGCCTTTAAGAGATCCACCAATCTTAAGGATAGGCTAGTTCATTCTAAGCCCAAACAGGAGAGAGTGACTCAGTCTAATTGGGAACTACAGCCCATGAAAGGTCACTTTCTCTGTGGGAACTGTAAGGCGTACCAGCTCAATAAAAGACTCAATCCTTCTGAATTAAGGAAAGAATATGGGAAATTAAGTTCCTCTCCAATTACAAAACCACAAATGTGGTGTGCTGTATTCAATGCCCATGTGGCCTTCGTTATGTGGGGCAGACTACCAGAGCAGTACATGTTCGCATCAATGAACACAGGTCCATGATCCGATGTAAAATTATTGCTGCCCCACTGGTCTCACACTTTTTGGGATATCAACATGCTGCTGATGTCCTATTCTGGTGGGTATTAGACACAGTTAAATATGTCAACAATCCACAGAAAATACTTCAGTACAAAGAAGCAAATGGATATACCGTCTAAACAGTTTGGAGGCAGGGCTCAATGAAGAAATGCTCAACCATTGGGATACTAACGGGTGATTTTGCACAGTTTTTGCGTGCCACACATGTTAGACTCTGAGGCAGGCAGCTTGCCTCTCTAGGTGCTTATGCTGCACCAAGACAGAGTAACCTTACCCAGATCAACTGCTCTTCCCACCCGGGCTTCCCAATACCCCCAGAATTGTTTGGACTGTCGCATTCAGGTTAGATTCCCTTGGAGAATGTAGCTTTCCGGACCAGTTTATTATGACCCTCGTCACCGTTTAGGAGTCATGCATTTCACTTCTCAACTCCAGCATGCTCCTCTGCACTTCACTTTATTATATCTGATCCAAGATGTATAGTTCTTTATGCACAGGATCTGTTCCAATGTGGCACCTCCCTGTTTTGGGACTATTTAGCTAGCGTTCCAGAATGCACTAGCCCTCTGTGAGCTTGCTCTCGTGATATTTCAGCTCCAGTCGAGCCGTATCCACTTTTAACGTTTGGTTGCCTTGACAACCGCTACTCTCCCAGACATGGAAACTCAGCTCCAGCACCATCAGCAAGGTAAGCTGTGAGAGGGTGCTGGGTTAGGGCAGTGATATGATTTTGGAAGCACGGCTAAAAGGGGAGAATGAACCTAATGGGAGCCTCTCTGTTTGTTTGATGTTTATGTGTTGACAAGTTGCACGTACCAGCGAGCTTAACCGCTCCACCCAGAGCGCACCTACAGGTTACCAAGACAAAACTGATAAAATGTTGACTCTACACTTCTTATAACGCATGCAACACTACTTTAAGACCCCGTAAGTGCACTTCTCTCACAAAACGTGTTGGCTTTCAAAGCTCTGTAAGGGTTTTATTCTGTACCGGCATCTTCCCCTCTTTGCAAGCTGTTTGATTATGTATTTGTGTTACACCTAGCGATGATGGGATAATTATTTGTTATGTCTCCCGCCCACAGTGTCCCATCAGGCCTGCCTCCAATTTGTGCGAGCACCAAACCTCAAACCTTCGGGTCTCCGGCACAGAGAAGCTCCTCCTCCCCCTGCCACACGGTGAGTGCTGACAGCAGGGTACACATTCTCAATAGCTATGTAGAACTGTCACCCCTTTCTAAGCATCTGGGTATGGCAGTGGTGCTTTTTCTTTCTTTCCTTATGTTTATTTGTGGTGGTGCATCCATTATGAATGAATTTTGGGTTTTGAGTCTTAGTCACACTTTCATTGGCTATTCTGGCCTTTTCTTGGTAATTCAACTGTGCTGGCTCTTTATAGATTCTCTTGTGTGCTTTGATCCTCCGGGGTCACTGTATTCTGTTTGGTCCTGTGGAGGGTGCTACATGGATTTTCAGCCGCCGAAACATAAAGCCCCTTTGAAGCACATGAGGCACATAGGAATGAGACTATCCAGTTTTTGAACATAACTGTTGTTCTAAGTAGACCCCTGGTTTATGATTAGGTTCTCACTGGCCTATGGGGTTGGTCTCCCTTCAGACTATTTAGGCAGCAAGTGTTGAGAGATTAACACATAAGTGACAGATCTTGAATCAGTTCTTTTTTCCGTTATTTACAACCACACTCCCACTCCCCCCATTGCTTTTTCTCTATGTAAAAAAGAACCAATCATGTCCACATGTATATGTTGTATGCTCCAGTGGATGTATGCATTATTTCTCTTGTATTGAAATGGCTGATGTATATATGGAAGTTAGAGGATTAAAAAAAAACCTATAAATTGTGATCTTTTGAATATATAAGAAAACATCTTTGGAGTCAGTTTTCCCTTAACTCACTAGGGCAATACTAAGCAGAGTGCCATTAAGCATCCCTGCCTCCAATGCATTTGAATAGTGTAATGGATTCATTTCTGAGGATTTAAATGATTTAAATATTTTCCTGGCAGGCCATTTTTCTTAGTTTTTTGCTGCTCCAGCAGCTGGACATCGGCATGCAGCAGCTCATGGTCCATGGGAGCGACAATGAGTGGCAGCGTGGTTTTGTTGGAAAGTGTTCTTGGTCAAGGTGGGGCCCTTAAATATTATTCCTGCGTGTATTGGGTGCAACTGGGTGGATTGGGTGCACCTGTGGCCTTAGTTCCCTCACCTGTGTCCATGTACCGGCTGCTCTGAGCTGATGTTATTTCCGGCTTGTTTCTGCTGGTATTTCTAGCAATTATCTGCCAGTATTACTGGCAAATCTGGTCCCATAATACCATTTTTCCGGGATTACTGGCACAGTTTTACTGCGTTGCTGGTATTTACTTTGACAGAATTACCAGCGTTGGTGATTTTGAGTGAAGTGCTGTAGGTGCCAGTAATTCCAGCAATGTAAATACCGGCAAAAAATACTTTGCTGGACCAATGAAAGTGCTGGCAAATGGTTTTTCTGCCACTTTACCATTTTACAGCAAAGTTGTAATGAGAGCCATATATGTCCCTTCTGATCAGTGTCTTTGTTTCTCACTGAGTCATATTAATTAACTATGTTTGATTTTGTAGCACACAGTATTCCTCTACATTACTTTGTGCAACTATTCAGTGTAACATAATGTGCTTTCCGTGGAGTATGCTTGCAGGTGGGAGTGTTCAAAGTTCAAATTCTGCATGCAGAATTTGGTGAACTTCCCGATTTTGTTACTACATGGATTTGCGAAGTTACAGTAAAACTTTTCACATTTGGAGCTTTGAAATTAAGTTAGTAGTTTAAGCATTACATTTACATATTATATATACCATAAATATAACATGTATGCTCGTTACTTTGCCAAACTTTACTGCTAAAACCTTCAATTTCTTGAATTTTGGGTGAATTAGCCAGGTCGTACTTCAGAAGAAAATTTGAAGACAAACTTTGACCGAATGGTCTATGAAGGAATGCACGTAGTTGGACTTTGCTTTAATTCTTAGGCAGCTTTTAGAGAGGTAGGAGATCATTCCTGTAGGCAGTCTTAGGGCATTCAAGGATAGGTTAATAAACTGGAGTGGATTACTTGTAGTTCAGCAGGATGGAGCTTAGGAACAGATAGTGAGTGAGTGGGACACTGCCATTGAGGTATATTTCGGGTAGGTGGCCCTTCTGCAGCGCTGTGTGACACATTTAGTGATATGAAGTGCGTGAACAACGCAATTGCCACTTGTTGAGGTTAGGATGCAGGAATCCCTGAGAGTATCAGCAGCTTGGGTGACCATGAGAGACAAATGAATGAGATCTTTAACCATATGTAACGCCTATAGACATCTGGAAAAAGTACAATTGGAGGCAGTCTGCATCTAAGTGACTTTAACACTCATGCACAGAGAAATAAGTGTATGTCCAGGTTGTGCTTCACACCTGAGAGGAGCAGAGAATCCCTGAAGGCAGTTTGTGTGAGAGTCACTCTTTTTTGGGGAGGAAGAAGCAGAGATTCAGACTGCCGTTAGATACTAGTCAGTCGTGAGTGTCTATCATAGTTTGTGATGTGCATGGAAGAGAAAACTTCCATTGTATGACACACTCCACATCATCATCACAAGTAGCTCTGGATTACATGCACCAGTACAAGCGCATGCATGAGTATTGCCTCACAAGGATGAACATCCACCAAAACAAAGGGAGGGATATACACTTTTATTTCCATTCACTGTTTCAAGGGCAGAAGGGATAGTGGTGGAGGGGTACTGCTGAGCAGCATTCAAGACGGCCGATTGACCTCGGAGCTCCAGCACCTGAGCAGATGTCCTTTATTAATCCTGCACTTGTGGCTCCCCATATGGTCACTGTACTCTAGAATGCTTTCCTGAGGTTGTAGGGAGTTGCTTGGTAGTATCTCCGGCATCATATCCTTGGCGAGGGCCAGCAACTTGTTTGTCCGGCTGAGAGTTGGGACGCTATGCGGCTTGAACACCAGAGGCCGCTACTGATACATGCAGCATTGTAGTGTTTATCCTGACTGGAATCTGGGAGTGAGCTGCCACCAAGAGTGGATGGTGGCTGGGAAGATCTCGGACACCGATATTGGACCGTCAGCTTGTGACAAAGAGGGTTGCTGCACCTGAGGACGTCTGTGAAGGTGCCTGCCCCAGTCAGGGAGGCATCCCTGTGGACCCTGCTGGTGGCCTCCTTGTTCAGAGCAGCACAACTGCCTCGCAACCCGGGTCATGTTCCGAGAGAACTATGATGTGAGGAGTGGTCGCAGACTGTGTCAGTGTTGGCTCCTGGCCCAGGGCTGAAATGTTGAGACCCCAGGCCGATCCTAGGCCAGGGCTTGGTCCTCCTGCACAGCGTGGAAGCAGTTGTTGCAGCTGATTGGTGCTGCAACGTTACCCGCCTGTGTCGCACATTGCACCCATGTGAGAGGGCCTGTGGAGTACTCCCGTGGTCAAAAAGGGTGCAGAGTGTTTTAGCGGTGCATGAGGGCTGAGCTTCTGTCTGCCTCTGCATCAAGGCGAACCACTGGATGGTATTGAGGTGAGTGGTGGTGTAATTCCCCCTCCCCAACGCAGCAAGACGGTTAATAATGTGGGACTCAGAATTGTCTACACCAGGTGAATGGGGTGGCTGCGCTGAACAGGAATGTGAAACATTTCTTTCATTGCTGGATCCTAGGGTGGTGGAACACATTTAGTTCTCACATTGCTGGAGATTACAGGAGGTGGTTCCTAATACAAGTGTGCTGGTCGACATTGGGCCAATACTAGAACATCCTGGCGGATATAGATTGGGGCTTCTGTTCCATGACTCATCTCTACCTTGTATGACCCTCTCCTGCTCATCATGACCATAGGATCGAACAAAAAGCATGGCCCCGTGGACTCTTGTATGAACACTCCATCTAAGGTGCCCTGCTAATGCTGGTGGCGGGGTCTGGAGGCTCAGTCGAACATCGCACATTGGATTTGATTGTTGAGGCTATGCGGAGTGGATTCACCTCCGTTAATACCTAACCTGTCAACAAACATTAGCTCACTGCGAGCTAAGTTGGGGAAAGAAAGTGGTTTTATCACTTACACGGAAACCTGGTATTAGGGACACAGAGGATAGAGTGGCAACAATGGAGGGGAGTATTTCCACCCTCAAGAAAGAGCTGTCACAAAATAGGAGCAAATGTGAAGCCCTGATTTCCCACCCAGGAGAAACAATACCTGCATAATAGGGGTACTGGAAACATCTGTTAGGGGGCTGGGAGGGGTCAGAAATGTGAAATGGACACAAAGGTAACGTTTTCTCAAGGTTTGCCATTTATTAAATGAAAAAGGGTTGGATAAATGACTATATTATCGTAATAAGGAGCTCCTTGCCTAGCAAACTAAGTCTAAAGAAAAACGACCTAATGTTACAAACATCTCTGACCCTCACACTAATACACACAACAAAATTATACAAGGACAATATTGCTAACTTTTAGTTCAACAAAACCATTTCTCATTTCAAGCTTAAATGTTCTTGAAAAAGTTTCTTGTGACTAGGGTGTATTGCCTTCTCCTGGATCAATTCAGGAATACTTTGAGCACAGTTCTGTTTTAAAATTCTGTTATGATAATACAAAACAGTCTCTTCCAACCTATGTATCACTCCCTGGGATACAGGAAATGTATTGTCCACAAATATATGTTCACTATTCAAACCATCTGATGTTTTCCACAATATCCTTCATTGAAAGGTAAATGTCCTTCTTCCACAACAAAAGATCAAAATCAAAGCAAATGTTATTTTCAAAATGTTCCACAATTATTAACTTATTGTACCTACTTCAAATGAACTACTTTTGTAAGGATAGCACAACAAATTTCTTGCCACACATTCTTCAGATAAACTAAAGTTGTCAGGATAGCACAGTTTACAAACACAATCTAAGAATAATAGTTTTTTGCTTAAACAATGGTCCTTCCACCACAGTTTTCTATCATAGATATACTTCATCAAACAATCTTCTTGTTGCTTGGTATACTCGCCTGCCAGGACTAACTATTATTATCCCTTTCCTGGAAAACTCACCTGCCCGAAAGAAAACTCCTACAACTACTTTCAGTTTTGATGGCAATATTGATTCCAAGATTCTCCACACCATGTAAGTCTCTTGAAAGGGAAGTTACGCCGTTGTTGTTTTATTGTATTATTCTCACAGATGCTTGCCTGTTGCTAATGCTGATTGTAAGCTTTCCCAACTTGTAATTCCCTATGAGGGAAGTCACATTCTTGCCACTTCTGCTTTACCTCTCTAATTGTTTGGTATTTGCAGTTAGGATGTTTCTGCTTGCTTTCATTAAGTATTCAGTACTCAAAATCATGGGATATCGGCGTTCTTTCATTAATTGTTCGCTTTTCAAATTTTGGTAGCTTCTGCATTCTTTCATTAACAGTTTGGTATTCAAAATCATTAATCTTTGATGATTTTCTGTTATGGAGTGCCCCGGGGTCAGCATTGACATTTAGCCAACTCACTGGTTGTATTCTGCAGCTCTGTCTCGCAGTCAGGTGTTGTGGTTGGTCTTCGGTCTCCCGTCTGCCTTCTCTCCTGCATCCGCGTACCTTCGGTGAGTAGCACATTGGTCTCTGGGAGCTGTGAAAGCTCTATTGATCATCTGTGGCCTCTCTCTCACCATCACGCCATATGCAAAACTGGGAGCACGTCTCCTCTTCAGCTGGGCGGCTTCTTGACATGCTGCTTCCCACTGCGCATCCTCTGCAATCTGCGATGCCTCTTCTTGACATGCAACTTCCCACTGCACATACTCTGCAATCTGCTGGGCCTTCAGTCCTCATGACAGGTTCTCCTAGCACTCTGCACCAGAACCACAGATCACATCAGCTTCATCAGCTACGCCTCCTGCAAGGCATTTAACGTTGGCTTCATCTCCTTCCTGCTCTCTCTTTACCTGTGCCTCATTTTGGGACTTAAATATCCTGTTCAGATGTCAAGTCTATAACAACTAAACTGCACATTTTTTTCAACAGTACTTTCAATCTTCATTATATTTGGGCCCTTCTTTCTCGTCCCAGTACCATATGCTTTGTGTATAATGAAGTACATATTAGTTTGTTCAGTTTTACAATAGGCCATCAGCATATTAGGAACCATAGACGAATACGATATAAGGAGGAGGATAGTCCCACATGATACCACCCCCAGGGTCAGGATCAGGTAGCGACTTCCTTCCCGAGGCCATGTGAGAGGTGGGCCATAGCAGAGTTCTGTTGATGATCGCACTAGATTCATCACAGAGCCCATGGAACTATTTCTAGAACAGGTCCTCTCTGTGATTCTGGACAAGCTGCATTTCTCCTCACAGTTCATGGTTGAAAGAGCACACATGGCCCTGCAGCCTCCGCCCGGGCACGCAGCGAATCTTCATTGCACGTATGCTTAGGTACAGAGATGGATATTTGAGCCTTAAATTATCTAGGTACCGTGACAAGCTACACTGCAAGCAGTTCCTTATAAACATGCAAGTGCTGTATGTGATGCTGTTCCCATCCAAGCCGAGGGTTCAATTTGGAGGCTGCGCTCACTTCTTTATGTCACCTGATAATGCCAAATCATTTATCGTATCTAGGATACCCCTGGGGTCACCGAAAAGGAAGGACACAATGCAAATGAAACAGGCCCAATCGGGAGCCCATGTGATGGAAGAGGGCAGATAATATTGCTGCAGCCCAATTCTAATACCAACTCAACAGGTTACAGGGGTGTGATGCTGGAAATGCATCTGAGGGACGGGGCCTCTGAGTCCTTGTCCTTTTTCTGTTTTTACCGTGTGTTCTGTTATGTTTTCTGCCCCGGAGTCCGTGTGGGACTCCTGGCAGTGCAGCTCTCTTTTGGTTTGGTGAACAGACCCATGGGATACCCTTATGGCACCCATGGGTAGGGGTACAACCCTGTGCCCCTAGTGTATGTTTTTGGGCACCTGTGGGTGGCCCACAGAGCAGGGTATGGGCTGGTGGCAGCTCCATGCTGAATTTGACAGGTGCGCTGGGTATCCTCCATTTTGGGATACCCAGGCCCTGCCATTGGGATCAGTTGATTCCCGATAGAAACAAGATGGCCCCTGTGGCCTCTTGCTTTCTATTGCCTGTTGTCTTGTTTTTCCCAAAGTCCTGGGAAGCCCTGACTCTGTCCCTTCCCCCTGACTGGCTGTTGGGTGGAAGTTCCATGTATGGTATGGTGGTGAAGGCCCAGCTAGACTGGCTGGAGCCTTCCCAGTGACTGTATGTTGTGGGTACCTCCTGTGGGTGGGACCTGGGTGAATGGAGTGTGTGACCAATATACACTCCTTGTTGTGGTTGTCTGGTTTCTGGCATGTGAGACAAAGACTGAGACAGCCCTGCCCGAAACTGGCCTGAATGCAGTGTGTAGTGTTGAATGGCTGGGTACTTGTTCCAATCCACATTCCTTGTTGTGAGTGTCTGGAAGGGAGGAGTGTGGCCTGAATGCACCGTGTGCCTGATTGGCTGACTGACTGCATGAATGCCCTGCAGTATGATTGGCTGCTGAGTGTGTGCCAGCAGCGTGGATGAGAGAGAGGATAGTATATCTGGGGACCTCTCACCACTGGAAAAGTGTTCAGAAGGGACCTTTGGTTGAGAAGCGACCATTGTGCTCCTACAGCAGCCAGGGAGCTGAGTCTCCACTCTACGAGTAACTGGACTGCTGATCCTCGACGTCCAGCTGGAAGAAGAAGACTTGCTGTGGCATTTGCTTCGACCGATCCGAAGGCTGTTTAAATTCGTCGAGGGCTGACCCGAGAGAGGACCTGGTAAGGCGCCCTCTTCCCGTGCTCCGAGGGACCATCGAGCACCGCTCCATCTTCGCCGCAGCGCCCTGGAAGACAGGTCCTCGAAAGGCTGTCGACCCGAGACGGGACCGCCGAGGAGATCGAAGTGAAGCACCCGGACATCGACGTCGTCGAAGTCCATTGCCGTCGACCAGGGTTCGCAGGTTTGTGGAACCACTGGAGGCCCGTCGAAGTTGTGTTGCCCAGCCGTGGGAACCACTTGACGCTGTGCCGCCGACGACCGGAGCCGTCCGCTCCATTGCCTAAGAAAATTCACTTGAAGGACTCTCTCGACCGCATCGTCGACCACTTATCCTGCCGGAGAAAGTCGAGGCCGACCAACGCGCCGAGGAGAAACCTGCCGGTGGGTTTCCCGCCACCCAACGACCTCAAAGACTCAGACGACTCGACGCCCTTGCTGGGCTCCCGTCTCTACAATCTTTGCGGTCCAGAACTATTGTCATCGAGGTGCCCCGCACACCTCCGCCTTGCAGGACGCCGACGCCCCGACGCCGACGAGCACCGCTCGGACGAAGCTGCCGCCTCTTCGACATCGTTCTGCCTCGGTTGTCGACGGACGTTCGACGCCCCGTGCCTCCCGCCTGAAAAGGAAGGCATTCAAGAAGGGCCGTCGATTCCCCGTCGCCGACCAACGAGTCCCTCGACGTTAGTCGACTCCACCAGGTACATTGGGGGGGTAAAAACATTATAGAGGAAAATAAGACTTACAGAGCAATACATGGACTGGGCTGGTGCTATATCTTTCTTTACAGGTTGCCCAGGTGGGGGGATCTCCACACAGAATTGTGCCTAGTGGTAGGGGTCAGTATTCTGCCTATTTGCTCAAACATCTTATTCCCTCTATTCTCTCTATTGCTGGTTTCACTCTATCGGTCTGTGTGACATTGTACAGTATTGTTCATGCACTTCAATGAGATCTAGGGTGGTACCACTTTAGGATTGTAAATATTTGTCATTGTAGATTTTGCCGGAGTACAAAGTGAGTTATCATGATGAATGTACATAACCTTAACTATTGATTATATAAAGACTGTGTTCTAACCAATACAGAGTGTGGATATTCCTTTGTGGGGGCCTGGGGATACACTGTACTTAAGAACCAGCCTGCATCACCTCCTGAGAAGCTAGGCCTTGATTGCTCGACCATTGCTACCGAATAGAGAATCTTGGCTGGGGTCTCCTGTGCCTCTCCTCCACCATATAGGGAGTGGGAGTACAGACACCCCCCACCGGTCGTTGAGATCCGTTCTCTCACACTGGTGGCAGCGGTGGGATGCTTATGGTTTTAAGAATCAGTGTATAACCGTGCCACTTACAAAGGATATTTGCCCTTTATTGAATTAAGGTTTAGTTGTGTACAAGGTAACTCCATTACAAACAATGGAGTCTATTGCGAATGGCAAATTAACTCGGATGAGCTTGGAGGCTCTCCAGAGTGCTTGTGAAGCTAGGGGGTTAGACTTTGTGGATAAGTCTAGGGCTGAGCTGATAGCTGCCCTGGTGGACTACCAGACTGATAGTGAAACTCTTGATGAGGGGGGAAATGCAACCGATGAGGACTCTGCCCCTGGGGTTTCAGCTGAATCTGTTTCTGGGAATGCCGCCATTCCTGCTGCCTCTGTTCCAAACTCCAGCAATTCCTTAGAACTTGAGTTATTGAGGATGAAATTGGCCTTTGAATACCGCAAGTTGGAAATAGATGCTGAGCTTAAGAAAGAGGAGTTGGCTCAACAAGTTGCACTCAAAAATAAGGACCTTGAACTCAAGAGCCAGGACACTGAATGTCAGAGGATCCAGCTAGAGAAAGCTAGAGTGGAGACTTCAGCTAGATCCAGTGAGAGTGTCAGGTCCCCAGCCACCAAGTTTATGAAAGATTTGGTTGGTGTGTTTGTGGAGGGTTCGGATATCCTCCAATGGATTGAAGCGTTTGAAATGGCTTGTGAGATTCATGATGTGGATAAAAGAGATTGGGCGAAGTGTTTGTTAAGCAGAGTGCCTCAAACTGGGTATGACTGTATTCTGAAGCTGAGTGTGGAAGAAAGGGGTCAGTACGAGTGTATGAAGTCTGCTTTGATTGCCAAGTTCGGCAAGACACCTACCCAATACCTTAGAAGGTTCAGGGATTTTAAGAAAAAGGAGAATATGTCTTGGGTTGACTGGGTGAGTGCTGCGCACATGAACATGATGGGGTGGATCGATGGATACAAGGTTAAGACTTTTGTTGAATTGTCCCACCTCTTGTTTTTTGAGCATTTCTCTGAAGCCTGTTCACCAGAGCTGCGTCAGTATGTGGCTGACCAGAACATTTTGGACCCCTTTAAGCTGGCTAGGTTGGCTGACAAGTGGGTCTCCCACCGGGTGTCCCCTAAGGACTCCAGTGGGAAGGACAAGGATAAAGAGAAGGGGGCCTCTCAGAAGGCTGAGGAGTCCCCCAAGCAATCACAGTCGGGTAAACCAAAACCTTCCTCTCCTAAGACCCAAAAATCTAGTGGGGATAAGTCATCTGGGGGTGGGAATAAGAGTAGTGGTCCACCTGCTGCAAAGCAGGCTCCCAGTGGTTCCAGTACCGTACCTCGCACTCCTGGCGCTTGTTGGGACTGTGGGGCTCTGGATCACAAAAGGGGTGACCCCAAGTGTAAAGGTAAGGCACTTGGAGTACAGGCTGTCAGCCTGACCTACCCTTACCCCGTGTCTGAGGTGGAGGCCACTGTCCTCCCCTCCTCTGCCGGTATCACATTTGGTGCTCCGGTGGAGATTTCCTTAGTGTCCCTTGGGGCCTGGGACCAGTACGCGGAAGTACTGGCGACTATCCCACAGAACACCCGTAGGTTTTTGAGAAGTGTCCTCTTGAATGGCCAGCCTTCTACTGGTTTGAGAGACACGGGGGCAAGCATGACAGTGGTGGACAGGACCCTGCTCAGGCCAGAGGACTATGAAGGTGCTCCTCTGCAAACCACCAGGTTAGCTGGTGGGCCTCCCAAATTATCACCTGTAGCCTTAGTCACACTCATGATTGGAGACAAGACAGCGAAGCTTCCTGTCCTGGTTCAGGACAATGTCCCTGCTAACATTTTGTTAGGGAATGATCTAGTAGAGTTGGGGTTGATCTCGGATGGTCTTCCCATGACTGCTGCTGCCGTCACTAGATCATCGGGTCTGGCTGTGGGTCAGTTACCCGAGCCAAAGGCGAGGCCTAAGGCAAGAAGGAGGAAGACCAAGAAGGCCACCTCTGTGGAGGGAGCACCTTCTCTTCCTGCCGCATCCATTGGGATCCATGCTCCGGACGGGCTGGGTCCAGTGGAAAACCCAAACTCAACTCCTGTGGGAGAAGAGACAGAAGACTCTCCTGTGGGAGAGGTTCTTAACCCGGAGGATCATCCCGACCTTCAATGCTTGTTAGCTGAAGGGGGACCCTCCCGGGCGGACTTCTGTAAGGGACAGAGAGAGTGCCACTCTCTCGAGGGACTGAGGAAACAGGCCCTGGCCCAGGCACAAGGAGAGGTGCCTAGGAATTTCCGGATTTATTGGGAGGGTGAGCTCCTTGTTAGTGAGCCCACTAAGCCTGAACCTGGTGCCCGCAAGAGGTTGGTGGTACCCCAGGTTTACAGGCCCTTCCTACTGCAGTTGGCGCATGAGGTGCCCTTGGCTGGTCATCTTGGGACCAAGAAGACTAAGCAGAGGCTCTCTGCCCATTTCTACTGGCCACGGATGGGAGTAGAGGTGGAGTTCCACTGCAGGACCTGCCCAACTTGTCAGTTGTCTGGCAAGACTGGAGGCAGTGTCATTGCCCCACTGCAGCCGTTGCCAGTGGTTGGCACCCCATTTGAGAGGGTGGGCATCGACATCGTCGGTCCCCTTGACCCTCCCACTTCAGGTGGACATCGGTTCATCCTGGTCTTGGTAGATCATGCCACCAGGTACCCTGAGGCGATACCCCTTCGGACGGTTACGGCCAAGGTGGTTGCCAGGGCTCTCCTGGGCATTTTCACCCGTGTTGGATTCCCCAAGGAGGTTGTCTCTGACCGAGGATCCAACTTCATGTCTAGTTACATGAAAACCATGTGGAAAGAGTGCGGGGTAACTTACAAGTTCTCCACCTCCTACCACCCCCAGACCAATGGTCTGGTTGAGAGATTTAACAAAACTCTCAAGGGCATGCTAGGTGCTTTGGAAGAGCCCCTAAGGAGGAAATGGGATCTCCTCCTGCCATGCCTGCTGTTTGCTTACAGAGAGGTACCTCAGGAGGGTGTTGGTTTCAGCCCCTTTGAGTTACTCTTTGGACATCCCGTGAGGGGGCCCCTCGCCTTGATCCGAGAAGGCTTGGAAGCCACCCCTCCAGGTCCCGCCAAGCAAGTGGGGGACTATGTGTTAGGCCTCAGGCGGAGGATGACACAAATGATGGGTCAAGCAACAGCAAACCTCAAGGCCAGCCAGGAATTGAACAAGTACTGGCATGACCTGAAAGCTTCGCAAGTGGATTGGACTCCGGGACAGGAAATCCTTGTGATGGAGCCTACCAAGCCTAGAGCTTTGGCAGACAAGTGGACTGGACCCTTCAGGATTATCTCCAAGATGGGCGAAGTCAACTATCTGGTTGACATGGGAGCCCCTGGGGTAGCTCCTCAGCTATTCCATGTCAACAGGCTCAAGCCTTTCCACAGGCGAGCGGAAGTCTCATGTCTCTTGCTAGCTTCTGGGCAAGAAGAGGATGAGAGTGAGCCCCTTCCTGATTTGCTGCATAGCAACCCTCAGGATGGCTCAGTGGAGGGAGTACATCTCTCTCCAGATTTGACAACAGAGCAACAGAGGGCCTGTAGGGCTTTACTCCAACAGTATGCCTCTCTGTTTTCACTGAAGCCAGGCCTTACACCGTGGTGTAAGCACGAAATTGACACTGGTGACAGTGTACCTGTCAAAAGCAGGTGCTACCGTATGTCAGATGCCGTTAAGAACCACATCCAGGCTGAGGTCGCCAAGATGTTGGATCTGGGTGTTATTGAACCCTCAACCAGTCCCTGGTCCAGTCCAGTGGTCCTTGTCCCCAAGGCAAGTTCCCAGGCGGGTACCAAGGATTGGAGGTTCTGTGTGGACTACCGAGGAGTCAATGCCGTCACCAAGACTGACGCACACCCATTGCCCCGGGCTGATGAGCTTGTGGACACTATAGGTGCTGCCAAGTTTGTGAGCACCTTTGACCTCACTTCAGGCTATTGGCAAATAGCTCTGACGGACCATGCCAAGGAAAAGACGGCCTTCTCAACACCTGAGGGACTCTACCAGTTTAGGGTCATGCCTTTCGGGTTGAAGAATGCCCCTGCCACCTTCCAGAGATTGGTCAACCATGCGCTCAGTGGGCTGGAAGCCTTTTGTGTGGCTTACTTAGACGACATTGCCGTCTACAGTTCCACCTGGGAAGAGCATTTGACACATCTGGATAGGGTGTTGCAGGCCTTGAAAAGGGCTAACCTCACTATCAAGGCCACCAAGTGCCAGATAGCTCAGGGGAAAGTTACCTATCTTGGTCATGAGGTAGGAGGGGGTCAAATCCAACCTCTCGCCAGTAAAGTACAGGATGTACAGAACTGGGAGACCCCCACTACTCAAACCCAGGTGAGGGCCTTTTTGGGTCTCACTGGGTACTATCGCAATTTCATGGCAGACTATGGGACCATAGCTGCACCTCTGACAGCTCTAACGTCACCCAAACAGCCTAGGAAGGTTAATTGGACCGAAGACTGTCAGAGGGCCTTTGAGGGCTTGAAAGAAAGTCTGTGTAGGGCACCTGTGTTGAGTGCGCCTGACTACAGCCGACCCTTTATCGTCCAGACGGATGCCTGCGACACCGGAATTGGAGCTGTCTTGTCCCAGTTAGATGACAAAGGGAGAGAACACCCTATCATATTCATCAGTAGACAACTCAAAGGTAGAGAACTTAGGTGGGCTACTGTTGAAAAGGAGTGTTTTAGTATAGTTTGGAGCCTTAGGCGTTTTAGGCCCTACCTTACGGGGTCTACCTTCAAGGTCCAAACAGATCATAAGCCCCCGAAGTGGCTTATGCAGATGAAGGGTGAGAACCCGAAATTACTCAGGTGGTCCATTAGCCTGCAAGGGCTAGACTTCACCATAGAGCACAGACCAGGGAAGAGTCACGATAATGCAGATGGCCTTTCCAGAAGGTATGTTGACCGTCTGGATGAGGGTGTCTATCCCGTGGGAGATTAGACACCCTCCACCTCAGTCTGGGGGGGGCGACTGTGATGCTGGAAATGCATCTGAGGGACGGGGCCTCTGAGTCCTTGTCCTTTTTCTGTTTTTACCGTGTGTTCTGTTATGTTTTCTGCCCCGGAGTCCGTGTGGGACTCCTGGCAGTGCAGCTCTCTTTTGGTTTGGTGAACAGACCCATGGGATACCCTTATGGCACCCATGGGTAGGGGTACAACCCTGTGCCCCTAGTGTATGTTTTTGGGCACCTGTGGGTGGCCCACAGAGCAGGGGATGGGCTGGTGGCAGCTCCATGCTGAATTTGACAGGTGCGCTGGGTATCCTCCATTTTGGGATACCCAGGCCCTGCCATTGGGATCAGTTGATTCCCGATAGAAACAAGATGGCCCCTGTGGCCTCTTGCTTTCTATTGCCTGTTGTCTTGTTTTTCCCAAAGTCCTGGGAAGCCCTGACTCTGTCCCTTCCCCCTGACTGGCTGTTGGGTGGAAGTTCCATGTATGGTATGGTGGTGAAGGCCCAGCTAGACTGGCTGGAGCCTTCCCAGTGACTGTATGTTGTGGGTACCTCCTGTGGGTGGGACCTGGGTGAATGGAGTGTGTGACCAATATACACTCCTTGTTGTGGTTGTCTGGTTTCTGGCATGTGAGACAAAGACTGAGACAGCCCTGCCCGAAACTGGCCTGAATGCAGTGTGTAGTGTTGAATGGCTGGGTACTTGTTCCAATCCACATTCCTTGTTGTGAGTGTCTGGAAGGGAGGAGTGTGGCCTGAATGCACCGTGTGCCTGATTGGCTGACTGACTGCATGAATGCCCTGCAGTATGATTGGCTGCTGAGTGTGTGCCAGCAGCGTGGATGAGAGAGAGGATAGTATATCTGGGGACCTCTCACCACTGGAAAAGTGTTCAGAAGGGACCTTTGGTTGAGAAGCGACCATTGTGCTCCTACAGCAGCCAGGGAGCTGAGTCTCCACTCTACGAGTAACTGGACTGCTGATCCTCGACGTCCAGCTGGAAGAAGAAGACTTGCTGTGGCATTTGCTTCGACCGATCCGAAGGCTGTTTAAATTCGTCGAGGGCTGACCCGAGAGAGGACCTGGTAAGGCGCCCTCTTCCCGTGCTCCGAGGGACCATCGAGCACCGCTCCATCTTCGCCGCAGCGCCCTGGAAGACAGGTCCTCGAAAGGCTGTCGACCCGAGACGGGACCGCCGAGGAGATCGAAGTGAAGCACCCGGACATCGACGTCGTCGAAGTCCATTGCCGTCGACCAGGGTTCGCAGGTTTGTGGAACCACTGGAGGCCCGTCGAAGTTGTGTTGCCCAGCCGTGGGAACCACTTGACGCTGTGCCGCCGACGACCGGAGCCGTCCGCTCCATTGCCTAAGAACATTCACTTGAAGGACTCTCTCGACCGCATCGTCGACCGCTTATCCTGCCGGAGAAAGTCGAGGCCGACCAACGCGCCGAGGAGAAACCTGCCAGTGGGTTTCCCGCCACCCAACGACCTCAAAGACTCAGACGACTCGACGCCCTTGCTGGGCTCCCGTCTCTACAATCTTTGCGGTCCAGAACTATTGTCATCGAGGTGCCCCGCACACCTCCGCCTTGCAGGACGCCGACGCCCCGACGCCGACGAGCACCGCTCGGACGAAGCTGCCGCCTCTTCGACATCGTTCTGCCTCGGTTGTCGACGGACGTTCGACGCCCCGTGCCTCCCGCCTGAAAAGGAAGGCATTCAAGAAGGGCCGTCGATTCCCCGTCGCCGACCAACGAGTCCCTCGACGTTAGTCGACTCCACCAGGTACATTGGGGGGGTAAAAACATTATAGAGGAAAATAAGACTTACAGAGCAATACATGGACTGGGCTGGTGCTATATCTTTCTTTACAGGTTGCCCAGGTGGGGGGATCTCCACACAGAATTGTGCCTAGTGGTAGGGGTCAGTATTCTGCCTATTTGCTCAAACATCTTATTCCCTCTATTCTCTCTATTGCTGGTTTCACTCTATCGGTCTGTGTGACATTGTACAGTATTGTTCATGCACTTCAATGAGATCTAGGGTGGTACCACTTTAGGATTGTAAATATTTGTCATTGTAGATTTTGCCGGAGTACAAAGTGAGTTATCATGATGAATGTACATAACCTTAACTATTGATTATATAAAGACTGTGTTCTAACCAATACAGAGTGTGGATATTCCTTTGTGGGGGCCTGGGGATACACTGTACTTAAGAACCAGCCTGCATCACCTCCTGAGAAGCTAGGCCTTGATTGCTCGACCATTGCTACCGAATAGAGAATCTTGGCTGGGGTCTCCTGTGCCTCTCCTCCACCATATAGGGAGTGGGAGTACAGACACCCCCCACCGGTCGTTGAGATCCGTTCTCTCACAAGGGGTGATATGATATATGGGTGGGTGTGTCTCTGTGATGTTGCAGTCATATCATGGGATGGTCCCGGCTTTGGACCTGGTGGAATGATTGGCTGGGATGGGAATCATTGCTACCAGATCCCACTCAAACCATTCTGGAGTTTAAGAAATGTTGCTCCAGTGGGGTCTCCTGGAGTGTAGCGTGGGTAAGCCTGCACATGCAGCGGGCCCACCACTGAGCTGCTGCTATTGCCGCCGCATGGCTGTATTATCTCTTTGGCTGGAGTGCATAATATTCATGTCTAGTTGGCTGCTGTTCACGCACACTCGAGGGTTCTCATGCTGCTCGCAATGCCCCCCTTGAATTTTCAGTTTTTGAGTATCTGGTTGGGGATAGTATGGTTTTCACTGTCCAGTTGGGACAGACAGCCCTGCTGGGGCCGGGAGGGTGTTTTTTAGCACATTTTTTACTGTTGCATCTATGCGGTGTTATACTTTAGACAAATTTGACAATGTTTAAACAATCAGTCTTAGAGTCTAGTAGCGGCAATCAATTATGCTCCTTAGCTGGAATGTACGAGGTAGCAATAACCAGCCGAAGGACAGAAAACTAGTGGCATATATCGATCGCCACTCACCCCATGTTGTGATGCTGCAAGAAACTCATGCAATGAGTGCTATTCATGAAACCTTTGCCCCTAGGTGGAGAGGTACTAGATTTTACACTTCATAATCATTGCAGGCACGAGGGGTGATCACCCTAATCCACCATACACTCCCCTTCCAGTTAGTTCACTCAAAAGTGGACACTTGTGGCAGATTTGTTTTATTACAGGGAAAGCTGGCGGAAACTGACATTGTACTAATAAACGCCTATGGTCCAAACGTAGATGATCCTGCATTCTATATGCCATGAGCACTGTCTCTGGATGCCTCGGAGGGTCTCCCATTTATAGTGGGGTGACATTAACACAATTCTTCTTAAGGAGCTAGACTGCTCCTCCAGCACTCATTAGACCCCTCCTGGAGCCGATAGAGTTATAACTCAGATCATGGAGCAGTTACGACTAATAGATGTCTGGAGGACCATGCACCCACAAGCCAGAGAGTATACCTATTGCTACTCTGCTCATGATATGATGTCCAGGATTGATTACTGGCTAATCTCCTCCACATTGCTTGATCTTAACTGCCACAGTCAAATATGTCTCCGCTCCTACTCTGATCACACTCTGACAGTGCTGTCACTTAAAATAGGAGCTGATAGCCTTCCACACCCTTTATGGAGGTTGCCACTGTCAGCATTTTTGGACACTGTGTTTGTGCAGACTCTTTCTGATAGTATCTCCTTATATTGTGACATGAACACAAGGATGGTCTCTACATTTTCCATGCCATGGGAGGCATTTAAAGATTATGTCAGAGGGGTTGCATTATCAACCGCTATAAGTGTGCTAAAATTGATATGGAAGGAACGAGGTGCACAGGAGAAAAACATTTGCAACCTCGAGAATAGATACAGAATAAAGCAGGCAGAATACCTCATGCGTAAAATCAAGACCAGACTACTGCAGATTTGTGATCTTGCAGATGAATAAATACCATATATTTTATTTATTTACTTATAACACGCCGATAGCCCACAGGCATCGGGCACACATTAACACAGTGGACATGACAGATAAGAACAGGACAAGCCCTGACCTGGAAGAAGAGGAGAGGAGGAAGGTGTCTCTACTGGAATAAGAAGGTTTTAGAGCCCGACTGAAAGCATTAGGCTTTTGCTCTTGTCTAATGCTCTGTGGAAAGAGGTTTCAAGCGTTTGCTTTACAGGTAGGAAAGGAACTGTCCAGTTCATCCTTATGTTTAAAACCTCCACATTTCAACAGTACTGGGTCGGAGGAGCAGAGGGATCTGGCCAGCGCATAGCTAGATATAATAGATTTCAGGTAGACAGGAGCCTGGCCGCATAGGCACCTGTGACCTAGCATAGCCATATTAAAATGGATTTGTGCACGGACCAGGAGCCAATGAAAACTCCTCCTATGTTTAGAAATGTGCTCTTTCCTTTTGTTCCTTTAATAATGCATACTGCGTCGTTCTGGATAACCTGACATTTTGGAAGCCATGACTTATTGGGTCCAATCAGCAGGGCATTACAATAATCAAGGTCAGGATACAATAGTAGCTCTCGCTATTGTGGCGCAGTTTTCCTCTGAGAGAAAGGGTTGGGTTTTACGTAAAAACCTGAGATGGTAGGCACATGTCTTGGCCATTTCTCTTACTTGAGTCTCAGCACTTAGTGCAGGTTCTCAATAAACACCAAGTGTTGTGATCTTGTTGAGGACAGGGATCTGATTGTTCTGAATGTTTTAGCTTTGAGAGTCTGGATGCAATTTAGTGCTTGCTTGATTGGAACCGAAAATCAAATGGTCTGCTCTGTTTTGTTCCTGTTCAAACAGAGGCAGTTGTTTGTTATCCATTGTTTACCAGATGATACATATCGTCAACATTGGATCTGTCAGATTCGTAGTTACCACTAAGCTCAACAACAAGGTGCGTGTCGTCAGCGTAGTTGGTAGATAAACAAAATCCCCTTTACCTCTAGTAAAGTACAAAGAGGTTTGATGTAGATATTAAAGAGGTTAAGAGACATTCATGCCCCCTGAGGTACACCACAGCTGATGGCTTCCAGTGGGGACGAGGCGTCACCCCAGTAAATGCTGGATTGACGATGGGACCGAAAGGATTCAACCCAGGACATTGTATCCTCACTGCAGTTGCCCAGACATCCGTGGGTGTTGATCAAGCGTTTGTGATCTAGGAGATCAAACACCCCTGAAAGGTCAAGTAAGTGAGGAGGCCAGTCTTCCTTTTGTTGAGGATACTTAGCTTGAGAGTTTATAAGTCAATAAGAACTGTGTCAGTACTATGTACTGGTCCAAACCCTGACTGGCGGCTGTGAAGGAGCATATTTGACTCTATGAAGAGTTGAAACTGACAGGTGGCCAATTTATCCAGAACCTTCAGAAGTAATTTGGAGTTAGTAATAGGTTGTAAATTAGACACCATCTTTGGGTCTAGCCCTGATTTCTTTATCCCAGGGGTGAATGAAACACATTTGATAGCCACAGGTACATGATTATCTCGAAATGATGCATTAACTAAGTGGTTCAGGAACGGGGCAAAAGCCTTTTTGGGGTCGGAAAATGAGTTTTGGAGGAAGAATGCTTCCTGGGCAAGAGGCAGGGTATACAGACTCAAAAGTCATCTCCATGTCAGTAGGAGAAACGGAGGAGAAGCTAAATTTGGGAAGGCCAATATTATGGAATGGGGATAAGCCAAATTCGTATTGGCAGGGGCCATAGCTAGGTTGTGTTTGACATTATGGTGTGATTTTGCCACTTTAGAAACAACGGCTGTTTGTACATTTGTACAAGTCCTGGGGTGACGGTGAGAAAAAAAGTTGTTGAGAGCTGGACAATGTCATGGTTTTTAAAATCTCGAACAACTCCCTAGAATTATTATGGGCTTCCTTGATATGAGTAAGCCCGCACATGCTCATAGACACATGGAGGAGGACAGGACGGGCAAGGCTCTGGCACTGGTCTAATGCTCCAACACTGGCAACATGCTGATTATGAGCATTCAAACACTGGATAGGGTAACCCGTATGGACAATGCCTCCATATGCAAGGCATTTGCTCGTTTTTACAGAGATCTTTGCTCTAATCATTATGTGAAAACCACCTCAGGTCAGAAGTCGTATTTAGCCTACATAGATCTTCCAACCCTTTCGCTGGAGGCATCAGATGAATGCACCATTCAAAGTGGAGAATATTACTACTGAAATCACAGATCTCCCTGCTAGCAAGAACTTGCTGAGTTTTATAAAGAATAAGTACACATCCTTACACCGCTGCTGTAGCAGGTGTGGAATGATTCTATGCAGATGGCATACTACCTCCTATGCTATGTGAAGCAATCATAGCTGTATTGTTGAAGCCAAATAAACCACCAGACAAAATGGGCACCTACCGCCTACTATCTCTCGTAAATGCAGATGCAAAAATGTTTGCCGAACTCCTGGTAAGCAGACTGTTGCCATTAATGCTGCACCTGATCCATCTGGACCAGTTCATCTTTGTTCCCTCCAGGTCAACGACATTGAATTTGAGATGCTTATTCACTCTCCTCTCACAAATTGATCCTGAAGCGAACATGGTGGCTGCGACTCTGGATATTGAGAAGGTGTTCGATTCGGGTTCATGGGGTTACCTTTTATTGGTACTTGACTCTTTTCATCTGGGACTTTTCTTTAACAAGTGTGTTCAACTTCTGTACTTTGTCCCTCTAGCCAGAGTTCAAGTCAATGTGGTCGTGTCATAAGCGATTCAGTTGGGCAGGGGGTACGAGGCAGGGATGTCCCCTCTCCTACTCACATTGTATATTGAGCCTCTTGCAGAATTGATCCGCAAAAGACATGCACATCCGGGTCTCTGTATTTTCGGTCCCCCCTGATATAATATCTCTGTATACAGATGATGCTTTGTGCTATGTAGGGGACTTGGATCAGAACCTCTGTTTTATCCTAGAGGAAATGCAAGACTTCTCACAATACTCGGGGTACTGCATAAACTGGTCTAAGTCAGAACTGTTCTTGCTCACACAGAATACCAACCATCCCTATGACATGCTGCGATTCTTGTGGGAACCCGAAATATTTACATATTTAGGGGTTAAAGTGTCCAACTCTACTAAAACATTGTATATGGATAACCTTGCCAATAACCTCCCAGCTCTCACTGCAAAACTGGAGTTCTGGTCAAGGTTAACACTTTCTCTGTATGGGTGCCTTTCGTTCCTGAAAATAGATGTGGTACCAAAACTTCTGTATTACTTTACTAATATTCATATCTGGCCTGGCAGGGCATTATTCAGCATGCTTCGATCATTGGTGCCCCAGTTTCTATGGGGTGCAGGGGCAGAAAGACTGGCTTGGGGGGATATGGTGTGACTGTATGACTAGGGTAGTCTGACGGCCCCAGTCTTTGAATTATACTACCTAGTGGCCCAAGCTCAATTTGTGGCGCATTAGTATGTGACTATTCCAACCCACCGACATGTGGTGATACAAAAGATTGGATCGAGACCACAGATTCTTTGTACGGTTATATATGGTTTAATATACTATGATTGTACTTTTGATACGGTCTGAATAACGTTTAGCGCATGGGCTGGAATATTTTAGCACATTGGAATTGATACCCCATACAACAAGAAAGCGCCATTATGGGGCTTCCTAGACCTTTTGTCCACCCAGGTTGCAACTCCACAGATGAAATGGGAAGCAGAGAATATGCTTACACTGGGGGAGATGTTCCCTGAAGGAAGGTTTGTTACACTGCCAAAATTTACAGCTAAGCTAGGTGACACACAGACCCTTTGACTGCAATATGGTCCTATGAGTATGCATTTTGAAAAAAATGGCCTACGTTCCATTAGAACCAGAGGCAGACTCGTTAATAGACATCATCACACAAGATGTAATCGGTGATAGACTGGTATCCACATTATATGCAAAAATACAGTGGGAGCTGGGAATTACCTCCTGCGCTCATGCGCAGTGGGAATTGGAAATGGATTGGGAGCAACCTGATGACATCTTGGTGCTGTATTGTATCCTTACCAATGCGGTCTCCCTGAACGCCAGGTAACACCTGATTCAATTTAAATTCTTGGACCGACTTTACTATACACCATCTAGAGTTGCCACTGTCTCTCCCAAGGCTGTAGACGAGTGCCCAAAATGTTTTGCATCACCGACTGATTTCTTACAAATGTTTTAGGGATGCCCACTGATATGTACATTTTGGTCTGATGTGGTGGAAACGTTAGTAAAGATGACAGGGATAACATCTACATTGACACGGGCAAAAAATACTTGTTGGGAGATATAGGCAAGGTGTCCACAGAGAGCTGTAGGTTATTTAGCTTAGCCTGCCTGATAGCCAAAAAATGTATTCTTCAAGGCTGAAAGTCACATATGGCCACAACACACTCTGCATGCCTACATGAACTGACTTATGGTAGTGAAAGAGAGGAGTTTTATATTGCTTCTATGCCTCTGCCCTGTCGTTTTAAGAATAAAACGGAAGGATAGCGGGCCTATGTGTTCAGTAAGACTACTGCACAGACCACTTGACATTCTTTGCAAGCAATTGATGTATGCGATAATAATGATTATGGGGTCATTCCTTCTTTGAGAATGGTAATTAGGCACAAACAACCACTTCTTCATAGGTTTTACAATGTTTAAAGATTGGCAATTACTTTTCATAGCATTTGCTCTTCACACCAGTGAAAGAGAAAATACCCAATCACACGTGAGTGCTACATTTCAGGTGTCCCATTGTTAAAGACTCAACAAACAACTTCACCTTGCTTCTACTCTTATGCAAGCGATTATTAAGCTGGATACTGTTGCAGGCAGTGCTCACACAAGGGTTCAGAACACCAGGTTTAACTCACCAGCTTCTGTATTCCTTTCTCAACGTGTTGAAAAACTTCTACATCTTCTGGCTTCACTTGGAACCCACACCCTTCCTCCCTGAAGGCTTCTTCTGTCTGGCCACTCAATTAATGCGCCCCTCTCACTCCTGAGATCCACGGCTTCATGACAGCTGCTCAGATCGGTCTCCAACATGCTTCTTGTTGTACAATCTATGCAATTAGGCTCACATGGGGAAAGGCAGCCTACCTGCACGCCTTCTGTTGTACAGCCTCTGCACACCAGAGTTTGGGGGAACAGTAGCCTCACAGGATAAGCAGGTGAAATCTGCTGCATCAGAATCCCGAGGTCCCTTTGGTTCTTCCACTTTTCCCTAAATTGCCAGCACTGTGTCTTCTTCTTTCAGTTTCTGCGTCAACTGCATACACTCCAGCCACGGTTCCAGCTTCCTCCCACTGCTTGTACCTAAGGAGGCCTTTCAAGCCTCTCAGCTTCCCTCAAGTGTGGGCTATCAGGCTTAATTGCCTGACTGCTACTGCATCATGACTCTTCAGTCCACTTCCTCGTCCCTGTACTTATCAGATTATGGGCAGGGTCAGACTGGGACAAGATATAGGCCCTGTCACCCAAAACAAAACAAAAGTGGCCCACCCTTTGCCTCAGAAAAGTGGCCCACCTCTCGCCTCACGACCCTTGACCTCTGATGACATCACCGGAAGTAATGTCATTTGGACCCACACCAAAGTGACATCCCGGGAAGTGATGAAACACAACCTTTCACTCCTTCACAAAACAGGAAATGGCATCAAATAGCATTCTGCCTAAGTACACTAAATTAGTGTAAATCCAAGCAGACGTCCAAGGCCAAATGATAATATGTTATTGTATAGCACTTACGCTTAAGCTCCTTTTTATAGAACAAATATGCATACAATATCACCGAACCTGTGTTGGTACTAATTTTCGACCTAAGAAGGATGAAAGGCTTCTTGAAAAAATAAAAAAATAAAAATGTGAAAAAGAAAATATATTTTTTTCAACTTGTTTTTCTTCCAAACTGGCCCAGGCATGGCCATAAACCGGCCCCCATTTCCCAGGGACGATTCTGGGGGCCCAATCCGACCCTGATTATGTGACCCAACAACAAAGTTAGTTCTTTTTAATAACTTCTTGGTTTTAAGGGTTGATGTATTTCCCTTACAGTCATTTAAGGGTAAACCATTAGAATGTGTTGTTATAGAGGAGGACAGTTTATTTAAGGCAATATTTCTAAATTCCTTTCCATATACCTTTGTGAGTAAGGAGGTTGTTTATCCTGAAATACCTTGAATGGTCTTTCTGTTGTTAAGGTTTGTTCAGATGTTATGGCATTTGTGCCCAGAACCACAGATCTTGTATGTGGGTCAGCTACATCATAATGACAATAAGACATTACCTGTTCTGGCAACTTTAAAAGGTTCTCCCTTTTAAAGGACAAATCCTGTGTCTCATCCCACAGGATCTCCTTACCACCCTGGGCATTGCCTCCTTCGAGGTGATCCTCCTGCAGTACATAACCCCCAAGGTCAGGATTGTCTGCCTTTCCCTGGCTTCCTCAGAGGAGACTTTAGGCAGGGGTTTAGTGAGGGATCCGTAGGATTCTTCACACATTACCAGCCATTGATATGTCAGACAATAATGGTGATAATTAATGATGATGATGTTGCTAATGATTATAACGATGAAGATTACACAAAGATTATGATCCATGAGAATCCAGGCAAGTATGTGTGTTGCTGCTGGAAAGCAATGATACAGAGGAGGGGAAGGATAACACCACCTGTAAAAAGACTGTAGTTGTAACAGAAGCTCAGCGCCCACCAGTGTTCAGTCTCTTTGAGGAATAGCCCTCCTATCGCAGAAAAGTGCATCACATCATCACATGACATCTAGACTACCAACAAAAACATCTTCACACTAACATGAACCCAGACTGTGTGTTATTTGACGAAATACAGAAGTGTGGCAGCACTTCAAACTAAATAAATAGCAATCGAATCTGGCCCCTTACACATGCTGCCAGAAAGGAGTACCAAGGGAAGACAGGGACCAACTTGGGTCAACTTCAATGAGGTCCTATGTGCTACGGCACCATGCACCAACATAGGAGGAGGTGAAAATATGTGAAATGCAATACTCCGAATGCCATCCGACAAGAAGTATACCTCCACCAGTCCACACAATTACCCCTAGAAATACTGCAGCTGTGTCATTGTTTGGTAAACTAAGCTCCAACCCTGTACTGCTGTGATGCATAGCAAAGACCCCTTATTGCATCAGGCCATTGTTGTGGAAGCCTTTGAGTGGGACAATAATATCACAAGTGGCATGACAGGGAGAGCCTGCTCAATGTTAACCAGGTTTTAATGTTGGTAATATGCCCTAATCTTTTTTGGAAAACCATAAATTCTAGTGGCTTACGGAAAAAGCTGATCACTAAGGGGAAGGCAGCACCGGAATTGTGTGCCAAAAGATCATATTCGCCACAAACATGTGGACCACTTGTCACAGTAGTGACTGCAATACTCTGCAATGCACCAGAACACACCTTGACTTTCTCTAACAGCCCAGTGGACTCTCTGAGTATTGTCAGTGTACAGCAGGTGTTTGCAGTTTGACATATGGCAACATTGTGCATGCAGGTGTTTCATGGCATAAGTGACAGGGGAGCTGACTTCTGGGAAAAAGTGAAGGAGGTACAGGCACAGTGCTTTAGGTCTCATAATTTTCATTTGGGCTTTATTACAGCAGGCAATGGTCCAAATATCCTTGCTGTCTAACAAAGTATCAAGGCAATGATCATCCCTTGATTTGCATATGTTCTTAAAATAATGGTTAAATATTTTAACAGCATACGTCATCCTGTGAAAGAAAAGATCACTGTGGCCCAGATGATCAGTTCACATTTCAGTAGGGTGTATCCTGTCAAAATTAAATGTGCCAAGGCCAGGTTTGCCACATGTTGCAACTGCACAACCCGAACACCTCAGCGGCTACCTGTTGGAACTTTATTTGCATGCTTTGGACAGACTACGTGAGCAGTGCAATTCCATTATAGATTAATGCAACATGCAGAGCTATGGATGGTTCTTGATTTATATACAATGTCACTGGCAGATGCTGTCTAATGTCTACACTATACTATGACCTTTCGAGGAGGCCACCAAGTGGGTCAGCTGGCAAAATTCATCCGTCAGTGAGGTTCTCTCTCTGACATACATGCTTGAGCTGTGTCTCTCCAGCTAAAACTACACTGTGAATGTCAAGCTCAGGACTGGTGGCATTCATGGCCTGATCATCACTGACATCTGCTGAAAGCATTGTGAGCAGTGCAGGCACAGCTTATGGGCAGTAAGTCAGGCATCTTGAGTGTAGAAGAGTCATCAAAAGGAACAGACATGCAGACTATCAGTAGAACTAGTGCTTGGATCCTTTCTATTAGACACTTCATCTGTGGAGAGGGATGATGAAAGAATACAGCATTTGTACAGCCAGTGGTTAGCTTGACCAGCGGCACTTCATTGAGTTGCTGTTGAATCACTATGCTGTCCCCCACAAGTGTGCAGTCAAGAGAGTGTTTATTGCAGCTGAGTCTATTGTCTCTAACCGCTGGAGAAGCCTCTGAGTGCTGCATGTTGAACAATGACATTTATACAAATGAGTGGTCATTCCACAGATAAAGACAATGGAATGAATGACAATCACCCACAGCCAACACAAAAGTTTATATGGTGATGATGATTTGTTACCCGTATAAATGTCAGACCCTGAAAAGTGAAGCTGGGTTGTTTCATGGTTCTTGTGGTTTGGACTGCACACAACAAAATAGACCCAACCAACTTAGCACTGGTGACTCAAAACCTTGTTAAGTTATCACAGTGTTACTTACTTATACACCTGTTGTTACTCAATATGAATCTTATCATCATAGAATCCCCAAGCTGCAGAGTCAAAAACAATTGTTTAAGAATCGTATTGTATTATTATCTAGATTCCTTAAACAAATGCATGGAAAAATATTCAGCAATATCTTTTCGATACACAAAAAAACTCAATGCAAAGTGACAATTGCAACTCATAAAAGTGACATGCGCAATATTATCCCAATAATTCATATAACAATCAATATTTTATTTAAAAAGTGCTACCCAACATAAGCCACTACCCAAAGTTCAATGTTATGTTTGTGACACGTGATAGATATGTTCCACACAACCCTAGTTATAATCTTTGAGTGTAGCTGAAAGTGACAATCGATGTATAGCTGAAGCAACTGCTTATGAATGCAGTTAGTATTAACCCATGTTTCGTTCTTCCTCGTGTAATCACACAATAAGCAGAACTTCTTCAGGGGTATGATTCTATAAAAGAAGGATAGCTTTGCAATAAGAGAACTCTCTGGAATCGGGATTACTTCACACTGTTCTTGATTTGAGTCAGTGGGTATTAATTCCACAGTAGCGCTGTATTTGATCACCTAAAACACAGTGCAAAAACAGCCTTAATTAGTGCTATTCTTGCTGCCATACCTTTGGCTTTACATGATGTATTTTTAAAATATTTGATAAAATAATAAAGAAGACTTTTGTCAACTAGCGGAATCTGACTCTTTGTGGTGAACACTACTTGCTTCAAGGAGTACAACTCAATGTCTGGTGTCCACACCAGTAAGGAGGACATTATTTTAATATATTTAACTCCCACTACTCATCAAATAAAGAAATTGAGAAGTGCTTACCACCAATTTTCAAATATTCAATTAAGGTGGGTCAAGCGCCTTTTAATTAGAAGATTACCTGTGGGCAAAAACCTATATGTGTTCAATCATTCCTATCAGACTATTCTACAGATTGGTTAGTAGAACTCTTTATCCAGTTGCACTTCATTTGTGTATCGCTGTATTAACTTACTTGCAAGTTGGTCTGATAATTAGCAATTTTGCCGGGTTATGTTGAGCCATGTAATTCTTAGCTGCTTTAATTTCGAATATCCTCTCCTTAGCAAGTGTCTACAATTAGTGAGAGAGAAAATATGGGAAGGAGAGACACAAAACGTTCTTAAGTTGATGCGTGTGACTGTTGCAAGACTCTATTGAATTGTTGCTTTGAATCTAAAATTAAGATCGTTTTCTGATGATGTGTGCTGAGGACTGAACAATGGAAAATTATTTAATTTGTCTCTTAGTTTTAAGTGGCCATTGTGGAGTATGTTTATGTCTCGTGCTTTATTTGTTTGTATAGTGTGTTAATGAGCGCCTCGATGTCTGTGGAATAAATAAATAAATGTTACAATTCAGATTCCAAGTTCCGTAGTGTTTGGTGATCACTGTGCCTTTCTACAGTCGGTCACGTGGAATGTGGCTTCTACTGATTATACGCAGACCTGCTAGAATTTCATAACAGGTCGGCCATCTGTGAAAGGAGTAAACTACAGTGTTTACTTGATACAAAGGGAACGTAATGTCAAATTCATAGTAAATGGATATTGTTAAAAGATATGTCCTCTGCTGTGGATTGTATACCAATATACACACGAAATAATTGCTGTGTTCGAGTAATAGGGGCCACTTAGACTCAATGCCAGTCTACATTCTCATTAAGGCCTACCTCCACACTATTGGTAAGAAATATTAGACGTTGTTCTTTCTCATGCAATTTCTTCTTATCATGGGCTACACAACCACTAGATGGTATTTTCAGCAACCCTGTCTATTTTAACATGTTGCTTAAATCTCCCATCACCAGGAAATGTCCTACAAGAGGAGCATTAAGCAATGTTTTCTCAAAGAAGCTCCTGTGTTTCGAAATGCATACTTTTATTTTCCTTACAGTCTTTCCTATGTAGATTTTACCACATGGGCTCCATATGGCACATACAACCATAATAGGGTTACAGTTGGTGAGAGTTCTCTGAGACCACATTTTATCCAAGCCAATATTGGCTTCTTTGGTTCTTTTCATTTGGGCACAGCAACTACATTAGCCACAAGGAGTGTGGCCAACGGGTTTTGCTAAACCCCAAGTCTCAGTAATGCTCAATTGATTCTCAGTTGGCACATAGATGTCATTCCTTGTCAGGAGGTCTTTCAAGTTCTTTCCTCTTCTAAACGCGTGCCTAGGACAGGTGAGGGGGGACTTGCCACCTTGAAGAATGTGCTAGTTTTTCTTGATGATGTTATTCACATTATTAGACGTGCTGACAACAAAAATATTGTCATTGTTATCTGTTTAACCCGTACACTCTAAGCAAGCCTCTCCATAGTTATTACTTGCTCTCTTGCATGCTCTTTTAACAATTGATTTGGGGTAACCTCTTTGTCTTAGTTTGGTACTCAAATGATTAGCTTCCACATCATAGGCCAGTCTAGTTGAGCTATTATGTTTAAGTCTGAGGAATTGTCCCAGAGGTAAGTTCTCCCTGGTATGGCATGGGTGGCAGCTAGAGAACAGTAACAATGAGTTTCTATCTGTCATTTTATGGTACGGCTTCACTTTGAGAGTCTTGTCTGTTGGTTCTACCCAGATGGCTTGTGGTTTGGAACCAGATAGCTGTAGTAGTGAATAAGAGGCCTTGACCAGTTGATGTTGTGTATTTGCGATTGCCCTTTGTGCCATTGCTATTTTTGAGTCACAATATTGTCATGATCGCAAGTACCACTTGTCAAACATTCTCAAGCTCTCCCAGTATGCACTGCCGTCCCTTAAAGTTCATAGACTCTCCCAGAGTGCACAGCCATTCCTTAACGTTCACAGGCTCTCTGAAAGAGTGCTGTCAGATCTTAAAGCTTGAAGATTCCCCATAGAACAAAGCCACACTTTAAGGTTCACAGCTCTCCCACAGTGCACTACCATCCTTTAAGGTTCTTGTGCTCTCCAACGGATCGCAGCCTACTCTTAAAGATCATGGGTTCTCACACAGTGCACTGCCATCCATTAAGGCCCACAGGCTCTCCCAAAGAGCATAGGCACCCCTTAAAATTCACAAGTTCCCAGACAGAGCACTGCCATTCTCGGGTATGGAGCGTTCCCGCAAGAGGGAAGAGGGAACCTGAATGTCAGCCTCATTCCTCACCTACACTGCACAGCGACATATAAGAGGGAGAGATGGTATGTACCTCACCATGTTAGCTGCAAATCTTAAGGAGTCAGGATGCCCCCGGCTGACAGGCAGCAAGCAATACGTGCAAAGGATTCCTGCATGCGTCATCACCCGGTACCATAGGTACTCCCCAAATGTGGGGGCTCCAAGTACCCTGCTACCTCCAACCCCTTGTTGCAGTGGCACCAGAAGCAGGGGCCTGCTACTGGCTCCTGTCGCCTGTGGCACCAATTGGGCAGGCTTGGCATGTGCAGGGGATTTCTACTTCTTGGCACGGCATGCCAGATTATGCCGAGCTGCACCGTGGCCATGGGAGGCACTAACACATGCATCCTTTTTACTGCAAAAGGGTAAACAATATTTTTGTTGTGTTTTGTTTGGGATAGGATGTGTAGCAGGAACCTTGTTTATTTTTTATTTGTTACTGAAGAAACCTGCGAAGAGATGAGGAAATAGCATTTTTTCCTCCATTTTTGTTTTGTATGGGCGAAACTAACAAAACTATGGAAAAACACTAAGCATGCCAAAGGGCACAAAAATATACTACATAAATATTCCTAAAAACACCAAACTACACAAAAATTAACACATAATTCCCAAAACCCTTCCTTCAGCTTTTCAAACCTCTGCAAAAGCTTCTCTACGCAACACATGTTCTCGTAGCCTAGCAACACCTACAAGGAACAGGAAGTGAGCTGAGCCTTTTACAGAAACTTGAAATTCCTTTGGAAAATTCATGGGCTCGGATTGGCTGAACAAACTGGGTGAATTGTCTCGAGAGGGTTTTTATTGTCTGAATGGACCCGATGAATAAGTTCAAGGTTCCACCCCTGAAGATTGTCAGACATTCGACCTTGGCAAAAAAAACGGTAGCAAATTAGGATGATTTTCCAGAAAAAAAGAAATCAAGGGTGGGTCGTGAGGGTTATGCACAGGTCATATTTATTTAATTACTTCCAGGCTTACACGTGACCACCATACGGCTATGTCACGTGTGTGTGTGGTGGCTGTTTTCTGTAGAACGACAAGCTATTGCCTATAAAGTTTTACACTAATGTCTGTGAAGACAAAGCAACTTGGTACACCTTGACTTCCGGGCATCTCTGTGCTTCCCCGTATTTCTCTGTGGTTGCATTTAGCTCTCTATGCCTGCATAGGTCTCTTGCTGATAATCAGTGGTTGAGAGGGCGGGAGCGCTGCTCCTCTACCTCTTTTTTAAAAAAGTATTACGGTTACTATACTTTAATATCAAAAAGAAACCGTTCCGGACTGGTTTCGTTTTTAAAATAAAAGTGTAGGAAGAAGTTGACACTTGCACTTCAGGGCACTGCACTGACCATTCCCTTAAGCAGCAGGTGTGTTTGTTTAGGGGTTTGGATTGCACGTGGGAGGGGTGCGAGGGGGCGATAGGGTTTGTGGGGAGCGGGGGCAGGCCAGCAGCAGCCTAGCTCCAATACTTCTTTTCGTCCACTTCGTCCACTTCCGGTAGGGGAATATGTCTTTGCTTCTGTATAATTCCCTACGCTTCTATCGAAGTCAGCATTGTCCTACGCTTCTCCCAATTGCTCACGCACGCCAGCGACTGCTGCCGTTTCTTTCACCGACAGAAGGCGCTTCAGAAGTCAGGGACACCTCCGCTTTCGGAGGCAATACATCTCGGTCAGGGCTGGTGAAAGACACAGACTGATTGATGGAGACATTTGAGGCCTGGAGAAGCCGAGAGCGCCTGGCACCAGTCAGCCAATGTATGCCCCACTTCCCACGCACCCTAATCATCCTCCCTTTGGTGGATCAGTGCCGCACTCCCCTCAGTCTGCCCTGCACCCCCTACGATGGCGCAATTTACAAAGCGCTGCCAAACTCTCTCCCTGTGGGACGGGGGTGGCGGCGGTTCGTATTTGTGACCATGGCCTCCAGGACCTTTTTAGTGTCTTTGATTTTCTCTCATTAAGCTCATTCTTGAAACCTGGGGGAGCTCATGACAGACAAATGTGAATGCCTCATTTGCATAACTAATAGTTCCCAGACGACATCTCTCAGTATGTGTGTCAGCATTGCTAGCCAGCTACTAAAGAAATGGCACAACAGTTTCCCGGCCGGGAACTTCCCAAACTAAAATGCCCCACTAAATATCTAATATTTTATCAGAATCTTGTAATTTATTATACAAATCCTATTTGTGACTTGTGCCACATAGGAATTTAATAAGGAAGTGGTTGTCATACAAGTTCTTATGTAGTTCTTTATTATTGTTACTGATTTTCCACTCGGGTGTGATAAGCAGGCATTTTGTGTTTTAGCCTGTGTCAAGTTCTCTCTCGAACTAGCCACAGATCAAACAGCTTTAAAATAGCCTCCCTTGCTCCCTTCTCCAAAATCTTAATTCCCTGTAACCTACTACTCAGAATCAAGATTGTAAAACAATCAGTCACCCCCTAATTACATTACTCAGCTACATGTAGATGTTTCTAATGCATGGGGTTCACGGCGGTCTCCACCCCTTAGCCATGCATCAGTGAAACAAAAGCATCCTTTAAGTGTAATGTTTTTATATGCTACATTAAGAGTGGTTTATACTGCACTACTCACCACTGTAATTATCAAAGACCAAAGAGGCTTGACCAGAGAGGGGTGCATCCTACCTCGGCCTGCGAGAGAATAGAAAAGGGCAGCAGAGAGGGTGGGGGAAGGGGATGGAAGATGAAGTACACAGGGCAGATCTTTACAGGCATGAGAGAGAAAGAGGGGGTAGGATGCAACGGGAGAAACATTGCATGCTAGTAGAGTCAGTGTAGAATGATCCAAGCATTGCCTGGATCAGAAAAGGGTAAATGACTAATGCTTCTGTGAACTAGCATAACCGTGTGGGCAGTTTCTAGCACTTACTGGGAAGTACGGAAAATAGTGCGTGGTTGTGTGATGGGCAAGAAATGTGCTCAAGCCAACCCTTAAAGCAGGGAGGCTTATCTGTCCCTTAGGTGTTCCCGAAACCTGGAACCCACCAGAGAGGTAGATTTGGGATTGTCAAGATGACTTTCAAAAGTGACAGATCCTAGAGTGCACTGTGTGCAAAGCTAGAGAGATGGGCACAAAGGCGAAGAAAAATCAGGGGCGGGGCCTGTTTCTCAGAGTGCCTTACTTGCATGACAGAGGGATGAGTGCACTGGGAGGAGATAGTGAAGTATTGTGAAAATATCTTGGAATATATTGCTTGCATGGACAGCACTGAGTTACTGCAAGGGAGGCTGCATGTATCACATGGCCATCCCCACATAAAGTTGTACCACACGTGTTTCTTGTATAGAACTGTATGTCACAGTTGGCGTGTAAACCTCTGTATGCGAAAGTAGGCCAACCTCTCAAAGCTGAGGATGAAAAGTAGGGAGGGAATCCTGGAGGCTGAAGGCCAAACGTGTAAGTACCACTGCACCCAGAGGTCTGCACTTGAGTTCCACCAAGCCTGAACGGCCAGTTCTAGAGTGGAGATATATGCAGGACACTGAAGACACTTCCATGTTAAGGTGGCCTTCAGTATGTAGGTTCCGTATTGAGATTGCAGCCCTGAGGCTGCTGTCCTAGCATTTACTGGGCACTGCTAGAAAACATATGGGGATTCCTGGGGTTGTGTAGAGACAGGGCCCCTCTTTGACAGTTGCTGGGTTCCTCTGGGTATAATCTGAATATATTCCACACTTTTCAAATCATTTCCCTTAGCTGCAGTTGCGTAGTTTCCAAATACCTTTTTTCCATTAAGGGGTTTCCAGTAAGAACCTGGGATAACACTTTGATGAACCCTGTGGAGTCATCACTGATCTCCACCCTAAACTTGACTCCCATGTGGCCAAGGGGAGGCAGGCACTACCTGATACTGAATCTTGGGTGGTATTCAGAAGGAGGAACATATGGGAGGAGATGGCTGTCAGGGAGAGGTGGTGACTCCATCAGAAGAGACGTGGTAGTCCTCCCTCTCGTGCAAAGAAGACCCTACAATTCCAGGGTTCCTAATGGCATGTTGTCATTATCCAGATCCCTCCAGTTGTAGAACCTTGAGACCCCTTCTTGTCAGTCCACCTGGGAAGCTTGCCATTCACACCTTATATATATAAAACACAATTAACATCTCCTATTTCTGATGTTTTTTTATTTCTACAAAGATTCAAAGCAAGGCAGCCTTGAAAAGTCTACAACTCCCATGAACTTCACGTCCCATAAAGCCTCAAATACAGAGACGAGGAAGATGAAGGAGGAGTTAATGAGGAATGAAAGAAACATCAAGCTGAATGTGCGGTCTAGCTTTCATAATAGAAATCAGCTGCGTGGGACATTTAAACCTGGGAAAAATCTTCCATTCGGGAGAGAAGGGAGCTGCAGAGCAAGTGGTGTGGGAAGCAGCAAAGAAAGCAGAAGCAGAAGTGAGGAGGTGAACCGTGCCGGCGAGGCAGATGCTTACAAGCATTCGCTTGGAGCACACCTACCCAGAGAGACGCGAGACCGGGAAAGGTACCGCCACTGCTCCAGTGGGACCGCAGCCAAGGCGAGGCTGTTGGGAACATAGTCCAGCAAAAACCCTTACAGTTCACCGACACACGAACGCAGAGCCGACGCTGGAACCAAGTGAGGGTCAGCAAAGTTGGAGTAGGCTGGTGAGTCTGCCATTGAGTGTTGAGAACTCTGGGGTCTGCGGACAGGCACTTAGACAAATAAATACATCGTTTGAATACCGAACAAGTAAAAGGAAAAGACAGAACTTATAGAGTTCCTCATATGAGACAGATACATATGGCGAAAGCAGGAGTAAATGTTATCCTGAGCAAATAAACATTAAGGAAGAAGTGCAAAGGCACAATTTGTACAACTCTCCTTAGATGAGAAGTCAATGTGGGGAAAATTGGAACAAGCATTGCCACCAGCAAAAGAGTACTAAAGAGGAAAGTCAATCTCCATATATGAAATGTTAAATGGGGGAAAGTTGGAACAAGTAGAACCTGAAGCCAAATAACTATAAACAGTGCAGAGGTAATTCTGTGTTAAACTAAAAAGGAAAGAGAACCTTGTGTGAAGTCCTGGTGAAAGAAACCATCAGTCAGTTGGTCCTTTTGGGGAAGAGATTCCTGGCAGGAGGGTAGACCAGGGGATCTGCAAGACCCAGAAGGGGAAGAAACCATTGTGAACATTGTTTGATTATTTGGGGGAAAAGATACCTGGCAGGAGAGTACATCAGGGGATCTGCAAGACCCAAAGGGGAAGAAACCATTGTGAACATTGTGAGATGTCCTGGTGAAAGAAACTATCAGGTGGTTGGTCTTTTTGGGAAAATATACCTGGCAGGAGAGTACACAAGGGGATCTGCAAGACCCAGAAGGGGGGGTTCCTGACAGGGGAGTATACCTGGTAAACCCTATAGACCCTATGAAAGGAAAATACTTTATGGAAGAGATACCTGGCAGGAGAGTATACCAGGATATCTAAAACCTTATTGTGCAAGAAAATACACGTTTTGCCATCCTGAACAAAGTATTTTGAGAAAGAAACATTCCATCTACTCTGACAGACTCATTAAGAAAGATACTTTTCAACTACCCTTAAAGGCTCATTGTTTGGGAGAGATACTCTTGGTATCCTACCTGAAATATTCCTGGCAAACGGGAACCAGACCCTGGATTCAGAGAATATTTGTTGGATTTTCACATTTGATTTTTATACACTTTTTACTCAATCAAAAACAGAAACACCTACCACACACCTTTAATTGTTCATTTATAGTGTGGTGGTCAGATACCTTTTGGACACAAGGATGATTACTATAATTTTGATGACGAGACACAGACTGATCTTTAGTTTTAGTTTCCTAGGTACGGAAACTCTCCTTAGTATAGGGACAGAAAGGCCTTTATCCAATCCTTTTATTTTAAAAAAGATGTCTAATGTTGGAAACATCACAACTTTGTGTCCCCCTCTCATTTCTGACCCCTCACAACACACAGACCTTTGTGTATTTGGTGGTGGGAAGACATCCGATACAGAGGTAAGCTGGCCTGTAGGGAACTCTTGAGATGTCCCAGTGGGCCTCTGCATCATGGGCCTCTTGTGTGGTTACCTATTTTATATGCACGTTTCCTTATGGGAAAGGAATTGGGCTTACTCACATTGTGTAATATGGGTCAGCTTTGAAAAACTGTTCTGGGGCCTCCTTTGGTTCCCAGTCCACCCCTGAGCAGATATAGGATTAAATGACCCATGCCCCCATGCACGCGTGCACGCGTGCACGCACACACACACACACACACACACACTTTACAGCATAAGGTAAAAGGCAGACTGTACACATACTGCTCAGAGATATGTACCTCCCTGAGCTGGCTGCCACTGTAAGACAGAGCAGCTTGAAGGTGTTTAAGAATTGGTAAGGCAGGCGCTCTGTTGCCAGTCAAGTTTTCATGCATTAGCTTCTCCTCCAAACCCATGTTTTCATGACTCCATCAATCTTCAGGGAGGCTGTGTTTGCTTTTTCAGGCATATCTTCATTTCTTTTTCAGGTGTGGCAAGTTAATTGACTCTAAGGATCCTGGTACTTGTATTTTTCGCACTTAATTTTTCTTGCAGGTGGCTGGAAACAACTCCCTCCATAGCACAAATCTTCCCCTTGATGGGGGCAGGGGGAAAGCCATGGTTGTGGCTCTCCATTGTAAGGCATGATGCTTTAGATTATTTCAAGTCTTTAAAGAGAGAACCTTTATTACCCAGGAACTAACTGAAAAAGGCTGATGAATCTTCATCTGCAGCCTGTTGTTCATTGATCTCTCCTCATCTGTGAAGTTCCTCGTTTACTGCAGGCCCCCCTTTACACACAACTTTGGATGAGTTCTCCTCTTTTTAGCTTATGCACTAGATTAGTGATGCAATTGCAGGGTTATTTTATAGAGGATCAGCATTGTCTTTAATGCATTTGGTTTTATTTCTCCTTTTTTTAAAGCATGTAATAGTTTATTTATTTAATTAATTTTGATTTCTTCCATTTTCATCCATGATATTTGTAGTGCCTCGAGAAATAGATATTTACTATTTGCATCAATCCTTTGCTGGAATCCCAGGTTTATACGTTTTTAACTATATTGCAATACCATTCTTTGATGGAGGCATTCCATGGCATTTGTGATGAAGTTGAGTCTTTAGTATGGACTCTGTTACCAATAAATCAGACAAGGTATCTGAAGAAGGCTTTCTGTCTTGTGTCTCTTTGCAAGCAGTGAGAGAGCGTGCTTTGCAGTCAGAGCTAGCACATCTTAGACCTCAATCCCCTCTCTAGGACCCTCCTCATGCAGTGCCTCACACTGAGACACAGACTGCTTTACCACATTCCTAGATAACCACTGCCATTTGTGAAAACTCAGCCATTACATCCCACTATTTGCTGCATTCCCACATTTGTCCCTCAGGGCTTTGTGCTGTTTCCCATCTGCTTTAAAGTGTTTGTGTTTAGGTTTTAAATTGTAAAGTGTTATTGTGAACCAAATCACATCTAGGCACTAGGGAACCAGAATAGACCACACATAACTGATGATAGCGCCAGACATTAACAGAAAATGGAAAAGGTGTGCTTCAATAGCCTTTCTAATGCTTAGGATTAAAAGACAGGACCTGTTTTCTTTAGGAAATGGATTCTATTCGGAATCCCTTTCTCCTGTGGGTATCGTGACAATGCCCCCTACCGGAACGTAGGTGTGTGGGGAAAGGTGACCATGGAGTGCCACCACTCATACTTGTGATGCAGGACCCAGGGCTGGTGTGTTGAAGATTTACTGATCGCCTCCTCAAAATCTTGGTCAGGAGATAGGGGTTTGTCACATTGGACAAACCAAGACATCTGGCCCTTGAAGAAATATCCAAAGTTTGCTGGTAAGTAGTATTGATGATAGCAATTCCACTGTTGCATTAAATCATGCACAACGGTCAGAAAATGGTCTTCATTCGATTCAGCTGATTCAGTTGAGGTATAATTCACAATGAGTGTCAGTGCTGCTTACTGATCTTAACAAACTCTTACTCTGGGCGTCACTGCTGGAGCAGGGCTGCCTTTGCCTAATCATCACAGAGATTTGCTGATTCTATGATTCATGACTCTACAGCAAATTCCAACATCAAAGACATGAGGAACCAATTGTTCCAATAGAAATATCTGGAATAAAAAATATATTGGAAATCAGCCAATCCTGCACCAGTAAAGTAAATCACCCACATGTTCAAAAACTCACAGAGAACCTGGCCAAGGAGGAGGAGAAAATAACATATAGGAGACCACAAAAGGGCAAAGGTGTGGAAGTTTGAATAAGGAGAAGGGAGGAGTTTCAGGACAGTTGGAGAAAGAGGAGGCTGGTAGAGCAGGATGAGGTGGCAAAAGGAAGTGTAATTGAGTAGACATAGATGGCAAAAAGAGGAGAACAGAAGCAGGAAGAGTTTATGAAAAGAGGAGTAGGAGATGGTGAAAGGGGGACTGGAGTAAAAGGAGAAGGGAACACAATCTGATGAGGGGTGGTGAAGGGGCAGAAGGAGGTGGTGTCAAAGGAGGATCAGAGGATATTTAAGGATGGAATACGATCTGAGGAGAAGGTGGTAAACAGAGGAGCGCAGGAGCAGGAGGAGGGAATACGATCTGAGGAGAAGGTAGTAAATAGTGGAACACAGGAGGATGGAATACCATCTGAGGAGAAGGTGGTAAATAATGGAGCATAGGAGCAGGAGGAGGGGATACGATCTGAGGACAAGCTGGTGAATAGAGCAGCACAGGAGCAGGAGGACGGAACACGATTTGAGGAAAAGGTGGCGAAGGAAGGATTTGAGTGATTGCAAGGAGTTTGGAGGAAGATCTGAGATTGACACTTACACTCAAAGCCTGAATGCTTTGAGTGAAAGATGGGAGGGTCTATGAGCACAGGGCAAAGTGTCAAGGAGATATTTAAGGAGCCAAGGCTGAGCTACGTCTTTGATGGAAGGGTAAGGAAGAAACCCAACAGCACAGGCGTAGTGTAAGATGGAAATGAGGAGCTTCAGAAGGGGCAGACGGGCCATCAGCCTAGGATCTCAGAGACAGAAATGTGCCTGGGATTAGGTGACAGGACCTAACACGTCCAATCCAACCTCCCTCCTGTCATAGAAAATAGGAACAAATGCCCCCTCATAACCATAGTGGCCTAAATCCTTGCAATACCTTCAATCTATTGTCCACTACTGGGCACACTCCAGAACAGCTTGGGACCAAGATGACTCGGCGGCCCATTCAGGGGTTCCTTACAATCTGATGGAAGAATGTCAGAAGCTTCATAGAACCAGGAATCTCTTTGACCCCATACAGATCAAGAAACTAACAGATTGTGAGTGACGCCACGCCAGGGAGAGACCCATTAAGACTTAATGAATTTGTGTCAGAGACGGATAAGAAGCATCATTTGACAGATTTCAGAGATACCCAATGTACATAAAAGACTAAAGAACCTTGGAGTTAGAGGTAGACGAGATGTTGGTAAAATACCTTATCAGGTATCTGCTAATGAGCCAGCACTGTAATGAAGTTGTGTTTATTTGAATTCTACAATTATTTTTATATCATTCTAAAACAATCTTAGTGTAAACCTATTTCAGTGCCACTGCTTTGATTATCCCTCTGTACTTTGTGATGCTATGTAATGGTATGAGAGTATGCCAGCCTATGACCACCAGAAGATATTCACTATTCCTGTTATCCAAGAACTAGTGCTTATCTCATTCCTGCATATATTGCTTTTGTTATATTGTTTGAGACAGCGCACTGACTATTCCTTAAAGCACCTGATATAATATGATATGATACGATATGGCATTTATAACGCGCCTATACACAAGTGTTTCAAGGCGCGACGAGGCAGGGGAGGGAAAACAGTGGAAAGACAGACAACGATCCTACTAGGCCAAGTGTCATTCAGATCACGCAAGTGCAAGGGTAGGGAGAGAGGGAAAAGTACATGGGGGAAGGGAGAGGGGGAAGTGCAGTACATGTACATATATAAATGCAAAATAACATAACAGCATACAGGAATAAATACGATGGTAAAGCGGCCTGTTGGTGGCAAGTGCAGAGTAGAGCAGACAAGTGCTGGTGGTGGGGGGGACTGTAGGGATACAGAAACAGTCCTTAGTGCAGGGGTTTCCTGGGAGGCAGGGCAGAGTCAAAGGGTGGGACCTGGCATCAAGGTCAGAAGGGTGTCCAGGTAACCAGTGCAGATTCGGCAGGGAATTTCAGCAGGGGAGAGAGGCAGAGAAAGCAGAAGCAAAGAGGAAGGTTTTGAGGTGTTTCCGGAACCGGAGATGGTTCTCCTCAAGGTCCAGGGAGGCAAGAAGGCTGTTCCAGAGGGAGGCCCTTGCCGAAGAGAGAGATCGACCACCAACTCGTTGCTTGGAGAAGCAGCTGACAATGAGGGAGTTGGAGGCAGATGAGTGAAGAGCCCGAGAAGGAAGATATTCAGGAAGAGAGAGTTGAAGGTAAAGCGGCCCCAGGCCCCACAAGGCCTTGTGGATAATGCAGAGGGTTTTGAACTTAATCCTTGCAGCCACTAGGAGCCAGTGCAGAGATTTCAGTCCTGGTGAGATACGATCCCAGGGCTTGAGGCCAAGGACAAGTCTCGCAGTCTTGTTTTGGATAAGTTGCAGAGGCCAGAGAGTAGAGGCAGGCAGGTTTAGATAGAGGCTGTTGCAGTAGTCCCGCTTAGAGAGAACCAGGGCTCTAGAGACGGTGAGCTTCTGGGGGAAGGAGAGGAGAGGAACAATACCTCTGAGGAGGTGCAGCTGGTAGTGTGACTTCTTAAAGACGTCGGAGATGTGAGGAGAGAAGGAGAGTTTGGAGTCGAAGATGACCCCAAGGGTTTTAGCCTTGCAGGTAGGAGCAGGAAGAGGGCCACGAGAGGCCGGCCAGAGAGCTGCAGGGAAGGAGGGAGGGGGCGTGCCGATTAGTAGAATCTCGGTCTCACTGGCATTAAGGCAGAGGTCATTTGCGGCACACCACTCCTGGATAGCAGACAGACAGTCAACGATGAGGGAAGGAGAGGAGGAGGCCGAGGGTAGCCTAAGGATGAGCTGGGTATCATCCGCATAGCACTGAAAGTAGGGGCAGAGAGCGGCGATGCGGTGGGCAAGGAGTGCCAGGGATTGGTTGAACAGCCAAGGAGGGAGGTTAGACCCCTGGGGGAAACCACAGGTAGAGAAAAAGATATCGGAGAGGAAGGACCCAAGTTGGACCTGGGAGGGTCAGTCGGAGAGGAAAGAAGACAGCCATGCCAGAGCCTGTCCTGTGATACCCAGGTTATCACGGAGACGGTTGCGCAGGATGGCGTGGTTGACAGTGTCAAAGGCAGAGGAGAGATCAAGCAAGATGAGGACACACGGGGTGCTGGAATCAAGGTTGGAGAGCAGGTCTTCACGGATGTTCAGGAGAGCAGTTTCCGTGTTTCTGGCAGCTCTGAAGCCAGACTGATGGTCATGAAGACAACCAACAGATTTGGTGTGGAGATTAAGATGAGAGATGGCCAGTTTCTCCAGGAGTCCGGAAGGGTGTGATGGAGATTGGGCGATAGTTAGCCGGGCAGGAGGGGTCGGCAGAGGGTTTCTTAAGAAGAGGGTGCACAAGGGAGTGCTTCAGGGGGGATGGGAAGATTCCAGTGGCGAAGGAATGATTGCAGAAATCAGCCAGGGCAGGAGCCAGGGAGTCAATGTGGTCCTTGATAGTTTTGGAGGAGCAGGGGTGAACCTGTTTTGATGAGACTTTCATAGATTGGACTTGTCAAGAAACCTTGTCTGCAGAGAAAAGGGGAAAGGCAGAGAGGGAGGGAGGGGGGGTGCCAGCAGAGGGGTCAGAGGAAGAGCAGGGGATAGAGGGAGGGAAGCAAAAAGAGGAGAGTGAGGACAAGATGTCCTGGGTCTTAGAAATGAAATGCGAAGCCAGTGCCGTGCAGAGGGCCTGGGAGGGGACAGGAGAGGTAGAGACAGCAGCAGGATTGGCTAGTTCCTTGCAGATTTTAAAGAGTTCACTAGAGTTGTTAGATGCCGCAGAGATCCGGGCTTGGATATGGGCTCTCTTCTTGGTGAGAACAGAGAGCCGATATTGCCGTTGCATCAGGCGGCAGGCCAGTTTGTCAGAGGATGAACATGAAGCACGCCATTTCCTCTCGGCCACCCTACACTTGCGTTTTAGGGTGGCGAGATCGGAATCATACCAGGAGTTACACTTGGCTTTGGGCTTCAGGTGGATTCTCATGACAGGGGCAAGGATATCAAGAGTATCAGATATAGCAGAGTGGAGCATGGAGAGGGCTGTGTCAGGGTGGGAGTCAGCCAAAGGGGGAGGAAGGGGTGAGAAGGTGGCGGTGAAAGCCTCAACTGACACGCGCTTCATGGGACGGATGACCGTGAAGGTGGGTGGCAGTGATGAAGGTGGCTTGGCCTAAGGGGTAGGGAGGGTGAGGTGGGAGGATAGGAGAAAGTGATCACTCCAGGAGAGATGGGTGGAGAGAGGGACAGAGAAGGGAAGATCAGAGGAGATCAGGGCATCGAGAGTGTGCCCTGCAGAATGAGTCAGGCCAGAGGGGAGAATAGTGAGTGAGTGAGAGTCGCAGAGGTCACGAAAGTGTCCAGAGGGAGGGCAGGAGGCATCCGAGTGGATGTTGAAGTCTCCCAGAAGGAGGAGTTGAGTGGTTGAGGCCAAGATAGAGGAGGAGAGGGCCGCCCACTCGGAGAGGAAGGAGGAAATCCGACCAGGTGGCCGATCGATAGTAGCCACAGTAAGGGAATGGCTGGGAGAGAGAGAGAGAACCAGCAGACGAGGCATTCAAAAGAGGTGTAGGTCTGCATTGGAGTGACAGAGGCAGGAATCCACTCAGGGAAGATAAGGGCAACACCCGCACCAGAGCAGTTGGGCCTAGTCACTGAGAGGATCTTGTAGCCGTCCTGTTGGAGCGAGTCAAAGCTGATGACAGAGCTGGCCGTGAACCATGTCTCAGTGAGGCCGAGGACATCAAGGTCACGTTCTTCAAGAAGGCGGCAGATATTGGACGAATGTTTGACAGCAGAGCGAGAGTTAAGAGTGGCAATGTGGAGAAGGTTGCCATCCTTGAAGGACTTCCAGGGAGGGGTACAGATCAGAGGTACGCCCTGCGGAGGTGTAGAAGTGGCAGAGAGGGAGGAGGAAGGTATGGTAGTCGATAAAAGGGGAGGAGAGACACCAGGGGAAGAAAGGAAATTGATGAGGCGCGGAAGGCATCTATCAAAGAGGTGAAGGTTAGCCTGAGGGCCTTGGACCAAGCAGTCCCATTAGAGTAAACATTAATGATGACCTTAGAGGAGTGGAAGAAGGCCAAGAGGACATCCCAACGGGTGCCACCATTAATGGGAGAAGAGGAGAAGGGTGCGAGCACAGAGACCATATGAAGGGTCCATAAATCAGGAGAAGGCACGACAAAGAGGATGTCGGTGAGAGTTTCCTTGGCGGAAGCACTGGTGTAGGTATCAGTGATAGGGAGGCCTGGATTGGAGACCAGGATGTCCTTTCAAAACTTTTTCCTACCAGATTTAGTGAGGAGAGCAGGATAGTCAATAGAGAAGCAGTTAGAGAAGATAGGAGAGATAGAGAGCACCATAGGGTAGGTGGGAGAGGAGGGGGGGCAGGAGAGAGGTGAAGACACAGCCGAGCGCAGTAGACAAGAGAGTGAACGGCAAAATTGCTCGGTGGGACAGACTCTCTCAGACCTGGAAAGGCATAGGAAACAAACATGTATATTAGGCGAAGTGTTTAGAGTTTCACTTTCTTATTCAAATGTACTTTACATAATCAATATTTTGGCAGTAATCGCCATGCCTGCTCCAATTCAGTTAGTGTATTTTATTTGATTTAATTTTAATAATTCTGTTATCATTTCTCTATGAGCCACGTAGTCCCTAGTTGAAGATATGAACATTAAAGTGTTATTCTTGAAGTTTAGCACATGCATTGCACCACAATAGCTTAGTCCAAGAAGGCTAAGCACAACATTCAGGCTTTCAGTTGAGTGAATCCCTTTTTTAAATTCAAATATCAAAATGCCAGATCTCTACTAAGATCTGTTTAGGTTATTGGTCTTTGATGGCAATGTGTAAGAGTTAAAGAACCCTTTGTCTAAGTGAATGATCACTTTCTCAAAGCAATACGTCCTGTATTAAGAAGCATGAAAGGCAGGATCAGAATAATTTCCCTAGCATCCTTTTAGATTAATAACTGGAAGGATTTCATTGAGCGTTTGGGCTCTGAGCACCCAGCACATGTGTCTTCTGGGGCATCAATTAGTGTTAGGGCTGCTCTCCCGACCATAATTTCTGCATGGGTTTAACTAATTACATTTTAATGAAATTAAATTATAACAACAAAAAATACTTTTTATTATTGATTATTTTTATTTGGGGGTCCTTCTCCCAAACCCCCCATTTTCCCGCATTTCCAACCCCACCACGAACCCCTAAAACCGCTTTTAACCCCTTACCCCTACCCCATATCTATTTATTTTTTCTATATTTTGATAGTTATATTTTCATTCGTTATTAAATTCGTTAAAATCACTGCATACTCACTTGACCATTTCAACAATGAGTGCAAATGAAAAAAGCACATCCTCTGCACTTTTTTCATTTTGTGCTCATTTTTGACAATCAGGCCCATTAAATCTAAGCTTGGATGCTTAAGTACCAATTCATTTATTTCATGACCTCACAAAGATCTGGACAGTTCCATTAGGAAAGACACAGTTGAGGCAGACATTTCCCTGATGAAGGAGTATGCATCACATATTCATTGGACTTATGTTTATGCCTGTGTCTACATTTAAAGGAGTTTTACATTTTATGAAGATCTAGTTATATTTTATGGAATTGGTATAATTTGTTTAGGAATCTTTTGATGAACACATTGTGAATATATAAATATGTGCAAGTTAGGTATGAACTGTTTGGGAGTACTCTTACAAGGATCAACTCGTTTCTGGCCAGATATTGCTAAATAATTATTATAATTGGAATTACTCTCTGGGTGCAAGATCTGGTGTGAACCAAATGAAAACTTGATTTAATTTGGTGTTCCACTTTAATGTATACCAATGGCAAGCATTTTTTCCATCACTGAATATGTAGTGCTTTCTCGTTATGCATCCATTGTGTTCATTTAAACTAGTTTCTAGGGTGTATCTACTATATCAAATGGCTTCAATGTTTGTCTTCTAGTAGAACATTACTTCCTAGTTATTACGATTTAATTGTGCATGCTGAGACTGTGTTTCCTACACCACCTTACGTTATAGATGTCGTTAGTTCTTATATTGATACACAATTCCTAAATGCACTCTTTTTTTTAACTCACTGCATCCTTCACATATGGTTACAGAATACAGGAATATGTAAACCTTGCTGTTTTGTAAAGGATTTGCAAATGCTGCCTCTAGACTAAGAGTCGCTGTGTTTCGCTGGGCTACATTAAGTCCTGGGACGAAGATGATCATATACCCCATAATGCTCTGCCTGATGAGGGTTTTACAAATTAGTAGCCCAGAAAAAACACGAAAAGGTTTGATAAGAGGATTGCAACTTTTCTGTGGGGCTGAAAAAAAGAGACCGATTTGCTTCAGACTTAACTTGTCTTGGCCAACTAGCTTAGGTGGTTTCTCTCGAACTGATTCAAGGGCGCGTTAGACTGGTTTCATGTTGACGCGGGTGGCCGGTGCAAGAGAGCAGGCGATTGTGAGGTTGTCTTGTGTGTGGAACTGGAGATGGATGTGATATATACTGTACCTGGCCAAGTGAAGGAATACACAATGAGAAGCAAACAAATTAAGGCTGCAGGGGTTGAACTTAGCGATGCAAGTGGTTATGATATGAAAAACGTCCAGCTATCAATCTTCAGTTTTACATATGTCAACCAAAGTGAGACGGGTATTCCAAGGAATAGTTCTGAAGCCTGATGTGCCTAGGCACCCAAGCTGCATCTCACTGATAATGCCCAATGAGGCAGAAATCTGTCTGATGTTGCTTATGGTCTTGAAGGGAGTGAGGTGACCTAGTCGTTTGGGCTAGACTGCTCCTATTGGGGCGGGGTCAAGCCTGATTTGCATATGGTCCTTCTCTTCTTCAATGGCAGAGCAGGCTAAAAAAACAATTGCCTGTAGGGCTACTCTGAGCAATGCCAGAAGCTATGATTAGTTCAACACCTTTCAGCCATCAACCTTCAGTTTTGCAATCATTAGCCCTTTTCTTACGGTGACCAGATTTCCAAAACGGAAAACCAGGACGACCAACAACATAAAAGAGGGACTACCCTATTGCAGCTCACCAATCACCGCCCCTCCCCCTACACATCCCCACAACCACCACACAATCATATTTCTGGCACTTCTCCTTTCTATAAACTGTATAAGAACTCATTTATGCAGTTTTGTCTGTGAATCTTGGCATGTTAATTCAAAACAAGCGTTTGCTAACATGGCTTGCTCTACGCTCGTTTCCAAGCCAATTTCTGCAGCACAGTCTATAAGTGTTGTCACTTGTATGTGAAAGATTGGGGGTTCAAGCCAATCCTCCAACTTCAAAATTCTGAAAGTGTTGAAAAAAGTAATTACGATTTTAATTATCGTATCCCTGGTTTGCTTCAGCCTTTCTTAACTGATGCCACAGAAATACACACTATCACAAACTCCATCCCTACCTTCCGCCCAATCTCAGTCCCCTTTAAACTCTTTCCATCATCCTTCTTTGATGCCTTGTTTCCTTTCCTCCTCATTCTGATATCTAAAATCCCTGACATGGACACAATACTGCACCTCAGGACAATATTTGCCACTGTTTGGACCACTAAAGAGGTGGCTGTAGGGATAATGTTTCTAATTTTTCAGGGTGTTGCAAACATGGCATATTTCCATTTTTGGCATACAACCTCTCCCTCCTATTGCTATTAAAATGATTGTCATGTGTACAATAGCCCATGTCACCATTTCTCTTGCCTCTGAGTCCGTTTATGGGACACATTCATCTCTGTTTCACCCCCATTCTCTCCAATTTGGTTGGCTGGCTGACCTTTGGTCGCACTGGTGTTGAGGTTTGTTGACTTGGGACCTGAACGCTTCCCTCTCTGCACCTCAGTCATGTGTGGTGGCCGTACTGTGACATAAAGCGCTGGTCAGAGTGTAGCAAAGCCTCATGGTAATAGTCAATGCATAGTAATGTGACATGAAGGAAGAGAACCAGTCTGCCATTGCAAAGCGAAGGACAGACATCCAGCCCTTCTCTCCCTACCTACCCTGTGTGGTCACACATACACATCTGCCTTTCATGCTATCTAATGAATGCATCCTCCATAGGCCGTTCTTTCTATATTTTCTCAGTATACATAGCTAAGTATTAATACACTTCTAAAGCCTACTTCCAAGTAAGGTGCTACCCTGTGTCACCTTGAACTGAAGCCTAGCACGATTTGACATAGAACTAACTCTTAATAATAACATTTTGGTCATCAAGTTGCCAGGCATTTTTTTATTTGACCACTCCACTCCATTACCTTCTGTTACCAACAACATTCTCTTTTCGACACAGTTTATCCCTGAACAGACCCCTTTTGGGTCAGCCTTGGCTGCCACAGAATTGACATTCTGGAGTTTGACCTGGGGTACAAAGTATAGAGGTGGCCACGGAAAAAAAACATCAAACGTCCTGGATTGCCCAAACACACTCTCAAGCCCCTCATGGATCAAATATTACGTTGTTTACTAACTTACAATTCTCCAAATGGTAACAGGACTGGCGTGCACCCATGCTATCACAATATATTCTTCCCATGCTGCACCCTTCCCTCCCCGAGTTTGTAGTATTTATTTCCCGCGTTCCCATCCTCTCATCCTCCTCTCACTCATTCTCTTTCTTCCAGCGGTCTATGGTCTGGATATTCCTGGCAGGGGCACAGTGTGCCACTCCAGAGGCATAGCCAGGATTGTCTAACAAATGGGGGCTGAAGCAAATGCAGTTGGGACACCACAGAAACATTAACATCTGTAAATCTGCACACAGCGCTGCTGTGTGGACATGTACAGATTCTGGATGGGCCTATTCGGCTCAGGCCTTTCCCTGTCTAAGCCTCTGTAGCCACTCCACAAACAAGCCTAGGCACTCTGATTCTACTACAGTCACTATTTGGTGCAGTATATAAGCCTTTTACCATAAAATATTAATATAACGTAAAAAGCAAATAACATCATATAACCCATGATCCCCAACATGTAGCTGGGGAGCAACATGTTGGTTGTGGCACCCTAAATTGTTGCCCACCAGGTTCGCTGGGCCATGGTGTGGAGACCTAGAAGGAAGTGCTGAATGAATAAGACCTCCGTAGTATAGCCAGGACTGAGTAAGAATATTGGCCAATGAGCCTGCTGTGGTTCCAGTTGGCTTATTTTTGTAGATGCAAGATTTCAGTTTGTTGCTACCATGCAATTTATTTTTCAGTCAATGTCCTTACTTATTATTTTAGGGTCATTCTTAAAACCCTGTCATCTTTAGATACGTTCCTCAGCTGATAAAGGTGTTAATGCGCCAAATAATTGAACAATGTTCCCATGTTTGTATATGGAGAAAATGGTCATATTCTGTTCCTTTGTACAGCTAGTAGAAGAATAATGGACCAGTAAGTGGCATGGATACCCAACGTTCTTTTAGTCAATCATTTGCGTGTACTGCTTTTTGTGTAAGTAAGGTTTGTGTTTGATGCCACATGCATTATATTTATCAGAAATATTACCATTAGTGTCACATATATTTATTATTACAAAGTGTTGTAGTGGGAACTGGTCATTGTTTGATACTCATCCCATCTGGCACATGGATGATGGGAAGATAAGAAAAATGCATGCCACATTTTTCATAATTAATTTGCCATATGTATATTCAAATCCAATTAAGTCACTGTTAATTTTAAATTAACAAGTCCATTAATTAATCCAAATACCTAGTTAACACCACTACACCATTCCATGAAGTGGTTATCAAATGCTTAAAGTTTTGACCAATGTTTGCCACTAGGTTTTGTGTAAAATCTCTTCAGGGCAGAGAAAAGAGGATCCAAATTCCTCTGAAAAATATTATTTTCATTCCTAACCACTTTTTCACCGATTTGATAGGCCTCGGTTCCTTTAAAATGCACTACTTGCCATTACATGCCAAAGGAATTCTTAGGAGGCAACCTCAAAATCACCAGTGAAGAGATCTGTAATGCCTGCCATCTAATCACCAGTGTTACTTAATCAATATTTATTTCTTTGTATTTCTCCATTAAGGTAGCAACATTTTAAAATATGTATCATACATCATAAAATCCACATAGAACCAACCCAAAATAAAACGCAGCTATAAAAAACACTTGACCCTTACAATGAATCATATAACGCATAGCATCCATGCATGTCCACGCTTATACAAAACAGAGAAACAATGACAAGTTACAAGAAAATGGATCAAATGTTCGTCGACTCCCATTTTGCAGGCACACGTTGTGCTTCCTCCTGTACACCTTTAATTATTGAGTGGTGGGTACACTTAAACATACCATTAGCATCAGCCTCCTGCATTCTCAGAATCTTATTTCACAGATTTCTCCTTGCAATCTTGTATGTGAACGTAAGTCTGCATATAAAGCTAAGAAGCAGCTTATGTATTTTTCGGACATCTGCCTCTCTCCTCATTGGACAAGCTCTTCCTTTAAGAGCTATTTTGAGTTGATTTCATTTGGCAAATTTAGTTTTATCCCACCCCCCCTAACCAAATGGATAGTGCCTTACAGTCTCCACCCCCCTCTACTACAAGTATTATTCTTTACCAGGGGTGGCTGAAATCACGCTTACACTGAAATTCACTTTATGATTAGCAGAAAATCACTGACGTGCTTTTAATAAATGAGTTAAAAATCTCAACTGGGTCGACACCTTCAAACTGAACACCCCCAATTCAGCTCATAAGGCACTGCCAGCTGTACCTAGACAGAGACCTGTTATTTGGCACAGGAATTGGCACAGGAATTAATTTTGCATGACAGTTCGAAACAACCCCAGACTTCTCTACCATAAAAAAATCAATGGTCAGACCTTTGCTTTACATACCTCCAGGCACTTGTCCAATCTGAATTTTCCAAACTTGAAATAAAATATTAAAAAGTCCTTTTATCCCTCATGATGCCCTTTCAGCTGTGATCTTAAAATGATTGACCCTGGCACCGCTCTTTGAGAAGAGTAGCATTAAATGAAAATGAGACTACCTCCTCGTCTCTGCATTCAGTTTAAAACCAGCTACAAGGTTTCAACCTTTACCCAAACACCATAATTTCAGTTTTTATCATATTTAATTTCAAACTATAGGCCCCAAAATAGTCATGTCTGTATAGCAGGCCCTGTTGGAGACCTGCAGGCGTTTAGCCCAAAATAGCTGTGTCAGCATGCTATAAAATGTTCTCTTCAAAGAGGGTGTATTACCTTTCCTAAGACAAGTCAAAGTCTGAACAGAATACATTGAGACCAACTGACATCCCTGCTTTCCACATTGGTGGGGAAAACCAATGCATAATTGCCGATCGTTTCTATCAGCTAAACGTTGAGATGTCTGCTTATCACAGTTGGATACGATTTAATAAACCATTAGGGACCCCAATAAAAGGTCAATTATGCCACAAGATGTTTCTATAAATCAAATCAAATGTTTTCTCCAAATCTAAAAAAAGCCTCAAATAATCCCCCCCCCCTCTTAACCTTACCATATTATTCCATGATGGTGCTCAGAGTGAAGCAGTGGTCCACTGTACTAAGCCCTCCGCTGAAACCCACTTGGGAGGGCCTCAAGCTTTTGTTACTTTGAGTCCACTCCTCCAGTCTGAGCCTAAAACATTTGGAGAATATCTTAATGGGGATGTCTAATAAGGAAGTTGGCCTATAACCGTGTGGGGCTGGTGGTCCAAGGTCTCGACAACTGCATTAAACATAAACCAGTTTGATGTAATTAGAAAACGCGGCCCTCTAAAAGCTCCTGTTGTTTCTCAATATATTCTTTTTTTTTGTCTTTTAGCAATTTGTATAGGCCCTTTTGAAACTATAAATCTGGCTAGCCGTGTAGACACCACTCATTCTATCAAGGTGTATTTTCCTTTTTGACATTCTAAATCTTGCCTCGAACCATGGGACATCCCTTTGTATAACCTGAACCTCCTAAACTGGTGGATGCCGTTTGTCAATAGCTCTGTCCCAAATAGTTTCAACCAAAACTCAAACAAACGGACACATTCCGGAACTGTTAACCAATTTTAAGAGAATATCTTAATTTCTTGTTAATTAGTCATTATCTCCAATGCCTCCTTGTCAACCTTAGGCATCGCCAACCAGTCCCTCTGGCTTTCGGGCATCTTCTTCGTGGTGCCTACTTCTGACCATTGGAGTAGTGATCACTCTCTGTTCAATCAGAAATGCAACATTTCATAACATTCCCAGAGAAAAAACTGTTCACAAAACAGTAATCAATGACTGCAGAATATTATTACTGATCTTGTATGCCTAGGAATGCACCCGGACAGAACCCCAAAATGCACCTGAAAATCAGTGCTCCATTTGTGGTCAATTTAATTGTCCAAACATTTTGCTTCAGAACCTGAAGACCCTGGGTTTATTTAGTTTGATTATATTTTTGAACAATTTGACTGGTCCTATCTGTCTAAAAATGTCCTACTGGCCACTCAATTTCCCCAACATTTCCTGTAAACAACCACGTAATGTCATATGACGTTAAAAGCCTTGCAAATTTCCTTTACTAGAATTGCACATGGCCTAGGTAACTTTTAAGCACTGCAAACTGAAATGTTCTAGTTAACAGTCTTAAGTTTATTACATTTCTAATTTGTGTTGCAATCAATTTTCCGCCAACGAATCGCCGATATGTTCTGTCGAAGAATGGAAGTTGCGCACTATTTAATTTGATATGTGCATTTTGCTCATAGCGCAAAAAAGGTTGGAGATCCCGACATAACCTAACTATATGTATGACCAATCCATATGAAAGGAATTAATATATGTGTCTCTCTCGTCTTCTCATCACCTCCCTTGGTTCCCACTAAGCATATCACCCCAACCTCATTCAAACCACACATTAAATGAAGGGATGAGTTTTTACATCTCGTTTTGTCTGGGCATTTTCTTCACACTTAATCACATCACTTCATGTTTAGCTCTCTGATATGGTATACTCAAGTATGTTAAAACAATAGCTCGCATTAAATGGGCGAGTTTTCAAAACATGTTTAAATTGATCACTATATCTAAGTAATGTCATCCAAAATGCTGCACCTGTATGAATTGCCAATAGAACTGTTAAACCAAAAGTATTAGATCAGCATGCATGCTAAATCCACGTCTTCTTTTACGTGAGAAGCACAAGCAGATTGCAAACCTCGAGAGTAATCATGGAGTGTGGCAAGCCATTGAGTTTCTATTAGAAAACCTGCCCCGTGAGGATCACCTCTGTCTTGGATGCTTTCAACTTCAATCCACTTGCCCTCCTCTACTCTGCCAGCATGTCCGACTGCCAGACAGTCGTGGTAAGCTTTCCTGAGCCTGCTTAAAGCACAGATGAATTTGTTTATCATCAATACATGAATAAAAAATCAGTGTGTAATATCTATCTTAGGGGATACAGGGTCATAGGTACGTATTAATAATGAAAGGGGAGGCCCCCGAGGAGCCTGTCGTCATTATTTAGGTGGGCATATAGCAACCCCCACAATATTAACTGATGGCATCCTGTTAAAAGGACTGGACGCAGTCTTGAGCATGCCTGGATAATGAATGACAGATCAAAGGTGGAACAACAGGAGACTGTGGTCCACAGCACCTCGTGTGTCTTCCAAGACTGAAACGTACCCAGGTGCTCAAACTCCATTCATACATCGATGACATAAAAAATATTACCATCAAAATTTACAAATCGTCTGCTAGAAAATTATAAAATGGCTTGAGCACAAAGATCACAGAAAAACAGAAAGTGTCTTAGAAGTAAATCCATTGATTAAAAATAGATAGTGATTCTTGGTCCAAAGTCTCTCAATGTGGGTGACCCAACATATTGTGTCACCATGCAAATGGCCAAATCAATAAACACAATACTGTACCTTAGACAGAGATGCCAATGTTGTCAAAACATGCATCTCTAAATTACAAATTCTGGACACTATAAAAGTATACTAGCATTGAACATCAAGAAAAGCAGACTCTTAACAGCAGATGTCCTCAATGCTCGGAGCCACCTTCTGGCTTCCAGTCGAAACCTTCAGCGTCCATAGCTATATTAAAAGATACCCATACATCAGAAAGAAAAACAAGTGCATTCTTCTCCCGTGCTCTCTCTGCTGCTCACTGCTGGACCGTCGAATAGTGCCACGACTCCACCTCACCTCCAAAAGAGGCGCTACTTCTCAGTGTCATCTTCAAGACACCCGTGATGCAATACCCAAGTAATGTCACTAATAACACGTCCATACACGCACTTCCGAAACTCCCTCAAAATGATGCTGTTCTATCGCCTCCACAAAACCTGACAGCAAATCACGTCTTCTGAAAGTGTGTGAAGTGGGTGGCACAATTATATAAGCAGCACAGCTGCACGCAAAGCAGAAAAAAACGAATCAGGTCCAGGCAGTCATGCCACAGAAATTCTAAATCTTAAAAAATAATTTTAAAAATGATGAACACCGTTTACCAAATATTCATGCCATACAAAATGTCCAAGCGAGACCTTTTGAAAGCAAACGTTTGATAAAAAAAATATATATATAAATCTAAACCAAGACCAATCATTAGGTTCAGAGCATGCAATGGCGAAAACGAGGAAGATTTGTGAAGGAGTTATGCTCTGCATAATACAGCCAGATGAAAGATCGGGATATCTGGCCAAATACATTGGAGCAGTTTGTTCTTGGGGTTCCCTAAATAGTCATTGTGTCACCTTCAGAGAGTACAGAATGTGGAAGCCCCCTTGCTCTTAACTCTGAACCCTCAAGACCACACATCCGCTCTGGCAACACTCCACTGGCAACACTCCACTGGCTGCTGATGGAGCGAGAGTGAAATGTAAGGTCCACTCAATTTCTACCTGAAAGGATAACACAGTAGGTATCCAGTAATTATAACGAATAAAAAACAGAGAATGGATTTACAGAGAAAACATTTACAGGGAAAAAATATAGATTAAAAAAAAATATATATGGGGGGTTAAAATGGGTAAGCAGGGGTTTGGGTGGATTTAAAAGCCTGTGAAAAGGAGAGATTTGAGGGGGGGGCCCAAAGAAAAAAAGGAAAAAATTCAAAATGTTTTCGTTAATAAGGTTTTGTTGAAAATTAATTCTCTGTCATTTCATTCGTTAAAATCACATAAAACCAACGCAGTACAATCCATCAAGACCTCTACGATCCGCGTCTGGATTCTTATCTGTTGGGGATAAGCTCTTTCACCCGGGATCGATGCTTTGCAATGTATTACCTACGAGGCATAAGAGCATAAGAAGCTGGACGGCTGTCCAACCCTCATGAGGCTATTAAAACACATGTTCTTCCCGTATACATTAAAGCCCAGCACATTCTGCAGTCTAGCTGATTCATCCGGAGTGTCCGTGTTACAAAAACACAGTAACATCACGTGATATAACACGACATAACATGATATGGCATGCCATGACATAACATGTACAATGTGTTGGCGGAAGCACCCCATAACTCTGCAGAAGATTCCACGTGTGACTGGCGCTGCCTTTTACTTATGCCAACTGGAAAACAGAAAAGCCGGTCAATCTTTGTGTTTGCCAAGTTCATTGGTAAGACCCAATTCATGGCAGAAGTGCTTTGACTTGTCACTGGAAACCGAGGTTAAACCTTAACCACGGATTCACCGTACTCAGGATATACAATTGCTTGTGTCATGCAACGTTTCCTGGGGTGATTTCATGTCTGCGAGTATAATGTCCATCTTTGTATGTTCATGTGTCCCGACTCTTGGTTATACATTATTCACATTTTGGAATGACAATGCACTGTTCACCTCAGTTTTATTGAAGTGGAAAACGGTGCTTCTTGCTCTGCTGGGATCCTAATCTTAAAGGCATCAGCAGTCCGATACACATGGCTGGGCATCTATTAGGAGACATGACTGCATGTCCATTTCTTAGAGTTCAGATTAGCCTCACCTATCGACAGATGCCACCTTGACTTGGGAAACCCTTTAGCCGCTGAAATATCTGTGTAATACTTTGGCAAAGCAGTGTTTTCTTCAAGCAACCCCTTGCAGTTCCATTTTGTTATGTGGAACGCCAGATGGGGCGCTGTGCTGGCAGAGGAAAAGCGAGCCACTACATGTCTGTGTTATCACGGACACTTGCATGTGGAGTTAGCACATCGTGCCTTTTTAAGGTGAAACTGAAAATGGGCAGAGTAGCCACACTGGCAAAGCCGGATATTACCAGGGATCAGATGGAAAGGTTTGATTTGATTTATGTGTACATGCTTTTGACTCCATAAGCCTTTGGCGGCAGAACATAATTTGGTAAAAATCTAAAACAAGATTAAAAGATACAGAATAACAAATTCATAAAAGAAAGCCATAAAATCCCTTCGATATATACTGAGTTATATAACCCACCTGAAGCACAAGTGAGAGGTACCCTATTTGCTAGGTGTGGATGTATACAAATTGACCTTTTCACAATTGATCGCGGGAGAATTGACCTTTTCACAATTGATCATGAAATGAAAGTCAATTAGGACGTATATGCAGGGGGAAAACCCCCCGAAACCTCCACTCAATCCAAAAACCCCTGCAACCGAATACCATTATATCATTTATTACTCCAAACCCACCCCACACATATATATAAAAGTAAAATAAATGTAAACATCAATTGTGCAGAAGGTCAATTAGGACCACTTTTATTAGGTCAATTAGGACAACAGGTAAATTGTAAAAGGTCAATTTGGGTGGTACCCTATGTGTCCCTCGCAGCCCTTGTATCAGACAAAAATCGGCAGCCATCTTGGTTATGCTCATCTTGAAGCCCCCAAGGGAAAAGCCCTGGCCTCTGTATGATTGTCTCAAAGACCTTCCTTTTGCAGGTAGGGATCAATAAGTTTGCTTCTTAAGTGATTGTAACATGGACAACTTAGAAGAAAATGTGCCAGTGTCAGGTCCTCAGTGCTAGTGTGTCTGCTCTAGCTACAGCAAAGAACCTTTCTTCATGTGTTCTTGCAAAAGTGTTTAAATATGGTTGTTGGCAAGGTCCTGACGAATAAACATCACCAGGTGGAATAAGCATCAGCAAGCATCGGCGGGGGCGAAGCATCACAGCCCACATTTGCTTGACTGGAGTGCTGAGCATCGTGAGCGGAGACATGCAGGAGGAAATATGGGTACAGATAAAAGTGAGTTTGTGTGTGTGTTAGTGTGTGAATTAATGTTTACGTGTGGGTGTGTGTTTGTGTGCGTGTGTATATATCTGCTGTTCTCAAAGCTACTTTGGGGGGGGTGGAGTCGATCTACTGCAATGTGCACAGATAGGAGGAGCATGATGAAGCAACACCCCCCATTCTGAGGCATCAAATATATTTCTGAGTCAATAAGGGATCCTAATTTGTAGCCCACATTCTTTTTAATATGGCTTGGGTACAACATGGTAAGCCTTAACTGAGATGTCATTGGTTGGTCTAGCCTTCCATTATAAGTACCTCATTCTAATAAGCATTCAATTTCAGCCAGCAAGACATCTACCCCCCATTGATTGTGGTGATACAAGCCATAAGTAGGACAGAGGTCATATTTTGAGCGCTGTGCTACTGGAAGATTTGTGCATCTTCTCCATAATTGAAGCCGATAGGCCCAAATGGTCATAAATGACCCACTAGAGGATGGACAGAAATGTTCATAAATACTGGGGAGGAGGAGGAGCCATCTGAGTCCCCAAAAGGAAAATGACAGAAGTTTGAAGCAAAGACAGACAGCGGAACTGCTTGTGTCGATCTTCTGGGAAAGATGTTAGTCACTGTTGGGTCATTTTCCAATGTCAATATACCAAAGGGTGTGTGGACTATTATGACATTGGCAGTAGTGTCAAATCAAATTCTGCCCATATGTCTAATAACATAAGAGCAATCACACTGTCAAACGTCTCACAGCCATCCTCAAGTCCGAAGGACAAGATTGTTTTTTTGCTCATTGCAGACTAGAAAGCACATGAAGCTTATGTAGTCAATGGTTCGTCTTAGTTTAATAGAACAGTTGATGAGTGGGAGCCTTTTCTGGAATTGTTGCAATAACTAAAATAAGTGAAATTGGATGAAACTTTTGAAGTTCTGTAGGATTGTGAGTTCTTTCTTTGGCATCCCTAGAAGCCCAGGGCTCCGGGCCTTCCTAGGAGGGTGCATAGTGACACGTCATTTACTTTGATGAGTGGAAGACATTGTCGAACTCTGCAGTCCCCGACGTGGAGGATCTATCCACGCTGGTGCTTGTCCTCGAGAGCACTCTGTCCCGGTCACTGGTCCTATGGGCTTGGCCATGATTAAGGTTGTGCACATGTGCGGACGACCGTCTTTGTCATTCCATGCATGCACAGTCCTCCTGCTCTTGCGGCAACATCCGCGTGTGGTCCAAGCCTCGTTTTGGTCCCAGATGTATATCTGATCACCAATGGCAACCGCGAACCATGTCTCAACGCGGTCAGACCCGTGATCATGTCCTCGCCCCTTACTAATCTGAAACTTGTGCCCTGTGCCTGCTGAGCCTCCTTCTGACATTCCGTTTTCTGACCTTTGGGAACACTCTGTGCCTATTCTTTTCCCACATGGCCTGGGTTCCTTCCCCCTTTACTGGGTCTCTGCTCTCGCTTATGGTTCCCTGCGTTGGTCCTGAGTTCTCTTGCTCCCCTGATTCTTGCCCTATTGTCCTGGGATCCTTTCTCCTGCGTGCCGCTTCCTCCATTGTTATCTCTGGGCACCTGCCTGGGTTTCCACTTATTGTCATTGCCCCTGCTTTGTGCCTCCACTTGGTACCCTTTATCTTGAAACTCAGCTGGTTGTTACTGCTTTGGAACCTTGCTACACGACCTCCATCAACATCTTCGGAATTCAACTTGGCCTTCCCTGTTAGTGCTTGCACTGTTCTGATGCCACGAAAATCAGGGAAGTGCTGTGCTGTGGCGTTGGGAGCTGATTCAGGGTCTACCTGTGTATTCCAGGAAGGCTTTGGGTTGGTACCCCCATTACTAGTACATCTCTTCAATGCTCCTCGACCGACTGGAGACCTCTTCACAGCAAATACCAGGAAGGCCATGTATGCAGCGCCCGCAAGACACTTTATATAACAGATTGAGACGCCTACCTTCCAGTCCAGAAATGTATGAGGGCCAGGAGCTCAGGGATGAAATTCAGGCTCTTCGTTTGGAGATGACCACCCTATGCCAAGAAAATGTCACTTTACGGCAGATGATGGTATAAGGTGCTGGTGTTGTTCCTCAGGTTGAGAGTGCTAAAGTGATAGCGACCTCAGACGGATGGCAGAATTCTGTAGCCATTACAAGATCTATTTCCTTTTTCAACCTTCGCAATTCAATCAGGATGAAGCCTAGATAGGTTATTTTCTGTGTAATTTAACTGGCAACACACTTGCTTGGGCCACCCCAATGGTGTCTTCTAACAGTCCCATCCGGGATGATTTCAAAGCCTTCGAAAAGGCTTTCCTGGATCTCTTTAAGTCCCCTAATATGGGCTCATCTGCCCAGAAACAACTGATTGATACTTAACAAGGTTCTAGCAACATCATGGCCTACATTAGCCGTTTTCGACAGTTGGCAACAGAGTTACAATGTCTGGAAATCACGCAGAAAGTATTGTTCAGTCACAGTCTGAGAGGTGAATACAAGCATGAGTTACTACACATGCTAGAACCAGCTACTCTACAGGCCCTTTTGGATCAAGTGTTTGTGTCGACCATCGGTTGACTGAAAGAAGAGGAGAAAGACGCAGATATGAAAGAACATTTTCCAGGTCTTCAGTCACTTGGGTGGCTTAGCAGGTCTGTCAGAGTCGTGCCCAGAACCAATGCAGTTGGGAACCATAGGGGGTCCATTATCAGAAACCGAAAAGAAGTGACGGCGAACCCTTTGTCTGTGTTTATACTGTGGAGCCACTGGGCTTTATTTGGGATCTTGCCCTGTGCGCACTCCAAAGAAATCATAAAACTAAAAGGCCTGTTGTTTGCTGGGAAGGTGATATTAGGCCCTTCTTTTGTTCCAGTCCTTCTGAATCTTGTTTTAACAGTTCAACCCATGCAATCAGTTGCCCTGTTGGTTCTGGAAATCCAGATAGTGTGGCAGGAGTGTAAACACCTTGGCCCTCCTAGACTGCGGAGCCTCTGGCAATTATATCGATTTGGCTTATGTAGCTAGCAACGGTATTCCTTTAAATCACAAGGAAAATGCTACCATGGTGGAAGTCATTGATGTAACTCTGCTGTCTTCTGGTCCCATTTATCAACACACTCGGTGTCTGCAATAGTGGATAAATGAACACCAAGAGAGCATTTCCTTGGATGTCACCAAGTCTCCTTTGTACCCTGCTGTGCTGGGCTTACCTTGGTTGTTGTACCACAACCCACATATTAACTGGGAAATGCAGACTTTGGGGTTTGCATCCACTCGCTGTACTAGAGACTGCTATTCCTCTGGAATTCCTCAGACTTCCTCGACAACCTTTTCTTCTCCCCATGGAGATATGACTTATCTTCTCTGTTCCACACAAGCAGTACCTGCTGATTACTTGGATTTTGTTAATGTGTTTGCAGAACCTATGGATATTCCTCTGCCACCGCACAGACATTTTGACTGCTCATTCGATCTTCTACCTGATACTGTGATACCCCATGAGAAAATGTATCCACTATCTCCTTCTGAGAAAGAGGCCATTCAACATTACATCGAGGAATTCCTCAATAAGGGATACATCAAATTGGGTCATGCCGTTCAGCCTGTGTAATGCCCTGACCGTCTTTCAAAGTTTCATGGACAACATCTTCTCAGATATGATTGGTATAATGAGCTTCTTTGGATGAACACATTCGACATGTGAAAGAAGTGTTGCATAGATTGTCAGACAACCATGTTTGCCAAGGCAGAAAAATGTCTTTTTCAACAAGAAAAGATGGAATTCCTGGGTTACGTGGTCAGCAGCACTGGAATACACATGGATCCAGCTAAGGTACGAGCAATTCAGATATGCAAATAGCCACACAATCTTAAGTCCCTCAAACGTTTCTTGGGATTTGACTATTTTTATCTGCGTTTTATACCCCAATTTTCATGTCTGGCAGTAGTTTTGTCTCGCTTAACCAGTCACAGGACACCCTTTCTCTGGGATGTCCATGCAGATTCAGCCATCAGAGAATTAAAGGATGCCTTCATGTCTGCGTCCATTCTTCGGCATCCCAAAGATTAATCACCATTCATTGTCGAGGTCGATGCATCTGAATTCGCCATCAGGGCGGATTTGCTTCAACAGGACCCGGAAACCCAGAATGAACATCCCATTGCTGACTATCATGCAAGCTGTCCACGAGCAAAAGGAACTATGCAGTGATCTAAAAAGAACTCTTGGCCATAAAAGCTGCATTTGAATAATGGGGGCATCACCTTTTGGGGGGTTCTGTTCCTGTGGAGGTATGTACCGAACCAAAGAATCTTCAATACCTATGTTCTTTACAATGCCAGACTGCCCGACAGGCCCGTTTGGCTTTCTTTATCTCTCATTACGATTTCTTGGTGACTTACATACCCTGTGCACAGAACTTGAAGGCCGATGCTTTGTCTTGCGCTTTGGTAAACGACACAGAAACAAGGGTTTTGGACGCCCCTTTGATCACCCCTAAACTCTTCCTGCTGACTCAAACCACATCTGCAAACTCTACTGCAGAACACACTATCAGATCCAGGCAGGGCGGATCTATTGCGCCAGTCCCATATATGGGAATGTGATGTACTCTTGTTCTTTCAGGGTTGTTTGCACATTCCCTCAATCTCTCTCTGGAATGCAATTCTTCATGGATTTCACAATTCTAACATTGGAGGACATCAAGGTGTTAAGGCCACTCAAGAATTGATTGCCCGACAATTTTGGTGGCCCGGATTGGTCATCTAGGTGAAAGAATATGTGGATTCATGTCCTGTCTGTGCTCAAACCAAGACCAGGCGGAAAAGGCTGTTGGGGCTTTTACAACCCATCAATGTGCTACCATATCCTTGGCATACCATCGCCACAGACTTCATTGTTGACTTACCACCTTCCAAAGAATACACCTCTATAATGGTGTCTGGGGACTGCTTTACCAAGACGGCACACTTCATTCCCTTTCCCAAGATGGCCACTACCACCCAGATGTCAAGTAGTTTCTTGCATGAAGTATATTGTCTTCATGGCTTACCGGAAAAGATGTTGTCCGATTGTGTCTCCCAATTCATCTCGTCTTTTTGGAGCCAGTTGTGTAAACATCCAGGCATTCAGCGAGCACTGAGCTCGGGCTATTATCCCCAAACCACCGGACAGACGGAGTGGACCAATCAGATGCTGTAACAGTATCTACCTTGCAATGCCAATGCTTCTCAGGACAATTGGTTTTAACAGGTGGGTGCTGCTGAGGTGGTCTATAACAACTCGTTACATGCAGCAAATGATCTCAGTCCTTTTCTGTGTTCCTCTGCATTAGATACTTAGGTGATGCCCTTTCACCCTATGTTGCCTAGTGCCATTCCTTCTGCTGATCACATGGTGACTAGGATCCAAGACCAACCAAAGCTAGTGGGGGGTACCCTTACAGAGGCATGTGAGCAAAAGAAAGCTCATGCTGACAAGAAACTCTCTCTGAACCTATATTTCAGGTTGTGGGATTTGGTTTGGTTGTCCTCAAAGAATCTTCCTGTATGCAATCTGCAAACCAAAATTGCATCACGTTTCTTTGGGCCCTTCAAGATCACCAAACATATATATCCCCAGTGACTTTTGACTTACAAGTTATCTTCTACATGGCACATTCACCCGGTATTCAATGTATCCTTCTTGGAGTCATTTATGCCTGACACACACAGTTGTGTGCAGTTGGACAGGAGCTACCATCCTGCTCCTGTCCAACTACAAAGGGCTCCAGAGTTTGAGGTGCAGGAGATCTGTGACGTGTGGATCCGTCGTGGGGTGCTCCAATTTTTGATAGACTAGAAAGGATACCCTGACTGTGATCAGACTTGGAAACCCTGCAGTCATGTACACGCCCTTTGTTTTGGATTGTGAGTTCTTTCTTCGGCATCCCTGGAAGCCCAGGGCTCCGGGCCTTCCTGGGAGGTTGCATGGTGGCACATCATTTACCTTGATGAGGGCAAGGCATTGTCGGACTCTGCAATCCCCAACGTGGAGGATCTATCCTCACTGGCGCTTGTCCTCGAGCACTCTCGGTCCTGGTCAGTGGTCCTATGGGCGTGCCCATGATTGAGGGTCGGCACATGCGCGGATGACTGTGTTTGTCACTCCGTGCATGCACAGTCCTACTGGCCTTGCAGCAATGTCTGCATGCGGTCCAAGCCTCGTTTTGGTCCCAGATGTATATCTGGTCACCTATGGCAACCGCGAACCACGTCTCAATGCGGTCAGATCCTTCATTGAATCCTTGTCCCATCCTAGTCTAGAACTTGCACCCTGAGCCTGGTCAGCCTTCATACCTTCTGGCTTTCCATTTTCATACCTTTGGGAATCCTTTGTGCCTATTGTTTTCCCGCCTGGCCTGGGTTCCTTCCCCCCTTTACTGGGTCTCTGCTCTCGCTTATGGTTCCCAGCCTTTGTCCTGAGGTCTCTTTCTCCCCTAATTCTTGCCTTATTGTCCTGGGTTTCTTTCTCCTGGGTCCTGTTCCCTCCATTGTTATCTCTGGGTAGCTACCTGGCTTTCCACTTCTTGTCACATTGCCCCTGCCTCGTGGGTCCACTTGGTACCCTGTATGCTGAAATTCAGCCGGTTGTTACTTCTTTGAAACCTTGCTACACAAACTCCATCAACATCTTCGAACATCCAACTTTACCTTCCCTGTCAGTCCTTGCACTGTTCTGACACCACGTAAATCAGGGAAGTGCCATCCTGTGGCATCGGGAGCTGATTCAGTGTCTATCTGTGTATTTAAGGAAGGCTTTGGGTTGGTACACTGAGTAACTAGTACATCTCTTTAACGCTCCTCAACAGACTGGCAACCTCTTCACAGCAAACACCAGGAAGGCCAGGTACGCAGCACCCGTGAAACGCTTCATGTAACATGCATGAATTTCTGTATGTCACCTGCGAAGCAAAACAAAATGATTAGTAATGTAAAGCATCAATTCTTTGAATATTTGGGTCAATGTTTATTTAACTTGAATGATTTGGGTTTTTTGGGCATGTTTATGGAGGCTTTATATTTCCTGAATTGGACCAAATAAAGCCCTTTATCATCTGAGGGCTAGGATGTATTCCATGTGCAATCTGGGTGGCTACTTCTGACCTCATCAGGTTGCCTAGCTGAAGTTGATTCCATGTGTAGCCGTCCTTTTTTCCCTTGCTGAGAGCCATCCTAAAATCCACAGGTTAGCGCATCACTCTGCACTGAGGTTTGTGGAAGATCAGGACGTCAACCGAAGAATGTGGGTATGCCGTGTTGTTTTAAGCGCTGAAAACCAACATTGATGCATAAACGATATTTTTTTCCAGCCACTATCCAACACTTTACCCACATTTTCAAGGAATGGAGTTTGTTTATATAATTGCAATAATCCTCAAATGTGTTTGTGTTTAGTGGGTGAAAAAATATATCATTTGCCCAACGATGTTTGTTTTCAGCGGTGAAACCACATGGATCCATGGTTTAACTATTCAGTTCCCTGGCACATACTGGAGGAGCATGGGTTCTGTCTCTGAATATTGAAAGTAATCCAGTCTCTGCACTCAGAGCCAAGGACTGGAGATTAGAATGAGATCTATTGTGCTGTACGTATTCCGATAATTAAGAGATTATGCAAAGGAGGTACCTTGGCTTTACTTGCATTTACATTTTTGTCCCCGATTTAAAAACGTGTCAGGCAAAAACCTGCTCTTTTTTTTGTTGCAAACTCCATGAGGGCTACCATATGTATGCAGAAAATATTGCACTCGTGGACCTCCTCCCATTTGGTGCCCATAGAAAGATGGCTTCCTTGGACAATTATGCAGCCTTAACAATATGGGGGTTAATGCTGAGAAATACAAGCAATTGATGTTTTCGGGATGGGTGTGTAGGGAAACAACCTGAACACTTTTTCCAGTTCCTGTTATTTTGAATGATTATTATTGATAACTTCCTAAACTATCAACATCATATACCTTTGCCCAATGAGAGGGCTCTGGTTGTGATTAATGGGCTTATTAGGTTAATTGGAGAGCATGATGGACTTTGATTAACCCTTAAAAGGCAAATGTGCCCAAAAAAATTCAGAAGTTAATGATAAGTTATTTATATAGCACCTTAATCCAAAGCACTTTAAAAAGCACATATTTACATACAATATCACTCAACCGAAATTGGTACTCATTTATTGACCTTGGAAGGATGAAAGGCTGAGTTGGCCTTGCCGAGATTCGAACCTGAAAACTTCGATCACGCTCAGATCGCAGCAGCGAGCGCTCAACCCGCTGAGCTCTCTTACCAGCTGATATGTGGATGCAACTTCTAGGGGTGGGCTCCTTCAACTGCCCCATAAGATGTGACGGGCGATGTTAGCGCGGGGCACTTGGCCTTGTCCTGTCTACTTCGTTCTGCACTATCCAATTGAAAGCCAACAGAAAAGGAAATCGTAGCCAATGGTGGTTCATGTCGTAAGCAAGGGTTCACCAGGGGGTTTATTCGACTGTTCAGACGAGTCTGATATAGTGGATAGTGTTTAAAACTCCCCTCTGGCCTGTGAAGGAGTGATCATTGTACTGCATGAGTGGTTGCAGGGTGAAGCCCATCATGGTGTTGATGATGATGTAAAGACGTCAGTTGTCCAGGCTTTGTTCTCCTAGCACGTCAAGTGGTGGCAATCTATGACGGTAAGTAAGATATTGGTGCCACCCTCCTGAGCTGGGTGTATTTCTAAGCATCCAACTCCTCTTCCCTCATTAGACCATACAGTGAATAGAATAATGATTTCTTTGAGGCAAGCGTAACGGGATCCTACTGTGCTGCCAACACGCTGCAGTGTGGAGTAGTTGTGCGGCCACTGCGCCTTTTACAGTGGTCTGACAGTTGGCTCATGCCTTGTATCCACTAGTGTAACATGGTCATGGTGTTTGCCAATGGCATTCTGGCTAGGCCTGCTACAGGTGGATGGAGTTACCATGAGTGTGAGATGCTTCCACTTACCAGTGGCAACAGTCAGGCGGCTGTGCAGATGCAAGAACACTACATGCCCAAGCACCCATGCAGCACGCAGCGACGCGACAGTGGACAGAAAAACCTGGCTAGCCCTTGTGCATGGATATCCTTCCCGAGACATCAGAATAAAGTTGTAATTCTCCTTTTCTGTACGGAAGGCAATCTCAATCCCGACTGGCTGGATACTTGATCGTCATCACTCTTCTTCCATCACTTAGACTCATGTCACCTCACCCATGTTCTTTTTATAAATCGTTTTTAAATTCCTACAAAGACGCGTTTTACCTGTGAGGTGCTCAAATTCAACAGGGTATTCTCCGTGTGCGCTCACAAGAGGCCAACATCGTGGTTCAATGCCCCGCTAAGTATCGCCCGAAGCACCATGACTCCATTGATTATTTGTGTGCCTTGTGCTGTCACATAACGCCTTGGTTTGTTTGTACTTGGTCTGTGCATTGTTGTGGCCTAAACTCGTCGCCGTGCGCTCGTGCATAGACGGCAGGGGTCTCCTTGTCCCTGCGCAGTGGGGTGTCACGTGACGCTTCGCCGTTTCCATTATGAAACCGCACTCCTCACACAGCACAAGGGCCGCGGCCGCCCAGGTATGTGCGGCCCCGCTGGACACCTGATTGGTTGCACGTGTGCTCGAAAGGTTGACCGTACGACCTCGCATCTCTTGCCCTTTGCAGAATTAAGCTGAGCATTCCTTCTGTAACATGGCGCGGCCCCAGACTTGTTGGCTGTTAGATAACAGCCTCAGCTGAGTGGTGAATTGACCCCTTGAGTGCGGTGAACCCCCTTCACCTCCCCTCCTTCCTGTCTCCCTGGCGGGGATATCGCTCACCTCCACTTCTTTCATCAGGGCGACAGGGCGTGTCAAAGGCCGCCGGACCGTGCCATTGTCCAGCAGGACCGAGGCCGTTTATTCCACATCAGTCATTCCGTGCGTGGGAATAACAGAGACCTCTTTGTGAATGCTGGACTGGCTCTGGGCGTGTGGAGCGATCCCATCCAAAGTTGGGTGAGCCTACAGGGACGCGAGGAGAATTCCAGAAAGGTCAACTGGGCGCGACATGCCTCAGACGCACATCAGGCTCGGTACCTCCAATAGGTGGGTAGGGAATGGGACACACTGGGCCATATACTATAAATGCCATATCATATCATATGCAAGGCGGGCGTCTATGAAATGCCCGCAGGCATTAATCGCATATTAAGCTTTTATCTCTAAAAGGCTGGCCGTGAATGAGGCAGCATCAGTATTTCCTAAAGTCTGTTACAGATAACATGTCCGTTTGGTGCCTTTAAGCGTATGGCAGGACTCGCTCACTCAATCCCAGATACAGCGAGTGCTTCTGAAAGTTTGCCAAGTGTAGGCCAGCCAGTCACTGTTAAGGCTACTGCACCCGAAGAGCTGGTAATGTTGTTTAGGCCAGCCATTATATCAGATTGATGCCCTTAAACAGCTGATCGGTGGTTGGTAGGATCATCGAGAAAGTGGTCTGACTTCATGAGCGACTATGAAAAGAAGTGTTGTGGAAATCTCGTGTGTCCTTCAGTTGAAGTCTCAGAAGGATAGCTTAGGGGCATCGCGCTCGCCTTGGAAGCAAGTCAACGCGGAGCAACATAGGTTCTGCGCTTAGAAACCTATGGGTATTAAGCGCATTATAAATAACCAATTATAACATCTAACAAGCGGTGTTGGCTGCACACTGACCTGCATGGTGAACTGTATATTTTAGATGCAGCATTGATTTGATTTGATTTTAATGTATTAAGCGCACCGTTCACCAAACAAATGGCATCTTGGCACTGGCCAAGAGGTAAAAGCACTCTGGAAGAGAAGTAACTAAAAAAGGAATGTCTTCAAGGCACGACAGAATGAAAGAAGGTTTCTAATAGCACAAAGAGCTAAAGGAAGAGCATGCCGCAGCTTGGCTGCTGTCACAGAAAAGGCACGGCCACCCACGCGAGATCGTGGGACCCGCGGAACTGCAATAGTAAGAGATGGCTCAGAACACAAAGGGTGCGATGGTACAGAAGGACAGAACTTACCTTGGAGATACTCAGCCCCGGCCTTATTGAAAGCCCGGTGCACAGTGCACAAAGACTTGAACTGAATCCGCTTACCTTCTGAGAGCCAGTGTAGCTTCCGCTGAGGAGGAGAGATATACACAACCCACGGGACATGTGCCGCAGGTCTTGCTGCTGTATTCTGCAACAGTTGAAGCCGGCAGATCAAATAAAAGGAATGAGCAAGGCAAAGTCAGTTTCAATAATCAACCCCACTCATAAGAATAATCTTAGCGCTGCAATAACAGTTGTTATTATTATCCCACTGCGTGGTACTCAATTTATCAACCGTGGAAGGATGAAAGGCTGAGTTGGCCCTGACGGGATTTGATCTTGCATCAGCAGGCTGTGCTATCTGACCTAATTAAGGAGTTGACCACTGGGGCATAGCATCAAGAGGGGATAAAAGGTAGTACCTTGAGAATCATCCTCAGTTTGCAAGGTCCAGTCTGACATACAGAAGCTATCTGATCTTGCATTGAAAGAGATGATAGCAGTTTGATGCCTAGAACCTTTACCGCCGCAGCAGGAATAGGGGACTGGCCAAGAGCTGTAGGCCAGAAATCCAAAGTCCAGAGGGAAGAAAAAGAGCATTGGGTGGTTTCCTTAATGGAACTTTGTGAATACACGCTTAGAAAGAAAACAAAACAAGGCATTCCTCCTAAAAAACGAGAAGTTTTGAGATAATTGGTGTTTGCTAGATACCCTCATGTGTTGCGGGATAGAGTGTTATATGTTTTAGTGACAGAGACATTCTTACTCAGTGCCCAAGGGAACTATGATGCGGGTTTCATTGCTGCCACTACTTTTGATTCCGTTAAGCCACAATGAGCCTTTTCACGCAGTGTTTTTTTCGCGTGAATATTCAGGAATAATACCAAAATCTCGCCTCCATTACTGCGGCCATCACCTTACTGCGTCTTTTCGTTTCCACAAAATTCCGACTCCCATTACTGAGCCGAAGCATTGGGGGGCTGTCCCCTGCTCCTCTTGGGTGCTTTAACGGGAGTTATGGGTTGTGGGGGTGTCCCCCACTTACCATTATGGTAAGCACGGGATAAGGTGGTTAAAAAAAAGCACCCTGCAGTGTCAATATCGGAACTGACGCCACAGGGATACAAGGCACTCGGTGGTGCATACAGAAGTGTGCCACCGTAAAGGTAAATTGGGGGGGGGTGACCTAGGGCCTGCAGGTGAAAGTGATCTATCTGATCACTGCGCCGCGCCATAATTGGAATCGCCATTTTCGTCTGCACAGTTACTTGCAGCACAATAATCACATAGATTCAATATTCATATATTTAATACGATTTATTAATAGATATTACAGTTATTTTAACTCTACAGAATTTGGAAGTGTATATTTATTATTCACTTAATAAAACCAAGGTTTCGTTATTCTCACAGGTGACGTTAAGAATATGACTACGAGATTTCGTATTTGGAGTAGAGCACCTGCAAAACGAATTGTGATATTGTTTGTCTAATGCAAGATCAAGGGCAGGAGCTCTGATTTGGTAGCCAGCTAGGTGGGCACTCTAGACAAATCCATGAGTAGGAAAATGCATATAAGGGAAGGGCAGAGGCAGTCATAGGTCAGGAGAGAATGCATATAAGGGAAGGGCAGAGGCAGTCATAGGTCAGGAGAGTGCATCTGAAGGGCTGGTGCAGGTACAGGTACAGAGGAAGCTGTCACTCAAATAGCACTGCATTACTACCAGCCTTCCAGACACAGCCAGACAGCTGTGTCTGGAAGGCTGGTAGTAATGGGTCACTCAGTTATTGAATGGAAGGTATGGAGGCACGCAGTCGGTCACGCGCCAGGCTGATGCTTCTGAATGGCTGGGAGGGGCAGGTGTAGCAAGTCACATGTCAGGCTGTTTCCTGTGAAAGGCTGATGGAGGAGAATGTATTTACCTGGCATATGATGCTGGTACCTGTGAAAGTAGGCTCCAGTCTGTCACGTGGCAGACTGGTGAGGTCAGCCTGGGGTGAGGCATAGTTATTCACCTGCCAGGCCGTTAACTGTGAAAGGCTAGTAGTGATGGGTCTGCCAGACAAAGGGCAGGCCCCTTGCCACAGTTCAGCAGTTGCATATAAATACTGTTTCCCTAAAAGTCTTGCTCTCACCAAAAGTTCTAAGGGGCATTGGAAGCGGATGGTCGGCCATTTGGTGGCAGGACCAGGATGACCCCAAAGGTTCTACTGGGGGAGTACCCCATTTCCCGCAAACAGCTCCAGCAGATAGGTGATCAATCTATTTGAGGCGAGTCACTCCCCCATTGTGCTCAACACAGTCTCGTAAGTTTTAAAAGACTTTCTTTTGAAAGTGCAATTTCATTGTGCACTTTTGGTTTGAATCGACCAGTTACATGTACATATACGTGCATATGTATACGTGTATGTGGGGGTAGAGGAGTAGGGGGGTGGGGGCAGAGGAGTAGCGGGATGTGTTTGTGTGGGTCGGGGTAGCTATATAGGTGGGGAATGAGGGAACCCCTATAAAAATGGTCAAATTCTGGTAGACCCAAAGTGCACGACCATAGGGCAACTTCCAACACAATGTTAGCAGGGCTTGTAGGTCAGTCGCTTTTGGTGGGCGGGCCTGCTTAGTCTCTCTAGGCCACATGCCATGTTTTGTGCCAGAACTTTGGAGGCCCCGGCCTAAGGAGAAATTGGGCAATTTCCCTGAAGGCTGATCGACCACCCAGTTCATCTCTGGTATGCTGCTTGCAACTTTTAATTCCCATTTCAAATGCTTTTTTTAGTTTTCTAACAGACATGGTGAGGGGGACAGATTTTTCCCTTTGTTTTATCTGTCATATATTTGAAATTGTGTTGCTTGCCACCCCTTGAGCATTATAAATCGTAAATCACAATATTTACACCGCACTGACAAGTGCCAATATTTGCCTATGGTAGGTGGATATCTGTGAGAGATATTTGCATGTGGCTCAGAAGCCAGACTTAAATTGGCACTTTCATAGTGCGCCAATGGCTGTGGCAGTGAAGGTAGATCTTCTGTTTTCCCCTCTCTGCTCTTGTTAATAATCCCTGAATGCAAGGCTCTTCTCTTCTTTATCCTGGCCTCGAGTTATTTGAACCTCCTCCAGTGTTCGTTCTGCCTCTGCCTTTGGACACTTCCATCTAAGTGTCTGTTAGTCCTACACTAGTTCTTGATTTCTATGACCTGCTTGTACTTCAGAGTTTTTTTTTCTTCAGATCAGTTGTCCACCCCTTCTGATTACACTAGTACATACAGCTGTGCCCTAAACTATAAGTATTGCGGCTTTGGCAGAGGGATGACTGTTCCACAGCAAACAAAGGAACCCGGCTCAAGGAGTTCAGGTAAGACCTGCGACGGACAGGCTGCAACGCCATTGGTTGACTGAACAGGAACAATAGCCAATGGATCAAGCCCTAGAACTGCAAGGCACCAAACAAGTCCTAACTACAGAAGTTGAGTCTATAAGTCAAAAGAGCACTGCTTGAAGGTTGTAGCCATTCGGAAAACCATTACATTGATTCCATGGTGATTTACAGTGCGTATAACACAAGCTACCGGGCATGAACAACCGAATCTGGGCGCAGCTGGAATATAATTGAAAATAGAGCGAATTATGAAAAATTAGAACTGAAAACCAACAAATTAATTAAGATAAGAGGTTTTCAGATCTTTCTGAAATGTTTCAAGGGAGTTCAAGAAAAAGAAGAAGGGGCAGTGCACAGACGGGTTCCCAGCCCTGAGAATCATCTTTCTGTTCTTGTTGTGCAATGAGAGGAGAGGGTATTCAGCAAATGTGAATCTGCAAAGTGAAGGAGATGCACTGGTTGAAAAAGTAGAATTGTCTGAATGAGATGCTGTGGTGCAAGGCTGCAAATACACATAAATATTGGGCAAAACTTCTAAACAGTTTTACACAGGAGGCCAATGTATAGCACATCTGGCAGCAGAAATTGAGGAAAGCCTGGGAAGTTTGAAAATGAACCGGACAGCCACATTTTGGGTGATTTCAGTATGATACACCAAATAATTTGGCGATTGCACATTAATTGCGTTGGAGTAGTTATAGCCTGGAATTATCAAAGCTCCAACCACGGCAGCCTGGTCAGAATGTAGGACATAGGGAAGCATGCGTCACAACACCCAAGGCAGAAAAATGAAGATGTATGGCTTTGTTCACTTGTTTGGTTAGCCTCAATTCAGTTGGACTCACCGCCGAGGGGTCTGAGTTCTGGAAAATATGACATACTGTAGGAGGCTTATGGAATACCTAAACGCCTGTGCAATTCAATATACCTTAAAGCCGCATCAATTGAAAACAGATAGGGCCAAGATGGGCTTTTTGGAAAGCAAAAGGGCTGGCAGCATACCCATGTGGGCTACTTCATTGGTTATAGACAGCTACAACCATTTAAATACAGCCTTGAAGGAGAGGTGTCATCATCCACACCTGACCTATTCAGCCAAGCAGTCTCCACTAGACTTTCCACAGGGAAGCTGGGGCCTACTCACCTATGTCACTGCATTCAAGGAAATATTCAAACAAATAAGTTAGCCCAAAGAAGGCCTGAATGATGAGCGGAAAGATGAAATAGACCATGTTCCCCCATCTGTTTCCTTCACGGGTCTTGTGACATTGATCTTACAATCAGACTTTTTCCGGGAAGAACAACGAGCAGAAAAATTAAAGAATCAAGTAGTTGTTTCTTGACCTCCACCTAAACCACCAGTTTCATCTCCCGGGACATATGAAGTTGATGCTTTGCAGATTGGCTTGACACAGGGTCTGCTAACAGTTGAAGAACAAAATGGTTGGTGCTCCGTAGGCTCTTACCTGTACCACAGAAAGAAGGGCCACCTGGTGAAGGAGTGTCCAGTTTTCACGTAAAGAACATTGGGAAATGTGCTCTCCCCATTTCATGGGAGACTCACAGGCACTGGAGATGCATGGAAGTCCCTATATATCTATACATTTAAGACCATTCTAGGTGTATCAGGTTCTGAAGAGCAAAATCTTTCCATGATCAAGATATTATAAAATGCAAGGATGTGTACACCTTGTTGGTTACCAACCTAGCTGACTCCAAGCAGCAGGCATCATCATGAACAGGGGATACCAAGACAGATGAAAGGCATGTCCAGATCCATAGAATAAGTCATTAGCCAGCCCCTGATATCTGGCATGCTACCAGAGCTCCTAACATTTGAAAACAGTTTGATTGAACCTAATAGAAGACACAGCCCACTTTTCAATCAGCTTGTCTGTGCCATGTTTTAGTCTCTCAATACTGTGTCAAACATTGCCTTTCTAATGAAAGCCATGACCATAGCCACAAGAAAGAAATCCACCTTGTCCCTGGTGTTCAGCTTGGCTGCAATCCCCCAGGAGTACAGGTAATTTACAGGGAGTACAGGGAATTTACTAATGTATTTATGGATTTTGAGGAAAAGAAATAATTGCACCATCATTGATATTATTGTGCCATTGACATGATGCCTAATACCATTACACTCTTCAGTTAGATGTTTATTGTTTCACAACCTGAAAATGGCACCCAACAGGCCTGTGGTCAAGCCAAATTGAAGATTGATTGTATATATAAGCCCAAATCCCCGGCTAGTGCATTGCTGTTCTTCTTTCCCAAAAGGAAACCACCAATTTCGGGCCATGTCTGAATTGTAGCTGTGTCAACAAGTTAAACATAAAGAACAAAAACCCACTGATCCCATTCATGAATTTTCTCGAGGCAGTATAACACGGAAATTTCTTCACAAAACTAGATAATAATTGGCCGAACAATCTTATCCAGATCAAGTCTGGTGACCAATGAAAGACTGTGTTTCATACCTCTTTCTCCCTCTATGAGTACCAGGTGATGCCTTTTGGCTTGTTGAATTCACTGGCTGTCTTCCAGAGGTTTATGGACCATGTCCTCTGACACCTTTTCATCCTCTTGGTTGTAGTGTAGCTGGATGAAATGTCAATTTCCCCCTAAATATTGATAAGCACATAAAAGATGTCCTGGAAGTACTATGAAAGCTACACAACCACTGTATTTTACCGAGCACAAAAAATAAAAAGTCCTCCCATCAATATTCTGTTTACTACATGGGCTACATATTATCTGAGACTGGCATAGCCATGGATCCCCATAACATAGCTGCTGCCATTGAATGCCCTTTTCCAAGATTCCTGAAAGAAGCACCTCACGTCTTATGACCAAAACATTTCAAATTAATCAGAGAGTGCTCTGAAAACTGCTTCTAAGGCAGATTTCCTGACATAAGGGAGATCAGGGAAGCCTTTCTCAACAAGGCTGAGGAAGCCTTTAATGCTTTGAGGGAAACATTTTTCCTCTTTTCCCATCCTGTATCACCCATACCCTGCGCGACCATGTATTGTAGATACACATATCTCTGACTGAGCCCTTAGTGCATTGTTCGTCCAACAGTTCAAAGATTGAGAAAAGCATCATGTCGGATTCCTGCCCAGAAAACGGAGAATAAGGCAGTTGGGTAAGGAATATTTGTTGATCAAGCATGATTTTATAAGACTGCAAACATCATCTATTAAGTGGACATTTTCTGGTTGAGGTTAGAACAGACCATTGAAACCTCCAAGCATTACCACAAATGGAGTATCAAAACAGCTGTCAGTATAGGATGGGCTTACTTCGTCATGCATTATTTCTTTGATGCCACATAGTTTCCGGGAACTACCAATATTGTGACTGTTGCTCACTCCAGATGGTATTTTCAGTGTCCCTCTACACCGCACCCCACAGAGAGCATGCAACCTAAGAACTAATCCATAGGCTTGTTATCAGAGTTCCTACAACAAATGGGGCAACCAGCTGCTTCCTCTCCTGAGTATCAGCCCTTAAAGCACATGGCCCCTTTGGCCTACAGTAAAACAACACCCACCTCTTCTGTAATAACAAGCTATTTCTCATTTACTCCTGTTACAACAAACAGTATTACAGCTATGCAGGGCTTTAAGTGGGCCGGGGCCTGCCGGGGCCGGGCCCCGGCAGTCTCCAAAAAGTGGGACTGAGCCGGGGCCCTGCCGGGGCCTCCCCTTCCACTGCACGCAACATTGGCGGGATGCATTATCCCGTCGCGGCGGCAGCCGCGACGGGAGATGCGCCTGCCATGAAGTCAGGCATCTGACAGAAGTGGCAGCCAACCACAGCGATGCTGTGCCTGGCTGCCACTTCTGTAAGTCATAGTAACTGCCTCTGGTGACCTCTCGCGCGAGGGGTCACCAGAGGCAGTTACTGTCCCTTTGTTTCCCCAGGTCGCCGAGGCGTCTTTAACCCTCGGCGAACCTGGGGATTCCTCGACATTTTTCGAGGTTTATGAAAGATGACTTGAAAAGTACACAATTCAAGCCATCTTTTATAAATCTTTGCCGACGGACAATTTTGTCCGTAGTCAAAGTTTTATAAAAGATGGCTTGAATTGTGTACTTTCAAAGCCATCTTTTATAAAACCGAAATGTTTAAAAAAAAAATGGCCTGAAAAGTAGGCAAACCGTAAGGTATGCACACACACACATATATATGCATGTTCTATATCTGTGTGCGTACCTTACTATGGTTTGTGTACTTTGCAAGCCATCTTTTCTAAACATAGAAATAAATATGTTATAAAAGATGGCTTGCAAAGTACACAAACCATAGTAAGGTACGCACACAGATATATAACATGCATATATATGTGTGTGCATACCTTACGATTTGCGTACGTTTTAGGCCACGCCCCCCACAAGCCACGCCCCCAAATGAGGGCCCCCCCTCGATTTCTTACCCCACTTAAAGCCCTGCAGCTATGTCACAACAGCTTATCAGCTGGGCATGCATTTGTCTTTGCCACCAGAAATATCATTGGTCATCATCGTTTCTGGTAGCCTTCTGCCTCCGGGTATGATTATATAACGTTTAGTGCACACAGTTCAAATCTTCTCACCAACATTCTATGGGAAAACTTCAACAACCAGCAATTCCAACAGGTCCATGACAAGCTATTTGAATTGATTCTGTTAATCTTTTACCACCCTCAGATGTGTGCTCTACCATCATGTTGACCATTGACTCATTTACAAAAATAGCTCATTTCACACACCTACCGCATCCCCCTTTACTTCAGAAATGGCCTCCATATTCCTCACAGAAATTGTTACTTTACACAGGCTTCCACTAAAAATCATATCTGACTGAAGGTCAGGAGTGAGGTGGACAACTTCTGGATGATTTTTTAAAATAAATCATAAATAAATCATAAATGTTATCAAACACCTCACTATCCCTACTCTGATGAGGATTTCCCTGCCCATCAAAACTAAAGGAAAACACTCTAACACAGGATATCTGGCCTTTACACTTAAACATCAAATGGGTAGAGAAATATATGGTATTTCATATTAACATCAATAATGATATTTACAGTCTTTCTTGGTAACCTGGGTGAACTCCCCGTCCCCAGGTTGCAAGGTAAATTCAGCTCCAATGTTCATCAAAAATAAAACAATGCTTGCTCTTTCCAACTTGTAATAATAATGTTCAAACACTTAACTTCTATTGTTAGAATTGTTTGACTGCTTCAGCAAAGATTGAGAGATCACTCTTCCTCCCGTAATCTTTCTTAGGCAAAGGCAGCCACTTCTTACTGTGTTTTTACAAGTTTTAAGTTCAATAATAGAGTTTAACTGCATTTCTTCCTTATGCGTGTGAGAGAGAGAATGTCTGCTCATACACGAGTGCTTCAATTCAAGTGTTGCATTGTTAAATAATCAACGATCAGCTTAACATCACTTCTGCTCATAAGCGAGTGATTATATTTCTGTATACTGTTGCTGGCAGTGTTCGCGCAAGGAATCAGAATTCTCGGTCAAACTCACAGGCTTCTGTATTCCTTTCTTTGTGGGCTGCAGCACTTCTACAACTTCTGGATTCACTTTGGACCCATACCCTTCCTCTCTGATGGCGTCTCTGGTCTGGCCATCCAATTAAGGAGCCCCTCTTGCTCCTGAGACCCACGGCTTCACAGCAACTTCGGGCCACGGTCTCTGACAAATTTCCTGCTGCACAATCTCTGCAATAAGGTTCACATGGGGAAAAGCAGTCATCCCTCAGGCCTTCCACTACACAACCTCTGGCCATCAGAGCCTGGAGGAACAGGACCCTCACAGGACAAGCAGTTGGAATCTGCTGTATCAGAGTCCGGACATCCTTCGGTTCTCCCAGTTCTGCATGTAGTGCCAAAACTGTGCTTCCTTACACCTGCTTCTACTGCTGCTGCATACACTCCAGCCACAGTTCCAGCTCCTTCTAATGGCCTTCACCTGACAGGGACTTGTAAGCCTCTCAACGCCTTGCTACTGCTGCAACATTGCTCTTCAGCCCTCTTCCTCGTCCTAGTACTTGTAGGAATGTTGGAATTGTAGTCCTCAACCACAAAATCAGGTCTTTTGTCAACTTCTTATTTTTAAGGTTACATTTACTTCCCTTGAAGCTATTTAGAGATGAATCATAAACATTCATTAGTAAAGAGGAAGACAGTTTATTTAACGCAACATTTACACATTCCCTTTTGTTGAGCCTTTGGGAGCAAGGAGGATTTTTATCCTTAAGGGCATTGAATGGTCTGTTCTTGCTTAGAGTTTGTTTAGATGTTGTGTCAACTGTACCCATAGCCACAGATTCTATATGTGGTTCAGATATATATTATTGGCAATAGACAATTACATGTTTTGGCAATTTTAAAAGGTTTTCCCTTTTAAAGGATAATTACCGCATCTCATCCCTCTGTAACAAATTAGGTTTAATAACATGCAGTAGCCACTAACCTGAGCATATGGCAATTCCTTGAGGACAGGAAAACCCCCCTGTGATCTTTACAACCATCCACCTGAATATGACAGGGAACAGAGAGGAGCAAAATCCCCAGGGAAACCCTCTGAGGGAACAAACCCTGCGCCGGATTTGAGAGCAAAGGTATTTGTAGCTCTCCAATCTTCAGACTCACGGACTGAAAATTACTGGACTGGACCCTTTCAATGGCAGAGGTGATGCTACCGTCAGTCAAAAATAAGGGAAAGGGTAAGTAGTGAATTAGAGAGGAAAGGGAACAGAATATCGAGAGAGGAAATGAATTGCACCTGAGTTTGTATATATTCAAGTCCTTAATCAATCTGTAACAGAGGCGTTTGTGGATTGGGATACTTTCCCACGGAATGATGTGTTCTCTGTAAAGGCAGAAGAAGAGAAAGAAGTAGGAGGTTCCCTGATTCCGATATAATATCTTCTCCCTTCCCGGTAAACTTACTGGGCTACAAGCGTTGCAAAATGTCAGCTTTGCTGCACTGAGCGTGCAGGTGTCGGCGGAAGGGGCGAAGCAGAGAAAGAGGGGTTAGTACTAGCACAGTCAAGGATGATACGGATGAAGACGCAGAGGGTAACCCTACCATGATCTTAAGTTCCCGCTAATGAAGAATGAAGGTAAGCAGAGGATTTCCTTCAGTGTTTGAGACGCGGTGCGGGCAGGCAGGATGGGGCAGTGAGAGCGTGTGAGGACCTGGAACGGACGTAACCGCAGAAATGGCAGATCTGTAACAGGAGAGAAGAGTATGTTCAGAAGGAACATAGATAACAGGTAGCAAGTTTCCCTAGGAAGCGAAACTTACGGAGCGTCTGGCAAATGAGTAGCGACGCGCTGGGGCACAGGAACAGGCAGCATATAATCTGTCACATGACCACATATGGGCGGAGTCCACCCATAAGCAGGAGTGGGCAGACTCACTGTAGCGGACCGGCGCTTCCCGCAGCCATACTGGAATACAATAAAGCACCAGCGTATCGAAGCCGGCCCCAGCGCCACCATGACCAGCAGCCATAATGAGACATAACACCCACGACATCTCCTCCCCACCCTGGACCTTGTCTCCTCCGTGGTGGTCCTCCCGCAGTACACCACCTCCAAGGTCAAGATCAGGAAGCATCTACCTTTCACTGGCCACCTGGGAGGAGACTTTAGACAGGGGTTTAGTGAGGTATCAGTAGGATTCATCACAAGGTCCCAATATACACCAATATTTTTGCAGCATTTGTGTAAGACCCTAGGAATCAAACAAGCACTTTCATCATGATACCACCCACAGGCCACAGGACAAAAGAAAGTCTCAGTCAAACTTTAGAACAACATCTATGGTGCTTCAGGTATGCAGCTCAAGATAACTATAGAAGTCTTCTCACCACTGCCGAATTCTACAATAACTACAGGCCACTTTAGTCACTTTATCTCTGCTTTAGGATTGCATCCCTTCAAGTTCCCCCTTTGTTGCTTCCCCAAATCTCTAGTCAATAGGCATTTGAATGACCTCCAAGAAGCACACAAGAGAGCAATGCAGCATATCATCTCGAGAGAGCCCTGGAAAGCACAAAGAAATATGTTGGTTGGAAGGAACAAGAAGTGCACTAAGGGAGAAGGTATGGCTCATCTCCAAACCTGTGCCTTCTCATCTGTCTCTATCATCAAATTATTTTGGACCATTCCTGATAATCGCAAACATATATCCAGTGATCTTGTATCTGAAAATACCCTTCTCCAAGAAGAGATTCCATCCAGCTTGTCACACGTCCTTACTCAAACCCTATATTGCCAGGCCATGCCCAGGAAGATGGAAAAGACGACCGCCTCCCAACCTTGATGATGGAAAATCAGAGTGCAAAGTACAGGTGATCTTCAACTCCAGATATCATCACTATTATTTAAGTTTTCTCATTGATCGGTAGGGCTATGCACCCATTGAATGTAGCCAGGGTTGACTGCATCTGGTGGGGGAAGGAGATGCTGCGCCTCTGGCTCACTCACTGTGCATGTCAGACAGGAAGCAGAGTCTCTGCTTCTTGTCTATATGGCCTGCCTGAGCTGGAGTGGAGGCCTGGAAGGAAGAAGGAGTGCTGTTCGTGGGGAACAGGTAAGGACATATTTTTTGAAAAATGAAAATGTGTATGTATGTGTGAGTGTGTGTCTGTGTTGTGATTGTGTATGTAATTTTATGGATGGATCTATGTATGTTTATGCGTAGTTGTATTTCAATGGTGCATGTATGTATTGGTGTGAGTGCGTCTGTTGTGTGAACGAGAATATAGTGTGTGCTGGGTGAATTTTCTAGGTGCTCATGTGCAAAGCAAACATGAAAATGTTCTTATGTGGGAATACCGGTATATATTGGTGCAGCCAGCATGCAAATGTATGTGCACAGAGAGCGTGAAAATGTTTTTATACTGGCATATATTGTGGTCAGAGTGCAGTGTGAGTGAATGTGAGAGGTTTAGGTGAGTGACTGGTGGGTGAATGGGTATACATGTGATTGTGTGTGTGTGTGAATGTTCTTGGTGGGTTACCTGGTAGACATTGCAGTGTGAGTGAAGTTGAAAGAAGATGTATGTGTGTGTGTGTGAGAGTGTATGTGTATGTGTGTGTGAATGTTTTGGGTAGTTTCCTGTGTGTAGAATGCAGTGTCACTGAATGTGAAAGGTGTATGGATGAGTGACAAGTGAGTGAATGGGTATGAATGTGACTGAATATTCTGGGTGGGTGGGAGCCCATGTGTATGTGTAGAATGCAGCGTGAGTGACTATGAGAGAAGGTGCATGGGTGAGTGACAGGTGTGTGAACGGGTATGAATGTGAATGTGAATGTTGTAGGTGGATGCATATGTGGAGAATGTAGCGTGACTGGATGTGAGAGACAGTGTATAGGTGAGTGAATCGGTATGAAAGTGATTACGTGTGTGTGTGTGTGATTGTTCTGGATAGGTGCATGCATAGAATGCAGTGTGAGTGAATGTGAAATGTGCATGGATGAGTGTTAGGTAAGTGAATGGGTATGAATTTGACTGACTGTTCTGTGTGAAGAATGCAGTGTGAATGATGGTGAGAAAAGGTGTATGGGTAAGTGACTGGTGGGTGAACTGGGCATGAATGAGATTGTGGGTGCATGTTTGGAAAATTAAGTGTGAATGTTCTGGTTGGGTGGGTGTGTTGTGGAAAATGCAGTATGAGTGACTATGAGAGAACGTGTATGGCAGAGTGACAGATGAGTGAATGGGTATGAATGTGACTATGAATGTTTTGTGTGAAGAATGCAGTGTGAATGATGGTGAGAAAAGGTGTATGGGTGACAGGTGGGTAAATGGGTATGAATGTGATTATGGGTCCATGTTTGGAGAATACAGTGTGAATGTTCTGGGTGGATGTGTGAGTGAATATGCGAGAATGTTTATGGGTGAGTGACTGGTGGGTGAATGGGTATGAATGTGATTATGGGTGCATGTTTGGAAAATGCAGTGTGAATTTTCTGGGTGCATGAGTGAGTGAATGTGAGAGAAAGTGTGTGGGTTAGTGACTGGTGGGGGAATAGGTATGAGTGTGATTATGTGTGTGCCAGTCGCTGGGGGCCTAGGGAGCACTGGAGCAATGTTGACATTCCTTAAATTGCATGGCCTGTTTTACTTTCATTTCTGGGCCAAGACAAATTGATGTGTGTTACTACATAGCTAAAAGGGCATTTTGGTGCAGCCAGTCTAGCCATTGCTTACTGTGGATGACATTTGTTTTTGGGAATCTATGATAAAGCAAGCATAATATGTTATTACATGGCTATACTAGCATGTTGGTGCAGTCAGCCTAGCTATTTCTTACTGTGATATTACATTTAATTTTGTACTGAGCATCTATTATAAAGCAAGTATGATACGTGTAGTTACATGTCTAGACTGGCCTACGTTGGACCCAGTATGGACATGTTTTCTTATTGTGGTATGGTATTTGGCAATGCCAACAGGAGTATGCTCTTAAGGGGGGTACTGACATAAGCTAGCAGAGCCAGCTTCTACATGTTGTCTTATAGTATCGTTATTGGCATTGCACACAAAGCAAACATGAGAATGTTCTTATGTGGGAATACCGGCATATATTGGTGCAACCAGCATGCAAATGTATGTGCACAGAGAGCGTGAAAATGTTTTTATACTGGCAGATATTGTGGTGAAAGGCATGAAAATGCATTTGCAATTGTTCATGTGCACTGTTGATGACTTGCATCTATTGGATTTCTTTCATGAGCTACCCAACAAAACCAGTTGCACACCATTAGCTTTTTACCCAATTTTGTCACAAAAGGGGTGCTTGATAAATCACCATTTAACCCAGTATTCAAAAACATTTTCTTTGGGTGGAGAGCCCACTACTCCCTTGGAACTCACTGCACTTGGTCGCTCTTGCATACTTGTGGCAAATATTTACACCCCTCCAATAAACAAATTCACCAGCCGCCACTGGTGGCTAGTACAGCTGGATGCCAGAGGACAGGCACCACCCCCCTTGTTTCTATACTAGGTGAAAGATTTAAGCTCTGATTTAAAAACATACATCCTTTACCTAGTGTGCCCCTGCAGCAGCATGATCATCATTACATTGCACACACATGGTGGTCAAGGCCAGCCAGGAGAGTGTGCATCCCTTGCTTTCTTGAGGAGCTTGTGGGTGGGTGGGGGGAGGGGGAATTCCTTCAGCATGACTCGTAAGGGGGCCCTCAAAGTTTGTGTCACGCCTCTGGCTTCTTCCTTTGGATACATATGTGCATCATCTCCATTAAAGTGCCAGCTAATCCTACATTCATCCTTCTCGTCAATAAACTGCTAGTTCTCTAGAGGTGTTTTACCCTTTCATCCAGATTTATTTGTACCCCTTCTGATTCCACACGTCCCTGCAGCTGTTTTCTGTACTGTGGGCTTTGTGGCATCAGGAAAAGAATGGCCACTCAGAAAATGAATCCAGATCCAGGAGTCCAGGTAAGACCTGTGATTCACAGGCACTGCCTTTAGCCTCCAACAATGTATAAATAAATCGACAACACATAATGAGAAAGTTGGAAAATTAGACAGATCACAACAAAGGGAATCGTTGGCCCCACATTTTTCATACTCCTGCTTTACTGCAAAACTCTGATTTAGCAGGACTGGATATTGGAAACCTTAAACAATGGTTTATCCCCCACCTGAAAAGGAATTTAGAAAGAATCAAACTCTCTGTCTTTATCCAAACAGACTGGACACTTGGTCACAAATTGCCAAAACTGATGAGAAACTCCTACACTGGTTCCATACAAGCTTTCAATTATCGTTCCCATTTATTTTACAAATATTTTTGTCACTAGCATGTGGGTGGTAACCCTACTAGCATACCTGCACTGTGTAGGATTAGGGGAATTCATGGATGAAAAATGTTTACAATAGTCTGGAATTATTTTCAATCCATACACATTCCCTAACTCATCAGAGCAGTTGGTGCATTACTTGGAGTATTACTCTCTGGAGATGTCTGGTGTCAATTTGCATATGGTCTGGTGTGAATTAGCATATAGTCCTTCCCCTTTTTTAATGGCACAGCAGGCGTATAACGATGATCTGGATGAGTGTTCAGAGCAATGCCAGAGGTTAAGATTAATTCTAAACCTTACAGCCATCACCTCTTTTGTTTTGCTGATGGCTGGTCTAAAAACATATATAGTATTATGGTATCACAATAGCACAATAGAACAGATACAAGAGATACATGTTATATGATTTCCTCTCCAGGTTGTTATGGATTTATAAATCTTACATTTATTGAACCAATCAACAGATTACATTTTCATCTAATTGGTGCTTAGAACATTGCTGAAAAGTGCCTAATACACATAGTTTGTATGATATCAAAGAGTGCAATGAATGACATACGGCTTTCACCACAATATATTCATTAAATTAACTGAAGTGTTTTCAGAATAAAACAAAGAAAAGGTTCCCCAACATAGAATCTAAGACTATCCTATTGATTTGGAACCAAACTCTATGGCACCTGTGAGGGGTGAGAAATGTGTGGTGGACAACTTTGTGAAGGCTTTTCAAAAGATGCCATATTATTAACTCAAAAGGTTGGAGAAATGCCTCACTATCCCTACCCTTGTGAGAATTTCCCTGCCTAAAAGAAACACACTAACAAAAGGTTTCTGTCCCTCACACTTATACATGCAATAACTAAAAAAGGTAAGATATGGCAATTAAAAAGACAACAAAATATAACAGTTCTTTTCACAGCCAGATGCCTGTGTTTCCTTATAATCTGGGTGAATTCCCCTCCCCCAGATTCAAGCAGGATTTTGTTCAACAGTTTCCAAAAGAGAAGGAAATCCTGTCTTGTAACAAAGTTCCAATTCAGTTTGGTTTGTTTCAACTTTACAACAAAAGTTCCAACACAGTTCTGTTTGATTCAACTTGACTTTAACCAATAGTTCAATTGTGTTTTTCCTCCTTCCACTTATGACAAAGAGCTTAGAGTAACTTATTCTCTTCAACCCAGAATACTCCCATGGCCCATTAGGATAAAATTGAATTTGTCTTGGGGAGGACATTTCTTAACACGTGTTTCAACAATTGTATATAGTTCTGCAGCAATTCACACAATACTTTCTTCAGTAATATCTGGATGATTCTGCAACAATTCACTAAAAACAATTGTAGTTCTGCTACCTCTTCTAGATTTGCAAACACACCACAGTACTTTAATGACTTCCACCTGGTCCACTCACCTGCCAGGCCTACTACCACAAGGTCCTCTGCTCTGGTGTGCTCTAATGCCAAAACAAAGAAAACTACTACAAAGTCTTCTGACCTGATGTACTGTCCTGCCAGGCCAGAATAAACAACTAATTGAAAGTACTTCCGTGATACGGATTAACTTCCAACAAATTAGCAATGCCTCTTGCTTCACAACATCAAGTTAAAAAATGTCTTCATGGATAACAAGAATCACACTGGTGCTGTTTGTTACACATTTGTGATTACCACACACAATGCAGGTTATGCAGAGATCACAATGGATGGGTGAATCTCAAAGGAAAAGGCCAAAACGCTGTGTCGACATTGTTTTTAACTACATGCTGTGGTAGAAAAAAGCTTTCGGATATTAGAAAATAACAATTCAGAATGAAGGTGTTGAACGTTTTCTCAAGTGATTTAGAGACAGTGAGAGTTTGTAAAATTTGAAACAGTGTATGCTAAGTGACTTGAACCCAGTGGGCTCATGAACACCTCACTTGAGCACTCTAGGAATAAAAACTTGAATATTCTTGAGAAAACTACAATATTCTGTATGATATCATGTGTGAATATAAATATTTTATTTGTATAATTGTGCTGTATTTTGCGCTTTTGCACATTTTTGGCACTTTAACTAACCCCTTGTCACACTTTTGCACTTTAGAATATTAAATGTATAATTTATATGAATTATTTGTTACTAGATGAGTTGTAATGTATATCTCGAAAAGGAATAAATATTGAATTGTATGTGTTCATATACAAATTCTGGAGTCCCACACGCAGTTATTCAAGTGACAGAACATTGATGCATTCATAAGCTGCACATTTGAAATATAGGAGAAGGGGGTAGCGTGTGGTGTTTGTAGTGTTATCCTCTAAGAATTGTACAGGTAAACCTTGTCACCTACCTCGTACTCCATCTTTGTGGCCTTTAGATCATAATATATTTTCATTACTTAGCTAGCAAAGCATAAGCAAAAGCGTGCTGGAGGTGCTTCCTTAAATATTCAATGTACAAATAAGTGGTGGACGCATTTATCAGTGTCTGATCTTGAACCCGATAGAGCAGATGCTGTATTAACACAATTTTTCATCCTGTCAAAAGCTCAAATGTAGACAGTTTAGTTGTAGAAGATGTGTAGACCTAATAGCCATGAGGACAAATGGTAATTGAATGTCCCAACTGGGTCCAGAGTCTGACACAAACTTCTTTAAGATTCACACAATTGTCTTGATGTATCTCTTTACCCTCCACTCAAGGCCAGGCGGTAGGCAATGGTGAGTTTTCTTTCTACTCCTAGAATCTCCCACATTTTCGCCATAACCTCACAGTTAAAATGACTTCCTCGGTCCGACTCAATCCTTTCTGGGAGGCCAAAATGAGAGAAGATGTGATTGATCATTAGTGCAGCAGCTGTCTATGCCTTACAATTTGGGGCAGGAAGACATTCTACTCACTTTGGGTACAAGCATGTTACAGTCAGAATGTACTTGTTTCCTCAAGAGGAGCGAATCACTAGCACAATGAAATCAACACACAAATCTGACTAAGGCAGTGTCATTCCCCATTTTGGTAGGGGAACCCTGTGTGTGAGGGAACTGGGTTGGAATTGAGCAGACACAAGACAGCCCTTTAAGTAAATGTTGAGGTCCTGGCCCAATGTGTGGCTAGTATGCAACTTTGCGCACAATTTCATATGTTGTATGAAACCCCCCATGACCGGCAGTGGCCACGTCATGGGCGTAGTTCAACATCAGGCTTCGGAATGAGGCAGGTACCACCCACTGCTCACATCTAGGATTTATGTATCAACCAACGGTCTTGGATCCGGAACATCTTGGAAAACCTCATCAACACCTGGCATCCTCGTTTTACCAGCATAATCAGATTCTGTTAGAGGAAAACTCACAGGTTCTTCAATGTGCTTATAGAATTATTTTCCAATAATCAGGTCCTCTTTCTGTGTAATGATCAAATCTCCATTTGGGTATCTTTACTCCACTCAGCAGTTGAGAGTTCACTGTTGGCACACGTTTGTGACTTGGTGACAGCAGCAACTAGGATTTCACCCAGCAGGGAATCCGTAGCTAAGAAATCCCCCTGCAGTGCTCCGGTTTTAGCTGGCTAGTCAGCCAGGTCCTTCACAGTCTTATCTGGCCCCTCTATTTTGGAATGATCTCTTATCTTCTTCCAACAGATGGTAATCTCATTAGAGATCACCAGATCATCAATTGATTGCATCAGTTTGCCATGCTTTAAGGAGTTTGGTGTGGCACAAAGCATGCCTCGATTCTTTCAATTTATTAGGTGTTCCACAAACCCATTCCTGAATTAATCAGAATGAGTGATTATGACCAGTTCTTTGAGTTGGTGGTGCACTACAGTGAGGATGGTTTGATAAACGGCCATCAACTCTGCCACCTGACTGCTTTAGAGTCCTATTTTGTAACTAGCAGGGCCTTCCAGGGTATAATTCACCCAGGCATTCCCAACACCAGCCACATGTTCTTTTTCCACGTTGTTACCAAAATGGTAGGAACACCCATACACATAAACTGTGGGTATTCCCTGACATGTGTCTTCTTCATAGACCCTGTGTGGGGACATTAAGTATGCCTCCTTATTGTTGTTGGTCATTAGACTTTTATCCTTAAGACAGTTTCCTTGAGCACAATCATGCAAGTCCGCCAATCCTTGCACTAGAGGACTCTTCTTGTTTTGGCCATATCAGACAGGAAAGCCTTGCATGGATATAATCCAGAAAGTAATTCTGGAATTACTTATGTTCCCTGCCCAGATTCTGTCACTTTGTAAATATTGCAAAGGTTGGGGATGAGTCTCTACGATGATGTGCTCCCCCTGGATGAATGAGCCCTAATATTTCAACACCCACACCATTGCCAGGAGTGCTGTGTCAAAGTCATTGAATTTTTCCTTCATAGAGGACGGAGTTTTGCTCTCGTACGAGATAACTTTGTTAACCTTGTCGTGCTTTTGATACAATACAGCTGTTAGGCAGGTATCTGAAAACCCTGCCTCCAAAAATAACTCCTTATTCTTGATGGGGTAAGCCAAACAAGGATCTTGGGAAAGTTTTCTTTTCAGTTGTTTAACTTGCCTCAGATTGTTCTGTACCCCTCTCCCACTTGATCCCAGCCATTAATAAATGGACCAAGTGTCGAGTGACCGCTGCATAATCTTCAATGAACCTTTGACTATAATTAGTGAGTCTAAAAAGTTTTCTTAATTCTCGCACAGTAGAAGGGTATTTTAATTTCAATAAGGCTTCACCTTCTTCACCTGTTTATTAAGACCCTCAGGGGTGATCTTGTGCCCTAAGAAGTTCACTCGGGTCTTACACCACTGTGCCTTCTGAAAGGACAGTTTTGATCCGGTTTTCTGCAACTTGGTCAGTACATAGCGAATTTCTGCTATATGTTCCTCCACTGTTGAGCTCTTGATCAGAACATCATCTTCATAGGCCAGGTTTCCCTTTTGCCCAAATCCGGCATGGCCTTATGCATAAAGATTTTGAACTCCTTGCCGGAGTTTATTTATTCAAAGGGGTTTCAGATCTACATATATTGCTGCCCCCAAAAGGTAAAGACAAGCTTGTATTGGTCTTCCCTACTCATGGGCACTGTCCATTAGCCGTTAGTCAAATCAATGGCTGTGTGCACCTTTGACCCTTGTATCTGTGCCAGCCTTTGATTGATGTAGGGAAGTGGCCATCTTGACATGTGGACCCATTTGTTCAACTCCCTCAGGTCTGCACATAGTCTCCATTGGCCATTTGGTTTCAGTATCCCGAGTACTGGGATGTTGAAGGTACTGTGGATCTAACAAATTATCCCACAGGATTCAAAATTCTTAATAATCTCTGTGAGTGACTCCATGGATGCGAGAGTTAACTGATATTGTTTCACAAATACTGAAGGAGCCATCTCGGGGTCCGTAGGTATGGTGGTTGAATGAATAGATATGATCCACAATCATATGGGTCCACTGAAAAGATATACTGGAATTCCAGGAATACCTGCTTCAGCTTTTGTCTTTGCTCCTCTGTCTCACAGGCATTAGCAAGAATTATCTTTTCTTCGACCATCTGCTTGAAACCTGGGATGACCTCGAGCTTGGCAATTTAAGCGGTATCCTCCAGTTGGGTGGAGAGATCTCTTTTTATGGTGTTGACATGGACAGGAGGTTGCAGGGATTTGAAGTAGTTGTTCTTAACTCTGAATAATATCTCATCCCTCCTGATTTCACAGGTCACCTCTCCCACCCCATAAGGGCAGGAAGAGTACACCAAGAAAATCGCGCCATGCATCATTAAAATATTTTCTGGAGGAATAACGTTGCTTATGTCAAAACAGTCTTTTGGGATTGGTCCAATGATTTCATTACCGCGATCAATAAAATAATGTTGGAGATCAACCGCCATTCCAATAGAGGTGTCTGCTCCCAAAGTGATACTTTGAGGGTCATTGTGACCCACCAGTTTTCGAATGGTGTTGTGTTCTAGGTCTACTAGAGGTGTCAGATTTAAAAACAAACCTGGTTGTTGGAGATGGCAATTCAAATTCATGTATGCGTCCTGATATTTGAGGTTTTGTCCTTGCTTAATTTGGAGGGGACTAGTGAATTGTCACACCTGTCCTGGGATGGTAACCTCTTCTCACACTTGAACTTCAACCACATATGGCAGCAATTGAGCTTTCTGGAATGCTTGTACGGTATTGGCAAAGCCCCTGGGGTTACCCCCACGATTGGCTAGGCTTTATTATTAATTAGGTCCAAATTGATTGTGAATCGGTTGAGAATGTGACTGCCTAAATAAAAGGCTAAAAGGCAGAGGGACATCTTTTATGACCCAAAAATGATGTGCTATGCTTTTGTTGCCAATGGACATTTTTTATCGTACATCGGCTAGACAGGAAATGTTTGGAATTTGGGGTTTAAAGACCTACTTCCCATTCATCAACAAATTTAAATGTGGGAATGGGCCAATCATTTGGGAGATTCCTGAATAATCCTTCGCTGTTCAAGCTTTTTCGATTATTAAGGCATACTCTGACGATGCCAGGCTCCTCTTCCTCATTTATCTGAATAGGGAAAAACTGCTCACCCTTTTTTGAATGTCCATCAGAGTTTGAGCTGGTTCTTCATCGTCTTTTTTCAAGGGGCTCAATGTTTCTTCTGTCTTCAGACTAGGATAAGATTTCAAGGTATTCCCTTGTAGCGTGGAATGCCACTCAAAACTGGGAGGAAGATTGATTTTTAAGAATGGAGAAGAGTTCCCATCACCAGTTTGTTCTCCTACAGAGATGATGGTGATGTTGGGGACCTGGTTATTCTTGAAATGGATTTCAACTTTCTCAAACCGTCATTCGATTAAATGACAGGTACCATTCATCATAGGAGTTTTCATATCTGAAGTACTCACAGTATTCTTTTTAGTCTCCCAGGACACGCTGGTCCGGCCCCCCACCCTTCTGCATGGTAGAGATGAATACTCATCAATATTAGACAAGGACTGGCCTTCTGGATCAGTTTGGCTAAACCTTGGTAAATCCAACTTCTCCATGTGCCCCTGTTCTTTATCGGTGGGGTGCATGAGGACCGTTAGCATTTGTGCAAGGTAACTAGTGGCTATCTGGCCTGAGGTCCCTGATGGGTGGGGTGTCTCTCCTGGATAAAAGGCCCTACCCCAAACCTTGATTGGTCAGGGTTCCTCAGGGACTGTTTATATTTCTCAATTTCCTTGGTGAGACTCTCACACCTGCTTCTGTGTGTCCCTGTTTCCTGTTGATATTCAGAGACATGGCTTTTTAATTCTGATACTAAGGCCTGATAAGTCTCAAGCACCCTGCTCTTAGCCACTGTTCGACCCTTTATTTGCTGTAATTTCTCCTGAAATGCTTCATTTTCTTTCTGGGAGTCCTGTGTTATGTGTGCATGTTCTCGGCCCTTGTCTTTCAAGAAATAAATCTATGTCTCTAACACGCCCCTACAATTCTATGCCTGTGACAGGTCAGCTTCTGCTTGCTTCACAACGCTCCACAAGCTCCATATGTTCCTCTCTAATTCTGGTCAGTTTCTGAGAGCCTGACAGAGCCTTTTCTGCATCCATTTTCACTTTTAATGCATCTTGGCCTTCACTCATTTACACATTCTGTTGCTTACGAATATTTAAATCCTGAAGTAATTTCTCAAACTCCTGTTTTGAGTCCATCTCTTTAATGATGAACTGACTGTTTTCCCTTACTAATTCCCTAATTGGTTGTTTGAGGGCCATATCGTCATCTAACATCGTCATCGTCACCTCAATTGGCAATGCAAATGGCTCACAGTTTCTGCACTCTCCTTGCATGTGTCCTTGCTGTGCAGCAAACTCTTTTTTGTCACTCTGGACCAACCTGTAGGTGGCTTTTCGCCTCATTTCGTGATTGCTCAGTGAGGTTTTGCTGTTTTACTGTAAAAATATGGCTATGTTGTGCTTTATCTTCTAACTGTTTGATTTATTTCTGAGCCTCTTTCAAAATCTCATTCTGATTCAGCACACAGGCCTTCCTATTTTGCACTTGCTCTTCCATTAACTGCAAGTGGAAATAAGAATAGGCTGTGAGCTGGGCCATTTGACTCAGTTCCTCATAAGCATTCTGGCTCATATAAAATACTCTAATGCTTTCTGTAATATCCCACCTTCCAACGAGCTCCTTGCTTTGTTCTCACTCCATTCTCCTCAAATGAAGAGCCCAGCATGGAGATTCTTCTTAGCATCACAAACTTCTATGGTAGTCATTTAAAAATGGTTTTTTGCAACTTTGTAAAACTTTCTTTGATCAGGGGCAAAATCACCCTGTTCCTGCTTGATTTCCACACACAATGCCAAATCAAAAATCAATTCTAATCAATATTCTTTTTGGATAGGTACTCTATACAACCTTATTTTTCTACACCTATACGCCTCCCTTGAACTCAGGGGTCAAGTCTGTGTGGTACCTTAATGGAGAAAAAATAAATTTCTATCCACCTCAATGCGATTACACCAGAATGAATAGTATGTCAAAATGCACTTGTGAGGAGTCAAAAGACAGTATGCAAAATCCTGCATGAACCCCGACTTTGCAACAATATATTGGGAGACCAAGCGCAACATAGGGAGTTCCTACCCCCAATTAAACAAGACCACAATAGATACAGTATTTGTTAGATTTGTTACACACTATTTATTGTTCATATAGAGCCACATGGATCCTTCCCTATGTGTCAACCATGAGCCTTGAACCAAAAACCAAGCCGGGTTATAGAAAGAATACATATTTATTTAAATTATAATGAATCATTACTTTAAATGACTACACATGCCACCTTCTTTGTGGCAGACAACAAAGCTTCAATTACAAACAGGTCAATAGTAGTTGATACAATTTAAATTAACAACAAAGCACCATTTTGATTGTTTAACAGGTCACCCATTACATGTACAATGCTTGATACATGGGGTTTCTCTGCACATTTGCAAAATGCTTGCAGTTTGTAAACACAGATCTGTAAAAATGCATGTGGCAAATAGCACCCTGTTTCCTTTTCACCCAAAAGCAATACAAAAATCACTTTGCTATCCGGATCTCTAACTCACTCAATGGAAAATACACTAATTTCTCTTTGCTAAGCACTTCTCCCATGAGCACCAAAGGACCAGGAATTAGTAATACAGAGACTTCAGTTTAAATGCCAGGTCTAGGGAGTGGGGACAGTTTAGGAATTTCATCAGGGGCCAAGGGCACCCCTTTTGTTTAAATACAATGTTTAGGAGTGCTGACAGTTGGAACTTTTGTTTTTGGATCAGTATACATTTTCTTTAAAAGCAGGTTTTAGGATTGGGTATCAGTTGGGAATTTCATTTTAGGGGCAAGGACTGTTCTGTTTTAAAGGCAAGGTTTGGGAATGGTGACAATTACACATTTTGTTTTTGTGGCCAGGAAACCCCAATTACTTTATGTGACTATAACAGTTTTCCTGCTAGGAGAGAGGATGGAAGTTTTGAACTCTTCCAGCCTCCCCCGTATCAATATATTTGGGAACTAATTTAATACATATTCAGTCAAATGTGCTAAGGTTGTAAAGTATTTGCCCCCCCACCCACTATGAAGGGAAGAATATTAAGGCAAGCAGACCCACCCCCACACTTAATTTTATTTTGGGCAATGTACTTATATGGGATTTCTTTGGGTTTGGTGCACAGAAAAGTAATCCAGTTTCCAGGGCCCTCTCTCATGGGAACACCATGATCTGGTCCTGATACTTCGGTTAATGGCAGGCACCAGCTTCCCCTCTCTTTTTGGCTCCCCTGAGCTTCAGGCTTCCCCAATGGCTATCCACGCGGGCAAGGTTAAATCTCCATTCAGCTTTCAATAGTGGCACACAGATAATTTGTAGGCAGCCATTCTGGCAAGGTAACATTGAGTCACCTTCCTTCAGCTTTTCCCCCAGGTGATTTTATGCAAGTGTCCCTGGAAGATTTGAGCTCCTATCTTCTGATTTTTTTTTAGGCAGCTTCCCTGATGGTCAAATTCTGCAGTCCTGCTCCACCTTTCCATATAGCAAGTTATTTTTAATGTCTAAGCCACACCTCCAATTATTACAATTGGAAAGTGCCAGTTTATTGGTGCTAACTTTCTCATTGGAGGATTATCCTCTCTTCCTCCTCCCAAGAGCCCACCCCTCCCTGTGGATAGGCTAGGGGAGTTCAGTGATCAAAGTGAAGGGAAAAGAGGTACACACCATCTATCATTTGCATTTTTTAATATGACATCCTTTTCTTCAAAAAGTCCCTACATGGCAAATTTGAGTACCTTACTGATAAATGTAATAATATATAGATATTAATATTACCCTAATCATGATGGATCAGGGGAGGTTATTTTTATTTGGCACACTATAACACGGGCACAATATTGTTTTTTGCCCTTTATTTGACAACTAACATAGTTGGGAATATGAAACTTCATAATCAAAGATCTAATTTAACCAGCTAGTGGCTACTGAACTTTCAAGTTTCCAACATTTTCCAAAATTTTCGGGGCAGTTAGCAACACCTTTTTTGATGTAACTAAAAAACTTTAAATCACATCAGAATGAAAGTAGCAATAATAACATCGCCTGAAAATTAGCTTTAAAATGAGACCTGCGACAACCCCATAAGGCTCTCGGTCTCAAAATATTAAATAAGTTAACATTTGCAATGAAAGTCAATGACCACATATTTATAAAGATAAGTAACAGTTTCGTTTTTGGTACTTTTGGTCTAATTTTCCTGGAAACACATGGTTCAGAACATCTGCAGTCTCTTGGGTGAATGTCAGTTTAAGGTTGATGTGAACACCATTACCCTTTTTTTCGTTGAGAGTTGATGGGCTAAGGAGATTCTATCTCTGTCACCAGATGGACTCGGACCTCAGGAGGCCTTGTTGGGCATCTCCCATTTTGTCCTGCAATCTTAAATTGACCACAATTTTGATCTATGACTTTATATTGGCAAGCATTTTCAACCACCCAGGGCTGGGTCTTTGTTGATCATCGGTCCACAGAGAGTTCCCTTCAGATAAGGAGACAGGCAGGTACTTGAGAATCTGCCCAATACCAAGAAGCATTTGTTTGTGTTTAAGGTGATTCACATTTTGTATTTGAAACAAAATAGTCTTTTCAGTTGTGGCCTTCTTGTCTCAGTGCTGCATCATACTTAGTTTACTAATATGTTCATTTCTTCTTTCCTGCAACCCTTTTTTTAATCAATGTGGCAAAATTAAAGTACAAGGGATGCTGTTCATTTTGATCACTCACAAATGCATTTTTATTTAAATGATGCCAGCTATGAAAAAGGCTGTTGTTTGTCTCTCAGCCAACACAGTGATGTGTCTTTTCAATATTATATTGTTCCTTGTGTCCACTGCAGAAATACATGTATTTATATTTTCTAGGCACATTTAGCAGTATTGAAGTTTTAAGGCAGGCACTACATTCACCAGTGGGCCAGCCATAAATATTTTGCATTAAGGCCTAACACATTTTGAATAAATACTATTTTTTCTATGAGAGAGCGGTTGGGAGAGATCTGTTTTCAACAGGAGTGTGCAATAAATTGTGTTCCATCGGAAACCTCATTCTATGAATTCTGAGTATCTGTGAGAGACGTGTTTTGCCAGTGCTATACACTAGTAGAGATCTGTTCTAGAAGAGTGTTGTGCTATTAGAGTTCTATTCTTTGAGAGCTGTGTATCATGAATGGCGTGTCACACAAAAGCTACAACTGCATGTGTGATAGCAGCGATGTGCACATAGTTGTGTTCTGTGGTAGTTGTGTAATATGAGGGCATTCTTCTCCTAGAGCTTTCTTCTTTCTGATTGGGTTTCCTGAAGGCAGATTGTCACAAGTTCTCAGGTTGGGCTGTAGCTAGTCAGGTGTTCAGAGATCAAATGTGCTTTACATTGAGTCAAAGCTTTTATTCGTCTAAGAAATCGAGTAGGGGCCTTAACACATGACTAAACAATATTTGTGAGCAAGGCCCAAGAAGGGTCTGGCTTGTCCTCAGAATCCAATCCACTAAAGAAACTTTAAAAGTCATGGAACCATGCAATTAAAGAGATGGCCTAACAGATGCTATCTTTTTTTTGGAGTGTTAAATATAATTAATGTGCAGTCACAAATGTACTAAAATAAAGATATTCCTATATAAACTCCAAATCAAATACACATATTTCAATCAGTTTGCAAACATGCTGCTCTTCTGAAGGAAATCCATGATTGATATGTATTACTTTCATGAAATCATTCTAAGGACAAAACCTCAATATAATATGTTGCATAATACAGACCATGGGGGTCATTACAAGGTTGGAGGTAACCATGGCGCTATTAGCGCCATGGCTGCCTCCAAAACCTCACCGACTCTGCCCTGGTGAATGGAGCTATTACCGCCCCATTCCAGGGTTGTCAGGGGCAGTAATTCCCCATTCACCAAGGCCCTCCCCCATTCCAATTTGAGCCCCCATAGGGCTCAATGGAAATGGGGAAGGTGCTAATAACGGTACCGCAAATTGTTATTAGCACCAAAGCCCCTTTGCGGGTCCCGTCCTTAACGCCTGGCGTTAAGGGAGGACCCGCAAAGGGAACTCGTAATAGGACGGTAAGGGATTACCGGTACCGGTAATCCCTTACCGCCCGGGTCGTAATGAGGCCCCATGTATTCTCTATGCTTTCCCTTCCCTTCCCTTCCCTTCCATGTTTGAAAATAAATCATCTAATTCCAAATGTTTGTTACTAATGATGTGATGTTAAACGTGGCAGATGATGGAAGCTACGGGGGACTAGCAGTATTGGCACTCATTAGCTTGATTTTTCCTTTAGTGTGCGTGCTAGGAAATCAGGTGCAAGGTCAGTTCGTGCAGCCCCATACTCGACTGCATTTTTTGTAGACTGCCGGGCTGAACCCTGGCTAGCCCTGGCCCACTTAAAGACCTGCACTGAGTCACAGTGCTTACATTCTCTGATTCTTGACTCCTGACTTGACCACAACAAGCAGTAAAAAAAAGAATGGTAAAAATGCAATTTTTCAATTTGAGGTATTCTGTCCTAGATTTCAGTACTAAAACAGGCTTGATCTGACTACAGGGCCTCATTACACGGATGGCGTTGGACCAAGGTGCTATTAGCACCTTGGTCCATGGCGGTAAAATACCGGCACCGCCTTGGTGGAAAGGGGAATTACGGCCCTATTCCAAGGTTGGTGGGGCGGTAATTCCCCCTTCCCCAATTGCCCTTCCCCATTCCCATTTTTGCCCCATAGGGCATAATGGAAATGGGGAAGGTGCTAATTACGGCACCGCAAACTGTGGTACCGTAATTAGCTCCCTGGTCCCTTTGCGGGTTGGTTTTTAACTCCTGCAAAAAGCAGGCGTTAAATTCCCCAACCCGCAAAGGGACCTCGTAGTAAGGCGGTAAGGATTTACCGGTACCGGTAACATACCGGTACCGGTAAACCCTTACCGCCTACCGTAAATATCAAAGGAACTTTTTGGTGTTTGTATGTCTCAATACCCTCATCGAAGTGTTGAAGGTGCATGTGTTGGAGAATCTGGAAGGTGTAGGATTTGTCATTTTTACAAAGTATTCATTGACAAGAGTGGATAGATTTTCTTGGACTTTCCTGTGTTTTCAAAAGTTATTAAATAAATTAACTTCCTGAAATAGAAACACCTTCATCCTTTTCCTCAAATAGAGAGAACATGGTTCTGCAACCTTTGGCTCTCTAAATGTTTTGGGCTGCAATTCTCATCTGCCCCTGCCAGCACAATCAATGTTGAAGGATCATGGGAGTTGTATATAAAAATATCTGGAGAGCCTAAGGTTGCACAACCCTGCCTGGTTCTATACATTATTGAACACGGGTGTATATTTAGATTTTCATGTCACATTGTCGAATTTTTCTAAGGAATTTGTAGGCACTTCCACAGAAAAAATAGGGACGTCTTCCCGAGCAGTAAAGTGGAGTGCCAAAATGTTCAAACACATGCGTCTAATACGATTGATACAATTTTGCCACATGTTTTGATGTAAAGGCACATTTTTCTAATACTTGGGGTCGCCCTTCTTAAAAGGAAACGTTGTGGAGTAAACTCCTCTGTTAAATAAGGAGAGGAGTAAATAAAGTATGTAGATTGTTAAGCATACGTTACTGAAATTATTGCAAATAATGTTATTATGTGAAAATGCCGTATTGATAAATGAAATGTAATGTTTTCCTAGCTTTTGTTTACAACACGTTTTTTTGTGTGCAGTGCAAAATAAACTGAAAACTGAACCTGAAATACTTGTGGTCGTGGAAAAGTATTCTCCCCGAGCCTGAATGGCAAGTGCCAGAAACCTTCTGTGGCTTGAGCAAACTGATAGCCTGGCAGACCTCTGCCCACCAGCCTTCCCTCAGGCGTTGGTTGAAGAAACGAGTCAGTCAATTCACTCCTAGGCACTGGCGACTTTTATTAAACATAATTCAATTTCTCTGCATGTGTTTCTAGTATGTGAAGTAGATTTCATTCTGGATATCGTAATCATAAGTAATAGGTCAGAGGCAAAACACATTTGTGAAGATTTTAATGTTAAATGTTTGCAATTAATCCGGAGCACATGTTCTCCTTTCTCGGAGTAAAGCTTTTGCTTTTTATTGGGCAACGTGCCATTTTTCATCCCTTTTGTGTTGCCGTTTTGCTTCATTAGATTTCGATGCTGATTTAAAACATTTTCTGGCAGCGTTGCTCTCTGGAGGCCGTCCCAGCACAGCTCCTTCCCAGAGAATGCAGCTCTGCTCAAAACCCACAGCGGCTAATGCAGTGCAAAGCCCACATGAGTGGGGTGGCATGTGATGGCTGGAGGCCAATGCAGCAGGGCACTATGCCAGCGAGCAGAATACTCCCATACACACGACAATAACAAAGAAACAAACGTGGAAATAATTTCTCAAGTTCCTCAGTTCCATGCGTGAGAAAGCCACCCAGTCCTGATTATTTCTTGGAATTCTGGGATTTGTAGTGCTAAATTTAAAATGGAAAAGTTAATATGACAATGTAATGTCAGGCGTGCATTAACTGTGGGGGGCTCGGGCAAGTTTGGGCCAGAGGACTGGGGGACGTTGGGCTAGGCAGGGGGTTCCGGTTGTTCCTGGGCACGGGCATCAGTAGGCGTCGACGTGGGAAGTCCTGTTGCATGGGCACGCCTCCGCCATCTCTGGCAGGCAGAGGGCAGCATGGGCACAGCAGGAGGGGTGCAGCCGAGCACTGTAGATGCATCGGTGCACCTCCAGTGGGCTCCATCCTCATATGTTCACCAGCGGCGGGCTAGGAAGCCTGTTTTTTCACAAGCCGGCACAAGGGGAAGGTCATTAGCACGCTGCGCCTCCAGGTGCAAGAGGAAAAAAGCAGTACTGCAGGTGCCACCCGGGGAAGGGGAGCAGAGACTACTGCTGGCTCTTGAAGGCCTGCTTATTCATTCTAAGTGGGGCCAAGTAGCAAGCAAGGTGGCTGGTGGCCATACAGACATAGAAGCACTGAGAAAGGGTTTAAACATAGACCCAAGATGGTTTAAAGAGACACATTGGTGGACAAATAATTAAATATACACGGTGGGTGGCTCGTTAGACCACCCCTACTAAGGCTGTGCAGCATGGGTCATCAAAGATAAAGGGAAGCAACACAACAGTAAATCTTGCCACGTACCTCACGTGATACGCAAAACAAATTTCACCATGTTGGAAGAGGAGATACCAGCAACCAGGTGTTAGCAAGACACTCTGATGTTTTTCAACAAACACCAGGTGAGACGCAAGTTATCTACCTGCCCCCCAAATTTGACCTGCTTGACACAAGCAACTTGGGACAAAAATGGGTGCGGTGGCTGAGAGACTTTAAGTTCCATGTGGGTGCCATGGGTCTCACCGACGACACGAGGGTAAAGAACATTCTCTCCCTTGCAGTGGGCCTGGCAGTGAGGGACATTGTAGGAGAGCTTATCGACACAGCAACGGCATCATTCCGAGACCTACAAGAAACACTGTGAAATTACTGAGCACCTCACATGAACACAGACTATGAGAGGCAAATTTTTCACACGACAAGCCAGGAGAAGAGCGAGTCACTCGACAATTTTATAATGAGGCTGCACATCAAGATCAAGCACTGAAAATTACACAAATACTCAACAAATGAAGCACTGCATTCACAAATCACTGTGGGATGTGAGTCTCAGGTATTCCAAAAGCAATTTTTGCAGAAACAACGATCCCTTGAAGAAATTCTTGCACTTGCTCGCATGAAGTCCGCCATTCATCTACAAATGGACAACTTGAACAAAGTGACCATCCAGCCACAACAGGCAGAAGGCAAGAGCATGCAGAAACGCACTGCAACTGCTACCAATGTCTCCAGACGTAGTGACGCCACGTGTTTCAAGTGTGGCTATGAATAACCCCATGCGGGTGCATGCCCAGCACTGGGTCAAATGTGTGTGGCCTGCGGAGGTGAAGATCAGTTCCAGGCGATCTGCAAAAATACCCCCTTCAACTGCAAGGGAGGAGGATGCCAGAAGAGGGATGGAGAGCCACGGACACAAGCCCACGTACAACAGGTGCTGGCAGTGAGTCAAAGAGATACAGGGTGGATGACCGTGAAAACAGGTTATACCACCATGGTGAATGCAGAGCATCTGAAGGACAGGGGCAGCGGCGCTCCAGGCAACATGTTCAATACATAGAGGTGTGATCACAGTCAAGCAGCGACTCTGTGTTGTCTACGGATGAACAAAGGATGAAGGGCTACGTGTGGATACTGAATAATAACGTGGCCAAGGAACACAGTCCGACGCTGGTCATGCACGTCAATGACACCCCTGCTGAGTTCCACATCGACACAGGACCGACATTAAACAACCTGAGTGAGGAGGCATATAACAGCCTCCTGCAACCCCCAAAGCTGAGACCATCAACCATAGACTTATAGCTGTATGGGTCCACCATACCCCTGGAGCAAGAAATAAAGTTCCCAGAGTAGGGAACTCATGTCCCCTGCACAATTTCACAGGCCAAAGAATTCAGCCAAACATTCGACATATGATTTGGCTGAACCAAATGAACGTCTCTTAGGGTTTCAATATCCGTGTAGCTTCTCAGTAACTTTTAAGAAACATGATCTTTGCAAGTAAGGTTAAGACAACATATGTTCTAAGGCAATATCGATTACACATAAACAGGGTCGGACTGGCATAAGAAATAGGCACAGGTCACCCAAAATAAAAGTGGCCCACTCCTCGCCTCAAATAAGTGGCCCATGTCCACCCCTCCTTGCCTCACAACCCTTGACCTCTGATGACATCACCGGAAGTGATGTCATTTGACCCCACCCCAAAGTGATATCCCGGGAAGAGATGAAACACAACCTTTCACCCCTTGACAAAATAGGAAGTGGCATCAAATAGCATTGTTCCTAAGTACACTAAATTACTGTGAATCCACGCAGATGTCTAAGGCCAAATGATATGATATTGTATAGCACTTATGCTTAAGCTCTTGTTTTTTTTTTTTTTTAAAATGTATTTTATTTTATAACGACCACACAGTGCAACAGAACATAAATAGAACACATCAAGCCACAACAAAGGCCAAACAACAGATATGAAAAAGAAAAGAAAGAAAAAACAGGACAGAATTAACTTAACAATCCCCTTCCCTCCCCCCTATGAGCCTGCAGGGTGTCCACCATCATTGTCCGTTCCGTGTGGTGGGGTTCCGTCGCTCTCAGATCCAGCCGAGGTCGACCCCGTACTAAACAGTTCAGCCAATAGCACCTTCCATGCCGTGAGGGAGCTCACCTCTTCCTCCCCTCCCGCCCTGCTGGCCTCCCACCATGCTGTCGTCTCGGCGGCAGCCCATTTCTGGAGGTCCCGCCACCATACCTCCACCCGTGGCCTCTGACAATTCTTCCATCCCATGGCTATTCTGCGTTTGGCAAGTGTATAAGCCAAATCTTTAAGCTTCTCCACGTGCCGAAGCTTGCGCGCCCTGGGGTACCCTCCAAGCAAACAGGCCCAGGCCGAATCTATCTTAAGTACAATGCCCCTCCCTGCCAGCTTCTGCGCCACTTCACTCCAGTAGGTTGCAATCACAGGGCAGGCCCAGAACATGTGAATCATATCAGCGTTCTCTGTGTTACACTTGGGACACGCCTGGCGCCCAGCGTCTCGAAATCTGGAAATTCTCAGGGGGGTCATGTATGCCCTATGCGTGATATATAGTTGTATCTGTTTAAACCTGGCATTCCTCGATACTTTTTTGTGGTAACCCAGGGTGCGCTCCCACTGCCGATCCGCCATCGGGGCCCCCATCTCTGTTTCCCATTCCAACCTCAGGTCCCCCAAATCCTTCCCAACCTTTGCCATCAGCATCTCGTACAGCCTGGAGACCTCATGCCCGCCCTCGGATGCGTCATACATAGTCTCCAGCGTCGCATCCGGCTCGTCAGCCAATACGGTCTCGGGCCAAGTGCTCCGGACCTCCCTGACCACTCTGTGGAACGTCATGTATTGCCCCGCATGCAGCCCCGCCCCCGCCTCTAGATCTGCGAACTCCGCCAAGGCCCCATCCTGCCAAATGTCCCCCAAAGTGACCAGCCCCACTGACTCCCAGTATGTTCGCAGGATGGCCCTAAGCTGTCCGTCTTCCCCTGCCAAGGCCACCAGCGGCAGCTGCGGCATGCACGGCAGGGGATCCCCCATCATCCGGCAGGCTCTTCGCCACATGTTCCTGCCCAGCGCTAGCATCTTAGGACGCCCCCTCATCCATGTGCTGGATACCCAAATAATCTCTCGCAGGTAGAAGGGGGAGCAGTCCTTTCCCAACAGTCTATGTTCCGGGGTTTCGTCGTCCGAAAGCCACTTGGCCACGTACTGCAGCTGCGCTGCCACGTAGTAGGCCTCAAAGTTCGGCAGCCTCACGCCGCCTTTCTCATAAGCCTTCTGCAATTTCCACAATGCGACCCTGTTACGCGTGCCCTGCCATAAGAAATCTCTACATACCCTATGTAGTCTAGCAAAAAACCCCTTGGGTATCATGTATGGAATGTTATTGAAATAATGCAGCAGCCTAGGTAGCACGACCATCTTAAGCATAGCACCCCGGCCCATCATCGCTAAGGGTAGTTTCTCCCAAAACCTCATGCACTTCTCGATCCTCCCCACTGCCAATACAGTATTGTGCCTGTGTTCCTCCCCGGTCGTGTGATATACGTCTATGCCAAGGTACCGAAAGGTGCTTGTCGCCCATGGGATTCGCAATACTGGCAACCTCTCGGCCGGTATCCCCACATAGCCGCCCAGCGGGAACAGGGTGGATTTCCGAGGGTTGACCGCTATACCAGAAAGCCAAGCAAACCTCTCCATCACCTCCAAGACATATTGCAAGTTCTCTTCAGGGTATTGGAGGTACAACAGCATATCGTCGGCATACAGGGATATCAGATGGCTCTCCCCCCCACCTCTATGCCCACCGGGTCATACTGTTGCCGGAGGTAAATTGCCAAGGGCTCAAGGGCCAGGATGTACAACATTGGGGACCAAGGACATCCCTGCCTGGTGCCTCTACCTAACTGCCACCTATCCGACACTACTGCCCCCGTACGAACTCTGGCTAGAGGCGCGCTATATAATAATTCAGCCCACCTCCTGTACCCTGGCCCCATTCCGAAGTGATCCAGTGCCGCCAACAGCCACGGCCAACGAACAGAGTCGAACGCCTTGACCGCATCCAGCGCCACTATCGCCATTTCGCCGTCTTTGTTACATCCCCATTCGACCACTCTGTGTAGGCGTCTATGGTTGTGGGTAATGTTCCTGTCCGGGACATAGCCCGTCTGGTCAGGGTGAATCAGCTTGCCTATCACTCTCCTCATTCTAGCCGCCAAAACAGCTGTTAGGATCTTGCTGTCCTGGTTCAGCATTGACAAGGGTCGATAGGAGCCGCAACCGTGTCCCGGTGTATTGTGCTTGGGGAGTGGCACTATGACCGCTTCCCTGAGTGATTCTGGTAGCTGTCCCAGCTCAAACGCCTCATTAAACATGTCCAGCATGGGTGGGAGTACCTCCTCCCCATACGCCTTATAAAACTCGCTGGGGAACCCGTCCGCCCCCGGGGCCTTGCAAGTGGGCAGCTGTCGCACTATTTCTCTGAGCTCTTCCAGAGTGATCGGAGCATCCATCTCCTCTCGCTCTTCATCGCTGATTCTGGGCAGGCCTATATCCCCGAGTACTTCATCTATCTCCTCTCGGCTCCCCCCTTCCCGATCTTCATACAATGTTTGGTAGTATTCTGCGAATGCCCCATTTACCCCTTCTTGCGTATCGATCTCCGCACCCCCTTCGGTGATGACCGATCGGATCGGAGCCCTAGGGGTTTCGCTCTTATATAGCCAAGCGAGGAGCCTGCCTGTCTTGTCCCCACCCGCATGCAACCTCTCAATGTACTTCGTATAATTCAGGTTACAAAGTCTGTCCCAATGCCCAGAGCACCGCTGCTGCAGCTCAGTAACTACTTCCATATCGGTCCCACCCTTCTCCAATTCTTTTTCCAGCTCGATCTCGGCCTCTCGCATGTCGGTCAGGATTCCGCCCATTAATCCCTTGGACTTCGCGATAGCAACTCCCCTCATCACCACCTTAAAAGCCTCCCACAAAGTACCAGCCGATTTGACACTCCCTGTGTTCGACTCAAAATACGCGACTATCTCCTCCCTCATGTCCTCCTTGAATACCGGATCCCGTAGCGCTTCCGCCCGAAGGCGCCATGTTGGAATCCGTGCACGTGGGGGGCGCAGCCGCCAATGCATGATTAGGGGCGAGTGGTCCGAGAGGACCCTCGCCCTGTAGTCAATCTGTTCACACTCCGTAAGAATGTCTGGAGTGGCAAAAAAGTAGTCGAGCCTCGTGTGCAGTTGGTGCGGAGCCGAATAGTGCGAATACTGCCTCCCACCCGGGTGTCTCGCTCTCCACACGTCTACCAGGCCTAGATCCGCTAGCAGCGACTGCAACACCTTGGCCGCTGGGCTGGGCCTAACCATTTTGTCATCCGACCTGTCCTCCCTGGGGTTAAGCACACAATTAAAGTCTCCACCCCAGATTACTGTGCTCCCCATCCCTTCACCGAGTCTCGCGCACAGTGTCTTGAAGTAAGTCGCCGTGTCCTGGTTGGGCGCATAAGTGTTTATGATACAGACAACTCTACCTTCCACAATCCCCCGAACCATGGCCAGCCGCCCGTCCGACTCCACAACCTCCCCCAAGAGCTTGAACGGGACATGTGGTGCAACCCAAACCAGCACACCCCTGGCATACGCAGAGAATGTGGATCCAACCACTGTCCCCCTTTATTTTCTCCGCACCATTTCAAGTTTATCCCGTGTCAAATGCGTCTCCTGTAGCAAGGCCACGTCTATCCTCTGCCTCTTCAAGTACAACATGACCTTATTACGCTTCAGGTAGCTATTCAACCCTCTAACATTCCATGTTAATACCTTAAGGTCTCCCATGATTTATCCGTGGCTCCCACTTCCCCCTCTGGTCTGATCGCCTCCCCCCAGTCCCGACTACATCCCTTCTCAGTTTCTTCCCCAGGCTCACATAACAACTAACACCCCCCACCCCCCTAACCCAACCAACTGCCCAGCTCCATCCCTGGATCTCAGGCATCCCCGTGTTCGGTTCTCCACGGAAGCCCCCGTAGAGAACCCGACAGGGTGTCACACCTCACACAGTGACTAACCTAACCACACACTGGGGTACGAATAAAACGGCCCTCGGATGCCCCCTACACATTTATATCCGCGCTCGCGGACCATGTTCGAAACAGTTAAAAAGTACATCCCCATCACAAAGTGGCAAAGACTATATTCCAGTCCAAATGTTCAAAGTCCGCCGGGCCCACTGTTTCACTTAACTCTCCCTGCTCCGTCCGCCATCTGCTCATCAGGCTCCTGAGGGCAGTTCTGCGCATCGAGCCATTCCATGGCCTCCTCAGGGGTGTCGAAAAACAGCGTCTTAGCCTTGAAGAAGACCTTAAGTTTGGCTGGGTAGAGTAACATATACTTGAAACCGGCCGTCCGCAGGCGCCTTTTGACCGCCCCAAAGTTCATCCGACTGCGCTGCACTTGTAGAGTGTAGTCGGGGTAAGCAGTGATGGTTGCCTCCCCTCGCCGTATGGTGCCCCCTTTACGAAAATGTTCCAGAATCTTCTCCCGGTCTTTGTAGTTGAGGATCTTGGCGATCACGGGCCTGGGCGGATTACCCGGCGGTGGCCTTCTGATCAGGGCCCTATGTGCCCTCTCCACTGCAAATCCCTGCGTTAGGGCACCTCCGGTGATCTCCTGCAGCAGCAAAGTCTCAATAAAGTCTGTGGGATTCTGGCCCTCAGCTCCCTCCGGTAGGCCCACAATCCGGATGTTGTTTCTGCGGGCCCGACCTTCTGCCTCTTCAGCCCTGCTTTCCAGGTTGCCTACCCTCTGCACCAGGGCATGGATCTCTCGTTTGTGCGCGGTGCATTCCGCCACAGTCGGGCCCATCTCCTTCTCCAGGGTCTCTGTGCGCTCGGCCAGGGTTCGCACATCTTGCCTCAGGAGGTTCACGTCCTCCTGTACCGCCCCGACCTGAAGTTCCATCGCAGTTTTCAGTTCGGCCACCGCAAGTTGGAGTTTGGTCTCCCATGTCGCCTTCAGATCTGCGATCGCTGCCAGGACCTCCTGATTCGTTCCTCCTGCGGCCATCTCCTTGGGCTGGGCCTTCTCTTTGCTCCTGGTCCCCTCGGTGCCAGGCGATGTCTTGGCAAATTCGTCGAGCGTGGGCTGTTTATTCTTCGCCCTCAGGAGCTTGCTCGTCATATCTTCGATCAGGAGCGTCCCTTCGATCTTGCTTAGGCCCCAGGCCTGGGGGCACTATGTCCCCCCGTCGCCACACAGTTTCGGCTACCTCCAGTCAAGCTTGCTTTCGCTGGATCGCGCTGAACGTGAACTGAGGGAATCGCCTCCAGGATCCGGTCCCCGATCCTTTGTCCCAACATCAAGCGACGGCAGCCATTTTGTCTGCCGGCGAAGCTCCGGCCCAAAAACTTCACGCGGTTCCTGAGTACACAAGCGCTGCACAATCCCGTATGAGAATGCATCCACATGTGCAGCCGAGCTTCGCATTTACAGTCATCACCGTCTATGCCACATCGTAGCGGCCGTTGCGCGGATTCAGCCGGATAATGTTCGGATCAGCGGGAGCTCCCGTTCAGGCGCGTCCTTTCACATGGCGTCCAAGCCACGCCCCCAAAGCTCTTGTTTATAGAACAAATATGCATACAATATCACCCAACCTATGTACTCATTTATTGACCTAAGAAGGATGAACGGCTTTAAAAAACAAAAAAAAAAAAATTAAAAATAAGATTTTTTTTTTCTATTTGTTTTTCTTCCGAACCGGCCCAGGCATTGCCAGAAACCGGCCCCCACCCCCAGGGACGATTTCGGCCCAGCAACGGGCCGAAAAGGTTGAGGGGCCAATCCGTCTCTGCACATAAAATGTATTCATTAATGTGGCCCAACCCATTTCAATTAATTCTACAAAATAATACAGAAAAGTTTGTAAGCAGGTATTCATTTCTACTCATCAAATCACTAACTGTATAATACAATCTTTCCATGATACAATGCCAGAAATGTAGACACAAGTACCTCATGGTTTCCTGAATAATCATATGTGCAGTAATGTAGAGTATCAAGTCCCTTGGTTTACCTTGTTATTACTAATATTGATAAAAAATTATAACCAAGTAATAGTCATCAAGGAATATTAAAGTGGACTTTAACATACCCAGAGGTATTTCATGATAAGTACGAGAAAATTGTCTTAGGATCTCTCACCTTAATCCCTTATGGATTGGAGATCTTGCATGAAAGGTCTTGTCCAGGTCTTCACCTGTAGAAACAGATAACCTGCTATTTGAATAAAACCCTAATGTTAACTCAACTCACTTCAAGTTTACATAGTGCTTAATCTACCAGTGAGTGACGTTGCAACTTCCTGTGTGGATGGTTAAACTAGGTTCCACTTCTGTTCTACAAATAAGAAAACCACAGTCTCAATCATATTGGCTTAATCCAATGTCAATGCAACTATATCAAGGAAACACTTGTGTATAGGCACATTATAAATTATCATATCATATCATATTGTGAATTGTGCATTTGTTAAATAAATATAATACAGGTGGTCCACTCACCTCAATATGACCTGCAGGGGAGTCATCTCTACAATATGTTCACACAAGTGACACACAGCACATCTCCAGCTGCACATGCTCAAGACAGAGACTAAGAGTGGGTGCATCCTCAGCTTTAAGACTGCTGTAGACATGGGGCTGGTACAGGTCCTCTGCAGGTTGATGGCACATAAATATCTGCCGAAGGTCGAGGACATCAAGACTGCATTCCCAAAAAGATTTAAGGGCCTTGGCAAGCTCAAGAAATGCAAAATCCAACTGCACATAGACCCAAACAACAAGCCAACAGCCCAACAATTTCGGGACATCCTGATCAATATTCAGAGACAATATACAGAGACAAGTGGAGGATGAACTCAAAAAGCTATTGGACCAACAATTCATTGAGCTGGCTGTAGGGCCCATGCCCTGGGTGTCCCCCATAGTACCAATTCCCAAAAAGGCAGCAGAAGGGTCCATCCGGTTATGCGTGGACATATGGAGGGCACATGAAGCGATTCAAAGGGAAAGACACCAGGTGCCTCGAATCACAGACTTGATTCAACTGCTCCATGGGGCAAAAGTATTCTCGAAACTTGATGTTACCAAGGGGTACCACCAGTTAGAAATTGCCTCCGAATCAAGATACATCACCACGTTTGTGATGCACATGGGCCTATTTGGTTAAAAACAGCTCAGTTTCGGGATATCGTCCACAGCTGAACTATTTCAGGATGAAATCCATAAGGTCATTCAGCACATCCCAAACTGTTTAAATTACTCAGACTATGTCCTGGTTTTTGGAAAGTCCACCGAGGAGCACAATGCGTACTCCACTGGGTGTGCTCTGCACTAAAGGAGACGGGCCTGACACTCAACAAAAACAAGTGTGAGTTTCGCAAGGGCTCATTGAGATTCTTTGAACACATTTTCTCTGACAAAGACATGCGCCCAGACCCGCACAAGGTGGTGGTGCTCAACAAAGCCACAAGGCCGCAGACTGTGTCCGAGTTACGCCAGTTATTGTTCCAGGTATCTACAAGACTTTGCCACCATTCGAAAGCCCCTCCGACAACTAACCAAACACGATCAAGCATTTCAATGGACACCAGCATGTCAGGACACATTTGTACATATCCGTGGTGCCATTTCTAAGTCAGAAGACATGGCGTATTTTCACGCTGAAACACAGAAGTGGTCGTGAATGCAAGCCCAGTTGGCCTGGGTGCTATCCTGACACAACAGGACCATGACAAGCTGCACCAGCAATTCATGATGGCATCCGCCAGTCGGATCCTCATGCACACAGAGCAGGCATACTCACAGGCCGCCCATCGCAGATGCATACCTCGACCATGTGGTGCACCAAATGCAGCCATTCCCCATGCACTGGGCCTCTCTCAGAGGTGAATCAGAAAGTGAACCAGCCCTACACATCATTGCAGGCTGTCTGTCCAAGGCAAAAATGAAACATGCCAGAGCACAGGTGAAGAGTCAGCTGATGGCGGTGCAGGACAATGTGCGCAGTCTGGAACTGGTGCAGGATGAACTTACAGTGATGGGGGACCATTTTGTTATGAAAGATGCAAAGTCGTCCTGCCCCGCATGCTCAGACAGCGAATCGTCCATCTCGCTCATGAGGGACACCGGGGGATGGTGTCAACGAAATGGCTGTTATGGCAGAAGGTCTGGTTTCCCAAGCTGGATGTCATGGTGGAGGACACGGTCCAGAATTGCCCCACTTGTCACGTAGTAGCCCCACCGCCTCACCCCAGTCCCTTACACATGTCCCTGCTCCCGGACCGAGTATGGGAGGAGCTGCAATGAACTTCTTTGGGCCACTGAGGGATGAATCGCACATTTTAGTGTTGATTGACGATCATTCTTGCTTCTCTGACACGCAGATAGTTGCTCCCACTTCCGCCACCTGTGCATTACCCGTGCTGGATCAAAAGCTCTCAACCTATGGAATCCTGTAGATAATCAAATTTGACAATGGTTCCCAATTCACCTGCCAGGACTTGGCAAATTTTGCAAGGTACATGGGTTTCCAGCACCGGAGGATCATTCGCTTATGGCCACAGACCAACGACATCGCAGAATGCCCCATGGAAAATGTGAAACGATCTCTGCAGGTGGCCAGCATCACCAACAGCCCATTCAAATAGCCCATATATCAGCTGCTCAGAGAGTACCGGCACACTCCACACAGCACCACAGGAGTGTGTCCCGCAGACCTCATGTTCGGGAGGACTGTCCGAACTGCCTACCCGAGGTCCTGATTGCTCCATTTCAGAGCCCGCTAGAACAACAAGCCAGGCCTTGTGGCCAGGTGGAAAAAGATAAAATGAAGGGAGGACGCCAGGAGGGTAGCCATGGAAAGGAATATAGAAGTGGGAGACCAGGTAGTAGTGCAATAGCCAAGGACTAGGAAGGAGGATCCCACCTTTGCACCGTAACGGCTGGTTGTAACCGCAAAAGAGGAACAATGCTGACAGCTCAAGGAGGGTCTTGCGGGATAATGCCCTCAAATACCTAACACTTCAGCAAATACCCCAGCGAGGACTTACCCCTGTGAAACCCTACCCGGACAGCCCGGCATGGCTCAAACGCAAATGACTCTTATCTAGGGGATGGAGAGCTGTCTGAAAATGAAGAGGAGTCTGTGAACTGGGAGAGTGGTCTGGAGGATGCACTGCCAGAACCAGTGAGACGTCCTCAGCGGTCTCGCATAAAGCCCATCAGACTGATCAAAGAGATGGGGTAACATTGTTATCTAATGTGTTAAAAAGGGGGAGATGTAATGGCGGGTGCGCACTGTTGCACAACCCATCACTGTCTTTGAGTGGGGGGGTGATCACATTTGGGCCAGAGGACAGGGGGAAGAGGCATTGAGCTAGGGAGGGGGTTCCGGGGCATGAGCCGTTCTAGTTAAGGTTTTATTAAAGGAAGTCGCATTTAACCCACTGATGTCCGCGTTTCTATTATCTGCAATGGAGCAGTGCTCTGTTGCCATAGCCAGGCCAAGGCCAGAATTGCAAAACAAACACAGTGCTAATTGGCTTCCTCCCACATGAGACTGGGAAACCTGAGAGCTCTGTAACACGGCGATTCCTGCAGAGGTGGACGATACACATCAGGATAAACTGGCTCACCTGTATTGGGTCCCTAGAAACCAGTGTCACACCCTTATGCAACATCCACGGTTCACTCTGAGGGGGTATTAGAATCCAACATACCTCAAATTATCTGAGCAAAACATTTTTCTGCCTATAATTTCGCTAGTAGAGAAGTATTCCAGTGTGAACATGCTGCAGGTGGGTCTTCTAGTTATTAGTATGATACCAGCGCTTTTTAATGGGCCAGCTGTTGCCAGGTCTGAGATCCGGCATCAGATGTTTCCCAGGATCTTGGACCCGGCCTGCCCCAGCCCTGTCAAGGCTTTACTGAGCCACCAGCTTCGCAGGGGCAAGCTGAAGGGTCAGTGATCTAATCTGCTATGTGCCACTTTCACTAGCCGTCGTTCGCACGTTTGCACTTCCTATTTGGCTAGCCTGTTTTTTTTTTTCTGGCTTGAAAGGGACACCGCGGGAATCAATGGGACATGACAATCACTGGGGTGGGGGCCATCACTGTTAAAAGCAGGCTTTCTAAATGCTGGTCACACTATTGTTTTCTAAATGGGCATCTTACCCTTTAGTTGGGAAAATAGAGTATTTCCAAACACAAACATGCTGCTTAAACTTGCATTCACTAGTTTTCTTTATGATGTGTTTCTTTTTGTCTGACTATACCCTGTAATTTTTGTGCCCCTTCCTTTGTGTTTTATCACAGGTTATATTTATAAAGATGTTAGGTGCTTGTCAAACTGCCCAATCACAAATAAATGCTCCTGTTGAGCTGACAGCACTTATTAGGAAATTAAACAGTGGGTTCATGGGTGCTACCTTTTGATTTATTTTAACTACAGGGGCAGAAATACCCCCACCTCCACCGTGAATATAAGACAGAGACCAGCACAACCCATCCCTGCCCAAACACATTTGATAGCACTTGTTTTTTTTTTAAATAAGCAATTGCAAAAAGTAATGGGATTTACAACCAGTTTATTTTTTTTTTACAAACTTTATTTTCTTCTCATGGACTGAAGTTACAAACATGCGTGCAGGAGGAACATCCAGAAATTTTGCGTTGTACTTTTATCCTTTCCCCCCCCAGTCCTCTTTCCAAGTCTGTTGGAAGTCCATGAGTTTTTATTTTATAACATTCCCCCCCTCCCTCTTTTAGTCTGTAGTAACGTTATGAACATGTTTCCCCTTTCGTACTTCCCTCCCCCCAACTGGGCTGGTTCCGATCTCTTACACTGATGGGAAGTGCGTTTGTAGTTCGGGCTTTATTTGCCTGGGTCTTTTGTTGCTGTGGGTTTCCTCGAGTTTCGGTGTTATCAGGGGCCTTAGTTCAGAATTGATCTCAGCAGGTAAGGTCTGTGGAAGTAGGCTTCGCTGTCTGTGACATAGTCTATGAATGGGTCCCACACTTCCCTGAATTTCAAGTATTTGTTGTCCTTTATGGTCCCTACTTTTTCCATCGCCAGTATGTGCCATATTTTGACCCACCAGCACGCGACTTTTGGGCTTTCCGGATTTTTCCATCCTTGGGCCAGGGTTGTCTTTGCTGCGTTTAGTAACTGCGTGGTCAGGGCTGAGTTGTTACCTGTCTCTGCATAGATGCCTTCCACTGCCGTTCCCAACAGTATTACCTTTGGGTCGTAGGGAAGTTGTCTCCCAGTGATTTCTTTTATGTGTCCCAGTATTTCTTTCCAATATATTTCTGCTTTAGGGCAGGTCCACCACATATGGTACAGGTCACCTCTGTTACCACACTGTCTCCAGCAATTTGGAGAGTAGGCCGGGTTCATTTTATTTAGTCTATATGGGGTTAGATACCATCTTGTGTATAGTTTGTATGAGGTTTCTTTGATTGTGGTGCGTTAGGATGCTTTCTGGGCCCTCTTCCAGATTAGTGCCCCTTCCTCCTCCGTGATAGGGGTTCCCAGGTCTTTCTCCCAATTGTCTCTGTATGAGAATCGGTCCTCGATTCGTGCTCTGCCTAGTAACTTGTAAATTCTCGATATTGCTTTAGGGGAGTGGCCTTCGTGTAGAGTAAGTTCCGTCCTATGGGGGTTCTAGAGGCTGCCTTCTTCACCCCACCCTGGGAGATCCAGTGCCTGATTTGGATATATTTGAATCTTTCGCTTTCCCTTATGCCGAATTTCCGTTTGCATTCGTCAAAATGTAGTGGGGCTCCTTCGTGGTAGAATTCTTTCAGGAGGAGCGAGATGTGTTTGCCCCCAATTTGCCCAGAATCTGTCACTTTTAACCAGGGTGAAATCCTGCTTGTGTGCCATCGGTGTGAAGGGGCCCAGTTCGGGAGTTACATGGCGTCTTCTGAGTGCTGTGTCCCATGCTCTTAGTGAAGTGTGGGTAGATTCTAGAAGGTGGCCCTCTGCCCCTCTGGCCTCTGTCCGTAAGGCATGTAGGTTCCCCAGAGGGATGTTTGGTTCCCCTTGTTCTATGCTCACCCATCCAGTGTGTGGGTTCCCTCCAGTCCATTTCAGCATGGGGGCTATTTGGGATGCCAGTGCGTATCTTTCTACGTTTTTCCCCATTCAATACAAAGGCGACTATATCCTTTTGTAGCTTTCTGCACATTTGAGGGGGGGTTTTTATCGGGAGGGAGCTAATTACATATAGAAGATGGGGAAGGAGGGTCATCTTGAGTGCGGTTATGCGCGCAAACCATGAGAGCTCCTGGGCATCCCATCTCGAGAGGTCTTCTTTAAATTGTTTCCACAGTGGGACTAAGTTCTCCCCATATAAGAGTTTGTATTCCCGTGTCAGTTGGACCCCTAAGTATTCTAACATTTTGGGCTCCCAGGTTATTGGGTAGTGCGCTGCCATTTGTTGGGGTATCTTCTCTTCTTCTCTTATGTTTAGGGCTTTGGATTTTGCATAGATAATCGTGAACCCTGATACCTTGGCAAAATCTTGTAATCTTTCTAGAGCTTTAGGAAGTGATTTGGCGGTGTTCCTAAGAAACAATAGGATATCATCTGTGTATAGTGATATTCTATGTTCTAGCCCTCCTGTCCGTACTCCTTTTATTTCTTGGTCCTGTCTTATGGTTTGTGCTACAGGTTACATCCATTGCCATTGCAAATATGAGGGGGGATAACGGGCCTCCTTGTCGCGTAGCTCTACGGATTTGTATTGGGGCAGTGGGTGTACCATTGACTATGAGTGTTGTGGAGGGGAGTTTGAAGTTTGCCAGGACCATTCTTAAAAAAGAGGGGTCACAGCCATATTTTCTCAGAGTAAGCTCCAGGTACGCCCAGTCTAGACTGGCCTCCGTGCGTCCAGCGCCGCTATTGAGAACTTCTGTTTTGATCTATTCCCGCTTTCTATAATGTCCACCGCACGCCTAGTGTTGTCCTGTGTGTGTCTCCCTATGATAAATACTGCCTGGTCTTCGTGGATTATTTGGGGTAAGACCTTTGCTAATCTGTTTGCCAAGATGTTTGCCTATAGCTTAGCGTTGGTATTAAGTAATGCTATTGGCCTGTAACTTGCGCAGTCTGTGGGGTCTTTTCCCGGTTTCAGGATTAGGACTGTGGTTGATCTGCCCATGTCTGGTGTGACTGAGCCAGTTTCCCTGATGTGGTTGTAAAGGTTTGTTAATTGACCCAGGAGCTGGTTCCTGAAGGTTTTATAGTACCCGTTCCCGAGCCCATCCGGTCCAGGTGTCTTATTATGTGGGAGGTGCGTGATGGCATCGCTTATTTCTTGGGGCGTTATGGGGGCTTCGAGGTTCAGGTTGTCTTCCTCCGTTATTTGGGGAAGGACTATTTTATTTTCAACCAGTTTTTAATATATGACATCGCTGCAACCTGCTGAGCTAACCTGGTAGCCGTCTACTCTAAAGCATGTCTATGGATCCCTTAATGTACTAAAAAATGCATGTATTATCAACAGTATTTTCGGTGCACCACTGCCATGGAAGTGATTAAAAGTGGAACTGAGGTACAGTGTGGAGTTTCGAAAGAAGCCTCGACAACACCCGGAAGACTGGAGGAAATATTTCTCTAGACCACGTGTGAACATCCCTCTACAATTTGGTACAATATATTATATTCACAGGGTCACTCAGTTTCCCCTGTACCATTCATGTCTGCCCGTTTGTATGTGTTATTATTCATTAAATAATCACATACAAAAAATATCAATTTATTAATTTTTCTATAAAACATAGATTCATAAAAAAGTGTATACACTTCTATTTTGTATCAAACGTGTATACAACATTCTAAAACAGACATTACAATTTCAGCATATTAACACTGTACTTTAACAATATTTCGTGGTCTCTTAGTTCATCAGTATTTTCATTCTCTCATTAAATTAATTTACAGAATGGATCTTTGATCTGAAACCCTCTCCCAATGAGACGGCACACCTTAGTCCATTCCACTTTTACCTATCAGTGCTCACTCCACTCATTCCAATCATTCACACTACATTCACAAACACTCCCAACATGTTTCTTTCCTAAAGCGTTTGTGATTATTTATCGGAAATTCATCAGTGGTAAAACCACATTCAATTGTAATGTACAATAATATGTTGTCTTCTTGGAACCATTGGGGGATCCACACCTAGCCCCTTCCTTTGTTCCTTTCTTCAAGCTAAGACACTGAGTGGATATCCAAGTGTCCGATTTCAGTCTCTTGGTTTTAGCCTTGCTACTTTCTCAAGCTGTTAGTTCTGGAGACCTCCCGCCCTCTTCGGGTTATTCCAAATTGTCCCAATCTTCATTAGGCATTTAAGAGCAATTCCATTTTCAGGTGTAGTTTCATGCGCCTAGCAGGGCTATGGGTTATGGCTCCTACTCTGTGCTGAAGGTCGCATCTCTCAAACTGGATGTTTAATCATTTGCAATGGCTATTTAGCTGTGTATTCCTGCAGAGTCCCTTGTGCGCCTTCCTTCTCGCTTGGTACGGCAATCGCGTTCTTCGAAAGAAGCAGCATGGAAGAAATTGTAGGATTTTTAAACTATTATTTTGAACATTTCCTTTGAGCGGTGTTCAACTACCAGCTCTGACCCCTCGGAACTCTGACCCCTCCTCCAACCTTCAACCCCACCCCGGCCCTTGTGGGATCCCCCTTTAAATTTTGCGCTGGTTCCATACCCTGGGAGTAGACCAGTGCGGGAGGATCACCTGGGTGAGCAATTTTCGGAGAGTGGGGGTGAGACAATCAATGGTGAGATGCAGTATTCCCCCTTTCCCATGCCCATCCCATTTTATGGGATCCTCCAACATCCCAACCACCCCTTTTCTACACAAACACTGGGGCGAGGAAGAGGAAGGAATGAGAGAAAAGAGGCTAGCCCATTGGACAGGTCCCATTTTACATGTCCCGTAAATAAGGCCAGGCAAAGTCAGGCACTTGACCTTAATCACATATGTATGAAACCCATTAGATACCCCAACAGGGATTAAACACAGAACATGGAGACACACTCTGAGCAAGGTGGAACACGAGAAGGGGTGAAGGCTAACCCACTGGAGCAGGACGAACGATTGAGATACCAGAGTGAGGGTCTTCGAAACCCTGAACATCCCTGCAGGAGGAAACTGTGAGAGATATGCAGAGAAGGCCAGAACCCAGACAAGAAGAAGCCTGCATTGTGTTTCAAGGACACCAGTGACAGTCCCAGGTGAATGGCAGATTTGGGGGGCTGAGGCCAAGCCTGTGGTATTAACCTTGACTCGTAAATCAAAGCCGCAGAGAACAGAACAGAATGCACAACACTGGTGAGTTAGTGAAAGACATGAAAAGCCAGTTGTGTCAAGGAAGGATTGAAGCTGCAACAGTGTATCTCACAATTGAAGGTTACGCGTGTATTGATGAGACGCAAAAGAAAGCAAACCTGTAGTGAACTTTAAAGTCAGCAGAAATTGGGAAGCCAGTGATACAGATTAGCAGAGTGATCTGGCAAAAGGAAACAGCCCACTCGAAAGTCTCTGCAAAATGTTTGATGTTTATTATACAGCAACAAAGTGAATGAACTTTGAAATATGAGATAGTCAAGATTAACCCAGACGAAAGGGGAAGTTAAAAGGTGATTGCTTTGAGAGAAAACCTTCTTTGAACTTTTTGAGCTACCCAGGCCAAGAGACACTGGGGCAAATATCATAAGGAAGAGCTGAAGTGGACGTCAAAGTGGTCCTGTGGAGGTTTGTGGAAAAGTCTTGCACATTCAAAAGTCTTTCACATCAGTGAAAGGTCCAAACCAAACAGAGGGAGACCTAGAATATGAAATAAGTGAGGGGAAGGGTTCCCCCTTACAAATGTGACTAAAGCTTGGCGAAGGGAGCCCCTAAAAGTGCTGAGATTGCGAAGGCCGAGCCCGGCTAAGGGAGATCTACGTTGAAACAGGTACTTTTCTTGAGAGGTCCAAGCCCGACAGAGGGAGACCTAAGTGAACTATTTATGCCTTGAGAGGTCGGAGCCTGAAAGAGGGAGACCTACGTGAATTTTGTTTAATCGTGAAATAATTTTTTTGTGAATTTAAGTGACTTTAACGTGGAAGGCCAAGAGGCCTCGACCCACGTTTTGAACTGCCTTTTTCCTATAACCTGAGCCAGAGTGTGTCATCTTGTCTACAGGGGCTGCCTTACTCCGTCCTGTCCAACATGGGGAGAATTGTCTCAACCATCTTGATCTTTTATGTTATAACATTGACTTTCCTTTGCATACACATTTCCCGTTTTTGTATGAGAGATCGGGCAGGCATTAGGTTTTGTTAGTATAGGCCATTTTGATATGACATAGACTGACTGGGACTGAGTTTTTTTTATTATTTGACGGTAGAGACTGCTCCCATCATAGCTATAGGGCAAAATAGGAGTGTTTAGAAGCCCTGGGAATTTAATAAAGGTTTTGAAACTTGTACCTCTTGTATCAGTGTCATACTTGTGATACCATGCCTCCCTTACTTATGGTGTCTGGAGTGGGATAATACTCAATTGATAAAAGTTTCAAACCCATGCTTAAAAATGATTGGTCATTGCCAGCGACTGTTATCATGTAACATGTACTGCAGATAAAGTGCTAGAAAATCATACCTGTGACAGCTGTGTGCAATAAAACCCTCTGCTGACATTGATATCCGTTATGTTTTGGGGTTTTATAATGTGCACCACTGCCATTTACATGGTCTCCAGATGCTCTGGTGGATGTGAAACAGAAGAGATGGGTTGGGTTAGTACGGAGAGGGGGAAAACGCAAGATAGCTTTGCTGTTGTCTTGAGTGTAGACGAGAAGTACCCTGAGATATCCTGTGTTGAGAGCATTTGTGTCCACAGGGGATCTGTTTGTGCCCTTGGTGCTAGGATACATTGGCTGGGACTGTTATTTGTAATTGATTGTAGAGGTGTAGGGTTCTGATGTTGTATTGTGGGTTTCAGTATAGTGCTTGAGAAGCATAGTGCTGGGAGGTTAGAGCAAGGCCTCATGGGCAACTTGTGACATTCATCCGGTGTGGCCAAGGTAATATCTTGGTATGAGTTCCTCATGGGCAAGCTGTTGGTAGTTGTGCCCTTAGGGTTAAGGACTTGTGAGGAGATGTCCTGAGACACCCTGAATGGTGCTGGAATCTTTGGCAGTCAATAGTGTGCAGTGACTGGTCCTTTATGAGGTTGTAGGAACACAGTAAGGAGGGTGTATGTGAGAATGGTTCCTGAAGGAGGGTGCAGGTGAGAATGGTTCCTGGGGGAGTTTGGAGAAAGGATTCCAGAGAGGGCAGCATGATGGCAGGTCCCCAGGAATTACTCAGCATGCTTTGAGGTCAAGGTGAGACATCTAGGATTCAATCACATGAATTACGATAGACATCTGTGTGCAAAGCGTGGCAGATGGAGCACACATTGCTCTGAGTACCTTGTGGTGAAATCACAGAGAGAAACGAGGGAGCGACACAAAATTACAATGGGACACACAGGAGCACCGAAATTATGAAAGAGAAAAAGTATTAAAAAGAAACATGCAATAATAAAAATGAAGAACTCCAGAAAGATGAATGAAGGTGTGAATGGGAGAAAAGTGAAAACAGATGAACGCACAGTTAGGAAGAAAGCAGGGATGAGGAAATCAAGGGTCACATTTGTTGCACAAGCTGAAGTCTGAAGAGTGCATAATGGCTAGGTGAAGTAGTGGGAATGATCAGAGACAGAGCTGATTGCTAGAGCGGAAAAGGGGCAATACGTGTAAACGTTGTGCACGTTTCAGAACCAAACTCAAACTGCATAAGCCATGTTATACTGGGTGGAGCCTTGGCTAGTCCTCTTTCTAAGGACGACCTTGCAAACTCAGCCCTCCTTACTTTGCAGCTCTTCTTTTTGTGGCTGGGGATGCACTGGTCGCTTTGTCCAGAGTGGTGGTCTGGTTGTAACCTTGGCCATAGAGCAATTCCCCATGTCCCATCACTTTACTACGCATTCCCCATGTCCCATCACTTTACTACACGTCATTGTGTAGCGGATACAATCTGTCTCTGTTTTCTCCCTGTGGCTCTCATTGCTAGGACCAGGGCCTTTTTTCCCCTTTGCTCATTTGTGCAAATAAGGGAGCGTTTCTGGGCATTTCAAAGCGCATCTCGAATTCACATACCGGAGGCGCTCTAAAACGCCCAGAAACAAAGGGTATCCGCCTGCACCTTTTAAAACAGGTGCTGGCTGAGGTGCAAATCATGAAAGGGTAATTTCTGACCCATGATTTTCTTTTGAAGTTTGACAGCCGCGAATTAAACCGCGAATGTCACATTTACATTTCCATCCACCCCCAAAGTGGGGATGGAAATGTTTTTTTTTTTTAGTAATTTCCCGGAAATAGGCCATTTTACGTCCTTCTTGTTGACACGCGCTCCCTGCAGCCATGTAGTTGCTGAGAGCCTGGCATACATCACGCACCCAACACTGATGTATGCAAGAGGGCTGGACAGCAAATCTTTGTGCTATTTCCAGTCCCTCTAGTAATACTCAGGTCACATATGAATTAGGTGACCTGAACATTTGTCAAAATAGAGTAAATGAAACTAGAGCATTGTCTGCTCTCCTTTCATTTGCGCTCTTATTTGAGAATCTGGCCCACTGTGTTCATTCACTAATTGCCTCCCAACATTGCTGGTTCATTGCCCGCTGCTTGCCTCTTGATAGCCTTGTTATCTCCACATTGTTAATTGCTGTCTATCTTGTTCTTATTTTCGTTTTTGTGTTCTCTGATATTTCAACTTAAAGGGCAACTCAGAACAGATTTCTTTCCTGGCTGCTGTCTCATCTTTTCTGCCAACACCATAATCACATCCAAGTTCCTGTTTCCTGCTGTTGCGCATTCCTGGTCAATGTGATGCAGAGAATTAGGGCTAGATTCACAAAAACCAGTGCAAATGAAAGGAGTGTAGAGAATGTCCTTGTTTAATTTGCGATACTTTTAGAAATGTGCAGGTCACCTTATTCTTAACAGTAACCAGTGCATTTCAGGCAGGGCAAGACAGTAGCGCAAAGAAGTGGCGGTAGCGTGCCCCTGACGCTAATGTTTGACAGGCTCCCAGCAACCATGAGGTGGCTGGCAGTGCATTTCACAGAGATATGTCCTTATACAGCTTGGGCCTCATTACGACCCGGGCGGTAAGGGAACAACGATGCCGGTAAAGGATTACCGGCATCGCTTACCGCTCCGGACGATCATGACCCGCCAATCCGCTATTAACGGCACCGCAATTAACGGTGCCTCTAATAGCGGCATGGGCGCGGGCATGCGACCCTCCATGTCGGCAATACCGGCATGGCGTAAACAGGAGAACATCACAAGTCAGGCAGCCATGCAAATAACGGCCCACTGAAGGCCGAAAAGTACCTTACCAGCATGGAGCAAATACTGGCATCGCGGACCACCCATAAACGGTCATGTGCAGTGTTCCCAACTGCCACAGGTGCACACAATCAGCACAGGTGGAGGAAATATAGACTGGGCCAGCACAAAAGGAGCACACCCCACCCCTTCCCACACCCAGTCACACACCAAAATGATTCCCATACTATTAGCAATGCTGGGGCTGGAGGACATGATTGCAGTGGAACTCCAGCTACTACAACAAACAACAACAGGCAGCACAGAGGAGACGCAGGAGGAGAATGAGGGTTAGGCAGGCCCAGCATGCCCCACCAGTGCAGCCAGTGGTACCACGCAGGCAGCCCCCAATCCCTCGCATCAGAGCCAGTCCATACAACCTAACCCCTGAGCAGATCCACACATTGTACCGTCTGGACCGGGACTCCATCACCACCATTGTGGACATGATACATGATGACATTGTCAGCCTGATTGAAACACGCACTGCCATCCCACCCCTACTCAAGGTAGTGTCTGTGCTCCACTTCCTGGCCACAGGCACCTATCAGCACACAGTGGGGCACATGCATGGCATATTACAACCATTATTCTTACGTACGCTGAACCAAGTGCTTGATGCCCTCTTGAAGCACACAGGTGACCACATTTACTTACCACGGACTGCCCAGGAGATCTCAAACACCAAAGTTGGTTTCCATTCACTGGCCGGCATCCCTGGTTGCATTGGCGCCATCGACTGCACCCATGTGGAATTGGTGGTCCCACATGCCATGGAGGTAGCGTACCGCAACCGTAAGTTATACCACTCCATCAACGTGCAAATGGTATGTGACTCAAACAAGATCATCACACATTGTTGTGCCCGATTCCCCGGATCAACCCATACCACGCTACATGGAGCGACATGCAGGGCAGAGATCCTGGCTTCTCGGTGAGTTGCATGTTAGGCTCATGGAAATGCGATGTGGGTAGGTGATTGGGGGAGAGAGGCATACTTCACCTGGCTGAGATGGGGGGGAGAGATGCATACTTCACCTGGCTGAGATGGGGGGAGAGATGCATACTTCACCTGGCTGAGAATGGGGGGGGTGCATACTTCACCTGGCTGCGAGTGCCTGAGAGAATGGACCATGCTCACACCCCAAAGCAGGCCAGACCGGACCTGACACCTGACCACATAACGCATGATGTAAGCTGCCAAACCATGTGAATGATGCAGTGTCACAACCATTCCATAGCCATCTACATGTGCACTGTAGTCAATCAGACCGTATCCCCCGCAACACAATGCAGCTACAAGCAATTAGTATGGCCAATACACAGCACCAAATACCATCAACAGAAAGGACCGTCCTCCATTACTGCATACAAAGGAGTTACATGAGGGTCAAATACATTAATACACCATTACACTGACACAGAGCTGCAACAAAACTGCATGTCACCATTTGTTGTGCATAGTGAGATCATCATGAGGCTGCCATCAATGGTGACAGGATGAAAGCATACAAATGACCGCACATCAGCCAGATCCTGGTAACAACCGGCGTGGACGAACACAGAGCATGAACACTCACAAGGAACAGGACCCCCCTGCACCCACTAGACGATGGCACGCACACCTGTCCTTAAGTGGAATACACACATAGCAGTCACATCGTGTGTATCCATTCATGCATGGAAATGTGGTTGCAATCAGGAAATAAATGCATGCTATGGTGTCATTGATACAGGTCCCATATGATGTGATGACTTACACATATACATTGTTGCCCACATGCAGGTGATGCAGGCTATCCCCTGAAGAGGTGGCTCCTTACCCCAGTCCGGAACCCACAGAACAGGCATGAGGAGGACTACAATCGTGCGCATACATTACCCCTGTGGTGATTGAGCAGACATTTGGCCTCTTGAAGGCACGGTTTCGCTGCCTCAGCAGGTCTGGTGGTGCACTCCTGTACGGCCATGAGAAGGTGGCCAAGATCATCATGGCATGTGTCATGCTACACAATATGTGCATTAGACGGAATGTGCCTATGCCCCCTGACGCTGAACTGCAACCACCTGACGATGAGGATGAGGAGGGTGGAGATGGGGCTGCACTTCAGGGAGGCAGCGATGCACAGGAGGGACGTGCCATGCGTCAGACTCTGATCAACCAATGTTTCTAGCACACATGGGCGGGGAGTGTGACATGGAGGTGGCTCTCAGGGCACTGGGTGTGTCAGGGACATGGACACTGTAGACTGTTCACCAATAAAGCACACATACACAATAAGCAATGCCACACATGTGAATAATGATTTCCCAACAGGTGTATTAAAGAATTATAACAAAGTGCACAAGCCCTCCACCCCACACACCCTCTCCCCCTGACCCCCCTCAACTCCCCCACACGCCCTCTCCCCCCTCCCCCCTCAACTCCCCCACACACCCTCTCCCCCTCCCCCTTCAACTCCCCCACACACCCTCTTCCACCCCCCTTGACTTCCCCACACATGATGTGCAGTAGAGTGCAACATTAGTCCACATGGCACCAGTTTGCCTGGCTGTACCTACAGCCCTACCCCTCCTCCAGCACCAGGTGCACCCGTGTCCGATCTGCGCAGGTTCCGGGCAGACCTATGCACGGGGCTGGTCCTGGTTGAACTTGCATTCGAAGATGTCCCAGGTTGTTCTCGCAACTGTGGTGGACGCATGGCCTGCATTGCTGCCACCATTTCCGAGAGGACGTGCCGCACTGCTGCCAATTCACCGCAAATGTCCTTCGAGGTGGTCTCGATTGCTGTTTTCAGGGATGCAGCACATTTCCTAATGTCATCCCTTGCATGGCCACATTCCGTTATATGCTGCGTCAACAGCCCTGTGAGCTCCTCCTGGCGCCTCTGAATATCCCTGATCCCCTCTTGGCTGGTTGGAACTGGGGTGGATGTGTGAGTTCACCATGCTTTGTTCATCATGCACAGTTGGCGTGGGGCTGGGACTTGCGGGCCATGAATCACCAGGTGACACCCCGTGGATGCTGCTGTTCTGCAAGCTGCATGGGGATAGTTGTGGTGAGTGCAGGGGGCCTGTGGCGGGTGTTGCGTCATGCAGCTGAACATCTGCCTCATCGTCCGATACGGCTGCTGTGGCAGCTGTCTCACCCACTGTGCTTCTGGCAGCCAATGCTGTGCCTCCTGTCACTGCCTCCTGGGTGATGCTGGCTGGTGTGGGTGCTGTTGTGGGGACCGTAGTGCACATTGGTGCGGTGGCCTCTGGGGTTTTCTTGGCCTTCCGCAGTGGTGCAGGTTGGCCTCTACCCCTTGAAGTTGAGGGGCGATGTTCTACCTCCTTTCCCCTGGCCTTCTTTTGTGGTGTAGCATCTTCCTCCCTGGTGTCCTCGTCACCGCTGTCTGAATGCGTGCCTGTGGGGGACCAATAGAGGGAGAGGGTTAGTGATGGGTCTACAGGCATCGGGCATGCATTGGGGTGGCTGCATTCATATGGAATGGCAGATGATTAACATTGGGGGAGTGACATATGGGTTGCATGGATTTTGGGTGGGTGATGCATGGAGGCGTCTGGGTTGAAACACATATGAGGTGCATTATGCATGTGGACAAGATGATGCTGTGCACTGCCTGTAGGCAGTCTTGTACATACGTGTCTGGTGGACCCTGCTCTACATTCAGGTGGACATCATCGTGGTGGTATTAGCATTGTTTCATTTGGGACACCTACCGGCATCGGCTGATGACGGGGCTCCTCACTCCATGTCCCCCACTCCCTCAATTGCCTCCGTCCCTATGGTGCTGGCGCATATCTCCTCCCATGGTTGCAACTTGATGGGGGAGTCCACACCTCCGGCTGTCACCATCCCCAGATTGCGGTTGTCAGAGAGGATGCTACGCAAGCGTAAACGCAGATCGTCCCAGCGCTTACGGCAATCTTTGGGAGTGTGGGGTGTGGTGCCAACGGCACTTACTTTCTGGGTGTCCTCCGCCCAAATCTGTTTCTTGCACTGCACTGCAGGGCAGGACATGTCGGAGGAGAACACGACATCGGCATGTTCCTGCAGCGTCTCCGCCAGCATGGTCAACTCCTCTCGGGAGAAGCGCTCCTTGCGCAGGCGATCTGTGCTTTTTTTAACAACTTTCGGCATGGTGAGATGCAGCAGGTAGTGTTGGAGGGGTGGCAGAGTTTTGGGGGTCAGATGGCTCCTGGTTGTGGTGGATGGCAATGGACTGTGTTTTTAAAGAGGGCCGCCGTGCTCTTTCCCGTTACTGTGCATTGACGCTACATCCGGTTCCGCTTATTAGCGGTGACCGCTAATAGCGGTTACCGCTATTAGAGGTGACCGCTATTAGCGGTCACCGCTAATGCCGATGGCTTGGATGCCGGAGGAGCTATTTGCACTACGTACGATGCCGGAAAGGGGGATTTTTCGCCCTTTTACGGCATGGCGGTGGGGTCATTACCAGCATGGCGCAAAGCTCGTGCCCGCGTACTCGTAATATGCCGCTTTTAGCGGTCTATTGCCAGCACGAACACGGCACTTGCGCCATGCCAGTAATGACCGGCACTTACCGCCCGGGTCGTAATGAGGCCCCTTGTCTCTGTGAAATGCTTGAAAAAACAAAAGGATTTCCATCCCTGTTTGGGGATTGAGATATAAGTGTAACACACTGTGACGAATCAACTTCTGGGGCACCAGTGGTCATAGGATGAATATCGGTTTCCAAACCATCAATCAGCCCCACACTTCTAGTACACCAGAAGGGATCTGAACAGAGTGGAACACAACTCAATTATAAACCTCCTTGTCCAATCTTTGGTAACCTGGACAGAACGGCAGGCTTATCTCTGCAAATTTCGTGGATCGTTGGTTACTTGCAACAGAGCGAAAATACAATTATTACCCAATGATAAAAGGGGACTGTCCAGACAAGGTTGTATAAAAATTATAAAAATATTTACTTTATTATGACTACAACAGACAGTTCTAGCACACACTACTAAATACAACCCACCCTGTAAAGGAACACAGAGGAAAGACAGTTTCACAAAGGAAAGGGATGAACTCTGGATACTGACAAGAGAGTAGTTGGTAAAGTAATCAGTCTTACTGTTCAAGGTTATTTGTTACAGCACCAAGGGGCAAAGGGTTGCAACTGTCTCTAGGGGCCTTCGGAGAAGGACTGCGGGGCGGGGGGAGCCACAATGTAGCTGGTGCTTAAGAAGTTCTTGATGCTCGACAACATTGAGGTGGTTCTAGGTGCTTTGAAGCTTCTAAGACTGAGTTTGGGAGACAGCTGCAGGTATCAGGAGGCAGGCAGTTCAGCAAGCAAGGCTTCCTCCCGACCACACCACCTAAAATTGCATCAATCACCCAGATCACTACATTGGCTTCTCATTAGGCAGTGGACTAAGTTTAAAATCCTATGTCTGTTTTTTAAATGCTTAAACAATCTTTCACCAGGATATCACCAAGTGAGGTGATCCATTAAAAGCAAACATATTTTAGTGATTTTGCTAACCAGATTTGTTCATAGGGGTGATCAGCGTTTTTCCATCTACAGGCCCAAATGATGGAACCTACTGCCATCTGAAGTATTTGTTCCTTTACACGTTCCACGTAAGACTTGGAGTCACATCTATTCACTTAATTTTATTCTGGAGTGATATCCAGCTTGGACCATAGCCACCTTTGGAATGAATCGAGTCCTTGCTTTAATATCATCTGCGCTAGGATGCAGTTAAGGTTGTTTTAGCATGTTACAAATCCATCCAATCAAATCAAACATGTGGCGATCTATAAAAGTGGTCAGAAAATTCTGTCTTTCACTAAGGCATTGTTTTACTGATGGTGGTTCTTCCGGTTGAAGGTTGAAACATATCTGGGGATGTTTGTGGTCTCGTGCAGAAGGGATGTGACCTAGCAATTCGGGCTGGACTGCTCCTTCAGGGGTGGGACCAAGCCTGGTTTGCATATGGTATTTCCCCTCTCTGTAATGGCTTGGCAGATGAGGAACGATGGTGTGGAGGGCTGCCCAGAGCAATTGCCAGATGTTTAGGATTAATTCTAAACCTTCCAGCCCTCACCTCTCTGCAGAGGTGTTGCTGGGGTGGGGGGGGGGGGTTGAGGGGGCTATAGCCCCAGGCCTTTTGGTTGTAGCCCGGATAAAAGCGCAGGGGTTAAAAACAAAAAGGCTAGCTAGCCCCCATTCCCGATAGTCCCAAAATTATCTTATCCCCAGGTCTTTTCGAGATTTAGCAACACCCCTTCCTCTCTGTTTTTGGTTTTTCCTTCTGGCAATCACGGCAGTTTTGTCAGAGCCTTTCCTGTTCCTGGGCAATGCACTTTCTTGTGAAAGGGTGCCCTTCGATTGGGTATGAAGTGATGAGGTAAGGAGTAGTGTATTTTATTGTATTGTATTGTTTATTTATAAAGTGCCTAGAAACAAAACGAGTGCTTCAAAGCGATCCAAGACGGGAGGGTAACATGGGATACAATCATTCATAAGGCCTTGGAAAATTCCGAATGATATACAATAATAAGCATAATAGGCCAGAACAGCAATTCTGCTAATTCAAGTGCGAGTAAAAAGTATTCCATTTTAGGAAGTGTTTTGTACCCATTACTGAAGGACCCATGAGACAGTGGACCAGAGTTCTCTTTGAGACTCTGAATAGCACTACCCTGGGTGTGTAATTGCACCGACTGAGGCAAGGCTCATGATTATTTTTTGTAAACTCAGAAGTGGCTTAATATTTCTCTTAATAACATTACATTACATGTGTTTTTGAGCATCTAGCTAGCGTTTCAAGGCTCCCTTTAATTTATTCTGGTTTGGAATGTATATTTAAAACACCATCATGGGTGAGTATAATAGATATCACTTGTATGTGTATGTACTTATCGTCATAGTTCTTCCATAAATATCAATAAACATCCTCAAAAAGACCTACTGTAAGTATGCAGAATAGCTTATGCAGTTATTTAATGTGTTGTACAGATTAGCCTTCCGGGGAAATTCATGCATGTATTACACAACTCCAACATGGCCTATGCACGACATGTTAGTGCACCTCATCTACATGAGGTGTAAACATTGCTGTGCCTGGTTCTTCCAAAGGAGGCACATCATAATCTTCACAGATTTCCCATGAGTGTGTATAATACCCTACTATATGGCTCTTCCTGGGACACGCTACAGTAAAACCTAGGACTCTTCCATGTGTGTGTACACTTATCTTCAGTGATCTTGCACAGGTGGGCCCAACGCACTTAGCAGTTCTCCCAAGGACAACATACAGTAACCCTCAGATTTCTACCATGAACATACAGCCTACACAGGTTGTATATATTGATGTTCGGGGATTTTTCTGAGGTATAGTGAAAACACTCACCTCTTCCATTTATATATTTATTGGAATTGTATGTCATGTGCAACTTGTGTCGCTTCATGGGCTCAATACACTAACCATAAAACCACTTCTATAAGGGCTATATGCACTAACCACCAGAACTCTTGTATGGCTTTGCCCACTTCACAGCTCATCCATGGGCACTAGCATTCAGAGCCCTTAAATAAGGGTGTATATTATCCCACATAACTGTTTTTCAATCTGTATACAGTAAACTCCAGGGTCTCTTTTACCAAACTGTTGAGCCTGCACAGTGCAATTTCTGCGCAGGTCTTAACAATTTCACCAGTGCACAAATGAATTGTGTCAATGGATTTTCGCACTGCCGCAATTTTGCTCTGGTGCAAAAATTGCACTGCGCTGGTGCAATGTTTCTGTCATATATGCCCCTAATCTCTTCCAGAGCTGTGTATAGTACCCTGTACCATGGGCTGCACAGAATAATAGGCAGAGCAAATGCAAATCCAAAGGCCTTTTAAATGTTATATTCGAGTTCTTCTGTGCACTTTCTACACTTGCTTTCAGCGCTCTTCCATAGGTGCGCTTACATAACATGTTCATCAGATGCCTTTCACAGATGTGTGCAATATTCTTCATAACCCCCTCTCCTGTGCGAGGAGCGCCGAATGGGGAATGGCTTGAATGAAATCTAGGTTGGATGGAGTGTAAATAAAATGGAATCACTGATCGATGAGGCACTGAAAAGAAGACCAAAAGGATTGTTTCTAGAGTGAAAGGGGAAGAGTTGAAACATAGAGCAGAGAAAAGTAAGTGTAAATTCTATGGGACACAAGGGATAGGATGAACGGAAGGGACACAATGATTAAAAATACCAGAATGGTTCTAGAGCTTCCAGACAATTAAGCAAGGGGGAACACGAAGTACCTGGAGAGACCAGTATATGTAACAAAGTAAACAGGCCAAACCTAAAAACAAAAGATAGGTGTCTTCTTGTTAGTACTTGTGGGTTGTAAAGGAAAGCGGAATTACGAGTCAGCACTGGTTCTGTTAACCAGTCACCATGGGGGGCCATCTTCGATTCTAAATCTTCCATCGATCCGTTCGTGCTTGTTTGTCCTGTGAGAAACATGAGGATATCTCCACACCTACTCCCCTTGGATCCTCTTCTCAGGAGGCCAGGGAAAGGCCATCGCTTTTGGATCCTGACCCTGGGGGTAGAGATGTGTGGGAGGATCACCTGGGTAGAGGGTCCTTGGGGATTGGGGAGAGGATATCCACATGCAAGACATGTATCCCCCTTTTGCCATTGAGAACCAATATCAACCTCCCCCTGCCTTTATAGGCTTTTGTAAATCCTATGCCCTCAATTCCTCTCATTCATTCCACTATTGTACTGGGACGAAGAAGAGGTGACTAGGAGTAATGTACACTAATAGATCCTTTCATAATTCTAGTACTGAGAAGAGGAAGATGCCTACAGGCTGGTGTAAGAGTCAGGAATGTGCAGAATGCTTCTCTAACTGGGGCCAGGCAATTGAGCCTAAAGATTCACAACCGCAAACTGTTAAACAGTTGCAGATGTATAAAAGGTGGAGTCGGAGAGAGCACAGAGAGACCAGCAGGGAGGCCGGCAGACAGAGAAATTCTGCAGAATACAAGGCAGGCAAAGGTAATCCTGTCGGGAAACTAGGACGCTGGCGAGAACCGAAAGAAACTGTGACGCCAGGCCCAGGAGGGGCAGTGTGGAGGTCACATTATTGGGAGCCAGCCTGACAGGTGTGCCTGCATCAGGAGCAGATGGCCAGAGAAGAGATCCAGTAATTTCAAGTCACCAGCAGCCTCTGCAGAAAGAGAGTGGAGCTGAGAGAGAGAGAGAGAGAGAGAGAGAGAGAGAGAGAGAGAGAGAGAGAGAGAGAGAGAGAGAGAGAGAGAGAGAGAGAGAGAGAGAGAGAGAGAGAGAGAGAGAGAGAGAGAGAGAGAGAGAGAGAGAGAGAGAGAGAGAGAGAGAGAGAGAGAGAGAGAGAGAGAGAGAGAGAGAGAGAGAGAGAGAGAGAGACGAGCAGAAGGTGACATCTGCCCCGGAGGAGATGACGGAGACCGGTGAAGGAGGAAAAGGGAATACTTAGACCGTGGCACTCCGGGGGCTTCTACATTGCAAAAAGGGAATGCTGATTGAACAGGAATTAAGGTGCGTGGCACGGTGAACCAAAGTAAGTGGTTGAAGTTGATTACTGCAAAGTGTGTGCAAACAAGTACTGGAAACTGCTGAATAACGAACTGAATGAAAGCTTTTGCTGAGCATATGAAAGCTTTCAATACACCAATGTGCAAACGGCAAGTTGGTGTGAAAAGCGAAAATCATATATTGCAAGTCAAGAGAGAATCTGATGAAATGCAATATCAAGCAAGAATGGAACATTGAGTCCAGAGACTGGCAAAGAGTGAAACACGTGGCAAAGCCAAAATGCTGACAAAGATAGAGCCAAGCGAGTGCGAATCAGAACATAGGTGCAACAACAGAAGAACCTGTGTGGACAAGCAAGCCCAAGGTGACCGTTTGCGTGATCAGTGATGGGTGGATTGTGTGGTCCGACAACTGCACCTAGACCGGGTGTACCCTATCTGTGAAAGCCAAAGAAATATACAGAAAATCATTGCAAGTGCCTGAAAGAGATTGCTAAAGCAAGGCACAAGAAAGTTATCTGCATGAACTGCCAAGGACTATAAAGTTGACCTTGAGCTGGTTTTGAATATTGAGAGACTGATCTTAAGAACAAGTTGGAAAGCTGAGCAAGCTGGTGTCTTGGGAGAGGAGAATCCTGACACTCATTTTGAACTGTTTTGTTTCTTGGGGAAAGGAGTCTTGAGATCTCGCTTTGGAACTGTGTTGTCTTCTTGGGGAAGGTGACCCCGAGAGTCCTTCTTGTGACTTTTTGCAACTATTGTGAACTTGGGGAAGGGGAGCTGGAAAGTATGCTCAGAGCTGGAAGAAGCCCAGAACTTTATTTGGATCACTATTTCTTTTATTGCTGACATCCCTACACATTGTTTAGCTTTAGTTCTGAGGGCAGGTATAGGTTTTGGACACAGACAGACTTTTAATTTGAACTTCCTGACTCAGACTATCCTTAGTTTCTTTAGGTAGGTAAATCCCACCTTAGAATAGGGTAAGTTAGGCCTTCACCCATCCTGACATTTAAGTAAATAAACCATTTTATTTGATCTTTGAATCTATTGTACATGTCTTGCTTCATGATGCCTTCACAGTCCCCATTCCAATGTCCTAACTACTCAGCCCTGTCAATTCAATTTCCATTTATCCTACAATTTCCAGGTTAATCAGTATTTATTTTCTTTTGGGTAATTCTATGGGATAGTTGAGTTGCAGCTTTTTCTCTCTGGTATCCTATTAGTTCCCTCATTTCAAGAATGACCAAGTCCTGGTGGGTGACATTTATTTGGGAATTTCTCATGAAAGAATGCCACTAATAATGGTGCATGAACACATCTAGTCAGTTCCCATGATCATTCTTCCAGTTCATATACGTTCAAATGTACTTGGAATTGTAATTTGTTTCTAACTCTCTGTGAATGTAATTTTTCATAAACTTCAAGTTCTAGATTATCTTTAATATCAAGTGGTGCAAGGGGGACTATCCTTTTCTAGGTTGCTGATACAGAGCTCAGTAGTAATCCCTCAAAAGCACTAGGCACATTTTGGGTCGAATGCCAAAATCTGTAGGAAGCATGTAGGTTGTCATACGTGTTGCCCTTGATTATATCTTGACTTTCTGTAACATTTCTTGCCTGGGGAAAAACAATATCAAGTTTAGCTTTCTGTAAATATGTTATTACTTATTTAAATAGGAACTGTATTTTCTTTAGTCTATCTGCAAATACGTGTACCTTTCTTGAAACTGGCAAACTTGGGAATTATTTTTAATGAAAGAAAAGTTGCAGAAATTTGAAATAAATCATGAATTTTTATTGGAAGCAGTTGCCACTGGAATCAATTTTTCCCAATCTTCTTGATATGGTGTCATAAAAAATGGCAAATAATTGTTGATGAGACTGATTCACTCTTTCTGTTTGTCCATCCATCTGTGGTTGGTATGCTGATGATTTGTTACATTGTATCCCTGGCACTTTCCTTAAAGTGGACCAAAACCTGGAAAATACTTGTGTCTTTCTGTCTGAAATGATCCTGCCTGGAAGACCATATCAACATATTATTTCCTGCAACACAATATCTGCCAGTTAAATGGCTGATGGTAATTTTGGTAAACAAATGAAATGTGCTAATTTGGTTAGGTTGTGAAAAACCACCAATATGGTAGTAAACTCTAAGGATTTGAGCACTTCAATGATTAAATACATAGAAATGCATGACAATGGAATCCAAGATGCGGATAATTGCTGTAAAATCCACATGTTCATTTATGGAGGATGTACACAACCATGCATAATTGGAGAATTGTTTCTGCATTCAGGCCACCAGACCAGCATGCCTATTGACTCTACTATCTTGGTAATTCCTGCATGTCCTGCATAATTAGTTCTGCTCTTCCATGATGACTTCCCTTCTCTTCACTCTTCTGTGACATTTCTGTTGTTTTTGTGTTCATGTTAGCGCTTTGATGCCTGTGGGCTTAATCGCTGTATACATTTGTAAACATAAACAATGGGGCATCATAGACCTAACACAGAAACACAATTATCCTATACTTAGTATCCACAAGGAATATCTATTTTATTTAGGAATAATATTTCATTTTGTATTTTTACATAGTTGAGGCTCTTCCTGTAGCTAGTTCTCCTAATTTCATTAAACATTTCTTGATAGAAGGAAATAATACTTATAAGATAGCTGTAATTATTGTGGGATGCCTATTGGGTGTTTTGTGGCATGATTGGTTCTTTTAGCTAGCTACCTTGTTCACTTCCTGTAACCTTGACAGTGCCATGTCTACCCCCTAATCAGTATAACATTTCAAACTGGAATCTAGGAGTAGGTTGCTGGCTGAAAGGTTTGGAATTCATTATACCTTCGCTCTGTTCAACGCTCCAAGCTATTTTCTTTCAGCCTGCATGCCATTACAGGAGGTGAAAGATTTCATCCCTTCACAATAGGGGCAATCCAGCCTGAATTGCTAGGACACTTTAATTCTGCATGAGAATACAAGCAAATGCAGACATGGGCCAGCATCAGTGAACGTTTATCTTGTGTCTATAGGTGCAGCATATTTGGGACCCACATCCAGTCATACACATAGCACATGGGGTGACATGAGGGAAACTGAAGGTTGATGGCTGGAAGGTTTTGAATTAGTCTTAACGTCTGCCATTGCTGTGGCCAATTCTCCAAGGCAGCTTTTTTTTTAGCAAGGAGGGAAAGACCATGTGCAAATCAGCCTTGATTACACCACAACCTTCAGTTTTTGCTATGTGGGAAAAGAAAAGAAATCCACCTTGCATGCTTATGGTTGCCACATTCCATAGAGCAAAGTAATCCCACATGTTTGTGCACTTTCCATACTATTAGGGGTGTACACGAGAGCGAGATGTCCACCAACGGGCCCATAGGTCAGTTTACTCTCTAGTACTTGTAAGACAAGATAGCTGCACCATGTGAGGGATGGGGGTGCAGGACTCACTTACTTCAACATAACTCAATAATGAGGACTCAGTAGTTTGGCAAAGGGAAGTCAGTTTAATGACAAGTACATCAAAAAGGGAAGCAGTTGGGAATCAGCATCGTTGCAACCACCTGTCTCGCTCCGACTTCCTCGAACTTCAGTTGAACAGCAATAGTTATAGGCAAAACTCATCATCATTGACGTCTAACTCTACAAAACTTGTCATGCAATATAATTGGTTAGGAAAGGTAACTTACGTATAGGTGCTATATCTATATATGATAACAGAGCATGTGGATTTTATAACTCTTATTGGGTGGGCGTCTACGCCCAACCCTCTACATCACGCGTGACAGACGTCACTACAACTACGACGTCCCATTGGTTCCAGTATCTATAGGACTTTAGATTACATGGTCCATTGTGATTGGGCAGGTTACACCCCTAGACATAAATCCCCATTTTAATTAGCAGCATGCAGAATGGACACCCAGGTGCCTGGTGTCCCAATATTCACTGTGCCTCCCTTCCATCAATCAGTTTCTTAGGGCTATGTGTCAATTAGTTGGCTGGGTATGGCCTCGAAACTGTAGCCTCTTATCTGGAGAAGTTATGGCACCCTTGGATTTGGGTGACATCAGACGTTGGTAATTCTTCGCGCCTGACTGGTCACGTGTCTGTTCACTGTAAATTCTGCTTCAGTTCCAAGCTTTTCTTGTATTTGTTTCTTCTTTAGCCTCGCCACCTGCATGGGCGCCCCTTATCTTGACCTTCATGGGGCAGGCTGGTATGCTCTGAAGTTTGAGTCTTGTTAGCTGACGCTCTCCTCCCTTTCTCTGGATGACCTTGATTTCTTAGGCATGAGCCACTCTTTTGTTGAGTTTCGATTCCGCTCCTTCTCTTGACTCTGGCTGGGTTATGAAACTTGGCCTGTTAGGCCTCTGGCAGCCTGGGCACATTTCTGCTTTACAAAATGGAGTCTCAGTTGTATAATGTGCTTCTTGAGGTAGATATATAGTTGGCGCATGCCGCTTCTATTATTCTACTAAGCATAGCAAGCAGTATCGTTTTCTTAGCTTCTTGTGTTCCAAGCCTATTTACATGCATTAACTAGTTGGCTAATTCTATCTTGCCTCATAGCCACGTTTCCTTACATTTCGACGTTGTCTCTTTTCTGTGTCCATTACTTCTCCTTTTCATAGCTGCTCGCACTGGCATGCTATCCTGTCCAGGCCCTTGTGTCATTTCCACTGGCCCTCCATTAAGGCTCTTTGGGTCTCTTCGTGGACCGTCTGTAGGTACTCCTTGTTTCGTATCAGCGGCTGGTATGGCTGTCTGATAGGGTACCGTGCTGCCCAGGGTTGTCTTCAAAAGGTACGGATCTTCTGATGTACACTGGGCAGAGTCCCAGCGCAGCTCTCTGTTGGTTCATTTGCTCCTCATACGTCATGTTCCTTGGCGAGTACTTTCCTGGTACCTCAAAATGGGAGGCTGGGGTGCAGGCCATGTCTGGGACCTCCTCTACACTCCCCCCTCTGGTCGGTTCATCGACCACTTCTGCGATCTCTTTTGCATTTATTTCCTTTGATTCTTCGGTGTCATGTTCATCGTCTTCAGGGTTTGTACATGATGGTATGAATGTGTGAGTCTATGGAGGACATATTTTATCACCCCTTTGAAACTCCCTGTTGTTTTCACATGTTCATCTTTGTTCCAGGTCATTAGCTGGCATTGTCCATTTGGACTGCAGTAGATCCATTTTCCTTCATACCTTCTTTGTTTCCTAGGATATGTAAATATTGTTCCTTCTGGCGCAAATTTGCTGGCCTTCACAAAATCTCTTATTTCTTCATCAGTCAAATCTCTGGGTTTCCACCCTGGTTCGACATCGACCATTATCTTCATCCCTATGGCTTTCTTTGCAGTTTTCTGGCACTGTGTAATGATTATCTTGATAACACAGAATCCTAGCAGTACCATTGCTAATAAAGCTCCCAGAAACTTGAATATATCTGCCATCCATTGTGGGACCCATGAGAACAGGGCTCCAAACCAGCTGTCATTGTCCACTTCATCACTTTGATCGATCATCTGGTTTTTCAAGTTTGTCAACATACTTATGGCCTCTGTTAGGGTTCCGTTTTCTTCATCGTGCGATGGTACAAATGTGCAACACGATTCTCCGATTTTTGCACACACACCTCCATCCATCGCTGTGATCCTGTCAAGCACATATCTGTTCTGGAGGGTCATCAGTATGATTGCTCTTAGTTCTTCTTTGATCGCGTTGAATCCTTTTATAGTGGTATTGATGGTCTGCAATAACTCCCATCTGGTTATATGCAACCATTTAGCATTCACTCCAATTTGGATGTGTGGCAAGAGCATCGTGGTGAACACTGTTGAGGTGATGCTAAACCGCCTGTGTTCGTATGGGATTGCATGGAATGCCTCTTCTAATTTGGCAGAGAAGTAATTTTCTCTCTTCATCCTGGATATCAGTTCCACAGATCTCCTTTTTCTCAGGTGAGCATCTGCCTTTGGGAACCGGTCCAAATTCAGGTAATTCTTATGGATCACCAGCACGGGAACGTGGACGTTCACCAGTGTTCATATGCCTCCCCAGTTCTTCGGTAGCCTTATGTATGCCTTGGATCCACATGCCCAGTAATGGTCCATAATGACTGCGGTTCCTTGTGCCATTCCAGGTGCTTCAAAGATTCATCCTCAGTTTACATTCTCTCCCATCTTCCTCTTGCCATTACTTCTGAACCATAGTTTTGGGCTTTCCAGTGGTACTATCTGCAGGGGTCCTCCTCTGTCTTCGACCCATGTTCGCAGCTTTACCAGTTTTGGCCATAGAGGTTTGCATAACCTCTGCGAATTCTCTATTGCTTCTTGGCAGGCTCCAAGGACCATCCAAGCACGACAGATTACTACTCCTTCTTCCCATCCATCTGGGGAAACTACTGTCCCCCAAATCTGCATTTGGCCTCTCTTCTTCCACATTTGAGCATGTTCTGCAGTTTTTCCTTGAACGTTCAGTCTCTGGTTTATTTCTCATCGTATCCCTGACCCTTTAATGCAAGGGTTCTCGTACTTGATCACATGGTTCCTGGTGTGTGCCCTGTTCCTTGTTTTAATGTCCTGGATGTAGCCATCTTCATCCGGGTAATCCTTTTTGTTGGCCCATATCAATGAGGCATCTCTTCCGATGAATTGTCCTCTGGTGTTGCACATTGCTACGTGCTACATACAGTGTGCTGTAGGGACATCAATTTCTACAGCTTCAAAGATCTTAGATTTTCCCATGCTATACGGTAGGAGTGCACAGACGAAGCATTCACCTTCTGACTGCCTTCGTCCTACTTCCTTCATGTGCTGGTACCATATGTTGTTTCCGAGATCGGCTGTGCTGTCCAGGTAATCGTTAAGTTCATTGTTATCTTCGTGAGGGCTTCTCTTGATTCTCAGCATTTTTCTGTAGTTAGCTTGACTATGTCTCTGAATGCGTCTGTGCTGCTTTTCCACTCTGGGCGACTCGGTGGAGCAGGGTTCCTTGGCTGCATCGCTGTGGTAGGAGAAGGTTTTTCATTTCTTTTTCTTTCCTTTTGTAATTTCTCATAGGTGTTCTCTAACCACCATTGGCTCACCAACTCCTTAACACGCGGCTGTGTCGTGGGCCTGGTGCTTGTTCCTTGCTTTGGAGCTGGCGTGCTTGCTGTTATAGTCTCTGTAGTTCTGTTTTTCAGTTCCTCATGCAGTTTCTTTGCTCTGACTATGAATGGGAACAAATAATCTATCAGCATTTGTGTTTTCTCTGTGAGTTCCTTTGTGGCTACTTCTGTTCTTTTGAGGGATTTTGTTATGCCATCTCTCTTTAGTTTTTCACTTGGCTCCTCTTGGTTACTTCCACTATTTTCTGGAACTGATTGTTTGGCAGGCAGTCTCCCCCCTCTGTTGCCTTTGTTGGAGGCCATGTAGCCATTGACACTTGCCCTTGCCTGTGTGCATCCTGTGTGTGGGTGCGTGCAATGGTCAGTGCTATATTTTCATTCATTCCGTGCTGACCCTTTCTCCAGCCTTTTTCTTCATTCATTACCTCAAGTGTGATGGATCACTGCTAATTACGTTTAATTTTAGTTCATTAACTTTACCATCAGGTTTCCTTGGGATTGGGATAACTATATATGGCCTGGGTGCTTTCGTGGGACCCAGGCGTTCATCATCTGATGGGTGCACTGAAATTGAGACACTTCATGCACCGATAGAAAATGCAGTTCGAATAGTCAAAGATAAAAACACAATGATAATTACTAAGCATATACACATGATAGACTTGTAGGACATCTGGCAGCATTTCCTCCCGGGGAAGCAGGGGCAGCCCTCTGCTGTTGCTTAAACTAAGTTACTGTTCTGGGCCCCCATTTCGGCCAAGTCCATAGTCAGTTATTTATTCCTTTTCTTGCTCTGATCTCGTAGCTCAAGAGTTCGTTACTACTAAAGTGACAAGTGCTTTTCAAGTGTCCCCCCTCTTGCGGGTGATGACGGTAATCTCTGGGTATGCAGTACAGTTCCTTTTGCTAGACTATGGAAAAAGGTTAGGCTAGCAACTTTGGTACATCACATTCATTATGCATATCTATAGTAGGTGAAGTCCCAGTGCACTCCTCGAAATTTGCTTTGGTCCTGAGGACATGCTGGAACCTGTTCAATGCGAAGGAGTGAAAAGATGGAACTGCTAAAAATCACACAAAAATAGAATGTTGTAAAAAGAAAAACAAAAATAAAAATAAACATGGAAAAATAAGAAAAAATAAGAAAAAAGAAAAAGTAAAAAGAAAAATAAGATGGTGTAGTTCTCGTTTCTGCTCTTCTCGATCTGTCCTTCGGTGGAAAATAAGGCACTATGTCTCTTTCTCTCGGTCTGCCCCACGGCGGAAAGTCCCACTGGAATCTTCTCAAATATTCTCGCTGGAAGTTAGATAGCTCCACCTGGAGAATGATTCCGTGGAGGAGAGTGCCGATGTGTGGGGTATTGGCTGGATCTCTAAGGAAGCTGATGACGTCAACAGCTGCAGGCCTCCCCACCATTTCCGGATAGTCTGTGACGAGTCTAACTAAAACGTTGTGTGCCAACTGGGTGTCCTCGGGAGATAGGGACATTTATCCTGTTTTGCTGTGTCCTGGTCATGAGCTTTTCTTTTGATTCGCACAGTCTCTGCACCTTCCTGTTGCGTGGACTACCACCCGGTGATTTAGTTTAGTCCACAGCTGGTTCAACTGAGCTAGGTTTCTTGGGTCTCTGATGAAAGTAGGTGTGTCAGTTGTCCTCCCGACGAGTCCTGGGCATTTCTCGATTATTTGAAAGAACAAAGTAAATGGGAGTTCATCAATGTCTACTGGCGGTGGAAGCATTTGTGTCCTTTTTGCTGTGGTCGCGTAGCTCGGCAAAGGTTTCCGTGATGCCAGTCAGCAGTTGCCAAATTACCTTCTTGTTCGCAGGATCTTGAATAAAGTCTGTGACACTGGTTTCTCTCCCTATGAGTGATGGATATGATATTACCACCAGCTGAAAGTAGGTTAGCACATCCCACTTGAGGCTTCTGCTGGGGGATACCATTAGATCTGTGAACAAAGTCTTGATACGAGTTGCTTCAGGATACTGTTACGTTCTCCGCAATGCGTCTTATTTACAGTCTATTAGAGTTTTTGATTCTTTGTACTACTTGTGCGTGACCCTATTTCAAAAGTTCATTTTATCAACATTGTTGTGGCTTTGTGTGTCTCGTTCTCTTCTTTACCCTGCAACTGTGGTGTACAGAGTGTACGCATTATTGTTCTTTATCACCTTTCTCTTGTTTGGGGAAACGTTCTTATTTAAAAGTCACAAATTAAAACAGAGTTCTTTGTCATTGTTTTGCTGCTCATGCATCCTTCTTCCTTGCCATGGATCTTGTCTGCACGTGCTGAGGTTCTTCCCCGTTGTCTGTGGCTTCTTTGTGGTTGGATGCAGCTGGAGGGCTTTCTCCTATATAAGGTTTAATTTCATTCAGGAAGAGCCATGCCCTTCTGCCCTGGACTTTGAGGGCTGAAGGAGTGCAGTCCTCTACGATGAAAGGGCCATTGAATCGTGGCTCATCCCACTTCTTCCTCGTAAAGTTCCTTATGAGAACAGCATCACCAGGGAAGACGGGTGGCGCACATAGACTTTGCGCAGAGTCTGTTTCGGCACTTCCTGTTGTATTTTGTGCTGCGCTGCACCCTTTTCGCCGTCGCTGCAGCTGGCCTGAAATGACAGAGACGCTGGATGTTCTACAATTCAAGTACTCCTGCATCTCTGTCCCCAAAACCTCACTTGTTGGCTGGGCATCACATCTAGCTTTATCTCGGGAGGTAAGAGGGGTCCTCATCCTTCTGCCTGTGACTATCTCGTGCGGAGTGAGATGATGGTCAGAGCCGGCTTGGTTCCGAAGTGCATACAATGCCAGTGGTAGACAGTGCAGCCATTCCTTTTTTAATGTGAGTTTCAGCTTGGCTATCCTCTCCTTTAACAAGCCATTGAGCCGCTCACATATGCCATTCCCCTCCGGATGATACGCTGACCAGAACTTGTGCTTTATACCAAGCAACAAGCTTATCTGCTCGAAAACTGCATTAACAAAGTGAGCCCCATTGTCCGACCTCATTACCTCGCACACCCCCCATCTAGGGAACACTTCCCTCACTAGAAATTTGGCAGCACAGGTAGAGTCTGAGTGTGCACAGGGACCTGCTTCTATCCATCTAGAGAATGGACACACCACCACAATTAAATACCTGTACCCATTGCACACTTGAATCATGTCGACGTAGTCGATATGCAAGTGCTGGAATGGCCCATTTGGCCGGGGGATAACTACTTCAACTAGTTTTAGTGTGTGCCAAACGATGAATTGCTAGAAGATTAAACAGTTCACCATGAAGAACGCAACATGCTCTGATAAGTTCGGTGTAAACCAGTCTTCTGCAAGCGTTGCAGCGAGATTTTTTTCTTTTGTCATGTGTATAGGGTAGTGTAATTGCTCCAATGCTACTTTCAGTGGGCGACAGGCATTACGACTGGTTTACTAGTGCGTCTTGCCTCCACAACCCGTCAGAGGGGTTTAAGGAACACCCTCGATGCTTCCACACATTTTTCTCCTCCTGAGGTGCCTCCCCTTGGAGTTTCATTAGCTGAGTCTGTCCCATGTTGTTATAGGCCTCTGGTGTGGCTTGTGCTACCATCATACGCTCATGGGTACGTGCCACCTCCACGTCCATGATTGTTTCATCCTTGGATGTCATGCGCTTGGCTTCCGTGTCCGCTTCATGATTTCCACGTGACACGAAATCTGTTCCTTTGGTGTGGGCGGCACATTTCACGACTGCAATGCCCACTGGGAGCTGTAGTGCTTTTATCAACCTGTCCAATAAGGCTGCATGTTGCACTGGCGTGCCGTCTGTTCGGAGGTAGCCCCTCCTTTTCCAGCGTGCTAAGCTTGTGTGCACAGTAGATGTCACATAGGCCGAGTCACTGTACACCGTTACTTTCTGGTCTGCATGATTCTCAATGGTGAGTATCAGCGCCAATAGTTCTGCAGCTTGCGCAGAATAGTGAGATGGTATTCGTGGACTGACGAGTACCTTGAACTCTCCATTCGCTAGGTGTTTTATCACGGCCACGCCTGTGTATCTTTGTCCATCTTCTTGGTCGATTCTAGATGAGCCGTCAATAAACACAATCTCACCACCTGCCAGGGCATTTTCCTTTACCCAGGGGATTTCATCATAATTTGCGCAGTCATGTACAGGTTCTCCCTCTGTGACCGGCTCAGCTATGAACGTAGCTGTATTCACAGTTTTACATTGCGCTATTTTGATCGATGGGTTAGAAATAATCACTTCATATGCGGATGCTCTCTGAGATGTCAGTGTGCCCTTTGGCTTCTCTAGTATGGCGAACAACGAGTGCTCGACATAAAATGTCATGGAGCACTCCATCACAATGGATGACACCTTTTCAATTGCGAACGTGGCAGCAGCTAGATTTTGTTCACATGGGAAGTGGCCCTTCATGACCGGGTCCAGGTTCCCGCTGTAATATGCTAGGGGCTTGTACCCCAGTGAGGTTCGCTGCGCGAGCACTGCCGTCATAAAATTACCATCGGAATCCCGAGAACAGGGGCCTTAGAAATCGCCCACTTGAGTTCTGCAAACCCGTTTTCCATTGCCTCCGTCCATTCAATTTGTTCCCTTGTCACCTGGGCCTTCTTTAGGGCCTGAAGCAAGGGCTTGGTATACGAGCTGTAGTCGAAGACCCATGCTCTGACATAATTGCACAGGCCTAAGAAGCTTTGCATTTGTTTTATTGTGAGCGCTTTAGCCGTGTTCATGATAGCTTCAGCCCTTTCTGGGGTTACCTTTTTCCCTTCGTGTGAGATTAGCTGTCCTACGTACAGCACCTCTCGCTGACAGTATTGTAGCTTTTCCTTGTCAACTTTATATCCTTTCTCAGCCAGGATAGTCAATAGCTGGACAGAGTCGCGCCTGCATTGTTCCTCAGTGAAGCTGCAGATCAGAATGTCATCCACATACTGCAAAACAACTCTACTGCAATATTGCTTAGGTCCATCTGCAGGACTCTGTTGAAAATGGGTGGAGACTCACAGTACCCCTGTGGCAGCCTCGTGCTTTTCAGGCACATTTGCATGAAAGTAAATGACGTCAGGTCTTGTGAGTCACGGTGCAGCGGGATTGAGAAAAATGCATTTTTCAAGTAAATCACCGTGAAATATTTTGCCTCAGTGGGTATGTTGCATAGAATTGTTGATGGATTAGGGACTAGAGGGAACTCAGCTTCCACTATATCGTTCAATGCTCTTAAATCTTGGTTTAAATGCCAAGACCCTCCCTTTGATTTCTTGACAGGGTAAATCACCTTGTTGCAAGGTGATTCAGACGTCACTAGGATGCCCTGCTCTATCATGGCAGAAATTGTCTTCGCAATCCCTTCATCTGCCTCTCTGGACATGGGATATTGTCACGCTCTTGGTAAAATTGCTCCTGGTTTCAGTTTAATTTTCACTTCACCTGCCCCCTTCAGGAGGCCTACGTCATACTGGCCCTGTTGTCCATACCGTGGCAGGCACTTGGGCCATGTAGTCATCAAAGTATTCTGGACGTATCAGCGGCAACAATATTCTCTGTGGCACCTCCCGTTTGATCATTTTGACCCAAAATATGAGACTTACTTCCACCCTTGTCTCTTCTAGGTCTGGGTGTTCTTCAAACAGATCGTTATCAGTGATGTAAGTCACTCGATACCCTTCTTCGATGGCGATAATCCCACACCATTGTCTGCCTTCGTCATCATATCCTTCGACCAATGCTACTTTCCCTCGCACCGCGGCAGATTGTATCATCAAGGGAAATACTTGTCCCTCCTCTTCGTGCATAGGTATTCTGGGTCTGAATAGAAACTCATCAGGTGTCCTCATAGTTCTATCTGCGAGGCCTGGCAATCCCGCCATGAGCACCCGCACGACATATGCGAAGACCTCTGGCTCTAACGGTATAGCTCTCATGGCTATATGTCCTGAGTATGCTCTGATCATTTCGCACACGTTCGAATAATGCATTCCTGGAGTGGAGCACACTATACCATTCTCGGTAAACGAGATTGTCATATTCAACTTAGTCATTAAGTCCCGACCCAGGATGTTTATTAGGGTCTGACGTGAATACAATAAGGGTACATTCATTTCGCGCTCTCCCACAGAGACTGGGAGTGCATCCGTAAAGTGAACTCTACTGTGAGCTCCAGTGAAACTCTGAGTATCTATAGCCTCGCCGGACAAGGAAAACTTGCCTTCTCGTATGCACGAGCGCATCGCCCCCGTGTCAACTAGGAAAGAATATTCTTTGCCCCCTATGACGACATTCACCCTAGGTTCCCTATTAGGGTCTGGTGTCACTGATAGGATAGAGTACATCAGAGTCCCCCGTGAGCTGTCCTATTTCATATATAGGTTCGGCCCACTGTATACTTACTGATTTCCCCCATTTCCAGGGTTGACTCCCCCTCTGGAGCTAGTGCCCTGCGACATTTGCGGTGGTGCCTGCTGGGATTGTCCCTGCGGTACGTTCCCCATGTGTGGGGGTTGACCCACTTGCTGCGCACATTGCTGCAAGCCTGGCGCCTGCTGCTGCACTGTGTGATTTTGTGCACCGCCCTGTTGCAGGACGGCTGGCTGATTTACCATGCCTGCCCCCATCCCTTGGCTATTTTGTTACATGCCCTGGCTTCTGCACATGCGCGCCATATGTCCTGTCATTCCACACAGCTAACAAACTGGCGGAGGTCGGGCCATCTGTCCATCTGGCGTAGCTGGACTGCTCATCTGCGCATTCTGAAAGCCACCTTGATTATTCTGAAAGCCTCCCTGGTTACCTCGAAACCCACCCTGATTACTCTGCCATCCTCTTCCTCCAAAACCCCTTCTCCTTGGGTAAAATCCTTCACTACCCTGATTATTCTGCGCTGGGTTAGTCGCCTGCTGTGCGCGTGGTTCAGCTGGGCTTGTCAGCATGGCTCCCTCGAGAGCATACTTTGAGAGTTTCTTTTGCACCAGCTTCGCCTCCTCACCCTTAGGAGTTGCTTCCTTTTTCCGATTCTTTTCTTGCAACAATCTACAGTAATGTGCAGTTGTCAACTGTATTTCAGCCCATGGTTTAGCTTCTATTCCTACCAATTTCTTGAGCTCTTTTTGCACTGGCTCAGGCAACCCATGGCATGATATATGGTAGAATACAGGGATAGATTTCGTCCAAGATTCATGCATTTCGAGCACCCACCGTCTTGATAATTCTGGATATAAATCAACGGATCCTCTGACTCTTTCATCTTCTGAGTCATTATAGCTCCCATATCGGAAATGTCTGGACATAGCGTTCGTAGCCCTTTCCACACTGCGCCTCTACAATTATTAAATGGTGCTCCGTCATGGGAAGTGTTCATTATGGTTACCCTAGGGTATCCTGCCCTGTCAGTCCAGAAAAAAGATACCCTCCCATGACATAAGCAATGAATTTTGTTGGCCGAAGACCACCGCCTCATATGTCAGTATTAGCAAATGCAGACTCACAAGCATGACCAAAGTGCGTCCATTTTGATGGGACTAGAATTCGCCATTTTGTCTAATTTTTGCTTCTTGCTTTCTGTTTAAACTGCTTTGCTGTAAGCTTATTCTATTCCGCTATTTCATTGTTGCTCATGCATAGAGCAAGGCTACAAGATACATGTTGAAACACAACGCGGGCAATCCAGACTGCAATGCCCGGTCTCCTCCCTCACAAGTCCTTGGAAGTAAGAAACAATGCATTTTAATCATTACACAGGTGCCAGTTAGTCTTGCAGATGTGGTAGAAATGGTAGAATGTGAACAATTAATGGCTTGAATTATGCTCTCTTTTATGGCCCACCTTCACTGAGCCCTGTAGAGCCCTGGAGAGCGAGTTGACCCCTAGCACAGGAATACAAAGTAGAAGATAGCGAGGCCTGGAATGTGTTTCTCCCCTGCACGCAGCTTGCTTGAAAGAACAGGAGCAGGGTGTTCTCTAAAACAAAGAATCATGTCTGCGAGTCCGCAAAATTGCAAACTGTTGCTAAATGAATTTCTGAAGGTGTCATATTCGTCACAATTGTCAATCATCGAATCCATTTCAAAGGAAATACATTATGGGCAGTTTTGAATATGTCATTACTGATAGCAAGATATTTGCTTTGTATATATGTAACTGTTGTAAAATTCTCGATATCTTGTGTCCCTCGGGGCCTGGAGACACACGTTGCAGGACGTGAGACCCAGTTGGCCAACTGAGACTATTTGCTTTGCAATAAACCCTAGTTTTTGGGAATACAAATCTCGTGTCTGGCGTATCAGTTTGTGTGTGGTGATTGTGCCTTGTTACCATATGCGAGGGTCCCCTAGGGGCCCCATCAAAATGGCGCCCAAATAGGGACCCTCCCCCACTTGTTCCATCGTGTACGTTGTAATATAAAGAAGGTGAGAGGAGAAAACGAAGCAAGGATGAGACGGTCAAGCCGGGATCAAGAGGTGTTCGGCGCGCCCCTGTGAAAGTGATGAGAGACTCCTTTGTAGATCTGTACACAGCTGATCCCTGATCGACGTATCCAGCCAGAGAACAAGGAGGCGAGGGTCCCGAAACGAGGCAGAGTGAGCCAAGATATGCAGACAAGACGATTATTCGTTGCGTCAGTATACAGACAAATTGCATCTTGAAAGACGATTTGGGTGATCAGGTGAGTCATGCCCCGATTCGAAGTAACCCTGATATTGGTTGAGAGTTGGTTTTGCAAAATCAAATGCCAAGGATAAGGTTAATTAGCCAAGGGTAAGGTTAAAACATGCATGGGGTATTGTCTACCTGCTTAGTGGGATTTTTCCACTGCAGTAGACAATCTTTGGAAACTGGCAAGGTCTCCCCACCCGTGGGGTCGCCGGCGTACGAGATGTATGGTGTAGGGGCGGTAATGTTTTGTGAAATTTAGCATAGGCAAACCAGACACGAAGAAGACGAAAAATGGGAGTTTTGAGATTGGGAGGATAGATTATTTGGAGAAAGTATTGCTGAAAAGAAAACACGCCCTGCGGCATTTGATGTCCTTAGGGACTGGAGGAAGGAAGCTATGCTTCGTTGGAAAAGCAGGGAGAAAAATGCGCGCAGGCACAAGTCAAAAACAGAAAGAGTGAAAGAGCGGCAGGAGAAGGAGTGGGATGAGAATTTGAGAAAGTCAGAGATCTGTGGTCAGTTGGGTATAGACAAAATATATCCCCAACAAGAATTGCATTCATCAGATGAGTTAATAAATAAAATATTAACTGAGACAAGGCAGGAGCGCCCAAAAAGAGAAACTAAGATGACTGCACCAGTGCCTATTGCTCAGCCCTCTTCAGTTGCCCAGCCATTCCCTACTACTCAGATCGCAGTACAGCCAGCACCTCCAGTTAACCAGCCAGCAGCGCCATGGCCCGCAACTCCAGCGCCGCAGCAGCCACTCCCCGTTCCCGTTGTTCCATCCGCACCTCCCTCCCAAGACATTCCTCTCCCCTCCCCGCCCATTGAACTCGATTTCACTGTAAGAAGAGAAGACAATGCGGGGAGAGAGGGGACAGGACGAAGTGAGTGCACTAGAGTAACCCATAGTGCAATCAGCAGGGAGAGAAAACAGGAGTTACAAGAACAGGCAGCGATGTATATAGACGAGAATGATGAAACAGTGATGCTGGATTCGATGTATGATTTCAGGAAGAATAATGAAAGACAGGTATTGTTGGAATGCATGGGGGAATATTTAATGGAGAGATGGAAGCAGTTAATTGGGATGGTACCGCCGCAGAGGTTGTGGGTTATGAATGCTTTGGCACGATGTAGAGAGAGAGATGAAGAAATAAAGGAACATGTAGACAGGCTTTTTGAATTTATGAATGAACTTGATAATGCATATGCTGAAATGTTTGCCATGCCAGGGTATAGGAACAAAGATATAAGGAGGAATAAGAAGGAGGCGATACCATATGTGCAGCAGTGATTTCTTTTGCCGTCAAAACAGGCGAGTGGAAAATTAAAAATATGTATACGAGAGGCGCTAAAATGGATTACAGATCCTAGTATTCCCACAATGGAAGTGCATGAAATATTTGATCAGTACCCCTTGCCAATGAAGAGAAAAGCACTGCAGACAATGGTTGAGTATTTACAGGACAGAGATATAGAAAATAAACAAGCTAGCCCCCCGAATTGATGGCAATATATAAAAGAGCAATAGAACGCAGAACGGGAGAAACAGCCTTATCACTTGATTTGGGAATAGTATTGCATAAGAGGGAGGGGGGAGGAAAAGTAAGTGCAGTATTTCCTATGAGAGAAGTCCCACCTACTTTTGTGCCGAAAGTAGAAATTCCTGCAACAGCCGATCAACCAGCACGGGTAACGGAAGCACATTATACAGCACAGTATGTGCATGTCCCCTTCTCCAGACAAGAGGTGAATAATATAAAACAAAAGGTTCCTGATTTGCGGAAGAATCTGTCGGAATTCTATAAAGGAAATAGAGTCCTATTTGAGATCGTCCATTTTTACTATGAATGATATAGACCTAATATTCCCAGTAGTTGTGCCAGCAGACATTTGGAAGCAAATAAGGAAAGTAAATGATGAGGATGCCTATGGTGCCACCTTGGAAAATTGAATAGCAGAGGAAAAGAGTAGAAAAGCGGGCGAGAAACCATCGCCAAATATGGCAACGTTACCAGGATGAATAATACAAAAATGTAAGGAAATAGTTCCAGAAAAAAGAATTGTATGGGACAAATTAACTGCATGTGTTCAAGGCAAAGATGAGTTATCCACAGATTATTTTAATAGATTTGAGGAAGTGTTTATGGATTTTAGTGGACAGGATGTAAGCACGGAGGCAGGTAAAAGACTATTTGATGACAAGTATGTAAGAGGGTTAATACCTCCAATTCAAGACTTAATAATGACATCAGAAAGTGCATGGCAAGTAAAATCATTGAGCGAAGTATTGCATATGGCCCAGTATTATGAGAATAGAGTGAACACAGAGAAAGAGAAAGAGGCAAAGGATAGGGTGAATTTGAAAATGAGGGTGTTACTTCCGCAGGTGGCGGAACACAATAGAGGGAGAGGAAATGCGCAAGGGAGAAGTAATTCGAACATGCATGGAGGCCTCTGGGACTAAATCAGTGTGCGTATTGTAGAGAAGAGGGTCATTGGCGAGCGCAATGTCCACACTTGCAAAATAGGAATGGGTACGGTCAGAGAAGACCACACAGCGGACACCTGGGAGCAAATGGACAGAATAGAAATAATAATACGCAACAGAGTATGCAACAACATCAGAATGATCAAGGAAATGGCACTCAGAATCAGAGCCAAGGTCAAAATCAGTTTCCTTATAACCAAAATCAAAGTGAGCGGAATAAAGGTAGGAGCGAAAATATTTTTGACACACAATCCAATACATATTATAGTGGCGACTACAGATCGGATGATGTGTTGCTTCCTCAATAGGACAGCCCAAGACAGAGGTCGGAACCAGTGTCTATTCCCGTAAATCAAAAAGGACCCTACTTAGAAATGAAAGTCGGGAATAGAGAGCACAGCTTTCTCGTAGACACAGGTGCGCAAAGGTGCTCAATAGATCATCACTTGGTTCTGGAAATACCACTGTCAGGGCAAAGAAATATTTCAGTAGGATTCGCAGGTACCCCAGTAATCAATCCAGTGTCCCAATCAGTACCAGTAACATTAGGTCCATTTACTGAATATTGTCAATTTCTCTTAACAGAAAATTGTGGGGATTATCTTTTGGGTTTAAATTTATTGAAAAAACTAAGTGCAGTTATCCATTGCACTCCTGATGGAGTGTTCTTGACAATTTCGCCAAAGAATATACCAGTGTCTGAATTTTTGTCCAAACCTTTGCCGAGGGAGTTGAGTGAAGTACCAGCTTGCATATTAGCAATGAATGACAATGATGTGGGATGCTCCTCGTATATCCTCTTCCGTGATCAAGGTTGAGCGTTGGCCCATGTATTCAAAAGTCAGGGAGAAGGGGTAGCCCCATCTATAGCGCGCACCCTTCTCTTTGAGTAGCTGCGTGTGGGGGCGGAACATTCTGCGCTTGGCCAGCGTGTAGGCAGAGAGATCCTGATATATAGAGACCTGGGCATTATTGTAGGTGATTTCTCTGGTCTTTCTGGCCTCCTCCAGCACTTTTGTCTTCTCCGAGTAATAGTGGAACCGGACCAAAATTGACCGGGGGGCCCCCACTCTGCCCCCCGCCCTGTGCACCCTGTCGAATGTGAGCTCAGTTGTCATCTCCTCTG